>NC_079492.1:80075003-82484170 GCF_020520425.1 Spinacia oleracea | reverse complement strand
TCGAAAATGCGATTTTTGGCCAAAAATGACCTATATCGACCCAAATAAACCATAGACGTGCATAACGAACTTGAAATGAGTCGTATAATCATATAACTAATCATATGAATCATGAAAAACATTTAGAATATGGAAATAGGTTCGTTTGTTGGTAGTTGGGATCGAAAATGCCATTTTTGGGCATAAATTACCTATATCGACCCAAATGACCCTTAGGCATGCATAACGAAGTTGAAATGAGTCTTATAATAATATAATTAATCATAATAATAATGAAAAACATTTAGAATATGGATATAGGTTTGTTTGTTGGTAATTGGGATCGAAAATGCCAATTTTGACAATAAATGACCTATATCGACCCAAATGAACCATAGACGTGCATAACGAACTTGAAATGAGTCTTATAATCATATAACTAATCATATGAATCATGAAAAACGTTTAGAATATGGAAATAGGTTCGTTTGTTGGTAGTTGGGATCGAAAATGCGATTTTTGGCCAAAAATGACCTATATCGACCCAAATAAACCATAGACGTGCATAACGAACTTGAAATGAGTCGTATAATCATATAACTAATCATATGAATCATGAAAAACATTTAGAATATGGAAATAGGTTCGTTTGTTGGTAGTTGGGATCGAAAATGCCATTTTTGGGCATAAATTACCTATATCGACCCAAATGACCCTTAGGCGTGCATAACGAAGTTGAAATGAGTCTTATAATAATATAATTAATCATAATAATCATGAAAAACATTTAGAATATGGATATAGGTTTGTTTGCTGGTAATTGGGATCGAAAATGCCAATTTTGCCAATAAATGACCTATATCGACCCAAATGAACCATAGACGTGCATAACGAACTTGAAATGAGTCTTATAATCATATAACTAATCATATGAATCATGAAAAACGTTTAGAATATGGAAATAGGTTCGTTTGTTGGTAGTTGGGATCGAAAATGCCATTTTTGGCCATAAATGACCTATATCATCCCAAATGAGCCTTATGTGTGCATAAAGAACTTGAAATGAGTCTTATAAACATATAACTAATCATATGAATCATGAAAAATGTTTAGAATATGGAAATAGGTTCGTTTGTTGGTAGTTGTGATCGAAAATGCCATTTTTGGCCATAAATGACCTATATCGTCCTAAATGAGCCTTATGTGTGCATAAAGAACTTGAAATGAGTCTTATAAACATATAACTAATCATATGAATCATGAAAAATGTTTAGAATATCGAAATAGGTTCGTTTGTTGGTAGTTGGGATCGAAAATGCAATTTTTGGCCAAAAATGACCTATATCGACCCAAATGAACCATAGACGTGCATAACGAACTTGAAATGAGTCTTAGAAACATATAACTAATCATATGAATCATGAAAAACGTTTAGAATATGGAAATAGGTTCGTTTGTTGGTAGTTGGGATCGAAAATGCCTTTTTTGGCCATAAATGACCTATATCGTCCCAAATGAGCCTTATGTGTGCATAAATAACTTGAAATGAGTCGTATAAACATATAACTAATCATATGAATCATAAAAAGATTTAGAATATGGAAATAGGTTCGTTTGTTGGTAGTTGGGATCGAAAATGCCATTTTTAGCCATAAATTACCCATATTGACCCAAATGACCCTTAGGCGTGCATAACGAAGTTGAAATTAGTCTTATAATAATATAATTAATCATAAGAATCATGAAAAACATTTAGAATATGGATATAGGTTTTTTTGTTGGTAATTGGGATCGAAAATGCCATTTTTGACCATAAATGACCTATATCGACCAAAATGAACCATAGACGTGCATAACGAACTTGAATGAGTCCTATAATCATATTATTAATCATATGAATCATGAAAAACGTTTAGAATATGGAAATAGGTTCGTTTGTTGGTAGTTGGGATCGAAAATGCCATTTTTGGCCATAAATTACCTATATCGACCCAAATGAACCATAGACGTGCATAACGAAGTTGAAATGAGTCTTATAATCATATAACTAATCATATGAATCATGAAAAACGTTTAGAATATGGAAAAAGGTTCGTTTGTTGGTAGTTGGGTTCAAAAATGTCATTTTTGTCCAATATAATTGTTTTCGCAACCAATCTAATTTTTGTTTTCGCATATGAAACTTAATTTAATTTATTGGTTTGCATGTACAGTGTTCTTTTAAAGGTATTCAAAACTCCAAGGGAGAAGCCCTTTACCAAAAAGGAGTTGGATGAAGTTCGAGACAAGTGGGCTATTTACTTCAACAATTGTGAACTACCCTCAGTGTAATAAATAGAGCAGACTTGTAGTTATTTGTGACTCTTACATTATTTTGTTATTTATCGATTTAATTAATTACATTTGAATTAATTCGGTAATATTATTGGAAATTTGAAATTTATATCATTTTTGAGAATGTCAAGCTGATGTTTGATGAAACAGAAATTATATTGCAAAATCAGAAATTATATTGCAGAATATTAGGAATTATATTGCAGATTTTTTTTTTTTTTTTAAAAAAGAAAAACTCAAAAGTTGCCCTTGTTTGCAACAAGAGCAACTTATGTGCAGCTTATAAGGTGCCCTTGTTGCAACAAGGGCACCTTATAAGCTTCACATAAGGTGCCCTTTTTGCGACAAGGGCACCTTATAAGTTTCACATAAGGTGCCCTTTTGCGACAAGGGCACCTTATAAGTTTCACATAAGGTGCCCTTGTTGCAAACAAGGGCACCTTATAAGATTATAAGTTGCCCTTGTTAAGGGCAACTTTTGATAATTTTACAAAAGTGACCCCCCCATTGGTGGCACTTACGAAGGGCAACTTATAAGCCACTTTTAAGAGCAACTTATCAAGTTTTTTCCTCTAGTGTGTGTAGCTAAACAAAAGTTGGACAAAAAAACTGAAACACAGCCTTAGAAACACAAAATCACTCTGTTGGTCTCCAATGAGCCTATTATAATCCGACATGTAAGTGTTTAAATTGCAACTAGGGGATGGTAAAATACCTAGCTACATCAATTTCTAAAAACAACTCCAAATTTGGCTATATACTCCATCAATATGAATATGTAAGAGGAATCAATGTTTGTCGAAACACATGTCACTAATTATAAAACTAAATGAAAGCAACAAAGAAATTTCTGAAGCAAATTGTCATGAAACCATGATTGATAAAACTGTTTGGAAAGGTACCACAAATCGGAAATGAAATTGAACTGTTCTAAAAATTCAGAAATGATGATTTATAGTCAGAATGGATACGTTATTAGTAAACATTAAGCTCTAATTGTGATCAATTGAAGCACTGACTGGTACTTACATGAATCCATTTGCAATATAAAGAAACTTAAGACTAATTTAACACTTATGAGAATAGAAATTCAACCTCATCCAACTATCCAAGGCATAGTGCATCCACAAATCTAATTAGATTATAGAATCACACAAAAGAAAAATATGAACAATAAATAATCCACCCCCCTGCCATCATCTAAAACCAGCAGTAGAAGAGAGAAAAGAAAAACAGGATGCCAACTTATTAAAAGCACCAAACAAAACAGAAATGTAACAGAACATAACTACCCAACACTTACCAGCACATCAACATTCAGTAATATAGATCTGCCACAAAAAATCTTATGCTGCAGCGGACAATAACTCAACAGAATCTGCCTATTCCATCTCCAAATCATCCCATCCAGAACCTGACCTTAGCAAGCACAAACAACGCTGAAATAAGAGCTCAATCTGTGAGGGGGTCGAAAAAGCACGAGGCTAATGCGTGACCTCGTCCCTCGTGGGTGTGACGCTTCTTTTTGTCAAATCAAGTGTAATTGGATTTCCTGTGAGTTTACACCCAATTGACTAGTAATATAGGAGTCGCCATTCGGTTTTTAACGACAATGAGAAAAACTGACAAAACCCGGTTATCGTGACATAAAGGGAGTGCAATTATGTTTGACCACGACGGCCGTAGGTTCCCTTGTGATCCCTGGTGGTGGGGATCGCTCAACGTACACCCGCAGGGTAGAGATTGAGGGTTCGGAGGACTGTAACTACCGAGAGGAGTACTCGCTCTTCGATAACTCCAGAGGCAGGATATCCTTACTAGCTCAGCATAAATAATTGAAGGGACATGTGTTAACTATTAAACTAATCTGAGTCGATTTTAACAATATGCAACATATAATACTAGATCGAACGCGATTATCTGGTTTAGATTGTATTAAGGGACCTAGCATGATAATCCAATTTCCCAAAAACATAATCTTTATTAGGCGTGATAGAACAATCAGATTTAATTAGTTTAACAGTTCATAAAAGGGCGAGGAAAGCAATTAAATCATAGAAAAGGGACACATTACGACGCACCCTTGAGAGGTACGTCACGGTTCTCAGAAAACTAACTACTTTGACTTTGCTATTTCTCCTTTTATTTAACGAATCTCAAGTTATGGGACAGGATACGTTCTGTTCAATTTATGGATCGATTGCGACAGAACTCGTGATCAGTTTTGCAGCGTGAGGCTTAGGCTTAGGGGTTGGAGTCAATACTCAGAATAATAATTGTGTGTTGTGTCTTTCACGTCGAACTTAAGGCCCTATTTATAGAAAAGAGTTCGTGGAAAGATAGAATTGTAGAACTCTAATCCACGAAGAATTAGGAAAGAACACGTCCCAGGTATTTTCAGCGCCCAGGCCTGGGCGTCAAAGATTTCGGCGCCCAGAGCCAGGCGTCGAAAATAGGATCTGGGCTGTTTTCTCAGTCAGATTCGGATTCCTAGAATCCGGAGTGTTTGAGACTTAATTGAGTCTTTTAGTGCGTATTAATTTTATGATGGAATGCATTTGGGCCCGTTACGAACTCTAGGCTCGTTAGGATTTTAATTAATACGTGACTCTTATTTTCGAATCATATTAGGAATAGGATTCTCTCATAATCTCTATCTCATTTAGGATTTATGTTGGAGTGCAACACCTAATTCTGACAGGTTTCTATCTTTTATGACTTGCCATTTTTAACAACTACCCATTACGACAGTTACTATTTTTAACAGGTATCCATAAATAGCAGGTTTCTATAAATAGCAGGTTTCGGGTGAAATGAAAAGGGGAATTGAGATTCGTTATTTTATAGGAGATGCGTTGTCAAGTGGAGATTTACGTTTTCATCATCGAACCTTCCCTTTCGGGAATGGGAACAAAAGTAGGTGTCTACAGTTAGCCCCCACTTTGACTGAGTCTTGGAGTAAGACGATTGTCAAAGTATTAGACGGAGTGCGTCGCACAAGCCATGGTGACCTGTTTTTGCGAGGGTCTCACGAGCCCCCGAGTGATAACATTTTACTTAAGGGTCATCACTTGAAGTGTCGACATATCCCTCACGTGTCATTGGGATTTGTCAACGGATAGTATAGAAACTTCCCCACTTTGTCATTGGAAGTATCTAAAGAAGCGTAGAAACTCCCTCACTTTGTCATTGGGAGTAGCTACAGATGTTTTCGAAATCAAAGCTATAAAGTGTAATTGGGCCTGGCCAAGCCCAATCACGAGGTAAAAATATTTTTAAAGATTCTCATTTTCAGGGTTAGCTAAACACGAAAACCCCCTTGTTTTTATGGGACGTAAAACGAAGGAAAATCCAGCACATCGTTCTTTTTGGAAAAAATGGAAAACCATTCTTTTAAATTTTGGAAAAAAGGGAAGGCTACTCACATCGTTCTTTTTGGAAAAAATGGAAAACCAATCTTTGGAAAAAGGTAAAGCTACTCACATCGTTCTTTTTGGAAAAAACGGAAAACCAATCTTTGGAAAAAGGGAAAGCTACTCACATCGTTCTTTTTTGGAAAATCGGAAAACCAATCTTTGGAAAAAAGGGAAAGCTACTCACATCGTTCTTTTTTGGAAAAACGGAAGACCAATCTTTGGAAAAAAGGAAAAGCTACTCACATCGTTCTTTTTTGGAAAAAACGGAAAACCAGAAAAAAGTTATCGCTGTAGTGATTAAGGACCTGCGCGGTTAGCGGCGCAGACCCCGCCGGCTAAAGATGGCGAGTCAGTCCGCTAAGGGTGGACACCCCGTCCGATAGAAGTGGACGAATCTATTTTGAAATTTGTTTGTGCTTTTTGAAAATAAGGACCTACGTGGTTTGTGACGTAGACCCCGCCGGCTGAAGATGGCGAGCCTATTTCATTTTTGTTTTTGAAGATTTTGTTTTTCGAAAACTGAGGACCTACGCGGCTAGTGACGCAGACCCCGCCCACTGAAGGTGGGCGAACCCTGTTTTTGTTTTTTGAAGAATTTATTTTCTTTCGTGGGATGCTCGGATTTAGTTGCAACCTGAATGTGGGTTGACAACGTGCTTAGACGGACCATTGTCTCGTGGTCATCATCTTTAATGGTTTTGAGCTAGTCTTTACGGCTCAATTTTGCCACTACTCGGTCTTTGATCAGAGGACCATGTACAAGTATCGACGGCGACCTTTATTCTGAGGTCGTAAACTGGTTTTATTTTTTGAGACGTCCAAACACGGGACTTCGTACATCGTAGTCTGGGAATATTGTTTTAACTTTTCATACTCTCTTTTGAAATATATATTTTCTTTCGAGCCCCCAAGCATTCGTGCTTGACGGTCATTTCTTGTCAAAGGGGTTCCTTGGGGATACGCAATTTGTGATGTCCTTGATCATGTTTGGGATTGTACTCGTAAGTGCGAGCGATCTTTGTAGTGGTGTGCTACTCTTGACAAAGTCGTGAGGTGCGACTTTCAGTAAGGAAATCGACAATTTTCGAGTCGAATGGATGCGGCAGGGCCCAATAGAAGTTAGGGCCTTTTTGAGCCTGGGTTCATTTTCGGCGCCCAGGCCTGGGCGTTGAAATAATTCACGCCCAGGTGGGGCGTTGAAAGTGTTGTTTGGGCTGGTCTTTTGATGACACAGTTGGCCTCTTGCTCATTCGTTTATTTCACTTGGAAGTTCTATGTATTCTCTTTTCTTTTGTTTTTTCTTTGGTTTTAGAACGTGATGATTTTCTTGAGAAGCCGTAGCCGATTGGTGGACTACGGTGCTTGTCGCTTTGGGGCGATTATTTTAAGGAACTGTTGCTCTTAAGGCGTACAGTTATTGCGATAGTTGGGCGAGTCTATATGGCCCGAGGAACATACCTTGAGGCGTAAGATTTTGACCGCTCTTGTTGTTGTATATTTTTCCTTTTGAACGCGTTTGTGAATGTTCGATACTTAGAATGATGATATGTATGTGCAAACGAGCGTTCATAGAATGGCCGTTGTGTGCGGTTCCATTAATCAGTTTGCTTGAATAATTTTTTTTTGAGCGATGACTGATTTTGAATAGTTTGCTTAGAAGCTTGATAGGGTTCAGGCCCATTCAAGAAGTGGGCTCAAACATCGTGCCCTTTCGATTGTTCAAACATTTGCTTCGAGATTTTTTTTTTTTGCTATGGTCGTTTCGTAGCTTGGAGCCCCCAAGTATGCATGTTGGGATGCTTCCTTTTGGCGTACGATTTTGTAGGTTTTTTTGAGAAAGATGCCTTGGGGTTCCGCTCGTGTAGGTGCGCGCTATCCCTTCCGTGGTAGGTGATGTTTTTCTACCTTTAATCCTTAATGTAGAAGTCGTGTGGCTTGCATTTTAAATTTGGGCGATAAGTAATCTTTGCCTCTTTTACACATGCTCTTTGGTCGTACTCGCATTAGTGCAATATGCCTTACTATCCTTTTTTAGACTTGTACCGTGGGATGTTTAAACTTATGGTGCGACGTAGGCTTGTGTGGCCTAACGGCGTGTCTTAGAACATTCTTCCAGGCGTTTGGATATCATTATTATTTTTTGCATTGGAGTACTTCATCACGCCTCGTTCAGGTCCTCGAACAAGTGTAGCACCTTCTGTGTGGGTGTGCATGGCTTATTACTTCGTTCGATTTGAGGATTCATAGGTGTTTCTTTCTTATTTTTATATCTGGGCAAAACTTGGCTAGCAGAGAGATTCAGCGCCCAGGCTGGGGTGTTAAAGATATCGGCGCCCAGCTCTGGGCGTTGAAAATGATTTCTGAGTATATTTTGACAGTTCTTATCCTTGATTTTTTTCTTTCGCTTTTTCTTTGGAACGAGGTAGACTGTGTAACGGGCGCTTTATAGGGCGAGCGTTAGGTGCAGTAGTTTGATCGGAGTTTTGGTGACTCGCGATTTTCAGTTACCCTTTGTTAGTGGGGTGACTTTATATATTCTAAGTAGTGCTTAGAATTTGGGAGGGGTTGTAGCCATTCTAAAGTTCGTTTTACATGATTAAAGCTTAGGATTGTGCCCCTATGATGTATGTATAGCATTAGCGTCGAGAATTTGCGATAAATTCATCATTTCGAGCATTTTTAGAGTGTTTTTCTCAAGCCCCCAATTGTAGCTACGGGATTGGCTTGGTGCTATAATGCTTTGCATACGTTTTTATGCATTCATGGTGACACGGATCATGAATAGTTTGAACCAGACTCGTCTAGTGCGAGATACGTTCGAGTAGTGACTTGCTACTTCTCTTGTAAACGTCGTATTGTGCGACATTGCCATGGTCAAGGTAGTCACATGTTGAAGTGTGCCTTGACGAAAAGCTAGGTGCCTTTCTTTACCCATAATCATATTTAGAAATCTTTTTGACTCCCTTGCAACATTGGGATAAACGCATACTTATATTAAACCAACGACACTTTATTATGTTCGAAAAAGTCTTTGAAAATTATTTGAAAATTATTTAAAATCCGAATCCTACTGTGTACAATCCGAGGTGTCCTAAGTAAGTTGACTTATAGAAAGGTTCGTACAGGATTACCTGAGTGAATCAAAATACTGTTACGATTTTTGGACTGCAGTCTAAGGATTTGCTGGGAGCCAGGGTGCAGGCGTCAAGATATACTTGTGCCCGTTTGGCATATGCTTTAGGCTTTTAGGGCCATCTTTTCCAGAATTGCGGGAATATAAACCGTTTTCAAATTGACTTAGATTTACTTGGTGTATGTCCGTACAAAAGGTCAAGGTATATTTAGTTCTTTCCCTAGCTCTTTCATTTCAATTTTTTTAGCCCCCAGTTGCTATTATGTCTTCCCATTAATGATGCTTTCTGATTTCGATTTTAGATGCCCGTGTCATATGTCTGAGTAGGGTGAACCTTGGTTAAGTGCCAAGTCCTATTGACAACGTCTGTTTTTTTTTTCAAAGGGGATTCGCAAGAATTTGAATTGAACGAGTGCCCTGAGTTCTAAGGAACGATGGGGCGATACCGTAGAACAATTCTCTTTATTGCACACTTACTGCCTTTACTACTTGTTGGCGATTATGACTGTGTCTAGTGGTGAAAGAAGTTCTTTAAGCATCGACTTATGTCTAGTGGTGAGAGAAGGTCTTTAAGTGAGTTAGTTCGCTTTAGGGAGGGTCAAGTCGACTACTTTAGAGGTCATGGACGCTTGCGCTAGCCCCCGTTCCATTGAGGCAAAGCGATCTTTTGAGTCTTGGCTAAGTGCCTAGGAGTGTGAGTACTCCTTCTGGCAAGAGTACGTGCCCTTATTATTTTTCGATGTGTGCTCATTTTGGCATCTTGATGACTTGGATTCTTCTTCGTGCTTTCAATTTTTCTTTCGACTTGGATCGAAGTAATTAAATTTCAATAAGGGACTTCTATTTTTATTCTTGTTTTTCTATAGGCTTTAATATTTATGCAAATTGGTTGGACCGAATCATGGATTGCCTACGTATCCGCCTTAAATAGATTTAATTTGGAATCAGGTCTTGCGTAGTTCTTAGCCTAGAAAATGGTTTCTTAGAATGCCGAATTCGATAAGTATGTTCTGAGGTGGAAACATATTATTTGAAACGGTAGAATAAGTGAAGTTTTATTATTATTTTAATCTGCTGTCTTGCCGTAAACCAATTTTTTTTTTCGAGTACATGTATATATTTTTTTTGGTGGTACGTATATCTGAATACGTGTTGTACCCCCCCAAGTGTTCCTTATTGTTCCGTGTATGTGCGGATAAAATGACGAGCACTTCTGGACAAATTTTAGCAAGCAGAGAGATTCAGCGCCCAGGCTGGGGCGCTAAAGATTTCGGCGCCCAGCTATGGGCGCTGAAAATGACTTCTGGGCGAATCTTTTTTGGTGCGCTAAATGCTTCTTTTTCTTTTTAGACTAACTTTAGAGGCGTTTTGCAAAGTTCTTTTTTTATTATTCACATTTTATTTTTTATTTTTTTCATACGTTGAGTGTAGAATGTACTTTTCATTTGTCTTTTTTTTTTATTCGTGACTCAAGACGGTTTGAAAGACGGGTTTGAATGAGATAGAATAAGTTGTATAGGTATTAGTCGAGCATGAGGATTACATCAACCAAGGCCAATGAGTAGCATGGGGACGGCTCAAGGGTATATCGACAGGATGTATCCACACAAGTTATATGGTCATTATGCTAATGGGGATGCAAGAGCAGGTTTAGGCTTTGGAAATAATGGGTATGACGCACGTGTCAATGGCCGTACATGGTTTGCAGTTGACAACAAGTTCAAGAACAAGAGTCGAGGTAATGGTTTCTTGGGTTATGGCAATGAGAACATGGATGGGTTAAATGAGCTGAAGAGGGGCCCCAGAGCGAAGGCGTCTAAGAACATAAAGATTGGAAAGGTTAGACATCGTAGAATTTTATGATTTGGATTGGTTGACTCAATTCTTTTCCTTCGTTTACTTGGGTAAGTTTCGCACTTTGGGAGGTACGGGCTAAGTATTTCATGGCTCGCTCTTTTCGCTCTCCCTTTTCTCTTTCTTTTTTTTCTTTTTGCTTGGGATTTCTCCCCAACATAAATCTTTCAATTTTTTATTTGGGCTAAAAGGTAGATGGTTGTGGTCTTTGAGTCACGAGGCGAGACTGAGTGAGCCTCGTTTGGTAGGCCTATAGTGGACATTTAATTTTAGTAGGCCTAGGGTGGACCTTTAAATTGTCTTACTTTGCAAGCGTATTTAGCCGTTTCTTAAAATGTGAAAATAGCGTAGATTCAAAATGTTGTTTTTACCTTATTGAAATTTAACGAAAGAATTTCATCGAAAATAATTTTTTTGTTTCTTTTCAGACTCCAGTTTCTGGGATTTAATTGGAAGTTGTGATTTAGACTCGAACTTTCATTAATCTTTCTGATTATAACCCGTGTATGAATACAAGGAGGTGGCCTAGACTCAAAATAATGACGTGGCGTAAGCCTATAATACTTGACCAAGCGACTCTCAGACTTAGGCTAATTGGACTATAACTCTCGTTGGTTGATACTTTAGATTTTAACCCTTGGGTGTTCATTTGTCATGTGCCATTTTGCTTAATGTGGGCAAGGTAGTTAATTGGGAAGATCGAATTTTTATTTTTGCAAGACTAGAATCATTAGTGCGGCTTCTCTCTTAGTGTGTATTGCTTTACCCCAATGGTAGCCTTATGGTATGCCGATCTGGGTATTTTCATGGTTGGTCATGTTGCATTCATGGAAAATCTTTTAGTCCGTACTTAGGAGTATTTAAAGGAGCGAGTGGCTCGAGAGGACTATGATAGTCGTGACCCAATGTGATCATAAGCCTTGAGGCCATCAATTTTTTGTTAATGGTATTGACACCTTAGGTTCACTTTGGGGGTTGTGCGACTATGGGGGAATGATTTTCAGAATGTGACTGTTTCCATTTTGCAAATACTATTATATATTCTTTTTATTGGTGAGAGAGAGTATTGAGGCCGTGGATTCTTAGCAAGGGATGACAATTACATATTGGTGCTCATTGATTCAAATGTTAGGAAGGGAGACTCAATATGGTTTATCCTTTTAACTTGCAGAACGACACCAAGCATTAGGACCGATTCTATGGATAAGACAACTAAAACTTAGGATTTAGATTGTACTTTGGCATAGCCTAGTCTAGACTCGGATTTAGTTTTTTTATTCGAACATTATTTTTCCTTGAAAACTTCATTTGAACATTATTTTGAACATTTTGCCCATGTGACATTCAAGTTTCTTTCGATTAGCGTGCTCAGTTTCGGAGCCGAACATTGTCTTCATAGGAGGCCTAACAAAGACACAAAGAGTTATTTTATTTTTTACAAGTCGCTTTTAGAATCTAGTGCCTTTTCATACGCCCTCGCAGCAATTTTTTTTCGAAAAGTTTTTTGTTTGCTACGTATATTTTTTTTATGCGCGGGCACCGAGGCTGCTGTGCCTGACCAAAAGGCCAGGCAACAACTTCAGCGCCCATTAGTGGGCGTGAGAAATTTTGGCGCCCAGCCAGGGGCGCTGAAAATGCGTCCCTGACTGGTACTCTATTCTGTTCGCGTATATTTTTGTTTATGCGACTTCGATTTTGCGTGCTTGCCTAATAACGTCCTTTACGCGTTGTGCAGCGTTTGTGGGATTTGTTATAGGCCATCCCGAGCGTCGCTTATTTTTGTGGCGATCGTTCGGGTTTGCAGAACACGTATTTTGGTATAACTCTTTGGCAAATTGGTTTATGAATGTTAAGGCAATTTTTAAGGTCGTTGGTCTTTCTAGGATAGTTTGTCACACACAATCATATATTTCGCTACACATAACTAACATTCCATCATGAGGCAATAATAATGTGTCATGTAGTTTATGATACGCTTCTATGGGTAGTTATTTGCGCCTGGCTTGGTACCACTTCTATCGCAGATCCACCATATGCCCCGGCCGGGGTAGTGCTTTCAACAGACGAATTTCGTCCCAGAAGGCCAACCCGCAAGTGCAAGCCAAGGGGGCATGCAGGCGAGAGGGACCTAGTGGGCGAGCGATTGGGTTTGGGACGGGTGTACTACTAGCGAAAGTGCCGAGTGGACAATATTCGAAGCGTATGCACCCCCCGGTTGGCGATGGGTATCCTTAGTCCAAACTCCCTGAGGGAGCCAAGATTCGTTATGCGGTTCTGCCCGTTCACATTAATATGCTGATTTTCAGGTCGTCCCAACTTGATGGGGAAATAAACGTGGGGTAGGATCGTTTCACCCTTCGGCTATTTTGATTACCTACAAGCACGAGTATTTCCTTCACTACCCCCAGTGGAGTCGCCACTGTGAGGGGGTCGAAAAAGCACGAGGCTAATGCGTGACCTCGTCCCTCGTGGGTGTGACGCTTCTGTGAGTTTACACCCAATTGACTAGTAATATAGGATTCGCCATTCAGTTTTTAACGACAATGAGAAAAACTGACAAAACCCGGTTATCGTGACATAAAGGGAGTGCAATTATGTTTGACCACGACGGCCGTAGGTTCCCTTGTGATCCCTGGTGGTGGGGATCGCTCAACGTACACCCGCAGGGTAGAGATTGAGGGTTCGGGGGACTGTAACTACCGAGAGGAGTACTCGCTCTTCGATAACTCCAGAGGCAGGATATCCTTACTAGCTCAGCATAAATAATTGAAGGGACATGTGTTATCTATTAAACTAATCTGAGTCGATTTTAACAATATGCAACATATAATACTAGATCGAACGCGATTATCTGATTTAGATTGTATTAAGGGACCTAGCATGATAATCCAATTTCCCAAAAACATAATCTTTATTAGGCGTGATAGAACAATCAGATTTAATTAGTTTAACAGTTCATAAAAGGGCGAGGAAAGCAATTAAATCATAGAAAAGGGATACATTACGACGCACCCTTGAGAGGTACGTCACGGTTCTCAGAAAACTAACCACTTTGACTTTGCTATTTCTCCTTTTATTTAACGAATCTCAAGTTATGGGACAGGATACGTTCTGTTCGATTTATGGATCGATTGCGATAGAACGCGAGATCAGTTTTGCAGCGTGAGGCTTAGGCTTAGGGGTTGGAGTCAATACTCAGAATAATAATTGTGTGTTGTGTCATTCACGTCGAACTTAAGGCCCTATTTATAGAAAAGAGTTCGTGGAAAGATAGAATTGTAGAACTCTAATCCACGAAGAATTAGGAAAGAACACGTCCCAGGTATTTTCAGCGCCCAGGCCTGGGCGTCAAAGATTTCGGCGCCCAGAGCCAGGCGTCGAAAATAGGATCTGGGCTGTTTTCTCAGTCAGATTCGGATTCCTAGAATCCGGAGTGTTTGAGACTTAATTGAGTCTTTTAGTGCGTATTAATTTTATGATGGAATGCATCTGGGCCCGTTACGAACTCTAGGCTCGTCAGGATTTTAATTAATACGTGACTCTTATTTTCGAATCATATTAGGAATAAGATTCTCTCATAATCTCTATCTCATTTAGGATTTATGTTGGAGTGTAACACCTAATTCTGACAGGTTTCTATCTTTTATGACTTGCCACTTTTAACAACTACCCATTACGGCAGTTACTATTTTTAGTAGGTTTCCATAAATAGCAGGTTTCTATAAATAGCAGGTTTCGGGTGAAATGAAAAGGGGAATTGAGATTCGTTATTTTATAGGAGATGCGTTGTCAAGTGGAGATTTACGTTTTCATCATCGAACCTTCCCTTTCGGGAATGGGGACAAAAGTAGGTGTCTACATAATCCCAAGCTTCTATGTAGACCGATAATTTGTTGTTGATCTAAACCAAACCAAGCACCAACCTGTAGCATCCTACAAAAGCTGAAATAGAAGATTTACATGTTATTATTCAATGTAGAACCAGCCACATTCCTCCGCATAACACTTTCCACTAATCACGGATTCACGGTCTCAACAATATAATGTACATCTTGGGAATCTAAGCAATTCATGAAAATTCAAGGGTCAAAAATGCAGATTTAACATTATCGTTCTTAATTAAAAGCGACAATATATCTTTGGAAAATGCAGATTTAACATTATCTTGGGAAAATGCAGAATTAACATTATCGTTCTTATATACATCACCTGATTGTGAAGGCATGCTAATAAAAGGAGAAGCATACATTGAATCCCATGAAATTTGTGAAGCCTGATACGAACCTCATATTCACCAGAAGGAAGTTATAAAATATGACATAATAGGGATCTTGAATGGCTTTCACAAAACCTTTCTCGAGATCTGTTGTCCCATAACCTTTCTGTTCACAGAATCAGAACCAAATGCAAGTTTTTTAGAGACTGGCGGCAGTAACAACAAATAAAATTCTACAAGTGTATTAACAGAAACCATAGCCACCACAAGCCGAAGACATGATATCCTATCTTATACAACAATAGTAGAGTGGAAGCCTTCTAACATCCAATAACAACTAAGGGAATAAATATAGCAGTAGGCTTATGATTATTACTGGTCAGCTTTAAAGGGCATGAATATGCATCTGCAGGTCTGCATTCAAGAGGAAAAACTCCAAAGATGGTGTAGCTAAACAGAAGCTGAAAAGAAAACCTGAAAAACATCCTTAAAGACACAAAAAACTCCGACGGAGCTAGGTAAGAGTAAAACCAAACTTGAAAGACAAAACTCTAAGAATCAAGCATATGGAGCAATGGTTTTAATGAGAACTGAGTTACATGTTGATGATTTCCAGTGAAAAAATCTTTGGTTGGTCAAAGTTAAGTGCAGAACTTGTAATTTTGCATAAGCTAAGAGAACCGAACTTTTATATCCAATAGAACAATGAAAGACTACCAATAATGTGAACAAAGGAATCATGTAAGTGGATATTACTTTCAGTAATGATTGCAACAATCGACAAATAATCCTAAGATCACATAATAAAACCTTTATATAACCTAGAATTTAATGTAGAAATTACAAATAGACATGATAAAAAAAAAGTAAAATAAAATCTTAAATCGAGTGCCCAAATTAAGGTCATAAACATACCAAAACATAGAATAATCCTTTCCATGCCGATCTCAAAAAGTTGATGAGTTTTCAAGCTCCTACTCCTGCGGGTTTAGGAGAATCAATAACTCACTTTAATAGTATAAAATATCTCAAAGTCAAAAATATAGATTATAGGAAGCTTAAAATTTTACTGAGTGAAAGAAACATATTGGAACCAAAAAAATCGTTAATCAACCTTCTGTTTCGGATAAGTGGACATAATCCCGTTCTAACTAGCCCAAATGGGTATAGCTTCATAATTTGCAGCAAAAAATGATTTACCCAAATAATGAATTGGTTGAATTGTAATTGAAATTTACATTAGAAAAACAAAATCAACCCATATAATAAGTAGCAATTAATAGTGTGAAATAATTCATAGCCGTATACAAACCCTAGATTCATGATTATTTTGGGTGAAAAAGGAACACAAATTTAAATAGTTAAACCAAAAAGCAAACCCAAAACCTAAATCCTCTTGTTGAGGAATAGAAATCGTAATTAAGAAACAAAGATGGAAAATACTAATGGAACAGTGCCTCCTGAAAGCTGCTTGTAGATACGGCGGGGAGAGATGGAGATACAACCAAATCTGAACTCAACTTCCTCAATCAATTGAAACAAAAAACGAAATCAACCCTCGGATCTCATTTTGAAGGTAAAAAATTCACTGGAAGTAGGAAAGATAGAGCGGGATGAAATGTATTCCGTATAAGGATTTGATAATAAGAAATCTGGGCTGTAGGTTGTAATTTGTAAGATAATAGGAGAGCTCCGGAAATTGAAAATAACGACGAACAAATTTATCTATATTTTCTTTTTTCTTTTTCCCGCTCATCAATAACGAGGAGTTTAATTTCTTGTCGTAGTACTTCAGAGCGCAAAGGCACTTAACGAGTGAATTTTGACTTTGTCGTTAATATATTGTCGTTAAATGTGCATATTCTAGTAGTGTTAGTACACCCGAGAGGGAAGAGAGAATTTTGAATATCAGAGGAGTGAGAATGAATTGATTATTGAAAATGGGGTGCATAAGGGATGTATTTATTGTGTAAGATAGATATTTGAAAAGTTCGAGCGCCAGAAAAAAGTAGCGCTCGATTTGTAAGGGCTGAAAATTTCAAGCGCTCAAAACTGGAGCGCTGGAATATTATAGCGCTTCATAAGATAGGATTTGAAGAGTTTGATTTTTTGTCAGAATCATTTTGCAGCGCTGGAAAAAAGTGGCGCTCAAATTGAGAGAGCTGGAATTTTCCAGCGCACACTATGCCAGCGCTAGAAAATTCCAGCGTAGGCAGATCTGCGGATTTCCAGAAAACTCGATCTTTAACAGCTCATAACCTGTTCTTACGAACTTGGATTCTTGCAAAAAATATCTTGTTGGAAAGCTAAGGAATCCAACTTTCCAATGCCGCTAGTCTCTCATCAATGGGCTTCGTAAATATCGAGTTATCGCCCAAAGAGTGGGGCTCAGTCCGTTTAAGCGAAGCCCAAGTAAAAGCTTTATAACTTATTCGTTTTAAATCGGATTTGGTCTTATGATAAGTCTATGGAAATCTTATTCCAAGGACTATACAATCATGTGTTTTGTATGATCCAAATCATAATTTATAAGACAAAATTTGACTTTGTAAGGACATATCATTTGCTAAGCGGGCTAACGAGCGTATTTTAGGAACTCGTTAGCACTTTAAGTAACTTGAGTTTAACATTTACATCTATTGTTCCCAGTAAGTATGAGTTTGAGAAGTGTTATTGTTCGAGCTATGTTATTCTAGATCCTGAAGGCAAGCACTAGAACATTGTGGCGCGTACAGGTGTGCTGTAATGCGGACAATCATATTCTATCTTTCTATCGATGCAACCACATATTAAGCCGTACCGGAATGCGAATGCGACTAAATATGTGTCCAGTCTATTTCAAAAGCTTTCTATTTATGGAAGTTTACTAGATTTAACAGGTTCTGTTGCGGATGGTCTCCTTAGTGAGTTGAGGGTCGTTCTTCAGCTAATCAGAGTGCATTGCCGACAAGTGGGTTATATTTTCATCATCGAACACACCGCTTCGGGCTTAGGGACAAATGTAGGCGTCTACGCTCTACACTATTAAGTCCAATAACCAGAATTCTTAAAAAAGATTTCTCGGATAAAATAAACAAGGGGCCACTTTAAGCTCAATATGCGGAAACTCACTCAGTCAATCCTTCAGAGGATTAATTATAAGCCACACATACAATTGTTACAAGTGGGCAACCATCAAACATAATAAATATGCAATGATCCTGAAGAAATAGGGATCACGCAATCACCAAGAGTCAACACATAATATGTCCACGCCTTGCCCATGTGAGCAACACTCATAAAATCGTCTTAAGTCACGAATACAGAATAAAAATACTAAATCATTAAGTGTTTCACACACTAGACCCAAAAACTCCGCAAATCATGCTTAATTTTGGTTTAAAAAACCTAGTGCACGACTATAATTTGCAAATTAAGTACACAGAAAATGGCATAAATATGCGCGCAGGAAACCTCAAAGCGCTGGAATTTTCCAGCAGCTAAATTGCAGCGCTAGAAAATTCTAGCGCTCAACAGTCAAGCGCTGGAATTTTCCAGCCCTTAGCCTAAAGTGCCTGGAATTCTTTTTGCACTCTTACAGAAAATATTCCGAGCACTTGGGGGGTACATAATCGCATAAATTCGTGCAAAATTTCTCGTGCAAACTTAAGTAAGCTAAGGAATCCACAAACGCAAATATTTTCTCAATCAGATTTATTTCTCTTGATCCTTAACTAGAACTACGCGTGACCTGATTCTAAACTAAGTTAACTAAGTTGGCTTGGGCGGATACGTAGGCAGTCCAAAAACGGATTCGGTCCAAATAATTTGCAAGAAATATACAAGGTTGCTAAAAACACACTTTATTGAAATATGAAATAACAAACACTCGCATCCCCAGTTCGAACAAAAAAATAAAAACACCAACAAAAGGGAAATAAACTAAAGACATTACGCAAATGAAAGGGGCACAAATTACCCCGAACTATCCTAGAGAATTTACTCTAAATCATCAGAATCACCAAACAACGCCTTATGGAAGTCAGACGCCTCAGTAGAATCTTTTGCTGCTCCCAAGTCGACATCCATAGATGCTAGAGCCTCTCTCACCTTATCAACATTTGCATCAACTACGACCTCAACAAGAATAGCTACAGAAACAGGAGCAGTGATACTGGTCGCTTCAACTGCTACCCATGCAGAAACTGAAGTCTTCCTGGTCCACGCCGACTTCTTACCTTTCTCACGGCGACGACTCTTACTTGTAACCTATTCAACATTTTTCACGGGCGCAGTAACATCACGCCCAGTCAACCTGTGTCTAGGCCGATGATCAACATAAGGATGCTCAGCCCTACGTTTCATTTCTGTTTGCGTCCTCTGGTGTGAGGGGGTCGAAAAAGCACGAGGCTAATGCGTGACCTCGTCCGTCGTGGGTGTGACGTTTCTTTTTGTCAAATCAAGTGTAATTGGATTTCCTGTGAGTTTACACCCAATTGACTAGTAATATAGGAGTCGCCATTCAGTTTTTAACGACAATGAGAAAAACTGACAAAACCCGGTTATCGTGACATAAAGGGAGTGCAATTATGTTTGACCACGACGGTCGTAGGTTCCCTTGTGATCCCTGGTGTGGGGATCTCTCAACATACACCCGCAAGGTAGAGATTGAGGGTTCGGGGGACTGTAACTACCGAGAGGAGTACTCGCTCTTCGATAACTCCAGAGGCAGGATATCCTTACTAGCTCAACATAAATAATTGAAGGGACATGCGTTAACTATTAAACTAATATGAGTTGATTTTAACAATATGCAACATATAATACTAGATCGATCGCGATTATCTGATTTAGATTGTTTTAAGGGACCTAGCATGATAATCCAATTTCCCAACATATTATCTTTATTAGGTGTGATAGAACAATCAGATTTGATTAGTTTAACAGTTCATAAAAGGGCGAGGAAAGTAATTAAATCACGCGAAGGGGCACATTACGACGCACCCTTGAGAGGTGCGTCACGGTTCTTAGAAAACTAACCACTTTGGCTTTGCTATTTCTCCTTTTATTTAACGAATCTCAAACTACGGGACAGGATACGTTCTGTTCGATTTTTGGATCGATTGCGACAGAACGCGTGATCAATTTCGCAGCGTGAGGCTTAGGCTTAGGGGTTGGAGTCAATACTCAGAATATGAATTGTGTGTCGTTTTCACGTCGAATTTGGGGTTATATTTATAGAAAAGAGTTTGTGGAAAGATAGAATTTTTGAGCTCTAATCCACGAAGAATTAGGAAAGAACACGTCCCAGGTAACTTCAGATTTCGATTTTAGATGCCCGTGTCACATGTCTGAGTAGGGTGAGCCTTGGTTAAGTGTCAAGTCCTATTGACAATGTTTGATTTTTTTCAAAGGGGATTAGCAAGCATTCGAATTACCATGAACGGGGGCCCTGAGTTCGAAGGAACGATGGGGTGATGCCGTAGAACAATCCTCTTCATTGCAAGCTTACTGCCTTTACTACTTGTTGGCGATTATGACTGTGTCTAGTGGTGAAAGAAGGTATTTAAGTGAGTTAGTTCGCTTTAGGGAGGGTCAAGCCGAGTACTTTAGAGGTCATGGACGCTGGCGCTAGCCTCCATTCAATTGAGGCAAAGCGATTTTTGAGTCTTGGCTAAGTGCCTAGGAGTGTGAGTGCCCCTTCTGGCAAGGGTACGTGCCCTTATTATTTTTCGATGTGTGCTCATTTTGGCATATTGATGACTTGGATTCTTCCTTTGACTTAAAATTTTTACTTTCGACTTGGGTTGCAAGTAATTAAATTTCAATAAGGGACTCTATTTCTTATTCTTGTTATTCTATATGCTCTAACATTTTTGCAAATTGGTTGGACCGAATCATGGATTGCCTACGTATCCGCCGTAAATAGATTTAATTTGGAATCAGGTCTTGCGTAGTTCTTAGCCAGAAAAATGGTTTCTTAGAATGCCGATTTTAAACAAGTACGTTCGAGTGGAATCGTAATGTTTGAAATAGGGTGAAATAAGTGAAGTTTATTTATTTTAATCTGCCGCTTTGCCGTAAGCCAAAAATTTGTTTTATATTTTTTTCGAGTACATGTATTTTTTGGTGGTACGTATATCTTAATACGTGCTGTACCCCTCCAAGTGTTCGCTATTTTTCCGTGTATGTGCGGATAAAATGACGAGCACTTCTGGACAAAATTTTGCGAGCAGAGAGATTCGGCGCCCAGGCTGGGGCGTTAAAGATTTCGGCGCCCAGCTGTGGGCGCTGAAAATTATTTCTGGGCGGATCTTTTTTGGTGCGCTAAATGCTTCTTTTTCTTTTTAGACTAACTTTAGAGGCGCTTTGCAAAGTTCCTTTTTTATTATTCACATTTTATTTTTTTTATTTTTTTCTTACGTTGAGTGTAGAATGTACTTTTCATTTGTCTTTTTATTTTTTTTTTGCTACTCAAGACGGCTTGAAAGATGGGTTGAATGAGATAGGATAATTTGTATAGGTATTGGTCAAGCATGAGGATTACATCTGCTAGGACTCACAAGTTGCAGCCTCAAGCTAGTGTCATGAGTTTACATCAACCAAGGCCAATGAGTAGCATGGGGACGGCTCAAGGGTATATCAACAGGATGTATCAAAACAAGTTATATGGTCATTATGCTAATGTTGGTGTAAGAGCAGGTTTGGGCTTTGGAAATAATGGGTATGACGCACGTGTCAATGGCCGTACGTGGTTCGCAGTTGACGACAAGTTCAGGAACAAGAGTTGAGGTAATGGTTTCTTGGGTTATGGCAATAAGAACATGGATGGGTTAAATGAGCTGAACAGGGGGCCCAGAGCGAAGGCGTCTAAGAACATAAGGATTGGAAAGGGTAGACATCGCAGAACTTTATGTAGTTTTGTGGCATGATTTGGATTGGTTGACTCAATTCTTTTCCTTCGTTTACTTGGGTAAATTTCGCACTTTGGGAGGTACGGGCTAAGTATTCCATGCCTCGCTTTTTTCGCTCTTCCTTTTCTCTTTCTCTTTTTCTTTTTTGCTTGGGATTCCCCCCTTTTTTATTTGGGCTAAAAGGTGGATGGTTGTGGTCTTTGAGTCACGAGGCGAGACTGAGTGAGCCTCGTTTGGTAGGCCTATAGTGGACCTTTAACTTTAGTAGGCCTAGGGCGGAGCTTTAGCTTTAGTAGGCCTAGGGTGGACCTTTAAATTGTCTTACTTTGCAAGCGTATTTAGTCGTTTCTTAAAATGTGCAAATAGCGTAGATTCAAAATGTTGTTTTTACTTTATTGAAATTTAACGAAAGAATTACATCGAAAATAATTTTTTTGTTTCTTTTCAGACTCCAGTTTCTGGGATTTAATTGGAAGTTGTGATTTAGACTCGAACTTTCATTAATCTTTCTGATTATAACCCGTGTATGAATACAAGGAGGTGGCCTAGACTCAAAATAATGACGTGGCGTAAGCCTATAATACTTGACCAAGCGACTCTCAGACTTAGGCTAATTGGACCATAACTTTCGTTGGTTGACACTTTAGATTTTAACCCTTGGGTGTTCATTTGTCATGCGCCATTTTGCTTAATGTTGGCAAAGTAGTTAGTTGGGGAGATCGAATTTTATTTTTTGCGAGACTAGAATCATTAGTGCGGTTTCCCTCTTAGTGTGTATTGCTTTACCCCGATGGTAGCCTTATGGCATGCCGATTTGGGTATTTTCATGGTTCATCATGTTGCATTCATGGAAAATCTTTTAGTCCGTACTTAGGAGTATTTCAAGGAGCGAGTGGCTCGAGAGGACTATGATGGTCGTGACCCAATGTGATCATAAGCCTTGAGGCCATTAAATTTTGCTAATGGTATTGACACCTTAGGTTCACTTCGGGAGTTGTGCGACTATGGGGGAATGATTTTCAGAATGTGACTGTTTCCATTTTGCAAATACTATAATATGTTTTTATTGGTGAGAGAGAGTATTGAGGCCGTAGATTCTTAGCAAGGGATGACAATTACATATGGGTGCTTATTGATTTAAATGTTAGGAAGGGAGACTCAATATGGTTTAACCTTTTAACTTGCAGAACGACACCAAGCATTAGGGCCGATTCTATGGATAAGACAACTAGGACTTAGGATTTAGATTGTACTTTGGCATAGCCTAGTCTAGACTCGGATTTATTTTTTTATTCGAACATTATTTTTCCTTGAAAACTTCATTTGAACATTATTTTTTGAATACTTTGCCCATGTGACATTCAAGGTTATTTCAATTAGCGTGCTCGGTTTTGGAGCCGAACATTGTCGTCATAGGAGGCCTAACAACGACACAAAGAGTTATTTTATTTTTTACAAGTCGCTTTTAGAATCGAGTGCCTTTTCATACGCCCTCGCAGCAATTTTCACGAATTTTCTTTTACTGCTACGTATACTTTATGCACGGGCACCGAGGCTGCTGTGCCTGACCAAAAGGCCAGGCAGCAACTTCAGCGCCCAGCGAAGGGCGTGAGAAACATTGGCGCCCAGCCAGGGGCGCTGAAAATGCGTCCCTGACTGGTACTCGTATTCTGTTTGCGTCTACTTTTTTCTTATGCGACTTTGATTTTGTGTGCTTGCCTAATAACGTCCTTTACGCGTTGTGCGACGTTTGTGGGATTCGTTACGGGCCATCCCGAGCGTTGCTTATTTTTGTGGCGATCGTTCGGGTTTGCGGAACACGTATTTTGGTATAACTCTTTCGCCAATTGGTTTATGAATGTTTGGGCAATTTTTTAAGGTCGTTGGTTTTCTAGGATTGTTAGTCACACACAATCATATATTTCGCTACACATAACTAACATTACATCATGAGGCAATAATAACATGTCATGTAGTTTTATGATAGGCTTCTATGGGTAGTATTTGCGCCTGGCTTGGTACCGCTTCTATCGCAGATCCAACACATGCCCCGGTCGAGGTAGTGCCTTGAACAGACGAATTTCGCCCAAGAGGCCAATCACGATGTAACCCAAGGGGGCATGCACCAATGAGAGGGACCTAATGGGCGAGCGATTGGGTTTGGGACGGGTGTACTACTAGAGAAAGTGCCGAGTGGACAACATTCGAAGCGTATGCACCCCCCGGTTGGCGATGGGTATCCTTAGTCCAAACTCCCTGAGGGAGCCAAGATTCGTTATGCGGTTCTGCCCGTTCACATTAATATGCTGATTTTCAGGTCGTCCCAACTTGATGGGGAAATAAACGCGGGGTAGGATCGTTTCACCCTTCGGCTATTTTGATTACCTACAAGCACGAGTATTTCCTTCACTATCCCCAGTGGAGTCGCCGCTGTGAGGGGGTCGAAAAAGCACGAGGCTAATGCATGACCTCGTCCCTCGTGGGTGTGACGTTTCTTTTTGTCAAATCAAGTGTAATTGGATTTCCTGTGAGTTTACACCCAATTGACTAGTAATATAGGAGTCGCCATTCAGTTTTTAACGACAATGAGAAAAACTGACAAAACCCGGTTATCGTGACATAAAGGGAGTGCAATTATGTTTGACCACGACGGCCATAGGTTCCCTTGTGATCCCTGGTGTGGGGATCTCTCAACATACACCCGCAAGGTAGAGATTGAGGGTTCGGGGGACTGTAACTACCGAGAGGAGTACTCGCTCTTCGATAACTCCAGAGCCAGGATATCCTTACTAGCTCAACATAAATAATTGAAGGGACATGCGTTAACTATTAAACTAATATGAGTTGATTTTAACAATATGCAACATATAATACTAGATCGATCGCGATTATCTGATTTAGATTGTTTTAAGGGACCTAGCATGATAATCCAATTTCCCAACATATTATCTTTATTAGGTGTGATAGAACAATCAGATTTGATTAGTTTAACAGTTCATAAAAGGGCGAGGAAAGCAATTAAATCACGCGAAGGGGCACATTACGACGCACCCTTGAGAGGTGCGTCACGGTTCTTAGAAAACTAACCACTTTGGATTTGCTATTTCTCCTTTTATTTAACGAATATCAAACTACGGGACAGGATACGTTCTGTTCGATTTTTGGATCGATTGCGACAGAACGCGTGATCAATTTCGCAGCGTGAGGCTTAGGCTTAGGGGTTGGAGTCAATACTCAGAATATGAATTGTGTGTCGTTTTCACGTCGAATTTGGGGCTATATTTATAGAATGGAGTTTGTGGAAAGATAGAATTTTAGAGCTCTAATCCACGAAGAATTAGGAAAGAACACGTCCCAGGTAACTTCAGCGCCCAGGGCTGGGCGCCGAAGATTTCGGCGCCCAGAGCCAGGCGTTGAAAATAGGGTCTGGGCCGTTTTCTTTGTCAGTTTTGGACTCTTAGAATCCGGAGTGTTTGAGACTTATTCGAGTCTTTTAGCGCGTATTAACTTTATGACGGAATGCGTCTGGGCCCGTTACGAACTCTAGGCTCGTTAGGATTTTAATTAATACGTAACTCTTATTTTCGAATCATATTAGGAATAGGATTCTTCTTGTAATTTCTATCTCATTTAGGATTTATGTTGGAGTGCAACACCTAATTCTGACAGGTTTCTATCTTTTATGACTTGCCACTTTTAACAACTACCCATTACGGCAGTTACTATTTTAGCAGGTTTCCATAAATAGCAGGTTTCTATAAATAGCAGGTTTCGGGTGAAATGAAAAGGGTGATTGAGATTCTTTATTTTATAGGAGATGCGTTGCCAAGTGTAGATTTATATCCTCATCATCGAACCTTCCCTTTCGGGAATGGGGACAAAAGTAGGTGTCTACATCCGGGTTCTAGCACCGGCATCTCGAGACCTCAACACAACTTCGCGATCATACTTGGGCCTATTCTGGGATTGTAGTATCTCAGCAGGTTCATCACTACGAGCTTGTGCCCTCTCTGCGGCATCATCTGAACTCATCCAAAGTTTGTAATTTTCAGATAAAGCGATATTTCCCTCTGTAGTAACATTCCAACGGGCAAGCAATCATAACCTTCCGCCCACCCCAAGAGACGCTGACGAGAAAAAGAGCTGACGTTAGGTGGCGTGGTATCCGCAAAGGGGATAACCTTTCGATGACCATACTGCCTCATAATGCGGTACGGGAAAAAATAGGTGGGACGCACTTGCCCTGGATGTAACGTAAAAACAACGCGTCCCATCCCACCTGTCATAGACTGCAGACCCCACCAAGAAATCACGCACTTGACGGAACAGAGACCATGAGTAAGATACGAAGTCTACTCGGCTTCATTCTCTCCTTGGTGTAGATACTTCCTACTGCCAAGAGCCCAAGGACAATAGGTTCTAAGATCAGACAGAGCTTCTAGAATTCTCAGTCGTTCCATCAGCCAGATCCAAAAAAAAAAAAAATACAGAAACTGTAATCAGTCGCCGAAGTTCGCAGCAAAATAAAAATGAATCGAAAAAAAAAGTAAAACAATCCCAACGCCAGAAAACTTCAGCACAAGAAATTCGAGCGCTGGAATATTCCATCGCTGAAGATTAAAGCGCTGGAATTTTCCAGCGCTGATATCCGTCACAAGAAAAATTACATGATTCTAGTCCAGATTCAAAAATAAAAGAAATCGCAAAATAAACGAATTTTATGACTGATTACCTGCAACAACAAAGGGCTACTCCCGATAGCTCCGCACTTCACATCTTTTTTCAAAGCGTCCGCCCAAAGAATAGTCTCGACAACCACCATGGGCATCATGGAATACCGACTCTCCATCAAACTGACAATTGGCATCACTCTCTGGTTTTCAAGCATACTGTCGTTATTATGGAATAATTAGCAGTTTAGCAGGAAAAAACACAAGGCCCTAGTAATACGTTTCTGTTCAGTTATATTGACGGTAGAGACCCTAAAGTAACTAATGAGCACAGAAAGGTCAAGAGCATCCCCGACCAAAATCTCATTGATCTAGCTTTTGGACAAACCCAGGAACCTCCCCATCATTTATTTTCCTTCATCAGCAGCACTAGGGGTCACGGAAAAGGACTTGATCCATCTGGTGAAATGTTTAAGAAGGTGGCCCAAAGTAAACCTCCTTTGTATCAAGGGGAAGTAGACCCAACTGTACTTGAGAACTGGCTAAGAGAGTTCGATAAGCTTATACTAGCTGTGAATTACCTAGAAGACCTTAGGGTTAATAGTGCTGTGTATTACCTTAGGGGAGAGGCTGATTTGTGGTGGCAAAGGTGTGAGAATGCTTAAAGAGCTACACCCGGATTTGCCTTGAGAAATAAGTTTTATCCACCATATCTGAAAAAGCAGAAAGCCAAAGAGTTCATCGAGCTAAGGATGGAAGAGATGTCTGTAACGGAATACAATTCTAAATTCATAGAACTGTCTAGGTTTGCACCTGAAGTGGTAGCTACGGAGGAGCTTAGGGCTCAGAGGTTTGAGAGTGGATTAACTATGGATTTGCAAATGATGCTTGTTGGAGAGACCTTTACCTCTCTCAACACCCTATACGGGATAACTTCCCATCTGTATGGTCTGCAGCAAATGAGAAATGGAGTTGGGGAAAAGAGGAAGGATGTTGGTAACCAAAATCAAGGTGGTGGCCAACCGCATCAGGGAAAGTTTAAGAAGAACAAAGGGAATAATCATTTCCAGTTCAAGGGAAATCATGGTGGAAACAGAAACAATTTCCACAACAACAATGGGAATAAGAACCAGTCTGCAGGGAATGGAACGAGAGTTTATGAGTGTAGACGTTTCCATAATAATCACCCAGGTCAGGATTGTAATGGAAACCCAGTTATTTGTAGGTTCTGCGAGAAACTAGGTCATAGAGAATATGAGTGTTGGGCCAAGAACGGGAAACCCAACCAAGGCAACCGCTACAACAACAACAACCAGAATAACCAGAACCGGAATGGAGGGAATAATGGTGGAAACCAAAAGGGCTACCAGAATGGTAACAGTCGTAACAATGGCCAGAGTAATGGAAAGTTTGGGGGAAACTATCAGCAAAATGGGAACCGAAACACCAATGAAAATGCCAATGGAGGTGGCTATAACAAAGGAGTTGCCCAAGGAAAGCTAAATGTAATCACTAGGCAGGAAGCTAAAACCTCGTCTAATGTCATAGTTGGTAGTTTTTCTATTAACTCCATTTTAGTTAAAGTACTATTTGATTCTGGTGCGACTTATTCGTTTATATAAAAGGGCATCTTAGAGAAGTTAGAGATAAAAGAACCCGAAAGAATTGAAGTACCCATAGTGATACCAACAGGTGAGATTGGAAAATGCATTATGATCGATAGAGATGTACCTTTTACCATAGCCAAGACCATATTCTTGTCTAGCCTAATCGAGTTTGAGTTAGGAGATTTAGATGTGATTTTGCGAATGGATTGGTTGGCAATGTTCAAAGCTAACATTGATTGTGAGAAGCAGAAGATTCACTTGAAGTCTAGTTTAGGAAAAGTAGTATCCTATCGCAGTTTTGGGAAACCTAAAAGTGTAGGAATCATCACGGAAATGGAGCTCGTGAAGCTAGTCAGTAAAGAGAACCCTATTTTCTTATGTAATGTGAGAGACTTAGAGCATGTGATGAAAGAGCAACCAGAGGACATTGCAGTGGTAAATGAGTTCTTGGACGTGTTTCCGGAGGAGATCCCGGGAATGCCTCCCAATCGACCTATTGACTTCACCGTAGACCTAATACCCGGAACTTCACCTATCTCGAAAGCCCCATACCGAATGGCTCCGGCAGAGATGAGTGAATTGAAAGTTTAATTGGAAGAGTTACTTGAGAAAGGCTACTTTAGACCAAGTGCATCGCCTTGGGGAGCGCCAGTCTTGTTTGTGAAGAATAAGGACGGAAGCATCAGACTTTGTATAGACTACAGGGAGCTCAATAAAGTCACAGTCAAGAATAAGTATCCTTTGCCTAGGATAGATGATCTATTTGACCAGTTGAAAGGAGCGGGAATCTTTTCAAAGATTGATTTGAGGTTAGGTTACCATCAGTTGAGAATCGCATAGCACGATATACCAAAGACTGCATTTAGGACTAGATACAGTCATTATGAGTTCACAGTTATGCCTTTTGGATTAACCAATGCGCCTGCAATTTTTATGGACTTAATGAACCGAGTATTCCATGCATGTTTGGACAAGTTTATAGTGGTTTTCATAGATGATATTCTAGTATACTCCAAAAGTGAGGAGGACCATGCTAAACACTTAAGGTCAGTGTTGAGTACCCTGAGAGACAACCAGTTGTACGCCAAATTCTCGAAGAGTGAATTATGGCTGGAGAAAGTTGCATTCTTAGGACATTTTGTGTCTAAGGAAGGAGTTGCAGGGGGTCTTGCAAAGATAAAAGCTGTTAGTGAGTGGCCTACACCTAAGAGTGTCACCGATATTCGGAGTTTTCTTGGTTTAGCGGGTTATTATAGACGCTTTGTGCAAGAATTTTCTAGAATCGCCAAACCAACGACAACCTTGATGAAGAAGGAAGCAAAGTTTGTATGGAATGACCGCGTGAAGAGGCATTCCTAGATTTGAAGACGCGATTGACAACCGCGCTGGTGTTAACCTTACCAGATGAGAGTGGCATCTATGATGTGTACAGTGATGCCTCTAAGAATGGCTTAGGGTGTGTATTGATGCAGAACGGGAAGGTGATTGCGTATGCATCAAGGCAGTTGAAACCATATGAATTCAATTACCCTACCCATGACTTGAGCTAGCCGCCATAGTGTTTGCATTAAAGATATGGAGACACTATCTGTATGGTGTGAAATGTAGGATCGATATTCACGGATCATAAGAGTTTGAAATACATTTTCACACAGAAGGATTTGAATATGCGCCAACGAAGGTGGTTGGAATTGGTCAAGGATGATCTGGATATTCAATACCATAAAGGAAAAGTCAATGTAGTTGCAGATGCCTTGAGCAGGAAATCAAGTCATAGTGTGAATGCGTTAGTATTTGCTAACGAGCTGTGCAAGGACATGCAACGATTGAAGTTAGAGATAGTAAATGGAGAATGACTTAAAGGAATGATGAATGCCTTAACTATCCAACCGTCTGTATTTGATGAAATCAGGGAGAATCAGGCGGGAGATATTAAGCTAGAGCGAATTAAGGAAAAGATTTTACAAGGAAAGGAGATGGATTTTAAGATCCACGATGATGGAAGTCTGGGGTACAAAGGACGATGGTGCGTGCCTCAAAAGTGCAGTGAAATAAAGGAAACGTTGATGAGAGAAGGTCACAATACACCATATTCTGTTCACCCAGGAGGTGATAAGTTGTATAAGGATCTGAAAAAGGTCTATTGGTGACGAAGAATGAAGAATGAAGTGGCTGAATTCGTGGCAGGATGCTTGACATGTTAGAAGGTTAAGATTGAGCATTGGAGACCTCAGGGAATGGTCAAATCCTTAGAAATTCTGAGTTGGAAATGGGACTGTATCTCAATGGACTTTGTCACTTGCTTACCCAAGTCAAAAAGTGGAAATGACACCGTTTCGGTAGTAGTAGATAGGTTGAATAAGTCGGCAGTGTTCATACCAATGAAAGAAACCTGAAAAATGGAACAACTTGCCAAAGCATACATCAAATATGTAGTGAAATTACATGGGGTTCCTAAGGATATCGTATCAGATAGGGATTCTAGGTTCCTTTCGAATTTCTGGAAGAGTGTACAGAAAAACTTTGGTACGCCATTTGAAATGAGTACAGCGTTCCATCCAGCCACAGATGGACAAACCGAAAGGACGATCCAAACCTTAGAGGATATGCTAAGAGCTTGTGTGATCGATTTTCAAGGTGGATGGAAAGATAGCCTAGATCTAATTGAGTTTTCATATAATAATAGCTATCATGCCAGTATTGGAATGGCACCATTCGAATCCTTGTATGGGCGAAAATGCAGAAGTCCCTTATGTTGGAGTGACATCAGTGAAACCGTTGTACTAGGTCCCCAAATGATGGAGGACATAATGAATCAGGTTAGAACTATTCAATCCAAAATCCAAGCCGCACAAGATCGCCAAAAGTGCTATGCGACTTGAAACGTAGGGATGAAGAGTTTCGAATAGGCGACAAAGTATTCCTTAAGGTTTCACCAATGAAGGGTGTAATGAGATTTTGGAAGAAAGGAAAGCTAAGCCCAAAATATATAGGCCCATATAATATCCTGGAAAGGATAGGAAAGGTGGCATATCGATTAGCCTTACCCATGGACTTGCATAGAGTGCACAATGTGTTCCATCTATCTCAGTTGAGAAAGTATGTCCCGGACAAGTCCCATGTACTGCAACCGGATACCATAGAGTTAGACCAAAGTTTGACATTTGAGGAAAGACTTGTCAAAATCCTTGATAGCAAAGTGCGTAGTAAACGGACTAAGGATGTTAAATTTTTTAAAGTGTTATGGTCTAACTAAGAATCCGAGGAAGCTACCTAGGAAGCCGAGGAAGAAATGAGAAAGAAATATCCCGAGCTTTTTCCCAAGGTTAGCTGAGTTACGGGGTCGTAACTCGTTTTCTTTAAGGGGGGTAAAGTGCGGTAGAATTTCGCGCTTTTTACCTTATTTACCTAATTTTCCCCTTACGGTATGCTTAATTTAGTGTTTTCAGTGAAGTTTCACTCTATATTGTCATGTTGAATTACTTAAAGAGTACAACTACTAAAACTTTCTACAAAGAAAACGCACTAAAGTCTCATAAAGTCTCAAGTCTAGATTTTTGAATTGTGATTTCCGTGCCCAAGTTTCGGGATGAAACTTCTTTTAAGGAGGGGAGACTGTAATACCTCGTATTTTTCGTAATTTATAAATATATTTTTATTATATTTATAAGGATTTTTACGAATTTAATTTAATTTAATGGGAATTAAATGTATTTTATTTTTAAATAATTTAATTATTAATTATTTGGGAAAACTAGATTTTATTAAATAAATTCAACGAATTTATTTAATCGGGAATTATTAAAAAGCCTCAAATACGCCGCTTTCAAAGACGTAGAATGCAACCTTAACCTCCAAGAAAAATAGTACAAGGCATCTTAGCTACCCTCCAAAAAAGAACGGTTGTCCTTTGGGTGCTTTAGGGGGGTTTTTTTAGTTGTTTTTTCCCTTCCTACGGGGGCGGGTTTAGAACCTTTGTATCTTTGTATTTTGAAGGAGCTCGCCACCAAACATTATTTAGGGTCTCGTTTGGAAAGACCAAAAAGTGACTCTATTAGGATAAGGCATTGAGTCTTAGAAACGGATGGGTGAGATCCGGGCAAGGGAACGAGATGCTTATTCTGCGAGCTTTAAAAATGATTCAAATGCGTGGCACAACATTTTCGAAAATACCCTAGTTTAGACTATGTGGGTTTGAATTCAGAACAAATAGAATTTCTACTTTGTATTGTGACCACTTTGCTTTAAAGTTAATTAAAGGGAACCTAAGATCGGTTTGTCCAAGAAATTATCTTTGTTAAGCGTGGTGTAACCTTGTATTTTGTTGTATTTAGCATGTTAGGTGATGAAAGCAATAAACAAGTAAAGCAACATCACAATGGAAAATAGGTGCAAAATTAGTAAAGTACTAGACCACCTAGAAATGGACTAGGAGGTGAAACCACATTGCCTAGAAGGACTAGGAAAGTAAAGTTGCGAAATTAAAATTGCATAATTGAAAGTGCATAATTGAAATTGCATAATTGAAAGTGCGGAATTGAAATTGCATAAATGAAAGTGCGGTATTGAACTTGCATAATTGAAAGTGCGGTATTGAACTTGAATTTTAGCACATGAGATTCGAACGCCAAGCGACTCCTTAAGAATAAGTGCACCCCACACGGATTCAAAGCAAAAATCTCTACTTTAGGTCACGTTGCTCGACCTAAAGTGTCTTGGATTTTGGACATAGAACTTGAACTTGAAAAGTTCGAATCTTGAAATATTGGACTTGAAATATTGAACTTGAAATGTTGAACTTTGAAATATTGAACTTGAAATGTTGAACTTTGAAATATTGAACTTGAACTTGAAATGTTGAACTTTGAAATGTTGAACTAGAAATGTTGAACTTTGAAATATTGAACTTGAACTTGAAATATTGAACTTAAGTGTCTTGAATCTCAAAGATTGGACCTTTTAATGTTGAAAAGGTTTGATCTTTGATATGCTCTTATTTTGAAATGATCCTAGTTTAGGGAAGTGATTACAAAAGACCCTAAACATTATTGGATCTTCAAACTTGAACTTGAAATTTGAAAAGTGGAGTCTTGAATCTCAAAGATTAAACCTTTAAACATTAGAAAGGCATCATCTTTGATTACTCCATATTTTGAAGATGATTCTATTTCAAGGAAGTGATTACAAACAACATTGAACATCATTGAATCTTGAAAGTTTGCATTTTTGTATCACATAAAGTTTGGATTTGGTAAGAAATGTATGATTGTTGTAAGTGACACTTTTAAGATTAAAAGTGCCAACTTACTAATCATTTTTGAAAGAGAAAATCAAGGAAACATGATTGATTAGGCTTGTGATTCGGAATTACCTAGTTATGTTTACGCAAGAATTCCTTTTAGAGCTCCCAATTGCTTAGAACTTGGAAATTGTATGTGATTTTGGAGGATTTTTGTATTTTGATTTGAATGGCAATTTTTATATTATGACGTTGTGTTTTCGATTTTGCCTCCCCATAATGCTCAGAATTAGGGGTTTAAATAGGAGAAGCTACTGCTAAACTCTAGCTCACGCCAGCGTCCAGCGCAGCTGCCAGCGCCAGGCGCTGCTGCCAGCGCCAGGCGCTGCTGACGTGGAACAGAAGCTGGCAAACAAGGACGAAACAAGTACGAGTTGTATGAAGTTGGCACATAGTGTTTGCATGATGATTAAGGCTTGGTTTGCGTCTAAAAACAAGCCGTTTCGGGTTTTTGAATTCGGTTTTACGGGATGAGGCCCGACTTGCTCGATTTTGTGGGTCGGCGCCGGAATTTGTATTGCTTAGTGTCATTTTGACTGGAAAAGGCCTTGTAAAACTAATGGGATATTCCATTGGGTGAGATTGTACTTGGATTTTGAAATTGATTTTTGGAAATTGTATTTTGTACCGAGTTCCGGAATGGGAACGACCTCGAGGATTGCATTTTGGCTTTTGGATTTTGGAAATGTTCTTAGCAATTGGGCCTTCCACACGGAGTTGCTCCAACCGCCTAATAAGGATAATGGTATCGTCATCATCCCAATGGGGAGACACGATTTAGGTGTCTACAGAAGCCCCCACTTTGACTGAGCGTTCGGTTAGGAAAGCGCAAGTCAAAGTTTTTGACTCGCGACGGAGAAAGGTCAAGATGTTCTGCCATCAAGACCATTCTTTGTAAGCTGGTACCTGCACAAAACAAGTGTTAGAAAAAAGGACAGAGTCTACCTCGGTTTGGTTATGACGACTCTGATTTGTACTTGTACTGTTCTTCCGCCTTTGGTTTAGGACGGAGCTTGGCATCAAAAAATTTGAATTTCGAACCCTTGAATCTTGAATTTTGAATTTTGTATAACCGAAATTGATCCGCAGGGGATGTGCTTCACTAGGGATAAGAGCTTTTTATTGGCCCTTAAGATTTTGAAATTTCGGATGACTTTCCTGGAGCTTGGGTCCGTTGGGAGTCGAACGACTAATTTGTTGTATTTTTCGGACTTTGTATTCTTGAAGTGCTCATCTGTTTGTGTTTGGAGATATAGGTATATTCCCGTATTTTCGGAGGATAGTATGATTTGATGTTTGATGCCTGGTGCAGAAAACCGTAGCAACAAAGGACGTGCAATCAGCACGGAGGACCGTGCGCTGAAGATTCCTACGCATGCAGCAGGTCAGCGTTGGGCGCTGAGCTCGGCGCTTGGCGCGGGGTTGTGCTATAAAACCCCCTTGCCGTGCCATTTGAAGAGTAAGCACTTTCATTCTCTTGCTTTTTCTATCTCAAAGGTCGAATACTCTCCCCTTGATCTTGTTCTTGCCTTGTCCATGTAAGTATTTCATGTTTTGCTTACGAAATAATCTCTAGGATTGCATGTAGCTTTGATTTTTGTTCTTTGAAATGATGATTGTATGATATTAGGCTTCTTGAATCTTGTAGAAAATTATTTGATAGCCACTTGAACTTGAACTGTTGGAACTTGGAGATTTGAATTTTTGAATTTTGAAATTTTTCTTGAACTTTGTACCTGGCATTCGTAGATAGTGGTCTCACTAGCGACCTAGATGTTGCGTGTAGAACTTTGAATATTGGCTTCGGCATGGATAGCCTAGGCGTTGATGTGCTCGTATACCTGCTTTGGCATGGATAGCCTAGGCGTTGGTATAGAACTTGTATTCCTTCTTCGGCATGGATAGCCTAGGCGTTGGTGTAGAGGTCCCTAGCTGAGCCCATATGAGCTATGGAAAGGTCGAGCACCAAGCCTGAAATACTTGAAAGTGTGGGGGAGCTTAGCAAAGGTTGCCTTACCTAGTTTCAAAAGGGACAAGATTGGTCCCAAAACGGTTGATTCTATCTTTATTGGTTATGCTTATCAAAGTTCTGCTTATCGTTTTCTAGTTAAGGGTGCTAACAACTCCTATGCAAGTGGTAACATTATTGAAGCAAGAGATGCTGAGTTTTTTGAAAACACCTTTCCTTTGAAAATCTCTTGCATTAATGATGTACCATCTTCTAGCACTTCTAATGTTCTACCCATTGCTCCTTCTTCCACTACTAATAATGAGTCTGATTTAGAGCCAAGGAGAAGCAAAATGGCAAGAAAGGAAACAACTTTTGGTGATGATTTTGTTACTGCTTTCCTAACTGAACCTTTCTTGATTACTGATGATTTTGTGTATGTATTTATTCTGGAAGACGACCCTAGAACCTATGAAGAGGCAATGAGGTCAGTTGATGCAATTTTCTGGAAAGAGGTCATTGAAAGCGAGCTTCAGTCAATCCTAAGTAATAATACTTGGGAATTGGTTGATCTGCCTAGAGGTTGTAAACCCATCACCTGTAAGTGGATTTTTAGGAAAAAGTTGAAATCATGTGGATCCATTGACAAGTATAAGGCCAGGATTGTGGTAAGGGGTTTTACTCATAAACATGGCATTGATTATTTTGATACATACTCTCCTGTAACTAAAATTGCAACCATTAGAACCTTAATTGCTCTTGCATGCATTCATGATCTTGTTGTGCATCAAATGGATGTGAAAACTGCATTTTTGAATGGTGATTTAGATGAAGAGGTTTATATGGTTCAACCTGAAGGTTTTGTTGTTCCATGTCAAGAAAACAAAGTTTGTAAACTGGTCAAGTAATTGTATGGGCTCAAGCAAGCGCCTAAGCAATGGCATGACAAGTTTGACAAGACAATGACTAGTAATGGCTATCATGTAAATGAAGGTGATTCTTGCGTTTATTATAAACATGATTCTTCTGGTTGTGTGATTATTTGTCTTTATGTGGATGATATGCTAATTTTTGGTACTGATTTGGATCGAGTGAATGAAACAAAAGAATTTTTGAGTTCAAAATTTGAAATGAAAGATATGGGTGAGGCAGATGTGATTTTGGGAGTGAAAATTATTAGAACTCCAAATGGCGTCTGTCTCAGCCAAGCTCACTATGTTGAAAAGCTTCTTAAAAAGTTTGATTCATTTGATGTCGATCCAATCAAGACCCCTTATGATATAAGCCTTCATTTAAAGAAAAACAAAGGTGATCCTGTTTGTCAATCTGAGTATGCTAAAATTATTGGTAGTGTTATGTTTCTCATGAACTATACTAGACCTGACATTGCCTATTCTGTAAGTAGATTGAGCAGGTACACTCATAACCCAAGCAATGAGCATTAGGGTGCTTTAAGGCGATTGCTTAGATACCTAAGGGGTACCATGGATTGGGGATTGCACTACTCCAAGTTTCCAGGAGCATTGGAGGGTTATTGTGATGCCAACTGGGTATCCGGAAATGATGAAGTCAACTCCACTAGTGGTTATGTCTTCACCCTAGGGGATGGAGCTGTTTCTTGGAAATCCTGTAAGCAATCTTGTACTGCTATGTCAACTATGGAATCTGAGTTTATTGCTCTTGAATTGGCAGGTTATGAGGCAGAATGGTTGAGGAACGTGCTTGCAGATATTCCACTGTGGGGGAAGCCAGCTCCCTCAGTTGCACTTCATTGTGATTCGCAGTCTGCTATTGCCGTGGCAAACAACCAAGCCTACAATGGGAAGAAAAGACACATTCATTTGAGGCACAAGGCTGTTAAAGAATTGCTGTCAAGTGGAGTGATATCACTGGACTATGTCAAGTCCGAAAAGAACATCGCGGATCCGTTAACGAAAGGCCTATGTAAGAACCTAGTTTTGGAAACGTCGGAGGGGATGGGCTTGAGGCCCATTGGATGAATTGTAAGGTAATGAACTCCTACTCACCATGCGTTCAAAGGGGAACATTATGTAATAATTCAGAAGCATAAATTTTAGTATTTGTCCATCCCTTAGATGTTTATGATGTGCTTGCTATTATTGAACGAGGTTGAGCATACGACTCTTAATGAACCCATATCCATTTTTTTGGTGGTGTGATGTAGCTCACACTTGATGGGATTCACCTACTTAGGTGTGGAAGTGAGGCCGCTTCCTATGAGAATTGCATGGGCTATTCTCTAGAGCACCTATGAGCATCCAGGTTATGGACGTATGGCCAGTATAATGCGTCACTTTTATTGGTGGAGATTCAGAATATCATACATGTTCAATTGTGTGCTTTGAGTAATGAGTTTCTAACCTCCTATTAAGTTCAATACGAAAGTCAATTTGTAGGAAAGAGATTCTAGCTTGAATGTCACTAAGTGTTAATTCAAGTCGCAAGACATTGACACCTATTCAATTGTTTGTTTTGCCCAGAAATTCAATTCTTTTTATTTCTTTCTTTTTCTTCTCATCTTCGGACCTGTGGGGGATTGTTGGAAATCCTAGTGAGAATATAAAAGAAAATGAGTGGGAAGTGGGAAAATGTGGGAATATGAAAAGTCCCACATGGGAAAAACACAAACCATATTCAATGTTTATATTTGGGGACTTGAGGGAATCATTTGTTTAAGAAAGCATGTGAGTGGCATGGGTGGACACACAACCCACACACGCGCGCGCGCGCGGGCCGGGCCGTGGGCCTTGGTACTTGGTACTTGGTACTTGGCGAATGCGGTTCGCGGGCGTGGGGTGAACGGTCAGAGATAATTAGTCAAACCGTAACTGCCCCATTAACTCCACTTAATAGCCATTTTAACTGCCCACTAATCCTGTAACCTCCCACTACTAGCCGTTTATGGCTGTTGCAGTTTCCCTATAAATACCTCTCTAAAGTTTCTCTCAAAACACAATCAGAAAGCATTCTCTTCTATTGTTCTCTCTCAAACTCTAAACACTCTTATATTTTCTGGGCAAATATTCTGGTCTCCAACCGAGGCTTGTGAGTGCACACAATCCTTGGTGTCGCCTAAACCCTGGAAGGCAACCGCAAGAGTTCTACTGCATCGGAGGTAACGCGGAATTGTCTTTTAGAGCAGTGGTCCGGCCACGGCGCAACAAACAGTTCAGTTCGTACATACGCATTATCCAGCTAAGTCGTTCCAATTCATTATTAAGCTAACAGTTGTATATGGCAGAGGGGTGGATTTGTCCCTCCTTGTCACCTATTTTGCTGGGCTTGATGTCCCCACGGTTTTCCGCTTGAGGGCCTTGAGTTTTTGTATTTTTGCTCGCTTCCTCTTTTCGAAACAAGGGTTTGGCAATGGTGATGCCTCCCTAATAGAGATTGTAGAGCAATTCGCTAGTGGCCGGGACCCAATGCCGCTCGTGATTGGCGAAACATTGATGGAGCTTCATATATTGAAGTCGGACCCCTCTTCTTTGCCGTCGGGAAGCCCGGTATTACTCCAAGTAAGGATCTGGAGCTTTCTTGTATATTGAATTTGTACATTGTATCTTGAAGGTTGAATTTTGAATTGCTTTTTTTGTATACTCCCCAAGGTCTGGCTTATGGAGAGGCTCATGCTGGTGGTACCACCGGAGAACATGAAAAGCTATAATGGAAAAGGATTCACTGTGCGGCCCATGGTGTATGGTCGGCTTTCATTGGATGAGTGGCTATGCGCACTTTCTGGATTTGGATCTTGTATAAGGTTGGTAGTTCTTTGGTGGGGAATTGCTGCTATAAGACATGTCCCAGGCTCTACTGCTTTGAGGGTGCCAAGCCTCACAATGCTGGTCTTCTACTCGCCTGCTAGAGTGATGAGACAGTATGGCTTGAAACAAGAAATCCTGGATTGTGCTGAAGAGAACCCGAAACCTGTTGCGCTGAATGCAAATCGACTTGACGTTTGGAGGCAGTATTGGGTCGCCAAACCATTCTTGAGTGTTCAATATCCGCCTGAGCCTGATACTCTGCCTGCGGGGTACATTGTATGGATGAACGACCCAAGCTAGAGGGACATTTCTCTCTCCGGACCAGCTAGAGTCCGAGGTTCGTCATCCTCCCGTCTTTGAAGACTAGAAAGTTCAATCTCTCGCCGCTTGGGCAAGGGGAAGATTGATAAATGATTGCGGGAGGAGCCAGAGGATAATACTCACGGTGTCAAGACTCAAGAGCATAGTCGCCCGACCCTAGATCTTTGTAGGCTAAATGTGTTTGAAGTTGTACTAGAAGGAATGGTGTTTAAGAATGTATTTAGAAAATGTGTTTAGGAAGTGTGTTTAGTGGAAGTGAAAAGGCTTTGAACTTTGCTTCACTTGATTCCAACCATGTTTTTGAATTAGCTTTGTAGGCCTTAGAGCCAAATAAATAGTTATTGTGTTAAATTTCGCTTAAACATGCTTTGCTTTGAATTGGCACATTTGGAATAAAGGCAACAACCATTGATTTTTGAATTTGATTTTTAGGATGCCCTTAATTGAGGAAATTTTGAATTTTTTTGTATTAAAGTGGTCGGGCCTCGGAATGAGGTTGCCTACGGGTCCCGTTAAGGAATCAGGCCGAACGTAGTTCTAACCTTACAGAACTTTTTGAATTGGATTTTGAATTTGAATATAGAATTTAGAAATAGAAGTTCTTGAGTTGATCGAGGTTTTTCAGAGATCGGAATTTTGTTCCATCGACATCCATTAATTCGACCGCTCCTCCGGAGAGGATTTTCTTGACAATGTATGGTCATGCCCAGTTGGGTTGGAATTTTCCCCTTGAGTCCATGACGCTTTTGCGAAGGGCTTTCAGGACAAAATCTCCTTCCTTGATGTTTCGGGTTCTAACCCTCTTGTTGAAATGTTTGGCCACTCGGCGCTGATAGACTTGTACGTGGTGAGCGGCTTGAAGCCGATGCTCATCAAGCATGATTAGCTCATCATACCTTGCTTGTACCCATGCAGCTTCTGGGATTTTGCTTTCGAGGACTATTCTTAGAGAAGGTATCTCCAGCTCGTTAGGTTGTCTTGCTTGCATTCCATAGACCAATGAAAATGGGGTTGCACTAGTTGAAGTACAGATTCAATACCCTCACAATGCGAAGTGCGGCTTCTGGGGCCAGTCTTTGTAATTGGTTGTCATTTTCATGATGATGGTTTTGACATTCTTGTTGGCTGCTTCGACTGCCCCATTAGTTTGCGGGCGGTAAGGCGAAGAACGATGATGTTGGATTTTGTACTTGGTGAATAGATCTTCACACTCTCCTTGAAAATGGGTTCCCTGGTCACTAATGAACTCGTGAGGAACTCCGTATCTGCATATGATGTTTTCTTGTATGAACTGGGCCAGTTGCTTGGAATCCAACACTTTGAATGATATGGCTTCGACCCACTTAGTGAAATAGTCGATGGCAACCAGTATGAACTCATGACCCCCGGTGCCTGTTGGAGTGATTTTGCCGATGACGTCAATACCCCAAGATGAGAATGGCCATGGAGATGATTGAGAATATAGCAATGATGGGGGAATGTGCTTTAGATTCGCACACTTTTGGCAGTTAGGACATTTCTTGACAAAGAAGTAGCAATCCCGTTCGAGGGTAGTCCAGTAATATCGAGCCCTGATGATCTTGAGGGCCAACATCTTCCCATTCATGTGGGTGCCACAGACTCCGGCATGTACTGTGTCCATGACTCTTTGAGCTTCGTTAGGGGACCTCTTGTATAGGACGCCGCCTTCTATGACGAAATTGGCTGATTGTAGTCGTAAAGCCCTCTGGCTCTTGCTTGAAAAATGTGGGGGATATTCAGAACGTTGTAGATACCTTTGAATGTCTGTAAACTCGGGCTCGTCTCTGTCTGGCTCGATGTCATCAATAGCATGGATATATCCTGCTTCTTGACGTGTTTCAATTGCAAGTGGCATTCCATCCTCGCCATTTGGAATGTTGATCATTGAGGCCAGTTTTTCCAGTGCATCGGCAAATTGATTCTCCTCTCTCGGGAGGTATGTATAGCGAAGCTCTTCTACTTGCTCAGACAGCTTCTCAAGATAAGACTGGTATAGAGCCAAGCTTTCGCTCCTTACTTTCCATTTGCCGAAAATTTTATGGATGATCAGGGAGGAATCCCCGTAGACTCGAAGCTTCTGGACACCCAATGCTAAGGCGGTTTCCAGGCCCATAATGCATGCTTCATATTCTGCCGCATTGTTTGTGACGTTGAATTGTAGTTTTATTGATACAGGAATGTGGGTGACGTCCGGGGCTACTAGAATTACTCCAACACCACGTCCGTTCTGATTTGAAGCACCATCGAAGTGCATCGACCAACTGTCATCACTTGTCATTAAGATTTACTCGTCGGGTAAGTCGTAATCCTCCTCTTCTGCCTCGATGGGACAGTTGGCTAGGAAGTTTGAGACTGCTGAACCCTTGATGGATTTTTGAGGAATGTATTTGAGATCGAATTCTGCTAGCATGACCAACCATCTGGACAACCGTCCGTTGAGAGCTGGTTTTTCAAATAAGTACTTGAGAGGATCTGCTTTGCTAATTACATGCACTATATGGGAGAGCATGTAGTGTCGTAGTTTCTTTGTGTCCCAAACCAATGCGATGCTGAGTTTCTCGAGCTGAGTGTATCTGGTCTCGTACTCGATCAGCTTTTTGCTTATGTAATATACGGCATTCTCCTTGCCTTCAATCTCCTAGGCGAGCATGGCCCCTACTGCCGAATCTGTTGTTGTGAGGTAAAGCCTGAGGGGAATCCCTGGCATGGCTGGCTTTAGAACTTGCGGGTTGGAGAGGTAATTTTTGATAATGTCGAGCGCATGTTGACAATCCTCATCCCAGACTTTGGGCTCACTTTTGCGGAGATTTTGAAATACTGGTTCACAAATCATAGTGAGCTTCTAAATGAACCTATTGATGTATTGTAGTTTGCCGAGAAACCCCCGAATTTCCTTTTCATTCATTGGTGGCTTCATCTCTAGAATTGCTTTGATTTTTGAAGGATCAGCCTCGATGCCCCGAGAGCTGATGACATATCCGAGTAACTTGCCTGACGTTACCCCGAATGCACATTTTTGAGGATTGAGCCTCATATTGTATTGCTTGAGCCTATTGAAGAACTTTCGAAGTACAGAGGTATGCTCATGTCGCTCTTTGGACTTGACAATCATGTTGTCAACATAAACCTCAATTTCCCTGTGAATCATATCGCTCATGATGGTTGTGATTGTTCTTTGATACGTAGCCCCCGCGTTCTTCAGTCCGAACGACATAACTGTATAGCAATATGTACCCCACTGAGTGATGATGGTTGTCTTCTCCATGTCCTCCTCTGCCATGGGAATCTGATTGTAGCCTACATACCCGTCCATAAAAGAGAGTAGGAAATGATTTGCGGTGTTGTCGACCAAGATGTCGATGTGAGGCAATGGAAAACCGTCTTTAGGGCTGGCCCTGTTAAGATCTCTTTAATCCACACACATTCGTACTTTGCCGTCTTTCTTTGGAACTGGGAAGACATTTGCAATCCATTCTGGATACTTGGCTCTTGAATAAACACGGCCTCTAGCTGCTTAGAGACCTCTTCTTGATTTTTGAGGGAAACGTCCGAGTTCATGCGACGAAGTTTCTACTTGATGGGTTTTGAACCTGGAATGAGGGGAATTGTATGCTGACCGATGCTTGGATCAACCCCTGGCATATCATGATAGGACCATGCGAAGACGTCTATGTAGTCTGAAAGTAGCTTGATAAGATCATCCCGCTCTGCTTGAGATAGAGTTAAGCCAATCTGAACTAGTTTTGAATCACTATTGTTAGAAAGGTTAACTTTTCATGTTTCCTCAATTATGGGCATCCTGTTTTCATGATTTTCAATAGATTTTAGTATTTCAAGGTTAGTTTCTTGTGAAGTGATAAGCGTGTTTTCCGTCGTTGATAGAAAACCACCTATGCAAACAATATTTATAAAACCACTTCAACTACCGGCAAGCGGTAAGAAAAGGGATCGTCCCAAAGAAACGGTGAATTATTGAGTTGGAAGTCAATCTAATTTGATCAAGGATTTGTTTTGAATTGTCACTTTTAAGATTCTAAAAACAAATAAAGAACTATGTAAAATTGAATCAAGAAAGGGAAATGCTAGGGAGTCGGGGATAGCTTAGGGAAACCGGGGGAAATCAATTCAACTACTTAGAAATGGTGATCATGCAACGAAATGGTGATTAGGCAAACGGCATCTAAAGACGAACCCGCCACCTCTCGGATAGGGAACGCTAAGCGTCTAATCCACGGAAGAGCTTTAGCCTAATCCTAGACTAAACGAACTAGCATATAATAGGTACCGCCATTTGATCAACACAAGATAGGTCCACAATGTCTTGCCAAACCTATCCTATGGTTCCACGGAAATCTAATCGAATAGCATTTGCAACTACCACTCAACTAGCATGGATTTCCTATCATCAAATCTTATTTAATCACATGAATCAACTAACAATCAATAATCTATTTCCCCTAATTCATCCCCTAGTTTCTCCCCTTTCCCTAACCTAAAACTACTCACTAATCATCCTAACAATTAAGCTATCCATTAGTTCAAAACTAGCTATCATGAAATTGAAGGAGGAGAAGTAGAGAATAGGAAACTCAATTGCACAATCAAATCAAAAACTGAAAATCAAAGTAACAAGCAAAATTGAAATCAAGAACTCAAGGTATTGAGGAATTGCAAAACAATTATCAACTAAGCAAGTGAAAGAATTAAAGAACTAAGAATTCAATTGCATAAAGAAGAAAAGAGTTGAAGAAAATTACTGAATTGATGCTTGGAATTGAAGAGTTTCTCTCTCTAGATTGAAGAACAAAATCACAAAACCTCTAGAATTGAAAGTGTAAAAATATGAAATGTAAAATATGAAAGTGTCAAATGAAAATAATCAAAAATCCTATTTATACTGAACCCCAAAAATAAGAGTTTTAAACTCGAAAACTGAATCTCGCGCAGCCGTGCGAACGTGCAGACCCAGGTGCGATCGCATCGGTGCGATCGTGCTGTGCATCAATGCGAACGGGCCCTGCGACGATTCTTCTCCTTCGTGCCGTGCGATAGTGCCCAACAACCGTGCGATCGCACGGCTGTGACTTGGATAAATCTTAGAAAAATCCTTGTGTGCTCGCACAGGAATTTAGTGCGAGCCCACCGAAATTCCGTGCGAGCGGGCTCCTCTATGGTGCGATCGCAGGATTTCACTCATAGTTCCTGCATCGATTTTCCAGATTTATGCGAGCACACGAATTTAAGGCACGAGCGCACACACTGCCTTGACTTTTGGAGCTAACTCTGTAGACCCGTGCGAGCTCACAAAATGTCCATGCGATCGCACGGCACTTGCTCGAGCAAATCTCAGCTGTTTTTTCCATCATTTTCAACATTATCACCTGAAAGCCACAAAGACGAAAAAGGGGAATAAAAGAACAGCAAAACTATATATAACTAACAAAAAAGCATAATAAAACTCTATAAAATCCTAGCCTAGAGCGACATAAATGCCGCTCATCATGAAGAAAAGTTGTTTGGATTAGAAGTGTGTTTTGAATTTGGACTCGAAGAGTAAGAGGAAATTGAAGTGTTATCGAAATTGGCAATCATTACATCGACAGTTTTGACTTGAAGCTCGGCCTTTAGAGGCTCTTGATTGATGAAAGACTCTAGCCCTAGACTCTTAGACTCATTACTAGACTCGGATCCAGACTCATCCTCTAACTCGGACTCGCTCATAATAGATCCTTCGCCCACAGTAATCTTGAACATTTTTCCATTTGGAGCAGATATCTTGAGGGACTTTCTCCAGCCATTGACCATCTTCTCACTTGGAGTAATTATCTTAGATGGGTGGAAATCTTCGATTTGAGTGATCATTTGGACCATAGTATCTTCGGAAATGATTGGTTTTACTTCTTGGCCAAACAAGAGACCAAAAGCTGATGAATCGAGGCATTCAAGGGTGGCCTTTTCTTGTAACGGAGGAGCATCCTCGAGGAAGTGACAGTCTTGAAAGATCTCGAATCTAGGGTATAGAATCCCTCTTGAAGTTTCGTTGAAATGCTCTGGAAAGTCAAAGTACAAGTCATCCTCTCCTTCTTTTATGAATTGCCCATTGAGTGTACGTTGATGGGGAGGTACTTTGAATTGATCATTGCCAGGTCGACGGGCTCTTAGCTTAGCCTTTTGCTTCTTGTTATCAAACTTAGTCGGCTTGTATCCCAGACCACAACAGTCAGTTTGTATATGAGTCTTGAAAGGAGACTCGGTAGGCGGTTGCAGAGTAGTGCCAAAGAAGCGCCCACGCTTGATCATCATGCGCCTTGCCATGGGATTCATTTTGGACTCAATGGCTCCAACTTCGGCACTGAACCCCCAAAGGTCTTCATCATTGTCATCATGTTCTATTAATATCAGAGCCTTGTCGGTTATCTTGGTTATTGGATGGGATGCATTTAGAGTAATGACATTTCCTTGGACCTCCATTCGGACTTTTTAATGGAGTGAGGATGGCACAGCTTTGAAGTCATGGATCCAAGGCCTCCCCAAAAGGAGATTGAAACTTGCTTTGATGTTGAGCACTTGAAAGCTCACTTTACGCTTGATTGGTCCTGTACGAAGTAGAAGAGTGAGAGTTCCCATTGCTTCCCGACGAGTGTTGTCATAGTCGCGAACACCTTGGGAGGAACTAGAAAAGTCGCTAGGGGTGAAACCCAAATTTTCAGCATTGCGAAGAGGACACACATTGATGGCTGATCCATTGTCCACTAGAGTCATGGGGATGATTTTGTCTTTGTATTCAACAGTCAGATAGAGAGTCTTGTGATGGCTTGCCCCCTCAGGTAGGAGGTCTTCATTTGTAAAGGTAATTCCTTCTTCTAGATTTGTAAGTAACCCGACCAACTCGTCAGGGGTGACTTCCGGGGTGACATTCAACTTGACAAGAGCATTTATTAGAGAAGTGCGATGTTCCACGGAGGAAGCCATGAGTTGCCAAATATTAACCTCTGCCTTAGTGCGCTTCAATTGCTTGATCAAAGGATTGTCCTCGGTGGGTAGAGGGATATTAGTTGCCGGTGTCGTTTTGTTGACTGGCTCTTGAATTCGACCGGATCTAGTCATGACCTGAATACTGTTTTCTGCCTTAGGGTCCAAGTACCAGTCGGCGTTCACAATTTCTTGACATTCATCGTCAGAGATGTTCTCAATCGGAGGGTCCTGATATGTTTCTTCATCGTCGCTGGCCCATATCCCACAAATATCTTCTTGAGGTAATCCAGATTCCGAGTTTTCACTTGGCTGCACAAGGTGTGGCACATGCCTTTGGTTATGAAAGATTTCCTCTACCTCGAAAGGACCCACAGCATGGAAGAGAGTTTCTTGATTATCTTCGAGAGCCCTTATGCGAGCCTCAGCTTGTTCAACACGTTCATAGAGCTCTACTACGGCCGCTGCTAGGTAGGCCATCTTGTATAGGATTTTGAGAGGATGAGTCCGAGCACCTAGTTACCACATGGTTTTGAACTTTAGAACTTGGATTTCCCGACACATGATATGATATGCATGCAATGAATTGGACCTCTAAGTGCCACTCCGAAGATTCGGGATTTTGGATCTTTTTTTTGTACTCGGGATTTGCGAACTGTTGGAAATATTTGAGAGGAGCCTTCATTCTTTTGTGGAGGTTTCCTCCTTGTACTAGAACTTGGAATATTGCACACGGACTGTTTTCGGGGGATTTTAACCCATTGATAATTTGGAAATTGGACTTGTATTATTTCAAGGGATTTTCAACCCATAGGAAATATTTTAGGAGATTGGATATTGTAGTATTTCAGGGGAGTTTCAACCCGATAGAAAGGGAATTGATTTTGTATTATTTCAAGGGAATTACAACCCGTCAATATTTTAGGGGAATTTTAACCCAAAGGATTTTGGAATATTTTAGGGGAATTTCAACCCAAAGATAGGACTCGGAATATTTCTGGGGAATTTCAACCCGTTGGATTTCGAATTATTTTAGGGGAATTTCAACCAGAAGTAGAATTTGGAATTGAATTTGTATTATTTCAAGGGATTTTCAACCCGTTGGATTTTGTATTATTTTTGGGGATTTTCAAGCCGTTGGACAATTGGACTTGTACTATTTCAAGGGATTTTCAACCTATTGGAAGTATTTGGAATTTTGTATTTGGGAGCAATGGAAGACAAGGATTTTTTGTAGCTTGAAGATGCAGTCGAAATTTGGATTTGACTCGGAGTTTGAACTTTAAAATGGAAAGACGCACTTTTGTATAGGGTATGAGGCTTTGAGTTTTGAAAATCCCGGCATTACGCCGCCATGGATTTGAGACATTAGATTTGGAATTTTGAAAGCCCGGCATCATGCCGCCGTGGACTTGGAATTTTGAAGTGTTTGATCATGGAATTTTGAATTTGAAATTGAAGGAGGAAAATTTCGGCATTACGCCATCATGGATTTGGAATTTGAAAGTTTCGAATATGGGACTTGAGATTTGGAAGATTGAATTTAGAACTTCGAACTTGAGGTTTGAAATATGGAATGGAAAATTCGGCATTATGCCGGCATAGATTTGGAACTTGAAATTTTGAGTATAGGACTTGAAGTTTGAAAGATTGAACTTAGGAATTTGGTTTTGAAGTTTGAAAGATTGAGTTTAAAAGTTGCCATTACGCCGGCAAGAGTTTTGACATTTGAATTTGAGACTTTGAGATTGGAATTGGCAAGAATTTGAGGTTCGAAAGATGGAATTGAAGATTCGAATGCTTGAACTAGAAAATCCGGCATGATGCCGTTGGATTTAAATTTTGAATTTGGAATTTGGAATTTTGACTAGAAAATCCGGCATTATGACGATGTTGGATTGAACTTGAATTTGAAACTGGAAATTTGGACTAGAAAATCTGGCATTATGACGCCTTTGGATTGAATTTGAATTTGGAATTTGAAATTTGGACTAGAAAATTCGGCATTATGACGCCGTTGGATTTGAATTTTGAATTTGAAACTCGAAATTTGGACTAGAAAATCCGACATTATGATGCCGTTGGATTGAATCTTGAATTTGGAATTTGGACTAGAAAATCCGGCATTATGACGCCGTTGGATTGGATTTTGAATATGGAATCTGTGCGTGAGGCGTGTTTAAGGGTTTTGAATCAAATGGAGTGGCACTCGTAAAAGACCTTAAATCGGAGATTTTAGATGCATGAGGTTTGAATGATGCTCCTTGGGGCTTGGTTTCCTAGTTGGAGGCTAATGGTTTTGGTAAAGCTAGAACTCGAGGTTATCCATTCACGCGTGCAAAGACGCCCACACAATGCACAAGTAGCACGTTGTCACACGTTAACATGGATATGAATGCGACATGCAAAGTTCCTAACCTAAGGTCGGTCTAAGTTTTTTATGATGCAAGTGGTCGGCTTTGCGTGTCAAAAGGTACTCAACTAAGAGGCGGATCCGGCGACAACTTGCACATCCACCTAAGGGACGTTTGTGTCGGCAGACGACCTCCATACTTGATATCGGGAATGTCAAGCAAATGCCAAGTTTCGGTAGGCCCGGAAATGGTTACACACTTTGGTCGGGAACCGTATGGAGAGACACCATTTTGCTGCCTCCGGGGCTAGCCCGAATGTAGAACACATCCGTTTGGGCAAGGTAGAAATTCGTTATACACAAATATGGTTTTCGAATTATGCATGAAATGCCTAGAAATTGAAAATTGAAATCGCACTTGAGTATTGTATTTGAAAAGCTCGTTTTTCGACATTCGTTCTCAAGGTGTGGGAGCGTCCTTCAAAATTCAAAAACAGACTGACTCCCACTTAAAAACTTGAGCAAACGTGGGCAACAAGCCACTGTGAGCCACTGTGCTGGATGCAGGCAGTGGCGTTTGGAGCAGGGGCCTGCGCCTGGCGCCAGTGCTAGCATCCAGAACTTAAGCTGATCAGTGGCTTGCTGCTCAAAGTGTGCTCGTATTTTCGAAATTGAAATCAGGACATCCCCAGTGGAGTCGCCAGAATTGTAGGCGGGTTTTTTCCGTTGCTTTTTCCCTTCCTACGGGGGCGGTTTTAGAACCTTTGTATCTTTGTATTTTGAAGGAGTCGCCACCAAACATTATTTAGGGTCTCGTTTGGAAAGACCAAAAAGTGACTCTATTAGGATAAGGCATTGAATCTTAGAAACGAATGGGTGAGATCCGGGCAAGGGAACGAGATACTTATTCCGCGAGCTTTAAAAATGATTCAAATGCGTGGCACAACATTTTCGAAAATACCCTAGTTTAGACTATGTGGGTTTGAATTTAGAACAAATAGAATTTCTACTTTGTATTGTGACCACTTTTCTTTAAAGTTAATTTAAGGAAACCTAAGATTGGTTTGTCCAAGAATTTATCTTTGTTAAGCGTGGTGTAACCTTGTATTTTGTTGTATTTAGCATGTTAGGTGATGAAAGCAATAAAAAAGTAAAGCAACATCACAATGGAAAATTGGTGCAAAATTAGTAAAGTAAAAGACCACCTAGAAATGGACTAGGAGGTGAAACCACATTGCCTAGAAGGACTAGGCAAGTAAAGTTGCGGAATTGAAATTGCATAATTGAAAGTGCGGAATTGAAAATGCATAATTGAAAGTGCGGAATTGAAATTGCATAATTGAAAGTGAGGAATTGAAATTGCATAATTGAAAGTGCGGTATTGAACTTACATAATTGAAGTGCGGAATTGAAATTGCATAATTGAAAGTGCGGTATTGAACTTGCATAATTGAAAGTGCGGTATTGAACTTGAATTTTAGCATATGAGATCCGAACGCCAAGCGACTCCTTAAGAATAAGTGCGCCCGACACGGATTCAAAGCAAAAATCTCTACTTTAGGTCAAGTTTCTCGACCTAAAGTGTCTTGGATTTTGGACATAGAACTTGAACTTGAAAAGTTTGAATCTTGAAATATTGGTTGAAATATTGAACTTGAAATGTTGAACTTTGAAATATTGAACTTGAAATGTTGAACTTTGAAATATTGAACTTGAACTTGAAATATTGAACTTAAGAGTCTTGAATCTCAAAGATTGGACCTTTTAATGTTGAAAAGGTTTGATCTTTGATATGCTCTTATTTTGAAATGATCCTAGTTTAGGGAAGTGATTACAAAAGACCCTAAACATTATTGGATCTTGAAAATTGAACTTGAAATTTGAAAAGTGGAGTCTTGAATCTCAAAGATTAAACCTTTAAACATTAGAAAGGCATCATCTTTGATTACTCCATATTTTGAAGATGATTCTAGTTCAAGGAAGTGATTACAAACAACCTTGAACATCATTGAATCTTGAAAGCTTGCATTTTTGTATCACATAAAGTTTGGATTTTGTAAGAAATGTATGATTGTTGTAAGTGACACTTTTAAGATTAAAAGTGCCAACTTACTAATCATTTTTGAAAGAGAAAATCAAGGAAACATGATCTATTAGGGTTGGGATTCGGAATTACCTAGTTAGGTTTAGGCAAGAATTCCTTTTAGAGCTCCCAATTGCTTAGAACTTGGAAATTGTATGTGATTTTGGAGGATTTTTTATTTTGATTTGAGTGGCAATTTTTGTATTACGACGTTGTGTTTTCGATTTTGCCTCCCCATAATTCTCAGAATTAGGGGTTTAAATAGGAGAATTTGCTGCTAAACACCAGCTCACGCCAGCGTCCAGCGCAGCTGCCAGCGCCAGGCGCTGCTGACGTGGCATAGAAGCTGCCAAACAAGGACGGAAGATGACGTCCTTGCTTTTGGCTTGTAATGGTGTACCTTCGTATGAATTGTAAGAAGTTGGCACGTAGTGTTTGCTTGATGATTAAGGCTTGGTTTGCGTCCAAAAACAAGCCGTTTCTGGTTTTTGAATTCGGTTTTACGTGACGAGGCCCGGCTTGCACGGTTTTGTGGGTCGGCGCCCGAATTTGGATTGCTTAGTGTCATTTTGACTAGAAAAGGCCTTGTAAAACCAATGGGATAGTCCATTGGGTGAGATTGTACTTGGATTTTGAAATTGATTTTTGGAAATTGTATTTTGTACCGAGTTCCGGAATGGAAACGGCCTCGGGGATTGGATTTTGGCTCTTGGATTTTGGAAATGTTCTTAGCAATTGGGACTTCCGCACGAAGTTGGTCCAACTGCCTAATAAGGATAATGGTATCGTCATCATCCCAATGGGGAGACACGATTTAGGTGTCTACAGGTGCCAATAGTGTCCTTCTGCCAACATGCCCACCGCGTGATTCCATATTGGCTTGGCACCTTGCATAGGCCAGCGCTTGGCGCTGGTGTTGCTGGTGTTTTCCAAGATCTTATCCTATAAATACTCATATGTTTACACAAATGAGAAGGAGAAATTCTCCCACAATATAAATCAATCAAAAGCACAACTCTCCTAAAAATGCCAAAGCTCTAACATTGAAGCAATTGTGGAAATGTCTTTGAAGCACCATCCTAAAAAAAACTAGGTAGTCTGAGGCCCTAAATATCCATATTTTACTACTTTCTATGCTTCTAATCTTCAAATTTCAAGCAATCCCATGATGTTATGTGAGTTCATAACTCACCTAAATTAGAAAAATACAAAAATGAGTAATCTTTGAGGGGTTTCAATCTTGATTCTCCCCTTAATTGATCTTCCATACTCCTGTTACAAATTCAAAGTTCTAATCTTTATTGTTTGTTTTGAAAATCCATGATTAGGAAGTCAAGTTTTTCACTCTTGAAAATGCATCTTACAACAATCATCATACAAATTTTATAAAAACCCTAACTCTGTGAATGTTCAAGGATGTCTGAACAACGGCAATTCCTTCTTCCAACTAGAACTCATGAACTTTAAAGTTTCATTTTCAAAATAAAATTTCAATATTCAAAGTTCAATGATGTTTAAATGAGACCAAACTCTCTTTAAATTATAACAAGTTCAAATCTTGGAGTACATTAAAGATGTGATCTTTTAACATAAAAGTTCTAATCTTTAAATATAAAGCCTCCTAATATCAATATTCAAGTCCTACATTCAATACTCAAATTCTATGTTCAAGTTCTAATTTCAATATTCAAGTTCAAAATCAATGATCCTTTTTAATGAGCAACCTCATTGTAAAGTCAGATTCTTACAAGTTGAATCCATGGGAAATCAAGTCATACTTGAACAAGTGTTTCTTGTTTGTATTTCAACCATCGCATCTTTCAATTTCTATTATTGCAATCTCAATTATTTATGCTTTAAATTTCATATTTAATTTCTCATTTCAATATTGCACCGTTACAATTTTGCACCGTTATCATTCATACAATTTTTACACCTGTCCATTCTAGGTGGTCTACAATCTTTACTTTATTGCACCCAATTTCTTTTGTGATGATTTGCTTTCATCACCTCACATGCTAATCAACAAAATACAAACTTCGATCACACTTAACAAATATAGGTTTTTGACAATCGCCTAGGTTCCTTTAATTTGTCTAAAAACGAAGTGATCACGCACAAGTTAGAATTTCAATGATCTAAAAATGGATGCCTAACCTGCCTAAATGTAGTGTAATGATTAGGATTTTCTTACACGGACACGATCCTTTTCTTGAATAAACCAAACTTGCAATCTTTCTGAATAAGTAGCTCGTTCCGGAGACCGAAATCTCTATACGGTTTCAAGTCCTATGCCTTATCCCGAGTCCTAGTCTTTCCAAACCGGACCCTTAAATTTGTTTGGTGGCGAATCCATCTAAATTCAACGTTTTTAGTCATAGGGGCATTTTAGGCATTTATATGATTTACTTTTGACTTTCAATGTTCAAAACCGATTAATCTGACTAGTATTACACTAGGATTTGGCTCCCCTTCGGGGTTGGATTATCAAAAATCAAGCCAAACCTAGCGATCACTCTTTTCAATAAATTAGGCCAAATTTGTGTCTTTTGCGTTTTCCAAACAAAATCTGTCAAACGCATAAAACTTATATTTCAAAGTCAAAAAATACAATAATACTGATAGGCTAAAGTCGTATCACCTAATCAAAGATAAACCTAAAATCACTAGCTAAATAGCAAGGGAAGTCAGGATCGAATCCACAGGGAAATAGCGTTCTTTCTACTATTAAACGACAGGTCTAGATTATTGGGAATAACAAAAAGGGTTGATTAATACTACGGCAATAATAAAGTACGAAAATATCAATATTAAAATATTCTAGGGAGAAGGTTCACCACAAATGCAGACTAGGGATTGACGACAGACAATAATAAACAATTAATGACCATAATTAGGAAAACATGCATCTCTCGAATCTTATGAATTCCTTAGGAAATTACAACTAGCAGGCTCTCGCTATGTACTAGAAATAAATCCTATCTATAACCACAGATCATGAACATAAGATTTATACCTCTCGGCGCATAATCTGTGATTCATCAAATTCAATCAAAATAGTCCGGCCGAACTGAATTGACGAACAAAGAAACAAAGCTATAGAAATTATAGTTAAAAATCAGATATTTATATCTAATACAATCCCGAATCATATATTTATGGATCCCCTAAATCCTAGAAATTAGACTACTCACTCATATTAATAATAAACAAAGAAAATAATACTATTGGAAACATAATTAAGACAAAATAATAAAGCAAGATAAGAAATAATACGTAAGGGAACGAATTAAGAACGAATAATGAAAGCTTGAATTTTTAATTGAGAAATAAAACTAAGTGTTGAACGATTTTGAGAGAAAAAAACTAAACAGAGGAAATAAAATAAGTGTTTAAAACTAAGGAATAAGATGTCCAACTAAATTAACTAAGGGATATATTTATAGTTTTGCCCATAGTGCCCAACAAAAATCGAAAATAAACTAAGGGTAAACGCGCAGGGGTTGGGGTTGTCCGGTCGGGAAGACATCCGCCCGCCGGGCGAGCAGCACGTAACCCGCCCGCCGGGTGGATTTACGAAATTCCAATTTCATCGTACAAACTGCACAATCTTCTATCTTTAAAATGCCATATCTCCTTCGTTATCATTGGAATTAGGCGAGTGACCATTTGTTGGAAATCCCTTGAAGTCTAAAATCCAACCCAATTAGAATCACTTAATTTAGAGTTGTAGAACTCAAATTATGATTAAAAGAGTAGACGAGTGTCAGTTTTCTACTTCTTCCACTTTTCGCTTTGCTTGAAAACTCTTCCAACTCAATATTTGTGCTCTAGAAAGTACATAAAGTCTTGTATTGATTCAAATGAGTAGGAAATGTACAGAAATATGCTAATTCCTACAATGATGAATCTGAAACTACAAACACACTACAAGGACCACATTAGTACTAAAAATCGCTCCGAAGAGCTCATTTGAGATCATAAAGTACTAAGGGACGGGGGAAAAAACACTATAAAATATGAACATATCAAACTCCCCCAAGCTAGATCTTTGCTTGTCCCTGAGCAAAGAAATCATCGATGAATACATAAATCAACTTCACCCCAAACACAACTTAAAGCAATGGATACGATTTAAGGTAAAATCCAACAAGTATGCATGAATGTCAACCAATCAAATCCATTCGACCACAAATCCTCCCTAACAATCGTCACGCAGAGCGAACAACAAGTGCACTCTTTACTCATTTTTGTGGCGGGTAAAAAATGTACCCATTCGCTCTCATCTCGACAATGTATGTGAATAATGCCCTCCCAAACTCACAACACTCGTGTGTTTAAAAGGACATGCACTCAACCTAACAGTCGACTCGGAATATGTCATGTCATAACTTGCATTGATAAACAACTACTTTCACATTAATATGACTCTATGCACAAAGGTCGGAAGATCTTCAAAGTTTGTAATGTTGGGCTTAGGTAAGGGTGTGGTAAATTTGGGTAAAAAAAATGTGAGCTTAAAGCATTAACTTTGGGGAGCCAAAATCCTAGTAAATCCCATGATAAAAAATGAACAATGACCACAACTCTCCCACTCAACACATGAGAATGCAACAAATAAACCACACAATACTTTTTCGCCTTTTTTTTAATCTCTACAACCGATCACTCATAAGAATATGGAATTGCAATACTTGAGTGAAATTAATGCTTTGAATTTTTCCGAAAGTAATGAATATTTTTTTTTTGCTCAATTTCTTTTTTATTTTTTTCTTTTTCTCCCTTTTAGGAACCTTCACATTCTCAATTCTTCTCATCTTTTACTCATTTTTTTTGATAATCACCACACAAGAATAAGAACTCCCTTTCTTTTTCCAATACCCAAATTCTGCTCAAATAAAGCACACTACAACTCCCTCGCCTCACTCACTAAAAGCTCGCCCAAGCCAAGCTTGGGACTAGTAACCAATGGGGCTTAAATGGGCTTGTAATATGGTTAGTCATCGAATAAAAGGGCACAAGCAACAACATGGGTAGAAAGAAGGGAATAAATGTATCTAAAATCGTCTGAAGGCCACCTAAAAGAATAAATGCCTTTTTCCTCCTCAATGTGCATGCATGTGAGCTATAAAACATTACTAACAGTTGCAAACCAATACTCAAAATCAATGACATACCAGGAAGCTAATACACATTCCGAACCAAATCAACTAGCCAAGCACCAAGTCCACAAACAGTTAGTCAAAGTTAACTCATGTTAAGGCATCAAAATAGTCGAATCTCAAATCATGGTCAACAAATCAACAATGCTCGTCATCAAAAACCAAGAATCAAAACAATTTTCAATCAAGGGGCACAGGGAAGCATGATTTTTGTATTCATCGAAACGTATTTTTGTTTTTGTTTTTTTTTCAAAAGCGATAAACTACTCTAGAAAGCAATAACACATACCTCCCCCAAGCCAAACTTAGCAATGTCCTCAGTGCTTGAAGGAGTGGAGATCGAGGGTCTCAATCTTCATTGAATCCCTCCGGCTCCAACTCTTATGTGCCTCCCACAAAGCGATTGGTTAGTAAATAACCAACCAACGAGCGCAAAAGCTTGTCATGCGGGCTCGCACATCTTTTGTGCAATAAGACATGCACGATCATCAACAACAACATTTGCATAAAGTCCGAATAAACTCTATACCAGTAAGGAGTGGGATGCCTAAAGGAAGAATAAGAAAAACAAGGAAAGGAGAAAGTAGACATACTCTCCTTATGGAAACTGTTTTTGTGGACTATTGATTCTGCAACCTCAATGATTAATGAAATAGCTCTCTCTGTGTTTTGGCATTCCTGGTGGACAAACTCTTCACCATATAGAGCTCTCTGCAATCAATCTACCTCTTCTTTGTAAGTATCGCAAGTACCTACAAAAGATTCACAAAGAGGAACATACTCTATTGGGTCATTGGGCTTTGGATTTTCGGGGGGAGGAGGACGATCCTCAAGAAAAGGTTTTATGATGAAAGAGTAGGGGAGTGATACGGTGTAAATGGGGCTAAGAATAACCCTTCCTAGACTTGGAATATGAGGGGTAGGGGGTGACTCAACAACAAGGGTTTTATCAACTTCAACTTCCTCATGGACTTTCTCTATAACATATGGCTTTTCAGCTTCAACAATTCCTTCATCCGTTGATCCAACAATCACATCATCATCCTCCAACTCCCCCTCAACCTCCATTATAAGTTTCTCACACTCTTGGTTACCTATGGGTTCACTTAGTTGACCATCATCCCCAACACATCTCGAATCATTATTTTCAAAAATTTCTTGAATTTTTCTAAATCTCTCAAGAGCAGCCTTACTACCTTTAATAATATCATTAGTAGCCTCTTGAGATCTAGTAAATTGAATCTCAATCTCAAAGTTTAATCTTCTTAATTCCTCTAAGAAGCTATCTCTGCTTTCTGATTCGGGTTGAACATGATTGGGCAAGGGTTCACAATAATACACGGGAGAAGCAATAGTGGAATCATAAGGCAAAACATTGATATCCATGCAAGGGTTAGAGAATCCATTAGAATAGGCAAGATTATCTTAAATATTAGAACGCACCTCATTATAACAAGCATTCAAGGGAGAGGGGGTAGAAACATGTAGATAATGCTTATAATTTGGATTAGCACATGGAACATGAATGGCCATTTCACGCTCATACGAATCTCTTGCAAACAACATATAATAATCCCACATATCATCCAAAGACAAGTCTCGAAAATCATCATTAAATCTACTTTCTATCACATTCCTTGTATACTCATTTAAACCACAAGAATTCAAAATATTAAAATTGTGGTAACCAATTAAATTATTAGTCTATCGAAAAACACCCAAAAAGGCTCATTTACAAATTGAGGGAAAGAATAAAAATCCATTTTTTTCAAAAAAAATAAAATAAATAAATAAAGAAAATAAAATATATACATGGTCTCACAGAACTGGAAGTTCTCTGAGACTCAAGAAAATAATCTAGATCATAAAATTAATAGCAGAAAATTAAACCGTTTTCCCGGCAACGGCGCCAAAATTTGACGGGCTAAAGTCGTATCACCTAATAAAAGATAAACCTAAAATCACTAGCTAAATAGCAAGTGAAGTCAGGATTGAATCCACAGGGAAACAACGTTCTTTCTACTATTAAACGACATGTCTAGATTATTGGGAATAACAAAAAGGGTTGATTTGGTTGATTAATACTACGGCAATAATGAAGTACGAAAATATCAATATTAAAAGAATCTAGGGCGAAGGTTCACCACAAATGCAGACTACGGATTGCCGACAGACAATAATAAACACTTGATGACCATAATTAGGAAAACATGCATCTCTCGAATCTTATGAATTCCTTAGGAAATTACAACTAGCAGGCTCTAGCTATGTACTAGAAATAAATCCTATCTATAACCACAGGTCATGAACATAAGATTTATACCTCTCGGCACATAATCTAAGATTCATCAAATTCAATCAAAATAGTCCGGCCGAACAGAATTGACGAACAAACAAAACAAGCTATAGAAATTATAGTTAAAAATCAGATATTTATATCTAATACAATCCCCAATTATACATTTATGGATCCCCTAAACCCTAGAAATTAGACTACTCACTCATATTAATAATAAACAAAGCAAATAATACTATTGGAAACATAATTAAAACAAAATAATAAAGCAAAATAAGAAATAATACCTAAGGGAACGAAGAACGAATAATGAAAGCTTGAATTTTTAATTGAGAAATAAAACTAAGTGTTGAATGATTTTGAGAGAAAAAAAACTAAACAAAGGAAATAAACTAAGTGTTTAAAACTAAGGAATAAGATGTCCAACTAAATTAACTAAGGGATATATTTATAGTTTTGCCCATAGAGCCCAACAAAAATCGGAAATAAATTAAGGGAAAACGCGCAGGGGTTGTCGTCTCCCGGTCGGGCAGACATCCGCACGCCGGGCGAGCAGCTCGTAACCCGCCCGCCGGGCACAGGTCTGCCCGTCGGGCGGATTTACGAAATTCCAATTTTATCGACACACACCCGACGGGCAGCCCTACGCCCGCCGGGCGCGCGTACAAACTGCACGATCCTCTATCTTTATAACGCCATATCTCCTTCGTTATTCATAGCAATTAAGCGAGTGACCACTCGTTGGAAAGCCATTGAAGTCTAGAATCCATCCCAATTAGAATCATTTAATTTGGAATTCTAAAACTTATGTTATGATCAAAAGAATAGACGAGTGTCGGTTTTCTACTTCATCCACTATTCGCTTTGCTTGAAAACTCTTCCAACTCAATATTTGTGCTCTAGAAAGTACATAATCTCTTATATTGATTCATATGAGTAGGAAATGCATACAAATATGCTAATTCCTACAATGATGAATATGAAACTACAAACACACTACAAGGAGCACATTAGTACTAAAAATTGCTCCGAAGAGCTCATTTGAGATCAAAAAGTACTAAGGGACAGGGGAAAAAACACTATAAAATATGAACATATCAAATACAAAGTATGAAAAAATCCACAACAATATATTTGCCTTGTGGTTTATTTTGGAACCAGAAAACTGTTTCTACGTTCTTAGTATTACCAGAAACATCATTTCCATTTCAAGTTTAGATTTTAAAGGTTTTAGTTTTCAATTTAAAGATAATGGTTGTTCTTTTTACTAGAATAACATGTTTTATGGTTCAGCAGAACAAGAAATTGGTCTATATGTGCTAGATATGAACAAACAAATCTTTAACATAGACATAAAATGCATAGAACGACTTCAAAAGAAGGAAATTCTAAAATCATTCTACTTGAAGAAGATAGATCAATGCAAATAATATTTACTTGGAAAAATGACAAAGAAACCTTTCCCAAAGTTGGGAGAAAGAGCAACCGAATTACTAGGGTTAATGCATGCGGGAGTATGTGGGCCTAAGAGTTTGAAATCTAGATGTGATTTCAATTACTCCATAACGCTCACATACGATTTCAATAGATATGGCTATATCTACCTAATGAAACACAAGTCTTGGTCATTTTAGAAATTTAGGGAATTTCATAATGAAGTTGAGAATCAACTTGGAAAAAAGATCAAAGCTCTATGATAGGATCCAATAGATGAGTATATTATCCATGAGTTTGATGACTATCTTAAAGAATACCGTCTTCTTTGAAAATCCATAGCTCCAAGGACACCCCAATGGAATGGTGTGTCGGAACAGAGAAACATGACCTTACTCGATATGATCAGGTTAATGATGGGTACAGCCGAACTTCCTTCATAAATTTGGAGACATGTGTTGCAAGCTGCAACACTCATACTTAATCGTGCTTCGTCTAAACCCATTGAAAGGACCCCATACAAATTATGGATTGGGAAACTTCCAAAGTTGTCTTTTCTTAAGATTTGGGGTTGCGAAGCATATGTCAAGCGATTATTTTGGACTACCTAGAACCTAAGACCGTCAAATGTTTCTTTGTTGGGTATCCAAAAAATACTAAGGGGTATTACTTCTACAACAAGTCCTTGAACAAAGTACTTGTTGCTCGTGAAAATGTGTTTTTTGGAAAGAAATCACATTTCCAGAATGACAAGTGGGAGAAAAAATAGACCTCGAAAAGATTCAAGAAGAACAACAAATTAAGAGCTCTTTGGAAGTATTTCAAGATGCAGAACTTCCAAGGACTTTGGAAGAGCCAATGGAACTATTTCCTCAGGCTGTTGTTGCCCTTGTTGGTAACAAACAACTATGGTTCAACTGGAAAGATGGAATGATGTCCTCTTGACTGAAAATTAGAAATTCTCATATTTGATAGTGATGAACCTATGTCCTACAAGAAATCTATGATGAACCCAAGATCCACTAAATTTTTAGAGGCCATGAAATCTGAAAGAAACTCCAAGTCTGAAAACCAAGTATGGGATTTGGTTGATTTGTCGGATAGGTTCATACCTACCGGAAGGAAATGGGTCTTCATATTGAAGAAAGACAAAGATGAAAATGTATATGTATACAAATCTAGATTGGTAGCAAAACGTTAAACACAAGTTCACGACATCATACCTACCAGAAGGAAATGGGTCTTCATATTGAAGAAAGACAAAGATGAAAATGTATATGTATACAAATCTAGATTGGTAGCAAAAAGTTAAAGACAAGTTCACGACATTGACTACAACGAAGCCTTTTCTCCAATTGAAATGCTTAATTCTGTTCGGATAATCCTTGCAATTGTTGTATTTCATTACTATTAAATATGGAAAATGGATGTCAAAACTGCCTTCTTGAATGGTATTCTATAAGAGACTGTGTTTATGACACAGCTGGAGGGTTTTGTTGATTCAAATAATGTAGGAAAAGGTATGCAAGCTTAAGAAATCCATTTATGGGTTTAGCAAGCATCCAGGAGTTGAAACATACTATTTTATAAAAATGTCAGTGCATTTGGCTTCATCAAAATTCTTGACGAGTCTTGTGTCTACAAGAAAGTTAGTGGGAGTAAAATTGCATTCTTAGTCTTTTATGTTGATGACATACTACATATTTGTAACGAAATTCCTATGCTGGAGTCTGTAAAGACTTGGCTTGAAAAGTATTTCTCAATAAAGGACTTAGGAGAGGCACAATACATCTTAGGCATCAAGATTTATAGGGATAGATCTAAGAGGATGATTGGACAAAGCCAAAGCACTTATTTTGATAAGGTGCTAGCTCGCTTCATCACGATGGAAGCCAAGAGAGACAATCTACCCATGTCATATGCCATATATATAAGCAAGACTTTGTGTCCCAAAACATCTGATGAGCAGAGAAATATGAGTACGATTCCATATGCTTCGTCTATTGGATGTAGCATGTATGCTATGATTTGTACAAGGTCGGATAATTCGTTAGCACACAGTGCAAGGAGCAGGTACCATTCAGACTTAGGAGAGGCGCATTGGACTGCTTTCAAGAATATCCTAAAGTACCTGAAAAGGACAAAGGATCTATTTCTGGTCTATGGTGAAACTAATGAGTTGATTGTTAAGGGCATACGTACGCAAGCTTCCAAACCAACAGAGATGATTTCAGATCACAGTCGGGTTTTATCTTCTGCGTCAATGCCGGAGCAGTAAGCTGGAAAAGTGCTATGAAAAGAACTATTATGGATTCTACAACTGAAGCGGAGTACATTACTGCCTCAAAAGTAGCATGGGAAGTTGTTTGGATTCAGATGTTCATTAAGAACTGGAGATGGTCCCCTCCATAAAGGAACCAATGGCTTTATACTACGATAATCGTGGAGCCATTACCCAGGAAAAGGAGACTAAGGCCACCAGAAGGTCAAACACATATTGCGGTGATTTCACATACTTCAATAAATCGTTAAGCGAAAAGAAATTGAGATTTGCAAGGTTGTAACTGACGACAACGTCGCAGATCCATTGACTAAACCGTTGCAACAAGTGAAGCCCACCGCGCATGTAGCAACCATGGGAATCAAGCATATTGGAGAATGGCTTTGGTTTTCTTAAGTTTTGTTTTAGAACATTGGTTGGATCTGTGTTTAAAACAATTGGTTTAACCATTTCACATTTATAAAATTCTATGTTGAAAATTCATTTAATTGTGGTTTAGTATTAAATGATAAAAGTCCAAGTGTTCCAAAACAATAAAATGGGATATCAAGGATGGATTCTTTGATAAAGAAACACCCATAGGTGAACGTGAATAATCAAGTCACAAAGGATCCCTAATCCAAGTCATGGAAATGCTGGACGAACAATGACTAATGGAGATTGGATTGCAAGTAGATTTATAGTTCAGTTTCTTGAACTAAATGAGAATTAAATGTCGGAAACCTTTTGGATAGATACCTATTGGAATTCGTATCAGATTGACCATGAGAACACTTTAAGAGATTAATGTCATAGGTCGTTTTCATCAGTGGTGATTAGAACCATTCCTAAGAAAATGAGTAATTATGATTGCTTGATTGAAGATTAGTTCGCTTTGATGCTTGCCAAACTTCGCACCGTAAAAGAAGACTATAAAACAATATTCAGGTGTATTATGAATTAAAGTAAGTACTCATAGTTTACAAGATTGGATTGTCCTCCTTTCTTTATTAGGATATGGTGTTGTTATGTAACAATGCCTCTTGGAGAGTTAAATACGATGAAAATGCATGGTCATGCTCAGAATGGTTAAGGATTAACCTTATGTAAAAGTTTAACTGTTTAACTTAGTAATCCAGGACACACTTCAGAACTTAATAAGGATAACTTATATTCAACAAGTAAAAACTAAGCGACAAAGGAATGTGAATGCAAACTTGTCTAAACGACAAGTGAGAGACTGAAGGAAATGTGTCCTTCACCCAAGGTGCATTAGTCTAATATATACCAAGGTTCAGATTAATTACAAATAATTAATTCAGTAAGATCAAGTGATTAGAACAGTTTGCTAGAGAAATGTTTTCGATCATTGATTTCTAATCCTTATTAGGCTCACTACTTACTCTTTGCTGAATCTACAAGGCCACACCAATGACATAAAACAGATTGCCGGATTTAACAGAAATTCGTTTAATGGATTTTTGGGAAGTTAGTTCTGGAAACAAAATTATACGATTAGATGTTGGATCGGAATCGTATATTGTATTGAGTATATTCGTAAGCTAGGCGAAACGAATAATAGTATTGTACGACGTTGGATTGTATCGTACTATACGATAAGCATTAACTGAAGAATCATCGGACGCAAATGAAGGGAATCCCACGAGCCGAGTGCCTATAGCACTCTAGTCCCATTGGAGCGCGAGGCAATTATAGCAACAACACATCCGTGCGCAGGCCCATGGCCTTGCGACTGTGTGTGCGCACGGGCCAAGAAGCACATCAACAACAACAACAACGCTGCATGCGTGTTGGCTTGGGCGCGGCTAATATGTCAAGCACATGGGTATATTTAAAGATATGCAAACATCATATTTGTTCCATGTAGGAGAAAACTCCCACAATAACAAAGTAAAGACTATTATTTAACCCCATAGCCCCACATTTGCATATACGTACCATAGATAGTTAGGTATACCATTTTGTTGAATATATGGTTTATCCTTGAGACATTGATCATACAAAATACAAAAAATATTCATTGTTAAATTTGATTAAGATTATATTAGCGCATCTAACCATCTATGTTCTTTATCTTCACAAGAACTTAGTTTAGTTGTGGTAGTACTTTTATGCTTGAAAATAAATTAGGCCAATCTTGTAAAAAAGGGAAATAAATAGGCAAAAGGGAAAAATATCACTTTCATTGTATAGCTAAAAGCAAAAAGTAAATGATCATGTTGACGTATAAAACATATCTCTAAATGGCTACGAAATGATTCTCAAGTTTCGGAATTGGATGGTTGCTTTTTAGCTACTCGTACTATTTCACCTCCCAATTTTTTATTTTTTTAAAATGTAAATTCTTTATTTCCTATCGTAGAAATAACTAAAAGTCATACTATAAAAGGCTATATTCCTTCCTTGAAAGTGCATGAGATAGGCCTTAGAGTCTAGACCAACCCCTCGTGTCTCTAAGTCATTGCATCCCTGCCGCCCTGTCCAATGAACCGAGATTTCCCGAATTTCGTAAGTCTTGAATTAGCTCTTTTGTTGTTGTGTTCTCGGCACTAGATGGTAGCTCATTACTAATTACCCTTTTCTTCAAATCATACTTCTACATTTGAATTAAAAATATTTGGGGGTTAGTCAATAATTATGCTGAATTGTCGATATTTGGTTAGTGGCAAACCGTATCAAATTGCTGCAAAACTAGAGATACGCCCAGCTCAAGCAGATGCAAAATGTACCCATTGTTTGTTCATTAGCCTTTGTGATTTTTTTGTTGCTATGTATCTGTTAAATTACTTAGGGAAACGATGTTGCACGCCATGTGATTATTACTTAAGGAGATATCTTTCTGAAAACTACAGGGGAGGAAGATGCAGGCTTGTTGTTGGACACTCGATCTCTTTGCAAATTCCGTAAGTAAGAATGTTTTGTTTGCTCTATCTCTTGTTTTTGTTTAGTTGAGAGTTTGTCTATTCTAAACATCTCACAAAAAGTTGCAAGATTGGCGATTGTGGAACTTCTGAGCATTTTTATTATGTCCGTGTTGTTCCTTTTCATGATTGACATTATCGTTTTATGGACCTAGTATTATGATCCTCTTATTTTGTCATTCTTATACACTTTCCCTTTAATTAGTGTCATGGTTTTTAATGTAGAACCTTAAAGTTATCAGTGAAAATAAATGTATAAGGGGAAAATACATTTTAATGTAGAACCTTAAAGTTTTTGGACATATTGTTCCTGTTCTAACACTTGGTTATATATCAAGCGATGGATAGTTCTTGGATGGCGTGTTGGTTGGCTTGTGACTAATGATGCCCAAGGCATATTGCAGGAATCAGGGGTCAATTCTCCTGCTTTCTTTAAATTGCTTTATTGTACGTCTTATTTTTCCTACAGGAGCTGCATTTGTTTAGGACAGCATTGATCTTGTATAAGATGCTCTAGTCGATGATTTTCTTATCTTTTCTCTTCTAAACCATTTGCATTGCTATGTGTAACTAGAAAAGTGTGGGAAATCTGAACCTAATCAATCAAATATTTTTTAGATACTAAAATCTGATTTGAAGATAAACTCTTGTTGACTTTGCTCCCTATGCTATCTAAATGATTCCAGTTTTATGCCCTCCTTCCTAAAAAAGAAATGAAGATTTAGCACTTGTTGCCATGAATATCTTTGTTCATTATAGAGAAGCTCACTTCACACCCTATATTTCCATGTAGCGCATCTAATCAGCTTCACTTTCATCTATCCCTACTTGTTATGGGTATATTTTTAGATATGCAGTAAACTATATCCCTTTATTGATAGAGTAAGGGATAGAGTAAAATTGACCATTGGATCTGTTTCCGACGTAGATGTAACGATTAGTTTGAAGGGATCTGCTTACTTCTTAACCATAATCCATAATGAGTTTATTAATTGTCTAGCACCCATAAGTCACTCATAAGGACATTGTGTATTCTATTTAGATGCTTAGCACTTTGAACTAACTATTCACTGTATATGAACTAATGACTAATCCAACTCATGTCCTTCAAATTAAATTGGGGTTCGTATAAACATAATTTTGATTTCTTACTGGCCGGAAATAACCAGAATACTAACCCATCTGTAGACACCTAAATCGTGGCTCCCCATTGGGATGATGACGATACCATTATCCTTGCTAGGTGGTTGGAACAACTCCGTGCGGAAGTCCCAATTCCTAAAACTTATTCCAAAATCCAATCCCCGAGACTGTTCCCATCACGAAACTCGGTACAAAATACAATTTCCAAAAATCAATTTCAAAATCCAAGTGCAATCTCACCCAATGGACCACTCCATTGGTCTTACAAGGCCTTTTCCAGTCAAAATGACACTAAGAAATCCAAATTCGGGCGTCGACCCACAAAACCGAGCAAGCCGGGCCTTGTCCCGTAAATCTGAATTCAAAAAAACGAAACGGCTAGTTTTTAGTCGCAAATTTCCTTAACCACCAAGCAAAGCTACGAGCCATAAAACAGTACACTTCGTACAAAGGGTACGCCCACTACAAGCCAAACGCAAGGACGACATCTTCGTCCTTGCTTGGCGTCTTCTGTGCCACGTCAGTGGCGCCAGGCGCCGTTGATGCGCTGGGCGCAGCTGTCAGCTGGCGTTCAGCCTCTCATTTCCCTATTGAAACCCCGAATTTCCAGCACTTTAGGGCAGTAATTCACAGCCAGAACGTCGTAATTCTGAAATTGCCACTCAAAATCCAAAATACAAATTCTTCAAAAAACCCATACAAATCTCAAGTTTCTAAGAAATTGGGAGCTCCAAGAGGAATTTTAGCCTAAACCTAACTAGGTAATTTCGAATCCCAATCCTAATCTACCATGTTTCTATAATTTCTCTTTCAAAATGATTAGTAAAGTTGGCACTTTTACTCTTAAAAGTGTCACTTACAACAATCCCATATTTTTACATAATCAACACTTTCTATGAATCAAATACAAAGTTCCAAGATTCAATGATGTTTAAGTTGTTTGTAATCACTTTCTTATATTAAAATCATTTTCAAAACATGGAGTAATCAAAGGTAAGGCCTTTTTAATGTTTAAAGGTCTAATCTTTGAGATTCAAGACTCCACTTTTCAATATTCAAGTTCAAGTTTCATTTTCAAGATTCTATGATGTTTAAGGTTGTTTGTAATCACTTCCTTAAACTAGAATCCATCGCAGATCGACGTGTTACCATAGAAAGCTTTTTCGGACAAAAAAACCCGATCTCACCCTGAGTTTTGTTCATCTTGCAATGGTTTTGCAAAAATCTACACCAATTGTATATTAATAGTTATTATTCTACGTGGATACCGATGTTTTAAAAAGTTATAAATATATATATTTACCTTATCCAAATATGTACACATTATGCACTTAGATAGCTCATGTTAAGAAAATTCTTGAGATCTTCACCAACGACATAAGCAGTGAAACTTTCATGCGCAGGAATAAAAAATACGACATCTTCAAAATCAACATCAATATTGAAGTCACACTCTAGATTTTTGTACAGGTTGTACAACTCCTTACAACTTGGGGGCAACGCCAAGTAGGTGGCATTAGAAACTAGAAAAATTAGGATGCCTTCATCATCATTCCCCTTCTCACGACATCTAACTGCTGACCCAAGGTCATTACCCTCGTGCTTTTTTTCAATCTTATTCTTTGCAGGTTCTTGGTTGACTTTCTAATTTTTCAAGAAAAAAATAGAAAACTAAACAAATTATCAGTGTAGTATATATGCATTATGAGTGTAGCATATATGTATTATGATCTTTTTATGAATTAAGTTTGAAAGTTACCTCTTTTGACAATTTGACTTGTTTTTTAGGCCATTGAGCCCAACTCCCTTCTACTTGATCCCCTAGTACATTATGTCCGAAAAAGGGTAAAGGTAGAGGTGTATGTTCCTCTCCATCAAGTACGTGAACGGTAGTGACTTTGACATGATATGCGAGTAATGGGACATTATGAATAAGCTCCCCTGGTTGACTTTGGCATAATATCCCTGTTGCCACATTTCGGTAACCAAGATTATCATCAAGGACCATTAGCTTACAAGGAAGTTCGTCCTGTAGGTAGAATTTTTCAAAGCTTGGGATCAATTATAAATACAATTACGATATCAATTTATGCATAATAAATAAAGTGGGTAAATACCTTAGATGTGTTTGTGAATGGGTCAGGATCAGCATGATCAATCTGATCAATATCAGTCGGCTTATCAGTACTAACTAGCTGATCAATAACATCGACTGACTGACAACTACTAAGGTTATGTAGGGGCATATCCACCTCAACATCAATAGGAACTTTTACACCGTAAGATTTGAGTATGTCAAGGGCAACAACTCTCATTTCAACTCTTGTTTGGTCCCTTACTTGTTCTGTGATAAGACGATCAAATGTTTCCACTTGTGCATATGTAAAAACTCCTTCATTTTGACAACTTCGTTTCTTCCTTTTAAAAATTGAGGTAATAGTTGCTCTCCCTCCAACTCCCCTAACATGTCCACCATGCTCTGCATTCCCAAGCGCTTCAGTCAAGATATCATGGCTTCTAACAGATTTGAACTCGCCTGACTTTTCTTTTTCCATCAGTTCATACTATTTCAAAGTAAGAAAATCAAATGATTAATAATGCATAATTAAATCCTTATTGAAAAAATACATTATATTTATTTATTAAACGAAATGAGATACTTACTATCAAATCTACTATCGCTTGAGTCTTTTTGTTTGTGATCCTACCCGTCTTGTCTTTTCTTCCCTCGATCCAGCTCTTATGACGAGGTCTCGGAGTCAATGTGGGTTTCCCAGATGATAAACCTGACAAAAGGGACTGTTTAATCTGCTCTTTGATGTATTGATTTTCTCTTGTTGCATATCCACCACTACCCAAATGATGGGGGTGCTCGTTTCTAGCTTGGTTATCTATATTTCTTTCACTTATAGCATGTAAAAGAAGATGGTTAAAAAGACGAATGGCTTACACGATACAAAAAAGTAATCAATATAAAATTTAAAAACATGCAGGCAACATTAGACAATTTTCTGCAGTTTGCTGGTCTACTGTAGTTTTTGTTTTGGCATGTTGGGTTATAGTGCTGCTATTATAGATTTATAGTTGTGTTTCAATTTGTTGTTCTTGGGTTGTATGGGTGGTGTTGGTTGCTGAAGTCTGTTGTTACTTTTCTTCAGGACCAGAGTTGACCTCTAATGCTATACTATTTCTTGCCGTTTCAGCAAGCTTGATGTTATTTTTTCAAGGTAATTCTGCAGGCTGGTCAGTGAAGCAGGCAAGGGAAGTGTTAGAGTTCCGGTGCTGCAGTGCTTTAAGCTGTCAATTCTGGTCATAGTTGACCAGCGTTGACTTTGTAGTTCTTAGGTTTTCTTTTCTTAGTTGAGCTAGTTTTTGCTCGGCTTTTGTTTTGTTTGTAGGTGTCTAGTTTTTTATTTTGTTTTGTCCTGTAGGAGTCTATTTTTTTTACAGCAATGGAACATGGTTCAATTTTGAGCTTTCCTTTCCTCTATTCCTTGGCTAACTACTCTGATAGCTGCTTACTGTATGGTATGCATTCTGAATCAGTGGAGCACCTCTTCTTTAGGGCCCGTTCGGTGCCATTTTATGTTTTCAGTTTTTAGTTTTTAAAAAACTGAAAACTGGTTTTAGTTTTGGATTTCTGTTTTATTTAAACTGTTTAGTTTTTGGTTTCAACTTTTTTAAAAACTGGTAGTCTTATCCTCTGATGCATTTTTTAGACTCTAGTTTCAACTCTTGAATATATACCACACGCACTTGGACAAGAGTCACAACTCACAAGACACATCCCACAGAGAACAAATTAACAATGATCACTTTCTATAATCAACATGGTATACATTTTTTTTGCTGGTTATTAATGGAGATAATCATTACCAAATCCAATTCCTCGACACATATATAAACATCGTATTAGGAAATGTACTGAAATTAGGTACAGTACAAATAAACCAAGTACACCAGCTATACGAGAGCCAAACTAATTAAATAAAGCAATAAAACTCGTGAGCTCCTGAGCTTATACCCAAGCAATAAATAGCAAGAAACATAAATTGAAATAGTTCAAACATCAGTGAGAAACAAAAAGTTAAATACTCAGATTATCAAATCAGATACTCAAAGGATAATCCGCATCTAATGTACAATTCAATCAGGTAGAAAATCATAATCACCAAAAAAAATAATACTCAAAGATTTGGCTAATTCACCAAAATCAATAATATGAGTAATAAATAGAAAAATGTCTATACTCGAAGTTTATTGAACCAGAGATTTAAAAATCTGTCTTCTTTGATAATTTTTAATTCATGATTGCAGAAGGAAGAGAAAGAAATAGAGGGGTAAGGGGCGAAACTAAAATTAAAAAAAAGTTACACAAAAGAGATAGCAGAAGAAGAAGGGGCACATTAAAAGCACAGAAAAGAGAAGAAGCCATGTCGGGAGCTCTGGAAGGAGAAATATCTAGACCAAGGACTCAAGGAGGGAAGGAAGATAAACCAGCCACGCGAATAAAGAAAACCCAAAACTGAAACAATGAAACCACTTTTTATGGTTTCTTTTATTTCGTTTTATTTTAGCGAAAAGCAGGAGGTTCTAGTTTTCTGCAACGGTTTAGGCGAACAACTTTTTGTTTTTTTTTTAATTGAAAAAAACGTAAAAACCATAAACCACAACGTCCCCGAACGGGACCTTAGCTATGGGTTTTCTGCTCAGGTGTGGGGGAAAGTTTTGTCTTTGTTGCAGTTTCGTAGAGCTCTTGAGGGGTTTTCAGCTGAGTTAACTTGGATCACTAAGGTCTGCAAGGAAGGGGGCAAAAGGCAGAAGCTGATAGTGCCTTTCTTTGTTGAAACAATGTACTCTATATGGCTTAATAGGAATGATAAGGTTTACAACAATCATTGTAAGCAACCTGCTTATTTGTTTAAAGCAATTCAGTTTCGAGTTGCAGCCAGAGTGTCTAATGAGCTTAACTCCTTCTTGTTATAGTTAAGCTGTTAGGTTTGGGTGTGCTCTGTTGGTTGTTGGGATTTTGTGGCTCTGTGGTCAGTTGTAACTGATAGGCTAACTTGACATTGCAGATTCTGCAGGACAGATGCAGGGCAGATGCAAACGAAATGAGCTACGGGTTATGCCAGGAGCTAACTGGATCAGACCAGAATCTTCCCTATAATAGCAACATGTCGTCCAGCCTTCAACGGCCTCAGCTGAAAAGGAAAAAACTGAAAAACTATATTAACACTGCTCCTGTAGTAAACATAAACCCAGCAACACCTAACTGGATTCCTGTTTTCCAGTACTGAGACTTAACTGTATCTGAAACTAAACCATCAAAACGTATATACTTTGAAGTATTGTTCTGGTAATCCACAAACACGCAGGTATGTGGCATTCAGCACAGGAGGTTGAAAATTACCAGAAGCATTCAAAGTACAGCGCTAAAAATGAATTATGAATCTTATACCAAAACATTCTTACTGAGAACCTAAACCAAGTTACTAGCACGACTACATTAATATGAAGAATACTAAAGCCAGTTCATCAGCACTTGAGCAGTATCACAATCTCATGGCAAGGTTCTACATTAAACCCAAAAAAAAGCATGCAAGGAAATTCGAAAACATTACTACAAGTTTCTGAAACTTAGCAAAAATAAGCAACAAGTATGCAGCATATTACTTAGCTGATATTTTCCCCCTAAGTTAGCAACTGAAGCCTAACTTGTCACACAACTCCTTTAATGCAGCACCGTCATATCAAAGCTAAGCATTTCAATCCTAATGACTCATTCAATGCTTTCCACAAATAAAGGATTTTCATTCCGTCATATCAAACAAAGTAAAGTGCATCTCACAAATATAAAACTAAAAGTCACCTTAAATTCATCACTTTCACGTTGTCTTTTAAACTCTTTCCAATCATCCTCGTCAATGCCCACATACAGATCCCATGGTGGGTCATCCACTACATTTTTTTTTCTTTTTTTTGACAACGGGTCCTCCACTGCATCTTTTTCTTTCTCTTCACTTGTGAAGTATTCTCGTGTCAATATTGTTTTGAATACTTTCCACCTTTTGTTGCAATCCTTAAGTACTGCTTCTTTCTTATCATCATCACACATGAACATTTTCTGTTTGTTTTAACTGATTTGTTAAGGAATTCATTTTAACAAAAAAATAAATTGCATTTGTTAGTATTAATTTACATCTACATTTAAATCATTTACCTTAACAGCAGTCCACAATTTTTCCTTAGTATATTCTGTAACCTGACTCCAATCTGCAATGGTGATCTTGACCTTAGCACGTGCCATATACCCGGTGTAGGCTGTGTATCTATTCTTGAACTCTCCGATCGCACAATTATGCTCATTCCATTGTAGAGGAAATGGTCCATCATCTTTTTAAATGATGTACTTGGCTGTTGAAGGCCCTCTGGTTGTCTTTTGACTTGAGTTTTTTGGATTCTCATTGTTAGTAGGAGAGCCATTGTCATTTTCAGAAGCCATACCAACAAACCTGACCATTATAGAGATTGTTAGAGAAGAAATATTAGCACATAGATATCAGTAGTATCTTTCACAAGAACTAGGTCACAAAATTCAGATCCTAAACCAAACATCTATTGAATCTGAAACAACAAACCAGAACATCAACTGTAACAAGCTCTAAATTGTAAATTGTAACAAGCTTTAAGTTTTTATTCCTAAATATTACAACTACCTTTCTCTCTTATTTCCTGTTCTTGCGTGAATCTGAAACAACAAATCAGAACATCAACTGCACCAAACAAAAACAACAGTGCAGCCTTACAACCTATCAAATCCCCTAGACACAACAGAAGACACCACTGCACCAGAACATCAACAGAAACAACAGTGCAGCCTCACAACCTATCAAATCCCCTACGAAACAATAAACCAGGAAATTTCTGGTAACTCAGAGCAGGGAATTAAAATGGTAAAAATAGGCTGTTTCACATATGCAGATATGAAAAAAGTAACATTCAAATTACGTTAAAATAGAAATTTTAAACTAAGCTTCAATATTCAATCACACCAATCAAACAAATATTAGCTGGTAACTGATAAGTATCGCAAAAACAACTAGCATAGAACAGAAAAATAAGCAACTACTTAATATAAAAAAATCGGCACCAAAATAACCAAACCAAAATTACAGCAGCCTTAGCTTTATCCCCTTCACTGACTTTCATTTTTTTCAGTTATTTGTAGTCGAATTCGGCACAACCCATACACCTTCATTGTGATCACCTCGCAAATGATGATCTGTTGAATCGTCTACTTGCACGGGTGTGTTTTGAAACATAGAAAAAACAGGGATTTCATCAACTTGGTCATACTCATCTTCATTTGGTACAAGATCAACAACTGCAACACCATTCTTTTTTCCTTGAATAACTACTGACTTTGAAGTGTCAACCGGATCTATCATATAAAATACTTGCTTTGCTTGAGAGGCCATGATGAATGGCTCATCACAATGACCCGGTTTATTGAAATTCACGACCGTGTATCCCATGTCATCTATGTTCACACCTTTGCCTATATTCACCCAGTTGCACTTAACTACAGGCACCCTAAACTGAACGAAATCAAGTTCAAAGATATCCTCAATCATGCCATAATATTTCATCTTTGCATGCTGTGGACTATTATCCTTGGCACTAGAAAAATGTAAAGCTGATGCCACTAAAGAAACACCACTATTCTGCGTAGTACTACTAGCATCCCTCCTCTTAGTGTTAAAACAAAATCCATTTATATCATAACCTTCATAGGATACAACATTTGCATCTGGACCAAACGCTAACCATCTAATGTCTTGACTAACATCATTTGGTGTTTGTTTTAAATCACGATCCACTTTCTCTTGGAACCATCTGATGAAAGATCGATTGTGTTCGTCTCTCAAATTTTTTTCACCTCTGCCATGATATTCCTGCCTAATCAGATTCATATGGTCTGCGAAATATGGTTGCACCTCATCAATTTGTTGTAAGATGTAGAGGTAAGCTTGATCAACTATTTCACGACTTAAGTTTAGCACTTTACGACCAACTGTACCAATACCTTGTACTCTCTCCTCATTGTGACGAGGCTTTGGAAGTCCTAGTGTTTCTAACTCTTCCAAATGCTCGATGCAATATCTAAGGACCTCATTAGTTAGATATCCCTCAACTATGCTACCTTCTGGACGAGATCGATTCCTCACATAACCTTTCAAATCACCCATATTGCGCTCAAACGGATACATGTACCTTAAATACACCGACCCACAAAGTTTGACCTCTCTCACCAAATGAATAACCAGATGCACCATGATGTCGAAAAAGGAGGGCGGAAAATACATCTCAAGTTGACACAATGTGACAATGAGTTGTGATTGCAAAGAGTCTAATTTACCAGGATCAAGTACTGATAGGGCGTTTTTCCGTCGTTGAAAGACCAACGCCTCAATCACACAAAATTTATAGAACCACTAGACTAACCAACTATATGAACTATAGTGGCAAGTAAAGGGATCGTCCCAAAGAAACGATGGTTCTCGAGTTTAAATGTCAAGCTAGTTCGAACAAGAGGTTTGATTTGAATTATCACTAAGATGATAAACTAACAATTAAACTAGATTGAATCAAGGAAGCTAAACGTTAGGGAGTTGGGGATAGTCTAGGGAAATCGGGGGAAATGAACTACCATCTAGTAATCATTAATGATGCAATGAAATAGCACATAGGGGAATGAAAACTAATGACGTACTCGCCATCTCTCGGGTAGAGCACGTGAAGCAACCTAGCCTATAGAAAAGCTTTCACATAGTCCTAAGCTAGATTAGCTTGCATATAATAGGAACTATCATTCACTTGCATGAACTAGGCTCACAATGTCTTGCCAAACCTAAATCATACATTCCAATCTAACTCAATCAACTAGCATTTTCAACTACTACTCAATTGATCATGGAAAATCCTAGCACTAAATCAATTTAATCACATCAATCATTAATCAATTAAATCATCAAATTTCCCTAATTAGGCCCTTAGATTCTCCCCGCAATGAATGCCGCGGGCGCACTTGGGTCCAAATCCCAGAATTTTATGCAAATCACCAAAATATACACAAACTACAAAAACACACCAAAATGTTAGTAGTCAATGAATTAGTAAAAATCAAAAATAAGGAAAGGTTAGAAACACAGGTTTCCTCTCGAGTAGCGCTTCTATAACGTCACTAGCTTGACGGTGCCCCCCAAATTCATGGGGGGTCCATTACATCAACAATGGCAAATGTGCCATGAGAGTCTCCTTCAAAATAATCCTTGAGTCGGTGGCCATTGACTTTCAAAGTTCCGAAGTCATCAAATATTTCAACGGCACTGTAGGGGTTTTTTTTCGTACGTTTCGTAGTGTATTACCCTACTAGGGCGGTTTTATAACCTTTGTATTTTTGGATTTTGAAGGAGTCGCCACCAAACATTTATAAGGGTCCTGTTTGGAAAGACCAGAAAGTGACTCTATTAGGATAAGGCATTGAATCTTAGAAACGGATGGGTGAGTTTCGGGCAAGGGAACGAGATGCTTATTCCGCGAGCTTTAGAAATTATTAAAATGCATGGCACACAATATTTTTGAATAACCCTAGTTATGACACTATGTGGGTTTGGATTTAGTACTTTGAACAAATAGAATTTCTACTTTGTATCGTGACCACTTTGCTTTAAAGTTAATTTAAGGAAACCTATGATCGGTTTGTCCAAGAAATTATCTTCGTTCAGCGTGGTGTAACCTTGTATTTTATTGTATTTAGCATGTGAGGTGATAAAAGCAATAAACAAGTAAAGCAACATCATAATAGAAAATGAGTGCATAATTAGTAAAGTACATCACCACCTAGAAAGGGACTAGGTCGGAAATCACATTGCCTAGAAGGACTAGGCAAATAAAGTTGCATAATTGAAAGTGCGGAATTGAAAGGTGCAATATTGAAAAGCGTTATTGAAATTGTGATATTGAAGTGCATAATTGAAAAGTTTGATATTGAAATGCATAATTGAAAGGTGCGATATTGAAATTGAACATAGAACATGAGATCCGAACGCCAAACGACTCCTTAAGAATAAGTGCGTCCGACACAGATTCAAAGCAAAAATCTCAACTTTTGGTCAAGTTGCTCAACCTAAAGTGTCTTGGATTTTGAACATAGAAATTGAACTAGAAATACGGAACTTGAAATATTGAACTTGAAATATTGAACTTAGGAGTCTTGAATCTCAAAGATTGGACCTTTTAATGTTAAAAAGGCTTTATCTTTGATATGCTCCTATTTTGAAATGATCCTAGTTTAGGAAAGTGATTACAAACAACCCTAAACATCATTGAATCTTGAAATTTGGAAACTTGAACTTGTACATGAAAAATGGAGTCTTGAATCTCGAAGATTAGGCCTTTAAACATTAAAAAGGCCTCACCTTTGATTACTCCATATTTTGAAGATGATTCTAGTTTAAGGAAGTGATTACAAACAACCTAAAACATCATTGAATCTTGAAATTTTGTATTTGTATCACATAAAGTGTAGATTTTGCAAAAGTATATGATTGTTGTAAGTGACACTTTTAAGAATAAAAGTGCCAACTTCACTAATCATTTTGAAATAGAAATCATAGAAACATTGTAGATTAGGATTGGGATTCGGAAATACCTATTTAGGTTTAGGCTAGAATTCCTTTTGGAACTCCCAATTGCTTAGAACTCTGAGATTGTATGAGATTTTTGAAGAGTTTTTGTATTTTGATTTGAGTGGCAATTTTTGTATTACGATGTTCTATTTTCGATTTCCCTCCCTAAATGCTCAGAATTAGTAGTTTAAATAGGAAAATTTGTAGCTAAACGCCAGCTGACGCCAGTGTCCAGCGCAGCAGCTGCGCCAGGCGCTGCTGACGTGGCACAGAAGCTGCCGAACAAGGACGAAGATGTCGTCCTTGTATTTGGCTTGTAATCGGTGTACCTTTGTACGAATTGTACGAAGTTGGCACGTAGTGATTTCTTGGGGATTAAGGCTTGGTTTGCCTCTAAAAACAAGCCGTTTCGGTTTTTGAATTCGGTTTTATGGGACAAGGCCCGACTTGCTCGGTTTTGTGGGTCGGCGCCCGAATTGGGATTGCTTAGTGTCATTTTGACTGGAAAAGGTCTTGTAAAACCAATGGAGTGGTCCATTGGGCAAGATTGTACTTTGAATTTGAAATTGATTTTTGGAAATTGTATTTTGTACCGAGTTCCGGAATGGGAACGGCCTCGTGTATTGGACTTTGGCTCTTGAATTTCGGAATATGTTCTAGCAATCGGGACTTCCGCAAGGATTGTAACAACCACCTAACAAGGATAATGGTATCGTCCTCATCCCAATGGGGGATTTAGGTGTCTAAAGAAGCCACCCCTTTGACTGAGCGTCCGGTTAGGAGAGCGCAAGTCAAAGTTTTTGACTCGGGACGGAGAACGGTCAAGATGTTCTGCAATCAAGACCACTCTTTTTTGTTAGAAAAAAGGATAGAGTATACCTCCGTGCGGTTATGACGACTCTGATTTGTACTTCTACTGCACTTTCGCCTTTGGTTTAGGACGGAGCTTGGCATCGAAAATTTTGAATTTTGAATCTTGAATACCAGGAATTGATCCATTGGGGATGTGCTTCACTGGGGAGAAGAGATTTTTATTAGCCCTTAAGATTTTGAAATTTCGGCCGACTTTCCTGGAGCTTGGATCCGTTTGGAGTCAAACGCCTGAATATTTTTTTTATGGACTTTGTATTCTCGAAATATTTATCTGTTGGTGCTTGGAGATACAGGTTTATACCCGTAATTTCGGAGGGTAGCATGATTCATGTTTGATGCCTGGTGCAGAAAACCATAGCAGCAAAGAACGTGGAATCATCACGGAGGACCGTGCGCTGAAGATTCCGCGCATGCGGCAGATATGCGCCCAGCGCAGTGCTCGGAGTTCGGCGCGGGGCAGGGCTATAAAAGCCCCCCTTCCTGTGCCATTTGAAGGGCAATCACTTGTATTCTCTTGCTTTTTCTCTCTCAAAGGTCGAATGCTCTCCCTTGATCTTGTTGTTCTTGCCTTGTTCATGTAAGTATTTCATGTTTTGCTTATGAAATAATCTATGTAGCTTTGATTTTTTGTACCTTGAAATGCTTGTTGATATGATGCTTGTATGATCGTAGGCTTCTAAATCTTGTAGAAAATTGTTTGATAGCCACTTGAACTTGAACTGTTGGAACTTTGTAGGATTTGAATTTCTGTAGAATCTTGGATTTTTGAAATTTTTCTCGTTCGGAACTTGTAGAATTTCGAAAATTTCCTTGAACTTGTACTTGGTATTTGTAGATAGTGGCCTTACTGGTGACCTTGTTGGGTCTTGTAGGAGAGTAGGTTAGGATACGTAGATGTTGTTTGTAGAACTTGCATTCCTGCTTCGGCATGGGTAGCCTAGGCGTTGGTGTAGAATTTATATTCCTGCTTCGGCATGGATAGCCTAGGCGTTGGTGTAGAACTTGTATTCCTGCTTCGGCATGGACAGCCTAGGTGTTGGTGTAGAAATTGTATGTTGAAGTAGAGGTCCCTGGCTGAATTTGTACCGCCACTGGGGATTTTTTAGAATTTTGACTTTTGTACGGGCTAGTATAGGATAGCCCCCAATTTCGAATTTTGATATTTTGTATTTCGAATGACTTAGTATGCCTCGTCTCACCCGGAGAAAGCTTGCCGAATGTTCGGCGGTTCGAGCTGCTATAGAGGATGCTTCAGATAATGAAGCAGCGGCTGCAGACGTGCCGGAGCCAGGCATGGTACCGCGGAGAGCACCCGTCTTTGTTGGCACTGGCTGGAGGCCTTCCGATCTTGTGTTCCGACCGGAGTCTTGTACTGTGCTTTGTCTTGTGAACTTGTATAGGTTTTGAACTGATCCGCTCATCCGTAGGCTGATGGAGAGCAGTTGCGCACTTTTTGGTCCCTGACGGACCTTCACAATGTTTTTCAAGTTGTCTATGACGACGCGGAGGCTAGGGAGATATGGTTGCAGACGGGCCTGGTTGATTTCTGGCGTTCCTCGGGGGATGCTCAAAGGAGGACGAGCGTCAAAGCCCGACTTCAGGCTCTGTTAGAGCGGTGGTGGGATACCACCAATACTTTCCATATGGCATGGGGGGAGATCACCATTACCCCTTTCGAATTTTCTATGATCACGGGCCTTCCCTTCTCTGAGAGGAACATGATTTTTTATTCTGATATGAAGTGGCATTCGGGTGGTGTCAGGGAGTTGATCATCCCTGTTGTTGACTTGACGAATGATGACACCCATGCTTCTGTGACGGTGATCATAGCCGCAATCCGCGGTGCGGACATATCTGCGGAGCAGAGGGTTCAACTCTTCCTCCTGGCCCTTGTGAGTCGGGTGATGTCCCCGTGCAGGAATAGTCGGGTGCATGTTGGCTTCCTGGAAGCTTTGAGGGATTTGAGAGCCGTTTCCGGCTTCAACTGGGGTGGTCTGGCATATAGCCACCTTTTGTATGAGATGAAGTACGCTTCCAAGACTTCACCGGAGAGCAAGGCGAGCATTGCCGCTTTGTGGAGCGTGCTGAAGGTATTTGGGACTCCTTGTACTTTGTACCTTGTACTTGTATGTTTGTATCTTGAATCTTTTAAACATAGGATTTGGCCAATTCTTTGCTTGTATATTTTTTTGAAGATTTGGATGTACGAGGATTTCCCGACTTTGGCGCCGACTCGTAATGGGGATGTGGCTTCCCCGTATGTTGCCTCTTGGATAGGAGCGGCGCGCAGGAGGATACTTTTGGCGAGTTCCCCCAGTGCATTGCGGGTTTTTCCTGTTGAGCAGGTATGCTTTTGTACTGTTCTTCCCTTTTGTATTTGTATTTGTATAGCCTGAGTTGTGCTCTGTAGGTGGTTTGGCGTCCCTTTGCTGGTGCGCCCATACCTGTTCCGGCCACGCAGGCCCACTTCTTATCTGGGCGCCGGGTCTTGCTCCCGGGGGTGTACCGCCATATTTGGTATTTGGGGGAACGAGTGTCCCTTCAGCATAGTACGAGGGGCAGGCTTGTCTTTAAGGACCCACCGGAGACCATGTTAGTGCGAGATGAAGATGTCGCCCAGCTCTATTTGAATGCTGTGGGCGATGCTGTTTGTCTCCCTTGGGAGAACTTTGTAGATAGGAGAGGTCGTCATGGGGACCTTTTGAAGAGGCTTGCTCCACCTATACGCTTCGTACTGTCGGTGAGATTTTGAATTTTGTATCTTTTACTCTTGTATTCTTGTATTCTTGTATAATTAAATCATTGTATGAGTGCTTGTAGGAGGAGGAGATCGACCTCGAGGATATTCCCTATGCTGACAGGGTTATCCGCTATGAGAACTCAGGTGGGGAGTAGGTGGAGGTGACCGTTCCCGTAGCTTCTCCTCCATATCGGATGTCGTATGATGTTGTACCGGAGCATTATGCAGTTGTAAGTACCGTTGTATTTTCTTGAAACTGTTTATAATCTTGTATCTGGAAATTGATTTTTAATTTTGTATGCAGGCGCCTCGGGAGAGAGTGCGTCGCTGGATGCTTGTAATTGATTCCTTGAAGAGGCAGTGCGCCAAGCTCACCCAGAAGCTTACTGGCCGGGACGGAGAGGTGCGTTCACTGACTGAGAAATTTGTATTCTTGAAATTTGAATATGGATGACTGATTCTTGAATATTGAATGTTGTATTTTGTACTCATCAGAGGCATTCTGATGTTGACAGGGGAGATGTTCCCTTTGTATACGCTGACCTCATCAGGCATTCTTTCGGAGGTCAGGGTAGTTCGATGCCTTTTGCGCCACCCCTTGGTTCTATTTTTCGGAGCGAGTAGCTCTCAGCCTTGGAGTGCTGATTCTTGGGCTTACTGGTATGAGATGGAGCGGGTGCGACAGACCAAGGCTTTTGGGGCGCAGCGCCAGTTCGTGGTGATGCCGCAGCCTTTTCGGTATCCTTCCCCTCAGGAGGAAATCTATCGTCCTTCGGGTACTCTTCGTATTTCGGAGCAGGAGCCTGATACCCCTAGGACAAAGCTGGATCAGGATCTTGAGCCTATAGGAGACGAAACAGGAACAAGGAGCCTGTGGTTGACATTACGGCTGATGATGACTCGGATTGATCCTGCATGGTATCGAGTTTCAGCTTGCCTTGGTTGGATTTTTGTATGGATTATATTTTTATGGATTTTGTATGGTTGGAAATTTGAATTTGGTACGGTTTCAATTGGAATTTTTGGAATTTTTTATGGTTTTGTACTTGAATTTTGCAAGGTTTGGAATTTTAGAATCTTGTATGGCTGAAAATTTGAATTTTGTATGCGTTGTGTGTACTTTTGAAATTTGTAGCTATATGTATGCATGAAAAATGTTGCAAAAATTTGCCCATTTTTTCCGGGTGTATATACCCACTATAAGACCCACTTTGACTGAGGTTTTTTTGGTTAGAAAAAGCGCAAGTGAAAGTATATTCAACTTTTGCTTATACATATGCAGACTCGACTTAGGACGCCGATCTAGGACTAGAATACTTGAATTTTTAATAGATTGACCCGAAATCGGCCCGAAGCGCTGACTCGGACTGCGTGAAATTGCGCGGCTTGCGGCTTTGGAATCTTGAATAATTGAGGCTGCACTTTGATGTCCAAAGAAAGGAAGAATGCGTACTCGGAATAATAAAGGGGACGGTGGCCTCGTCCTTGCTGCAGAACCTTGCGCCAAGCGCAGGCTCCGGCGTCCGGCGCCGGCGTACTACCATGAGGGCTGGTTTTTTGTATAAATAATCAATCCTTCCATGCTTTTCTTTGTATACTGCTTCTTCACGAAAAGAGAGGGAAAATGGCCATGTCTTTTGAAAATGCCTTGAACTCTTGGCTTGGTTCGTTAGGCAAGATGGAGAAAAGGGAGCTTGATGGCATGCATCTTGGGGTGCTCGCCTCCTTCCGGTTTGTAAAGCTTGATGTGCACTTCATTATTGCTGCTCTGGAGGCTTGGGATCCAAATCATCATGTCTTTCTCTTTGGAAATAATGAGGTATGTCCCCTCCCTGAAGAGTTTAGTGCCATATTAGGGTGGCCCATTATGCCGGAGCCATGCATGCGTAGTGTTGAAGAACACTTTTTCTTGGGCTTTGAAAGATATTTGGGCTTGAAGCCCCCACTTTTGAGTGCTGTTGTATATGGAAGAGGGGTGGATTTGTCCCTCCTTGCTACTTACTTTGCTGGGCTTGATCTCCCCAAGGTTTTCCGCTTGAGGGCCTTGAGTTTTTGTATCTTAGCTTGCTTCCTCTTTTGGAAGCAGGGGTTTGGCAATAGTGACGTCTCCCTAATAGACATTGTAGAGCAGTTTTCTAGTGGCCGGGACCCAATGCCGCTTGTGATTGGCGAAACATTGGTGGGCCTTGATATGTTGAAGTCGGCCCCTCTTCTTTCCCGTCGGGAAGTCCGGTATTACTCCAAGTAAGGATCTGGAGTTTTCTTTTATATTGAAATTGTACTTGCATTTTGAATGTTGAATTTTGAATTGCTTTTCTTGTATACTCCCCAAGGTCTGGCTTATGGAGAGACTCATGCTGGTGGCACCACCGGAGAACATGGAAAGCTATAATAGAAAGGGGTTCACTGTGCGGCCCATGATGTATGGCCGGCTTTCATTGGATGAGTGGCGCTGCGCACTCTCTGGGGTTGAATCTTGTATAAGGTGGGTAGTTCCTTGGTGGAGAATTACCGCTATGAGATATGCACCTGGCTCTACTGCTTTGAGGGTGCCTAGCCTCACAATGTTTGTCTTCTACTCGCCTGCTCGAGTGATGAGACAATATGGTTTTGAAACAAGAAATCCCGGATTGTGCTGAAGAGAACCGGAAACCTATTGTGCTGAATGCAGATCAACTTGAAGTTTGAAGGCGGTATTGGGTTGCCAAACCATTCTTGAATATTCAGTACCCGCCTGAGCCTGCTACTCTGTTTGCGGGGTACATTGTATGGATGAAAGGCCCAAGCCAGAGGGACATTTATCTCTCCGGACCAGCTAGAGTCCGAGGTTCTAGGGCTAGACGCCCTGCATCAACTGATTATGAGGAAGGTGACGGGATTGTGGCCCATCCGGTGCTTGACCGATCTGAGTCCAAAGGAGGTTCGTCATCCTCCCGTCTTGGAAGACTAGCAAATTCCTTCTCCCGCCGCTTGGGCAAGGGGAAGATTGATGATTGATTGCAGGAAAATCCAGGGGATAGTACTCACGGTGCCAAGACTCGAGAGAATAGTCGCCCGACCCTAGATCTTTGTAGGCTAATTGTGTTTGAAGTTGTATTAGTAGGAAGTTTGGTTTGGAGTGTGTTTAGAAGATGTGTTTAGAAATTGTGTTTGATGGAAGTGAAAAGGCTTTGAACATTGCTTCACTTGATTCCAACCTTGTTCTTGAATTAGCTTTGAAGGCTTTAGAGCCAAATAAAAAGTTTTGTGTTAAATTCCGCTTGAACATGCTTTGGTTTGAAATTGCACATTTGGAATAAAGACAGCAACAACAATTGAATTTTGAATTTTGATTTGATTTGATTTTTAGGATGCTCTTAATTGAGGAAATTTTAAATTTTTTTTTTTATTAAAGTGGCCGGGCCTAGGAATGAGGTTGCCTACGTGTCCCGTCAAGGAATCAGGCCGAACGTAGTTCTAACTTACATAACTTTTTGAATTGGATTATTAATCTTGAACATAGAACTTAGACATAGAACTTCTTGAAATGATCGAGGTTTGTAAGGGATCGGAATTCTGTCCCATCGACATATGTTAATTCGACTGCTTCCTGTAGACACCTACTTTTGTCCCCATTCCCGAAAGGGAAGGTTCAATGATGAAAACATAAATCTCCACTTGACAACGCATCTCATATAAAATAACGAATCTCAATCACCCTTCTCGTCTCACCCGAAACCTGCTATTTATAGAAACCTGCTATTTATGGAAACCTGCTAAAAATAGTAACTGCCGTAAAGGGTAGCTTCTAAATGTGCAAGTCATAAAAGATAGTAACCTGTCAGAATTAGGTGTTGCACTCCAACATAAATCCTAAATGAGATAGAAAACTGCGAGAATCCTATTCCTAATATGATTCGGAAATAAGAGTTACGTATTAATTAAAATCCTAACGAGCCTAGAGTTCGTAACGGGCCCAGACGCATTCCGTCATGAAATTGATACGCACCAAAAGGCTCGATTAAGTCTCAAACACTACGGATTTCAACGCCTGGCTAAGAAAACAGCCCAGACCCTATTTTCAACGCCTGGCTCTGGGCGCCGAAATCTTCGGCGCCCAGGCCTGGGCGCTGGAATTACCTGGGTACGTGTTTTTTCCTAATTCTTTGTGGATTAGAGCTCTGCAATTCTATCTTTCCACAAACTCTTTTCTATAAATATAGCCCAAGTTCGACGTGAAACACAACACACAATTCATATTCTGAGTATTGACTCCAACCCTTAGCCTAAGCCTCACGCTGCAAAATTGTTCACGCGTTCTGTCGCAATCGATCCATAAATCGAACAGAACGTATCCTGTCCCATAATTTGAGGTTCGTTAAATAAAAAGGAGAAATAGCAAAGTCAAAGTGGTTAGTTTTCTGAGAACCGTGACACACCTCTCAAGGGTGCGTCGTAATGTGTCCCTTTTCTATGATTTAATTGCTTTCCTCGCCCTTTTTATGAATTGTTAAACTAACTAAATCTGATTGTTCTATCACGCTTAATAAATATAATATTTTTGGGAAATTGGATTATCATGCTAGGTCCCTTAATGCAGTCTAAATCAGATAATCGCGATCGATCTAGTATTATGTGTTGCATATTGCTAAAATCAACTCAGATTAGTTTAATAGTTAACGCATGTCCCTTCAATTATTTATGTTGAGCTAGTAAGGATATCCTGCCTCTGGAGTTATCGACGAGCGAGTACTCCTCTCGGTAGTTACAGTCCCCCGAACCCTCAATCTCTACCCTGCGGGTGTATGTTGAGAGATCCCCACACCAGGGATCACAAGGGAACCTACGGCCGTCGTGGTCAAACATAATTGCACTCCCTTTATGTCACGATAACCGGGTTTTGTCAGTTTTTCTCATTGTCGTTAAAAACTAAATGGCAACTCCTATATTACTAGTCAATTGGGTGTAAACTCACAGGAAATCCAATTACACTTGATTGAATAAAAAGAATCGTCACACCCACGAGGGACGAGGTCACGCATTAGCCTCGTGCTTTTTCGACCCCCTAGCAAGAACTACACTACTCTAGTTCTTCCGGATCATCAAATAAAGTCTTATAGAGGGCAATGTTCGCAGGATCCACCCCCACAGTCTTCTGCGCTGCCCCTATATCAATCTCCATAAGAACTGGCTCCTGGACACTAACCTCCAAAGATGCCGAGGCTTCAGAAACATTCTTAGTTATAGCCCGCTCAGCCTCAAGGGCACAGACAATGGTAGGGGAAAGGTTATTAATATCAACTGGATTAGTCACTGTTTCTACAGGCGGTTGAGCCTTCCTGACCCATACATTATTGCGGCGACGATCTCCGCGAGAGCCTGCACTTCTTTTAACAACAGCAGGCCCCTTCATGTTAGGCATCTTCTTAGGCCTAGAACTGGAACGGGGAGGAACTTCCTTTCGCTTTCGATCAGGGCGAGCTTTCACAGTCTTAAAACTATGGGTGCGAGGATTGGCAGAATCACGGCCCTCATATCTGACCCGAATGCGAGGTATCAAAAGCTCAGCCGGCTCCCCATTTCGAGCCTAGGTCCTCACAGCCTTATCATCGGAACTCATCCACAACTTGTAGTTTTCAGAAAGACCCACAAAACCATTTGTAGCCACGGCCCAACGCGGGAGACCATCATAATACTTAGCCCATGCTTGAACCCGTGCTTGTGAAAGGGTCGCTACTGTAGGTGGTACCGTATCAGAAAAGGGGATAGTCTGCCTTAAGCCATATTGACGCATGACTCGGTAAGGGAAAATGTAAATGGGCCAAGATAGCCCCAACAAGGAAACATAAACTGATACATCAGAACCCCCCGTCATAGTAGTCAAACCCCACCATGGTACCACCCACTTAATAGAACAGATACCATGAGTAAAAAAAGAGGCCCATTCGGCCTCGTCCTGGCCTCGGTGCAGATATTTTCGATTAACCAAGGCTATAGGGCGATAATGTTTAGGATCGGCAGGAGTTTCTAAGAGCCTAAGCCGTTCCGCAAGCCAAATCTTCAAAAACAGGGTACGATCGAATCAAAAGAATGAAAAGAAAAAAAAACTGAAACGAAACGGTCCCGGGGGCGCAGTTTCAACGCCCAGGACCAGGCGCCGAAAACTCCAGCGCCCAGCCCTGGGCGCTGAAACTCAGCCCCAGGCAAAAGATATATATGCAAAAGGGGCGTATGCGTGCGCAAAGAAGAAAATCGATTACATGCTGTAATAGGGGGCTTCCCTTAAAATGTTCAGATTTGGCATCCTTCTTCAGCTCATCCGCCCTCAGCAATGTCTCGGCAACAACCAACGGCATAATAGAATACCAACTTTCCATCTGGCTAATCAAGGGGATCAACCTTATGTCACCGAACGCGCCATTGTTATTCGACAGCAAATAGTGATTTAACAAGCAAAATACAAGGGCTCGAATATTCAATTTTTGTTCGGTCATATTCTTACTAGGCCTAAAGTGATGTTTTACAAGTTTTGCCAAGTTAACCTCGTCACCTACAACAATTTCAGCAAACATGTTATCATCTAGTCCTAGGAAAGCCCCTACGGTTGTTTTACCCTCTTCAATAGTGCCAGGGGTAGCAGGAGTAGCATTAGTAGGATAACCAAGGATCGAAGCAAATTCATCTGGCAAATGACATATTTCATTGCCCCGAAAGGCAAAAACATGATGATCGGAGTCCCAAAAGCTTAGGGCAGCATGCAGAAAGTTATAATCGATGTTAATTTGTTGTAAGCCTAAAAGTGCCTCTAAGTGGTATTCTTTTAACAAAGCCTTTTCTGTGGGAGTAAGGGCCCGTAGCCAACGTCTAACAGTCCGTTGGAGTGAGAAAGTAGGGATCGACATGGCAAAAGCAATGAGTAATTAAAACACAGCAAAAAAAGAGAGAAGGAAATTGAGAGTGGTGGAAAATAGGGACGTATCTAGCCCCTATATATAGCTGAACGCATCAAGTGACATCCTGATCCCATTCGGAAACGCGTTAAGAAATCCGAAGGTTAAAATTCGCCAGGAAAGGATTTCAGCGCCCGAAGCTGGGCGCCGAAATAATTAACGCCCAGCCTTGGGCGCCGAAAATGCAGCCCAAGGCCCAGATTTCACAAAACGCGGAACAGGAAAAGACTTAAAACCGTGTTGCTAGACACGAGGTCCTATTGAAATTAAGATCAAGCCCAAAAGCACCTTTAAAGCTCCCAAATAGCAAAAATGAATGGTAAAACTTGGTCGAAACTTAGACTTGTCTCAAGGAACATATATGTACACTTTTCAAAACAAATAAATGTCATGGTCATTCTTCGAAACACCAAAAAATGTGTGTCGTTAAGTCGTTGGTTTCCCAAATAAAAAATGTTTGTCTGTCAAAGGATTAATCCGGGCCAAGCTAAAACCGGATGTCGCCTGAAAACTGAAGTCGCACTCCACGGCTTCGCTAAAATAGCACACTACTATAAAAGGTCGCTCGCGCATACGAGCATGACCCCAAACATGATTACAAGATGCGAAAAACGACCAACGAGCCCCAGTGCTTGGGCGCTCGCGAAAAAATATACTCCAACGAGGAGCGCACAATCAAAATCACATTCCCGGACTACGCCATACACAATCTCATGTTTGGATATCTCAAAAAAACAGGTTCGACCTTAGAGAAAGGTCGTCATTGACACTTGTGCATGGTCCTCTGATCAAAGACCAAGTAGTGGCAAAAATCGAGCCGTAAAGACTAGCTCAAAACCACGAAAGCAGAAGGTCGCAAGACAAAGGTCCGTCTAAACCCGTTGTCAACCCACGTTCAGGTTACAACTAAATCCGAGCATCCCTCGAAAGAATTCGCTCTTGCAAGAATGAATAAAAGAAATTCTCAAAAAAGAAATCCCGATGAAAAAAGTAGGAAACTTGCCCATCTTAGTGGGCAGGTTCGGGTCACGAACCACGCGAGTCCCAAATTGAAAAACGAATTCAGGTGTGTCCACCCTCAGCGGACGGGGCTCGCCCACCCGCAGCGGGAGGGGTCTGCGTCACTAGCCGCCCAGGTCCTCAGTTTTCGAAAAATAGAATCTTCAAAAACAAAATGAAATAGGCTCGCCATCTTCAGCTGGCGGGGTCTACGGCGCAAACCACGTAGGTCCTTATTTTCAAAAAATAAACACAAACAAATTTCAAAACAGATTCGTCCACTTCTATCGGACGGGGTGTCCACCCTTAGCGGACAGGCTCACCATCTTTAGCCGGCGGGGTCTGCGTCACTAACCGCGCAGGTCCTTAGTCGCTGCAGCGATAACTCTCTTGGTTTTCCGTTTTTCCCAAAAACGATGTGAGTAGCTTTTGGTTTTCCATTTTTTCCCAAAAACGATGTGAGTAGCTTTTGGTTTTCCGTTTTTTCCAAAAAAGAACGATGTGAGTAGCTTTCCTTTTTCCACAAAAAATTCAAAGATTGGTTTTCCGTTTTTTCCAAAAAAAGAGGACGATGTGCTGGATTTTCCTTCGTTTTACGTCCCATAAAAACAAGGGCATTTTCTCGTTTAGCTAACCCTAAAAATGAGAATCTTTTAAAAAAAATTTACCTCGTGATTGGGCTTGGCCAGACCCAATTACACTTTATAGCTTTGATTTCGAAAACATCTGTAGCTACTCCCAATGACAAAGTGAGGGAGTTTCTACGCACCTTTAGATCCTTCCAATGACAAAGTGAGGAAGTTTCTATACTATCAGTTGACAAATCCCAATGACACGTGAGGGATATGTCGACACTTCAAAGTGATGACCCTTAAGTCAAATGTTATCACTCGGGGGCTCGTGAGACCCTCGCAAAAAACAGGTCACCATGGATTGTGTGACGCACTCCGTCTAATACTTTGACCATCGTCTTACTCCAAGACTCAGTCAAAGTGGTGGCTAACTGTAGACACCTACTTTTGTCCCCATTCCCGAAAGGGAAGGTTCGATGATGAAAACATAAATCTCCACTTGAAAACGCATCTCCTATAAAATAACGAATCTCAATCACCCTTCTCGTTTCACCCGAAACCTGCTATTTATAGAAACCTGCTATTTATGGAAACCTGCTAAAAATAGTAAGTGCCGTAAAGGATAGCTTCTAAAAGTGGCAAGTCATAAAAGATAGAAACCTGTCAGAATTAGGTGTTGCACTCCAACATAAATCTTAAATGAGATAGAAAACTGCCAGAATCCTATTCCTAATATGATTCGGAAATAAGAGTTACATATTAATTAAAATCCTAACGAGCCTAGAGTTCGTAACGGGCCCAGACGCATTCCGTCATGAAATTGATACGCACCAAAAGGCTCTATTAAGTCTCAAACACTACGGATTTCAGGAATCCGAATCTGACTAAGAAAATAGCCCAGACCCTAATTTCAACGCTTGGCTCTGGGTGCCGAAATCTTCGGCGCCTAGGCATGGGCGCTGGAATTACCTGGGTACGTGTTTTTTCCTAATTCTTTGTGGATTAGAGCTCTGCAATTCTATCTTTCCACAAACTCTTTTCTATAAATATAGCCCAAGTTCGACGTGAAACACAACACACAATTCATATTCTGAGTATTGACTCCAACCCTTAGCCTAAGCCTTACGCTGCGAAATTGTTCACGCGTTCTGTCGCAATCGATCCATAAATCGAACAGAACGTATCCTGTCCCATAATTTGAGCTTCGTTAAATAAAAAAGAGAAATAGGAAAGTTAAAGTGGTTAGTTTTCTGAGAACCGTGACACACCTCTCAAGGGTGCGTCGTAATGTGTCCCTTTTCTATGATTTAATTGCTTTCCTCGCCCTTTTTATGAATTATTAAACTAACTAAATCTGATTGTTCTATCATGCTTAATAAATATAATATTTTTGGGAAATTGGATTATCATGCTAGGTCCCTTAATGCAGTCTAAATCAGATAATCGCGATCGATCTAGTATTATATGTTGCATATTGCTAAAATCAACTCAGATTAGTTTAATAGTTAACGCATGTCCCTTCAATTATTTATGCTGAGCTAGTAAGGATATCCTGCCTCTGGAGTTATCGACGAGCGAGTACTCCTCTCGGTAGTTACAGTCCCCCGAACCCTCAATCTCTACCCTGCGGGTGTATGTTGAGAGATCCCCACACCAGGGATCACAAGGGAACCTACGGCCGTCGTGGTCAAACATAATTGCACTCCCTTTATGTCACGATTACCGGGTTTTGTCAGTTTTTCTCATTGTCGTTAAAAACCGAATGGCGACTCCTATATTACTAGTCAATTGGGTGTAAACTCACAGGAAATCCAATTACACTTGATTGAATAAAAAGAATCGTCACACGCACGAGGGACGAGGTCACGCATTAACCTCGTGCTTTTTCGACCCCCTCACACTTCCCCGGAGACGATTTTCTTGAGAATGTATGGTCCTGCCCAGTTGGGTTTGAATTTTCCCCTTGGGTCCATTACTCTTTTGCGAAGGGCTTTCAGGACAAGCTCGCCTTCCTTGATGTTCGGGTTATGACCCTCTTGTTGAAATGTCTGGCCACTCAGCGTTAATAGACTTGTACATTGTGAGCGGCTTGAAGTCGACGCTCATCGAGCATGATTAGCTCATCATATCTTTCTTGTACCCATGCAGCTTCTGGGATTTTTCTTTCGAGGACTATCCTTAGAGAAGGTATCTCCAGCTCGATAGGTTTTACTGCCTCAATTCCATAGACTAATAAAAATGGGGTTGCACCAGTTGAAGTACGAATCGAAGTTCGATACCCCCACAATGAAAAGTGCAGCTTCTGGGGTCAGTCCTTGTAATTAGTTGTCATTTTCATGATGATGGTTTTCACATTCTTGTTGGCTGCTTCGACTGCCCCATTAGTTTGCGAGCGGTAAGGCGAAGAACGGTGATGTCGAATTTTGTACTCGGTGAATAGATCTTCACATTCTCCTTGAAAATGGTTTCCATGGTCACTAATGAACTCGTGAGGAACTCCGTATCTGCATATGATGTTTTCTTGTATGAACTGGGCCACTTTCTTGGAACCCAACACTTTGAATGACCTGGCCTCGACCCACTTAGTGAAATAGTCAAAGGCGACCAGTACGAACTCATGACCCCCGGTGCCTGTTGAAGTGATTTTGCCAATGACGTCGATACCCCAAGCTGAGAATGGCCATCGTGATGACTGAGAATATAGCAAGGAAGGGGGAATGTGCTTTAGATTCGCACACTTTTGACCGGTAGGACATTTCTTGACAAAGAAGTAGCAATCCATTTCTAGGGTAGTCCAATAATATCGAGCCTGATGACTTCGAGGGCCAGCATCTTCCCATTCATGTGGGTACCACATACTCCGGCATGTACGATGTCCATGACTTTTTGTGCTTCGTGCCTGTCGACACATCGGAATTTAGGACCGCTAGGGGACCTTTTGTATAAAACGCCGCCTTCTATAACGAAATTGGCTGATTGCATTCGTAAAGCCCTTTGACTTTTGCTTGAAAAGTGCGGGGGATATTCAGAGTTTTGCAAATACCTTTGAATGTCTGTAAACCAAGGTTCCTCTCTGTCAGACTCGATGTCGTCAATAGCATGGACATATGCTGCTTCTTGACGTGTTTCAATTGTAAGTGGCATTTCAGCCTTGCCATTTGGAATGTTGATCATTGAAGCCAGCTTTTCTAGTGCATCGGCGAATTGATTCTCCTCTCTCGGGAGGTATGTATAGCGAAGCTCTTCTACTTACTCAGACAACTTCTCAAGATATGATTGGTATGGGGCTAAGCTACCGCTCCTTAATTTCCATTTGCTTGAAATTTGATTGATGATCAGGGAGGAATCCCCGTAGACTCGAAGTTTCTGGACACCCAATGCTAAGGCAGCTTCCAGGCCCATAATGCATGCTTCATATTCTACCTCATTGTTTGTGACGTTGAATTGCAGCTTTGCTGACATAGGAATGTGGGTGCCGTATGGGGCTACTAGAATTACTCCAACACCACATCCATTCTGATTTGAAGCACCGTCAAAGTGCAGCGACCAACTGTCATCGCTTGTCATTAGGATTTGCTCGTCGGGTAAGTCATAATCCTCTTCTTCTGCCTCGATGGGACAGTCGGCTAGGAAGTCTGAGACTGGTGAACCCTTGATAGAATTTTGAGGGGTGTACTTGAGATCGAATTCTGCTAGCATGACCAACCATCTGGACAACCGTCCGTTGAGAGCTGGTTTTTCAAATAAGTACTTAAGAGGATTCGCTTTGCTAATTACATGCACTGTGTGGGAGAGCATGTAGTGTCGTAGTTTCTTTGTGGCCCAAACCAAGGTGGTGCTGAGTTTCTCGAGCTGAGTGTATCTGGTTTCGTACTCGATCAACTTTTTGTTTATGCAGTATACAACGTTGTCTTTGCCTTCAATTTCTTGGGCGAGAATGACCCCTACTGCTGAATCTGTCGTTGTAAGGTAAAGCCTGAGGGGAATCCCTGGCATGGCTGGCTTTAAAACTGGCGGGTTGGAGAGGTATTCTTTCATAGCGTCGAACGCATGTTGGCAATCCTCGTCCCAGACGTTGGGCTCACTTTTGCGGAGCTTTCGAAATACCGGTTCACATATCATAGTGAGCTTTGAAATGAATCTACTGATGTATTGCAGTTTGCCGAGGAACCCCCAAATTTCTTTCTCGTTCGTTGGCGGTTTCATCTCTAGAATGGCCTTGATTTTCGAAGGATCAGCCTCGATGCCCCGAGAACTGATGACAAAACCGAGCAACTTGGCTCACGTTTCCCCGAATGCACATTTTTGAGGATTGAGCCTCATATTGCATTGCCTGAGCCTATCGAAGAATTTTCGGAGTACCGAGGTATGCTCATGTCGCTCTTTGGATTTGACGATCATGTCGTCGACATATACCTCGATTTCCCTATAAATCATATCGCTCATGATGGTTGTGGCTGTTCTTTGATATGTAGCCCCCGCGTTCTTCGGTCCGAACGATATAACTGTATAGCAATATGTACCCCACTGAGTGATGAAGGTTTTCTTCTCCATATCGTCCTCTGCAATGGTAATCTGATTGTAGCCTGCATACCCGTCCATGAAAGAGAGTAAGGCATGATTTGCGGTGTTGTCAACCAAGATGTCGTTGTGAGGCAATGGAAAACCGTCTTTAGGGCTGGCCCTGTTAAGATCTCCGTAATCAACAGACATTCGTACTTTGCCGTCTTTCTTTGGAACTGGGACGACGTTTGCAATCCATTCCATATATTTGGCTTCTCGAATAAACCCGGCCTCCAGCTGCTTAGAGACTTCTTCTTGAATTTTAAGGGAAACATCCAGTTTCATGCGACGGAGTTTTTGCATGATTGGCTTTGAACCTGGGATGAGGGGAATTATATGCTGACCGATGCTTGGATCAACCCCTGGCATATCATGATAAGACCATGCGAAGACGTCAATGTATTCTAAAAGTAGCTTGATAAGATCATCTCGCTCTGCTTGAGATAGAGTTAGACCAATCTGAACTAGTTTTGGATCACTGATGTTAGAAAGGTTAACTTTTTCTGTTTATGGGCGTCCTATTTTCATGATTTTCAATAGGACGCCCACTGAGTGATGAAGGTTTTCTTCTCCATATCGTCCTCTGCAATGGTAATCTGATTGTAGCCTGCATACCCGTCCATGAAAGAGAGTAAGGCATGATTTGCGGTGTTGTCAACCAAGATGTCGTTGTGAGGCAATGGAAAACCGTCTTTAGGGCTGGCCCTGTTAAGATCTCCGTAATCAACAGACATTCGTACTTTGCCGTCTTTCTTTGGAACTGGGACGACGTTTGCAATCCATTCCATATATTTGGCTTCTCGAATAAACCCGGCCTCCAGCTGCTTAGAGACTTCTTCTTGAATTTTAAGGGAAACATCCAGTTTCATGCGACGGAGTTTTTGCATGATTGGCTTTGAACCTGGGATGAGGGGAATTATATGCTGACCGATGCTTGGATCAACCCCTGGCATATCATGATAAGACCATGCGAAGACGTCTATGTATTCTAAAAGTAGCTTGATAAGATCATCTCGCTCTGCTTGAGATAGAGTTAGACCAATCTGAACTAGTTTTGGATCACTGATGTTAGAAAGGTTAACTTTTTCTGTTTATGGGCGTCCTATTTTCATGATTTTCAATATCTTTAGTATTTCAAGGTCAGTTTCTTGTGAATCAAAGTTGTTTGGATTAGAGGTGTGTTTTAAAATTAGACTTGAAGAGTAGGAGGAAATTGAAGTATTATTGAAATTGGCAATCATTACATCGACAACTTTAACTTGAAGGTCGGCCTTTAGAGGCTCTTGATTGATGCAAGACTCTAGCCCTAGACTCTTAGACTCATCACTAGACTCGGAAATTGAAAGACAGACTCTTGACTTGAAAAAAAGACACTAATCATAGAGATAGTACTCGGGATACTCCCAAACGTCCACACCATGATGATGATGATCATCATCATCATAGGCGGGGCTACATCCACAGATCTGCAAGACTTGATGCCAGACTTGGTTCCACGTGCTGTAGGGAAATGCAGCGAAGCAGCCTTTGCATGAGGTATTGAGCCCTAAGAGGAACATTCTCACCATTTTTCCCTCAGGCAGCTCAGGCTTGATTGTACAAGCAGAAATTCTCCATCTGTGATAGTACCCTTGGATGCATTAATCTCTTTCTTGGCGCAAGGGCGGTTTTTGCTTGATAGAAGTGTCATGGAACCTTGAACCTTTGAGAGTGAGGCAGGCATGGCCGTCCAATAGCTCCTTGAACCAAGGTTCTCCAAATAGTAGATCGAAGTTGGCAGGCACGTCGATGACTAGAAATTCAACATTGTTGTAGTAGGTCTCAAAAGAAAGGACAAAATCGAGGACCCCCCGGATCTTGTATGTAATGCCCGGGAATTTGATGGTCTGCTAGGTAGTTAGCATGAGATCATAATTGGAGAAGCCCAAAGCCTTCAGGGTGGCAAGGGGACAAATATTTTCTTGAACGTCGTTGGTTACCCTAGGTTCGGGGATCACCCAGTTTTGAACATTTGGAATGAGATGGCAGAAGCTTGGAACCATCAGTTCGTAGCCTGGCTTGTATATTGTAGAGATTAGGTTGCATGGAAAATCCTATTCTTCATCTTCACTATCACACGAGATAGCTTGCACCGAGGGAGACTGCTTGGCTCTTGGTGGTAGGGGCAAAGTCTTGTTGTCGACCATATTCTGGATCAGATGCTTGAGCTTGAAGCAGCTTTCAATGTCATGCTCGTTCCCCTGGTAAAACTTGCAATATGCTGTAGGGTCCCAGCTTTTGGACCTTTTGTCGACTGGAGGGTCTGGTGTAGGACCGATTAGAGTGATGACTTGCTTCTCGGCCAATCGATCAAAGGCGACGCTATAGGTCATACCGAGGTTGGTAAAGACCCTTTGAGGCCTGTTCTGGAAGTTGAGTTGATTGCCGCTGTTCTTGAAGTTGTTTGGCTTTGGACCTTGGGGAGCTTCTAGGGCGTTGACCTCGTGGACCTTGTGTGTTGCTTCTGTTTTCTTACCCTTCCACTTTTCAGCTTGTGGAGTTGGTGCTAATTAATGGTGCTTTCATCAGATCGTCCTCTATATCCACTTGCGATGTCATAGGTTCTCTTGAAACTTTCTAGGCCTAGGTATTTCATATGAGTATTGTACTTTGGAAGTAGGCCAACAATAAAAATCTTGACCAATTCTTTCTCGGAGGATCGAGTCACCATTTGGGAAGGCATCTCTCTCCATCGGTTGAGATAGTCAGTGAAACCTTCTTGAGGCCCTTTCCTGAGAACCTCTAGTTCTCCCATAGTAGTTTGAAGTTGAATGTTGGGCTGATACTGCTCCATGAATGCTCGAGCAACTGCTTCCCATGTACTGGTTTGATGCTCTTTGAGTGAGTAATACCACTTATGGCAGACTGGTTCTAGGGACATGGGGAATACCACAGGGTATAGCTCGAGTTCGAGCCCCTTAATGGCCATTGTAGCTCTGAAGTTCTTGAGGTGATATTTGGGATTGTCAGTTGACTTGAATTTCGGAATGTCATTGGCAGAGAATTTGTCTGGCAAGTTTGCCTTCCCCTTGAGGTTGTCCTCCATTGAAGTGTCGAAATAGTTCTCTTGATTGGTAACCTTATTAACCAGACTCTCGATCCTTTTGGTTAGGTCATCGGTGGGTGCGGCCTCCTCCACAATACCCAGTCGGTTGCTTATGTTCTCCAGGTTGGTGTTGAGGCTGGCGACAACGGCCATAAGGTGGGTGATTTGATCGAGGGCGGTCATTTGTATTGTTTCTTGGAAAGGACTTGAAACTTGATTTGTAGAAGGTGAGCTGGCTGCTCGCTCAATGTCGTCTATAAGGGAAGCTAGGGCTGATGGAGTTCTTTTCAACCTTTCTCCTCTTCGGCGATCCCACAGGATCTTTGGGCTCCTAGTTAGGACACATGACATGATTTTAGAACGTGAACTTTCCGACACATGATATGATAAGCATGTAATGAATGAGGCCTAGACTTGACTCTAAGTGCCACTCCGGTGATTCGGGATTTTGGATTTGGTATTTGTATTAGGGATTTGCGGCCCGTTGGAAATATTTGAGAGGAGCTTCATTCTTTTGTGGAAGTTATCTCCTTGTACTAGAACTTGAAATATTGAAAAAGAAGATTTCGACCTATTGGAACTTGGACTATTTTAGTGGAATTTCAACCCATTTGATAATTGGACTTGTATTATTTCAGGGGATTTTCAACCCATTGGAAATATTTTAGGAGATTGGATTTTGTAGTATTTCAAGGGAGTTTCAACCCGATCGATAAGGAATTGAATTTTGTATTATTTCAAGGGGATTTCAACCCGATCAAAATGGAATTGGATTTTTTATTATTTCAAGGGGATTTCAACCCGTCAATATTTTAGGGGAATTTCAACCCGTCAATATTTGAAGTAGAATTTGGAATATTTTAGGGGAGTTTCAACCCGAAGTAGAATTTGGAATATTTAGGGGGAATTCCAACCCGTTAATATTTTAGGGGAATTTCAATCCATTGGATTTCGAAGTATTTTAGGGGGATTTCAACCCATTGAAATTCGAAGTATTTTAGGGGGATTTCAACCCTTTGAAATTCGAAGTATTTTAGGGGGATTTCAACCGTTTGAGAAGCGTCTTGGAATTTTGTATTTGGGAGTAATGGAAGGCAAGGATTTTTTGTACCTTGAAGATGAATTTGAAATTTGAATTTAACTCGGAATTTGAACTTTGAAATGGAAAAGGCGCATTTTTGTTTAGGGTATGAGGCTTTGAATTTTGAAAATCCCGGCATTACGCCGCCATGGATTTAAGACATTGGATTTGGAACTTTGAAATTCCGGCATCATGCCACCGTGGACTTGGAATTTTGAAGTGTTTGGTCATGGAATTTTTAATTTGTAATTGAATGAGGAAAATTTCGGCATTACGCCATCCTGGATTTGGAATTTGAAGCTTTTGAGTATAGGACTTGAAATTTGAAAGATTGAATTTGAAGTTTGAAATATGGAATGAAAGAGTCAGCATTACGAGGGCATGAGTTTGAACTTGAGGTTTTGAGATTGGAATTGGTAACTTGAATTTGAGGTTTGAAGGATGGAATTGAACATTTGAATGCTTGAACTAGAAAATCCGGCATTATGACGCCGTTGAATGCAATTTTGAATATGGAATTTGAAATTGGGACTAGAAAATCCGGCATTATGATGCCGTTGGATTGAATTTTTGAATTTGGAATTTGAAATTTGGACTAGAAAATCCGGCATTATGACGCCGTTGGATTGAATTTTGAATATGGAATTTGGAATTTGGACTAGAAAATCCGGCATTATGACGACGTTGGATTGAATTTTGAATTTGGCATTTATGCGTGAGGCGTGTTTGAGGGTTTTGAATCAAATGGAGTGGCACTCCTAAAAGACCTTAATTCGGAGATTTTAGAAGCATGAGGTTTGAATGATGCTCTTAGGGGTTTGGTTTCATAGTTGGAGGCTAAGGGTTTTGGCAAAGCTAGAACGCGAGGTTAGCCATTCACGCGTGCAAAGACGCCCACACAATGCACAAATAGCATGTTGTCACACTAACATGAATATGAATGCGACATGCAAAGTTCTCAACCTAAGGTCGGTCTAAGTTTTGTATGATGCAAGTGGTAGGCTTTGGGTGTCAAAAGGTACTCGACTAAGAGGCGGATCCGGCGACAACTTGCACATCCACCTAAGGGATGTGTGTGTCGGCAGACGACCTCCATACTTGTCATCGGGAATGTCAAGCAAATGCCAAGTTTCGGTAGGCGCGGAAATGGTAACACACTTTGGTCGGGAACCGTATGGAGATTAACGATTTCGTTGCCCCCGGGGCTAGCCCGAATGCAGAAAAATCCGTATTGGGCAAGGTAGAAATTCGTTTTGCACAAATATGGTTTTCGAAATATGCATGAAATGCCTAGAAATTGAAAATTGAAAATCGCATTTGAATATTGTATTTGAAAAGCTCGTTTTTCGACATTCGTTCTCAAGGTTTGGGAGCGTCCTTCAAAATTCAAAAACAGACTGACTCCCACTTGAAAACTTGAGGAACATGGGCAACGAGCCACTGTGAGCCACTGTGCTGGATGCATCTAGTGGCATTTGGCGCAGGGACCTGCGCCTGGCACCAAAGATAGCATCCAGAACTTAAGCAGATCAGTGGCTTCCTGCTCAAAGTATGCTCGAATTTTCGAAGTTGAAATCAGGAACTCCCCAGTTGAGTCGCCAGAATTGTAGGGGGTTTTTTTCGTACGTTTCGTAGTGTATTCCCCTACGATGGCGGTTTTAGAACCTTAATTTGTATTTTTGGATTTTGAAGGAGTCGCCACCAAACATTTTTAAGGGTCCCGTTTGGAAAGACCAAAAAGTGAATCTATTAGGATAAGGCATTGAATCTTAGAAATAAATGGGTGAGATCCGGGCAAGGAAAGGAGATGCTTATTCCGCGAGGTTTAGAAATTATTCAAATGCATGGCACAAAACATTTTTTAATAACCCTAGTTATTACACTATGTGGGTTTGGATTTAGTACATTGAACAAATAGAATTTCTAATATGTATCGTGACCACTTTGCTTTAAAGTTCATTTAACGGAACCTATGATCGATTTGTCCAAGAAATTATCTTCGTTAAGCCTGGTGTAACCTTGTATTTTATTGTATTTAGCATGTGAGGTGATGAAAGCAATAAATAAGTAAAGCAACATCACAATAGGAAATGAGTGCATAATTAGTAAAGTACATCACCACCTAGAAAGACTAGGTGGGAAACCACATTGCCTAGAATTAAAGGACTAGGCAAGTAAAGTTGCATAATTGGAAGTGCGGAATTGAAAGGTGCAATATTGAAAAGCGTTATTGAAATTGCGATATTGAAGTGCATAATTGAAAAGTGCGATATTGAAATGCATAATTGAAAGGTGCGATATTGAAATTGAACATAGCACATGAGATCCGAACGCCAAACGAGTCCTTAAGAATAAGTGATTCCGACACGGATTCAAAGCAAAAATCTCAACTTTAGGTCAAGTTGCTCAACCTAAAGTGTCTTGGATTTTGAACATAGAAATTGAACTTGAAATATGGAACTTGAAATATTGAACTTGAAATATTGAACTTGAAATATTCAACTTGAAATATTGAACATGAAATATTGAACGTGAAATATTGAACTTAGGAGTATTGAATCTCAAAGATTGGACCTTTTAATGTTAAAAAGGCTTTATCTTTGATATGCTCCTATTTTGAAATGATCCTAGTTTAGGGAAGTGATTATAAACAACCCTAAACATCATTGAATCTTGAAATTTGGAAACTTGAACTTGTATATTTAAAAATGGAGTCTTGAATCTCAAAGATTAGACCTTTAGACATTAAAAAGGCCTCACCTTTGATTACTCCATATTTTGAAGATGATTCTAGTTTAAGGAAGTGATTACAAACAACCTTAAACATCATTGAATCTTGAAATTTTGTATTTGTATCACATAAAGTGTAGATTTTTCAAAATTATATGATTGTTGTAAGTGACACTTTTAAGAATAAAAGTGCCAACTTTACTAATAATTTTGAAATACAAATCATAGAAACATTATAGATTAGGATTGGGATTCGGAAATACCTAGTTAGGTTTAGGCTAGAATTCCTTTTGGAGCTCCCAATTGCTTAGAACTTTGAGATTGTATGAGATTTTTGAAGAGTTTTTGTAATTTGATTTGAGTGGCAATTTTTGTATTACGACGTTTTGTTTTCGATTTTCCCTCCCTAAATGCTCAGAATTAGGGGTTTAAATAGGAAAATTTGTAGCTAAACGCCAGCTGACGCCAGCGTCCAGCGCAGCAGCTGCGCCAGGCGCTGCTGACGTGGCTCAGAAGCTGCCAAACAAGGACGAAGATGTTGTCCTTGTATTTGGCTTGTAATGGGTGTATCTTTGTACGAATTGTACGCGGTTGGCACGTAGTGATTGCTTGGGGATTAAGGCTTGGTTTGCGTATAAAAACAAGTCGTTCCAGCTTGCTCGGTTTTGTGGGTCGGCACCCGAATTGGGATTGCTTAGTGTCAGTTTGGCTGGAAAAGGTCTTGTAAAACCAATGGAGTGGTCCATTGGGCAAGATTGTACTTGGATTTTGAAATTGATTTTTGGAAATTGTATTTTGTACCGAGTTCCGGAATGGGAACGACCTCGAGTATTGGACTTTGGCTATTGGATTTTGGAATATGTTCTAGCAATCGGGACTTCCGCACGGAGTTGTTCCAACCACCTAACAAGGATAATGGTATCGTCATCATCCCAATGGGGAGACACGATTTAGGTGTCTACAGGCACCGTAAGGGTAAACCTTCAAGAATTCAAATGGGCCACTCCAACAGGACTTGAGTTTGCCCGGAAACAATTTGAGCCTGGAGTTGTAAAGGAGAACCTTATCCCCTTCCTTGATTTCCCGCTTCTCGAGCCGGGCATCATGGTATTGCTTGGAACGAGCTTTGTAGATGCTAGCTGAATCATAGGCGTTCATACGAAGCTCTTCAAGCTCATGCATGTCAAGAAGCCATCTCTCACACGCACGTGAGCTCGAAATTCAAGGTCTTGATGGCCCACATGGCCCTATGCTCGAGCTCAACCGTCTAGTGGTAATTCTTGCCATAAACCAACTTGTATGGGGTCATTCTGATAGGTGTTTTAAATGTCGTCCTATACGCCCATAAAGCATCATCAAGTTTGGTTGCCCAATCCTTTCGATTCTTAGCAACCGTCTTCTCAAGAATGGACTTAATCTTCCGATTGGTAACCTCTACTTGACCATTTGTTTGAGGATGATATGCCAAGCCAACTTTGTGATGCACACCATACTTCTGTAAGTGAGCCTTGAACGTCCCATGAGCAAATTGGGATCCTCCATCACCTATTACCGCTCTAGGAACCCCAAAACGCGGAAAAATGATCTTCTTGAAAAGATTGAGAACGACCTTGTGATCATTGGTGGATGATGCAACGGCTTCCGCCCATTTCAAAACATAATCAACCGCCACAAAAATATAGAGATTTCCATAGGAAGAGGGAAAGGGTCACATGAAGTTAATGACCCAAACATCAAACACCTTTGACTCCAAGATAGGAGTTTGAGGAAACTCATGCCTCTTAGAAATATTTCCCGTCCTTTGACAACAACAAAAACCCAAGCATAACGGAAAAGAGTAGGCCACCAAAGTAAACTTTGCAACACCTTTGAAGTTGTTTTATCCCCCCTCCCCTTATTCCCTCCACAAGGAAAGGAGTGTCACATATGAAGGACACTATCGAACTCATAATTCGGAACACATCTCCTTAATAGCGCATCGGGGCTTCTCTTAAATAAAATTGGCTCATCCCATATATACTTCTTTGCATCATGCTTCAACTTCCTCCTTTGTTGTGTGGATAAATCATTGGGGGTCTCACCACAAGCTAAGTACTTCATGTAGGGGAATACAGTTAAACACATATTAACGCAGCGGAATAATCCCCAAAGGTAGGAAGCATGTATAAAGTACAGATTAAGCAAACATACATTCGAAGCGTGTTTTCCCTAGTTCAACGATTCACGAACACGTACAAAGAACTCCAATTGTCGTTCCTCTACTTGGTTCACCGACACGTTCTAATCCGTCTTGAGATTCGCAGCTTAGACGTCACTCAAGATATTTTATCTTTTAGAAAAAGCACATACATGGAGGAAAAGAGAGAATTATGGTTTCTCTCTCCTCCTTAGGGTTTGATGTATAAACTGAATTATTTTATTTGAAAACATGTGTGTAGGTTATTAGAATAACCTAAACACTTAAGCTAGCTAACCGACCAAGGCCTTAGGCCATTGGCTGGCCAGCAAGCCCACGAGGGGCATTTAGGCGCGCACAGCAAGATGGGTCGTGGGCCGTGAGCTGCTGCTTGCCTTGTGCCTTGTCCGCGCGCGCCACGCAGCAGCGAGGCCTATAAGCCAGTGCTGCATTGCCATGCAAGCTGCGCCCATGGGCCTTGCGCTTGTGCGCTCCGGCTAGTGGGTTTCTTTCGTATATTACGAAAAAATTATCTTTCGATAAATTTATTAATCGTTTCGTTCTTGAGGATCTAATGTCGTATGATACGATTATTCATCTCGCCTAGCTTACGAATATACGCCATACAATATTCGATTTTACGATCCAATGTTTAATCGTATAATTATGTTTTCCAATCCAATTTCCCGAAAAGCTATTAAATTAATTTCCGAATCATTTAATCCGTTGATCTGTTACATGCCAATGGTGTGACCTTATAGGTTCAGTGAAGATTCAGTTGTGAGCCTAATATAAATTAGAACTGACTAATCGGAAGCATTGCTCAAGCTAGTTGTTCCGATCACTTGATCTCACTGAATTAAGTGTTCGTAATTAATCTGAACCTTGGTATTAGACTAATGCACCTTGGGTGAAGGACATATTTCCTTAAGTCTCCCACTTGTCATTCAAACAAGTGTGCATTCCGATTCCTTTGTCTCTTGGTGTTACTTACTGAACATAAGCTAAGATCCAAGCCATCCTTATTAGGTCCAGAAGTGTTTCTCCAATTACTGAGTTCAACTGTTAAACTTTTACAGAAGGTTAAGCCTTAACCATTCTGAGCATGGCCATGCATTTTCACAGTGTCTAACTCTTCGAGAGGCCTTGTACAACAACAACACCATATGCTATCAAAGATAGGAGGACAATCCCTTCTTGTAACTTATGAACAACTTACTTTGATTCATAGTACGCCCAATAACTTCTTTAATAGTCTCCTTTTACGGTGCGACGTTTAGCAAGTGTTAAAGCGAACTAATTCTCAAACAAGCAGCCATAACTACTCAGGTTCAGAGGAATAGGTTCCAATCACCATCAATGAGAACTACTTATGACATGACTTTAATCTCTTAAATGTTCTCATGGTCAATCCGATACAAGATCCAATAAGTATATATGCAAATGATTTCTAACATCCAGTCCATCTAGTTCAAGAAACAGAACTATAAATCAACTTGAAATCTAATCTTCATTAGTCATTGGTCGTCCAACCTTTCAATGACCTGGATTAGGGATCCTTTTGTGATTCAATATTCAAGTTCACTTATGGGTTTTTCTTTGTCAAAGAATCCATCTTGACATCCCATTTGAATGGTTTGAATCACTTGGACTTCATCATTTAATACAAAACCAAGATTAAATGAAATAAGAAATATAATTTCATAAATTATAAATGTTTAAGCCAAATGCTTACCAATATGTGGGCCTCTAACCCAAAATCAAGCATTTAATGTTTTACAGATATATGCCTTTCACCCAATACTTAAAACATTCATGGAAAACAAACTTGATTCCATTTCTGCATATGAGTGTTGTATCTCATTCGATACCGAGGTTTAGTTTATCATACTTTGCCATTTTTAGTATCTTTTCTATCGAAAGCCTTTCGATGTAAGATCTAAAGATCTTTGAATATGTTTATAGGATGATCTAGTCTTTCATTGCTGTTTAGAATGATAATCACATTTAAAATAGAAAATCATCCAGATAGAAGACTTGTGATTAACGTGAGTTCATTGAAGAACTCCCACTAGAAACATTTCCCTTTCATTACTTCATAGGCAATAATGAATTCATTTCAATTATGTAGAATTGCAAATGATGCTATCCTTTTGGAATACTCCAACCAGTTCATAGAGATGTGGGAGATACATCTTTCAACTGAGAACTTGGAAACTAATCATTTATTCAGTTTCCCATGCATCACATATGGTTTAGAAATTATGTTACCACATTTTAATGACGATGCCTAACTGCCCGTGTATGTTTGTGGTTTTCCTAACAACAACATTCAACTTTTTCTTAGGCAAATGCATGTAGCATCAAAACTTTAGTTCATCTTCATTTCCTCTAATCAAGTGCTCATCCTACATATCCAAATGTGTTGGAAGTTCTTGATATTGTTCTAATGATCTTTGATCTAGATCAATAGAGATTGGTATAAACTCGTCACGATCTAATGTTCACGAGTTATCTTGGCGATCTATATATCACATCATACATGATTGATTGTAATGAAAAAACCATTCGCATTTTAAAATCTATCCATGTAACTTTTAGCTTTATTCTCTTTCAAGAGATACTGAATCTTGCTAAAATCTTGGCATTGCCATGTGACATAAGGTGAAGGAACCTCTTCAAGGTCCTTCATGTTTAACTTTAGTGATACTACCCTAGCTTTATACTTAGTTAAAGCGTTCACTACTTAGACTTACTCATATGGGTTAAGAGTCTCTTTTGAGTCTCTCAATTGTGTTGATTTAGTAATTACTTTTACAGAATCCAAACAACGCTTTAGATCCTATCCAATACATCTATAACCCAATATGTTCTAAGTTTCGCCATGGTTCTAATATTGACAAATACTTCCAAATATATCCATTTAGAATTTGAATCTCATTTTCATTAGAGAGATATGTATCTTATATGTAGAACCAATAAACATGACTTAGCTCCCACTAAACTCCTCATCTACAAGATGATCCATATTTTCATAAAGCTATGATTTCTCAATAGCCTTGTTGAAAAATATGGTCCAATTCCCACGTACATGCTTTAATCTATAAATAGATTTCTTAAGCTTGCTCTTTTATCTAGCATCCAAAACTTTTACATTGTGTGATGTACACAATTCCTTTCTACAAGTCTAATTGAGGAAGGTGTTTCGTTTTCCAATTGCCATATGCCATATGCAATGATTGCTAGATTTATCCAAAATAGTTCAAGCATTCCAACTTGGTGTAATACCTCGTATTTTTCGTAATTTATAAAGATATTTTATTAAATTTATAAGGACTTTTATGAATTTAATTGCATTTAATGAGAATTAGATGTATTTTATTTTAATTAATTTAATTATTACTTTTTTACAAAAACCGTATTTTTATTAAATAAATTTAACGAATTAAATTTATTTAATCGGGATTTGTTGGGTCGTATTTTGAAAACGAATTTATTTAATCTAAGCCCAGTAAAATTTCATGATCAAGCCCAACAAGGCTTGCAAGAAATTAATATTAAACAAGCCCGTAAGCAAGCCCAACCTTAAACCATAAAACCTAGCCCATGAAGGGATGAGAACCTATAAATACCTCTTCCCTTCATTAAATCCCCTACCTTAATTTTCAGAATTTCTCTCTCTCTCTCTCTCTCTCTCTCTCTCTCTCTCTCTCTCTCTCTCTCTCTCTCTCTCATCCTTTTCGTCCGCCCCTTTTCTTCAGCCCCAAGGCACGAGCTTGTGCTCGTGTGCTTGCTCGTGTGCCCAGCCGTGTGCCAGCCTGCGCCTCACGCGTACACCCTCGCTGCTCTCTCTCCCTCGCCTTCACAGCCCGCAGCACATCACTCGTTGTTGCTCGCTGCTGCTGCTGTGCCGCACACCTCGCGCCTCTCTATCTCTCGCCCAGCGCCCCACTCGCCCACAACACATCGTTGCCCCGCGCGTTGTTGCTGCTGTGTTGTGTGATGCTTGTGCTGCATGCCGTGCTCGTGTGCTGTTGCTTCATGTCGCTCCCACACACGCAACACATCAATTGTTGCGTGTGTGTGTTGTTGATTGTTGATAATCAAATTGTATACTTTAAAACTTTTCAAATTTCAGTTTTTAAATTGTTTTAATTATTTAATTGTGATTATTTAATTATTTGGATTATTAAAATTGATTTTAACGGTTATGAACACCGTGTTTTAATATTTAATATTCGAATTGATGAGATAGGTTTTGATTCAAAAGAATTTTAATTTTCAAATTTAAGGGTTAATTAAAGGTTTAATTTTTTATGGTCAAAACATGATTTTATTAGTGACCTATTAGTAGGATTTCAATTCCGATTGTTCAAGCGATTGATTCACATAATTTAATGACGATTGAAATTATGGGAATCAACTTAAATTTCCAGATTTGTTATTAAGCTTTCAAGTGTGGATTATAATGATTTTAAAGCCGAAAAGTCAATGTTTTTATGCTAGGACTTGAGTTGACTATTTGAGAGTATTAAATTAACGAATAACGATTAATTTCTAATTAAACCAAGGGTTTTTGTTTCTTAAATAGTTGCTGGAAATTTAGTAAACATGATTAATAATTAAGTTTCTCCTTTGTGTTTATAGGAGTTGATTTCTAGTGAGTCGTTATTCGCACAGTGGCCCCCGTACTTAGGTATTCCAGGTACGTACAAGACTAGGGTGACCACCCATCCCTTGAGGACTTTATGAAGTGTATTGAATGCGAATCATGTGAACTTATATGTTGGGAATTCATGTTTGATGTGTGAACAAGCATGTGAGAATTATTATTGAATCTATGTAAACGAGCATGTTATGAGTTAATTTATGTTTATAGATTCTGTTGAACTATCATTTTATGGATTTTTACAATCGTGGAATTATGTTAACCATGTTGTTCAAATTGGTATGCATGTATAAGTGTTGCGCATGCAAGTTATTATCATTATGCTATAGTACGGGATGTCTAGCATACAATGAGCCTATTGAATATTGCCGCAGTGCATCATTTATTCTACTGCAAGTGTAGAATACATTTAAGAAGTTTATGTGAATTGAACTAAGGACTCTTCGTGCGAAGGGCACACCCCGCTTGTTAATTGGCAATGTCGGGTTATCTCAAACAGTGTTTTTGAGAAGGAACAATGAGAGTAATTTCACTTGAGTCCTATGTTTGATCACAAGTCCTAAGGGATTAAAATGATGTGTCATTGTTGAATTATGTGTTGGTGTAATTGTTGAATTATTTGTGAGTTAGGTCTTTGGGTTGAGTCTTGAACATAATATACTAATCAATGTAAAGTGCATCCCAAATGAGCTTCAAAACTCTTGGAACGTATATACCCTGAGTATGAACAATGGGGGGAGTCTTGCCGGAAAACTTGTACTCCTTGAATGATACAAGACGTTGTTTCATTCTTCTTTTTATGCTGTTATGCAATGGAATTCCATCAGTATGGCCCGACTGTCGGTAGGAGTCCGACTTATTATTGTTTGGTGTATGGTTGGATCCCATCACCCTTTTCTTTCCTTTTGAGGATACTTTATATTACCCGTTCGAAGCTACTTCTTAATTAAACTGTGAGTCAAGAGTCGTGTCAAGTGTCGAGTCTTGTCTCCATGTTTACCTGTTTATTAAATGGCTTTTGCATGTGGATTATTAATTCGTTGAGTGAAGCATGTTAGGATAGAACGTTATTCTATCTTGTTCGTACTCAGCTTTTGCTGACTTCGTGCTTCATGTCTTTTGGTCATGGCCTTGGCCTTAATGACCCTATGATGATCCATCACTGCATTTGCGTTGTTGGGGAGTAGATTTAATAAAACAGGTTTGTAGAGATATCTTGCGGGAGAAGTTATCATGGGAATCGTGTTTGAGAGTTTATTTCTCTTCCGTACTTTATAAACTCTACTTTTATTTATAGTCATGACTATCGTTACTATTATTACTATTTTTGAAACGATTTATTAGTTAGAGTTTGGGCCTTGATGGTTCCAAGTTGTTTTAATGATTATTAACTATTTAATACGTTTTGAAAGTTAGTTACTTACGTTGCGTAATTCTGGTAAATAACCTTAGTCGTTATCACGGTGGCGGTAATATCTTGGTAATTCCTTTTTTTCAAGTTGGAAAATATTTTATAAAAAGCAAGGAATTATTATGGTGTGTAAATGAGTTCTTGGACGTGTTTCCGGAGGAGATCCCGGGAATGCCGCCCAATCGACCAATTGACTTTACCGTACACCTAATACCCAGAACTACACCTATCTCGAAATACCTATACCGGATGGCTCCGGAAGATATGAGTGAATTGAAAAGTCAACTTGAGGAATTACTAGGGAAAGGCTATATTAGACCAAGTGCATCCCCTTGGGGATCGTCAATCTTGTTTGTGAAGAACAAGGACGAAAGTATGAGACTCTGTATAGACGACAGGGAGCTCAATAAAGTCATGATCAAGAATAAGTATTCCTTGCCTAGGATAGATGATTTGTTTGACCAGTTGAAAGGAGCAGGAATGTTTTCAAAGATTGACTTGAGGTCAGGTTATCATCAGTTGAGAATCGCAGAGCACGATAAACCAAAGACTGCATTTAGGACTAGATACGGTCATTATGAGTTCACAGTTATGCCTTTTGGATTAACCAATGCGCCTGCAATTTATATGGACTTAATGAACCGAGTATTCCATGCATTTTTGGACAAGTTTGTAGTGGTTTTCATAAATGATATTCTGGTATACTCCAAGAGTGAGGAGGACCATGCGGGACACTTAAGGTCAGTGTTGAGTACCTTGAGAGACAACCAGTTGTACGCCAAATTCTCGAAGTGTGATTTCTGGCTGGAGAAAGTTGCATTCTTAGGACATTGTGTGTCTAAGGAAGGAGTTGCACTGGACCCTGCAAAGATAAAAGCTGTTATTGAGTGGCCTACGCCTAAGAGTGTAACCCATATTCGGAGTTTTCTTGGTTTAGCGGGTTATTATAGACGCTTTGTGCAAGACTTTTCTAGAATTGCCAAACCAATGAGAACCTTGATGAAAAAGGAAGCGAAGTTTGAGTGGAATGACTAGTGTGAACAGGCATTACAAGATTTGAAGACGCGATTGACAACCGCGCCGGTGTTAACCTTACTAGATGAGAGTGGTACCTATGATGGGTACATGATGCCTCTAAGAATGGCGTAGGGTGTGTATTGATGCAGAACGGGAAGGTGATTACGTATGCATCAAGGCAGTTGAAACCGTATGAATCCAATTACCCTACCCATGATTTACAGCTAGCCGCCATAGTGTTTGCATTAAAGATATGGAGATACTATCTGTATGGTGTGAAATGTAGGATATTCACGGATCATAAGAGTTTGAAGTACATTTTCACACTGAAGGATTTGAATATGCGCCAACGAAGGTGGTTGGAATTAATCAAGGATTATGATATGGATATTAAATACCATGAGGGAAAAGCCAATGTAGTTGTAAATGCCTTGAGCAGGAAATCAAGTCATAGTGTGAATGCGTTAGTAGTTGCTAACGAGCTGTGTAAGGACATGCAGCGATTGAATCTAGAAATAGTGAGTGGTGAATGTCTTGAGAGAATGATGAATTCCTTGACCATCCAGTCGTTTGATTTTGATGAAATCAGGGAGAATCAAGCTGGAGATGTTAAGTAAGAGAAGATCAAGGAAAATATTTCGCAAGGAAAAGAGATGGATTTTAAGATCCACGATGATGGAAGTTTGAGGTACAAAGGACGATGGTGCGTGCCTCAAAAGTGTAGTGAGATAAAGGAAAAGTTGATGAGAGAAGGTCACAATACCCCATATTCTGTTCACCCAGGAGGTGATAAGTTGTATAAGGATCTGAAAAAGGTCTGTTGGTGGCCAAGAATGAAGAATGAAGTGGCTGAATTCGTGGCAAGATGCTTTACTTGTCAGAAGTTTAAGATTTAGCATAGGAGACCTCAGGGAAAGGTCCAACCTTTAGAAATTCCGAGTTGGAAGTGGGAATGTATCTCAATAGACTTTGTCACTTGTTTACCCAAGTCGCAAAGTGGAAATGACACCATTTGGGTAGTAGTAGATAGGTTGACTAAGTCAGTAGTGTTCATACCAATGAAAGAAACCTGGAAAATGGGACAACTTTCCAAACCTTACATCAAGCATGTAGTGAGATTACATGGAGTTCCTAAGGATATCGTATCAGATAGGGATTCTAGGTTCCTTTCGAATTTCTGGAAGAGTGTGCAGAAGAAATTTGGTATGACATTGAAAATGAGTACAACATTCCATCCAGCCACAGATGGACAAACCTAAAGGATTATCCAAACCTTAGAGGATATGCTAAGAGCTTGTGTGATTGATTTTCATGGTGGACGGGAAGATAGTCTAGATCTAATTGAGTTTTCCTACAATAATAGCTATATGCTAGTATTGAAATGACACCATTTGAAGCCTTGTATGGGCGAAAATGCAGAAGTCCCTTATGTTGGAGTGACATCAGTGAAACCGTTGTACTAGGTCCCGAAATGATAGAGGACACGATGATTCAGGTTAGGACTATTCAATCCAAAATCCAAGCGGCGCAAGACCGCCAAAAGAGCTATGCGGACTTGAAACGTAGGGATGAAGAGTTCTAAATAAGCGACAAAGTGTTGCTTAAGGTTTCACCAATGAAGGGTGTAATGAGATTTGGGAAGAAAGGAAAGCTAAGCCCAAAATATATAGGCCCATACGAGACCCTAGAACGGATGGAAGGTAGCATATAGGTTAGCCTTACCCATGGACTTGCATAGAGTGCACAATGTGTTTCATGTGTCTTAGTTGAGAAAGTATGTCCCGGACAAGTCGCATGTACTGCAACCTGAGACCATAGAGTTAGACCAAAGTTTGACATTTGAGGAAAGACCTGTCAAAATCCTTGATAGCAAAGTGCGTAGTACACGGACTAAGGATGTTAAGATTGTGAAAGTGTTATGGTCTAACCAAGAATCTGAGGAAGCTACCTGGGAAAACGAGGAAGAAATGAGAAAGAAATATCCCGAGCTTTTTCCCGAGGTTAGTGAGTTACAAGGCCATAACTCGTTTTCTTTAAGGGGGGTAGAGTGAGGTATAATTTCGCGCTTTTTACCTTATTTACCTAATTTTCCCCTTACGGTATGCCTAATTTATTGTTTTAAGTGAAGTTTCACTATTTATTGTCATGTTGAATTACTTAAAGAGTACAACAACTAAAAATTTCTACAAAGAAAACGCACTAAAGTCTGACGTCTAGATTTTTGAATCGTGATTTCCGTGCCCAAGTTTCGGGACGAAACTTCTTTTAAGGAGGGTAGACTGTAATACCTCGTATTTTTCGTAATTTATAAATATATTTTATTATATTTATAAGGATTTTTATGAATTTAATTGCATTTAATGAGAATTAAATGTATTTTATTTTAATTAATTTAATTATTAATTATTTACGAAAACCGTATTTTTATTAAATAAATTCAACGAATTTATTTAATCAGGATTTGTTGGGTCGTATTTTGAAAACGAATTTAATTTAATCTAAGCCCAGTTAAATTTCATGATCAAACCCAACAAGACTTGCAAGGAATTAATATTAAACAAGCCCGTAAGCAAGCCAAACCTTAAACCCAAAAACCTAGCCCATGAAGGGGTGAGAACCTATAAATACCCCCTCCCTTCATTAAATCCCCAACCTTAATTTTCAGAATTTTTCTCTCTCTCTCTCTCTCTTCTTCTTTTCGTCCGCCCCTTTTCTTCAGCCCCAAGGCACGAGCTTATGCTTGCGTGCCTGCCCGTGTAGACACCTACTTTTTTCCCCATTCCCGAAAGGGAAGGTTCGATGATGAGAACATAAATCTCCACTTCGCAACGCATCTCCTATAAATAACGAATCTAAATCACCCTTTCATTTCAGCCATAGCTGCTATTTATATAAACCTGCTAAGAATAGTAACTGCCGTAAAAGGTAGTTGTTAAAAGTGGCAAAGTCATAAAAGATAGAAACCTGCCAGAATTAGGTGTTGCACTCCAACATAAATCCTAAAAGAGATAGAATTTGCATTCCTGGTATAATTCGAAAATAAGAGTTACGTATTAATTAAATTCCTAACGAACCTAGAGTTCGTAACGGGCCCAGACGCATTCCGTCATAAGTTAATACGCACTAAAAGACTCGGATAAATCTCAAAAGCTCCGTGTTCTAAGAGTCCAAATTTGACAAAGAACTCGGCCCAGATCCCATTTTCAACGCCTGGATCTGGGCGCCGAAATCTTCGGCGCCCAGCCTTGGGCGCTGAAAGTGCCTGGGGCCGTTTTATCTCCGGATTCTTTTTGGATTCGTATCTTAAAATCTATCTTTCCACAAACTCTTTTCCTATAAATACAACCTAAAACCGGCGTGAAACACACACAATTCCATAACCTGAGTATTGACTCTAGCCTTAAGCCTAAGCCTCACGCTGGGAAATTGATCCAGCGTTCTGTCGCAATCGACCCAAAAGTCGAACAGAACGCATCCTGCCCCTTGTAGCTTGATGAATTAAGCCTAAATACTGGAACATTGCTTGGAAACCCGAGATTCGTTAAATAAAAGGAGAAATAACAAAGCCAAGTGGTTAGTTTTCTGAGAACCACAACGCACCTCTCAAGGGTGTGTTGTAATGTGTCCCTCATATGATTTAATCGCTTTCATCACCCTTTTTTAAATGGTCAAACTATTAATTTGATTGATCTATCACACCTAATAAGATAATACCCTGGACAATTGAATTATCATGCTAGGTACCTTAAATCAATCTAAATAAGATAATCACGATCGATTTAGTATTATGTGTTGCATATTGCTAAAATCAATTCAGAATAGTTTAATAGTTTAACGCATGTCCCTTCAATTATATTATGCTGAGCTAGTAAGGATAACCTGCCTCTGGAGTATTATCGATGAGCACTCCTCTTGTAGTTACAGTCCCCCGAACTCTCAATCTCTGCCATGCGGGTGTACGTTGAGCGATCCCAACACCAGGGATCACAAGGGAACCTATGGCCGTTGGGTCGAACATAATGGCACTCCCTTTATGTCACGATAACCGGGTTTTGTCAGTTTTTCTCATTGTCGTTAAAAACTGAATGGCGACTCCTATATTACTAGTCGATTGGGTGTAAACTCACAGGAGATCCAATTACACTTGATCTGACAACGTCACGCCCACGAGGGACGAGGTCACGCATTAGCCTCGTGATTTTTTGACCCCCGTCAAAGTGGCGACTCCACTGGGGATGTTAATGAAATACTCGTGCTCGTAGGTAATCAAAATAGCCGAAGGGTGAAACGATCCTACCCCGCGTTTATTTCCCTATCAAGTTGGGACGACCTGAAAATCAGCATATTAATGTTAACGGACAGAACCGCATAACGAATCTTGGCTCCCTTGGCATGTTTCATCTCGGGAGTTGGGAATAAGGATACCCATCTCCACCCGGGGGGTGCATACGCTTCGAATGTTGTCCACTCGGCACTTTCGCTAGTAGTACACCTATCCCAAACCAAATCGCTCGCCCACTAGGTCCCTCTCATTGGTGCATGCCCCCTTGGCTTACATCGTGGTTGGCCTCTTGAGACGAAATTCGCTCGTGAATGCACTTCCCCGACCGGGGCATGTGTTGGATCAACGATAGAGGAGGTACCAAGCCGGCACAAATATTACCCATAGTAGCCTATCATAAACTACGTGACATATTATTTTGCTTCATGTTGTAATGATAGTTATGTGTAGCGAATTATGTGATTGTGTGTGACAAATAATACTAGAAAATCAACGACCCTAAAAATTGCCCAAACATTCATAAACACCAATTGGCCAAAGAGTTGTACCAAAATACGTGTTCCGCAGCCCCGGGCGATCGCCACAAAAATACGCGACGCCCAGGACAGCCTGTAACGGATCCCACAACGCCGCACAACGCGTAAAGGACGTTATTAGGCAAACACGCAAAATCAATTCGTATATACGAAAAAAGGATACGCGAAACGAATACGAGTACCAGTCAGGGACGTATTTTCAGCGCCCCTGGCTGGGCGCCAATCATTTTCCACGCCCAGCCTGGGCGGCGAAGTTGCTGCCTGGCCTACTGGTCAAGCCCAACAGGTTTGGTGCCCGCGCATAAAAAAAATGAATAATGAGCGACAAATCTGTTGCAAGGACGAATTGGAAAAAGGCACTCAACTTTGAAACACGACTTATAAACTAAACAACTCATTTTCTCGTCACTAGGCCTCCTTTGACGACTATGTTCGGCACTAAACCGAGCACGCTGATTAAATGAACTTGAATGTCACATGGGCAAAGTATTCAAAAAATGATGTTGAATAAAGTTTTCAAGGAAAAATAATGTTCGAATAAAAAATAAATAAATCCGAGTCTAGACTAGGCTATGCCAAAGTACAATCTAAATCCTAAGTCTTAGTTGTCTTATACATAGAATCGGTCTTAATGCTTGGTGTCGTTCTGCAAGTTAAAAGGTAAACCATATTGAGTCTCCCTTCCTAACATTTAAAAGAAATCAATAAGCACCCATATGTAATTGTCATCCCTTGCTAAGAATCTACGGCCTCAATACTCTCTTTCACCAATAAAAAGAATATATTATGTAATTCAAGTATTTGCAAAATGGAAACAGTCACATTTCGAAAATCATTCCTCCATAGTCGCACAACCCCCAAAGTGAGCTTAAGGTGTCAATACCATTGGCAAAATAAAAATAAAAATTAATGGCCTCAAGGCTTATGATCACATTGGGTCACGACTATCATAGTCCTCTCGATCCACTCGCTCCTTGAAGTACTCCTAAGTACGGACTAAATGATTTTCCATGAATGCAACATGACGAACCATGAAAATACCCAAGTCGGCATGCCATAAGGCTACCATTGGGGTAAAGCGATACACACTAAGAGGGAAGCCGCACTAATTATTCTAGTCTTGAAAAAATGAAAATTCGATCTCCCCAACTAACTACCTTGCCAACATTAAGCAAAACGGCGCATGATAAATGAACACCCAAGGGTTAAAATCTAAAGTGTCAACCAACGAAAGTTATGGTCCAATAAGCCTAAGTCTGAAAGTCGCTTGGTCAAGTATTATAGGCTTACGCCACGTCATTATTTTGAGTCTAGGCCACCTCCTTGTATTCATACACGGGTTATAATCAGAAAAATTAATGAAAGTTCGAGTCTAAATCACAACTTCCAATTAAATCCCGGAAACTGGAATCTGAAAAGAAGCAAAAAAAATTATTTTCGATGTAATTCTTTCGTTAAATTTCAATAAAGTAAAAACAACATTTTGAATCTACGCTATTTGCACATTTTAAGAAACGACTAAATATGCTTGCAAAGTAAGACAATTTAAAGGTCCACCCTAGGCCCACTAAAATTAAAGGTCCACTATAGGCCTACCAAACGAGGTTCACTCAGTCTCGCCTCGTGACTCAAAGACCACAACCATCTACCTTTTAGCCCAAATAAAAAGGGGGAGAAATCCCAAGCAAAAAAAGAAAAAAGAAAAAGAGAAAAGGGAGAGCGAAAAGAGCGAGCCATGAAATACTTAGCCCGTACCTCCCAAAGTGCGAAATTTACCCAAGTTAACGAAGGAAAAGAATTGAGTCAACCAATCCAAATCATACCACAAAAACTACATAAAGTTCTAGGATCTTCTACCCTTTCCAATCCTCATGCTTGACTAATACCTATACAAATTATCCTATCTCATACAACCCATCTTTCAAGCCGTCTTGAGTCACGAATAAAAAAAAGACAACCGAAAAGTACATTCTACGCTTAACGTAAAAAAAAAAAAAAATTAATAATAATAATAATAATAATAATGATAATAATAAAAAAAAAAAAAAAAAAAAAGAAACTTTGCAAAGCGCCTTGAAAGTCCGTTTAAAAAAAAAAAACATTTAGCGCACAAAAAGATTCGCAAATATTTGGCACAAAATGAAAAGGAGCTGCACAAAAAGGCAGCCCAGAACACGTTTTCAACGACCAGACCTGGGCGCCAAAAATAATAGCGCCCAGCCCTGGGCGCCGTTCTTGCATATCACTTTTCAACTCCCAATTCCTAAAAGTGTTTGTATATTTTCCTATATACATGCGGAAGAATAAAGAACACTTGGGGGGTAGAAGATCATATAAAATACGCAAAATACGCACGCTCCAAAATTTTCGTGCACTTATTTCACCCTATTTCAAACATTACGATTCCACTCGAACGTACTTGTTTAAAATCGGCATTCTAAGAAACCATTTTCTGGCTAAGAACTACGCAAGACCTGATTCCAAATTAAATCAATTTAAGACGGATACGTAGGCAATCCATGATTCGGTACAACCAATTTGCAAAAATGTTAAAGTCTATAGAAAAACAAGAGAGTCCCTTATTGAAATCCAAGTCGAAAGAAAAATTTAAGTCAAAGGAAGAATCCGAGTCATCAAGATGCCAAAATGAGCACACATCGAAAAATAATAAGGGCACGTACCCTTGCCAGAAAGAGCACTCAAACTCTCATGAGTTGATCTTTAAACGCCGTTTTCAATCAGATTAGGGTCAAAAAAATCGAATTTCCGACAATTTTTGAATTCAGAACATATTCTACGATCTATCCAATAATCCATAAATATTTCGTAAATTCATAAAAAAATTCAGAAAAATTCGACAGCACCAAAAACATATTAACATGCTAAAAATTACTTAAATACATGTTTCTCGTGAATACAGTTAAATACATATTAACGCAGCGGAATAATCCCCAAAGTCAGGAAGCATGTATAAAGTACAGATTAAGCAAACTTACATTCGAAGCGTGTTTTCCCTAGTTCAACGATTCACGAACACGTACAAAGAACTCCAATTGTCGTTTCTCTACTTGGTTCACCGACACGTTCAGATCCGTCTTGAGATTCGCAGCTTAGACGTCACACAAGATATTTTAGCTTTTAGAAAAAACACATCCATGGAGGCAAAGAGAGAATTAGGGTTTCTCTCTCCTCCTTAGGGTTTGATGTGTAAACTGAATTGTGTGTATTTGAAAACATGTGTGTAGGTTATTAGAATAACCTAAACACTTAAGCTAGCTAACCGACCAAGGCCTAAGGCCATTGGTCGGCCAGCAATCCCACGAGGGGCATTTAGCCTTGCACAGCAAGATGGGCCGCGGGCCGCGAGCAGCTGCTTGCCTTGTGCCTTGTCCGCGCGCGCCACACAGAAGCGTGGCCTATGGGCCAGCGCTGCATTGCCATGCAAGCTGCGCCCATGGGCCTTGCGCTTGTGCGCTCCGGCTCGTGGGTTGCTTTCGTATTGCGAATAAATTATCTTTCGATAACTTTATTAATTGTTTCGTTCTTGACGATCTAACGCCGTACGATACGATTATTCGTCTCACCTAGCTTACGAATATACGCAATACGATATACAATTTCACGATCCAATGTTTAGCCGTGTAATTATGTTTTTCAAACCAATTTCACGAAAAGCTATTAAATGAATTTCTGATTGGGTTTAATCCGTTGATCTGTTACATGCCAATGGTGTGACGTTATAGGTTCAGTCAATAGTAAGTTGTGAGCCTAATATAGATTAGAACTCACTGATCGGAAGCATTGCTCTAGCTAGCTGTTCCGATCACTTGATCTAACTGAATTAATTGTTCGTAATTAATCTAAACCTTGGTATTAGACTAATGCACCTTGGGTGAAGGACATATTTCCGTCAGTTCAAAAAATTGGCAAACCAAGGCAAAGAATAAATTTTAATTGAGTACAAAACATCATCATGTAAGGCATCTTCAATGGGCATATAATCCTCCTCCATATCACAAGGCTCATGGCGGGAAAGATGATTGGCAACGACATTTTCAGCACCCTTCTTATCCCGAATCTCAATGTCAAACTCTTGGAATTGGAGAACCCATCGAATGAGCCTAGGCTTAGCCTCCTTCTTGGCCATGAGATACCGGATCGCCGCATGATCGGTGTACACGATGGTCTTTGAACCCACCAAGTCCGGAATTTCACAAAGGCATGAACAATTGTAAGGAACTCCTTTTCCGTGGTGGTATAGTTAGATTAAGCTTGGTTGAGTGTCTTGGACATGTAAAAAATGACCTGAAGCTTCTTGTCTTTCATTTGACCCAAAACACTCCCAATTGAGAAATCGCTTGCATCGCACATGAGATCGAAAGGTAGGGACCAAATTCGGGGCTTGCATAATAGGGGTATTGACCAAGGCATGTTTAAGCTTGGTGAAGGCCTATAGACAAGCTCCATCGAAAATAAACCCGCTCTCCTTTTGGAGGAGATTAGTAAGGGGTCGTGCCATTGATGAAAAGTCCTTGATGAACCGCCAATAAAAACCCACATGACCCAAAAGAGAGCGAATCCCCTTGATATTGATTGGGGGGGGGGGGGGTAGCTTCTCAATCACCTCAATTTTTGCCTTGTCAACTTCAATCCCAAGATTCTAAACCTTATGCCCAAGAACAATCCCCTCTTGCACCATAAAGTGGCACTTCTCCCAATTTAAGACCAAGTGAACCTTCTGACATCGCTCAAGACATTTTGCCAAATTGAGAAGGCACTCATCATATGAGGCACCACCAAACAAAAAGTCATCCATGAAAACCTCCATTTTTCCCTCAAGCATATCTCCAAAAATACTCATCATACATCGCTGAAACGTTCCCGGAGCATTTCATAGCCCAAATGACATCCTCCTATAAGCATAAGTTCCATATGGACAAGTGAAAGTGGTTTTCTCTTGGTCTTCCGGGTTTATGGGGATTTGGAGAAACCCGGAATAACCATCAAGAAAACTAAAGTACTTATGCCTAGTAAGGAGTTCAAGCATTTGGTCAATGAAAGGCAATGGGAAGTTGTCTTTCTTGGTAGAAAAGTTGAGGCGACGGTAATCAATGCACATTCTATATCCGGTCACCGTCCAGTTGGAGATAAGCTCTCCACGAGCATTGGTGACTACCATCATCCCACCCTTCTTTGGCACAACATGGACCGGGGACACCCATCTACTATTTGAAATGGGATAGATGATCCCAGCTGCTAAGAGCTTCACTATCTCCTTCTTAACCACCTCACCCATAGGTGGGTTAGCTTTCGTTGCCTTTCACGATGAGGGATAGCATTGTCATCAAGCTCAATATGGTGCATAAAAAGTGTCGGGATATATATGATAACACCTTTCAAATCACCAATGATGTAGCCCAAGGCACTTTGGTGACGTTTTGATACACTAGTGAGCTTGAGGAGTTGCTCATTATCCAAGTTAGCATTCACAATAACGAGATAAGAAGAGTTTGGGCCAAGAAAAACACACCTCAAGCTCGAAGGTAGAGGTTTGAGCTCTACCTTGGGATCTTCCTTACCATTTCGGCAGTAGAGATCATCTAAAACTTCTTCCCGGTCAAGCACAACCAAACATTGCTCGGATTGAGCACAAGGTGGAGAAGAATCATATAGCTCCTTGTAGTTGACCGTTTCAATCCCTACATCTCCTAATCCTTCTCTATTCAAAATAGCAAGCTCAAGGGGATCATTAGTAATGAGAAATTGCTCATGAATATCGTGCACAATGGGATCAAAAGAGTCAACAAAGAAGCAATTTTCATTAGAAGAACTAGGATAATTCATGGTTTGATTCAAATAAAAAACTAAACTATTCTCCCCAACCTTCAAGGTGATCTTGCCTTGCTTAACAACAATAATGGCCCCTGCCGTGTCCAAGAAAGGCCGACCAAGAATGATTGCGACATGAACGTCCTCATCAATATTAAGCACAATAAAATCGACAAGGATCACGAATTTCCCAACTCTCAAAGGTACATCCTTAATCTTGCACATAGGATATTTGAATGAACGGTTGGCAAGTTGCAAAGTAATGTTGGTTGGGACAAGATCACCAACTTAGTGAACACCGAATAAGGCATTAAACTAACACTAACACCCAAATCACAAAATGCATTGCCAATTTCAAGCTTCTTAATAGGACAAGGGATAGTGAAACTACCCGGATCCTTGAGTTTGGGTGGCATTTGGTTAAGAATAATGGCATTACAACTCTCGGTGAGTTCGCCGTCTTCTTTACGTCACAATCCCTTTTACCACTCAAGATTTCCTTAGGGAATCGAGAGTAGGTGAGCATTTGCTTGATTGCCTCCGTAAAGGGGATGGTGAGATGCAACTTGCTTATCATTTCTAGAAAATTATCAAAATGGGCATCTAGTATTTGTTTAGAAAATATTTGGGGAAAGGGGAGTTTAGGAACAAGAGGTTAGAGAGGAGTGGCCTCCTTTGACCTTGAATCATCCGTCTCAACCTCCTTTGGGGACACAACATGATCTACATCATCATCATCAAGAACCTCTACTACCCCATTACCACCCACATTGGACTTAGGAACATCACTAGATGTAGCCCCATCATTCAAAACCCTCCCACTTCTAGTCACAATTGCATTCATTTGCTTCTTAGAGTCATGACCTTGATGTGGAAGACTAGAGTAGGATTGATTTTGATCTATGATGCTAGCTAGTTGAGCTAGTTGGGTCTCAATCATTTTTAAATGAGTATTGGATTGCTTGAATTAATCCTCAAATTCAACATTCTTCTTGGCTTGCGCCCCCACAAACGACTCCATTAGAGACTCCAAGTTAGACTTGGGAGAGGGGAATGGTGGAGGAGCATGATGACTCCCGGGAGAAGTGGGTGGAAATTGAGTGTTATAAGGTTTAGGTCCATTGAATCCGGGAGGAGGGTATTGAGAATTCTAATATTGATTTCCCGGATTCCCTTGATAGCCCCCACTAGTGGTTCTCTATTATTTCCATATCCGTAATTATATCCCCCTTCACCTTGGTGGGTTTGGCTATAACTACCTTGATTGTATTGGGGTTGATTACCATAACCATAGGCTTGGCCATAGGGAGCTTGGCTTTGATAGCCTTGTCTCCTATAGTTATCCCGGTTTTGGTAATCAAACCCTCCTCCTTATTGGCCTTGGCCTTGGTAGGAATTACTTTGGTAAGAATTAATAGGGGGACCTCTAGGACCTTGTTGTCTATTGTATTTAGGATTTGGGGGTCCATCATACCTAGTTCACACATTCAAGGCATTAGCATACTGAACATCAAAGTCATTGTCATAGGAAGGGTCATGCTCAACATAAGACACATTTTGCAATAGATGGCACATATTTGGGAGATGATCATGCCCACCACAAACATCACAAAAAGAAGCTAGTATTAGGATATGCATAATGTTGTAGGAATTCACCTTGCCCTTCCCTTTGGTTAGAAGGGTGGCAGATGGTGAAGGAATTGTGGATGGAGATAGCGGTGTAGATGTAGCATTCTCAAGCTTCTCAAGACGGGAGGTAAGCTTCTCTAAAATTTTTGCTTGTTCTGGAGCATAAGTCGTCCCCCTTCCATCATCTTGACGATCTCTACCCTCATAGTTCCTTGTCCCCACATTCCATGCTTGGTAGTTTTGGACTACATCTTCTATAATATCCTCAATTTGGTCCTCCTTCTTATTCATAATCGGACCACCCGCTCCCGCATCAAGACTAGTCTTAGAAGCCAGGCTAAGTCCCAAGTAGAAAGTTTGAAGAAGGAGCCACTTTTGGATGGCTTGATGTGGAAATTACCTTTGATATTCCTTGAACCGATCGCACGCCTCAAAGAACGACTCATCTCGCTTTTGCTCAAACGATTGGATCTTATGCCTATACTCGGCGGTCTTGCTGTGGGAGTAAAATTTGCTTAGAAAAGCACTTGTCACCTCATTCCACGTCTTGAGAGAGTTTGGCTTGACCTCCTTGTCAAGCCAATCACTTGCTCTCCCAAGCAAAGAGAACTGGAACAACTTAAGCCGCACATACTCGAAAGTAACACCGTGGTGCTTGATTGTATCGCAATAGTGTTCTAATTTCTTAAGATGTTCGTGGGGTGACTCACTAGCCTTGCCAAAAAACGGGTGGCTTTGCATAAGAGTAATCAATGACGGACGTATTTCGAAGTTGTTGGCATTTTTGGTGGGAGGTTTTATGCCACTTTTGGCTTCAAAGTCCCCCGGAATACCCAAATTCTTCACCGGTTGCGCCATGCCTTCACTAGTAGAACTTGTTGGACTCGTAGGACTTGAAGTGCTTATCTCGGGAGGACTCACTCTTAAGGCGGAAAACGAGTTGGTGCTAGAAGAGCGAGTGCGAATCCTTCTTAAACCCCTCAAGGTCCTCTCTCAATCGTTATCTAGTGGAAAGAGAGGTCGATCGCGAGTACAGCCTCGAGTGTGCATGCAAAAACTAAGTAAACACATTAGCAATGACTATCACAAACTAAAAACAGGAATTAAAAACGGTAGGTTAGACTCAACAATAAAACTTAACTCAAAACTAACAACCGTTCCCCGGCAACGGCGCCATTTTGATGAGGCGTTTGCCGTGTCGTCATACGAATACACCTAACCAAACAAGATTTTTAAAACACCTAGCCTATTATATTGATTATAGTGATAAGTTTCGGGATCATCATAAGAGAACGGTGAGCAAGAGTTTAACTAATTTGAGCTAAATTAGGAAAAGAAAATATTTGATTTGTAACAAACTAGTAATTCTAAGCTAATTAGCAAGTTAAATAAAAATGGAAAGATCAAAGGCAATTGGGGATCAAATCGGGATTCATCGGGGAAAAGAGAAAAGAATTAAAACATGACAATGCAAAGACGGGGATTCAAGGGAGGAAACCAATAAGGTAGCATTCACCCCTCTCGGTTAGAATGTGATACCTAGCTTGTAATACCCCCGAACTTTTGAGTATTTTACGATAAATTATTTTAGTAATTTAGGTTGATTCGGTAATTTTTTAAAGGATTTTCTAATTTTAAATAAATGAATTTAAGAAACTTGTTTTTCAGATTTTATTTATTTATTCTTTTTGAAAATTAATTCCTTTAATTAAACCCTAAGCCTAGTTCCATCCTTATTGCTAACTCTATTAGCCGCTTCTTAGCACTTTGACTTAAAATACATTTGTTTCTCTTTCTTCTCCATACTCACCATCACCACCCTTGCAATCCTCCACCATTAAAACTTGATAACCTACGCGTTGCTTCCTGATTTCTTGATCACATGTGCGACATGGTCCACCGTCGGTCGTCGTTGATTTTGTTCCTTGTTCCTTCAGTTTGCGTGAGTCTCCTTTTGAACCTTTACTCTTACTTTCCGTATGTTTGACATTATACAAATTCTTGATAAGCTATTTTGTATTGTCTAGTTTTTTACAAATTATGAAACTGTTAACAAATTTTTATCAATGAAAAATAGCTTTTGCCTTTATGTACTTCATCCTTTAAAATATACTACCTCCGTTTCAAAAAGATCTTTACAGTTACTATTTGCACGGATTCCAATGCAATATTTAACTACTAATATATCCAATTTTGTATGTGAAAAAATTATAAAAATTTGATATTATGAAAATACATCCCGAGACCAATCTAACAAGATCTTACATGTAACGTTTTGATGTATATAATGGTGAGAATTTACGGTCAAAGTTTTTATAATTTGGACACATTTTCCAAAGCGTAAAGAACTTTATGAAACGGAGGTAGTAGTACAATAGCTTAAACTAAAGAAATTGATCTTGACATTCCATCATTGAGTTTATGTTTTCGCCATTTTAATCAAATTATTATACATGTTTTATGCTACCTTGATTTCAAAAAAGAATTATTAACATATTAATGGTTTTTAGAATTTCCAATTCAGATATCTAAATGTTTTGTCTTTTTTTTCATCCGTTTTACAAAATAAAGGAGACTTGTTTATTAATCCTAATCGAAAGATATTTTCGGCGTCTAGCTAATTGTTATAGTAGATTAATAAGAGGTTTTATTTAATTGTAGACGAGGGTTACACAATTGATTTGGAAGTGAGTTATTAGTTCGTGATATATGCGTTTGAGGTAATTTTCGATGTCCATCTTATTTAAGTTCCATTAAAAAATATTTTAGATATGTTTATATGTTATTATGTGATAGGAGGATAAAGATATTTGTAAATAAGCTATATGACTAGAATTTTTATATATATATAAACTATTATGTGATAGGAGGATAAAGATATTTGCTCTTAATTAAGTAATGTAGACACAGGTTCTTTATAATTGTATTGGTGGTTATTAACGGCTTGAACATGGTGATCCCCTTGACATTAAATCGTCAGGGACTAAATGAGTTTCATTAGTTCTAATGAGTAATGCTAATTAGAGATTAATCGGAGAATTAGTGGCAAGGTTAGAATGTGATTCGTTGATGGATTCTTATAACTACTTGTATTATGGGCTTGAACCTTATTAAATTACTAATAACGTAAAGTGTAATCTCGGAGGGAAAAGCCCGTAAGGGTTAGGAACACGTTGCCCTTCTAGATGTTGTTCTATCGGTGCACTTTAGTGGAGACCCGGTAGGCTTCTAGTAGGTTTCTATTATTATGTATTAAACTTTCTGCTTAGTCTTTCTCCTAATTCTATTGGTGCGCGGTGGCGGAGACCCATAGTTAATTAGTGAGGGGTGTGCACACTATGGACATTCTGTATTCATCTTTCTTGGCCATTCTCAAGGGTTACGCGCGACCCTTAGCGTTCTCTTTCCCTCACTTAATTAATATTGATCTTATGTGATAAGTTTAACAATGGAATATTAAATTGATATGTACTGTGTGTTTAATTAATTATTTTATGTACTCAAAACGTTTTCAAACTAAAATTATTTATTTTACGGGATGGAGTTGGAATTACTCAGTTTATCTGATTTTTGGGAGTTCGTCTCTCTTGTCTCTTTTCTATTTATTTTTGCAGGTTGGTAAAGGTACTTGGCTACGAGTGAGGAGACGCTTAGAATAACCACCTAATCAAGAGACAATTTCTCTTCCATTTTAAGTTGGATTTTGTTGTCTATTTTATGGGGATTAATTGGTTGTAATATTTTATTGGCCACCTTTAGACCACTTAATTAATTTTGACTTTAATAGTTTAAATTGTTTTGTTGCTTTGCATTTATTTTCTATAGAGAATAAATGTAGCAGTGACACTCCCAAAGTCTGGACGATAGTTTTTATGAAATAAAAACAGGGTTTTTGATTATATAAAAGGTCCAAATTTTGGGGGTGTTACATAGCTAATCCCTAAAGCACGCTCTCGCGTCACACTAGCATGGTTCGATCATTAACTCAACAAGCCCGCTCTCATGCTATCACTAACTCTAAATCTCTTGATAAATTAGTGAAGAACACTCCAATGAAATTGTTTATCCTAGCATTTGCAACTACTAGTCAAGCCAAACATGGATATCCTATCCAACACATCAAATTTAATCACAAAATCATCATCAATTCCATTCTAATTCCCCAAATTACTTCCAAAGTATCACCCCTACCCCTAGCATGACACTACTCACTAGGCATGGAAACTAAAATGAAATTCAATCTAAACATGGAATTCAAACAAGGAATCATACTAATTAAGCTAAAACAAAATTTAAATTCAACAAATCAAACAAACATATTTTTGGGGTTTTCATAGTGAAATTAAATGCAATCAACAATAATAACAAGAGAAGCAAGGAATGAAGAACAAAATTGAAATGGAAAGATTAGAGAAGAAGACAATAACTCAAAGCTTGAAAGGATTCTATACTTGGAATTTGAACTTGAAGAACAATAAACCTAGGCTAGTGTTTCTCTCTCTAAACTTCTAAAATCTGGAAAATAAGAATTAGAATAGCCTCCCCAAAAATTGTGGAAAAATGAGTATTTATACTCTTTTCTAAAAAAGAATAAAATAAACTAAAAATTCGAATCCTGGACGTCAGTGCGGGCGCGGCCAAGAGCTGCGGGCGCGGCCAAGAGCTGCGGGCGCACAAACTCCATCAGCCACGCAGATTTTGATTTTGATCTTACTAAAAATTCATATCTCGTATAAACTCTGTTATAAGGCCAACTATTCTAGGACAACCAGGATTGTACTATTTTTCTGAACTCTGCACTCCAACTCGATTTTCGAATAAAAGTTTACTTTGACTAAAATTCTGATAAGCATTGTTGACCCTAAAACTTAAAGCGCATCATTTCGTGTTATGTGTTTTCCATTCCCTTTTCTGTTTAGGTGAGTCGGTATACCATTAAAGGCAATACCTCCGACTAAGGAAAAATACCAAAAACTGAAAAATGGACTATTTTTCGCAAAAAATTCGATGCACGCAAGACAAAAAAAAACTAAGTATAAAATGCAACAATATACAAAGCCTGTAGTACATACATGTCTAAACTAGCAAGATACGTGTATACGGCCTACTGAGGCTTATCCTCGTCGCCATGAGCACTTCTACTCGTGACAACACCCTCCGAACCATGCAGACCATCGAACAAGGTCTCGAACTGAGAAGAGTCCCAACTCTACGTCTGCGGCGCAGGTACACACCCTGCACGCAAAGGCGACTATAATGGCTGACGCTGCCAACCAGTCTGGAACGAATGAAACAAGGGGGGCTGCCAAACCATCTGAGACAGAGGCACCTCGAATGGCACACCATGGCTCCTCCTAGGCCCAATAGGTGGCCGCATAAGCCTCTGACCCAAACCAACGTCGGACAAGCACGACCTAGCATGTGATCCGGAGGCACCACGATCGCCCTCGAAAGAACGATGATCCCTCCGAGGAGTCCACATCGGCTCCGGCATACGGACATGTGAAACGCCAATCTGCAAAATCCAGATACTCCCTCTGTATTTATTTAAGGGATACACTTGGTCGGGCACGTGTATTAAGAAAAATAATTGAATGAAAGAAAATAATAAAGCAAGTGGGGTTGAGTAGATATTTTAATAAGTAACAAGTGGGGACCATGTAATTTTGGGAGGTGGGAGGTGGGGTGGGTTTATGAAATTATTTGTTTAATAGGATGGTGGGTCATAGGGTAAATTAGATGCATTATTTAATTAGATGGTGGGGTTGATAAGTTACTAAAATGGCAAGTGTATCTCTTAAATAAATACGTCTGAAAAAAGCAAGTGTATTCCTTAAATAAATAAGGAGGGAGTATAAGTCAGCACACACATAACCAACTGACAAACTAAATCAAAAATTTCAGGCACCATACCTGAGTGGAGTTCGGGTTGCTACAAGAGAGATCCGCCCGAGCTGAGGACAACGCGGCCTTTAGCCGGTTGACTACGCGCACCACCTGGTCGACCATCCTAGCAGGCACCTGAACAACAACAAAAATGTTAGCAGTTCTACCTGAAAATATGCACTAAGTATGGTCGCCAAGCAAACGAATAGCATAGCACGCGAACATCCGTAGGGACCCACGGATGGGTCCCTCCTTATCAGGAATCACAGGCACGTCCTCTATGATCCTATACCCGCCCGCCGTAGTAAAACGAATCGCGCAATCAGGCGGCACCCAACCGCCAAGATTAGTAGGCTCAGGCTACAACACAGTCAAATAACAAGTTAAAGCACAGCAAGAGAAGAAACACACGTGCATATCCATAAAGTCCTAAGATTACACGTACCTCGGCAACCGGAGGAAGCAAGATCCGGAGTCGCATAAAGTCGGGATAGTTGTGGTCGAGCAGCACGAACTCGCCCGCAGGCATACCTCATCGCAGCACCGCCTGGTGACTAATAAGGATGCCCGTATGGCGCAACATACTAGAAGGCGGCGATTGTGGCACCCGTATAAGTTCAGTAGTCTACCAGAGTACCCGCTCCAAGAACCAGGCAGGACATCTAGGACCCTAGTATAGGATCCGAAACCGAGAACGACGTCGGGCCTTTACCAATGCCTCTGTCTCCTCTAGCTCGGCCCAACAGGACCAGATCCCTTGTTCGCAAAACCAAAAAACAGACAGGTCAAATAACTTACGAGATAAAGTAAGTAAGAAAAAACTAATGATACTCACCAAGTCAGAGCGCCCGGCTACAATCATATCCTTGAACCTCTTCATGATTGGGCGTCTCTTCAGCTTCCCAACAGTGCCCCACCAGAAAGCCGCAGGATAACCCCCGGCCACTGTACCAGACCGAGGGGCAAAGAATGGCAGGCGTTCAAAAGCCCACAGCTGCAGGAAAACAACAAGAAATTATAAGTAAGTGCGCAGTTCATTTACCACTCTTAAGTAAAGAATATCAAATACTTACCTCAATAAGTCGTGGCACGACGCATAGAGAAATAGGACTCATAGGCTTGTCCGGACCGTCCAAGACTCGCACAGCCACACTCATATTGTAGGGTTATGAACAATATAAACAATATATATTCATGCGGAAAAACCATAAAGCCAGGAATCCAAATTAATTACCACATTGTCAATTAGCATAATTTAAGGTACATACAATGTGATGCGTGCCTTCCCTAGCTGCTCCCGAACCGAACAAGAACAAGTCTTTAGAGATCCAAGTGTCGCCCCTCCGTACAAAGTCCACAACACGTTCGGATCAACTAGGATATTACTAAGGTTATATACAGTCGGGTTAGGCTATAAACTATGTTCTTCTCCCTTGAACACAATATATGTTAAGAATATGTTTTTGATGTATTTGAATTACGAGGGCTAGCCTCATTTTTATAGAGTAGGAAAAAAGGAATTTGAGTCTTACTAGGAAAACAATTAACAATCCCATTAGGATTGAAATTCTTACCCATTTGAATTCTAGCAATAATTAAACTCTTAATTAATCCAATTCTAGTAGGACTAGGAAAACTAATACTCAAATCCAAAGTTACTTGGCGACTAAATAATCTGACATTGCTTGAAGCCCAAGACGAAGCAACCAACGCAGCCATAAGGGCGACACTGGCGCGCGTGCCTGGCTAGGCCCAAATGCAGTCGCTGCTGGCCCAAGTCCCAACGCGCGCTGCCGTTTGGCCTCGGCCATGTGCTGCTGCTTTCCTTGGCTTGCTGTGGCCCACGACGCTCCAGGCCCATCGCACACGGTTGGGCGCCGGTGCTGGGCTTCGCGCCTAGTGCTTTGCGCTCGACCTTTTTCTTCTCCAGCGATGGGCCGGCTCGCTTGCCGGCTAGTCGCGCGTCGAGCTTCCAATTCGTTTACTGATTCCGGAATCTATTTCCGTTTTGAACAAAAATTTACGGTTACGTTAATATTTCCGATTCCGGAAATAATTTCCTATTCCGACAATGTTTCCGTTGCGGTAATACTTTCCATTTCCGATAATATTTTCCGATTCCGATAATATTTTCCAATTCGATCCATGTTTCCATTTCTGGAAACACCTACGACTTGGATAATATTTATATTTCCGTCATGAACCATATTTCCGTTCCGGCAATATCTTTAATTTTGGAATATTCTTTACTTTGCCTTTTGACGATTTCAGCTCCCACTGGAACCGAGATCCATCATTTCCGAATGATCATAAATAGAGTACTTAATGAATAATATATTCAGTTAAATACTTGATCCGTTCAAGTACTATTTGTGTGACCCTACGGGTTTAGTCAAGAGTAAGTTGTGGATTATTGTTATTAATTCCACTTGAACTGAAGCGGCCTCTAGTTAGGCTTTCAGTTCACTTGATCTCACTGAATTCTTATGTTGTTAATTAATACTGAACCGCATTTATTAGACATAGCGATTAATTTCGGACAAGCTTGAACCAAAATCTGACAAATGTTTCTTCGTTGGGTATCCAAAAGAAACAAAGGGGTATTACTTCTACAAAAAGTCGGAGAACAAGGTATTTGTTGCTCGTAACGTTCTCTTTTTGGAAAGAAATCACATTTCCAAAATGACAAGTGGGAGAATAATAGACCTCGAAGAGATTCGAGATGAACAACGAACCAAGAACTGTTTAGAAGCAGTTCAAGGTAAAGAACCTCCAAGGCCTTTAGAAGAGCTAGTGCGAGCAGTTCCTCAAGACGTTGTTGCCCCTCGTAGGTCACATAGAACTGTGGTTCAGCCGAACATATGGACAGGCGTCCTCTTGACTAAAAAGATAAATGTTCTCATATTAGATAGTGATGAATCTATGACCTACAAGAAATCTATGACGAGCCCAAGCTCCACTAAATGGTTAGAGGCCATGAAATCTGAGATAGATTCCATGTCTGAAAATCAAGTATGGGATTTGGTAGATTTGCCGGATGGGTTTACACCTATCGGATGCAAATGGGTCTTCAAATTGAAGAAATATAAGGATGGAATTGTATACATATACAAGGCTAGATTAGTAGCAAAAGGTTACAGGCAAGTTCACGGCATTGACTACGATGAAAACTTTTCTCCAGTCGCTATGCTTAAGTCTATTCGGATAATCCTTGCGATTGTCGCGTTTCATGACTATGAAATATGGAAAATGGATGTCAAAACTGCCTTCTTGAATGGTGTTCTTGAAGAGACTGTGCTTATGACACTGCCCGAGGGTTTTTTCGATCAAAAGAACTAAGGAAAGGTATGCATGTAACACCCTAATAATTCCTTTCTTTTTATAAAACATTTTCCAACTTAAAACACAGGAATTACCAAGATATTACCGCCACCGTGATAACGGCTAAGGCTATTTACCAGAATTACGCAGCGGAATTAACTAACTTTCAAACATATTAAATAAATAGTTAATGGTCATTAAAACAAGTTGGAACCGTTGAGGCCCAAACTAAAACAAACCGTTTGAAATCCATTAACTGAAATAGTAGTAGGTATAGTCATGACTATAAATAGAAATAATAGAGTTTATAAATACGGAAGAATAAACTCTCAACTCGAATCCCATGATAACTTCTCCCGCAAGTTATCTCTATAAACCTTCTTTATTGAAAATCTACTCCCCAACAACGCAAATGCAATTGATGGATCATCATAGGGTCATTAAGGTGAAGGCCATGACCAGAAGACATGAAGCACGAAGTCAGCAAAAGCTGAGTACGAACAAGCTAGAATAACATTCTATCCAAACATGCTTCACTCGAAAAAATAGATAAACCACATGCATAAGCCATAAAATAAACAAGTAAACATGGAGACAAGACTCGACACGAGACACGACTCTTGACTCACAGTTTAATAAAAAGTAGCTTCCAACGGGTAAAGTAAGGTATCCTCAAAAGGAAAGAAAAGGGTGATGGGAGCCAACCATACACCAAGATAATAAGTCGGGCTACTACCGACAGTCGTGCCATACCAACAGGAATTCCAATGCACAACGGCATAAAAGAGAATGAAACAACGTCTTGTATCATTCTAGGAGTACAAGTTTTCCGGCAAGACTCCCCCCATTGTTCATACTCAAGGTATATACGTTTCAAGAGTTTTGAAGCTCTTTTGGGTTACACTTTACGTTAATTAGTATATTATGTTCAAGCCGACTCAAGACACAACATACAAACAATTAAACAATTCAACAATTCAACAATGACTCTTTAATATTTTACTTCTTTAGGACTTGTGATCAAACAAGACTCAAGTGAAATTTCTCCCATTGTTCCTTCTCAAAAACACTGTTTGAGATAACCTGACATTGCCTATTAACATGCGGGGTGTGCCCTTAGCACGAATTGTCCTTAATTTAATTCACATAGACTCCCTAACATATTCTATCCCTTGGTAGAATATATATTGCTCACTGGAAACATTCGACTGGCTCAATAATTATGCTAGACATCCTGTACTATAGCATAATAATGATAACAACTTGCATGCGCACTACTTATACATGCAAACCAACTTGAACAACATGCTTGACATAATTCAACGATTATAAAAGTCCATAACATGATAGTTCAATAGAATCTATAAAGCATAATTCAATTCATAACATGCTCGTTCATATAGATTCAACAATAATAATAACATGCTTGTTCTCAACATTAAACATGAATTCACAATAACATATTCATTCCCAATCATCAAACATGAATTCATAGCATATAAGTTCACATGATTCGCATTCAATACACTTCACAAAGTCCTCAAGGGATGGGTGGTCACCCTAGTCTTATACGTACCTGGAATACCTAAGTACAGGGGCCACTGTGCGAATCACGACTCACTAGAAATCAACTGCTATAAAACAAAATAAGAGAACTAAATTATTATCCATGTTTACTAAATTTCCAGCAACTATTTAAGAAACTAAAACTCTTAGTTTAATTAGAAATCAATCATTATTTGGTAATTTAATAGTCTCAAATAGTCAACTCAAGTCCTAGCGTAAAAACATTGACTTTTTCGCTTTAAAACTCTTAAAAACCAACTTTTTAAATCTTATAATCAATCTGAAAATTTAGGTTGATTCTTGTAGGAGAATACAGTTAAACATAATAACATGTGCGGAACAATCCCCAAAGCCAGGGTTCCTTTTGTGTATTAATTTCACGAGCTCCATTGCCGTGACGATTCCTACACTCCTAGGCTTCCCAAAACGGCGACACGATACCACCTTTCCTAGACTAGATTTCAAGTGAATCTTCTGCTTCTCACAGTCAATCTTAGCTTTAAACATGGCCAACCAGTCCATTCCCAAAATCACATATAAATCTCCTAACTCGAACTCAATTAGGCTAGACAAGAATATGGTCTTGGCTATGGTTAAAGGTACATTCCTATGGATCTTAGTGCATTTCACGATCTCACCTGTTGGTATCACTATGGGTACTTCTATTGCTTCAGGTTCCTTCAGTTCTAACTTCTCTAAGATACCCTTTGATATAAACGAGTAAGTCGCACCAGAATCAAATAGTACTTTAACTAAAACGGAGTTAATAGAAAAAGTACCAGCTATGACGTCAGACGAGTTTTCGGCTTCCTGCCTAGTGATCACATTCAACTTTCCTTGGGAAACTCCCTTGTTATAGCCACTTCCATTGGCATTTCGGTTCCCATTTGGTTGATAGTTCCCTCCGGGCTTTCCATTATCTTGGCCACTATTGCCATTGTTTCCACTCTAGTTACCCCTTTTGTTTCCACCATTATTTCCTCCATTCCGGTTCTGGTTATTCTTGTTGTTGTTCTGGCGGTTGCCTTGATTACCTTGGTTGGGTTTCCCATTCTTGGCCCAACACTCAAATTCTCTATGGCCTAGCTTCTCACAAAACCTACAGACAACTTGGTTTCCATTACAGTCTTGACCTGGGTGATTAGTATGGCAACGTTTACACTCATAGACTCTCGTTCCATTCCCTGCAGACTGATTCTTATCTCTGTTGTTATTGTGGAAGTTGTTCCTACTTCCACCATGGTTCCCCTTGAACTGGAAATGGTTGTTTCCCTTATTTTTCTTAAAATTCCCCTGATTCTGCTGACCACCACCTTGGTTTTGGTTGCCAACATCCTTCTTCTTTTCACCAATCCCATTCTTTCTTTGCTGTAGGCCATACAGATGCGTAACTTTTCCATATAGGGTGTCAAGAGATGTAAAGGTCTCTCCAGCAAGCATTAGTTGCAAGTCCAAAGTCAATCCACTCTCAAATCTCTGGGCTCTAAGCTCCTCTGTTGCCACCACTTCCGGTGCAAACCTAGACAACTCGATGAACATCAAATAATACTCTGTTACAGACATACCATCCATTTTCAACTCAATGAACTCTTGAGCTTTCTGCTTCTTCAGATATGGTGGGTGAAACTTGTTTCTTAAGGCTACCTTGAATGATTCCCATCCAAATCCAGGTGTAGCTCTCAAAGCATTCTCACATCTTTGCCACCATAGAGCGACTTCTCCCCTAAGGTAATAAACATCACTATTAACCCTAAGGTTCTCTGGGCAATTGACAGCTACGATAAGCTTATCGAACTCCCTTAGCCAGTTCTCAAGTACAGTCGGGTCTATCTCCCCTTGGTACAAAGGAGGCTTACTTTGGGCCACCTTCTTAAACATCTCACCAGCTGGATCAACTCCCTGGTTATTCCTATTCTGTGCTAAGTTCTGCACTACTTCAGCCAGTTGCCTGACCACGTCAGCAATTCCTTGGGTAGTCATTTCCCTTCTCCCGAATGAAACAAAAGACTAACTTTAACAACTCAGGTTGGACACTGCCTTCCTAACACATTGCACTAGCTAGTCATTCAATTGGTGCACATACACAAAAAAAAAATCAGACCCTAAGCCAGATAGGCGCCGGTGTATGGGCCGCTTTTGCCCTTAGTCAGCATCACAAAGTTCAAGTGGTGAAAGATTGAACCACCTTGCAAGTACAATTTCATTGAAGAAATGCATAAAATTCCTTTCGCGATAATCGCGCAAAGATAGTATAGACTTAGAATTAAGGATATAAGAAGAAATTCTAGATTTTATTACTTCAATGGAAAAAGATGATACATCCTTTGGATCGTACTTTATTCGGAAAGCCACAAAACTGAACTACTAAAACCATAAATAGTAGTGTACTACTTTATTGCTTCACTAAATCTAGGCACTAGCTATTACAAAGATTAAAATGCTACTCAACTATCCAGCCACCCTTACAAACAGGTGAAGAGGGCTCATGGTCTTCGAAATCATCAAAGTCTTCCTCTGGATCAGACTCATACTCCATATCCTCATTGTTTTGCTGTAACACACTGTTTACCTCATCATTGTCGACTTCAGGCTCAATTTCTGTGTCACTGGAGATCTCAATAGTGGGTTCAGGAATGATAGGGTTAGGGTTCTCAATCTCAACAATGTCATCATCACTGTCCTCATCCATCTGAGTCTCTGTATCATGATCTAATCCTGCATTGTGAACACTCGACACCATCTTGCCATCCACAAAACATTCCTCCGCTAACTCTATAACTGTAGTCATAATATCCAAATCATATCTCCATCTACCATCTGGAGTACCATACTTGTAGTAATTAGGAATACCATTTTCCATATGCATATCCCGAAATCGGTTTTTAAGCTCTATGTATGGGTTCTTGGAAGGTTAGCAATGAATAACCATCTCTGCCATAACATCTTTCTTTCTCAATTCAGGTAGGTTCTTCACTGAAGCAAAGTAATTGCAGGCAAACTCAATCTTCTTGACATAAATGTGTGGGGTCTCACAGTCTAGCTTCTCTAGGTTTCCTAGATTTGCGTACTTTGAAATCAACATCTTAATCCTGAAAGTTAACAACTACAAAGTCTTACTAAAAGTGTCCCAAAACAAAGTAAGTTCGTTGCGCCATAAAATTTCAATGCACAAGTACATGCTTAATCATGATTCGTGATGCAATTAATCACATAAAGCAAACAAAACATGATCAAACTTTATTTAAAAGATCACAACATTAAGGCATAATCACATAAACACTTGATTAGAAAGGCATACTTAGACAACACATACTTAGACTAATTAACCCTTCTTATTCTACCCGTTCCTCACTTAGAAAAGAATTAAAAAATTTCGAAATTAATTTAAATAAATAACTTCAAATATACGTGAAATTATAAGAAATTAAAATCGAAAATTTAAAATAATTACTCGAATAATTTAATTAATTCGATTATTTTCAAAAATAATTTAAAAGAATTAAATAAATAATGAAATAATTAATTCGGAATTTTCGAAAGAATATATTATTATTAATTTTTGTTTTCGAAAGAATATATTAAAATTCATATTTTTTTTTGAAAAGTCCGAAAATATTTCGGAAATTCGAAAAATAATTCGAAATTTTAAATAATTTTTAAATACTAGAAATAATTGGTATTTGGCTTTTCAAAATTTTGAGTACTCATAAATAACGTTTTGACTTTAGGAAAATAGTTTTTCGAAAATCCTAAAGTTCTGCAATCGTAGTTTAAGGAGTTACCACTTTGCACTATTAATTATTGCAAAGCAGCTCTCAAACTAGAGCTCTGCAAATACCACTTTGTAACACCCTAATAATTCCTTGCTTTTTATAAAACATTTTCTTAAAACACAGGAATTACAAAGATATTACCGCCACCGTGATAATGGCTAAGGCTATTTACCAGAATTACACAGCGGAATTAACTAACTTTCAAACATATTAAATAAATAGTTAATGGTCATTAAAACAAGTTGGAACCGTTGATGCCCAAACTAAAACAAACCGTTTGAAATCCATTAACTGAAATAGTAGTAATATTAGTCATGACTATAAATAGAAATAATAGACTTCATAAATACGGAAGAATAAACACTCAACTCGAATCCCATGATAACTTCTCCCGCAAGTTATCTCTATAAACCTCCTTTTTTGAAAATCTACTCCCCAAAAACGCAAATGCAATTGATGGATCATCATAGGGTCATTAAGGCGAAGGCCATGACCAGAAGACTTGAAGCACGAAGTCAGCAAAAGCTGAGTACGAAAAGCTAGAATGACATTCTATCCTAACATGTTTTACTCGACAAAATAGATAAACCACATGCATAAGCCATAAAATAAACAAGTAAACATGGAGACAATACTCGACACGAGACACGACTCTTGACTCACAGTTTAATAAAAAGTAGCTTCGAACGGGTAAAGTAAGGTATCCTCAAAAGGAAAGAAAAGGGTGATGGGAGCCAACCATACACCAAGATAATAAGTCGGGCTACTACCGACAGTCGGGCCATATCGATAGGAATTCCAATGCACAACGGCATAAAAGAGAATGAAACAACGTCTTGTATCATTCTAGGAGTACAAGTTTTCCGGCAAGACTCCCCCCATTGTTCATACTCAAGGTATATATGTTCCAAGAGTTTTGAAGCTCTTTTGGGTTACACTTTACGTTAATTAGTATATTACGTTCAAGGTGACTCAAGACACAACATACAAACAATTGAACAATTAAACAATTCAAAAATGACTCTTTAATATTTTACTTCTTTAGGACTTGTGATCAAATAAGACTCAAGTGAAATTACTCCCATTGTTACTTCTCAAAAACACTGTTTGGGATAACCCGACATTGCCTATTAACAAGCGGGGTGTGCCCTTAGCACAAATTGTCCTTAATTCAATTCCCATAGACTTCCTAACATATTCTACCCCTTGCTAGAATATATATTGCTCACTGGCAATATTCGCCTGGCTCAATAATTATGCTAGACATCCTGTACTATAGCATAATAATAATAACAACTTGCATGCGCACTACTCATACATGCAAACCAACTTGAACAACATGCTTGACATACTTCAACGATTATAAAAGTCCATAACATGATAGTTCAATATAATCTATAAAGCATAATTCAATTCATAACAGGGCTCGTTCATATAGATTCAACAATAATAATAACATGCTTGTTCTCAACATTAAACATGAATTCACAATAACATATTCATTCCCAATCATCAAACATGAATTCATAGCATATACGGTCACATGATTCGCATTCAATACACTTCACAAAGTCCTCAAGGGATGGGTGGTCACCCTAGTCTTGTACGTACCTGGAATACCTAAGTACGGGGGCCACTGTGCGAATCACGACTCACTAGAAATCAACTCCTATAAAACAAAATAAGAGAACTAAATTATTATCCATGTTTACTAAATTTTCAGCAACTATTTAAGAAACTAAAACTCTTAGTTTAATTAGAAATCAATCATTAATTGGTCATTTAATAGTCTCAAATAGTCAACTCAAGTCCTAGCGTAAAAATATTGACTTTTTCGCTTTAAAACCCTTAAAAACCAACTTTTTAAAGCTTATAACCAATCTGAAAATAAGCCTCATGATACCACTGTAGGGGAATACAGTTAAACATAATAACATGTGCGGAACAATTCCCAAAGCCAGGAAACATGTATAAAGCACAGATTAAGCAAACTTACATTGGAAGCGTGTTTTCCACAATAATATGTCAACGAAATCGAACAAAGAACTCAATTGGTTCACCGACACGTTCAGATCCGTCTTGATTATTGTAGCTTAGACAATCGATCAAGATACTTTGCTTTTTGGGATGAACACACTGTGGAGGCACATAGAGAATTAGGGTTCTCTGTTTTCTCCTAGGGTTGTGTGTATTGTGTTATGATTGTGCTAAGTTGGAAAGTTAGGTTATAAGGTTATTTACATAACCTTACTAACCGACCAAGACAAGAGGCAAGGCCGGCTAGCATTCTTGCAAGCCAAGTCACACGGACACGCACAGCGAAGGGCGGTGGGCCGCGCTGCTGCTTGTGTCGTGGTCTCGGCCCGCTCGCACGCGCACAGCCCTTGCCTCTTGGGCCTCGCTGCTGCCGCGCTTTGCTAGCTCGCCTATGCGCGTGCCCATGGGCCTAGAGTGCTTCGTGCACTCGGCTCGTGGGCCGCTCCTCGTTGTGAGGGGGTCGAAAAAGCACGAGGCTAATGCGTGACCTCGTCCCTCGTGGGTGTGACGATTCTTTTATTCAATCAAGTGTAATTGGATTTCCTTTGAGTATACACCCAATTGACTAGTAATATAGGAGTCGCCATTCAGTTTTTAAAGACAATGAGAAAAACTGATAAAACCCGGTTATCGTGACATAAAGGGAGTGCAATTATGTTTGACCACGACGGCCGTAGGTTCCCTTGTGATCCCTGGTGTGGGGATCTCTCAACATACACCCGCAAGGTAGAGATTGAGGGTTCGGGGGACTGTAACTACCGAGAGGAGTACTTCGCTCGTCGATAACTCCAGAGGCAGGATATCCTTACTAGCTCAGCATAAATAATTGAAGGGACATGCGTTAACTATTAAACTAACCTGAGTTGATTTTAGCAATATGCGACATATAATACTAGATCGATCGTGATTATCTGATTTAAATAGCATTAAGGGACCTAGCATGATAATCCAATTTCCCAAAAATATTATATTTGTTAGCCGTGATAGAACAATCAGATTTAGTTAGTTTAACAGTTCATAAAAAGGGCTAGGAAAGCAATTAAATCATCGAAAAGGGACATATTATGACGCACCCTTGAGAGGTGCGTCACGGTTCTCAGAAAACTAACCACTTTGACTTTGCTATTTCTCCTTTTTATTTAACGAATCTCAAATTATGGGACAGGATACGTTCTGATCGATTTATGGATCGATTGCGACAGAACGCGTGAACAGTTTCGCAACGTGAGGCTTTGGCCAAGGGTTGGAGTCAATACTCAGAATATAATTGTGTGTTCTTTTCACGTCGAATTTGGGGCTGTATTTATAGGGGAGAGTTCGTGGAAAGATAGAATTGCAGAGTTCTAATCCACAGAGAATTAGGAAAAAACACGTACCCAGGTATTTCTAGCGCCCAGAGCCAGGCGTTGAAAATAGGGTCTGGGCTGTTTTCTTAGAAAGATTCGGATTCCTGAAATCCGTAGTGTCTGAGAGCTAATCGAGTCTTTTAGTGCGTATCAATTTCATGACGGAATGCGTCTGGGCCCGTTACGAACTCTAGGCTCGTTAGGATTTTAATTAATACGTAACTCTTATTTCCGAATCATATTAGGAATAGGATTCTCGCAGTTTTCTCTCTGATTTATGTTTGAGTGTAACACCTAATTCTGACAGGTTTCTATCTTTTATGACTTGCCACTTTTAGAAGCTACCTTTTACGGCAGTTACTATTTTTAGCAGGTTTCCATAAATAGCAGGTTTCGGGTGAAATGAAAAGGGGAATTTGAGATTCGTTATTTTATAGGAGATGCGTTGTCAAGTGGAGATTTACGCTTTCATCATCGAACCTTTCCCTTTCGGGAATGGGGATAAAAGTAGGTGTCTATAATTAGCCCCCACTTTGACTGAGTCTTGGAGTAAGACGATGGTCATAGTACTAGACGGAGTGCGTCACACAAGCGATGGTGTATGTGACCTGTTTTGCGAGGGTCTCACGAGCCCCCGAGTGATAACATTTGACTTAAGGGTCATCACTTTGAAGTGTCGACATATCCCTCACGTGTCATTGGGATTTGTCAACTGATAGTATAGAAACTACCTCACTTTGTCATTGGAAGGATCTAAAGGTGCGTAGAAACTCCCTCACTTTGTCATTGGGAGTAGCTACAGATGTTTTCAAAATCAAAGCTGTAAAGTGTAATTGGGCCTGGCCAAGCCCAATCACGAGGTAAAAATGTTTTTAAAGATTCTCATTTTCAAGGCTAGTTAAACGAGAAAACCCCCTTGTTTTTATAGGACGTAAAACGAAGGAAAATCCAGCACATCGCTCTTTTTTGGAAAAAACGGAAAACCAATCCTTTTAATTTTTGGAAAAGGGAAAACCAGAAATGTTATCGCTGCAGCGACTAAGGACCTACGCGACTTGTGACGTAGACCCCGCCAGCTAAAGATGGCAAGCCTGTCCGCTAAGGGTGGACGCCCCGTCCGAAAAAGTGGAAGAATCTTGTTTTTGAATATTTGAAAATAAGGACCTACGCGGCTTGTGACGTAGACCCCGCCGGCTAAAGATGACGAACCTGTCCGCTAAGGGTGGATACCCCGTCCGATAGAAGTGGACGAATCTGTTTTTGAAATTTGAAAATAAGGACCTACGCCGCTTGTGACGTAGACCCCGCCGGCTAAAGATGGCGAACCTGTCCGCTAAGGGTGGACACCCCGTCCGATAGAAGTGGACGAATCTATTTTGAAATTTGTTTGTGCTTTTTGAAAAAAAAGACCTACGTGGTTTGTGACGTAGACCCCGCCGGCTGAAGATGGCGAGCCTATTTTGAATTTGAAGACTTTATTTTTCGAAAACCGAGGACCTGCGCGGCTATTGACGCAGACCCCGCCCGCTGAAGGTGGGCGAGCCCTGTCCGCTAAGGGTGGACATCCCTGAATTCGTTTTTTTCCTTGATTTGGAACTTGCGTGGCGCGATCTTGCCTGATTGAGGTGGGCAAGTCTCTATTTTTTGTTCATTGTGATTCCTTTTTTTTGAGAATTTCTTTTGTTCATTCTTGCAAGAGCGAATTCTTTCGAGGGATGCTCGAATTTAGTTGCAACCTGAATGTGGGTTGACAACGTGCTTAAACGGACCATTGTCTTGTGGTCATCTTCTTTCATGGTTTTGAGCTAGTCTTTATGGCTCAATTTTGCCATTACCTGGGTCCTTGATTAGGGAACTATGTATAAGTATCAACGGCGACCTTTGTCTTGAGGTCGTAATCCGGTTTTATCTTTTGAGGTTATCCAAACACGGGACTTCGTACAGTGTAGTCTGGGAATATTGTTTTAACTTTACACACTTTCTTTTGAAATATATATTTTCTTTCGAGCCACCAAGCACTCGTGTTTGGCGGTCAGTTCTTGTCAAAGAGGTTCTTTGGAGGTACGCATTTTGTGATGTCCTTCATCATGTTTGGGATTGTACTCGTAAGTGCGAGCGATCTTTGTAGTGGTGTGCTACTCTTGACAAAGTCGTGAGGTGCGACTTTCAGTAAGGAAATCGGCAATTTTCGAGTCGAATGTATGCGGCAAGGGCCAATAGAAGTTAGGGGCTTTTTGAGCCTGGGTTCATTTTAGTCCGTATTTAGTAGTATTTCAAGGAGCGAGTGACTCGAGAGGACTATGATAGTCGTGACCCAATGTGATTATAAGCCTTGGGGCCATTAATTTTTTTCTTTGCCAATGGTATTAACACCTTAGGTTCACTTTGGGGGTTGTGCGACTATGGGGGAATAATTTTCAGAATGTGACTGTTTCCATTTTGCAAATACTATAATATATTCTTTTATTGGTGAGAGAGAGTATGTAGGCCTTGGATTTCTAGCAAGGGATGACAATTTCATATGGGTGCTCATTGATTTAAATGTCAGGAAGGGAGACTCAATATGGTTTAACCTTTTAGCTTGCAGAACGACACCAAGTATTAGGACCGATTCTATGGATAAGACAACTAAGACTTAGGATTTAGATTGTACTTCGGCATAACCTTGTCTAGACTCGGATTTATTTGTTTTATTCGAACTTTATTTTTCCTTAAAAACTTCATTTGAACATTAATTTTGAATACTTTTCCCATGTGGCATTCAAGGTCGTTTAATTAGCATGCTCGGTTTTGGTGCCGAGCATTTTCGTCGTAGGAGGCCTAACAACGACACAAAGAGTTATTTATTTTTATTTTTTAGTCGCTTTTAGAATCGAGTGCTTTTCTTACGCCCTGGTAGCAATTCTTTTTACGAACAATTTTTTTGCTACGTATTATCTTCATGCGTGGGCACCGAGGCTGCTGTGCCTGACCAGAAGGCCAGGCAGCAACTTCAGCGCCCAGCAGTGGGCGTTAGAAATGTTGGAGCCCAGACAGGGGCACTGAAAATGCGTCCCTGACTGGTGCTTGATTTCTGTTTGCGTATATTTTTTGTTTATGCGACTTGATTTTGCGCGCTTGCGTTATAACGTCCTTTACGCGTTGTGCAGCGTTTGTGGGATTCGTTACAGGCCATCCCGAGCCTCTCGCTGCGAAACTGTTCACGCGTTCTATCGCAATCGATCCATTAATCGAACAGAACGTATCCTGTCCCATAATTGAGATTCGTTAAATGAAAAGGAGAAATAGCAAAGTCAAAGTGGTTAGTTTTCTGAGAACCGTGACGCACCTCTCAAGGGTGCATCGTAATGTGTCCCTTTTCGATGATTTAACTGCTTTCCTTACCCTTTTTATGAATTGTTAAACTAACCTAATCTGATTGTTCTATCACGCCTAAGAAATATAATATTTTTGGGAAATCGGATTATTATGCTAGGTTCCTTAATGCTATTTAAATTAGATAATCGCGATCGAATTAGTATTATATGTTGCATATTGCTAAAATCAACTCAGATTAGTTTAATAGTTAACGCATGTCCCTTCAATTATTTATGCTGAGCTAGTAAGGATATCCTGCCTCTGGAGTTATCGACGAGCGAAGTACTCCTCTCGGTAGTTACAGTCCCCCGAACCCTCAATCTCTACCTTGCGGGTGTATATTGAGAGATCCCCACACCAGGGATCACAAGGGAACCTACGGCCGTCGTGGTCAAACATAATTGCACTCCCTTTATGTCACGATAACCGGGTTTTATCAGTTTTTCTCATTGTCTTTAAAAACTGAATGGCGACTCCTATATTACTAGTCAATTGGGTGTATACTCACAGGAAATCCAATTACACTTGATTGAATAAAAAGAATCTTCACACCCACGAGGGACGAGGTCACGCATTAGCCTCGCGCTTTTTCGACCCCCTCACAGTGGCGACTCCATTGGGGAGAGTGAAGGAAATACTCGTGCTTGTAGGTAATCAAAATAGCCGAAGGGTGAAACGATCCTTCCCCACGTTTATTTCCCCATCAAGTTGGGACGACCTGAAAATCAGCATATTAATGTGAACGGACAAAACATCATAACGAATCTCGGCTCCCTCGGGAGTTGGGACTAAGGATACCTTTTTTCGCCAATAGGGGGGTGCATACGCCGCGCATGTTTCCCACTCGGTGCTTGTGCAGGTAGTACACCTATCCCGAACCCAATCGCTCGCCCATTAGGTCCCTCTCGCCTGCATGCCCCCTTGGCTTGCACTTGCGGGTTGGCCTCTTGAGCGAAATTCGTCTGTTGAAGACACTACCTCGACCGGGGCATGTGTTGGATCTACGATAGAAGCGGTACCAAGCCAGGCGCAAATAAACTACCCATAGAAGCCTATCATAAACTACGTGGCATATTTAATTTTCAAATCCATGTTTGTAATGTAGTTATGTGTAGCGAAATACGTGATTGCGTGACAAAGTATCCTAGAAAACCAACGACCTTAAAAACTGCCCAAACATTAATACACTAATTTGCCAAAGAGTTATACCGAAACACGTGTTCCGCAAACCGGAATGATCGCCACAAAATAAGCGACGCTCGGGATGGCCTGTAACGAATCCCACAAACGCTGTTACGCGTAAAGGACGTTATTAGGCAAGCACGCAAATCGAAGTCGCATAAACAGAAGACAGAAAACGAGAACCAGCCAGGGACGCATTTTCAACGCCCCTGGCTGGGCGCCAGAATTTCTCACGCCCCTCGCTGGGCGCTGAAGTTGCTGCTTGGCCTTCTGGTCAGGCGCAGCAGCCTCGATGCCCGCGCGAAAGGAAAATACGTAGCGCAAAAAAAAAAAATGTTCATAAAAAAGAATTGCTACGAGGGCGTAAGAAAAGCACTCGATTTCAAAAGCGATTCGCGAAAAAAAATTAATAACTCTTTGCGTCGTTGTTAGGCCTCCTACGACGGCAATGCTCGACACTAAAAGTCGACCATGCAAATAATCGTGAATGTCACACGGGCAGAGATTTTCAAAAAACATAAAGAGTTCAAAGTGCACACATAACAGTCCAAATATACTAATCCGACTTAAGGGTAGTCATAGAGTGTCTAAAAAAAACCGACTCACGAAACAAACTAATGTGTCTCCTACTCCACAACAATAATGCAGGGCCCCTGAGTACTTGCCCGTGATAGCCATCAAGTAACGCGATGGAAGAAGCATATCCCGAACATCTATACCTAGAGGTCGCGCAAACCCAAGAGATGCAAGATCTGGGACACGACCCTTTACGTTCTCAAAGGCCACTCGCCCCAAAGAACCATGCTATGCCAAAAACGCTCCCCAACTCACACGCTTTCGGGCTATTGTTTGGGTTAGAAAAGAAAAGAGCGAAGAAAGAAACAGAAATAATGGCATTAGCTCTCCAAGATGAAGTGTTCGATCCTACTAAATTGATCGCTCCATCACCCTCAAAAGATGACCAAATCCAACGAGGGTGGCGCAAGACTTTCAAATGGACTAACGCTCGTGGGATGAAGTTCAAGATATCTGCGGGAGAGGGTCCGATGTACGAAGAATTAGAGTCTGAATCCGAGTCTGATTCTGAGTCCGAACCTAGCAAAATTGTAACCCCTCCCAAAAATAGTTTAGACCCGGAAATCTCTACTCCGGGAGATCTTTTTGATTTAATGCTTCATGACTTTAATAAGATAAACAAAACCTTTGAGTATGTGCCGCTTAAAAATCCGAGTAATAATGCAGAATGTCTCGCCACTAACGAGCACGAAAAAGAGCCAGAAGAGGAATATACCGAACTAATAAAAGATGTAAGTGAACAAGAACTCAAAACTCCTATAATTGAGGACACAGAATCGGTAAATATTGGAACAGAAGAAAATCCTAAAATTATTAAAATTGGCCTCACCTTAACTCCCACTGAAAAGGCCGATCTAATCTCCACTTTGCGGGAATCCGAGGGTGTCTTTGCTTGGTCTTACAAAGACATGCCAGGAATAGATCGAGAAATCGCTGAGCATAAAATTCCGCTAGATCCCAAAATGACGCCAGTAAAACAAAAGCTACGGCGGCTCAGACCAGAGATAGCCTTGAAAATAAAAGAAGAAGTCACTAAGCAATTAGACGCCGGCTTTATAAAAGTCTCCAACTACCCAGAATGGGTGGGCAATATTGTCCCCGTAGCTAAAAAAGATGGACGAGTGCAAATGTGCGTAGACTTTCGAGACCTCAACAAAGCCAGTCCTAAAGATGACTTCCCTCTACCTCACATTGACACACTAGTAGACAAAACCGCAGAACACGCGCTCCTCTCCTTTATGGACGGGTACGCCGGATATAACCAAATACTCATGGCAGAAGAGGACATGGAAAAAACAACTTTCATTACCCCTTGGGGAACATATTGTTACACTGTAATGCCTTTTGGTTTGAAAAACGCGGGGGCCACCTATCAAAGAACAGCCACCACGTTACTCCATGACATGATACATAAAGAAATTGAGGTCTATGTGGACGACATGATCGTCAAATCTAAAGACCGGCGCGGTCACCTCCCGGCACTTAAAAAGTTCTTCACCCGAATCTTGAAATATAACATGAGACTAAATCCACAAAAATGTGTTTTCGGGGTAACCTCGGGAAAATTGCTAGGATATGTTGTTAGTACGCGAGGATTCGAGATTGACCCATCTAAGATCAAAGCCATTACCGAAATGCCCCCACCAAAAACTGAAAAACAGATAAGGGGCTTCCTAGGAAAGCTGCAATACATTAGTAGGTTCATTTCCAAGCTTACTATGACTTGTGAGCCAATATTCAAAAAATTAAGAAAAGAAGAAAATATCGAATGGGATGAACAATGCCAAACTGCCTTCGATAAAATCAAAGAATACCTAAGCAAACCACCCGTCATCTCCCCGCCTTTTCCTGGAATCCCTTTACGCCTATACCTAACCGTCACGGATACTGCAGCAGGAGCTATGCTCTCACAGTGTGTACATGGATCCGAGCAAGCCATTTACTACTTGAGCAAGAAGTTCATACAGTACGAGACGAGATACACAGAACTTGAGAAAACCTGTCTCGCCCTCGTCTGGGCATCCAAAAACTCAGACATTACCTATTGGCCCACACTGTTCATATAGTGTCACAACTAGATCCCTTAAAATACATGTTCGAAAAGCCCGCCCTAAGTGGTCGCCTGTCCAGGTGGCTAGTCATGCTCTCAGAATTCGACCTAAAATTCATGCCGGAAAAAACAATCAAAGGAAGAGCGGTAGCCGAATTCCTGGCCGAGCATGCCACGAATGAGGAAACCACGGAAGCTTACCTCCTCCCCGACGAGGAACTTCTGATGATACGAGACGACTATTGGACACTATACTTCGATGGCGCGTCCAACCAAAAAGGATGCGGCGTCGGAGTTCTCCTAGTCAGTCCCGAAGGAGCCCATATACCAATTTCCGTCAAACTTGACTTCGAGGCCACAAACAATGCCGCCGAATACGAGGCCTGCATAGTTGGGCTAGAGGCCGCAGTTAGCCTCGGAGTCAAACACCTACAAGTCTTCGGGGATTCTTCCCTAATAATCAACCATATATCCAAAAGATGGAAGGTCCGAAGCACTAGTCTCTCAAAATATCAAGCTTACTTGGACCAAATAGTCGACCAATTTGAAAAAATCGAGTATACGTACTTTCCAAGAGACGACAACCAATTCGCGGATGCACTAGCAAAGCTAGCTTCAATGCTCAACATCCCGAATGAATGGGACGGAATGACCCTTCGGGTCGAGCGAAGGAAAGAGCCGGCTTATTGTTGTGCCATAGACTCCGAACCTGAAAACACAGAAGAAGAACCATGGTACACGGACATCCTTCGTTACAAAACAAGTGGGGAATTCCCCCCAAACACTTCCCCGCGAGCACTAAAGGCCCTACGCCTCCTCGCTTCACAATATAGCATAATTCTGGGAGAACTGTACAAATACACGCCGAATAAAATCAAGTTACTTTGTGTCCATCAAAATCAAGCCCAAAGACTGATGGAAGAATACCATAACGGCGTGTGCGGACCCCAAATGAACGGAAAAATGCTATCCCGAAAAATATCCCGCTCAGGGTACTATTGGACCACTATGGAAACTGATTGTCATCACTTTGTAAAAACTTGCCCAAAATGCCAAATCTTCAGTAACCTTAACCAATTGCCTCCCTCAGAACTATACACCTTCACTTCTCCATGGCCCTTTTCCACCTGGGGTATAGATATAATCGGCAAGGTAACACCAACACGCGTAGGGGGACACGAGTACGTTTTAGTCGCAATTGATTACTTCACTAAATGGGTAGAGGCAGTCTCCTATGCAAAATTAACAGCCAAACATGTTGCTCGATTCCTAGAAAAGAACATACGATACGGGGTTCCACATGAAATTATAAGTGACCAAGGTTCCCACTTCAGGGCCGAAGTCCAAGACCTGCTAAAAAAATATCATGTCAAACACCATAAATCCTCTCCCTACAGGCCGCAAATGAACGGCGCGGTAATGGAGGCCAACAAAAATATTAAAGTCATAATCGAAAAAATGGCCGAAAATTATAAGGATTTGCCCAATAAATTACACTTCGCATTATGGGGCTATCGAACCTCAATCCGCACCTCCATTGGAGTAACACCCTACTCCTTGGTATACGGAATGGAAGCAGTCCAACCGGTCGAGTTGGAGATTCCCTCCCTCCGGATCGTCCTAGAAAGCAAGCTACCCGAAGCTGATTGGGTTCAAGCTAGGTACGACGAACTCGTCCTTTTAGACGAACGGAGGTTGAGAACTCTACATCACGTGCAAGTGTATCAAAAGCGCATCGCAAGGAAATTCAACAAAAGAGTCAAACCTCGAAACATCAAAGAAGGCGATTTTGTATTAAAAGAAGTCCGCGCACCTACTACGGACCCTCGAGGATAATTCCGGCCTAACTGGACAGGACCGTATTTTGTAAAGACCATCCTACCTGGCGGAGCAGTCCAACTAGCTGACATAGATGGAGCGGAATTCGCTAACCTCACGAACTTAGACCAATTAAAAAAGTACCATATTTAAATTCAGTCCAGAGTTAAGGCATCTAATAAAACACATTAAGACTCATAAGCAAACATTCTGCGCATTACTCTAAGCAAATGGCATAAAACTCGATAAGGTAGAAAAAACGAAGGATAAAACATCAACGCCCAGGACTGGGCGCTGTTATTTTTCACGCCCAGGCCTGGGCGCCGATATTTCCTTCGCCCTTGATCGGGCGTCATTCTCTCTTGCCACCTACCGTCCCGCTTCTGCAAAGTGTTCGTACTCCTTTTTCTAACCCTCAAAAGAACCACGAACACTTGGTGGGGAAGCAGACGTGAAATGAACACCCTTTCAAAAAGTTTTTTCAAAAGCTAGAACTACGCGCGACCTGATTCTGACACGATACGTAGGCAATCCTTCTCAAGGATTCGGTCCAATAAAAATTAAAAAATAATAAAGTCATGCAACGCATCAAGAAGAAAAGATATTGCAAAGGGCACTCTACCCTGACCCTTGCACGGGCAAGACCAAATAGAATGAAAAAACAGAGCCACTAGAATTTCCAGGAACAAGCCCAACAAAGGAGTATGGCACGAGTCGGCAAAAAAACAAAAAATAGTGAACATGCATATGTAATACCCCAAGTAGTCGGTTAGTCTAAAAAATGTGTGCACTCTTATATGAACTCATTATTTGTACGAAAGTCTTTTCCTTTTCAAAAGTCGTCGTTGGTTTAGAAAACTAATATTGCTATAATATGTTAAAACAAAGCCCACGGAAGGCTCAAAACATTCTTGCGCCAAAAAACGCGAAAAATATATATATACATGCGGAATACAAGAATGAATATGTACAAAACAGGAGGTAAGCCTAAGACTCATCATCAGCTCCATGTCTCCAAGCCTCGCTGGTCCACCCACTCCACTCCCCGGGGTATGAGGGCCCCCAGCCAGAGTCACCCCAAAAATGAGGTTGTGACTGCAACTCGGGGCTAGGCTCTCGGGCCACCGACACGGAACGTCGCCTACGCTCCGGCTCGGACCTCTCCCCGGAAGAACTCACCCCCGCGTCGGAACGGCGATGCCGTAGGGGCGAGTGCCGTGCCCTCTCTCTCTCACGACCGTGTCCCCCGCCCGAGGGACCCGCGTCGTCGGCCCCGACACGTCCAGCAGCCGTCTGCATAAAAGGACAAAAAAGAGAGTGAATAACCGAAAGCCAAACAAAAGGTACAGATCAAAAGAAAAAAAGAGGGCACATTACCCGAGTAGAGTGGGGGCTTCTGCAAGGAAGTGCAGACTGAGCTCGAACCAACGCGGACTTCAACCGGTTGATCACCCCCACCATCGCATTGGCCGTACGGGCCGGAACCTGAAACAAGAATGTTAGTAAAAAAGAAAGAAAAAAATATAAGAAGAGTACACAAATAAAAGGTGCATACCGCCTGTACTCCCTCAGGGAGCGGAGCATGGAAAACCCGGTCTTCCGGGAAAGTCTCCACAATCTCGGATCCACTCTCTCCGGTATACGAGATCCGAGCATCGGGAAGCACCCATCCCCCCATTGAAGGGTCAGGACACTCCTGCACAAAACACAGTAGGCATAAACACATGGGCACGAGCATGAAAATACTAAAATCAATACAAAGAGAGGAGGCAAATTACAGCGCCAGGCTCCGGGAGACGAAGAGAATCCTAGATAAACTGGTAATAGCTAGCTCCCTCTATCACCAACTCCGTCGCCGGCACGCCAGTCCTCGAGTGGACCCTCCACGACTCGCCTATCGAGCGAGTAGACAGCATGGTCGCAGGCGGAGGCCTGGGCACCGAAAAAGCCCCGACCGTCTGCATACGTATCCGCTCTCCCAGGTACCAGACAGGGTCCCGCCGGCCAACGAACAAGACCCGCATCTGGCCCAGGGCATAACTATCCCTGACCGAAGCATGGGTACCCCTAAAAGAGAGCCATGGGGTCCAAACCACCTGTTTTGTACAAACGCAGTCAGATCTCGCACATAGAAAATATAAAAAATGACAAAATACGAGATAGAGGATAAGATTCTGTACATGCTCAGGGTTCCCGTCCCGGATAAGATCCCACACGGTATCGGGCGGTGGACGCACCGTCATCTTCTTCTTCCAACCCCAACGGCGACCGGCAGGGAACTCCAAAGGCCTCTGCCCCTTTCGGGGAGCCAGCCAAGGTAAGTGCTCAAAGGCCCACAGCTGCAAAAAGAAAAGGACAATAAAACATTAAAAAAAAAGAGGCCCGGTAAAAGCGAGAAAACAAAAGAAAGTCTAGGCACATACCTCAATCAAACGCGGCACTCCCGCTAATGTAATCACAAAGTGACGTCTACTCGGGTCCGAGTCGCGCACCGACAAACTCATCTGGCCGACAAGCGTCGCATAGCCCAAATCGCCCCAGCGATGGTCACCCAGTGTAGACACGTCCTCCACCATGCCTATCCACCACGGGTCAAAGGTGTCAGTCGGACCCGATAGAAAAGTGGAAGTAATAAAATGGAGGTAGAACAGCCGAGCCTGTCTCGAAGGCGACTCCTCTACCCCATGCTCCAAAGCCCACATCAGGTTAGCGAAAGGTATCCCACGGGGCTGGTACGAAGGTAATCTACTACCCATCTACGAGCCCAGGAGCCTGGTACCCTCAGCAACAGTCGGCGATGGGCCATCCGACCTCAGACGAACGGGTTTCCCTGTAAAGGTCAAGCCCGTCAAAGCTGTGTAGTCCTCAGGAGTGATCGTCATCTCGCCCCAAGGAAAATGGAAGGTGTTGGTGGTATCCCACCACCACCTCATGAACGACCGCAGAAAGGACAGGGAGTTGTTAAGCCGCAGTATCTCCCAGAATGTCTCAACCACCGGAAACAGTGAGCTCGCTCTCACCAAGGCCTGGGCGTCCGAGCTCAGATAGCCAAAAACGGTCTCACTCGTCGCTGCGCCATAGCCACGAACCGTAGTCTCTCTCCTCGCGTGAAGGCGGGAAGTCACGTGGTGCTCTAGGTCGTAGTGCAGATCACGACCGTCGTAGATCTCAGGGCCCACCCATAGGGGACCCGGGCCAGTAGACTGACGCGTCATGCCACGCTCCTCGTGGCCACCAGGAGGGGGTAACGACTCGTCAGACATGCTGATCAACAATACAACAAGGTATTATACCTTTGACAAAATCGGCACTCATACCGATCCCTAAAAAGAGTGCATTTCACTCATGAAATGGAGTCATACAATTTTTGTTCCCTAAAAACATGATACTAAGTTCATACTTAGCAAAATTCCCTAAGTAAAAATTAACTCCAGCAAAATCAAAATTCTCCCATGATTTGTCACCCATGAATTATGAGGAACGCAAGCAATATACCAAGAATACCTACATTATAAGAAAATACTAGGGTCGTAGGTATACTTGGGGGCTAGCATGAAAATGCCCAAATTCAACAAAAATCAACATACTTGCAAAAATTAACATGCACAAACTAATTAACATGTTATGTGGAACATTTCCAACTATCTAATTGAAGGAAAGGGGCACAAAATCAAAAAACCCCAAATCAATTTCATGCACAAAAAACTTGACAAAAATACTGAAATTGACAAAAAAGCTCAAAATTACTGAAAATTACTTACATTGGGAAGATAAGGAAGTGATTTGGAGTAGAATTCGTGAAGAAAAGTAAAGGAAACAAGCAAAAATCAGTAGAAAGAAGTGAAGAGTTTGAACGAAAATGGTGGAAATGGGAAAGGAAGGAGACGGTCCGCGTATTTAAAGACCAGCCTTCCCCTTCGCATTTTCAACGCCCAGCTCTGGGCGTTAGAAATTCAAGCGCCCACAGTTGGGCGCTGAAAATGCTTCCCAGACAGCGAATATTCGCTGTCGGGCACGCGTACTCCCCTATTTTGTGTAAGATATCCGTTATCTTGATATTTCTTTCCCAAAAAAAAAACGGTATTTTAAAAAATTATATTGTTAAACAAAAATATACACAGTGTGGACCCACTTATAGGACACATCTAATCAGGAAATATTACGACCCACCAACAGGTTGTAATCACGAAAGCCCTTCTACATAGGCAAAATAAGAAATTCAAAATGGGCTTGCCCACCCTCAGCGGGCGGGGTCTGCGTGACTAGCCGCGCAGGTCCTCAGTTTTCGAAAGAAATAAAATCTTCAAATTTAAAATAGGCTCGCCATCTTCAGCTGGCGGGGTCTACGACGCAAACCACGTAGGTCCTTATTTTCAAAAAAAGCAAAATAAATTTCAAAATAGATTCGTCCACTTCTATCGGACGGGGTGTCCGCCCTTAGCGGACAGGTTCGCCATCTTCAGCCGGCGGGGTCTACGTCACAAACCGCGTAGGTCCTTATTTTCAAAACATCAAAACAGATTCGTCCACTTCTATCGGACGGGGCGTCCACCCTCAGCGGACAGGCTCGCCATCTTCAGCTGGCGGGGTCTGCGTCACTAACCACGCAGGCCCTTAGTCGCTGCAGTGATAACTTTTGCTGGATTTTCCTTCGTTTTACGTCCTATAAAAACAAGGGTGCTGGATTTTCCTTCGTTTTACGTCCTATAAAAACAAGGGGGTTTTCTCGTTTAGCTAGCCCTGAAAATGAGAATCTTAAAAAAACGTTTTACCTCGTGATTGGGCTTGGCCAGGCCCAATTACACTTTATAGCTTTGATTTCGAAAAACTCTACAGCTACTCCCAATGACAAAGTGAGGGAGTTTCTACGCAACTTTAGATCCTTCCAATGACAAAGTGAGGAAGTTTCTATACTATCACTTGACAAATCCCAATGACACGTGAGGGATATGTCGACACTTCAAGTGATGACCCTTAAGTCAAATGTTATCATTCGGGGGCTCGTGAGACCCTCGCAAAACAGGTCACATACACCATGGCTTGTGTGACGCACTCCGTTTAATACTTTGACCATCGTCTTACTCCAAGACTCAGTCAAAGTGGGGGCTAACTGTAGACACCTACTTTTGTCCCCGTTCTCGCAAGAGAAAGGTTCGATGATGAAAGCATAAAAACTCCACTTGACAACGCATCTCCTATAAAATAAACGAATCTCGATTCCCCATTTCATTTCACCCGAAACCTGCTATTTCATTTCACCCGAAACTCCACTTGACAACGAATCTCCTATAAAATAGTAACTGCCGTAAAAGGTAGCTTCTAAAACTTGCAGATCATAAAAGATAGAAACCTGTCAGAATTAGGTGTTGCATTCCAACATAAATCCTTAATGAGATAGAAAACTGCGAGAATCCTATTCCTAATATGATTCGGAAACAAGAGTTACGTATTAATTGAAATCCTAACGAGCCTAGAGTTCGTAACGGGCCCGGATGCATTCCGTCACAAAATTGATACGCGCTGAAAGACTCGAATTAATCTCAAACTGTACGGATTTCAGGAATCCGAATCTGACTAAAGAAAACAGCCCAGACCCTATTTTCAACGTCTGGCTCTGGGCGCCGAAATCTTCGGCGCCTAGGCCTGGGCGCTGAAAATACCTGGGTACGTGTTTTTTCCTATTTCTTTGTGGATTAGAACTCTGCAATTCTATATTTCCATGAACTCTTCCCTATAAATAGGCCCCTAAATTCGATGTGAAAAACAACAACAACACACAATTTTATTCTGAGTATTGACTCCAACCCTTAGCCTAAGCCTCTCGCTGCGAAACTGTTCACGCGTTCTGTCGCAATCGATCCATAAATCGAACAGAACGTATCCTGTCCCATAATTGAGATTCGTTAAATAAAAAGGAGAAATAGCAAAGTCAAAGTGGTTAGTTTTCTGAGAACCGTGACGCACCTCTCAAGGGTGCGTCGTAATGTGTCCCTTTTCGATGATTTAACTGCTATCCTCACCCTTTTTATGAATTGTTAAACTAACCTAATCTGATTGTTCTATCACGCCTAACAAATATAATATTTTTGGGAAATCGGATTATTATGCTAGGTCCCTTAATGCTATTTAAATCAGATAATCGCGATCGAATTAGTATTATATGTTGCATATTGCTAAAATCAACTCAGATTAGTTTAATAGTTAACGCATGTCCCTTCAATTATTTATGCTGAGCTAGTAAGGATATCCTGCCTCTAGAGTTATCGACGAGCGAAGTACTCCTCTCGGTAGTTACAGTCCCCCGAACCCTCAATCTCTACCTTGCGGGTGTATATTGAGAGATCCCCACACCAGGGATCACAAGGGAACCTACGGCCGTCGTGGTCAAACATAATTGCACTCCCTTTATGTCACGATAACCGGGTTTTGTCAGTTTTTCTCATTGTCGTTAAAAACTGAATGGCGACTCCTATATTACTAGTCAATTGGGTGTATACTCACAGGAAATCCAATTACACTTGATTGAATAAAAAGAATCGTCACACCCACGAGGGACGAGGTCACGCATTAGCCTCGCGCTTTTTCGACCCCCTCACACTATCTATTATGACTTGCCACTTTTAGAAGCTACCTTTTACGGCAGTTACTATTTTTAGCAGGTTTCCATAAATAGCAGGTTCCCGGTGAAATGAAAAGGGGAATTTGAGATTCGTTATTTTATAGGAGATGCGTTGTCAAGTGGAGATTTACGCTTTCATCATCGAACCTTTCCCTTTCGGGAATGGGGACAAAAGTAGGTGCCTACACTCGTATTCGTGATTAAATATATTTCCGATATATTTATTTATCGTTTCGTATACGACGAATCACCGTCGTACGATACAATTTATTCGTCTCGCCTAGCTTACGAATTTTCGCGATACGATATACGATTCCGATGCAAGGTCGTATCGTATAATACGTTTCCAACTTAAATCCCGAAAAGCTATTAAATGAATTTCTGATTCATTTAATCTGGTGATCTGTTACGTGTCATTGGTGTGACCTTGTAGGTTATGTCAAGAGTAAGTTGTGAGTTCAATATCCATTAGAACTCACTGATCGGAAGCATTACTCCAGCTAGCTGTTCCGATCACTTGATCTCACTAAATTAATTGTTTGCAATTAATCTGAACCTTGGTATTATACTTAATGCACCTTTGGAGAAGGACATATTTCCTTCAATCTCCCACTTGTCATTCAGACAAGTGTGCATCCACATTCCTTTGTCACTTAGTGTTACTTACTGAACATAAGGTAAGATCCAAGCCATCCTTATTATGTCCAGAAGTGTTTCTCGGATTACAGAGTTCAACTGTCAAACTTTTGCAGAAGGTTAAGCCTAACCATTCTGAGCACGTCCATGCATTTTACAGTATCTAACTCTCCGAGAGGCCTTGTTACACAACAACACCATATCCTATCAAAGATAGGAGAACAATCCATTCTTGCAATCTATGAACACTCACTTTGATTCATAGTACGCCCAATAACTGCTTTTATAGCCTCCTTTTACGGTGCGACGTTTAGCTAGTATCAAAGCGAACTAATTCTCAAACGAGCAGACATAATCGCTCATGTTCTGAGGAACGGTTTCTAATCACCATTAATGAGAACTACCTATGACATGACTTTAATCTCTTAAAGCGTTCTCATGGTCAATCCGATACAAGATCAAATAAGTATCTATGCAAAAGATTCTGACATCCAGTCACTCTAGTTCAAGAAACAGAAAGTAATCTACTTGCAATCTAATCTTCATTAGTCATTTTTTTTCTTTTTTACGTTAAGCGTAGAATGTACTTTTCATTTCTATTCTTTTTTTTACTTGTGACTCAAGACGACTTGAAAGATGGGTTGAATGAGATAGAATAATTTGTATCGGTATTGGTCAAGCATGAGGATTACATCTGCTAGGACTCACAATTTGCAGCCTCCAGCTAGTGTCATGAGTTTACATCAACCAAGGCCAATGGTGGTGTAAGAGCAGGTTTGGGCTTTGGAAATAACGGGTATGACGCACGTGTCAATGGCTGTACGTGGTTTGCAGTTGATAACAAGTTCAAGAACAAGAGTCGAGGTAATGGTTTCTTGGGTTATGGAAATGAGAACATGGATGGGTTAAATGAGCTGAACAGGGGCCCCAGAGCGAAGGCGTCTAAGAACATAAGGATTGGAAAGGGTAGACATCGTAGAATTTTATGTAGTTTTTGTGGCATGATTCGGATTGGTTGACTCAATTCTTTTCCTTCGTTTACTTGGGTAAATTTCGCACTTTGGGAGGTACGGGCTAAGTATTTCATGGCTCGCTCTTTTCGCTCTCTCTTTTCTCTTTCTTTTTAAGTATTTCATGGCTCACTCTTTTCGCTCTCCCTTTTCTCTTTCTATTTTTTCTTTTTGCTTGGGATTTCTCCCCAACATAAATCCTTCAAAAAACTTTTATTTGGGCTAAAAGGTAGATGGTTGTGGTCTTTGAGTCACGAGGCGAGACTGAGTGAGCCTCGTTTGGTAGGCCTATAGTGGACCTTTAACTTTAGTAGGCCTAGGGTGGACCTTTAGCTTTAGTAGGCCTAGGGTGGACCTTTAAATTGTCTTACTTTGCAAGCGTATTTAGTCGTTTCTTAAAATGTGCAAATAGCGTAGATTCAAAATGTTGTTTTTACTTTATTGAAATTTAACGAAAGAATTACATCGAAAATAGTTTTTTTGTTTCTTTTCAGACTCCAGTTTCTGGGATTTAATTGGAAGTTGTGATTTAGACTAGAACTTTCATTAATTTTTCTGATTATAACCCGTGTAGGAATACAAGGAGGTGGCCTAGACTCAAAATGATGACGTGGCGTAAGCCCATAATACTTGACCAAGCAACTTTCAGACTTAGGCTAATTGGACCATAACTTTCGTTGGTTGACACTTTAGATTTTAACCCTTGGGTGTTCATTTGTCACGCGCCATTTTGCTTAATGTTGGCAAGGTAGTTGGTTGGGGAGATCGAATTTTCATTTTTGTAAGACTAGAATCATTAGTGCGGCTTCCCTCTTAGTGTGTATTGCTTTACCCCAATGGTAGCCTTACGGCATGCCGACTTGTGTATTTTCATGGTTCGTCATGTTGCATTCATGAAAAATCTTTTAGTCCGTACTTAGGAGAATTTCAAGGAGCGAGTGGCTTGAGAGGACTATGATAGTCGTGACCCAATGTGATCATAAGCCTTGAGGCCATTAATTTTTTTACGAAAAGTTTTTTTTTTGCTACGTATTTTTTATGCGCGGGCACCGAGGCCGCTGGGCCTGACCCAAAAGGCCAGGCAGCAACTTCGGCGCCCAGCCAAGGGCGTGAGAAATATTGGCGCCCAGCCAGAAGCGTTGAAAATGCGTCCCTGGCTGGTCCTCATCTTTTGTTTGCGTATATCTTTTCGTTTATGCGACTTTGATTTGGCGTGCTTGCCTAATAACGTCCTTTACGCGTTGTGTAGCGTTTGTGGGATTCGTTACGGGCCATCCCGGGCGTCGCTTATATTTGTGGCGATTGTTCGGGTTTGCGGAACACGTATTTTGGTATAACTCTTTGGCCAATTGGTTTACGAATGTTTGGGAAACTTTTAAGGTCGTTGGTTTTCTAGCATTATTTGTCACACACAATCACATAATTCGCTACACATAACTAACATTACATCATGAGGCAAAATAATAATATGTCATGTAGTTTATGATAGGCTTCTATGGGTAGTATTTGCGCCGGCTTGGTACCGCTTCTATCGCAGATCCAACACATGCCCTGGTCGAGGTAGTGCCTTCCACAGACGAATTTCGCCTAAGAGGCCAATCACGATGTAAGCCAAGGGGGCATGCACCAATGAGAGGGACCTAGTGGGCGAGCTATTGGGTTTAGGACGGGTGTACTACTAGCGAAAGTGCCGAGTGGACAACATTCGAAGCGTATACACACCCCGGTTGGCGATGGGTATCCTTAGTCCCAACTCCCGAGATGAAACATCAAAGGGAGCCAAGATTCGTTATGCGGTTCTGTCCGTTCACATTAATATGCTGATTTTCAGGTTGTCCCAACTTGATGGGGAAATAAACGCGGGGTAGGATCGTTTCACCCTTCGGCTATTTTGATTACCTACGAGCTCGCGTATTTCCTTCACTGTCCCCAGCGGAGTCGCCACTGTGAGGGGGTTGAAAAAGCACGAGGCTAATGCGTGACCTCGTCCCACGTGGGTGTGACGTTTCTTTTTGTTAAATCAAGTGTAATTGGATTTCCTGTGAGTTTACACCCAATTGACTAGTAATATAGGAGTCGCCATTCAGTTTTTAACGACAATGAGAAAAAGTGACAAAACCCGGTTATCGTGAGTGCAATTATGTTTGACCACGACGGCCATAGGTTCCCTTGTGATCCCTGGTGTGGGGATCTCTCAACGTACACCCGCAAGGTAGAGATTGAGAGTTCGGGGGACTGTAACTACCGAGAGGAGTACTCGCTCTTCGATAACTCCAGAGGCAGGATATCCTTACTAGCTCAGCATAAATAATTGAAGGGACATGCGTTAATTATTAAACTAATCTGAATTGATTAAACACAGAATACTTGATCGACCGTGATTATCTTGTTTAGATTGATTTAAGGGACCTAGCATGATAGTTCAATTTCCCAAGATATTATCTTTATTAGGCGTGATAGAACAATCAGATTTAATAGTTTAACAGTTTTATAAAAGGGCGAGGAAAGCAATTAAATCATGCGAAGGGACACATTACGACGCACCCTTGAGAGGTGCGTCAGGGTTCTCAGAAAACTAACCCCTTTCGCTTTGCTATTTCTCCTTTTATTTAACGAATCTCAAGTTTCCGGGCTTAATTCTTCGGCTACAAGGGACAGGATACGTTCTGCTCGATTTTTGGATCGATTGCGACAGAACGCGGGATCAATTTCGCAGCGTGAGGCTTAGGCTTAGGGGTTGGAGTCAATACTCAGAATATGATTTGTGTGTTATGTGTTCTTTTCACGTCGAATTTGGGGCTGTATTTATAGGGAAGAGTTCGTGGAAAGATAGAATTTTAGAGCTCTAATCCAAGAAGAATTAGGAGAGAATACGTTATCAAGGTAATTTCAGCGCCCACGGCTGGGCGCCGAAGATTTCAACGCCCAGGGATGGGCGCCGAAGATTTCGGCGCCCAGAGCCAGGCGTTGAAAATAGGGTCTGGGCCGTATTTCCTTGTCAGATTTGGACTCGTGGAATACGGAGTCTTTGAGACTTATCCGAGTCTTTTAGCGCGTATTAACTTTATGACGGAATGCGCCTGGGCCCGTTACAAACTCTAGGCTCGTTAGGTTTTTAATTAATACGTAACTCTTATTTTCGAATTATACTAGGAATAGGATTCCTCTTGTATATTCTATCTCTTTTAGGATTTATGTCGGAGTGCAACACCTAATTCTGACAGGTTTCTATCTTTTAGGCCTTGCCACTTTTGGCAACTACCCGTTACGGCAGTTACTATTTTTAGCAGGTTTCTATAAATAGCAGGTTCAGGTGAAATGAAAAGGGTGATCGAGATTAGTTATTTTATAGGAGATGCGTTGCCAAGTGGAGATTTATGTTCTCATCATCGAACCTTCCCTTTCGGGAATGGGGACAAAAGTAGGTGTCTACAGCCTCTAGCTAGGCATTCAGTTCACTTGATCTCACTGAATTCTTAAGTTGTTAATTAATACTGAACCGCATTTATTAGACTTAGCGATTAATTTCGGACAAGCTCGAACCAAAATCTGACAAATGTTTCTTTGTTGGGTATCCAAAAGAAACAAAGGGGGTATTACTTGTACAACAAGTCAGAGAACAAGGTATTCGTTGCTCGTGACGGTGTCTTTTTGGAAAGAAATCACATTTCCAAAATGACAAGTGGAAGAATAATAGGACTTCAAGAGATTCGAGACGAACAACGAACCTAGAACTCTTTAGAAGCAGTTCAAGGTGAAGAACCTCCAAGGACTTTAAAAGAGCTAGTGGGAGCAGTTCCTCAAGACGTTGTTGCCCTTCGTAGGTCACATAGAACTATGGTTCAGCCGGACATATGGACAGGCGTCCTCTTGACTGAAAACTTAAATGTTGTCATATTAGATAGTGATGAACCTATGACCTACAAGCAAGCTATGACGAGCCCAAGCTCCACTAAATGGTTAGAGGCCATGAAATCTGAGATAGACTCCATGTCTGAAAATCAAGTCTGGGATTTGGTAGATTTGCCGGATGAGTTTACACCTATCGGATGAAAATGGGTCTTCAAATTGAAGAAAGACAAAGATGGAATTGTATACATATACAAGGCTAGATTAGTAGTAAAAGGTGTTGACTACGATGAAACCTTTTCTCCAGTCGCTATGCTTAAGTCTATTCGGATAATCCTTGCGATTGTCGCGTTTCATGACTATGAAATATGGAAAATGGATGTCAAAACTGCCTTCTTCAATGGTGTTCTTGAAGAGACTGTGTTTATGACACTGCCCGAGGGTTTTTTCGATCAAAAGAACCAAGGAAAGGTATGCAAGCTTAAGAAATCCATATATGGATTATAGCAGGCATCAAGGAGCTGGAATAAATGATTTGATGAAGCAGTCAATAAGTTTGACTTCATCAAGAATCAAGACGAATCTTGTGTATACAAGAAAGTCAATGGGAGTAAAATTTCATTCCTAGTCTTGTATGTAGAAGACATACTGCTTATTGGAAACAACATTCTTATGCTGGAGTCTGTAAAGACTTGGCTTGGAAAGTGTTTCTCAATGAAAGACTTAGGAGAGGCACAGTACATATTAGGCATCAAGATCTATAGGGGTAGATCTAAGAGAATAATTGGACTAAGCCAGAGCACTTACATTGACAAAGTTCTAGCTAGGTTCAATATGATGGGAGCCAAGAGAGGCTATCTACCCATGTCACATGGCACATATCTAAGCATGACTCAGTGTCCCAAGACATCTGAAGAGCGTAGAAAGATGAGTGAGAATCCATACGCTTCTTCTATTGGATCAATCATGTATGTTATGATTTGTACTAGGCCGGATGTTTCGTTCGCACTCAGTGCAACGAGAAGGTACCAGTCAGACCCAGGTGAGGCGCATTGGACTGCTGCCAAGAATATCCTAAAGTACCTAAAAAGGACTAAGGATCAGTTTCTGGTCTATGGTGGTACATATGAGTTGATTGTTAGAGGCTATACAGACGTAAGCTTTCAAGCCAATAGATGATGATTTCAGATCACAGTGTGGTTTTGTGTTATGCCTCAATGGCGGAGCAGTAAGCTTGAAAAGTGCTAAGCAAAGCACTATAGCGGTTTCTACAACTTAAGCCGAGTACATTGCTGCCTCAGAAGCAGCAAAAGAAGCTTTTTGGATTCGGAAGTTCATCGAAGTACTTGGAGTTGTCCCCTCCATTAAAGGATCAATGGCTTTGTATTGTGACAATAGCGGAGTCATTGCCCAGGCAAAGGAGCTTAGGAGCCACCAGAAGTCCAAGCACGTACTGGTTGGATGTCACATACTTCGAGAAATCATTGAAAGGAAAGAAATCGAGGTTTACTAGGTTGGAACTGACGACAACGTCGAGGATCCATTGACTAAACCGTTGCCACCAGTGAAGCACAATGCACATGTAGCAACCATGGGAATCAAGCATGTTGGAGAATGGCTTTGATTTTCTAAGTTTTGTTTTAGAAGATCTGTTAGATCTGTTTTTAAAACAATTGGTTGAACTGTAGGGTTTTTTTTTTTGCTTTCCCGTTCCTACAAGGGGGGTTTTAGGAGGCCGGCCGACTCGTTTAGAGAACCGTTTGAATTTTTGCACCTCGAAGGAGTCGCCACCAAACTTTATTTAAGGTCTTGTTTGGAAAGACCGCAAATGACTCTATTTTTGGATAAGGCCTTGAATCCTTGAAACGGATGGGTGAGATCCGGGCTCGGGAACGAAAATGCTTATTCGGCGAGCTTTAGAAATATTCAAGTACGTTGGCACAACATTAGTTCGAAAATAAACCCTAGATTAGACTATGTGGGTTTGAATTTTAAAGCAAAATAGAATTTCTAATTGTATGGTGGTCACTTTGCTTTAAAGATTCATTTAAGGAACCTAAGGACGGTTTGTCCAAAAATATCTTCGTTAAGCGTGATGTAACCTTTGTATTTTGTTGTATTTAGCATGTTGGTGATGAAAGCAATAAAGCACATAAAGCAACATCACAATACTAAATAAAGTGCGAAATTATTAAATACAAGACCCCCTAGAAAAGGACTAGGGAGTAGGTCCACATTTCCTAGAAATGGACTACGCATGTAAAGATGCGGAATTGAAAGTGCAAAAATTGAAATTGCGGTATTGAAAGTGCGATATTGAAAGTTCGATATTGAAAGGTGCGATATGGAAATTGCAATATTGAAAGGTGCATAATTGAAATTGCGATATTAAAAGGTGCATAATTAAAATTTGTACTTGGGCACATGAGATTCGAACGCCAAGCGGCTCCTTAAAAATAAGTGCGCCCGACACGAATTCAAAGACAAAAATCTCAACTTGGGAGAGGTTGCTCAACCCAAATATCCTTGATTTTGCATATTAAACTTGAAATTAAAAGCTTAAATATTGAAATATTTGAACTTGAAATGATTGAAATTTGAACTTGAAATGATTGAAATTTGAACTTGAAATGATCCTAGTTTTGGGAAATAACTATGAATAACCCTAAACATGGCAAGATCTTTGAAAATTGAAGACTTGAATTTGTATATTGAAAATGGAGTTTTGAATCTCAAAGACTAAACCTTTAAATGTTAAAAGGTGTTTATCTTTGATTACCCCATGTTTGATGGTGATTCTAACCCAAGAGATGATTGTAAACAACTTGGACATCCTTGAATCTTTGAAAATTGTATTTTGTATTTTGAAAAAGTTTGTATTTTTGGAAAACATGTGTGATTGTTGCAAGTGGTGTTTTTTATTGATTTAAAACACCAACTTTCTAATCATTTAGAAATCAAAGAAACATAGTAGATTAGATTGGGATTCGGATTTACCTAGTTAGATTTAGGCAAGAGCTCCCAATTGCTTTGGATTTTAGTAATTTTGTATGTGTTTTTGAGGAGTTTTGAGTTGTATTTTGAGGCGTAATGTCGAAATTACGACGTTGTATTGTTGTGCTCCCCCTTTTTTCGATGGAAATGAGGGGTATTTATAGGAGGGAATGGTGCAAAACGCCAGCACACGCCAGCGCAGGGCGCCAGGCCAGCGCAGTGCGCTGCTGACGTGGCTTGAATGCTGTCAAAGCAAGGACGGGGAATCGTCCTTGTTTCGTCTTGTAGCGTTGTACCTGTTGTACGAATAGTACTAGGTTTGGCGTTTTGTATTTTCTTGGAGGTTAAGGCATCGTTTAGTGTCTCAAAACAAACCTTTTTCGGGTTTTTGAATTCCGGTTTTACGGGACGGGGCCCGGCATGTTCGGTTTTGTGGGTCGGCGCCCGAATTTGACTTGCCTTATATGATTTTTAGTGGAAAAGGCCTAGTAAAACCAATGGGATGGTCTAATAGTTGAGATTGTACTTGGATTTTTAAATTCGATTTGGAAAGTTGTATTTTGTACTGGGAACCGAAAGGGGAACGGTCTCGGGGGTTGGATTTCGGATCTTGAATTTGGAAATATTCTTAGCAATTGGGATTTCCGCCTGGAGTTACTCCAATCACCTAACAAGGATAATGGTATCGTCATCATCCCAAAGGGGAGACACAAATTAGGTGTCTACATTAACCATTTCATATTTATGAAATTCTTTATTTCATATTCATTTAATTTAGTTTAGTATTAAATGAAAATTCCAAGTGATTCAAAACATTCAAATGGGATGTCAAGGTGGATTCTTCCACTACTACAAAAATAGGCAAAGAGACCCTTAATGAAAGACCCTTTGAACAACATAACGGGTCTCTTTAGTATAAGAAATCTAATATTAATAATGACGGGTCTCTAAGGTATATTGGACCCCGCATGCCACACTAAGTCTAAAAGGGACGAGACCCTTTAACTAAGCCAACGGGTCTCTACGTTACATCGGCCCCACTAATATGTCGCTTATAAAAAAAGAATTTTTAAAGGGCAAGAAAAAAAGACCTAATAAGTAAGGACACGGGTCTCTTTTTTCAATCCTAAATTAAAATAAACAAATGAAATTAAACGCTTTTCAGATTCACTTTCGTACCCTCTCTCCTCATAACTCACGTTGCTGATCTTAATTCCAATCTCCCTCTCCTTCATCCTCTATCAACCATATCGCCTACTACCCCTACTCGTCCATGTCCGATTTGGAGATGGTTTGCTCCGGATCTTGACAGATCAGAATCGACTGGTTCTTGAGGTTGCGGAACATTTGCGGGAGAATATGGTTAGGATTATTGCTATGGATGCTACTGAAGGTCTTGTTCGTAGTCGACCGTTTTGAACACTGAATCTCTTATTACCGTAAGATATCGTTATTTTTGCTGTTTTCAATTTCAGCAAAATAAAATTTATGATTCGATATGTTTTGAATAAAAAATAGAAATATGGGGGTATTTTTAGGGTTTTGTTGATTTGCATTTTTTATTTTAGATCTATTTTTGTAGATATTTGGATCTTGATTTGTTGTGGTTTTGATTATGGTCGATTTTGCGGTAGTCAAATTAGAGATTGTTCATTTCAAAGTTGTGAGCAACTACCGTGTCGTGTTATATAAGTGAACATAGAATTACTTGTGAATGGTATGAATTGGTTTTGTATCCATTAATATGTGTAGTATAGATTAATCAATACCATAAAGTTTGAGAAGTTGAATATTTTTTTACACGATTAATAAATAGATGGAGGTGTGTTGTGATCCAACCCCTAGAATTTTCCCTTGCTAGTATACTTGCCTAGGATCTTCTTTAGCCCATGGTGGTGGAGTTTCTCTGATACTGATATGCCATTACTTGATAGCCTCCTGTGCCCACAATGCTCTAGATTGGTGATTTACCTAATGCATTGGCACATTTTTATATTAAGGTATCGTGTATGTCCTAGATGAACCTTGTTGGTACTTGTACAAATTTAGATGCTACTTTAATGCCACTTTAATGATGATGAGTTTGTTGAGTAACACCGGTGAAGACATGTTAGGAAAAGAGGAAACATTGTTGGTTAATATATATTTAGAGTGTCAAGTGATTTCCACTTCATTGCCAGAAAACTTTTCAATGGATTAAACCCTTTTAATATGAAATTCGTTGCTTAAAGATGCATAGTTGTGCACTTGCTCTACCTACTGACCTAGACCTCAGTAAGATATCTGTTCATCCCTCGTCAGCTTGACGCCTTGGTGTATCCCAATTTCCTTGGGTCCATCGCCAAATCAAGGTACCCGACTACCCGTATAATGAGCCAGTTAATAGTTCTCTTGTAAGGTATTATTCATATGCTAACTCTATTATATGTTGTGTTTTTAGTGAAGGAATACTAGGTAGAATCATGTCGTAGTTTAAATACCTTCCTCAACAGGCAGGGAGTAGGGGGGGCATAAATCCTTTCAGCCAATACTTTGCCTGATTAGTGCCTTGGGTTTGGATGATTGTGTTCTTAATCATTTGCTTAGATGTTTAGCTTGATTGATCAAACAAATGAACAATTTGTTGTGCCCTGTAATCATTCTGATTCCAAACCAGGATTATACAACTAATTAGAAAGTTACCTGACAATATTACCTAAAAGTTAAAATAAACATTTTTAAATGAAGTTTTAGAAGTCTTTTACTCTGTTGTTGTTAACTTATCATCCTTCTGTACCATTAGATTCATATTCAACTGAGAAGTTTCAAGGTCTTCATTCGAAATCTAACAGTTTCAGTGATTTATTTGAGCTATATGAGTGTGAGTTTGAGTGCGTTCTCTCACTTCTCTGGTAGTTTAAGTGTAGTATAATTATTATTTGGATGTTTCTCTTTGTGCATAATATAGTGAATCTTAAAGGTCCTCAAAGATACAACTATCTGTTTTTAAGATTTAGCTTTATATCTACAAGGTTGAATCTCTGAAATCTCATAGGACAGATGGATGTTTTCCCAAACCTGGGAGGGTTTGTCAGGCATTGGACATAAAATTAGGAATATTAGCCTTTTGTGGATTTCCACTTCACTTTCTCTTTATCCTCGACCTTAATTGACCTTGGAAAAAAGGAGTGTTATGTCGTGCATGGTGTTATCTAAGTAAAGGCGTTATTTTCTCATGTTAGGTTAGGAAAGTAGATTTGCACATTCTATAATTCTTTTATCTGTCAGTAACTCATGCTTTCTCTTGATGCAATGTTTACTACTGAGGTGCATGAATTTAATTGGATTATCCTGATGTTAGGCAAAAGTGAAAATATGAGCATTAGGAAAAGATTCAGATATCTTTTTTGTCAAATTTATTACTCTGTACCTTTTGGCGTTTAACGTTTAATTGATTGTAACCTGCCTTTACAAGGTGTTCTTAGTTGATGAAAGTATCATTGAGTTTCTTTCTATTTGTCTATAAATTTATGTATGGAATTTCTTGATCTTTAACATGCTAATATGTCAAATTTTCCATTTATATAACTATATCTTATTTTCACAGTAAATATGCCAGTAGGCTGACTAAATTAAAGAAAAAAGTGGTGGCTTCAAAAGCTTTGTATATTTCCATTGTCAATGTTGTATTAAATGTTGTCCGTCGGCACAAGACGGTCACCGATGCTAGTTAATTTGGAGCATATGGCATCTCAAGCTCCTATCCGGTCTCTGGAGGAGGTATGTTATTGATATCTGACCAGGTATAAATAATGCATATATATTTTAATCATGTAAACAAATTTCTTGAACGGGTTGATGAATTAGACAATTACCCTGAGCTTAGCAGTACACGCATCTGATACGTTCAATTCTGCTAATTTGCAGAGCTACGTACAAAGCTGCAGCCTTTTTCTTTGGCCTTGTTGGCATATGGTAAAGTTAATGGTTTACTGACAAGAAAGGACTTCCAACGAGCCGCATCTCAGGTATTGCATTGCTGACTTCTGAGTATTGTGTCTATGAATCTTGACGATTCTGATATTTTTTTGTTGGTTTGTGAAACTAGGAATCCTAGAATTTTAGAAAATGTTCAATTAGTGAATATAAGACGTCTTCTTTTGGATCACAATTGCACAAGTGATGTCACAATATATATGTTTTGCCTGCACTCTGCAGTATGATTTACGTTGAAAACACAACTAATATTGCGGTTGAAAGATGGATTGATGAACCAGGGGAACTGAAACGGATTAATGTAACAAGATTGGTCACATTAATTAACTTACATGTTGTTCTTTGACTAGATATTATAAGTTAGTATGCCAGTATGTGCGTGTTTGGGTTAATGTTTGTCACAACTCCGTATGAGGCTTTTGTGCAGGGCTCCTCTTATTTTTAGTTGAGTAGGAGCTATATTCTGCTTTTCGTATCAAAAACCTGAAATTTGAGGTTGATTTAAGTGAGCAGGAAATCCTTGTTATTGGAATTATAAGGTGCATTTTGGAATTTAACTCTTATGTCTTTGAAATCAGTCAAACTGATTTGGAGTATGCCTTTGTGAATTATTCAGTCTTTCTAGATGTAATCTACTACAAGAGTAGTCATGTATGCAGTCTCTTTAAACTCTCTTTAAACTCTGCGAGAAGAACTGATGCATGTTGCAGGATGTCTTATTCTATGTTATGTGACAATGTCATTTATTGAATGACTGGTATATTTTATGTAATTTGCAGTACCATGAATGGACAAAGAAAATAGAATGTTTCAACAGAATAGGGGCAAGCCATCTCTTACCTATAATCGTTTATGAAGATTGTTGGTTATCTCTCGTCTGTTTGAAAAATTTATGGCGTACGACTTCAGAGATATACATAGTATTAATTTTTTATTAGGTTTATATAGGTTGTAACAAGATTTTACTCCTTTACTTGCACAACATTTGTATTTTTAGAGGTAAAATTTAGATTTATGAAAGTGAACGATCATGAATGAGTAATTTAGTAGAATGATTTTCTGCTGTTTTCATTTTCTTTCGTGTTAATCTGTATGCCAACTTTTGTTACTTTCCCTTGGATTGTATGGTGATAAACGACGAGCACAACTCCATTGGAGAAGAATATCCCCCTTGGGGCTGTTGTAATCTTGTCCATAAAATGTTGTGTTTCAGTGTAATAGTCTTTTTGGTTAAGTAAAGACACAGATTTTACTAAATTGGGGTTTGTTTTGATGCAGCTGTTGTAGGGGTAGGTTCATCTGATGTTGAAGCAAAGTAGACAGGTTTACAATATTGATATAGGTGTACTGAGGGAAGAAGGGTGATTAGTGATGGCTTTCAAGCCATTTGATTGGTATTGCCAGCCAGTGGCGAATGGTGTATGGGCAACAGCGGTGAAAAATGCTCTGGGAGCTTTTACACCCTGTACCACAGACACTATTGTGATTTGCATATCACATTTAGCTATGATGGGGCTGTGTGTATATCGAATATGGATAACCAACATGAATTTCAAAGCTGAGAAGTTTTGTTTGAGGTCCAAATATTACAACTACTTTTTGGCTTTGTTGGCTGGTTACTCTGCAGCTGAACATTTGTTCAGGTTAATCATGGGTGTTTCGGTGCTTAATTTGGAAGGGGAGGCTGGTCTTGCGCCATTTGAGGTATACTCTTCATTTTAATGCTTAGAAGTGAGAACTTGTTTTTGTTTAACTACGTTTGTTGCTGGACTTCATAATTCTCGTTGAATCTTGTTAAACCTTTGGCCTAATTTGAGGTATCTGAGTGTCATTTTGAAAGCTGGTTGGAATATAGATGTAAAAGAGTCTGAGTTATATAGGTGTATGAAATGTTGGAATAAAGATAAAAATATTATCTCTGTATATGTACATCCATTTGGGACTGAGATTCATTTCCTTTGGTGATGCAGCAAGTAAATTACAGTAATGCTAGAAAATGAGAAAAAGAAGGTTGGTTTCAACAATTTAGAGGATTTATGCAGATAGCTCCAAGAAGAAAGTGGCTGATGTAAGTGGACTTTATTTCTTCAAGATTTTATTGTTCATTGATCATTTTCAGATTTCTAACTTTGAGTTTAAACAATTTTTACATTCTACCTCAAAAATGTAATTACTGTTCCGTTTATTGGGGATTCGGAATTCAAAGTTTACATGTTTGGTGTTTATCGGCTCTGTATTTGTTATTAGGTTATCATGTTGAATCATATAGGGAACATAGAAGAAAACCTCTAAAGAGAAGAACATGAAAGAGGCTTGGAAGCTAAACCATGGAGATGGCATTGCCTTCTTGTTTTCTCTCAGAGAGCCAAACAACATTGAGAAAGTACGCCAGGAGGTTTGTTCAAGGGATGTTAGAGACTAGTATTATTGTTTTCATATTTAACTCAGTTGTTAATGGAGGTTTGTTGCTTGTAGAAGGTAAGGTTCAAGGGAAGTTCAAATTCGCAAACCACGCAAACAGAGGTGGAGGCGAACATATGCTTATGCCCGCACCGCTAATACTTATTATTTTCAATATGTTACTTTTGAATTATGTAGACTTTTGAGACTTATTATTTTATTTTTGGATATTACAATTGGTGTATAGTGGGATAATTTTTTTGTAATTATAAGAATTATTTTGGAATTGCCAAATTGTTTGAATGCTGATTTTTGGCCGAAAATTGTTTATGCTGATTTTTTTTTTATTAAAAAATTATGAAAAGAGACCCGTTAGGTATAAAAAGGGATCTCTTGAGTATAATAATAAAAAAATCATAAAATATTCAAAGAGACCCCCTATTTAACATATGGGGTCTGAGTTTGTTAATTATAAAAATATTAAAAAACTCAAAGAGACCCCTTATCTTACATATGGGGTCTGAGTTTGCTGGATAAATTAATATTAAAAAATTTAAAGAGACCCCCTATGTTAAATATGGGGTCTAAATTTTTTTACAAACAGACCTAATATCTCTAAAAAGGGGTCTCTTCCCCTTCTATATTATTTTTTGCACGGTTAACATTACAGACCCATTTTCTTAAATAACGGGTCTCTTGTTTTTAACAAAGAGACCCCCTCTACATGGGGGGTCTCTTTAATAAAGAGACCCCCCTACCTAGAGACCCCCTTAAATGGGGTCTCTTAGGCCATTTTGAACGGGTCTCTTTGCCCTTTTTTGTAGTAGTGTTCGACAAAGAAACACCCATAAGTGAACTTGAATATTGAAGTCACAAAGGATCCCTAATCCAGGTCATTGAAAGGTGGACGACCAATGACTAATGAAGATTAGATTGCAAGTTGATTTGAAGTTCGGTTTCTTGAACTAGATTGACTGGATGTCAAAATCTTTTGCATATATACTTATTGGATCTTGTATCGGATTGACCATATGAACACTTTAATTAAGAGATTAAAGTCATGTCATAAGCAGTTGTCATTAATGGTGATTAGAACCATTCCTCAGAACATGAGTAATTATGATTGCTCGTTTGAAGATTAGTTCGCTCTAATGCTCGCAAAACGTCGCACCGTAAAAGGAAGCTATAAAAGCAGTTATTGGGCGTACTATAAATCAAAGTGAGTGTTCATAGATTGCAAGAATGGATTATCCTCCTATCTTTGATAGGATATGGTGTTGTTGTGTAACAAGGCCTCTCGGAGAAACACTTATGGACCTAATAAGGATGGCTTGGATCTTACCTTATGTTCAGCAAGTAATACTAAGCGACAAAGGAATGTGAATGCACACTTGTCTGAATGACAAGTGGGAGACTGAAGGAAATGTGTCCTTCACCCAAGCAGCATTAGTCTAATACCAAGGTTTAGATTAATTACGAACAATTAATTCAGTGAGATTAAGTGATCGGAAGAGCTAGTTGGAGCAATGTTGTCTATCAATGAGTTCTATTCTATATTAGGTTCACATCTTACTCTTAACTGAACGTATAAGGTCACATCAATGGCATATAATTACCAGTTAGGTTGTATAATTAATTATAATTACGAATTAGGTTGTATAATTAAAAAAATTAGACCTTAAAATTGTTAAACATATACAGTAGGTCAATTATAAATTCAAGATTTACATACAAGATTCGCAAAAAATTAATTTAACATCATAAAAATTACAAATTTTGCATTCGAAAACTAAAACCTCCAAAACGTCATAGTTAGGCTTCGAATTTGGGAATTCTGGGTTCGGCATCAAATCTTAGATTTTTGTCAAAATTTTAAAACGTCGTTTACATACGAAATTAACTATAAAAACATAAGATTTCGACCATTATTGACAAAACTGCCGAAAATCCTACGAACATATAATCAAATAATCGCACGAATTTGCAATTAATTATAATCACGAAATTCATCACCCCTTTAATTCATTGAAAATTTATAAAATTTAATTCATGTGTACTATAATTGATAATGGAATTAATTAGAGGCTCATGATACCACTTTAGGGTTATGAACAATATAAACAATATATATTCATGCGGAAAAACCATAAAGCCAGGAATCCAAATTAATTGCCACATTGTCAATTACCATAATTTAGGGTACATACAATGTGATACGTGCCTTCCCTAGCTGCTCCCGAACCGAACAAGAAAAAGTCTTTTGAGCTCCCAGAGTCGCCCCTCGGTAGAAAGTCCACAACATCTTTGGATCCGCGTTATGTTCAACCAACTAGGATATTACTAAGGTTTTATGCACTCGGGTTAGGCTATAAACTATGTTCTTCTCCCTTGAACACATTATATGTGAAGAATATGTTTTTGATGTATTTGAATTATGAGGGCTAGCCTCATATTTATAGAGTAGGAAATAAAGAATTTGAGTCTTACTAGGGAAACAATTACCAATCCCATTAGGATTGAAATTCTTAACCAATTAGAATTGTAGCAATAATTAAACTCGTATTTAATCCAATTCTAGTAGGACTAGCAAAACTAATACTCAAAGCCAAAGTTACTAGGCGACTAAGTAATCGGACATTGCTTGAAGCCCAAGATGAAGCAAGCAACGCAGCCACAAAGGCCACACTGGCGCGCGTGCCTAGGTAGGCCCAAACGTAGTGCTGCGGGCCCCAAGGCCCAGCGCGCGCTGCCGTTTGGCCTCGGCCATACGTTGCTGCTTGCCTTTGCTTTCCGCTCCTTTCCTTGGCTCGCTGTAGCCCACGACGCTCCAGGACCATCGCACACGGCTTGGCGCCGGTGCTGGGCTTCACGCCTAGTGCTTTGCGCTCGACCTTTTGCTTGTCGAGCGATGGGCTGGCTCGCTTGCCGGCTTGTCTCTCGTCGAGCTTCCGATTCGTTTTCCGATTCCGGAATCTATTTCCGTTTCGAACAAATATTTACGTTTCCTTTAATATTTCTGATTCCGGAAATAATTTCCTATTCCGACAATATTTCCGATTCTGGTAATATTTACGTTTTCGGCAATATTTCCGATTCCGGCAATACTTCCATTTCCGATAATATTTTCCGATTCAATCCCTATTTCCGTTTCCGGTAACATGTACGAATTGGATAATATTTAAATTTCCTTCATGAACCATATTTCAGTTTCCGGCAATATCTTCATTTCCGTTTCCGGCAATATCTTCATTTCCGGAATATTCTTTACTTTGCCTTTTGACGATTTCAGCTCCCACTGGAACCGAGATTCGTCATTTCCGAATGATCATCAATAGAGTACTTAAAGAATAATATATTCAGTTAAATACTTGATCCATTCACGTACTATTTGTGTGACCCTACGGGTTCAGTCAAGAGTAAGTTGTGGATTAACGTTATTAATTCCACTTGAACTGAAGCGGCCTCTAGCTAGGCATTTAGTTCACTTGATCTCACTGATTATTAACTTCTTAATTAATACTGAATCGCATTTATTAGAATTAGCATTAAATGCAAACTTGGACCAAGGGCATTATTTCCTTCACATATGGCTAATCAGGTTCGCATAGGCTGCCTCACCCCAGCAGTACGAACCTAACTCAGACAACTCACCAACCAATGGGATCAGCCAAGGATCCTCTATCTCCGAACGGTTCGACAAGATCGTCGAACTCAAGAAAAGTAAGTAGAATATGCGAGCATACATCCTTGCATAAGCACCGGAAGGGCGCCCCACCGCGAAAAAAGTCCAACAACAAGGAGTATGGCCTCCCCTTGCCCTTTTACTTTTCTACCTCTACGGCCAAGTACTCCCCAATACACTCTGTAATAACTCGTATTTTTCTATAATTATAAATATATTTTATTATATTTATAAAGCATTTCGTTGTATTTTTATAAATTAATTTCATTTAATGAGAATTAAATGCGCTTTTTATTTTTAATTAACTAAATATTAATTATTTCGAAAACCGTATTTTTATTAAATAAATTCAATGAATTTATTTAATCGGGAATTGTTGGGTCGTATTTCAAAAACGAATTTAATTTAATTAAGGCCCAGTTGTTTGCCATAATCAAACCCAATAAAAGCTTGCTAGGATTAAATTCAACTAATCCCAAAAAGCAAGCCCAGCCTTAAACCCTAATACCTTACCCAGGAAGGGATGAGAACCTATAAATACCCCTCCCCTTCATGAGATCCCCTAACTTAAAAATTCTGAATTTTGCTATCCTCTCTCCTCTCTTACCTCTCCTCTTCGTCCAGCCCTTTCTTGAGCCACAAGGCACGAGCCGTGCCCTTGTGCTCGTGCCCAGCCGCGCCTCACGCGCACCCCTCTCTCTCCCTCTCGTCGCCTCGCAGCCCCGCAGCGCCCAGCTGATGAGCGGCATTTATGTCGCTCTAGGCTAGGATTTTATAGAGTTTTATTATGCTTTTTTGATAGTTTTATATAGTTTTGCTGCAATTTTATTCCCTTTTTCCATCTTTGATATTTTCAGGTAATAATGTTGAAAATGATGGAAAATAGCCGAGATTTGCTCGAGCAGGTTCAGTGCGATCGCACGGAATTTACGTGCGCTCGCACGGGTCTACAAAGTTGGCTCCAAAGTCAAGGCAGTGTGTGCGCTCGTGCCCCAAATGTGTGTGTTCGCACGAATCCGCAAAAAGGAGGCAGGAACTCCAAGGCAATGGGTGCGCTCGTGCCCCAAATGTGTGTGCTCGCACGAATCCGCAAAAAGGAGGCAGGAACTCCAAGGGATGTAGCCTGTTCGCACCACAGAATCGTGCGCTCGCACGGAATTTCCGTGTGCTCGCACGGATTTCCTGTGCGAGCACATGAGGGTTTTCTGAGAATTTGCAAAGTTATAGCCGTGCGATCACACGGTTGTTGGGCACGTTCGCACGACACGAAGGAGAAGAATCGTCGCAGGGCCTGTTCGCATAGATGCACAGCACGATCGCACTAATGCGATCGCACCTGGGTCTTCCCGTTCGCACGGCTGCGGGATTCAATTTTCGAGTTTAAATCTCTTATTTTTGGGGTTTATTAAAAATAGGATTTTGATTATTTTCAATTTACGCTTTCATTTTTCAGAAATACATTTTAGAGGTTTTGTGATTTTGTTCTTCAATCTAGAGAGAGAAACTCTTTAATTCCAAGCATCAATTCAGTAATTTTCTTCAACTCTTCTCTTCTTTATGCAATTGAATTCTTAGTTCTTTAATTCTTGCACTTGCTTAGTTGATAATTGTTTTGCAATTCCTCAATACCTTGAGTTCTTGATTTCAATTTTGCTTGTTACTTTGATTTTCAGTTTTTGATTTGATTGTGCAATTGAGTTTCCAATTCTCTACTTCTTCTCCTTTAATTTCATGTTAGCTAGTTTTGAACTAATGGATAGCTTGATTGTTAGGATGATTAGTGAGTAGTTTTAGGTTAGGGAAAGGGGAGAAACTAGGGGATGAATTAGGGGAAATAGATTATTGATTATTGGTTGATTCATGTGATTAAATAAGATTTGATGATAGGAAATCCATGCTAGTTGAGTGGTAGTTGCAAATGCTATTCGATTAGATTTCCGTGGAACCATAGGATAGGTTTGGCAAGACATTGTGGGCCTATCTTGTGTTGATCAAATGGCGGTACCTATTATATGCTAGTTAGTTTAGTCTAGGATTAGGCGAAAGCTCTTCCGTGGATTAGACGCTTAGCGTTCCCTATCCGAGAGGTGGCGGGTTCGTCTTTAGATGCCATTTGCCTAATCACCATTTTGTTGCATGATCACCATTGCTAAATAGTTGAATTGATTTCCCCCGGTTTCCCTAGGCTATCCCCGACTCCCTAACGTTTCCCTTTCTTGATTCAATTTTACATAGTTCTTTATTTGTTTTTAGACTCTTAAAAAGTGACAATTTAAAACAAATCTTTGATCGAACTAGATTGACTTCCAACTCAATAATTCACCGTTTCTTTGGGACGATCCCTTTGCTTACCGCTTGCCGGTAGTTGAAGTGGTTTTATAAATATTGTTTGCATAGGTGGTTTTTTATCAACGATGGAAAATACGCTTATCAAAATGGCACCGTTGCCGGGGAGCGATTGTTGTTATTGAGTTTAGTTGAGACTAGTTCATTAATTGAAAATACAAAAAAAATATTATTTCATTCTTGCTTTAGTTTTTCCTTTGCATTACTCACGGTTTTCTTGAGTGTTTATGCTTGATAGGGGACGTGCTCGTCAAAGGATCCTCCATCCTCTTGACCTTGAATTTGAAAGGACTCTAAGTAGACTTAGGCGTGCTCGTTCTAGCTCATCAAATCATAATCGGTTTGAGGCTTTGAGTGTTGACACGGAACAAGAAGTGAGTGAGCAAGGTAGTGAGAACATGGCTCTTCCGGTTAAGAACTTGGGAATACCGGGAGCATTTGAGGCTACGTGTGGGATTCAAGCACCAACTACATGTGCTAATAATTTTGAGATCAAGCCCGCCTTGATCAACTTGGTGCAAAGTCATCCCTTTTGTGGGAAAAGCAATGAGTCGCCTCACGAGCATCTCAAGCAGTTTGAGCACTATTGTGACACAATAAAACACAACGGTGTAACCTCGGATTATGTGAGATTGACTTTGTTCCGCTTCTCTTTGCTTGGGCGTGCTAGTGATTGGCTTGAAAAGGAGGTCAAGCCCAACTCACTTCGCACATGGAACGAAGTAACTAGTGCCTTCTTAAACAAGTTCTATTCTCATGGGAAGACGGCGGAGTTTCGCCACAAGATGCAATCATTTGAGCAAGGGCGTGATGAATCGCTTTTCGAGGCTTGGGACGGATTTAAGGAGTACCAAAGGGAGTGCCCTCATCATGGGATTCCCAAGTGGTTGTTGCTACAACCCTTTTACTTAGGATTGAGTCCAAGCTCGAAAACAAGACTAGATGCGGGCGCGGGAGGCCCCATCATGAACAAAACGGAAGATCAAATTGAGGAGATAATTGAAGATGTAGTTCAAAACTACCAATCTTGCCATGTAGGTGCAAGAAGTTATGATGGGAAAAGTAGGAATGAGGATGGTAAGGGTTCGGTGTACGCCATAGAGAAAGCAAGGATGATAGAGAGGCTTAGCTCGCGATTAGAGAAGCTTGAAAATACACCATTTGCGGGAAGTGCAGCAAGCAAGCCACCATCTCCGTCCACAATTCCACCTCCTTCGACAACTCTTCTCAATAAGGGGAAGGGCAAGGTTAGTTATTATGGATCAATGCCTCCGGGCACATTATTTTGTGAAAATTGCCAAGACTATAGTCATTCCCCCGATGCATGCCCTTTAGTTCATAACTTGTCATTTGTGGATTATGGCCCTTCGTATGAAGGAGAGTTTGATGTACAGTATGCTAATGCCATCAATGAGAGGTCTAGGAATGATAACCCTAACAATCCTAATTTTTCTAGGCAACTTAGAGGGCCCTCCATGTATGGTCCCCACCAAGGCTATGGCCAAGGAAGTGGGTATGATAACCAAGGCCGAGGTGGCTATAGAGCACAAGTCTATCAAAGCCAAGCGCCCTACGGTCAATCTCAAGGTTTTGGCAATCAAGGCCAATACAACCAAGGGGGTTATAATCCCAACCATCAAGGTGGAGGGGGTTATAACAACTCTTATGGGCAATTTAGGGGTGCCTCAAGTGGGGGTTATCCTTTGAACTCGGGAGTTCCTTATGGTGCATCTCATTTGCCGCCTCCCGGATTCAATGGACCGAGGACCTTTGGCAACCAATATCAATCCAACCAAAGTGTTTATGGCGTTGCACCTCCACCACTCCCGCCTCTCAAGTCAAATCTTGAGGCTCTCATGGAGTCGTTTGTGGGGGCGCAAGCCAAGAAAAACGTTGAATTTAAGGATGGATTTAAACAATCCAATACTCATCTTAAGATGATTGAGACCTAAGTAGCTCAACTTGATAGCACCATCAAGGAGCAACAAGTGCACACAAGTCTCCCACCCTAAGGTCAACCTCCTAAGCAAATGTACGCAATTGTGACAAGGAGTGGGAAGACTTTAGATGATGGTGTTACGTATGTTGAAGCTCATTGCTCTAGGGGGGAAATTTCTAAGGGAGATGAGTCCCTGGACCATGATGATGAGGAAGGGAAGTCTCATGTCGATGGCATGAGTGATGGTGATAAGTCGAAAGAGACTACCCTTCTTCCTCTCCCAACTCCTACTCCCCCCTACCCTCAAAGACCAATTCCACAAATTCTGGGAAACCATTAGCAAACTTTATGTGTCATTATCTTTTACCGAGGCACTCAAACAAATGCCCCACTACTCAAGATTCATGAGGGACATTCTTAGTGGAAAGAGAGGGTGTGAACCCAAGGAGACCGTTCAACTCACGGAGAGTTGTAGCGCTCTAATTCAGCACTCCTTTCCCCCAAAACTCAATGATCCCGGGAGTTTTTCTATCCCTTGTAGCATTCAAAAGCTAAAATTTGAGAATGCTCTTTGTGATTTGGGGGCAAGTGTGAGCATCTTGCCATATAAGATTTTTGAGAAGCTTAATCTTGGTGATCTCTCTCCTACCGCTTTGTCATTGCAACTAGCCGATCGATCGATTATGTTTACATTGGGTAGGATTGAGGATGTTCCCCTCGTGGTTGGAAAGCTTACTTTTCTTGTTGACTTCGTTGTCTTGGACATCGATGAGGATGCCCACACCCCCATCATCTTGGGAAGGCCATTCTTGGCCACCGCGGGTGCTCTTATCGATGTGCAAGGGGGACTTATCACCTTGAAGGCGGGAGATGCCAAAGCTAGCTTCAAACTTACTGTTGATGATCAATGTTGCCCCAAAATGAAAAGTTGCATGAAAATCGACACTCTTGCTTGTGTTGAGAATAACCACACTTGTGCTAATTCTTCTAACGATTTTCATGTTTCTAAGTGTACTAATAAGCTTGCTAGGTCCTCTCTCGGTGAAAAGGAATTCCATGGAGACCCAAAGGCGCTTGGGGATGAGTTTGATGATGTTGTAACCATCCCCGAGTTATTTGAGATGCATGATGAAGATGTTAATGGAGCTAAACACTCCAAGGTGTTCCATAGGTTGGCTAAGAAAGCCAAGAAGTCCAAGAAGGTCAAGAATCCATCAAATCCCGAGGAGGGGCATCTTGGTGGATCGTTTGGTTTTTGCCTCTTGAAAGGTGGTATCGGTAAGATATTTGTGGCCAAAGGGGAAAAGAAGTGCATGGTGCCTAATGTTGACCCAAAGTTGGTCGTGTTCGACCCCCCTTGGCCTTCTTGGGGGGGGGGGGGGGGGGTCTGTCAAGCTAATGACGTTAAACGAGCGCTTCCCGGGAAGCAACCCGGTTGTCTAACTCTTGTACTAATTTGTTTTTGTGTGTTTTCATCCTTTAAATTTTCTTTTAATAATGAATATGATGAGATGGGTGAGCATTAGTCGAGTAAGCCAAGAAACATTATTCCAGCTTTGTGCCATCGCACGGTTGATTCGTGTGGTCGCACGAAACTGGAAATTCGAGGTAGTAGCTCCCAGCCGTTTCGTGCGATCGAGCGCTTCTGGGCGTGCGATCGGGCTCAAGCCGTGCGATCGCACGGATATTTTGTGCGCTCGCACGGGTCGGGCGGAGCTGTTCTGCGATCGTGTTTATTGGAAAATCCGTCCCCCTTCTTTTCATTTCTTCACTTCATTTCTCATTTTTTCACCATCTCTCTACTTTCCTCTCTACTCCAACTCCTCAAAACTCCATTTCCTACTCAATCTCTCTCACACATTTCACTCTACACCACTCACATTCACAAATTCATCCTCATCCCTCACCTCAAAACCAATAATTTCAGATTTTTCTCAAAGACCCCCAATTTCTAGGGTTTGGGTGAACATTGATTTTGTGATTCCTTGTTGTGATTGGAGCATTGGAGTTTTCTTTTGGGTGATCTTGTCTACCTCCCTTACTTGTGGTGACGATTTCTTTCCCTTCTTCCTTCATTTTTCTTTACATTTAAGCTCATTGTTCATACTATTTGGGTGAAATTCTGAAATCTTTGATTTTGATTGTTTGGATTTGCATGTTTGTTTTTGTGTTTGTTCCTTGCTAGTCTACACTTGTTATGCATGTTTCATTGTGAATATTTGTAAAGACTAGTCTATTGGTCGATTTTTGGTGAAATGTTGGTGGAATTCTTGGTGGGTTGTTGTTTTTGAATAATGAGGATTGGTTGATGAGGATTGTTTAGATTGAACTTGAGTAGTGAAGTGATACTTGTTGGTGATAATTTTGATAGTAGATTGTAGCCTTTTTGACTAACTTAGTTTTTCCTTTTGCCTTGCATTGTGTGTAGATTTTTGTTCCCTAAGATTCATCATGATGACCAAGCGATCAAAGAAGGGAACCAACACCCAAGCGAACAAGCGGAAGGCTATCACTCCTCCGGCCTTCGAGACCTACGGAATTGTTTTTCCGGAGCAATGGTCTTGGAATTACTATGAGGAATTGTCTAAGCAGAACATCCGCCCGACAAAGTTCTATCACAAGAAGACCGTTCAGGACTTGGGGTTCGAGAAGGAGCTAAACGCTATGATTGCGGGGCTCGATCTTGAGGATTTTGTTACCATGAATGACAAAACGTATAGGAGGCTCACTCTCGAGGTGCTTTCCTCGGCTAGGAGGCGCCGAGTTCATGACAACGGGAAGGAGTCAGTCGACCTTCATTTCCAAGCTTTCAATTATCAACACGTGCTCACCGACGAGGCGATCAATGATTTCTTTACCATCTACCCGAACCGGGGTTTGATCGTTAATCCGGTGGCGGAGTGTGTGGACTCTTATGATGAGAATATTTGGTGGGGAGAGCTCACGGGAGAGGAGAGGAAGTTCATTTCCTCCTCGGCCAAGTCTTCTTCTTTTCATCACCCCGTCGTCCGTTACTTGAACCGCATGCTCCTATACGCGGTCTTTGCAAAGGGGGCCACCGGATCCTTGTCAAGCGGGGAACTTGGCGCCCTATGGTTAGCCACGGAAAAGGATGAGGGGATCTTGGATTTTGGGCAGCTGTTGATCACCCGAATCATTGGGCATCAGGACGGGCAGCCGACTAGTAGGGATATTCTCTTAGGAGGGATGCTCACTCTTCTCTTGAGGGCACTCCCCGGTGATCCCTATCATCACACCCTAGCTGAGTTGGAAGAGGTTCCCGGAGGGGAGTTCCTTGACTTGAGGACACTCTCCAATGCCAAGTGGATTAAGGCCACCAAGGACGACAAGTATATTTGGATGGTAAAGCAGCGAGATTGGTGAATCCTCCCCAATCCCGCCATCATATCTTGGACTCCTAATGTCCGGTACTTGCTTCCCCATGACCTGCGATTCATTGCCCAAGCACAACGGCTTCCTCCTCCTCAACCCAATCCGGAGTCTCTGTGAGGGGGTCGAAAAAAGCGCGAGGCTAATGCGTGACCTTGTCCCTCGTGGGTGTGACGATTATTTTTATTTAATCAAGTGTAATTGGATTTCCTGTGAGTATACACCCAATTGACTAGTAATATAGGAGTCGCCATTCAGTTTTTAACAACAATGAGAAAAACTGACAAAACCCGGTTATCGTGACATAAAGGGAGTGCAATTATGTTTGACCACGACGGCCGTAGGTTCCCTTGTGATCCCTGGTGTGGGGATCTCTCAATATACACCCGCAAGGTAGAGATTGAGGGTTCGGGGGACTGTAACTACCGAGAGGAGTAATTCGCTCGTCGATAACTCCAGAGGCAAGATATCCTTACTAGCTCAGCATAAATAATTGAAGGGACATGCGTTAACTATTAAACTAATCTGAATTGATTTCAGCAATATGCAGCATATAATACTAATTTGATCGTGATTATCTGATTTAAATAGCATTAAGGGACCTAGCATGATAATCGTGATAGAACAATATTATATTTATTAGGCGTGATATTATATTTCCCAATCATATTAGGTTATATTTCCCAATCATATTATATTTCCCAATCCGATTTCCCAAAAATATTATATTTATTAGGCGTGATAGAACAATCATATTAGGTTAGTTTAACAGTTCATAAAAAGGGCGAGGAAAGCAGTTAAATCATTGAAAAGGGACACATTACGACGCACCCTTGAGAGGTGCGTCACGGTTCTCAGAAAACTAACCACTTTGACTTTGCTATTTCTCCTTTTTATTTAACGAATCTCGATTATGGGACAGGATACGTTCTGTTCGATTTATGGATCGATTGCGACAGAACGCGTGGACAGTTTCGCAGCGAGAGGCTTAGGCTAAGGGGTTTAGAGTCAATACTCAGAGTATATTATGTGTTGTTGTGTCGTTTCACGTCGAAACTAGGGGCCTATTTATAGGGGAGAGTTCGTGGAAAGATAGAATTGCAGAGTTCTAATCCGCAAAGAATTAGGAAAAGAGACGTACCCAGGTACTTTCAGCGCCCAGGCCTGGGCGCCGAAGATTTCGGCGCCCAGAGCCAGGCGTTGAAAATAGGGTCTGGGCAGCTTTGTTTAGTCAGATTCGGATTCCTAAAATCCGTAGAGTTTGAGATTAATTCGAGTCTTTTAGCGCGTATCAATTTCATGACGGAATGCGTCTGGGCCCGTTACGAACTCTAGGCTCGTTAGGATTTTGATTAATACGTAACTCTTATTTCCGAATCCTATTAGGAATAGGATTCTCGCGGTTTTCTATCTCATTTAGGATTTATGTTGGAGTGCAACACCTAATTCGGACAGGTTTCTATCTTTTATGATTTGCCACTTTTAGACACTACCTTTTACGGCAGTTACTATTTTTAGCAGGTTTCCATAAATAGCAGGTTTCGGGTGAAATGAAATAGGGAATCGAGATTCGTTTATTTTATAGGAGATGCGTTGTCAAGTGGAGTTTTTATGCTTTCATCATCGAACCTTTCCCTTGCGGGAATGGGGACAAAAGTAGGTGTCTATAGTTAGCCCCCACTTTGACTGATTCTTGGAGTAAGACGATGGTCAAAGTATTAGACGGAGTGCGTCACACAAGCCATGGTGTACGTGACCTGTTTTGCGAGGGTCTCACGAGCCCCCGAGTGATAACATTTGACTTAAGGGTCATCACTTGAAGTGTCGACATATCCCTCACGTGTCATTGGGATTTTTCAACTGATAGTATAGAAACTTCCTCACTTTACCATTGGAAGGATCTAAAGACGCGTAGAAACTCCCTCACTTTGTCATTGGGAGTAACTACAGATGTTTTCGAAATTAAAGCTGTAAAGTGTAATTGGGCCTGGCCAAGCCCAATCACGAGGTAAAACGTTTTTAAAGATTCTCATTTTCAGGGCTCGCTAAACGAGAAAACCCCCTTGTTTTTATAGGATGTAAAACGAAGGAAAATCCAACAAATCAATCCTTTAATTTTTGGAAAAAGGGAAAACCAATAAAAGTTATCGCTGCAGCGACTAAGGACCTGCGCTGTTAGTGACGCAGACCCCGCCCGCTGAAGGTGGGCGAGCCTGTCCTCTGAGGGTGGACCCCCCGTCCGATAGAAGTGGACGAATCTGTTTGATGTTTTTGAAAATAAGGACCTACGCGGTTTGTGACGTAGACCCCGCCGGCTGAAGATGGCGAGCCTGTCCGCTGAGGGTGGACCCCCCGTCCGATAGAAGTGGGCGAATATGTTTTTTGAAAATAAGGACCTACGCGGTTTGTGACGTAGACCCCGCCGGCTGAAGATGGCGAGCCTGTCCGCTGAGGGTGGACCCCCCGTCCGATAGAAGTGGACGAATCTGTTTGAAATTTTATTTTGTTTTTTTTTTTTGAAAATAAGGACCAACGTGGTTTGCGCCTTAGACCCCGCCGACTGAAGATGGCGAGCCTATTTTAAATTTGAAGACTTTATTCTTTGAAAAACTGAGGACCTGCGCGGCTAGTGATGCAGACCCCGCCCGCTGAGGGTGGGCGAGCCCATTTTGAATTTCTTATTTTGCCTATGTAGAAGAGCTTTTGGTGATTACAACCTGTTGGTGGGTCGTAATATTTCTTGATTAGATGTGTCCTATAAGTGGGTCCACAATGTGTATATTCAACAATAATTTTTTTTTGAGATATCCAAACATGATATGGTGCGTGGCGCAGTCTGGGAATGTGATTTTGATTGCGCGCTCTTTGTTGGAGTTCACTTTTCGCGAGCCTCCAAGTGTTGGGGCTCGTCGGTTGTTTTTCTCGTCTTGTAGTCATGTTTGGGGTCACGCTCGTATGTGTGAGCGACCTCCTATAGTAGTGTGCTATTTTAGTGAAGCCGTGGAGTGCGACTTTAGCTTTCAGGCGACATCCGGTTTTGGCTTGGCCTGAATTATCCCTTGACAGACAGACATTTTCTATTTGGAAAACCAATGACTTGACGACACATATTTTTGGTGTTTCGAAGAATGACCATGATATTTAACTTGCTTTTTTGAAAAGTGTACATGAGCGTTTTCTGAGATGAGTCTAAGTTTCGACCAAGTTTCAATGTTATTATTATTTTTTGCTTATTTGGGAGCTAAAGGTGCTTTGGGCTTGATCTTACTTGTAATAGGGCCTCGTGTTTTAGCAACACGGTCTTAAGCCCTTTCCTATTCCGTGTTTTTGTGAAATCTGGGCCTTGGGCTGCATTTTCAGCGCCCGAGCTCAGGCGTTAAAAATTTCGGCGCCCAGAGGTGGGCGCTGGAAGTTCTTTCCTGGTAATATTTGATTTTCGGATTTCTAAACATGTTTCCGAATGGGATCAGGATGTTTATTGGGTGCGTTCAGCTATATATAGGGGCTAGGTACGTCCTTATTTTCCACCACTCTCAAATTCTTTCTCTCTTTTTTTTTGTTGTGCTCTAATTATTTACTGCTTTCGCCATGTCGATCCCTACTTTTTCACTCCAACGGACTGTTAGGCGTTGGCTACTAGCCCTTACTCCCACAGAAAAAGCTTTGTTAAAAGAATACCACTTAGAGGCACTTTTAGGCTTAAAACAAATTAATATTGATTATAATTTTCTGCATGCTGCCCTAAACTTTTGGGACTCCGATCATCATGTTTTTTCCTTTCGGGGCAATGAAATATGTCCTTTGCCTGATGAATTTGCTGCGATCCTTGGTTATCCTACTAATGCTACTCCTGTTACCCCTGGCACTATTGAAGAGGGTAAAACAACCATAAGGGCTTTCCTAGGGCTAGACGATAACATGTTTGCTGAACTTGTTGTAGACGATAAGGTTAACTTGGCAAAACTCGTAAAACATCATTTTAGGCCTAGTAAGAATATGACCGAACAAAAATTGAACATTCGAGCCCTTGTATTTTGCTTGTTGAATCATTATTTGCTGTCGAATAATAATGGTGAGTTCGGTGACATAAGGCTGATCCCCTTGATTAGCCAGATGGAAAGTTGCTATTCTATTATGCCGTTGGTTGTTGCTGAGACTTTGGTGAGTGCGGATGAGCTGAAGAAGGATGCCAAATCCAAAAATTTTAAGGGAAGCCCCCTATTACTGCAGGTAATCTATTTTTTCTTTGCGCACACATACGCCACTTTTATATATTTCTCTCCGCCCGGGGCTGAGTTTCAGCGCCCAGGGCTGGGCGCTGGAATATTCGGCGCCTGGTCCTGGGCGTGGAAACTGCGCCCCAGGAACCTTTTTTCTTTCTTTTCATTCTTTTGATTCTATCGTACCTGTTTTTGCAGATTTGGCTTGCGGAACGGCTTAGACTTTTGGAAGCTCCTGCCGATCCTAAACATTATCGCCCTATAGCTTTGGGTAACCGAAAATACTTGCACCAAGGCTTAGACTTTTGGAAGCTCCTGCCGATCGGTCAAATGAGTGAAGTATTTGCCATTATTTTCACCTGCCGTTTTCCATAGGTTGCGTAAAATTCGACCAATTTGTTGGTGAACCTATTTGGATACGTACTGTACCCCCCAAGTGTTCGTTATTTTTCCGTTGTGTGCGGATAAAATGACGAGCACTTTTCGAAAAAAGGAAAACTTTTGGCAGGCATAGAGTTTCAACGCCCAGGCTGGGGCGTCAGAAATTTCGGCGCCCAGCCCTGGGCGCTGAAAATAACTTGGGCGGTCAATTTTGACGTTTTTGCTTCACATATTCTTGCGTTTATTTCTATTTCGTTTTTTGCGCCTTGATATTTTGCTTCGTAGTTAAAGTTAATTTTGAGGCTATTTTGGAGGCTTTTTTGACTGTTAGCGTGAAACGTATTTTTGTCCAGATTAATTTTTTCTATTGGTGACTCAAAACAGTTTTGAAAATGGAGTTAGGGTGCGGAACTTATGAAGATCTTTGTGGAGGGTATGATGGAATCTATGTGAAACCGCTGTTGGTGGATTCTATGTTTTATGAATTTATTTTTTGGTAACATTTGCATTTGTTTTAAATTTTTGATTTTGGGTTGCATGGATTGGCTCTTATGATGGTTGGCTTTTTAAGGATGGGATAGTGTGGTTTATTTTGTGGGTTTCGGGAACTGGTTCACATGACATTATTTCAAAACCGAGTGGGCTTTGTTTGTTGGGCCTATAGTGGGCCGCTTTGTTTGTTGGGCCTATATGGCTCAAGCCTGGGGTTTAGTCTCATAAAACTTCGGTCCTTCACCGGTACTCATCTTGAATCCTATTCCTTTTGCGTTGACCCACTGATATGTCTTCACCCATCCGTTCCCGACCTGTTCTAGTGTTGATGCAGGAGAGATTAACCGGGTTGGATCGAAACCTTTATCTTGTAAAGCTAGGGTAGTCATCACAGTCTCGTTCTCCATAGGCCTCGATTCGTTAAACAATGTCCATAGAGCCTGGTTGTCCAATATTTCAGCTGTTTTAGTCTTGGTGAGGTGGGGTGCCTCATCCAAGGTGTGGCAGTCATGGAAAATTTCAAATCCGGGTTTTAGCAAGCCATCCTGAACGAAGGGTTCAGGGAAATCACAGCATGGGTGTTCTTCTCCTTCCCGAACAAACATCCCGTTAAGGGTCCTTTGATATGGGGGAAGGAGGGTGGTTTGTTTGGCTTTGTTAAGGCGTAGCCTAGATAGGCGGTCATCAATATCTTCCTCCGTTGGTTCATAACCTAAGCCAAAGGGAGTAGATTTGTCGGGAAAATGATGGAATGTGCATTCCTTCTTCCTTATGCCCAATGGGGTTTCTGGGAAATAACCTTGAGCTAACAGCATTCTAGGGATGACTGGGGATGCATGCGGGTCTAGGAACGCTGGATCATAGTCTTCGATGAACTGGATTGTTTCTTCTATTTGAAACCCATAAAGGTCATCTGCAGTTTCGGCCGTTCCAACCATTGTACAACTGACGTCGAGAGGAGGGGCGCGGATTTCTAGTATTACCCCGTTATGGTTAAGTTTAACCATTTGGTGCAAGGTAGAAGCCACACCTCCTAAGTCATGGAGCCAAGGTCGCCCCAAGAGGAGGTTGAAAGTGGGCTTGATGTCTATTATTTGAAACTCCGTGGTGCGTCCCACAGGCCCAGTTTGTATGGTAAGGTTGATTTTTCCCAACACAGGCCTTCGGGAGTTATCATAAGCTCGTACCCCTTGTGAGGAGGTTTGGAAGTCATCGCTTCCTAGCCCCAAGCAATGGGCGGTTCACAATGGGCAGACATTAACCGCCGAACCATTATCTACGAGCGCTAGGGGGATGTTTTGTCCTTTGCATCCAACCACTAAGTAAAGGGCTTTATTGTGAGCACCCCCATCTTTAGGTAAGTCTTTATCAGTGAAAACTATGGCCTTTTCTCCGGCATCTCTCGTGACATGGCTAACCAATGAGTCAGGTGTGATATCTGTGGGTACTGAGATGAGGTCAAGTGAGCGAATAAGCTTTTCGCGATGTTCCTTGAAGTACACATAAGATCCCAGATGGTAATCTCAGCCTTGGTTCTTTTCAGTTGTTTCAGGAGAGGATTTTCAATGACTTCCGCGACGGTGGCGTGCCGCCCGTTCTCAGGAGTTTGCCTAACCGGGATGTCGTCCATAGGAGGTGGGTGAATATCCGGTTGGTATATCCTTTCGGATCGGGTGAGGTTGTCGACCTCGGGCTCCTGAGGGGTGGTGTCAATGAGAGCATACCCGGGCCAAGTTTCAGTGAAGAGGTCCTGGCCCGAGACTTGAGATAGGTAAATATCTTCAGCATCATCGTTCCACACACCGCACACTTCCCCCTCGATTCGATCCATAGGTACCACGGCGAGTGGTGCACCTTGAGGTGTAATATACACCGTGGGGTCGAAATTCTCTGGTTGGTCGAGAGAGATGTGACAAGAGCCGAGTGGGCTCTTGTTGTTTTTGGGTTTGCCAACGTTAGGGAGAGGTATTACTTCATCCTCTATCATGTCCTGGATCGTATGTTTTAGATGCCAGCAGTTTTCAGTGTCATGCCCATTTCCTTGATGGAATTTGCAGTAAGTACCTTCGACCCAATATTTGTTTTTGATAGGAGGGTCACTGGTGGGGCCTATAGGTCTCAACTTTCCTTGATTGGTTAGTCTTGCAAAGGCTTGTACCAAAGTTGACCCGAGTGGGGCAAACTTTCGGTCTCGGACCCATCTTACAGGGTATCTTCGGGCGGGAGCCTCTTCTACAGCATGGACTTCTTGGGCTTGGGGTGTGTTACCCCGATTATAGGTGTTGGTCTTATATGCAGGTTTGCTCTGTATGGTTTTGCCGAGGTCGTCCTCGATTTTTATTCCCACATCATAAACCCTTTTAAAAGTGTCGAGTCCCAGGTACCTAAGGTGTTGCCTGTAAGCCGGGTCCAAGTTGTCAATGAATTTTTGGACCAATTCTGTTTCGGGAGGCCTATTGATTAGCTGGGCCGCCTGGTCCCTCCATCTAGCAAAGTAGGTTGTGAAACCCTCATTTTTCTTTTGGAAGAGAACTTCCAGCTCGCGCATGGTGACTTGGAAATCCATGTTCGACGAGTATTGCTTGATGAAGACATTGACAAAATCTTCCCAGGTGGGGAAGAGCTTAGGGTCCTGGTGATAGTACCATTTCAGCGGCACAGGTTCCAAGGACAAAGGAAAGGCAGGTAGGTACATGGACTTGTCCACGCCTTTCAAGTTCATGGTATTCACAAAGTTCAGTAGATGATCACGGGGGTTGTCTGTGGCCTTGAACTTTGGTAAGTCAGATGAACTGAACTTTTCTGGTAATTTGCCAGAAAAAGGTTCGGGCTCGAGGGAGAAGTATTTGCTCCCCATGGTTTGCTGTAGGACCATTTTTTCGATCTTCTTCTCGTTTTCGAGATCATTTTTGGCTTGCGCAGCCGCTAAGGCTTCGTTTTCCATTTTCAGTTGGCCCATGAGTTGGGTCATTTGGACCATCTGGGCTCGCAAATCTTCGATGGACATGTTTGGAGGTGCGAATCGAGGTTGGGGAAGCGGAGATCCTTGAAATGAGGGACGACGGACGGAGCTTGGAGTTACTAGACCTGGTGTTGGTGATGTATCTTCGAGACGCACTAGCCCTTGATTCCCTGATCGGCACCAAGTGGCAGGACCAGTCCTAGGCATAAGATAACCTAAAGTTTAGGTTCCCAAAGTTTCAAGCATTACTTAGTCTAGACTTCGACTCTCTAAATTGGTTTTTCATTTTTTCGCTTTTTCTTCTGTCGGTACACTTTTTTTGGGGGTTTTTTTTTATTTTGGTCATTCTTTGGATTTTCGAAACACTTGCTTGTGTGACATTCATAGTTGTTAGCATGTTCGGTCTTCGGGCCGAGCATTGCCGTCGTAGGAGGCCTAACGACGACACAAAGAGTTATTAATTTTTCGCGAGTCGCCTTTTGAAATCGAGTGCTTTTCTTACGCCCTCGTAGCAATTCTTTTGATGAGCATTTTTTGTGCTACGTACTTTCTTCTTGCTTGGGCACCGAGGCTGCTGCGCCTGACCAGAAAGTCAAGCAGCAACTTCAGCGCCCAGCAGTGGGCCTGAGAAATTTTGGCGCCCAGCCAGGGGCGTGAGAAATTTTGGCGCCCAGCCAGGGGCGTTGAAAATGCGTCCCTGGCTGGTTCTCGTTTTCTGTTTTCTGTTTATGCAACTTCGATTTCCGCGCTTGCCTAATAACGTCCTTTACGCGTAACAGCGTTTGTGGGATTCGTTACAGGCCATCCCGAGTGTCGCTTATTTTGTGGCGATCATTCGGGTTTGCGGAACACGTGTTTCGGTGTAACTCTCTGGCAAATTATTCTATGAATGTTTGGGCAATTTTTAAGGTCATTGGTTTTCTAGGATAGTTTGTCACACACAATCACATATTTCGCTACATATAACTACATTACAAACATGGATTTGAAAATTAAATATGCCACGTAGTTTATGATAGGCTTCTATGGGTAGTATTTACACCTGGCTTGGTACCGCTTCTATCGTAGATCCAACACATGCCCTGGTCGAGGTAGTGTCTTCAACAGACGAATTTCGCCCAAGAGGCCAACCCGCAAGTGCAAGCCAAGGGGGCATGCAGGCGAGAGGGACCTAATGGGCGAGCGATTGGGTTCGGGATAGGTGTACTACCTGCACAAGTACCGAGTGGGAAACATGCGCGGCGTATGCACCCCCCTATTGGCGAAAAAAGGTATCCTTAGTCCCAACTCCCGAGGGAGCCGAGATTCGTTATGATGTTCTGCCCGTTCACATTAATATGCTGATTTTCAGGTCGTCCCAACTTGATGGGGAAATAAACGCGGGGTAGGATCGTTTCACCCTTCGGCTATTTTGATTACCTACTAGCACGAGTATTTCCTTCACTATCCCCAGCGGAGTCGCCACTGTGAGGGGGTCGAAAAAAGCGCGAGGCTAATGCGTGACCTTGTCCCTCGTGGGTGTGACGATTATTTTTATTCAATCAAGTGTAATTGGATTTCCTGTGAGTATACACCCAATTGACTAGTAATATAGGAGTTGCCATTCAGTTTTTAACAACAATGAGAAAAACTGACAAAACCCGGTTATCGTGACATAAAGGGAGTGCAATTATGTTTGACCACGACGGCCGTAGGTTCCCTTGTGATCCCTGGTGTGGGGATCTCTCAATATACACCCGCAAGGTAGAGATTGAGGGTTCGGGGGACTGTAACGGAGAGGAGTAATTCGCTCGTCGATAACTCCAGAGGCAGGATATGCTTACTAGCTCAGCATAAATAATTGAAGGGACATGCGTTAACTATTAAACTAATCTGAATTGATTTTAGCAATATGCAGCATATAATACTAATTTGATCGTGATTATCTGATTTAAATAGCATTAAGGGACCTAGCATGATAATCCGATTTCCCAAAAATATTATATTTATTAGGCGTGATAGAACAATCATATTAGGTTAGTTTAACAGTTCATAAAAAGGGCGAGGAAAGCAGTTAAATCATCGAAAAGGGACACCTTACGACGCACCCTTGAGAGGTGCGTCACGGTTCTCAGAAAACTAACCACTTTGACTTTGCTATTTCTCCTTTTTATTTAACGAATCTGGATTATGGGACAGGATACGTTCTGTTCGATTTATGGATCGATTGCGACAGAACGCGTGAACAGTTTCGCAGCGAGAGGCTTAGGCTAAGGGGTTTAGAGTCAATACTCAGAATATATTATATGTTGTTGTGTCGTTTCACGTCGAAACTAGGGGCCTATTTATAGGGAAGAGTTCGTGGAAAGATAGAATTGCAGAGTTCTAATCCGCAAAGAATTAGGAAAAGAGTGAAGGAAATAATGCCCTTGGTCCAAGTATGCATTCAATGTTAAGTCTAATAAATGCGGTTCAGTATTAATTAACAAGTTAATAATTCAGTGAGATCAAGTGAGCTGAATGCCTAGCTAGAGGCCGCTTCAGTTCAAGTGGAATTAATGATATTAATCCACAGCTTACTCTTGACTGAACCCGTAGGGTCACACAAATAGTACGTAAACGGATCAAGTATTTAATGGCATTAAATACTCCATCTATGGATATTCGGAATCGACAGATCTTGGTTTCAGTGGGAGCTGAGATCGTCAAAGGCAAGACATGAATACTCCGGAAACGATGATATTGCCGGAAACAGAAATATGGATCGTATCGGAAATATAAATATTATCCAAGTCGTAGATGTTGCCGGAAATATAAACAGAAACATGGTACGTATCGGAAAATATTATTGGAAATGGAAATATTGCCGGAATCGGAAATATTGCCGGAAACGGAAATATTGTCAGAATCGGAAATATTATCGGAATCGGAAAATAATTCCGGAAACGGAAATATTAAATATTTGTTCGAAACGGAAATTGATTCCGGAATCGGAAATGTTGAATATTGTTCGTATCGGAAATGAATTCCGGAATCGGGAAATTAATCGGAAGCGCGTCGTACGAATTAGCATCGGACGAGCTTGCTAGACGAAGGCCCAGCACGAAGCCAGGCCCACGTCCAGCAAGGGAAACGCGCGCCACAACACGCCAGCCCAAGGCTGCGCCAGGCCCACCGCAAGGCAGGCCCAGCACGCGCCCAAGGCTGCGGCAGTCGTGGGCTGCGATGCTCGGGCTGTGCGCGCGCGCGCATGGCGCCCCTCGTGGGCTGCTGTGCGTGCGTGGGTGTTTGTGTTCACATACGAAACCTAAAACGTACAGGATTCGTTTAATGATTAAATTCCTAATCCTATTTGATAAATTAATTAAATAAGAGTTTCATTAGGATTCTAATTTAATTAATTCGTATCCTAATAGGATTCCAATTCTCTTTCCATACCCCTATAAATATGTGGCCTGGGTTCACAATTTATAACAAGTATTCAACTATTCAAAGTGAGTTTTTGAGAGAAAAATTCAGTAACAATCCTTGCCTAAAAGTGCCGAAAATTATTAGTACCTTAAGGGCGATTCTAGTTGGTCAATCTTAAGGCGGATCCGGACGTGCTGTGGACTATCTACGGAGGGACGACACTTGGAGTCCTAAAGACTTGTTCTTGTTCGGTTCGGGCGCAACTAGGGAAGGCACGCAACAAAGAGTATGCATCTATGCTATATGATTATGTGTAAATAATATGTATTCCTGGCTAAATGGTTTTTCCGATGATTTATGAATTGTCATATGTATATATCATAACCTAACAGTGGTATCAGAGCCTCTTATTATTTTCATAATCTAAATTGCATGAACATGGTTAAATATTACAAATTTGCAAGAATTAAAAGGGGTGATTAATTTTCGTAATTGTTAATTAATTGCAAATTCCGTTTATTTAATTATACGTACGCAGTTTTTCGGCAGTTTCTTCGTTACTCATCCAAATCGAGTGATTTTTGTGTCAATTCCGCATGTAAAAGGCATTCTAAAATTTTGACAAAAATAACCTTTTTCTGCCGAACCCAGAATTCTCAAATTCGAAGCCTAACTATGACTTTTCGAAGGTTTTAGTTTTTCGAATGCAAAATTTCGTAAATTTAAGATGTAAAATTAAATATTTGCGATTCTTGTTGATAAATCTTGAATTTTTGATTAACCTACTGTATATGTTTAACAAGTTTGAATGCCTAGCCTTGTTAATTATGCAATCTAATTTGTAATTATGATTAATTTGTTGAAAATTAGAATAATTTAGAATTAATTTGATTTTCATAATTAATTATAATTTAATTAGATACCTATGATTAAAAACCACCATAAAAATTGTAAATTTATGATAAATTTTAAATTTTTATGACCTAGGCTTGAATCCATGATAATCGGAAATCAATTGAATAATAAATTTTCGATTTTTTCGCCCTAAAATTATGAAATTAATATTATTTATTAATTTGTCATTAATTTTAAATATAAATTTTTAAATTTTATGCGATTCGTTCATATAACTTGCACGCACAAAGCAATGTACGCTACGTGTTACCCTTAAGGGGTGTTGTATAGTGCGGGCATGCGACGACGAGCAAGGGAGCTCGTCGCCCATGCGGCACGAATGCAATGAGCAAGGGCATGGTGCACGAGCACAAGGCAGCAGCCCTGCCTTGTGTCGTGGGCTATGAGCAATGGACGAATGGGCATGGGCGAAGGCAAGGCACGGCAGTCGCGTGTGGGCAGCAAGCGAGCTGCGCCACAACGCGCACTGCCTCGCGCAAGCGCGCGCAGCGAGCGCAAGCTCGCGTGCCACGAGTGCTGCGCCCAGCGTCGATGCCGCGCGCAGCGAGCGCTGGCTCGCACCAAGCGAGCGCTAGCGAGCGCGCACAACATGCGCTGGCGAGTGCACGAAGCAAGCGCTGGCCAGCGTGCAGCGAGCGCTAGCGAGCGAACGCAGCGTGCGATGGCTCGCGTGCATCGAGCGCTGGCGCGCGCGCAGCGAGCACATGCTCGCGTGCATCGAGCGCTGGCTCGCTCAGCGAGCACCAGCTCGCGCGATTGCTTGCGAAGGGTAGAAGCTGCAGCTACGCGACGCAGCGCATGGGCTGCGCGCACATGGCCAGCGATGGCTATGTGCGTATGGCCCATGGGCGTGCGATGCGTAGGGTGTTTGCGTTGCGATTAGATCGTTTTGAATGTTTAATTTGAAATTTTCAGTTTACGTAATTTTAATTAATTTTAAAATTAATAATTTAAATTATTTTCTTGGATTTTAATTTTGAATATTGTAATTATAATAAATTTTTATTTATTCTAATTATTTTACTAAAATTAAAATCATGAATTAATTTAAACACCACTGAAATTAAATTAAACTTTTGGATTCAATTATAAATTTATATGAGCTTTAAATTTTAATTAAATTTGTATGTTTCCGGTTAGACTAGAAATACATTTTTATGTTTAAAATTAGTAAAGCATATGAATTTATTAGTTTAAGTGGGAGCCCTTTTTAGTCATAAACTCTTGATTAGGTCTACAAATCCTTAAGGTTAAAACAACTTGATTAGAATTAATAAGGACTGAATAATTGGTAGATTATTGGTGCCCTTGATTAATTGCTGCAAATGTTTACGTGATGCATAATGTGTTTTACTAACCAGCTATGTGGGCCATTCATGATAATGAATGGGTGAATGGTATATATTGTATATGTACTGTTTTGCAGGTTATGAAGTGACTAGTATGGCCCAAATAGGATAGAAAATATGGTCTGCGTACCATTAATTTGAATGTAATTGGTCTAAAGTACTAAAGTCGTTTTTCAATTCAAATATTGTCTGCGTACCATCAAATAGTTGTAATTAGTTTTAATTATAGCTTATCCTATTTGAAGAAAATGGTGCCTCCCACGGAGATTTTCGAGACGGACTTTGAACTTAAAGCTTCAACATGAAGTCGGGCCATACTAGATCACATTTATCTTATGCATGCTTTAAGTTATTTATTGCTTTAAATATGTCTTAAAATGCATGAGATCAAGAGCTTGATTATGTTGCATGATTAAGGATTTTAGTTCACTTAAAATCTAACCAACATAGTAAGAGCCTTCAGTTCCAAACTTAAAAAAATTGAGTTAAAAGGTGCCATGCCAAAATATACACTTGCTTGGATATCCTTTACATCAATCTAGTAATAGTTTTCGCTCAGCGAGGTGTTACTTATTGATCCTAAAGGGGCAAGGTACACAAATAATTGTGAGTACATGTTAGTTTTGGTGAAACTCAACGATATAAGTACGGAGTCCTTTTTTGTCGTGGCAAAATCGATAGGTTTACCTAATAAGTTCTTAGACGTACCTATCAACCAAGAATAGTTTCTAGACTATTAGCAAAAGGCTTTTGCTTACCTAAGATGTTTTAGGATTAAGTCGACAAACTGTACTTAGTTCTTCAATGATTTTAGGATCTTGGAATCATTTTATTCACACCTGTCGGAACACATAACTTGAATAAAATGCTTAATAAACATTGAATTATGCATGTATGCTAGAATTTAAGTTTATTAAGAGAAACTGTGAATGGTTATTTATTTGTTTATTCTTTTCAATTGTAGTTTTTAAAATGGCAAACAACAATTCATTCAACATTCGATCAATTCTCGAAAAGGAGAAGTTGAACGGGAAAAACTTCCTTGACTGGCAAAGGAACTTGCAAATAGTTCTTATGCAGGAAGAAAAGGAGTATGTCCTAGAAGAGGCGATGTCCGAAGCCGCAGGCGACGGGGTCACTCAGGCAGCCCTCAATCGTTGGATTGATGCCAACAAGGATGTGAAATGTCTAATGCTCGCCACCATGAGTGCGGATCTGCAGAAAACGTTCATCAACTCAGATGCTTTCACAATCATCAGTGAGTTGAAGAACATGTTCCAAGATCTGGCTCGAGTCGAAAGATTCGAGACTCATAGGCAAATTCTTGAGACCAAGCTTAAGAAAGGCGAGCCCGTAAGTCCACATGTTCTCAAAATGATTGGACTCATTGAGAATATGAGTCGGCTGGATCAGCAATTTTCTCAGGAAATGGCTATAGACACCATCCTCCATTCTCTTCATAGCGGGTATGATCAGTTCAAACTGAACTACAGTATGAATAGTCTGGACAAAACGCTCACTGAGCTTCACGGTATGCTGAAAAGACGCTCAAAAGTGATAAGCAGGATGTGCCTATGGTGCGTGGGGGCAAGTTCAAGAAATCTGGAAAGAAGAGGAATGCTAAGAAAGGTGGCAACAAGGCCAACCCAAATAAGCAAACTGGCGCCAAATCTGTAAAGAGGAAGGTCAGTCAACCCACTTCTGAATCCGAATGCTTCTACTGCAAGAAGAAGGGGCATTGGAAGAGAGATTTCTTGAAGCTAAAGGAAGATCAGAAGAACGGAACAGTCGTTCCATCTTCAGGTATTTTCGTTATAGACTGTATACTTGCTAATTCAACTTCTTGGGTATTAGATACAGGTTGTGGCTCACACTTATGTTCCAATCCACAGGGACTAAGAAGAAGTAGAAAGTTAAGCAAGGGTGAAGTCGACCTACGAGTGGGAAATGGAGCACGGATTGCTGCATTAGCTGTAGGAACTTACTATTTGTCGTTGCCCTCCGGGCTAGTTTTGGAACTGGAAGAATGTTTCCATGTTCCAAGTCTTACTAAAAACATCATTTCAGTTTCTTGCTTAGATGCTAAGGGATTCTCCTTTTCAATAAAAGACAATAGTTGTTCGTTTTATTTTAAAGAGATGTTTTGTGGATCTGCTAGATTAGTCAATGGACTTTATTTATTAGATCACGACAAACAAGTATATAACATAAATACCAAAAAGGCCAGAAAGGATGATTCAGATCTCACATATCTGTGGCATTGTCGATTAGGCCATATAAACTTGAAACGCTTAGAAAGACTTCAAAAGGAAGGAATTCTAGAACCATTTGACTTAGAGGATTATGGTAAATGCGACTCATGTTTACTTGGCAAAATGACAAAGCAACCTTTCTCTAAAGTTGGAGAAAGAGCAAATGAACTATTGGGTTTAATCCATACAGATGTATGTGGACCAATGAGTACAAATGCTAGAGGTGGTTTCAGCTACTTTATCACTTTCACTGATGACTTCAGTAGATATGGTTATGTCTACCTAATGAAGCATAAGTCTGAATCCTTTGACAAATTCAAGGAATTTCAGAGTGAAGTAGAGAATCAATTAGGCAAGAAGATTAAGGCACTGCGGTCTGATAGAGGCGGTGAATATCTGAGCTATGAATTTGATGACCATCTGAAAGAATGTGGAATTCTATCAGAATTGACTCCTCCTGGAACACCACAATGGAACGGTGTGTCGGAACGGAGGAACAGAACCTTGCTAGACATGGTCAGGTCAATGATGGGTCAGGCCAAACTTCCATTAGAATTTTGGGGACATGCACTAAATACAGCTGCACTCACTATAAATAGAGCTCCGTCTAAAGCTGTCGAAAAGACTCCATACGAATTATGGTTTGGAAAGCCTCCAAATGTGTCTTTTCTTAAGATTTGGGGATGTGAAGTATACGTCAAACGATTAATTTCAGACAAACTTCATCCAAAATCTGACAAATGTATCCTTGTGGGCTATCCAAAGGAAACAAAGGGGTATTACTTCTACAATACATCTGAGAACAAGGTGTTTGTTGCTCGAGATGGTGTCTTTTTGGAGAAAGATCACATTTCCAAAATGACAAGTGGGAGAAAAGTAGACCTCGAAGAAATTCGAGTCGAACAACAAACTCTAGAGAATGCTCAAGATGACATTCAGGATGAAACTCAGAGACCTTTAGAAGAATCTGGTGAGAATCATGGTCAAACTAGAAATGTTACCCCACGTAGATCGCAAAGATATAGATCTCAACCGGAAAGGTACTTAGGTATTTTGACGAACGAGAGCTATGACGTTCTATTACTTGAAAGTGATGAACCTGCGACTTACAAACAAGCTATGACGAGCCCTAGCTCCAAGCAATGACAAGAAGCCATGCAATCTGAATTAGACTCCATGTCTGAAAACCAAGTATGGGATTTGGTCGATTTGCCAGATGGCTACCAAGCCATTGGAAGCAAATGGGTTTTCAAACTAAAAAAGGACAAGGATGGGAAACTTGAAGTTTTCAAAGCTAGATTGGTTGCAAAAGGTTACAAGCAAGTCCACGGTGTGGATTACGATGAAACCTTTTCACCAGTTGCAATGCTAAAGTCTATTCGGATAATGTTAGCAATCGCTACATATTACGATTACGAAATATGGCAGATGGATGTCAAAACTGCTTTCTTAAACGGCGTTTTCACAGAAACTGTGTTTATGACACAGCCTGAAGGTTTTGAGGATCCAAAGAATACTAAAAAGGTATGCAAGCTAAAGAAGTCAATCTACGGATTGAAGCAGGCATCCAGGAGCTGGAATATACGTTTTGATGAAGTAGTCAGTGACTTTGGTTTCATCAAGCAAGCAGACGAATCTTGTGTATACAAGAAGGTCAGTGGGAGCAAAATTGCTTTCCTAGTATTATATGTCGACGACATATTACTTATCGGAAATGACATTCCTATGTTGAACTCTGTCAAGATTTGGCTTGGGAAATGTTTTTCGATGAAAGATCTAGGAGAAGCACAGTACATATTGGGCATCAAGATTTACAGAGATAGATCTAAAAAGATGATTGGACTTAGTCAAAGCACTTATATCAATAAGGTGCTTGATAGGTTCAAGATGGCGGACTCCAAGCGAGGCTACCTACCCATGTCTCATGGAATGACTCTAAGCAAGAATCAGTGCCCAAAAACACTTGATGAGCGTAGACGAATGAATGGGATTCCATATGCATCATTGATTGGTTCAATAATGTATGCTATGATATGTACACTCCCGGATGTTGCGTACGCACTCAGTGCTACGAGCAGATACCAGTCAGACCCAGGAGAGGCGCATTGGACTGCTGCCAAGAATATTCTGAAGTACCTGAAAAGGCACAAAGATGACTTCCTGGTCTTTGGTAGAGATGATGAATTAATTGTTAAAGGCTATACGGACGCAAGTTTCCAAACCGACAAAGATGATTTCAGATCACAGTCTGGGTTTGTCTTCTTCCTCAACGGAGGAGCAGTAAGCTGGAAAAGTGCTAAGCAAAGCACCATTGCGGATTCTACAACTGAAGCGGAGTACATTGCTGCACATGAAGCAGCAAAGGAAGCTATATGGCTAAGGAAGTTCATAGGTGAACTTGGTGTAGTCCCCTCCATTAAAGGACCAATTGCCCTGTATTGTGATAATAACGGAGCTATTGCACAGGCAAAGGAGCCTAGACACCAACAGAGAGTCAAGCATGTACTTCGTAGATTTCACCTTCTACGAGAGTTCGTTGAAAGAAAAGAAGTCGAGATAAGAAAAATTGGAACTGATGACAACATATCAGATCCATTGACTAAACCTCTGCCGCAGGCGAAGCACAACTCGCACACTGCAGCTATGGGAATCAAGCATATTGGAGAATGGCTTTGATGTCTCTGTTTAATGTTTTAAAGTTTTAGAGTTTAAATCTTTGTAAAATATTATTGGTTAATCATTCACAATAAATGAAAGGAATTCATTTTTCCATTTAATTTGTGGTTTATTAAATGATGAGTCCCTTCAATTTGACGATATATTCAAGATAGACTGTCAGGACCAGTCCTTTGACTAAGAAATGTCTATCAAGTGAACTTGAATGTCAAAGGTTGAAAATGGTCCCTAGTCGGAGTTTTCTATAAAATTGGACGCATAGAAAATGTTAGACGATTAGAATGCAAGATGACTAGTAGTTCTGTTTCTTGAACTATGTGGACATGGCAATGTCATAATCATTTGCATAGATACTTACTTTGTGAAGACTAGTATCGGACAAGACCTATGAAACTTTACTGTAAGAGATGAAAATCTGTCATAAGTAAATTTCATTAAAATTATTAGACACTAAATCCTCAATACCTGAGTGATTTGAGATTACTTGTTTGAGAACTGGTTGCTTTGACGTTGACCAACCGTCGCACCGTAAAAGGAGGCTATAAAGGCAACGCTCAGGTAATCACCTATCAAACGAAGTCTAATCTCAAGATCGCAAGATTGGGATTGTCCTCCCATAAATCGGGATGAGATGCTTAAAAGTTGTACAAGGCCACTCGGAGAGCTAGAAACTGTGAAATGCATGGCCGTGCTCGGATGAATCATAGGCTATGATTATCTGTTTATTTGATCAGTTGAACTCTGAAACCGAGGAACACCTCTGGACATAATAAGGATGACAACTCTTACCTTATGTTCAAGAGAAAGCATCGAGCGACAAAGGAATTAGGAAATGCACACTTGTCCCTAAGGACAATTGGGAGACTGAAGGAAATAATGCCCTTGGTCCAAGTATGCATTCAATGTTAAGTCTAATAAATGCGGTTCAGTATTAATTAACAAGTTAATAATTCAGTGAGATCAAGTGAGCTGAATGCCTAGCTAGAGGCCGCTTCAGTTCAAGTGGAATTAATGATATTAATCCACAGCTTACTCTTGACTGAACCCGTAGGGTCACACAAATAGTACGTAAACGGATCAAGTATTTAATGGCATTAAATACTCCATCTATGGATATTCGGAATCGACGGATCTTGGTTTCAGTGGGAGCTGAGATCGTCAAAGGCAAGAAATGAATACTCCGGAAACGATGATATTGCCGGAAACGGAAATATGGATCGTATCGGAAATATAAATATTATCCAAGTCGTAGATGTTGCCGGAAACGGAAACATGGTACGTATCGGAAAATATTATTGGAAATGGAAATATTGCCGGAATCGGAAATATTGCCGGAAACGGAAATATTGTCAGAATCGGAAATATTACCGGAATCGGAAAATAATTCCGGAAACGGAAATATTAAATATTTGTTCGAAACGGAAATTGATTCCGGAATCGGAAATGTTGAATATTGTTCGTATCAGAAATGAATTCCGGAATCGGGAAATTAATCGGAAGCGCGTCGTACAAATTAGCATCGGACGAGCTTGCTAGACGAAGGCCCAGCACGAAGCCAGGCCCACGTCCAGCAAGGGAAACGCGCGCCACAACACGCCAGCCCAAGGCTGCGCCAGACCCACCGCAAGGCAGGCCCAGCGCGCGCCCAAGGCTGCGGCAGTCGTGGGCTGCGATGCTCGGGTTGTGCGCGCGCGCGCATGGCGCCCCTCGTGGGCTGCTGTGCGTGCGTGGGTGTTTGTGTTCACATACGAAACCTAAAACGTACAGGATTCGTTTAATGATTAAATTCCTAATCCTATTTGATAAATTAATTAAATAAGAGTTTCATTAGGATTCTAATTTAATTAATTCGTATCCTAATAGGATTCCAATTCTCTTTCCATACCCCTATAAATATATGGCCTGGGTTCACAATTTATAACAAGTATTCAAGTATTCAAAGTGAGTTTTTGAGAGAAAAATTCAGTCACATTCCTTGCCTAAAAGTGCCGAAAATTATTAGTACCTTAAGGGCGATTCTAGTTGGTTAATCTTAAGGCGGATCCGGACGTGCTGTGGACTATCTACGGAGGGACGACACTTGGAGTCCTAAAGACTTATTCTTGTTCGGTTCGGGCGCAGCTAGGGAAGGCACACAACAAAGAGTATGCATCTAAACTATGCTATATGATTATGTGTAAATAATATGTATTCCTGGCTAAATGGTTTTTCCGCATGATTTATGAATTGTCATATGTATCATAACCTAACAAAGAGACGTACCCAGGTACTTTCAGCGCCCAGGCTTGGGCGCCGAAGATTTCGGCGCCCAGAGCCAGGCGTTGAAAATAGGGTATGGGCAGCTTTGTTTAGTCAGATTCGGATTCCTAAAATCCGTAGAGTTTGAGATTAATTCGAGTCTTTTAGCGCGTATCAATTTCATGACGGAATGCGTTTGGGCCCGTTACGAACTCTAGGCTCGTTAGGATTTTGATTAATACGTAACTCTTATTTCCGAATCCTATTAGGAATAGGATTCTCGCGGTTTTCTATCACATTTAGGATTTATGTTGGAGTGCAGCACCTAATTCTGACAGGTTTCTATCTTGTATGATTTGCCACTTTTAGACACTACCTTTTACGGCAGTTACTATTTTTTTTAGGTTTCCATAAATAGCAGGTTTCGGGTGAAATGAAATAGGGAATCGAGATTCGTTTATTTTATAGGAGATGCGTTGTCAAGTGGAGTTTTTATGCTTTCATCATCGAACCTTTCCCTTGCGGGAATGGGGACAAAAGTAGGTGTCTACAGTCTCCTCCCCATGGTCCTCCCCGTAGTCCTCCTATCTTGGAGCCTTCCCCTAATGAGGGTGGTATGTCCTCTTCCTCCTCTCCTTTTGATTTCCATGGCTTGAAATCCACCCTTGCGGCTATCTTGCAAGGACAAGCGAACTAAGAGAACACCTTAGCTTCTCTTGCTTCACAAGGAAGCCGCACGGGGGATTCTTATCCCGATTTTGACTCGTCCTACTACAGTAGGCGGGTGTACGATATCCATGTTGACAAAAGGGATTTTGCCCCCTATGTCAACTATCCCTATCACCCTCCCCAACAAGGGCCCATCCCTAGTTGGAATGAGGAGCGTACACCCACTTATCCGTATTGGACGGGCCCATCCCAACCCTGTGTCACTCCTCCCTCTTTTCTGCCTTATGATTATACCATGATTGGCGGGAGTGACTACCGAGGTGACCCCATGTAACCCACTCCCCCACCGGTTGATCGGCCAGATGGTTGGCCCGAGGATTTCACCGGGTGGCCTAGGGGGTACATGGGAGGTTGGGATGGTCCCCGAGGAGAGCCTCCCCATGGCAACTACCCCCTTCGGCCCGAATATGGTTGGCCGCCTTACACCGATGCTTTGGGGCCCGACGTGGACCCCACCTACAATGTCACCCCTTTCACCGACGATGCGGCTCGTGCCCATCGCCTTGAGCGGGATGACTTTTGGAGGATTTATGATGCAAAGGGTAAGGCGCATGCCCCGGATCCTTCTTCTTCGAGTTCCCTCCGTTTCTTCCCCATCTTGATGTGATGGTATGCTTGTAATTAGCTTTGGGGAGAATTGCGGAGTGGGGGTTTTGCTTGGGATGATTTGCAGCTTGTTGGTGTTGTTGGTCTTCTTGCCACTTCATGTGGTTGTATATATGATGATGATGAGTCTTTGATGATGTTTTTGGTGTGTTTTGGCCATTTGGCCCTTGTCTCCTAACAATTTTTCTTGCTTATTTTTTAGCATTGTTTTGGTATGATTCTTTGCGGTGGGTTCTCACTTTCCACCTTGTGCCTTGTCCGTCCATTTTTGGTGAGTTTGTTCGGGTTTTAACGGTTCTTTGCGGGACTGGCTCCCACGATACTTCCGGTAAGATCCTTCCAACTCTTATGCATTCTTTTGGGGACGGGCATACATCATGTTGGGGCATTTGGTTGGATGGGTAGCTGTGCCCCTCCTTGCTTAGTTTTAGGCCTTCAGGACATGGCCTACTTCTATCTTGGGGGGAGTTTTGTTTGTGGATGCCTACTTGTTGATGCTCATTGCTTTGAAATCATATCATTACATGCTTGTTTCTTTGTTTTTTTAGTTTGATTTAGTTTGATTTTTAGTTTCCCTTCTTTTTCTTTGTGTTTGTTTCTTTTTGTTTCCTTTTTGGTGTGTTTTCTTATTTTCTTCCTTTTCTTTTTGTTTTGATTTCTTTTTCGTCAAGGCAAGTTTTCTAGGTTTTCTTAGGCAATATTCTTGATTGGGGCATATAAAATTGGAACTTGTAGATTAGAATGCTCTTATTCCTAGTTGGTAGATTTTTACACGGTTCTTAATGTCTTGGGTCGAGTCTAGGATTTGGTGTCAAGAAAGTTGGTTGAACTTTGGGTAACATGCGTCATGAACTCTTGGCTTGTGGTAAGATGGTGTTGAATTCTCTAGTGATTTGAAGCCGGAGAGAATGGTATTTGCTCCCTTGTGAGATTCATGTTCAAAAATAAGCCCAAACACATATATATTCATTGAGTGGCATGGATCCTTAACATTGACTTTCTTGTCTCCCGAGTTTGACCTTTTCCTTCCCGAGACCACGTCCGAACTACTTTAGGGGACGATAGAGGCATTGCTTTCGGTGACTATTTTTCTTTTTAGTTTAGAACTTTATTTTCTATTTTTCTCATATGATTTTGTTTGCATTTGCCCCATTGCTAGCCATTTGAGCCTTGACCCGTCATTTCTTATGAGCACAATACAAGCCTAATAGCCTTTGTTTTGTTTTCACCCTTAGAAGTGATAGTGAAGCTTTGAGTTATGATGCTTGATGTTTTGGATTGAATATGCAAAGTTGAGGAATGAATGTTGTTTGGTGTTAATGACAAAGTTTTGGAAGAATGTTGTACATAGTGAATAATTGATGCAAAAAGCAAAAAAATATAGAATTAAATTTTGAAAAAGCCAAAAATAGGGAAAAACAAGGCATGAAAAGTTTCATTTGAAACGCAAAAAGAGGAAAATCAAATCAAGAAAAAAAATGCAAAAAGAGTTGTAGTTTAGAATTGTTGTTGAATAAGCTTGGGGGTGCCCCAAATAAGTGGAAAAGTTTATTTTTGGTTGATTATTCTTGAGTTGAGTTCTCATTGCGCTTCACTTTAGGTATGAGCACCAAATTGCCAAATTTTTTCCACACCTTACCCCTATCCCACGTTACGCCCTAAAAGCCCTCTTGACCCTTTAGAGTTGAGTCATTGTCGGTGGAGGGAGGATTTGGTCAAGTTTAAGGAACAAGGTTGTCATGCTAAGATGTCGGGTAGCCTAATATTGATTTTCTGGCGCCTTCGCGGTGTCTTGAGACACTATTCTCAAAGGTGAATAAGATCTAGAGTTTTGACGTGGTATGCCCGGATGTAGGGGGATTGCCTAGCGTTTTCCCTTAGTTCGCTTTGCTTGATGCTCGAATCTTTCACTCGATTTAGGAAATTAGTTAGCGTGTACTCATTTATTTGATTAGTAATATTTGTGTTCTTCTATACTTATTCTATAATAAAGCCCCCATCTTGGATTTTGTAGTTTAATTTATTTTCTTCTCTTTTCTTTTCTTCTTTTCTTCTTTTCTTTCTTTCTTTTCTTGATTTGCGTTTTCCATTTTTAGTCTTGCCTTGATTAGATTTGCTAGGTTTCGATTTTGGTAAATTTTTAGAACTTGATAGGTTACTCATTCTTCCCTAGTTGAGTTTTGTTTGCTAGAGACTAGCAAACGCTTAGCTTGGGGGACTTTGATGAGCGGCATTTATGTCACTCTAGGCTAGGATTTTATAGAGTTTTATTATGCTTTTTTGATAGTTTTATATAGTTTTGCTGCATTTTTATTCCCTTTTTCCATCTTTGAGCTTTTCAGGTAATAATGTTGAAAATGATGGAAAATAGCTGAGATTTGCTCGAGCAGGTTCAGTGCGATTGCACGGAATTTACGTGCGCTCGCACGGATCTACAAAGTTGGCTCCAAAGTCAAGGCAGTGTGTGCGCTCGTGCCGCGAATGTGTGTGTTCGCACGAATCCCGCAAAAAGGAGGCAGGAACTCTAAGGCAACGGGTGCGCTCGTGCCCCAAATGTGTGTGTTCGCACGAATCCGCAAAAAGGAGGCAGGAACTCCAAGGGATGTAGCCCGTTCGCACCACAGAATCGTGCGCTCGCACGGAATTTCCGTGTGCTCGCACGGATTTCCTGTGCGAGCACATGAGGATTTTCTGAGAATTAGCAAAGTTACAGCCGTGCGATCGCACGACTGTTGGGCACGTTCGCACGGCACGAAGGAGAAGAATCGTCGCAGGGCCTGTTCGCATAGATGCACAGCACGATCGCACTGATGCGATCACACCTGGGTCTGCCCGTTCGCACGGCTGCGCGGGATTCAGTTTTCGAGTTTAAATCTCTTATTTTGGGGGTTTAGTATAAATAGGATTTTGATTATTTTCAATTTACGCTTTCATTTTTCAGAAATAGATTTTAGAGGTTTTGTGATTTTGTTCTTCAATCTAGAGAGAGAAACTCTTTAATTCCAAGCATCAATTCAGTAATTTTCTTCAACTCTTCTCTTCTTTATGCAATTGAATTCTTAGTTCTTTAATTCTTGCACTTGCTTAGTTGATAATTGTTTTGCAATTCCTCAATACCTTGAGTTCTTGATTTCAATTTTGCTTGTTACTTTGATTTTCAGTTTTTTATTTGATTGTGCAATTGAGTTTCCAATTGTCTACTTCTTCTCCTTTAATTTCATGTTAGCTAGTTTTGAACTAATGGATAGCTTGATTGTTAGGATGATTAGTGAGTAGTTTTAGGTTAGGGAAAGGGAAAGGGGAGAAACTAGGGGATGAATTAGGGGAAATAGATTATTGATTGTTGGTTGATTCATGTGATTAAATAAGATTTGATGATAGGAAATCCATGCTAGTTGAGTGGTAGTTGCAAATGCTATTCGATTAGATTTCCGTGGAACCATAGGATAGGTTTGGCATGCAAGACATTGTGGCCCTATCTTGTGTTGATCAAATGGCGGTACCTATTATATGCTAGTTAGTTTAGTCTAGGATTAGGCGAAAGCTCTTCCGTCGATTAGACGCTTAGCGTTCCCTATCCGAGAGGTGGCGGGTTCGTCTTTAGATGCCATTTGCCTAATAACCATTTCGATGCATGATCACCATTGCTAAATAGTTGAATTGATTTCCCCCGGTTTCCCTAGGCTATCCCCAACTCCCTAACGTTCCCCTTTCTTGATTCAATTTTACATAGTTCTTTAATTGTTTTTAGACTCTTATAAAGTGACAATTCAAAACAAATCTTTGATCGAACTAGATTGACTTCCAACTCAATAATTCACCGTTTCTTTGGGACGATCCCTTTATTTACCGCTTGCCGGTAGTTGAAGTGGTTTTATAAATATTGTTTGCATAGGTGGTTTTCTATCAACGACGGAAAATACGCTTATCACCAGCACTCGTGCACGAGGCTGCTGCTGCTGCTTGTTGTGCGCACTCGCGTGCTCGTCCCTTGCTCGCCCTCGTCCCGCGTCGCGTCGCAGCACAACAGCAGTGCTGTGTGTACGCGCGCTGTGTCCCGCATGTGCCCAGCACCTCTCGCCTGCCCTTGCGCGCACGCTGTGCCGCGTGTGTGTTCCCAGCGCCCTCGTCGCCCCTCTCGCCCCTTGCGCGCGCGCCACTGCTGCTTGCGGTATGTGTTGCGTGTGTTGTTGTTGCATTGTTCGTGCGACGCACACGCATACAACACGAATAATTGTTGTGTGTGTGTGTGTTTCCAATGGGAAAGATCAAATTTTGTTTTCAAAAATATTAATTATCAGTTTTAAATTGATTTAAGTATTGTGATTAAATTTAATTATTGGATTATTTAGATTAATTAAAACGGTTGTGAACACCGTATTGGGTTAGTAATGTGTTTTAATTAAAGAGATTAGTTTTGATGATTTAAATTATGATTTTCAGATTTAATAAATTTATAAAGTGTTGATTTTTGAAGTCAAAACATGTTTTCGGATTAAACCATTGTTAGGGTTTCGGTTTCAAATCGATTGAGCGATTGATTTACATAATTTAATGACAATTTAAATTATGGGAATCAACCTAAATTTTCAGATTGGTCATAAGCTTTAAAAAGTTGGTTTTAAGGGTTTTAAAGCGAAAATGTCAATGTTTTTATGCTAGGACTTGAGTTGACTATTTGAGACTATTAAATTACCAATTAATGATTGATTTCTAATTAAACTAAGAGTTTTAGTTTCTTAAATAGTTGCTGGAAATTTAGTAAACATGGATAATAATTTAGTTCTCTTATTTTGTTTTATAGGAGTTGATTTCTAGTGAGTCGTGATTCGCATAGTGGCCCCCGTACTTAGGTATTCCAGGTACGTACAAGACTAGGGTGACCACCCATCCCTTGAGGACTTTGTTATGTGTATTGAATGCGAATCATGTGAACTTATATGCTATGAATTCATGTTTGATGATTGGGAATGAATATGTTTTTATGAATTCATGTTTAATGTTGAGAACAAGCATGTTATTATTATTGTTGAATCTATATGAACGAGCATGTTATGAATTGAATTATGCCTTATAGATTCTATTGAACTATCATGTTATGGACTTTTATAATCGTTGAATTATGTCAAGCATACATGTTGTTCAAGTTGGTTGCATGTATGAGTAGTGCGCATGCAAGTTGTTATTATTATTATGCTATAGTACAGGATGTCTAGCATAATTATTGAGCCAGTCGAATATTGCCAGTGAGCAATATATATTCTACCAAGGGGTAGAATATGTTAGGGAGTCAATGTGAATTAAATTAAGGATAATTCTTGCTAAGGGCACACCCCGCTTTTTAATAGGCAATGTCGGGTTATCTCAAACAGTGTTTTTGAGAAGGAACAATGGGAGTAATTTCACTTGAGTCTTGTTTGATCACAAGTCCTAAAGAAGTAAAATATTAAACAGTCATTGTTGAATTGTTTAATTGTTCAATTGTTTGTATGTTGTGTCTTGAGTCGCCTTGAACATAATATACTAATTAACGTAAAGTGTAACCCAAAAGAGCTTCAAAACTCTTGGAATGTATATACCTTGAGTATGAACAATGGGGGGAGTCTTGCCGGAAAACTTGTACTCCTAGAATGATACAAGACGTTGTTTCATTCTCTTTGATGTCGTTGTGCATTGGAATTCCTTTCGGTATGGCCCGACTGTCGGTAATAGCCCTACTTATTTTGGTGTATGGTTGGCTCCCATCACCCTTTCTTTCCTTTTGAGGATACCTTACTTTACCCGTTCGAAGCTACTATTTATTAAACTGTGAGTCAAGAGTCGTGTCTCGTGTCGAGGCTTGTCTCCATGTTTACTTGTTTATTTTATGGCTTATGCATGTGGTTTATCTATTTTGTCGAGTGAAGCATGTTAGGATAGAATGTTATTCTAGCTTGTTCGTACTCAGCTTTTGCTGACTTCGTGCTTCATGTCTTTTGGTCATGGCCTTCGCCTTAATGACCCTATGATGATCCATCAATTTCATTTGAGTTGTTGGGGAGTAGATTTTCAATAAAGCAGGTTTATAGAGATAACTTGCGGGAGAAGTTATCTTGGGATTCGAGTTGAGAGTGTTATGCTTCCGTAATTTATAAACTCTATTTCTATTTATAGTCATGACTAATACTACTATTTTCAGTTAATGGATTTCAAACAGTTTGTTTTAGTTTGGGCCCCCAACGGTTCCAACTTGTTTTAATGACCATTAACTATTTATTTAATATGTTTGAAAATTAGTTAATTCCGCTGCGTAATTCTGGTAAATAGCCTTATCCGTTATCACGGTGGCGGTAATATCTTGGTAATTCCAGTGTTTTAAGTTGGAAAATATTTTATAAAAAGCAAGGAATTATTAGGGTGTTACAAAGTGGTATCAGAGCTCTAGTTTGAGAGCTGCTTTGCATTAATTAATAGTGCAAAGTGGTAACTCCTTAAACTACGATTGCGGAACTTTAGGATTTTCGAAAACTATTTTCCTAAAGTGAAAACGTTATTTATGAGTATTCAAAATTTTGAAAAGCCAAATACCAATTATTTCTAGTATTTGAAAATTATTTTAAATTTCGAATTATTTTTCGAATTTCCGAAATATTTTCGGGCTTTTCAAAAAAAAAAAATTATTTAATTAATTTTATTTACGGATTTTTCCGAATTTTCGAAAAAAATAATAATAGTATATTCTTTCGAAAATTCCGAATTAATTATTTAATTATTTATTTAATTCTTTTAAATTATTTTTGAAAATAATCAAATTAATTAAATTATTCGAGTAATTATTTTAAATTTTCGATTTTAATTTCTAATAATTTCGCGTATATTTGAAGTTATTTATTTAAATTAATTTCGAATTTTTTTAATCCTTTTCTAAGTGAGGAATGGGTAGAATAAGAAGGGTTAATTAGTCTAAATATGTGTTGTCTAAGTATGCCTTTCTAATCAAGTGTTTATGTGATTATGCCTTGACGTTGTGATCTTTTAATTAAAGTTTGATCATGTTTTGTTTGCTTTATGTGATTAATTGCATCACGAATCATGATTAAGCATGTACTTGTGCATTCAAATTGTATGGCTCAACGATCTTACCTTGTTTTGGAACACCTTTAGTAAGACTTTGTAGTTGTTAACTTTCGGGATTAAGATGTTGATTTCAAAGTACGTAAATCTAGGAAACCTAGAGAAGCTAGACTGTGAGACCCCACACATTTATGTCAAGAAGATTGAGTTTGCCTGCAATTACTTTGCTTCAGTGAAGAACCTACCTGAATTGAGAAAGAAAGATGTTATGGCATTGATGGTTATTCATTTCTTACCTTCCAAGAACCCACACATAGAGCTTAAGAACCGATTTCGGGATATGCATATGGAAAATGGTATTCCTAATTACTACAAGTATGGTACTCCAGATGGTAGATGGAGATATGATTTGGAGATTATGACTACGATTATAGAGCTCGCAGAGGAATGTTTTGATGATGGTAAGACGGTAGAGAACATCAACCTTACAGGATTAGAGCATGATATAGAGACTCAGATGGATGAGGATAGTGATGATGACGTTGTTGAGATTGAGAACCCTAACCCTATCATTCCTGAACCCACTATTGAGATCTCCAGTGACACAGAAATTGAGCCTGAAGTCGACAATGATGAGGTAAACAGTGTGTTATAGCAAAACAATGAGGATATGGAGTATGAGTCTGATCCAGAGGAAGACTTTGATGATTTTGAAGACCATGAGCCCTCTTCACATGTTTGTAAGGGTGGCTGGATAGTTGAGTAGCATTTTAATATTTGTAATAGCTAGTGCCTAGATTTAGTGAAGCAATAAAGTAGTACACTACTATTTATAGTTTTAGTAGTTCAGTTTTGTGGCTTTCCGAATAAAGTACGATCCAAAGGATGTATCATCTTTTTCCATTGAAGTAATAAAATCTAGAATTCCTTCTTATATCCTTAATTCTAAGTCTATACTATCTTTGAGCGATTATCACGAAAGGAATTTTATGCATTTCTTCAATGAAATTGTACTTGCAAGGTGGTTCAATCTTTCACCACTTGAACATTGTGATGCGGACTAAGGGGAAAAGCGGCCCATAAACAGGTGCATATCTGGCCTAGGGTCCGAATTTTTTTTGTATGTGCACCAATTGAATGACTAGCTAGTGCAATGTGTTAGTAAGGCAGTGTCCAACCTCAGTTGTTAAAGTTAGTCTTTTGTTTCATCCAGGAGAAGGGAAATGACTACCCAAGGAATTGCTGACGTGGTCAGGCAACTGGCTGAAGTAGTGCAGAATTTAGCACAGAATAGGAATAACCAGGGAGTTGATCCAGCTGGTGAGATGTTTAAGAAGGTGGCCCAAAGTAAGCCTCCTTTGTACCAAGGGGAGATAGACCCGACTGTACTTGAGAACTAGCTAAGGGAGTTCGATAAGATTATCGTAGCTGTCAATTGCCCAGAGAACCTTAGGGTTAATAGTGCTGTTTATTACCTTAGGGGAGAAGCCGATCTATGGTGGCAAAGATGTGAGAATGCTTTGAGAGCTACACCTGGATTTGGATGAGAATCATTCAAGGTAGCCTTAAGAAACAAGTTCTACCCACCATATCTGAAGAAGCAGAAAGCTCAAGAGTTCATCGAGTTGAAAATGGATGGTATGTCTGTAACAGAGTATTATTCGAAGTTCATCGAGTTGTCTAGGTTTGCACCGGAAGTGGTGGCAACGGAGGAGCTTAGAGCCCAGAGATTTGAGAGTGGATTGACTATGGACTTGCAACTTATGCTTGCTGGAGAGACCTTTACATCTCTTGACACCCTATATAGAAAAGCTGCCCATCTGTATGGCCTGCAGCAAAGAAAGAATGGGATTGGTGAAAAGAGGTGGTGGTCAGTAGAATCAGGGGAATTTTAAGAAAAACAAGGGAAACAACCATTTCCAGTTCAAGGGGAACCATGGTGGAAATAGGAACAACTTCCACAATAACAACGGAGATAAGAATCAGTCTGCAGGGAATGGAACGAGAGTCTATGAGTGTAGACGTTGCCATACTAATCACCCAGGTCGAGACTGTAATGGAAACCAAGTTGTCTGTAGGTTTTGTGAGAAGCTAGGCCATAGAGAATTTGAGTGTTGGGCCAAGAATGGGAAACCCAACCAAGGTAACCAAGGCAACCGCCAGAAGAACAACCGGAATAATCAAAACTAGAATGGAGGAAATAATGGTGGAAACCAAAGGGGTAACTAGAGTGGAAACAATGGCAATAGTGGCCAGGGTAATGGAAAGCCAGGAGGGAACTATCAACCAAATGGGAACCGAAATGCCAATGGAAGTGGCTATAACAAGGGAGTTTCCCAAGGAAAACTGAATGTGATCACTAGGCAGGAAGCCGAAAACTCGTCTGACGTCATAGTTGGTACTTTTTCTATTAACTCCATTTTAGTTAAAGTACTATTTGATTCTGGTCCGACTTACTCGTTTATATCAAAGGGTATCTTAGAGAAGTTAGAACTGAAGGAACCTGCAGAAATAGAAGTACCCATAGTGATAACAACAGGTGAGATCGTGAAATGCACTAAGATCCATAGGAATGTACCTTTAACCATAGCCAAGACCATATTCTTGTCTAGCCTAATTGAGTTTGAGTTAGGAGATTTAGATGTGATTTTGGGAATGGACTGGTTGGCCATGTTTAAAGCTAAGATTGACTGTGAGAAGGAGAAGATTCACTTGAAGTCTAGTCTAGGAAAGGTGGTATCGTATCGCCGTTTTGGGAAGCCTAGGAGTGTAGGAATCGTCACGGCAATGGAGCTCGTGAAATTAATACACAAAGGGAACCCTGTCTTCTTATGCAATGTGAGAGACCTAGACCATGTAATGAAAGAGCAACCACAGGATATTGCAGTGGTGAGTGAATTCTTGGACGTGTTTCCGGAGGAGATCCCGCGGATGCCGCCTAGTCGACCAATCGATTTTACCATAGATTTAGCACCCGGAACTGCACCTATCTCGAAAGCCCCATACCGAATGGCTCCAGCGGAAATGAGTGAGTTGAAAGGTCAACTTGAGGAATTACTAGAGAAAGGTTATATTAGACCAAGTGCATCGCCTTGGGGAGTGCCAGTCTTGTTTGTGAAGAAGAAGGACGGTAGCATGAGACTCTGTATAGACTACAGGGAGCTCAATAAGGTAACAATCAAGAATAAGTATCCTTTGCCTAGGATAGATGATCTATTTGACCAGTTGAAAGGAGCAGGAATGTTTTCGAAGATTGACTTGAGGTCAGGCTATCATCAGTTGAGAATCGCAGAGCACGATATACCAAAGACTGCATTTAGGACTAGATACGGTCATTATGAGTTCACTGTTATGCCTTTTGGGTTAACCAATGCACCTACAATCTTTATGGACTTGATGAACCGAGTATTCCATGCATTCTTGGACAAGTTTGTAGTGATTTTCATAGATGATATTCTGGTCTACTCTAAGAATGAGGAGGATCATGCGGAACACTTAAGGTCAGTGTTGAGTACCCTTAGAGACAATCAGTTGTATGCCAAATTCTCAAAGTGTGAATTCTAGCTAGAAAGAGTTGCGTTCTTAGGGCATTTTGTATCTAAGGAAGGAGTTGCAGTGGACCCTGCAAAGGTAAAAGCTGTCAGTGAGTGGCCTACGCCTAAGAGTGTCACCGATATTCGAAGTTTTCTTGGTTTAGAGGGTTATTATAGATGCTTTGTGCAAGACTTTTCTAGAATCTCCAAACCAATGACAACCTTGATGAAGAAAGAAGCGAAGTTTGAATGGAATGACCAGTGTGAGGAAGCGTTCCAAGCCTTAAAGACGCGATTGACAACCGCGCCAGTGTTAACTTTGCCAGATGAGAGCGGTACTTATGATGTGTATAGTGATGCCTCTAAGAATGGTTTAGGGTGTGTGTTGATGCAGAACGGGAAAGTGATTGTGTATGCATCGAGGAAGTTGAAGCCATATGAATCCAATTACCCTACCCATGATTTAGAGTTAGCCGCCATAGTGTTTGCATTGAAGATATGGAGACACTATCTGTATGGTGTGAAATGTAGGATATTTACGGAAAATAAGAGCTTAAAGTACATTTTCACACAGAAGGAGTTAAATATGCGCCAACGAAGGTGGCTGGAATTGATCAAGGACTATGATCTGGATATTCAGTACCATGAGGGAAAAGCCAATGTAGTTGCAGATGCCTTGAGTAGGAAATCAAGTCATGGTGTGAATACGTTAGTAGTTGCGAACGAGCTGTGTAAGGACATGCAGCGATTGAATCTAGAAATCTTGAGTGGAGAATGCCTTGAGGGTATGATGAATGCCTTAACCATCCAGTCGTCAGTATTTGATGAAATCAGGGAGAATCAGGTTGGTGATGTTAAGCTAGAGCGGATCAAGGAGAAGATTTCGCAAGGAAATGAGATTGATTTTAAGGTCCACGAGGATGGAAGTTTGAGGTATAAAGGACGATGGTGTGTACCTCAAAAGTGTGATGAACTAAAGGAGAAGTTGATGAGAGAAGGTCACAATACGCCATATTCTGTTCACCCGGGAGGTGACAAGCTGTATAAGGATCTGAAAAAGGTTTATTGGTGGCCAAGGATGAAGAACGAAGTGGCTGAATTCGTGGCAAGGTGTTTGACTTGTCAGAAGGTTAAAATTGAGCATAGGAGACCTCAGGGAAAGGTCCAACCTTTAGAAATTCCGAGTTGGAAGTGGGACTGTATCTCAATGGACTTTGTCACTTGTTTACCCAAGTCGAAAAGTGGAAATAACACCATTTGGGTAGTGGTCGATAGGTTGACTAAGTCAGCAGTGTTCATACCAATGAAAGAAACCTGGAAAATGGAACAACCTGCCAAAGCTTACATCAAACATGTAGTGAGATTACATGGAGTTCCTAAGGATATCGTATCAGATAGAGATTCTAGGTTCCTTTCAAATTTCTGGAAAAGTGTGCAGAAGGACTTTGGTACCACATTGAAAATGAGTACAGCATTCCACCCAGCCACGGATGGACAAACCGAAAGAACTATTCAAACCCTAGAAGATATGCTAAGAGCTTGTGTGATTGATTTCCAAGGAGGATGGGAAGATAGCCTATATTTAAATGAGTTTTCATACAACAATAGTTATCATGCCAGTATTGGAATGGCACCATTCGAAGCCCTGTATGGACGAAAATGTAGAAGTCCACTATGTTGGAGTGAAATTAGTGAAACCGTTGTACTAGGTCCCCAATTGATAGAGGACACTATGAATCAGGTTAGGACTATTCAATCCAAAATCCAAGCCGCGCAAGATCGCCAAAAGAGCTACGCAGATTTAAAGCGTAGGGATGAAGAGTTCCAAGTAGGTGACAAAGTGTTGTTAAAGGTTTCACCAATGAAAGGAGTGATGAGATTTGGGAAGAAGGGAAACCTTAGCCCAAAATATATTGGCCCATATGACTGTTAGGTTATGATACATATGACAAAACATAAATCATGCGGAAAACCTTAATGCCAGGAAACATATTATTTACACATAATCATTTAGCATAATTCAGATGCGAACACTTTGTAGCGTGCCCTCCCTAGCTGCGCCCGAACCGAACAAGAACAAGTCTTTAGGACTCCAAGTGTCATCCCTCCGTAGATAGTCCACAGCACGTCCGGATCCGCCTTAAGCTTGACCAACTAGAATCCCCCTTAAGGTTCCTAGGATTTTCGGCTAAATAGGTTGCAAGTGTTTTGCTGATTTTGTTCCAAAATCTTACCTTTGAATACTTCAATTGTATGTATAAATCTGTGACCCTAGGCACCTTTTTATAGTGTTATGGAAAAGGAATTGTAATCCTATTAGAATACAAACTTATTTAATTATAATCCTACTAGGACTCTAATTAAACAAACTTTATCTTTTAGGATTAGATTTAATCATATAACGAATCCCGGTAGCCTTAGGATTTCGAGTAACACACACGAGTGACGCACAAGCACCGCACGCAGGCCTTACAGCCCACGCACAGCGTAAGGCCCACTCGTCGCAGCCCCTTGCTCCGCATGCGCGCCCAAGGCTTCGGCTGGGCCTGGCTTTTGCGCTGGGCCTGGTCGAGGCTTGGCGTGTGTTTGTTGCGCCTTGGCTTGCTGGGCGATGGCCCAGCTTCGTGTTTGGCCTTCGTCTGGCAGGCCTCGTCCGCTGCTAATTCGTACGATACGCTTCTGATTAAATTCTCGATTCCGGAATTAATTTCCGATACGAACAATATTTAATATTTCCGATTCCGGAATTAATTTCCGTTTCGAACAAATATTTAATATTTCCGTTTCCGGAATTATTTTCCGATTTCGATAATATTTCCGATTCTGACAATATTTCCGTTTCCGGCAATATTTCCGATTCCGGTAATATTTCTATTTCCAATAATATTTTCCGATACGTACCATGTTTCCGTTTTCGGCAACATCTACGACTTGGATAATATTTATATTTCCGATACGATCCATATTTCCGTTTTCGGCAATATCATCGTTTCTGAAGTATTCATTTGCTTGCTTTTGACGATCTCAGCTCCCACTGAAACCAAGATCCGTCGACTTCGAATATCCATAGATGGAGTATTTAATGCCATTAAATACTTGATCCGTTTACGTACTATTTGTGTGACCCTACGGGTTCAGTCAAGAGTAAGCTGTGGATTAATATCATTAATTCCACTTGAACTGAAGCGACCTCTAGCTAGGCATTCAGCTCACTTGATCTCACTGAATTATTAACTTGTTAATTAATACTGAACCGCATTTATTAGACTTAACATTATATGCATACTTGGACCAAGGGTATTATTTCCTTCAGTCTCCCACTTGTCCTTAGGGACAAGTGTGCATTTCCTAAATCCTTTGTCGCTCGATGCTTGCTCTTGAACATAAGGTAAGAGTTGTCATCCTTATTATGTCCAGAGGTGTTTCTCGGTTTCAGAGTTCAACTGATCAAATAAACAGATAATCATAGCCTATGATTCATCTGAGCACGGCCATGAATTTTACAGTTTCTAGCCCTCCGAGTGGCCTTGTACTACTTTTAGCATCTCATCCCGATTTATGGGAGGATAATCCCAATGTTTCGATCTTGATATTAGACTTCGTTTGATAGGTGATTACCTGAGCGTTACCTTTATCGCCTTCTTTTACGGTGCGACGGTTGGTCAATGTCAAATTAAGCAGTTCTCAAACAAGTAATCTCAAATCACTGTTGTATTGAGGATTAGTGTCTAAAATTTTTAATGAAATTTACTTATGACAGATTTTCATCTCTTACAGTAAAGTTTCATAGGTCTGTCCGATACTAGTCTTCCCAAAGTAAGTATCTATGCAAATGATTACGACATTGCCATGTCCACATAGTTCAAGAAACAAAACTACTAGTCATCTTGCATTCTAGTCGTCTAACGTTTTCTATGCGTCCATCTTTATAGAACACTCCGACCAGGGACTATTTTCAACTTTTGACATTCAAGTTCACTTGATAAACATTTCTTAGTCACAGGACTGGTCCTGACAGTCCATCTTGAATATTTCGTCAAATTGAAGGGACTTAACATTTAATAAACCACAAATTAAATGGAAAAATGAATTCTATTCATTTATTGTGAATGATTAACCAATAATGTTTTACAAGAAATTAAACTCTAAAACTTTAAAACATTAAATAAGGACATCAAAGACATTCTCCAATATGCCTGATTCCCATAGCTGCAGTGTGCGAGTTGTGCTTCGCCTGCGGCAGAGGTTTAGTCAATGGATCTGAGATGTTGTCATCAGTTCCAATCTTGCTTATCTCGACTTCTTTTATTTCAACGAACTCTCGTAGAAGGTGAAATCTACGAAGTACATGCTTGACTCTTTGGTGGTGTCTAGGCTCCTTTTCCTGTGCAATAGCTCCGTTACTATCACAATATAGGGCTATTGGTCCTTTAATGGAGGGGACTACAACAAGTTCACCTACGAACTTCCTTAGCCATATAGCTTCCTTTGCTGCTTCATGTGCAGCAATGTACTCCGCTTCAGTTGTAGAATCCGGAATGGTGCTTTGCTTAGCACTTTTCCAGCTTACTGCACCTCTGTTGAGGCAGAAGACAAAGCCAGACTATGATCTGAAATCATCTTTGTCGGTTTGGAAACTTGCGTCCGTATAGCCTTTAACAATTAATTCATCATCTCCACCATAGACCAGGAAGTCATCTTTGTGCCTTTTCAGGTACTTCAGAATATTCTTGGCAGCAGTCCAATGTGCCTCTCCTAGGTCTGACTGGTATCTGCTCGTAGCACTGAGTGCGTACGCAACATCTGGGCGTGTACATATCATAGCATACATTATTGAACCAATCAATGATGCATATGGAATTCCACTCATTCGTCTACGCTCATCAAGTGTTTTTTGGCACTGAGTCTTGCTTAGAGTCATTCCATGAGACATGGGTAGGTAGCCTCGCTTGGAGTCTTCCATCTTGAACCTTTCAAGCACCTTATTGATATAAGTGCTTTGACTAAGTCCAATCATCCTTTTAGATCTATCTCTGTAAATCTTGATGCCCAATATGTACTGTGCTTCTCCTACATCCTTCATTGAAAAACATTTCCCAAGCCAAATCTTGACAGAGTTTAACATAGGAATGTTATTTCCGATAAGTAATATGTCGTCGACATATAATACTAGAAAAGAAATTTTTCTCCCACTGACCTTCTTGTATACACACGATTCGTCTGTGTTCTTGATGAAACCAAAGTCACTGACTGCTTCATCAAAACGTATATTCCAGCTCCTTGATGCCTGCTTCAATCCGTAGATTGATTTCTTTAGCTTGCATACCTTTTTAGCATTCTTTGGATCCTCAAAACCCTCAGGCTGTGTCATAAACACAGTTTCTGTTAAAACGCCATTTAAGAAAGCGGTTTTGACATCCATCTGACATATTTCGTAATCGTAATATGCAGCGATTGCTAACATTATCCGTATAGACTTTAGCATTGCAACTGGTGAAAAGGTTTCATCGTAATCCACACCGTCGACTTGCCTGTAACCTTTTGCAACCAATCTAGCTTTGAAAACTTCAAGTTTCCCTTCCTTGTCCTTTTTTCAGTTTGAAAACCCATTTGCTTCCTATGGCTTGGTAGCCATCTGGCAAATCGGCCAAATCCCATACTTGGTTTTCTGACATGGAGTCTAATTCAGATTGCATGGTTTCTTACCATTGCTTGGGGCTAGGGCTCGTCATAGCTTCTTTGTAAGTCGCAGGTTCATCACTTTCAAGTAACAGAACGTCATAGCTCTCGTTCGTCAAAATACCTAGGCACCTTTCCGGTTGAGATCTATATCTTTGCGATCTACGCGGGGTTAAATTTCTATATTGACCATGATTCTCACCAGATACTTCTAAAGATCTCTGAGTTTCATCCTGAATGTCATCTTGAGCATTCTCTAGAGTTTGTTGTTCGACTCGAATTTCTTCGAGGTCTACTTTTCTCCAACTTGTCATTTTGGAAATGTGATCCTTTTTCAAAAAGATACCATCTCGAGCAACAAACACCTTGTTCTCAGATGTATTGTAGTAGTAATACCCCTTTGTTTCCTTTGGATAGCCCACAAGGATACATTTGTCAGATTTTGGATGAAGTTTGTCTGAAATAAATCGTTTGACGTATACTTCACATCCCCAAATCTTAAGAAAATACACATTTGGAGGCTTTCCAAACCATAACTCATATGGAGTCTTTTCAACAGTTTTAGACGGAGCTCTATTTATAGTGAGTGCAGCTGTATTTAGTGCATGTCCCCAAAATTCTATTGGAAGTTCGGCCTGACCCATCATTGATCTAACCATGTCTAGCAAGGTTCTGTTCCTCCGTTCCGACACACCTTTCCATTGTGGTGTTCCAGGAGGAGTCAATTCTGATAGAATTCCACATTCTTTCAGATGGTCATCAAATTCATAGCTCAGGTATTCACCGCCTCTATCAGACCGCAGTGCCTTAATCTTCTTGCCTAATTGATTCTCTACTTCACTCTGAAATTCCTTGAATTTGTCAAAGGATTCAGACTTATGCTTCATTAGGTACACATAACCATATCTACTGAAGTCATCAGTGAAAGTGATAAAGTAGCTGAAACCACCTCTAGCATTTGTACTCATTGGTCCACATACATCTGTATGGATTAAACCCAATAGTTCATTTGCTCTTTCTCCAACTTTAGAGAAAGGTTGATTTGTCTTTTTTCCAAGTAAACATGATTCGCACTTACCATAATCCTCTAAGTCAAATGGTTATCGAATTCCTTCTTTTTGAAGTCTTTCCATGCGTTTCAAGTTAATATGGCCTAATCGACAATGCCACAGATAAGTGAGATTTGAATCATCCTTTTTGGCCTTTTTGGTATTTATGTCATAAACTTGTTTGTCGTGATCTAATAAATAAAGTCCATTGACTAATCTAGCAGATCCATAAAACATCTCTTTAAAATAAAACGAACAACTATTGTCTTTTATTAAAAAGGAAAATCCCTTAGCATCTAAGCAAGAAATAAAAATGATGTTTTTAGTAAGACTTGGAACATGGAAACACTATTCCAGTTCCAAAACTAGCCCAGAGGGCAACGACAAATAATAAGTTCCTACAGCTAATGCAGCAATCCGTGCTCCATTTCCCACTCGTAGGTCGACTTCACCCTTGCTTAACCTTCTACTTCTTCTTAGTCCATGTGGATTGGAACATAAGTGTGAGCCACAACCTGTATCTAATACCCAAGAAGATGAATTAGCGAGTATATAGTCTATAACGAAAATACCTGAAGATGGAACGACTGTTCCGTTCTTCTGATCTTCCTTTAGCTTTGGACATTCTCTTTTGTAATGGTCTATTCCATCGCAATAAAGACAGCTTGATGTGGACTTGTCCTGCTTTGATTTAGCATTGCCCTTGGACTTTCCACCTTTCTTGAAGGGTCTCCCTTTAGCCCTGAGTAAATCTTTGGCTTCACAGTCCAGTATTATCTCAGCCTTTCTGACAAGGTGAACAAATTCTGCAACTTTTTCTTCTCTTGGGTCACTTAGGTATAGTTGCTTGAGGCGACCAAACCCACTGTGCAGTGAATTGAGCAAGATAGAGACTGCCATTCTTTCGCCTATTGGTGTTCCTAGAAGACTTAGGCAATCAAAATATGAAAGCATAAGCTCCACATGGAACCTTAGTGGGACGCCTACCCTTTGTTTGGTGCGAAGGAGCTGAACATGTGTTTCTTGCACCTCCATCCTATAACACCTGTTAGGAGAACTAACCTTAACACCAGACATTGATTCAATCAACTCATGGACGTTTAGGTCCCTGTCCTCCGTGCTTCCACGACAGATATCCCTCAGATTTTTGATGAGCGTAAAAGGTTCGTGAGCTACAAACCTTCTAGCCCATTCATCAGGGATATTGTTCAGCATGAGACTCATAACCTTTTTAAGCATAGTAGCTTGGCATGGGATGTAACAACACATACTCAAGTCCATTGAGTCTGACTATTTCAACTAGCTTAGCTTCCCATTCAAGAAAATTTGTTAGGTTCAACTTGACCATAAGCTCAGAACCCATGATGATGTTTTGATTGTTGTTTGCCATAGTTAAAACTACAATTGAAAAAGAATAAACAAATAAATAATCATTCACAGTTTCTCTTAATAAACTTAAATTCTAGCATACATGCATAGTTTAATGTTCATTAAGCATTTTATTCAAGTTATGTGTTCCGGCAGGTGTGAATAAAATGATTCCAAGACCCTAAAACCCATTGAAGAATTAAGCACATTATGTATTTAGACTCAATTCTAAAATCTTTTAGGTAAGCAAAAGCCTTTTGCTAATAGTCTAGAAACTACTCTTGGTTGATAGGTACGTCTAAGAACTTATTAGGTAAACCTATCGATTTTGCCACGACATAAAAGGACCCCTTACTTATATCGTTGAGTTTCACCAAAACTAACATGTACTCACAATTATTTGTGTACCTTACCCCTTTAGGATCAATAAGTAACACCTCGCTGAGCGTAAAACTATTACTAGATTGATGTAAAGGTTATCCAAGTAAGTGTTATTTTGGCATGGCACCTTTTAACTCAATTTTTAGGTTTGGAAGTTAAGGCTCTTACTATGTTGGTTAGATTTTAAGTGAACTAAAATCCTTCATCATGCAACATAATCAAGCTTCAATCTCATGCATATTTAAGACATATTTAAAAGCAATAAATAACTTAAAGCATGCATAAGATAAATGTGATCTAGTATGGCCCGACTTCATCTTGAAGCTTCAACTTCAAAGTCCGTCTTGAAAATGGATTGGAAACTTCGTCTTGAATTTCACCGTGGGAGGCGCCATTTTCTTCAAATAGGATCAGCTATAATTAAACTAATTACAACTATTTGATGGTACGCAGACCATATTTAAATTGAAAAACAAATTTGGTGCATTAGACCAATTACATTCAAATTAATGGTACGCAGACCATATTTTCTATCCTATTTGGGCCATACTGGTCACTTCATAACCTGCAAAACAGTACATATACAATATATACCATTCACCCATTCATTATCATGAATGACCCACATAGCTGGTTAATAAAACACATTGTATGCATCACATAAATATTTGCAGCAATTAATCAAGGGCACCAATAATCTACCAATTATTCAGTGCTTATTAATTCTAATCAAGTTTTTTAACCTTAAAGGATTTGTAGACCTAATCAAGAGTTTATGACTAAAATTGCTCCCACTTAAACCAATAAATTCAAATGCTTTACTAATTTTAAACATAAAAATGTATTTCTAGTCTAACCGGAAACATACAAGTTTAATTAAAATTTAAAGCTCATATAAATTTATAATTGAATCCATTTTATTTAATTTATTTTCAGTTGATTTAAATGAATTTAAATTAATTCAAGGTTTAATTTTAGTAAAATAATTAGTATAAATTAAAATTTATAATAATTATAATATTCAAAATTAAATCCGAGAAAACAATTTAAATTATTAATTTTAAAATTAATTAAAATTATTTCCGAACTGAAAATTCCAAATTAAAATTAAGACGAACCAATCGGGTCAAGAAAAGGCCATGGGCTTGCGCCCATACCTCGTCACGTCCAACAAGCAACAAACCCCTTGTCACTCGATTGATCATACCGCAAAGCCCAAGCAACAACGCACCAATGCGTCAGGCCCAACGAGCCATGCTTGCGCGCAGCCCACCCGCCCATCGCCTTGGCGCGCTGCTGGCCATGGCTTGCTGGACAGCTCGTCGCTGCCTAGGCCCATGCCTTGGCGTGCTGCTGGGCGACGCAACGCATGTGTGGCGCAGCATCCATCGCTGCCCACACGTGCTTGCCTTGCTCGCTGCACTTGCTCGCCCGTTGCCCCATCACCTACACGCGTAGCACACACCCCTTAGGCACATTGCCTTGTGCATGCCACGCTCGTTGCTCGCTGCATTCGTACCGCACGGGCGACGAGCTCCCCTGCTCGTCGTCACGTGCCCACACTATACAACACCCCTTAAGGGTAACACGTAGCTTCCATTGCTTTGTGCGTGCAACATTTATGGGCGTTCTCATAAAAATTTAAAATTTTTAATTTAAAATTAATGACAAATTAATAAAACATATTAATTTCATAATTTTAGGGCTAAAAATCGAAAATTTATTAATCAATTAATTTCCGATTAACATGGATTTAAATTTAGGTAATAAAAATTTAAAATTTAACACAAATTAACAATTTTTATGGTGGATTTTAATCATGGATACCTAATTAAATTATCAATTAATTATGAAAAACAAATGAATTCTAAATTATTCGAATTTCAACAAATTAATCATAATTACAAATTAGGTTGTATAATTAACAAGTCTAGGCATTCATAATTGTTAAACATATACTGTAGGACAATAAAAAACTCAAGATTTATCAACAAGAATCGCAAATATTCAATTTAACATCTTAAATTTACAAACTTTTGCGTTCGAAAAACTTAAACCTCCGAAAAGTCATAGTTAGGCTTCGAATTTGGGAATTCTGGGTTTCGGCGAAAAATATTGTTTTTGTCAAAATTTTAGAATGCCTTTTACATGCGAAATTGACACAAAAATCACTCGATTTGGTTGAGTAACGAATATTCTGCCGAAAAACTGCGTACATATAATTAAATAAACGCAATTTGCAATTAATTACGAAAACTAATCACCCCTTTTAATTCCTTGCAAATTTGTAAAATTTAACCATGTTCATGCAATTTAGATTATGAAAGTAATAAGAGGCTCGTGATACCCCTGTTAGTTTTGATACATTTGACAAAAAATAAATAATGCGGAAAACCTTAATGCCAGGAAACATATTATTTACACATAATCATTTAGCATAATTCAGATGCATACACTTTGTAACGTGCCCTCCCTAGCTGCGCCCGAACCGAACAAGAACAAGTCTTTAGGACTCCAAGGGTCATCCCTCCGTAGATAGTCCACAGCACGTCCGGATCCGCTTGAAGCTTGACCAACTAGAATCGCCCTTAAGGTTCCTAGGATTTTCGGCTAAATAGGTTGCAAGTGTTTGGCTGATTTTGTTCCAAAATCTTACTTTTGAATACTTCAATTGTATGTATAAATCTGTGACCCTATGCATGACAGGCTAAATCGCACTTCTATCAAAGATAAACCTAACGTTCAACTACTAAAAATATAGCAAGGGAAGCATGGATCGTATCCACAGGGAAACAGGTGTTCTTTCTACTATTAAATTATTAACCTAGACTACTGGTAACAAGAGTTGGATTGGTTTGTATATTAAACTAAAACAAGTAATCAAATCGGAAAATAACAATATTAAAAGAATCTAGGGCAGCGGTTCACCATAAATGCAGACCGGTATTGGACAACGGACAATAACAATCAATTAACAATCATAACTAGGAAAACATGCATCTCTCGAATCTTATGAATTCCTTAGGATAGAAGAACTAGCGGGCTCTCGCTACGTACTAGAAATAATTCCTATCTAATAGCCACAGACCAAAAACATCAGATTTATACCTCTCGGCGCATAATCTAAGGTTAATCAAACTCAAATCAAAATAGTCCGGCAGAACAGAATTGACGAGCAATAATAATAAGCTATAGAAATTATAATCAATCAATTAATAATCAAGTCCACATATAATCCCAATCATGCATTCATGGATTCCTAAACCCTAGAAATTAAACTACTCACTCATGATAATAAATAACAAAGCAATTAACGTAATAGAAAACATGATCAAAGCAATAAGATAAATTAAAGCAAGAAACAATACCGACTTGAAGAACGATGATAATAAAGCTTGAATCTTTGATTAAAATTAAAACCAAGTGTTTGGAGAAAAATAGAGAACTCAATAATAAACTAAGTAATTAGAAACTAGAATAATAGATGTCACTAAAAATATAAGGGACTAGTATTTATAGTTTGCCTAAAATAGAGCCCAAAATCGGAAATAAAAACTCGCAAAATACGCTGGAGGTTGGCGTCGCCGGATCGGGCGACGCTTCTCCCGATCGGGGGATGTGCTGGATAGTCGGCCCGATCGGGCGAAATTCCGCCCGATCGGGCGGTTGCAAAATGCCCAGAACAGCGCCCAGAATGACCGCCCGATCCGGATCGGGCGAAGCCTGCCCGATCGGGCGCGTGTTGAAACTACACGATCCTCTATCATCAAAACGTCATATCTCCTTCGTTATTCGTCGGAATTAGGCGAGTGACTACTTGTTGGAATGCTATTGAAGTCTAGAATCCAGCCCAGTTGGAATTACATCATTTGGAGTGGTAGAACTTGAGTTATGCTTAAAATAGTGGACTATAGTCATTTTTGTACTTCCTTCGTTATTCGCTTTGCTTCAAAACTCTTTAAACTTAATGTTTGTGCTCTCGAAAATACATAATCTCTTGTATTGATTCAAATGAGTAGGAAATGCACAAAAATATGCTAATTCCTACAATGATGAACCTGAAACTACAAACATACAACAAGGAGCACATTAGTACTAAAAATCGCTCCTAAGAGCTCATTTGAGATCAAAAAGTACTAAGGGACGGGGGTAAAAACTCTATATAAAACACACATATCAAACTCCCCCAAGCTAGATCCTTTCTTGTCCCTAAGCAAGGAAATCATCGATGAATACAAGACCAACTTCACCCCCAACATATTTCAAAATGAAAAACATAATTCAAGGCAAAATCCAACGAGCATGCATCAATGTCAACCAATCAAATCCACCCAACCACAAATCCTCCCTAACAATCGTCATGCAAAGCAAACCTAGTTCTCACACACTCGTCACTCATTTATATGGCGGATAAAAGATGTACCCGTTCGCTCTCCTCCCAACATATAAGTGAACAATGCCCTCCCAAACTCACAACACTCGTGTGTCTAGAAAAACATACACTCAACCTAGTAGTTGACTCGAAATGTGTCATGTCATAACTTGCATTGATAAACAACTATTTTCACATAAGTACGACTCTATGCACAAAGGTCGGAAGGTCTTCAAAGCTTGTAATGTTAGGATTAGATAAGGGTGCGGTAAGTTTGGGTATAATGTGAGCTTTAAAGCCTTGGCTTTGGGGAGCATAAATCCTAAAAACAACCATGATCAACCGATATAATGACCATAACTCTCCCACTCAACACATGACAAAACAACAAAAAGCCAACACCATACTTTCTTGCCTTTTTTCCACAATTGTAACCAATCACTCATAAGGATATGAATTTGCAAAACTTGATTGAAACAATACTTTGAACTTTTTTATGAGAGTAATAAATTTTTCTCTTTCTTTTCCTTTTCAATCTCTTTTTTTTTCTTTCTTTTTAGAAACCTTCACATTTGTTTTGTTCTTTCATCTCTTTTCATTTTCAACTCATTTTCAACAGCATGATAAGACGAACTCCTTTTTCAATACCCACTTTGTGCTCAAAATGTAGCACATTACAACTCCCTCACCTCAATACTATTAGCTCCCCCAATCTAGGCTTGGGACTAGTAACGAATGGGGTTTTACAGGCTTGTAATGTGGCTAGTCACCGAATAAAGGGGCACAAGCAACAACATGGGTAGAAAAGGAGGGAACAAATGTATCTAGATTCACCTGAAGGCTACCTAAACAGAAAAATGCCTTCGTCCTCCACAATGTGCATGTATATGAGTCATAAAACACTACTAATAGTTGTAAATCAATACTCAAAATCAATGACACACCAGGAAGCTATCACACATCCTAACCAAGTCAACTAGTGAAGTACCAAGTCCACAAATAGTTAGTCAGAGTTGACTCATGTTAAGGCATCAAAGTAGTCGAATATCAAATCATGGCTAACACATCTACATTGCCCATCATCAAATACCAAGAATCAAAACAATTTTCAATCAAGGGGCACAGGGAAGCATGATTTTGTATTTATCGGAACGTATTTTTGTAATTTTTTTTTTCAAAGCAATAAACTACTCTAGAAAACATTAAACACACAAAAATAAGTAAATGCAAAAATAAAAGGAAAAACATACCTAATATGTACAAGTGAGTGAAACACCCCCCCCCCCCCCCAAGCTAAATCAGACAATGTCCTCATTGGCTCAAGGGGTATCATGAGGAAAGTGAGCAACCCGTGGCTTATTTGTCGCTGATTCGCAAATCGCCCGATCGGGCAGTAGATCGCCCGATCGGGCAGCAGATCGCCCGATCGGGCGAATTTCGAACCTTTTCGTTGAATCTGTGCGCGCCCGATTGGGCGCTCCTCTCCCGATCCGGATCGGGCGAAATGCAATGCCCATTTTCTTCGACTATTTCCAACCCAGAATCATCTCAAACCCTCGAAATGACGTAATCACCAACCGCCCGATCGGGCGGAATTTCGCCCGATCGGGCATTTGACTCGCCCTTTGAGTCGATCGGGCAACCGTCGCCCGTTCGGGCGATTTTCCAACATTTTCCTTGAATCGACACGCGCCTGATCGGGCGCTCCTCGCCCGATCCGGATCGGGCGAAACGCAGACTACTCCGTTTCAGCTTGAATTCAACTTTTTCGAACTTGGAGCCTTAGACCTGCACAGCATTAAACGTCCAAACCGTAAAATACCCTCTTCTCACCTCTCTAACACCAAACAATGAAACACACACTTGCTCAAAAATTATACTAAAACACACAAACGAAAGCGAAAAATACACTACGAAAAGCAATAAACGGATAGTGAAATATTCATCCCCTATTAGATTGATGCAATGTCCCCATTACACAATTTCAGTTTATGTGCAGACAACGAAAGGAAGGGGATGAGAGCAACGACAACTCATCGAATGGGGGCACCAAAGATGGTGTCATATGGTGTCAATTAAAATGCCTTGGATGAGCTATGTGGTGCTGGAAGTGACAGATCATGACCCCTATCATGAATGCGGTGCCCACCGTTCACCGAGCTTTCGGCCTATCGGGTCTTAGCATCATCAAATTGTGCTTCCTTTCGAACCCATGCTGAAGAGTTCATACTCCGATCACCTCCACCTGCAAAACAATTTGAAACATGTGCTTTTCCCGAGGAGTTATTAGAGTTAGTATGAGTCAATTCCGTATTAAATATCATTAGAAACATTGACTCCAAAACATGACTCCTCTACCATAGGGCTCTTAGCAACATGGGTTAAATTGAAAGTAACCTTGTCATCCCCCACATTTAAGGTCAGCTTGCCATTCTTGACATCTATGATTGCCCCCGCAGTGTGTAGGAAAGGTCGACCTAAAATAATAGGAATCTGCCTGTCCTCTTCCATGTCCAACACAACAAAATCAACAGGAATAAAAAATTTACCTACTCTAACAGGCACATCTTCTAAAACACCTAGGGGTATTTTACAGATCTATCAGCCATTTGCAGAGTTATGTTTGTAACTTTTAAATCACCCATGTTCAACTTAGTACATATAGACAGGGGCATGACACTAACACTGGCACCTAAATCACATAAGGCTTTGTCAATAAAAAGGTTGCCAATATTACACGGGATAGAGAAACTCCCCGGGTCCTTCAACTTGGGTGGAGACGTATTTTGTATTAAGGCACTGCACTCTTCAGTAAATGCAACAGTCTCCACCTCAGTAAATTCTCTCTTCCTAGTCAAGATGTCTTTCATGTATTTAGCATATGCAGGTAATTGAGTAATTAATTCAGTGAAAGGGACCGTTACCTGCAGATTCTTTACCACTTCTAAACTTACCAAACTGCTTGTCTAGCTTATTCTTTAGCTGACGATGAGGGAAGGGAAGTTTGATAGGTGGAACTTGTATCTCAACTTTCTTCTCAACCCTTGTGTCAACTTCCTTCTCCTTTACCACCTACTCACTTTCTCTTGGCACAGCACCACTGACAGATACTTCAACCTCTTCCTCTATAGTCATAGGCGGCCCATCATACTCATATCCACTCCGCAAAGTGACAACATTTACAAACTCTCAGGTCACAGGCTGTGAAGGGAGTTGACCTTTGGGTCTCTCTGCAAGAGTAGTAGCCATTTGTGCCAACTGTTTATCCATGATCTTGTTATGAGCAGTGAGGGCATCGATTTTGGCATCCTTTTCTCTCAGAGATCTTTGCAATTCCAACATAATATTCCTCATCTCTACAAGCATGGGATCAGGTTGTGGAGGAAAACCAGGTGGTCCACTAGGCTGCGGGTTGTAGTTAATCTGCGGTTGGTATGATTGTTGTGGTGGCGGTTGGTACTGTTGTTATGGTGGTGGAGGGTGTTGAATCTGATGGGGGTTCTGGACATTAGTACTCCTATATGATAGTAGGGGGTTGTTTTTATACCCCTCATGGTAAGAGTTGGAGTACGGATTGTTCTGCTTGTAGGATTGGAATGCATTGCATTGTTCGATAGAGCTCCGGCATTCCTGTGCATAATGGCCTTGCATCCCACAACTATTACAGACATTGGTAGATTGGGAACTCATTGCAGCGACACTAGCATGTTGGGTGGATTGGGAAGATGCGATCTGTGTATTGTCTAGCTTGTGATGTAGGGCAGTTAGCTGAGCAGTAAGCTGTTCAATAGAATTCATCTCATGCTTAACACCCCGGTCGGCAAAACCACTAGGATTCCCATATTGGGCACTATGGATGGCCATCTCCTCAATCACCTCTAAAGCTCTAGGCACCTCCAGTTGCATAAATCTCCCAATGGCAGCTGAATCCAAAAGACACCTAGACTCATTACCCAGACCATTATAGAACTGCTGAACCAGGAACCAGTCATCCAAACCATGATGCGGGCACTCTCTTTGCAAGTCCTTGAATCTCTCCCAAACTTCGAACAAACTCTCATCTGCTTGTTGAGAGATACCTAATATCTGACCCCTCAGACGAGCTGTCTTCTCAGGTGGGACATATTTAACATAGAACGCAAGGGCCAAGGAATTCCACTGGGTGATTTTCATAGCTGCGCGGTTGAGACTGTTAATCCATAGCTTTGCCTTCCCACTCAATGAAAATGGAAAGAGTATCTCCATAGTCTGCTCCGGTGTTAAATTCTTCTGCTTAATGGTGGCACAATACTGAATGAAAGACTGAATATGGAGATTAGGATCTTCACCCTTCTCCCCACCGAATTGGTGTCTCTCGATCATGTTTATCAGCTGGGGTTCGATCTTAAAATTCTCGACCGCAATGGAAGGCATGATTGCCTTGGGAAGCATAGACAAACTTGGTTTAGAATAGTCTTTAAGCCTTGGCACAAGTGGGGGTGGTGGTGGTAGTGCTTGGTCACCCATCTCTGAATCTGTATGGAATAGTTTGCTAATCAGATAGTCGGATTCAGAGTCAGAATAGTCTCTCAACTGTTCAACGAATCTACACCGTCTACGAAAGGTCCGTTCAGGTTCAGGATCGAACGAAGTCAGATCGCTGGTATGGACAGTCCTGGGCATAAACAAGCAAAAACTAGAAAACAGTCGTGAGATCCGGTCTCAAGGAACGGGAGTCCCTTGAGAAGTAACAAACAATAATCTAGAAAAACAATTAATAACAGAAAAAAAAACCGTTTCCCCGGCAACGGCGCCAAAATTTGACAGGCTAAATCGCACTCCTATCAAAGATGAACCTAACGTTCACCAACTAAAAATATAGCAAGGGAAGCATGGATCGTATCCACAAGGAAACAGGCGTATTTCTACTATTAAATTATTAATCTAGACTACTGGTAACAAGAGTTGGATTGGTTTGTATATTAAACTAAAACAAGTAATCAAATCGGAAAATAACAATATTACAAGAATCTAGGGCAGCGGTTCACCATAAATGCAGACCGGGATTGGACAACGGACAATAACAATCAATTAACAATCATACCTAGGAAAACATGCATCTCTCGAATCTTATCAATTCCTTAGGATAGAACAACTAGCGGGCTCTCGCTACGTACTAGAAATAATTCCTATCTAATAGCCACAGACCAAAAACGTCAGATTTATACCTCTCGGCGGATAATCTAAGGTTAATCAAACTCAAATCAAAATATTCCGGCCGAACAGAATTGACGAGCAATAATAATAAGCTATAGAAATTATAATCAATCAATCAATAATCAAGTCCACATATAATCCCAATCATGCATTCATGGATCCCCTAAACCCTAGAAATTAAACTACTCACTCATGATAATAAATAACAAATTAATTAACATAATAGAAAACATGATCAAAGCAATAAGATAAATTAAAGCAAGAAACAATACCGACTTGAAGAACGATAATAATAAAGCTTGAATCTTTGATTAACATTAAAACTAAGTGTTTGGAGAAAAATAGAGAACTCAATAATAAACTAAGTAATTAGAAACTAGAATAATAGATGTCACTAAAAATATAAGGGGCTAGTATTTATAGTTTGCCCAAAATAGAGCCCAAAATCGGAAATAAAAACTCGCGAAATACGCTGGAGGTTGGCGTCGCCCGATCGGGCTATGTGCTCGATAGTCGGCCCAATCGGGCGAAATTCCGCCCGATAGGGCGGTTGCAAAATGCCCAGAACAGCGCCCAGAATGACCGCCCGATCCGAATCGGCCGAAGTTCGCCCGATCGGGCGCGTGTTGAAACTACACGATCCTCTATCTTCAAAATGTCATATCTCCTTCGTTATTCGTTGGAATTAGGCGAGTGACCACTTGTTGGAAAGCTATTGATATCTAGAATCCAACCCAATTAAAATTACATCATTTGGACTTGTAGAACTTGAGTTATGCTTAAAATAGTGGACTATAGTCATTTTTGTACTTCCTTCGTTATTCGCTTTGCTTCAAAACTCTTCAAACTTAATGTTTGTGCTCTCGAAAGTACATAATCTCTTGTATTGATTCAAGTGAGTAGGAAATGCACAAAAATATGCTAATTCCTACAATGATGAACCTGAAACTACAAACATACAACAAGGAGCACATTAGTACTAAAAATCGTTCCGAAGAGCTCATTTGAGATCAAAAAGTACTAAGGGACTGGGGTAAAAACTCTATATAAAACACACATATCAATGCACCTATTTATAGTGTTATGGAAAAGGAATTGTAATCCTATTAGAATACAAATTTATTTGATTATAATCCTACTAGGACTTTAATTAAACAAACTTTATCTTTTAGGATTAGATTTAATCATATGACGAATCCCGGTAGCCTTAGGATTTCGAGTAACACACACGAGTGGCGCACAAGCACCGCACGCAGGCCTTACAGCCCACGCACAGCGCAAGGCCCACTCGTCGCAGCCCCTTGCTCCGCATGCGCGCACAAGGCTTCGGCGGGGACTGGCTTTTGCGCTGGGCCTGGTCGAGGCTTGGCGTGTGTTTGTTGCGCCTTGGCATGCTGGGCGATGGCCCGGCTTCGTGTTGGGCTTTCGTCTGGCAGGCCTCGTCCGGTGCTAATTCGTACGATACGCTTCCGATTAAATTCTCGATTCCAGAATTTATTTCCGATACGAACAATATTTAATATTTCCGATTCCGGAATTAATTTTCGTTTCGAACAAATATTTAATATTTTCGTTTCCGGAATTATTTTCCGATTTCGATAATATTTCCGATTCTGACAATATTTCCGTTTCCGGCAATATTTCCGATTCCGGCAATATTTCCATTTCCAATAATATTTTCCGATACGTACCATGTTTCCATTTCCAGCAACATCTACGACTTGGATAATATTTATATTTCCGATACGATCCATATTTCCGTTTCCGGCAATATCATCGTTTCCGGAGTATTCATTTGCTTGCTTTTGACGATCTCAGCTCCCACTGAAACCAAGATCCGTCGATTCCGAATATCCATAGATGGAGTATTTAATGCCATTGAATACTTGATCCGTTTACGTACTATTTGTGTGACCCTACGGGTTCAGTCAAGAGTAAGCTGTGGATTAATATCATTAATTCCACTTGAACTGAAGCGGCCTCTAGCTAGGAATTCAGCTCACTTGATCTCACTGAATTATTAACTTGTTAATTAATACTGAACCGCATTTATTAGACTTAACATTATATGCGTACTTGGACCAAGGGCATTATTTCCTTCAATGAGATCTTAGAACGGATAGGGAATGTAGCGTATAGACTAGCCTTGCCATGGATTTGCATAGAGTGCATAATGTGTTTCATGTGTACCAATTGAGGAAGTATGTCCCGGATAAGTCTCATGTACTGCAACCGGAGACCATAGAGTTAGACCAAAGTTTGACCATTGAGGAAAGACCTGTCAAGATACTTGATAGCAAAGTGCGTAGCACTCGAACTAAGGATGTTAAGATCGTAAAAGTGTTGTGGTCTAACCAAGAGTCTGAGGAAGCTACCTGGGAAGCGGAGGAGGAAATGAGAAAGAAATATCCTGAGCTTTTTCCCGAGGTTAGTTGAGTTACGGGTTGTAACTCGTTTTCTTTAAGGGGGTAGAGTGCGGTAGAATTTGGCGCTTTTTACCTTATTTACCCAATTTACCCTTAAGGATATGCTTGAATCGTTGTTTCCAGTGAAGTTTCACTGTTTATTGTCATGTTGAATTACTTAAAGAGTACAGCAACTAAAACTTTTTGCAAAGAAAACCCACTAAAGTCTCAAAATATTCTCAAGTTTAGTTTTGAAATTGTGATTTCCGTGCCCAAGTTTCGGGACAAAACTTCTTTTAAGGAGGGTAGACTGTAATACCTCGTATTTTTCTATAATTATAAATATATTTTATTATATTTATAAAGGATTTCGTTGTATTTTTAAAAATTAATTTCAATTAATGAGAATTAAATGCGCTTAATTTTTTTTTTTTTTTGGCAAATAAAAGTTGTTATTATTCACCAAGAATAAGATTACAAGCACGCTTTTTATTTTTAATTAACTAAATATTAATTATTTCGAAAACCGTATTTTTATTAAATAAATTCAATGAATTTATTTAATCGGGAATTGTTGTGTCGTATTTCAAAAACGAATTTAATTTAATTAAGGCCTAGTTGTTTGCCATAATCAAACCGATCAAAAGCTTGCAAGGATTAAATTCAACTAAGCCAAAAAAGCAAGACCAACCTTAAACCCTAATACCTAACCCATGAAGGTATGAGAACCTATAAATACCCCTCCCCTTCATGAGATCCCCTAACTTAAAAATTCTGAATTTTGCTCTCCTCTCTTACCTCTCCTCTTCGTCCGGCCCTTTCTTGAGCCACAAGGCACGGGCCATGCCCTTGTGCTCGTGCCCAGCCGCGCCTCACGCGCACCCCTCTCTCTCCCTCTCGTCGCGTCGCAGCCCCGCAGCGCCCAGCACTCGTGCATGAGGCCGCTGCTGCTGCTTGTTGTGCGCACTCGCGTGCTCATCCCTTGCCCGCCCTTGTCCCGCGTCGCGTCGCAGCACAACAACAGTTTTATGTGTGCGCGCGCTGTGTCCCGCCTGTGCCCAACACCTCTTGCCTTCCCTTGCGCGCACGCTGTGCCGCGTGTGTGTGCCCAGCGCCCTCGTCGCCCCTCTCGCCCCTAGCGCACGCGCCACTGTTGCTTGCGATGCGTGTTGCGTGTGTTGTTGTTGCATTGTTCGTACGACGCACACGCACACAATACGAATAATTGTTGTGTGTGTGTGTGGTACCAATTGGAAAGATCAAATTTTGTTTTCAAAAATATTAATTTTCAGTTTTAAATTGATTTAAGTATTGTGATTAAATTTAATTATTGGATTGTTTAGATTAATTAAAACGGTTATGAACACCATATTGGGTTAGTATTGTGTTTTAATTAAAGAGATTGGTTTTGATGATTTAAATTATGATTTTCAGATTTAATAAGTTTATAAAGTGTTTAATTTTGAAGTCAAAACATGTTTTCGGATTAAACCATTGTTAGGGTTTCGGTTTCAAATCGATTGAGCGATTGATTCACATAATTTAATGACAATTTAAATTATGGGAATCAAACTAAATTTTCAGATTGGTTATAAGCTTTAAAAAGTTGGTTTTAAGGGTTTTAAAGCGAAAAAGTCAATGTTTTTATGCTAGGACTTGAGTTGACTATTTGAGACTATTAAATTACCAATTAATGATTGCTTTCTAATTAAACTAAGAGTTTTAGTTTCTTAAGTAGTTGCTGGAAATTTAGTAAACATGGATAATAATTTAGTTCTCTTATTTTGTTTTATAACCCAAAAGATCTTCAAAACTCTTGGAACGTATATACCTTGAGTATGAACAATGGGGGGAGTCTTGCCGGAAAACTTGTACTCCTAGAATGATACAAGACGTTGTTTCATTCTCTTTTATGCCGTTGTGCATTGGAATTCCTGTCGGTATGGCCCGACTGTCGGTAGTAGCCGACTTATTTTGGTGTATGGTTGGCTCCCATCACCCTTTCTTTCCTTTTGAGAATACCTTACTTTACCCGTTGGAAGCTACTTTTTATTAAACTGTGAGTCAAGAGTCGTGTCTCGTGTCGAGTCTTGCCTCCATGTTTACTTGTTTATTTTATGGCTTATGCATGTGGTTTATCTATTTTGTCGAGTGAAGCATGTTAGGATATAATGTTATTCTAGCTTGTTCGTACTAATCTTTTGCTGACTTCGTGCTTCATGTCTTCTGGTCATGGCCTTCACCTTAATGACCCTATAATGATCCATCAATTGCATTTGCGTTGTTGGGGAGTAGATTTTCAATAAAGCAGGTTTATAGAGATAACTTGCGAGAGAAGTTATCATGGGATTCGAGTTTAATTAGAGTGTTATGCTTCCGTAATTTATAAACTCTATTTCTATTTATAGTCATGACTAATACTACTATTTTCAGTTAATGGATTTCAAACGGTTTATTTTAGTTTGGGCCTCAACTGTTCCAACTTGTTTTAATGACCATTAACTATTTATTTAATATGTTTGAAAGTTAGTTAATTCCGCTGCGTAATTCTGGTAAATAGCCTTAGCCGTTATAACGGTTGCGGTAATATCTTGGTAATTCCTGTGTTTTAAGTTGGAAAATGTTTTATAAAAAGCAAAGAATTATTAGGGTGTTACACACTCCCTAACCGTCTTCTGGCATAACTGTATCCCTGGAGATATAAACCAGTCTACCCGAAAAGCAAAAACCTGTAAGGGCGGTGTAGTCCTCGGGAGTAATAGTCATCTCCCCCCACGGAAAGTGAAAAGTGTTGGTGGTGTCTAACCACCACTCCAGAAGACGGCAAATGGACTGCCTAGATTCATTGAGGCCCACAACCTCCCTAAAGAAGCACACCGTCAGATATAAAGGGCATGCCTCCACCACTACACGATTCAGTTCGTCTACTTTCCCTAAGCGTTCCACGAAACCGACCCACCATAAGGTCGGCAAGCCCTATCTAACTCGGCCTTACCGACACGGAATCGGGACACCACATGATGCTCCAAGTCGTGGTGAAGGTCGATCCCGTCATACCCCAACGGGCCCAACCAAGCAGGCTCGTCCTCGGGATCAAGATCCCCTCCATACTCCAACGGAGGAGGCGAAGAGACATTCCTCGCCCTCCGAGAGCCTCGAGCGGACTGAGACGTTTCCTCTCGCCTCATCGGACGAAAAGAAACCATCCGAGGCTGCAAAAAATAATCTGAAGTATCCCCGTCAGTGAGGATGAACTGCCGTCGACATACTACTTTGCACAAGTACGAAAACACATAAGGCATCACACCTCGAACCCAACAATGAAAAATAATTACGTTCTGAAATCCCAAACACAACAAGCTAGTGGCATCAAACAATTTCGTTCCATAAGTACGAGCATCTTGCTAAGTTCACAATTATTAATGAAGTTCATACGTGCGAAATCAACCACAAACTATTCCAAACATGAAAATCATGCATTTTCTATCATCCATATACCATGTAGACTGCAAGCAAAACACCAAAAACAGCTACAATGCATTCCCATGTCAATTCGTGGGCACACTTGGGGGCTAACCTTGAACAAGTTTGAAATTGCCCAAAATCAACATACTTGCAGAAATTAACACGCTTACATACTCATACATATTATAAACATCACATACAAGTAAACAATTGCAAGAAATTGGGGCAAATATCAAAAAGCCCAATTTAATTTGGGAATGAAATATCATACAAATATCTACTCAATATTAATACAAAACTCAAGTTAAACTCGAAATTAGTTACATATATGTGATCTAGATCAACTTGGGAGCAATTTTGGTGGAGAAATCGTACAAAACTGAGCAGAAACAATGAAGAACGAGTGACAGAAAAATCAAAAATCGCGAACAAGCAGCAGCGAAAATGGCGAAATGCCACTGTGCTGTTCGTATTTAAAGAAGATGTGCGCTGGAATTTTCCAACGCTCAAATTCAAGCGCTGGAAAATTTCAGCGCTCAAATTCAAGCGCTGGAATTTCCCAGCGCACAATTGTCCCTTTCCGACAAAATGTTGGGCCACCTAGCCCCATTTCTTATCAAATAAACCGCCTAATCTTGTTCCCATTTGCTTCACGCGGAAAAGTAACGGTATTTCAAAAAGCTTCTATACATTATTCTGGCGGCCCACTGACAGGCCACTGTGTCGCGGGATTACCGTAACCCATTTAGGTGAAGGTTGTTTTTTAAAAACAAAAAAAAAACAGAATTTCAAAACTTGTTTTGAAAAAGTCTGCATTCTGAAAAAAAATTGTATTCTGAAAAATAGGGCAGTCAGAAAAATTCCGTATTCCGTATTCTGTATTCTGTTTCGAGGTTTGTCAATTCCTTGCTTAAAAATGTCACTATTCCGTATTCCATTTCGAGGTTTATTCATTCCTTGCTCAAAAATTTCACTATTCCGTATTCCGTATTCCGTTTCGAGCTTCATTCATTCCTTGCTTAAAAATGTCACTATTCCGTATTTTGTATTCCGTATTCCGTTTCGAGGTTTACTCATTCCTTGCTCAAAAATGTTACTATTCCGTACTTCGTATTGCGTTTCGAGGTTTATTCATTCCTTGCTTAAAAATGTCACTATTCCGTATTCCGTATTCCGTATTTTGTTTCTAGGTTTGTTCATTCCTCACTTAAAAATGTCATTATTCCGTATTCTGTATTCCATATTCTGTATCCCGCATTCTGTTATTCTGTATTTCGTGGTCCATATCCCATTCTGTATCTGGTATTTAGTGTCTGTTTTCAAAAAAATCCATTTTACCAGTTAAACGTCTTCGATGACTTTGTGAGAAGTCAGTTCAAGTCAGTAGATTCCCAATAACTCGTGAGGGAGATATCGGAATTCCTAGTGACGACCCTTCAGTCAAATGTTATCACTCGGGGGCTCGCGATACCCTCGTTTGGAATTGGTTTAAACCAGGCTAGGTCCCAGACGCATTCCGTCTACCAATACTTTGATTTTCGTCTTTCTCTGACTCAATCAAACTGGGGGCTAACTGTAGACGCCTACATTTGTCCTTAGGCTCGACACGATGTGTTCGATGATGAAACCAATCACCGCTTGACTAAGATTTCCTAAATGTGCCACGAACAATCTATGACTGACTGATATCCCATAAACCATATTTCCATTTTTAGAAACTACTATTTATAATGACTGCTATGCATGAACGCTGCCCAAAATAATAACCGTATAAGATAAAATATCTAGTGTTTAAATCGCATTAGGATTTATCGTTGGATAAGGGCTAAGAGTTGCATCCCAACTTGTATTCCTAAGGATAGAAAACGTGAGTAGGGTTCGGTAATAAACCAATCAGACTGGAAAAGTGTAGTAAAACACTAGCCTTGGAAAATTCTAGCCCTGGCATTCCAAACGTCATTATTTTCCAGCGCACAAATCCTAAGCGCTTGATTATTCCAGCGCTGCAGTTTGTTCCTTACATGAATCAAGCAAAGATATAATTGATCCAGCTGTCACCAGAGAAAATCTAGCGCACAAAATTCAAGCACTAGAAATAACCAGACCTCCTGATGCAAGCGCTGGAATTTTCTAGGGCTGAACAAATCTCAGTTGGAAAATTCCCATTTTGAAGATTTATCTTATTCTGGCCTATTTTACTATAAATATGGCCTCTGAAAACCGGAAAATAACACACATTCCTAAGCCTAAACCCATAAGCTTGAGTATTGAGCGAAGCTTTTCTCTGTCCCGTATTCGTGTGTCTACCGCATTTAACACACTATTAGGCAGACCCTGCCCGCACGACTGCCTGATAGCCTAAATACTGCCGAAGTGCTGCTGAAACCTAAACACAATCCCTAAGCCTAAAATACAAAAAATTTTGGAAGAATCTAGTCACACAGTTTGTCAGTCATTGGAAAGTTCTAAAGTCAAACGGAAAGCTAGTGAAGTGAAGTGGTAGGTGTTTTTGAGAACCGCAGTAAAGCCTGTGCTTTGCTGTAACCTGAATCTATATTTTTATTGCTTTATTCACCATATAAATCTGCTAACTTTAATCTGTTATGTTGCTCATGCCTAAATCAGATAACTTTTGGACAAATTGTTTTATTGTTAAGTACCTTAAATCAATTTAAATCAGCGTTTTGACATCTTTTTAGTAATATATGTGCATTAAAATCAATCAAGAGTAGTAATGTAGCATAATGCATATCCCATCATCGTCACAATTGAACTATTAAGGACCGCGCCGAGTGGGCTAATGCTGGGCACTCCCCGTTTTAGTAAACGTACCACGAATTCTCAATCTCTGCTCCGCTAGATGTACGTTGAGGGATCTCCACACCAGGGATCACAAGGGAATAGCCGTTGTGAGTCAAATATTTTTGCACTCCAGGCATATCACGATAACCGGATTTTGTCAGTTTTCTAAAACTGAATGGCGACTCCTACCGACTAGTAAAAAGAGGCTAACCCTCACAGTTAGTTCTTATGTACTTAATATGCTTGCCACATCCAGAGGAGAAAAGTCGTGCGGGCCGTATACTCTTTTAGAGGCGCCCCGGTCGTGTTTTTCGACCCCCTAACAGATAGTACATATGGAAAAAGGATGACAAAAGGTATTCCTCAATTACAATATTGGAAGAAACTAAGAACATGGCATGTTATAGGATTTGTGCATCCAAATAATTCTTTAAAATGACTGCTAGCTTATGAAATCCAAACATTGACTTAAAAAGAAATTGGGAATTGGAACTGTATTTTAGTAAAACTAAGAAGTCTTTTAGTTTCATAAAATGTACATGAATGTTATAGATGTATAATAAGTTTAGTGGCCGGGGGTAAAAATTAATTGGTCATACGTGTATCATACATATATCTTTATTGTGAATTACATTTAAATGCTAATGACTTAGATTTGAAATTATTTATCAATGTCGAACCAAGGGAAAAATTAGTACATATTGGGTATTAAGATATATTTACAAAGATCTTAGAATTGTTTTTGATTAAGTAATGGAATTTACTAAATCGTATATGAAATATTCAATTGGAGATATTCGACTTATGTGAATAAATCTAAGTAATGATTGTTTGACCTGTGTATAAGTATTTAGTTAGTTAAATATCAAAGAACCTAAATCAGAATTTTCACCTATATTATATGTCAATAAATTTAGTCGGATTCAGTATCTACTGAAACTGGATGAGTTAAAATTACATGGATAGAATTCAATATGGAATTTTTCTGCAAAAGAATTTATCACGTATGACATATTATGAGGATCGCTAAAAATTTCTCGTATGACTTTAAGCGCAACGAACATTACCAAGCACTCTTCATATAATTAAATATAACCTAGATTGAAATCAAGAAGATCTTATGGTACTTAGAAAAAGTAATAGAAATAGTTCATGATTCAAGGAAATAGAGATAGGCTAAATATAGATGCTAAACGCATAATCTTGGAAAAGGATCAAGAAATATCAATTTTGAGTTAACCATTCATAAGGACTAGCTATATGCATCGTGTTTTAAAATGTCCACATGGATTGAATACAATGTGTTGTTGCGTAGGAAATTAAATATTCCTATGTTCTCAAATACAGATAGAAAGTCTTTCACATCTCTGTGAACTGCTTGGATAATCAAAATCCAAGCAAAACATCACCAACAACCTATAAAATTGAAGTAAGTTAGAATACTCATTGCCTAAGAAGCAACGAAACAAAGTTGTTTATGTTAAAGAGTTCTTCACTAAACTTATGTGGATCACATGTCTGTTAACTTGATGGTTCTTCATTGCAAAATGCGTAGAACCACTGTTGAAGCAAGAAATACTAGATCACAAAAAAAACAGACTCAAAGATATTATCATCCTATCTGGATATGAGTTCGACGAAAAGATATTGAGATTGGCATAGCATGATAACTAAAAATATGCAACAAGTGAGATGCAACACTCACAGTGTGGAACTGGAAATCAAGCATAGCTTTGAATTCCATTAAATATTTTAGAGATGGGTTAGAGGCCATTGGTTGTAAACATTCAGGTTGCATATTTATCATATATGAAATGCATTTTCATATTCCATTTAATCTTTGTTTAGTATTAAATAATGACTAAGAAACGTACGTCTATCAAGTGAACTTGAATGCCAAAAGTTGAAAATGGTCCCTAGTCGAATGTTTTTTATCAAGGTGGACGCATAGAAAGCATTAGACGACTAGAATGCAAGATGACTAGTAGTTATGTTCCTGTACTATGTGGACATGGCAATGCATAATCATTTTCGTAAATACTTACCTGAAAAGAATAGTATCAGACAGACCTATGAAACTTTACTATAATAGATGTAAAAAGACTTTCATAAGTAAACGTCATAAATTTATTTGACACAAATCCTTAATGCCTGAGTGATTTGAGATTTCTTGTTTGAGAACTGCTTACTTTGACGTTGTCAACCGCCGCACCGTAAAAGGAGACTAGAACGGCAACGCTTGCGTAATCACCTATCAAACGAATTCGAACTTCAAGATGGCAAGATTGGGATCATCCTCCCACAAAATAAATAATAATTAATAATTAATTAACATTGAGACGAGATGCCAAAAGTTGTACAAAGGCCACTCGAAGAGCTAGAAACTGTAAAATGCATGGTCGTGCTCAGATGGATCAAAGGATATCGTCATCTGTTTATTTGATCAGTTGAACTCTGACAGCAATAATACCTCTCAATATAATAAGGATGACTAGTCTTACCTTATGTATATGAGTACGCATCTAGCAATACGGGCAGTAGGAAATGCACACTTTTCCCGTAGAAGAAGTGGGAGATTGAAGGAGCAATGACCTTTCTCCAAGTTTGCATTAAATGCATTCAATGCGAATTCTAATAAATGCAGTTCAGATTAATTAAAAAAGTTAATTATTCAATGTGATCAAGAGATCGGAATTCCTAGCCGAAGGCCTCTTCAGATCTAGTGGTATTAATATTATTAATGCCACAAGTTACTCTTCACTAAACTCGTTGGGTCACACAAATAGTATGTGAATTGAACAAGTATTTAGGTGAATACAATTTTCAGTAAATACTCTAATTAATTGATACTTGGAATTCTTGGTGTTAGTTTCAGTGGGAGATAAACAAATCATCAAATGCAAAGTCGAGAATATTGTCAGAAACGTAGATATTGCCGGAAACGGAAATATATATGGTTCATATCAAAAATATTAGAGGAAATAGAAATATTACTGGAATCCGAAATATTGCTGGAAACGGAAACATTATTTGAATCGCAAATATCGTAAGAAATGAAAAAAATTAGGCGTTGAAAAAGGAATGGGAAACGCGAAGCTCGATCCATGAACCGGTAGCACCGAGAAAAGGTCGTGTGCATCACAGCTCATGGACGAGGCAAGCCCATGAGCTCGCCACAAGGCAAGCTTAGGCGTTCTATGCGACCTGTGCGCGCTAATCAAAGCGCTATAGCATGGGCTAGCACCAAGCCAGCCCAGGGCCAGTGCGCATTGGGCAGTGCGCCCGAGGAAGCTCCATGGAAAGCAACACAAATCCAGCCCGTAACGCAGGCCAATGCAGGGTGCAGAGCGCCTGGGCAAGCCTAGCGTAAAGAGATCCCGTCGATGACTTGGGCGCCAAGGTAACTTGGCGAGCAAGGTACTTTGGCCAAAAGTTAATCCACACGGCCGTTCGAATTTGGTTAGGGATCTAATGTTTTTTTCTAAATATACATAAATGCTGGTTTCATAAATCTAATCGAATTAGGTTTCATGGAATTCTAGAATATTCTTATCTCGTATAAAGAAGGCCCTTGGTCAAATTATATATCACGAGAATTATTATATGATTCAACAGGGAATTATGTACTTTCTGTTAGGTTATGATACATATGACAATTCATAAATCATGCGGAAAAAACCATTAAGCCAGGAAAACATATTATTTACACATAATCATTTAGCATAGTTAAGATGCATACTCTTTGTTGCGTGCCTTCCCTAGCTGCGCCCGAACCGAACAAGAACAAGTCTTTAGGACTCCAAGTGTCGTCCTTCCGTAGATAGTCCACAGCACGTTCCGATCCGCCATAAGATTGACCAACTAGAATCGCCCTTAAGGTATCTGAATTTTCGGCACTTTATAGGCAATTGTATGACTGAATTTTGCTCTCAAAAACTCACTTTGAATACTTGAATGCTCTATATAAATATGTGACCCTAGGCACCTATTTATAGAGTTATGGAAAAGGATTTGGAATCCTATTAGGATACTAATTTATTTAATTATAATCCTACTAGGACTCTAATTAAATAAACTAAATCTTTTAGGATTAGATTTAATCATATGACAAATCCCGGTAGCTTTAGGATTCGAGTAGCACACAAACACACACGCACGCACAGCAACCCACGAGGGGCGCCATGCGCGCGCGCGCAGCCCGCGAGCTCGCAGCCCACTGCCGCAAGCCCACACGCTGCCGTAGCCTTGGCGCGCGCTGGGCCTGCCTTGCGGTGGGCCTGGCGCAGCCTTGGCTGGTGCGTTTGTGGCGCGCTGGCTTGCTGGGCGATGGCCCGGCTTCTTGCTGGGCCTTCGTCTGGCAGGCCTCGTCCGATGCTAATTCGTACGATACGCTTCCGATTAATTTCTCGATTCCGGAATTAATTTCCGATACGAACAATATTCAACATTTCCGATTCCAGAATCAATTTCCGTTTCGAACAAATATTTAATATTTCCGTTTTCGGAATTATTTTCCGATTCCGATAATATTTCCGATTCTGACAATATTTCCGTTTCCGGCAATATTTCCGATTCCGGCAGTATTTCCATTTCCGATAATATTTTTCGATACGTACCATGTTTCCGTTTCCGGCAACATATACGAATTGGATAATATTTATATTTCCGATACGATCCATATTTCCGTTTCCGGCAATATCATCGTTTCCGGAGTATTCATTTCTTGCCTGTGACGATCTCAGCTCCCACTGAAACCAAGATCCGTCGATTCCGAATATCCATAGATGGAGTATTTAATGCCATTAAATACTTGATCCGTTTACGTACTATTTGTGTGACCCTACGGGTTCAGTCAAGAGTAAGCTGTGGATTAATATCATTAATTCCACTTGAACTGAAGCGGCCTCTAGCTAGGCATTCAGCTCACTTGATCTCACTGAATTATTAACTTGTTAATTAATACTGAACCGCATTTATTAGACTTAACATTGAATGCATACTTGGACCAAGGGCATTATTTCCTTCAGTCTCCCACTTGTCCTTAGGGACAAGTGTGCATTTCCTAATTCCTTTGTCGCTCGATGCTTGCTCTTGAACATAAGGTAAGAGTTGTCATCCTTATTATGTCCAGAGGTGTTCCTCGGTTTCAGAGTTCAACTGATCAAATAAACAGATAATCATAGCCTATGATTCATCCGAGCACGGCCATGCATTTCACAGTTTCTAGCTCTCCGAGTGGCCTTGTACAACTTTTAAGCATCTCATCCCGATTTATGGGAGGACAATCCCAATCTTGCGATCTTGAGATTAGACTTCGTTTGATAGGTGATTACCTGAGCGTTGCCTTTATAGCCTCCTTTTACGGTGCGACGGTTGGTCAACGTTAAAGCAACCAGTTCTCAAACAAGTAATCTCAAATCACTCAGGTATTGAGGATTTAGTGTCTAATAATTTTAATGAAATTTACTTATGACAGATTTTCATCTCTTACAGTAAAGTTTCATAGGTCTTGTCCGATACATAGGTATCTATGCAAATGTTTATGACATTGCCATGTCCACATAGTTCAAGAAACAGAACTACTAGTCATCTTGCATTCTAATCGTCTAACGTTTTCTATGAGTCCAATTTTATAGAAAACTCCGACTAGGGACCATTTTCAACCTTTGACATTCAAGTTCACTTGATAGACATTTCTTAGTCACAGGACTGGTCCTGACAGTCTATCTTGAATATATTGTCAAATTGAAGGGACTCATCATTTAATAAACCACAAATTAAATGGAAAAATGAATTTTTTTCATTTATTGTGAATGATTAACCAATAATATTTTACAAAGATTTAAACTCTAAAACTTTAAAACATTAAGCAGGGTCATCAAAGCCATTCTCCAATATGCTTGATTCCCATAGCTGCAGTGTGCGAGTTGAGCTTCGCCTGCGGCAGAGGTTTAGTCAATGGATCTAATATGTTGTCATCAGTTCCAATCTTGTTTATCTCGACTTCTTTTCTTTCAACGAACTCTCGTAGAAGGTGAAATCTACGAAGTACATGCTTGACTCTCTGGTGGTGTCTAGGCTCCTTTGCCTGTGCAATAGCTCCGTTATTATCACAATACAGGGCTATTGGTCCTTTAATGGAGGGGACTACACCAGTTCACCTATGAACTTCCTTAGCCATATAGCTTCCTTTGCTGCTTCATGTGCAGCAATGTACTCCGCTTCAGTTGTAGAATCCGCAATGGTGCTTTGCTTAGCACTTTTCCAGCTTACTGCTCCTCCGTTGAGGTAGAAGACAAACCCAGACTGTGATCTGAAATCATCTTTGTCGGTTTGGAAACTTGCGTCCGTATAGCCTTTAACAATTAATTCATCATCTCCACCATAGACCAGGAAGTCATCTTTGTGCCTTTTCAGGTACTTCAGAATATTCTTGGCAGCAGTCCAATGCGCCTCTCCTGGGTCTGAGTGGTATGTGCTCGTAGCACTGAGTGCGTACGCAACATCCGGGCGTGTACATATCATAGCATACATTATTGAACCAATCAATGATGCATATGGAATCCCATTCATTCGTCTACGCTCATCAAGTGTTTTCGGGCACTTAGTCTTGCTTAGAGTTATTCCATGAGACATGGGTAGGTAGCCTCGCTTGGAGTCTGCCATCTTGAACCTATCAAGCACCTTATTGATATAAGTGCTTTGACTAAGTCCAATCATCTTTTTAGATCTATCTCTGTAAATCTTGATGCCCAATATGTACTGTGCTTCTCCTAGATCTTTCATCGAAAAACATTTCCCAAGCCAAATCTTGACAGAGTTCAACATAGGAATGTCATTTCCGATAAGTAATATGTCGTCGACATATAATACTAGGAAAGCAATTTTGCTCCCACTGACCTTCTTGTATACACAAGATTCGTCTGCGTTCTTGATGAAACCAAAGTCACTGACTGCTTCATCAAAACGTATATTCCAGCTCCTGGATGCATGCTTCAATCCGTAGATTGACTTCTTTAGCTTGCATACCTTTTTAGCATTCTTTGGATCCTCAAAACCTTCAGGCTGTGTCATAAACACAGTTTCTGTTAAAACGCCGTTTAAGAAAGCAGTTTTGACATCCATCTGCCATATTTCGTAATCGTAATATGCAGCGATTGCTAACATTATCCGAATAGACTTTAGCATTGCAACTGGTGAAAAGGTTTCATCGTAATCCACACCGTGGACTTGCCTGTAACCTTTTGCAACCAATCTAGCTTTGTAAACTTCAAGTTTCCCATCCTTGTCCTTTTTCAGTTTGAAAACCCATTTGCTTCCAATGGCTTGGTAGCCATCTGGCAAATCGACCAAATCCCATACTTGGTTTTCAGACATGGAGTCTAATTCAGATTGCATGGCTTCTTGTCATTGCTTGGAGCTAGGGCTCGTCATAGCTTGTTTGTAAGTCGCAGGTTCATCACTTTCAAGTAATAGAACGTCATAGCTCTCGTTCGTCAAAATACCTAAGTACCTTTCCGGTTGAGATCTATATCTTTGTGATCTACGCGGGGTAACATTTCTGGTTTGACCATGATTCTCACCAGATTCTTCTAAAGATCTCTGAGTTTCATCCTGAATGTCATCTTGAGCATTCTCTAGAGTTTGTTGTTCGACTCGAATTTCTTCGAGGTCTACTTTTCTCCCACTTGTCATTTTGGAAATGTGATCTTTCTCCAAAAAGACACCATCTCGAGCAACAAACACCTTGTTCTCAGATGTATTGTAGAAGTAATACCCCTTTGTTTCCTTTGGATAGCCCACAAGGATACATTTGTCAGATTTTGGATGAAGTTTGTCTGAAATTAATCGTTTGACGTATACTTCACATCCCCAAATCTTCAGAAAAGACACATTTGGAGGCTTTCCAAACAATAATTCATATGGAGTCTTTTCGACAGCTTTAGACGGAGCTCTATTTATAGTGAGTGCAGCTGTATTTAGTGCATGTCCCCAAAATTCTAATGGAAGTTTGGCCTGACCCATCATTGACCTGACCATGTCTAGCAAGGTTCTGTTCCTCCGTTCCGACACACCGTTCCATTGTGGTGTTCCAGGAGGAGTCAATTCTGATAGAATTCCACATTCTTTCAGATGGTCATCAAATTCATAGCTCAGATATTCACCGCCTCTATCAGACCGCAGTGCCTTAATCTTCTTGCCTAATTGATTCTCTACTTCACTCTGAAATTTCTTGAATTTGTCAAAGGATTCAGACTTATGCTTCGTTAGGTAGACATAACCATATCTACTGAAGTCATCAGTGAAAGTGATAAAGTAGCTGAAACCACCTCTAGCATTTGTACTCATTGGTCCACATACATCTGTATGGATTAAACCCAATAGTTCATTTGCTCTTTCTCCAACTTTAGAGAAAGGTTGCTTTGTCATTTTGCCAAGTAAACATGATTCACATTTACCATAATCCTCTAAGTCAAATGGTTCCCGCATTCCTTCCTTTTGAAGTCTTTCTAAGCGTTTCAAGTTTATATGGCCTAATCGACAATGCCACAGATAGGTGAGATCTGAATCATCCTTTTTGGCCTTTTTGGTATTTATGTTATATACTTGTTTGTCGTGATCTAATAAATAAATTCCATTGACTAATCTAGCAGATCCATAAACATCTCTTTAAACTAAAACGAACAACTATTGTCTTTTATTAAAAAGGAAAATCCCTTAGCATCTAAGCAAGAAACTGAAATGATGTTTTTAGTAAGACTTGGAACATGGAAACATTCTTCCAGTTCCAAAACTAGCCCGGAGGGCAACGACAAATAGTAAGTTCCTACAGCTAATGCAGCAATCCGTGCTCCATTTCCCACTCGTAGGTCGACTTCACCCTTGCTTAACTTTCTACTTCTTCTTAGTCCCTATGGATTGGAACATAAGTGTGAGCCACAACCTGTATCTAATACCCAAGAAGTTGAATTAGCAAGTATACAGTCTATAACGAAAATACCTGAAGATGGAACGACTGTTCCGTTCTTATGATCTTCCTTTAGCTTCAAGCAATCTCTCTTCCAATGCCCCTTCTTCTTGCAGTAGAAGCATTCGGATTCAGAAGTGGGTTGACTGACCTTCCTCTTTACAGATTTGGCGCCAGTTTGCTTAGTTGGGCTGGCCTTGTTGCCACCTTTCTTAGCATTCCTCTTCTTTCCAGATTTCTTGAACTTGCCCCCACGCACCATAAGCACATCCTGCTTATCACTTTTGAGCGTCTTTTCAGCGGTCTTCAGCATACCGTGAAGCTCAGTGAGTGTTTTGTCTAGACTATTCATACTGTAGTTCAGTTTGAACTGATCATACCCGCTATGAAGAGAATGGAGGATGGTGTCTATAGCCATTTCCTGAGAAAATTGCTGATCCAGCCGACTCATATTCTCAATGAGTCCAATCATTTTGAGAACATGTGGACTTACGGGCTCGCTTTTCTTAAGCTTGGTCTCAAGAATTTGCCTATGAGTCTCGAATCTTTCGACTCGAGCCAGATCTTGGAACATGTTCTTCAACTCACTGATGATTGTGAAAGCATCTGAGTTGATGAACGTTTTCTGCAGATCCGCACTCATGGTGGCGAGCATTAGACATTTCACATCCTTGTTGGCATCAATCCAACGATTGAGGGCTGCCTGAGTGACCCCGTCGCCTGCGGCTTCGGGCATCGCCTCTTCTAGGACATACTCCTTTTCTTCCTGCATAAGAACTATTTGCAAGTTCCTTTGCCAGTCAAGGAAGTTCTTCCCGTTCAACTTCTCCTTTTCGAGAATTGATCGAATGTTGAATGAATTGTTGTTTGCCATATTTAAAACTACAATTGAAAAGAATAAACAAATAAATAACCATTCACAGTTTCTCTTAATAAACTACAATTGATCGAATGTTGAATGAATTGTTGTTTGCATAATTCAATGTTTATTAAGCATTTTATTCAAGTTATGTGTTCCGGCAGGTGTGAATAAAATGATTCCAAGATCCTAAAATCATTGAAGAACTAAGCACAGTTTGTCGACTTAATCCTAAAACATCTTAGGTAAGCAAAAGCCTTTTGCTAATAGTCTAGAAACTATTCTTGGTTGATAGGTACGTCTAAGAACTTATTAGGTAAACCTATCGATTTTGCCACGACATAAAAGGACTCCTTACTTATATCGTTGAGTTTCACCAAAACTAACATGTACTCACAATTATTTGTGTACCTTGCCCCTTTAGGACCAATAAGTAACACCTCGCTGAGCGAAAACTATTACTAGATTGATGTAAAGGATATCCAAGCAAGTGTATATTTTGGCATGGCACCTTTTAACTCAATTTTTAAGTTTGGAACTTAAGGCTCTTACTATGTTGGTTAGATTTTAAGTGAACTAAAATCCTTAATCATGCAACATAATCAAGCTTTTGATCTCATGCATATTAAGACATATTTAAAAGCAATAAATAACTTAAAACATGCATAAGATAAATGTGATCTAGTATGGCCCGACTTCATCTTGAAGCTTTAACTTCAAAGTCCGTCTTGAAAATCTCCGTGGGAGGCACCATTTTCTTCAAATAGGATAAGCTATAATTAAAACTAATTACAACTATTTGATGGTACGCAGACCATATTTGAATTGAAAAACAACTTTGGTACTTTAGACCAATTACATTCAAATTAATGGTACGCAGACCATATTTTCTATCCTATTTGGGCCATACTAGTCACTTCATAACCTGCAAAACAACATATATACAATATATACCATTCACCCATTCATTATCATGAATGGCCCACATAGCTGGTTAGTAAAACACATTATGCATCACGTAAACATTTGCAGCAATTAATCAAGGGCACCAATAATCTACCAATTATTCAGTCCTTATTAATTCTAATCAAGTTGTTTTAACCTTAAGGATTTTTAGACCTAATCAAGAGTTTATGACTAAAAGGGCTCGCACTTAAACCAATAAATTCATATGCTTTACTAATTTTAACCATAAAAATGTATTTCTAGTCTAACCGGAAACATACAAATTTAATTAAAATTTAAAGCTCATATAAATTTATAATTGAATCCAAAAGTTTAATTTAATTTCAGTCGTATTTAAATTAATTTATGATTTTAATTTTAGTAAAATAATTAGAATAAATAAAATTTATTATAATTACAATATTCAAAATTAAAATCCAAGAAAATAATTTAAATTATTAATTTTAAAATTAATTAAAATTACGTATACTGAAAATTTCAAATTAAAATTTCAAAACGATCTAATCGCATCGCAACAACCCCACGCAACGTACGCCCATGGGCCACACGCACACAGCCATCGCTGGCCATGTGCGCGCAGCCCATGCGCTGCGTCGCATTGCTGCTGCTGCTTTCCCTTCGCAAGGCATCACGCGACCTGGTGCTCGCTGCGCGCGCCAGCATTCGATGCACGCGAGCCATCGCTCGCTGCGCTCGCTCGCCAGCGCTCGCTTCATGCGAGCCAGTGCTCGCTGCGCGCGCTCGCTGCCCACACGCGACTGCTGTGCCTTGCTTTCGCCCTCGCCCATTCGTCCATTGCTCACAGCCCACGACACAAGGCAGGGCTACTGCCTTGTGCTCGTGCACCATGGCCTTGCTCATTGCATTCGTGCCGCATGGGCGACGAGCTCCCTTGCTCGTCGTCACATGCCCGCACTATACAACACCCCTTAATGGTAACACGTAGCGTCCATTGCTTTGTGCGTGCAAGTTATATGAGCGAATCGCAAAAAAAATTTAAAATTTATATTCAAAATTAATGACAAATTAATAAATAATATTAATTTCATAATTTTAGGGCGAAAAATCGAAAATTTATTATTCAATTGATTTCCGATTAACATGGATTCAAGTCTAGGTCATAAAAATTTAAAATTTAACATAAATTTACAATTTTTATGGTGGTTTTTAATCATAGGTATCTAATTAAATTATAATTAATTATGAAAATCAAATTAATTCTAAATTATTCTAATTTTCAACAAATTAATCATAATTACAAATTAGATTGCATAATTAACAAGGCTAGGCATTCAAACTTGTTAAACATATACAGTAGGTCAATAAAAAATTCAAGATTTATCAACAAGAATCGCATAGTTAAGATGACAATTCATATATCATGCGGAAAAAACCATTAAGCCAGGAAAACATATTATTTACACATAATCATTTAGCATAGTTAAGATGCATACTCTTTGTTGTGTGCCTTCCCTAGCTGCGCCCGAACCGAACAAGAACAAGTCTTTAGTACTCCAAGTGTCGTCCCTCCGTAGATAGTCCACAGCACGTCCGGATCCGCCTTAAGATTGACCAACTAGAATCGCCCTTAAGGTATCTGAATTTTCGGCACTTTATAGGCAATTGTATGACTGAATTTTGCTCTCAAAAACTCACTTTGAATACTTGAATTCTCTATATAAATATGTGACCCTAGGCACCTATTTATAGAGTTATGGAAAAGGATTTGGAATCCTATTAGGATACTAATTTATTTAATTATAATCCTACTAGGACTCTAATTAAATAAACTAAATCTTTTAGGATTAGATTTAATCATATGACAAATCCCGGTAGCTTTAGGATTCGAGTAGCACACAAACACACACGCACGCACAGCAGCCCACGAGGGGCGCCATGCGCGCGCGCGCAGCCCGCGAGCTCGCAGCCCACTGCCACAAGCCCACACGCTGCCGTAGCCTTGGCGCGCGCTGGGCCTGCCTTGCGGTGGGCTTGGCGCAGCATTTGCTGGTGCGTTTGTGGCGCGCTGGCTTGCTGGGCGATGGCCCGGCTTCGTGCTGGGCCTTCGTCTGGCAGGCCTCGTCCGATGCTAATTCGTACGATACGCTTCCGATTCATTTCTCGATTCCGGAATTCATTTCCGATACGAACAATATTCAACATTTCCTATTCCGGAATCAATTTCCGTTTCGAATAAATATTTAATATTTCCGTTTCCGGAATTATTTTCCGATTCCGATAATATTTCCGATTCTGACAATATTTCCGTTTCCGGCAATATTTCCGATTCCGGCAATATTTCCATTTCCGATAATATTTTTCGATACGTACCATGTTTCCGTTTCCGGCAACATCTACGACTTGGATAATATTTATATTTCCGATACGATCCATATTTCCGTTTCCGGCAATATCATCGTTTCCGGAGTATTCATTTCTTGCCTGTGACGATCTCAGCTCCCACTGAAACCAAGATCCGTCGATTCCGAATATCCATAGATGGAGTATTTAATGCCATTAAATACTTGATCCGTTTACGTACTATTTGTGTGACCCTACGAGTTCAGCCAAGAGTAAGTTGTGGATTAATATCATTAATTCCACTTGAACTGAAGCGGCCTCTAGCTAGGCATTCAGCTCACTTGAACTCACTGAATTATTAACTTGTTAATTAATACTGAACCGCATTTATTAGACTTAACATTGAATGCATACTTGGACCAAGGGCATTATTTCCTTCACTTTCCCTATCACCTAAAGTGAGATCCCGATTATCCTATACCCCTTATACGTCATTCTCAGCTACTCCCTGTGTCCCCTAATACTCGCATTGTTTTGACTTTTTGCACTATTCATATAATTCACTTTGATCCTATTTTATTTATAGTATATTAAAATAAATGTTAGTATATAATATATTTTTTGCTTCATCTTGATATATATTTTCAAAATATTAATATTTTTATAAGTTTTTATAATATGTAGTTAAAGATATTAGTGGTCAAAGTTATGGAATGACAAGCGTGTCTAGTCAAAACGGTGCCAGTGTTAAGGGACGGAGGGAGTAATCAAACTAAGAGGATCCAAACGTATTGTGTACTATTACAAAGGGGCCACGCTTGGAGTACTGAACTTGTTCTTGTTCAATACGGGAGAAGTTAGGGAAGGCACGCATCATTAATTGCATGTTCACTCAATTATGCGAAGATTATGTGATTTACATGGATTCTGGTAAATATGGTTCATCCGCATATCAATTAAATTATTCATAACTTAATATGAATTATCTGATCCGAGACTTTCTTTGAGCCGTAAAAGATAACATAAAATCTCGAATAGACGTAACTTTTAAGATAACATATTTGCGCAATCTTGTCATCTGAGAAAATGGTTATAGGATTCCAAATAAATCAAATATGGACTATTGTACTTCATATCAGGTAAAAATATATTTTTATGCATTTACTTTTTATGTACTTCAGAAGACTTGATTTTATGTAGGAGTTTTTTTAATTTTTTAGTGCACCTTTAATTTTATGCTTTTTAAACGACTAATTTTTTATTAATCCCTCCGTATTTTTATAGAAGTTAAATGAATACATGTGACTGTAGGGGGTTTTTTCGTACTTTTCCTTTTTTGTATTTCCCCTACGAGGCTTTGTATATTTTTATATTTCGAAGGAGTAACCACCAAACAATTTTAAGGGTCCCGTTTGGAAAGACCAAAAATGACTCTATTGTGGATAAGACATTGAATCTGAGAAACGGATGGGTAAGATCCGGGAAAGGGAACGAAGTGCTTATTCCGCGAGCTTTAAAAATTGAATTCAAGCACATGACAAGAAGCATTTCGAATAACGTACCCTAGTCTTGACAATACGTAAGTTTGAACTTTGAATTTAGAACATAGAATTTCTACTTGTATCGTGACCACTTTGCTTTAAAGTTAATTTAAGGGAACCTAAGGTCGGTTTGTACAAGAAATTATCTTTGTTAAGCGTGATGTAACTTTGCATTTTGTTGGATTTAGCATGTGAGGTGATGAAAGCAATAAACAAGTAAAGCAACATCACAAGAAGTAAATGAATTATTGAAAGTGCGTAGAAAACCACATCACCTTGAAAAAAGGTGAGTACAGAGTGCGGAATTGAAATAGTAAGAGTAAAGGTGCAATATTGAAATGCGATATTGAAAGGTGCGATATTGAAATGCATTATTGAAATGTGCGATATTGAAATGTGTTATTGAAAGGTACGATAATGAAATGACGATATTGAAATGACGATATTAAAATGCGATATTGAAATTGTACTATTGTATTTGAGATCCGAACGCCAAACGACTACTTAATAATAAGTGCGTCCGACACGGATTCAATTCCAAAAATCTAAAATTTCGGATGAGTTTCTCATCCAAAGTGTCTTAGATTTTGATTGTTGAAATTGAACTTTGAACATTGAATCTTGAATATTGAACTTTAATATTGTACTTAGGAGTCTTGAATCTCAAATATTAGGCCTTTTAATGCTGAAAAGGCTTCACCTTAAATGTGATCCATAACTTGAAATTGATTCTAGTTTAAGGAAGTGATTACAAACAACCTTAAACATCATAGAATCTTGAAAATGAGACTTGTATTTGAACATTGAAATGTGGAGTCTTGGATCTCAAAGATTAAACCTTTTAATGTTGAAAAGGCCTCACCTTTAATTTGCTCCATAACTTGAAGATGATTCTAGTTTAAGGAAATGATTACAAACAACCTTAAACATCATAGGATCTTGAACTTTGTACTTGAATCATAAAAACTATTGATTTTGTAAAAATATGTGATTGTTGTAAGTAACACTTTTGAGAGCAAAAGTGTCAACTTTACTAATCATTTTGGAAGAAAAATTGAATCTTGTATGGCATAATTGGAATGGTGTTTTTGGACAATCATTTGGAGAGGTTTTCAAGTATGAAACCTCCCCAAAGATGACACCTTTGTATCATTTTCTTTGTTACCCAAAGGTATGAACCCTAAGTGGTAACATTATTGGATTTTGTATTAGAATTGTAGAAGGATAGAATACATTGTAGATTTGAGTAGGGATTCAGAATTACCTAGTTAGGGTTAGGTTGGATTTCCGATTAGTGCTCTCAATTGCTTAAATATTTGAAATTGTATAGGAATTTTGTGGATTGAAAATTGATTTTGTATTTTGATTTTGAGATTGAGATTGGATTTCAAAATTACGACGTTCTGTTTCTGTTTTATTGCCGCCCTAAAATGATTGGAAGTGAAGGTTTGAATAGAAAATTAGATGGCGAAACGCCAAATGCCAGTTGCGCCCAGCGCAAGGCCCTGCGTCTAGCGCCGCTGACGTGGCTCAGGAAACCCCAAAGCAAGGACGATGACACCGTCCTTGTATTTGTCTTTTGTGAATTTACCTTTGTATGAATCGTACGACTGTTGGCACGTAGTTTTTTCTCAATGACTAAGGCTTTGATTTTGCGACTAAAAACTAGTTGTATTTGGGTTTTCGAATTCGGTTTTACGGGACGGGGCCCAGCTTTATCGGTTTTGTGGGTCGGGGCCCGAATTTGGATTGCTTTGTGTCATTTTTACTGGAAAAGGCCTTGTAAAGCCAATGGAGAGGTCTATTGGGTGATATTGTGTTTAGATTTTGAAATTGACTTTTGGAAATTGAATTTTGTACCGAGTGCCGGAACGGGAACGGGCTCGGAAATTTGACTTTGGAATGTATTATAGCAATCGGGACTTCTGCACGGAGTTGTACCAACCACCTAAAAAGGATAGTAGTATCGTCATCATCCCATAGGGGACACACGATTTAGGTGTCTACAGAAAGCCCCCACTTTGACTGAGCATTCTGTTAGGAAAGCGATAGTCAAACTTTTCGAATAGGGGCGGAGAACGATCAAGATGTTCTGCAATCAAGACCATTCTTTGTACGTTGGTACCTACACAAGACAAGCGTTAAGGAAAAGGATAGAGTCTACCTCCGTGCGGTTGTGACGACTCTGATTAGTACTTGTACTGCTTTTCCGCCTTTGGTTTAGAACGAAGCTTAACATAAAAAAATTTGAAATTTGAATTTTTGATTTTTGAATACCCGGGGTTGATCCGATGGGTATTTGTCCCACTAGGGGAAGAGTTTTTTATTGACTCTTATGATCTTGAAATTTCGGCTGACTTTCCTGGAGCTTGGGTCCGTTTGGAGTCGAACACCTGAACTCTTGTATTTTTTGACTTGGCATTCTTGAAATACTTATCTGTTAATGCTGGAGACACAGATGTATACTCGTATTTTCGGATGGTAGCATGATTTGATGTTTGATGCCTGGTGCAGAAAACCGTAGCAAGAATGAACGTGCAATCAGCACGGAGGACCGCGCGGAGTACTTTCTCTCTCAAAGGTCGATTACTCTCCCCTTGATCTTGTTTTTCTTGTGCGCCTTGTCCATGTAAGTATTTCATGTTTTGTTTATGAAATGACTTCTAGGATTTCATGTAGTTTCGATTTTTGTACTTGAAATGTTTTGTTGATATGATGCATGGATGGTAGTAGGCTTCTTGTACCTTGTAGGAAGAAAATTGTTTGGTAGCCACTTGAACTTGAACTGTTGGAACTTTGTAGAATTTTGAAATTCTTTGTTTTAAATTTTCTACTTGGCATTTGAAGATAATGGCCCCATTGGTGTTTTTTTTTGGGTCTCTTGTAAGAGAGTAGGCTAGGATAGCCTAGACGTTGTTGTAGAATTTTTAATATCTGCTTCGACATGGATAGCCTAGGCGTTGGTGTAGAACGTGAATCCTGCTTTGGCATGGATATCATAGGCGTTGGTGTAGAACTTGAATACCTGCTTCAACATGGATTGCCTAGGCGTTGGTGTAGAAATTTTCATTGAAGTAGAGGTCCCTGGCTAAACTTGTATTGCCACTAGGGGTTTTTGGAATCTTGATTTTTGTACGGGCAAGTATGAGATAGCCCCCAGGCTTGAATGTTGACTTTTGTATTTCGAACGCCTTAGCATGCCTCGCCATACTCGGAGGAAGCTCGCCGAACATTCGAGAGTTCGATCGGCTATGGAGGATGCTTCGGATAATGAAGCGGCCGCGACGGACGTGCTAGCGCCAAGCATGGTACCACGGGAAGTACCCACCTTCGAGGGCACCGGCTGGAAGCCCTCGGATCTCCCATTTCGACCAGAGTTTCATCTGTCTCAGTGGCCACTCGCTGGCTTCTTGAGTTTTGTACTGTGTTTTAAACTTGTATAGATCAGAACTGATCCACCCATTTGCATGCTGTCGGGGAGGCGATGCGCACCTTTTGGTCTTTGAGGGATCTTTGTACCGTGTACCTGACTATCTACAACGGCGAGGAGACTTGAGCGATCTGGATGTAGACGGGTTTGGCTCCTTTCTAGAAGGCTTTGAGAGGCGTCCAAGGGAAGACGGGCGTCTAACCCCAGCTGCAGGCCCTGTTGGAGCGGTGGTGGGATAACACCAACACTTTTCATATGGTCTGGGGGGAGATCACCATTACCCCTTTTGAGTTTGCTATGATCACCGGCCTCCCTTTTTCCGAGAGGGAGGTGACTTTCAATTCCAACTTGAAATGACAGTCGGATGGTGTCAGAGATTTGATCGGCCTTGTTGTTGATTTGATTACGGAGGACACCCGTGCTCCTGTGACGGTGATTATGGATGGGATCCACAGGACGGACATATCCGCGGAGCAGAGGGTCCGGCTCTTCCTCCTGGTCCTTGTGAGTAGAGTGATGGCTCCGGGCAGGTATAGCCGTGTGTTGGTTGGCTTCCTGGGGTCTTTGAGCGACTTGAGGGATGTTTCAGGCCTCAACTGGGGTGGTCTGGCATTTAGCCACCTTTTGTATGAAGTTAAGAACGCTTCCCCGACTGCACCAGAGAGCAAGGCGAGTGTAGCTGCTTTGTGGAGCGTTCTGGAGGTATTTGGAACTCCTTGTATTTTATAATTTGTACTTGTAGGTTTGCATCTTGAATTTTGTATGAATAGGACTTGAATGATGCCTTTGCTTGCCTTTGAAGATCTCGGCGTACGAGCATTTTCCGAGCTTGGTGCCGGCTCGCCCTGGGGGTGCGGCTTATCCGTTTGCTGCCTCTTGGGAAGGAGCGGTGCATAGCGATGTGTCCTTGGCGACCTTCCACAGAGCCTTTCGGGTCTTACCTGTCAAACTGGTATGCCTTTGTACTATTCCGGATCTTTGTACTTGTTGTAATTGTATATTTGTCTGAGCTGTCTGTTTTGTAGGTGGTTTGGCGTCCTTTTGATGATGCGCCTACACTAGTTTTGGCCATGCGGGCCTATACTTATCAGGACGGCGGGTCTTGCTCCCGGAGGTGTATCGCCATATGTGGTATATGGGAGAGCGGGTGTCTATTCATCGTAGTACGAGAGGCAGGCTCGTCCCTATGGATCCTCCGAAGACCATGCTGGTGAAGGTTGAGGATGTTGCCAAGCTCTATTCGGAAGCTAAGGAGATCGGAGGCGAGTCTATTTGTCTCCCTTGGGAGATCTTTGTAGATAGGAGGGGCCGTTATGGTGACCTTTTGACGAGACTTGCTCCACCTGTACGCTTCGTACCGCCGGTGAGCTTTGAATTTGAATCTTGTATTCTTGTATTCTTATACTTTTGTATGATCGGATCATTGTATGTGTGCTAGGAGGAGGAGGTCGACCCAGAGGATGTTCCCTATGCTGACAGGGTTATCCGCTATGTGGACTCGGAAGGAGAGCAGGTAGAGGTTACTGTTCCGGTGGCTTCTCCTCCACATCGGATGGCGTACGATGCTGTACTGGAGTTTTTTTGCTGCTGTAAGTACCTTTATATTTTATTAAAATTGATTGTAGTCTTGTATCTGGAAATTGATTTTGAATTTTGTATGTAGGCGCCTTGGGTTAGAGTTCGTCGCTGGATGCTTGTGATTGATCCCCTGAAGAGGCATTGCGTCAATCTGACCTGGAAGCTTACTGGCCGGGAAAGAGAGGTGTGTTTATTGACTGTGAGGGATTGTAATCTTGAAACTTGTACATCGATACCTGATTCTTGGATTTTGAATCTTGTATAGGAGCGTCGTCGAGGTCGCAGGGGTTCTGTGGATAGAGGTTCCCCAGTAGATACTTCGAGAGAGCAGATCGGGCGGAGCATAGGTCGGGGCCCTGGTACTAGTACTGGTGCCCATCAGAGGCATTCAGATGTTGATAGGGGAAATGTTCCCTTTACATATGTTGAGCCCACCAGGCATTCGTACTCTGCTGGAGGTTTGGGCAGCCAAGTGCCTTTCACGCCTCCCCCTAGTGTTTATTTCGGAGCGAGTAGCTCCGAACCTTGGAGTGTAGAACCTTGGGCTTACTGACATGAGATGGAACGGATGAGCCAGACCTATGATTTCGAGATGCAACGCCGGTTTATGGCAATTCCACAGCCTTATCAGTATTCTCCCTATCATATCACCAGGGAACTCAGCCGCCTTCCGGTACCCTTCGTATTTCGGAGCAGGAGCCAGCTACCCCTGGGACAGAGCTAGACTAGGATCTAGAGCGCTATATGAGCCGAAGCAGGAATAAGGAGCCCTTGATTGACATTGCTGCTGATGATGACTCAGACTGATTCTGCTTGGCAGCGAGTTCCAGCTTTGCCTTTACTGGATTTTTATATGAGGATGTTTGTATGGATTTTTGTAGCTTGTTTTGGATTTGTATTTGTATGGTTCGTATTTGGAATTTGTATGGTTTGGAATTTAGGATTTTTGTATGGCTTGAATTTTGTACGTGTCTTTGCAAGGTTTGAATTGAATTTCATATGCGTTGTGTGTGATTTTGAAATTTGTAGCTAGATGTATGCATGCGAAATGAAAAAAAATATTCCCATTTTTTCGGTTGTACATACCCACTATAAGCCCCAACTTTAACCGAGGTTTTTTGGTTAGGAAAAGCGCAAGTCGAAGTATATTCAACTCTTGCTTATACACATGCAGATTCTAGCAAAAAATTTGCCCATTTTTTCGGGTGTACATACCCACTATAAGCCCCCACTTTGACTGAGGTTTTTTGGTTAGAAAAAGTGCAAGTCAAATTATATTGGGGCTGAGTTTGCCTAACTGGGATGTCGTCCATAGGAGGTGGGTGAATATCTGGTTGGTATATTCTTCCGGATCGGGTGAGGTTGTCGACCTCGGGCTCCTGAGGGGTGGTGTCAATGAGAGCATACCCGGGCCAAGTTTCGGTGAAGAGGTCCTGGCCCGACACTTGAGATAGGTAAATATCTTCAGCATCATCATCCCACACACCGCACACTTCTCTCTCGATTCGATCCATAGGGACCACAACAAGTGGTGCACCTTGAGGCGTGATGTACACCGTGGGGTCGAAGTTCTCTAGTTGGTCGAGAGAGATGTGACAAGAGCCGAGTGGGCTCTTGTTGTTGTTGGGTTTGCCAACGTTAGGGAGAGGTATCACTTCATCCTCTATCATGTCCTGGATCGTATGTTTTAGATTCCAGCAGTTTTCAGTGTCATGCCCATTTCCTTGATGGAATTTGCAGTAAGTACCTTCGACCCAATATTTGCCCTTCACAGGAGGGTCACGGGTGGGGCCTATAGGTCTCATCTTTCCTTGATTGGTTAGTCTTTCAAAGGCTTGTACCAAAGTCGACCCGAGTGGGGCAAACTTTCGGTCTCGGACCCATCTTCCAGGGCTTCTTCGGGCGGGAGTCTCTTCTACATCATGGACTTCTTGGGCTTGGGATGTGTTACCCCGATTGTAGGTGTTGTTTTTATATGTGGGTTTGCTTTGTATGGTTTTGGCGAGGTCGTCCTCGATCTTTATTCCCACATCATAAACTCTTTTGAAAGTGTCAAGTCCCAGGCACCTAAGGTGTTGTCTGTAAGCCGGGTCCAGGTTGTTAATGAATTTTTGGACCAATTCTGTTTCTGGAGGCCTATTGATTAGCTGGGCCACCTGGTCCCTCCATCTAGCAAAGTAGGTCGTGAAACCCTCATTTTTCTTTTGGAAGAGAACTTCCAGCTCGCGCATGGTGACTTGGAAATCCATGTTCAACGAGTATTGCTTGATGAAGACATTGACAAAGTCTTCCCAAGTGGGGAAGAGCTTAGGGTCCTGGTGATAGTACCATTTGAGCGGCACAGGTTCCAAGGACAAAGGAAAGGCAGGTAAATACATGGACTTGTCCACGCCTTTCAAGTTCATGGCATTCACAAAGCTCAGTAGATGATCACGGGGGTTGTCCGTGGCCTTGAACTTTGGTAAGTCAGATGAACTGAACTTTTCTGGTAGTTTGCCAGGAAAAGGTTCAGGATCGAGGGAGAAGTATTTGCTCCCCATGGTTTGCTGTAGGACCATTTTTTCAATCCTCTTCTCGTTATCGAGGTTATTTTTGGCTTGCGCAGCCGCCAAAGCTTCATTTTCCATTTTCAGTTGGCCCATGAGTCGGGTCATTTGAGCCATCTGCTCTTGCAAATCTTCGATGGACATGTTTGAAGGTGCGAATTGAGGTTGGGGAAGCGGAGATCCTTGAAATGAGGGATGACGGACGGAGCTTGGAGTCACTAAACCTGATGTTGGCGATGTATCTTCGAGACGCACTAACCGTTGGTTCCCTGATCGGCACCAAGTGGCAGGACCAGTCCTAGGCATAAGATAAGCTAAAGTTTAGGTTCCCAAAGTTTCACGCATTACTTAGTCTAGACTTCGACTCTCTAAATTGGTTTTTCACTCTTTCTTTTGTTGGTACACTTTTTAGTTTTTTTTTCTTTTGGTCATTCTTTGGATTTTCGAAACACTTGCCCGTGTGACATTCATAGTTATTAGCATGTTCAGTTTTGGTGCCGAGCATTGTCTTCGTAGGAGGACTAACAACGACACAAAGAGTTATTAATTTTTTTACGAGTCGCTTTTGAAATCGAGTGCTTTTCTTACGCCCTCGTAGCAATTCTTTTTACGAACATTTTTTTGTGCTACGTATTTTCCTTTTGCGCGGGCACCGAGGCTGTTGCGCCTGACCAGAAGGCCAAGCAGCAACTCCAGCGCCCAGCGAGGGGCGTGAGAAATTCTGGCGCCCAGCGTTGAAAATACGTTCCTGGCTGGTTCTCGTTTTCCGTCTTTTGTTTATGCGACTTCGATTTGCGTGCTTGCCTAATAACGTCCTTTACGCGTAGCAGCGTTTGTGGGATTCGTTACAGGCCATCCCGAGCGTCGCTTATTTTTGTGGCGATCATTCGGGTTTGCGGAACACGTATTTCGGTATAACTCTTTGGCAAATTAGTCTATGAATGTTTGGGCAATTTTTAAGGTCGTTGGTTTTCTATGATAGTTTGTCACACACAATCACATATTTCGCTACACATAACTAACATTCATTATGAGGCGATAATAACATGTCATGTAGTTTATGATAGGCTTCTATGGGTAGTTATTTGCGCCTGGCTTGGTACCGCTTCTATCGTAGATCCAACACATGCCCCGGTCGAGGTAGTGTCTTCAACAGACGAATTTCGCTCAAGAGGCCAACCCGCAAGTGCAAGCCAAGGGGGCATGCAGGCGAGAGGGACCTAATGAGCGAGCGATTGGGTTCGGGATAGGTGTACTACCTGCACAAGTACCGAGTGGGCAACATGCGCGGCGTATGCACCACCCTATTGGCGGAAAAAGGTATCCTTAGTCCCAACTCCCGAGGGAGTCGAGATTCGTTATGCTGTTCTGCCCGTTCACATTAATATGTTGATTTTCAGGTCGTCCCAACTTGATGGGGAAATAAACGCGGGGTAGGATCGTTTCACCCTTCGGCTATTTTGATTACCTACAAGCACGAGTATTTCCTTCACTATCCCCAGCGGAGTCGCCACTGTGAGGGGGTCGAAAAAGCACGAGGCTAATGCGTGACCTCGTCCCTCGTGGGTGTGACGCTTCTTTTTTTCAATCAAGTGTAATTGGATTTCCTGTGAGTATACACCCAATTGACTAGTAATATAGGAGTCGCCATTCAGTTTTTAACAACAATGAGAAAAACTGACAAAACCCGGTTATCGTGACATAAAGGGAGTGCAATTATGTTTGACCACGACGGCCGTAGGTTCCCTTGTGATCCCTGGTGTGGGGATCTCTCAACATACACCCGCAAGGTAGAGATTGAGGGTTCGGGGGACTGTAACTACCGAGAGGAGTACTTCGCTCGTCGATAACTCCAGAGGCAAGATATCCTTACTAGCTCAGCATAAATAATTGAAGGGACATGCGTTAACTATTAAACTAATCTGAGTTGATTTTAGCAATATGCAACATATAATACTAGATCGATCGTGATTATCTGATTTAAATAGCATTAAGGGACCTAGGATGATAATCCAATTTCCCAAAAATATTATATTTGTTAGGCGTGATAGAACAATCAGATTTAGTTAGTTTAACAGTTCATAAAAAGGGCGAGGAAAGCAATTAAATCATCGAAAAGGGACATATCACGACGCACCCTTGAGAGGTGCGTCACGGTTCTCAGAAAACTAACCACTTTGACTTTTCTATTTCTCCTTTTTATTCAACGAATCTCAAATTATGGGACAGGATACGTTCTGTTCGATTTATGGATCGATTGCGACAGAACGCGTGAACAGTTTCGCAGCGTGAGGCTTAGGCTAAGGGTTGGAATCAATACTCAGAATATAATTGTGTGTGTGTGTGTTCTTTTCACGTCGAATTTGGGGCTGTATTTATAGGGAAGAGTTCGTGGAAAGATAGAATTGCAGAGTTCTAATCCACAAAGAATTAGGAAAAAATACGTACCCAGGTATTTTCAGCGCCCAGGCCTGGGCGCCGAAGATTTCGGCGCCCAGAGCCAGGCGTTGAAAATAGGGTCTGGGCTGTTTTCTTAGTCAGATTCGGATTCCTGAAATCCGTAGTGTTTGAGACTTAATCGAGTCTTTTAGTGCGTATCAATTTCATGACGGAATGCGTCTGGGCCCGTTACGAACTCTAGGCTCGTTAGAATTTTAATTAATACGTAACTCTTATTTCCCAATCATATTAGGAATAGGATTCTCGCAGTTTTCTATCTCATTTAGGATTTATGTTGGAGTGCAACACCTAATTCTGACAGGTTTCTATCTTTTATGACTTGCCACTTTTAGAAGCTACCTTTACGGCAGTTACTATTTTTAGCAGGTTTCCATAAATAGCAGGTTTCGGGTGAAATGAAAAGGGGAATTGAGATTCGTTATTTTATAGGAGATGCGTTGTCAAGTGGAGATTTATGCTTTCATCATCGAACCTTCCCTTTCGGGAATGGGGACAAAAGTAGGTGTCTACACCCGGTATTACTCCAAGTAAGGATCTGGAGCTTTCTTGCATTTTGAATTTAGAACTTAGACATAGAAATTCTTGAGCCAATCCAGGTTTGTTAAAAAACGGAACTCGGTCCCATCGACATCTGTTAACTCGACTGCTCCCTCTGAGAGGATTTTCTTGACAATGTATGGCCCGGCCCAGTTGGGTTTGAATTTTCCCCTTGGGTCCATAACGCTTTTACGAAGGGCATTCAGGTCTAGCTCGCCTTCCTTGATGTTTCGGGTTCTGACCCTCTTGTTGAAATGTCTGGCCACTCGGTGCTGATAGACTTGTACATGGTGAGCTTCTTAAAGCCAACGTTCGTCTAGCTTAATTAGCTCATCATATCTTGCTTGTACCCATGCAACTTCTGGGATTTTTCTTTCGAGAACTATCCTGAGAGAAGGTATATCTGGCTCAATAGGTTGTACTGCTTCCATTCCATAGACCAATGAAAATGGGGTTGCACCAGTTGAAGTACGGATTGAAGTTCGATACCCGTACAATGCAAAGTGTAGCTTTTGAGGCGAGTCTTTGTAATTGGTTGTCATTTTCATGAGGATGGTTTTGACATTCTTGTTTGCTGCTTCGACTGCCCCATTAGTTTGCGGGCGATAAGGAGAAGAACGATCATGTTGAATTTTGTATTCGGTGAACAGATCTTAACACTCTCCTTAGAAATGGGTTCCTTGGTCACTAATGAACTCGTGAGGAACAACGTATGTGCATATGATGTTTTCTTGTATGAACTGGGCCACTTGCTTGGAACCCAACACTTTGAATGACCAGCTGGCTTCGACCCACTTAGTGAAATAATCGATTGCGACCAGTATGAACTCATGACCCCCGACGCCTGTTGGAGTGACTTTGCCAATGACGTCTATACCTGAAGCTAAGAATGGCCATGGTGATGATTAAGAATGTAGCAAGGATGGAGGAATGTGCTTCAGGTTCGCACACTTTTGACATATATGACATTTCTTTACGAAGAAGTAGCAATCCTGTTCGAGGGTGGTCCAGTAATACCGAGCCCTGATGACTTTGAGGGCCAACATCTTCCCATTCATGTGGGTACCAGAGACCCCGGCATGCACGGTGTCCATGACTCTTTGTGCTTCATGCTTGTCAACACATCGGAGATTGGGGCCGTTAGGGGACCTCTTGTAGAGAATGCCGCCTTCTAGGACGAAGGTGGCTGACTGTAGGCGTAAAACCCTATGACTTTTGCTTGAAAAATGCGGTGGAAACTCAAAGTTCTATAGGTACCTTTGGATATCTGTAAATGAAGGCTCATCATTGTCAATCTCGACGTCGTCAATAGCATGGACATATGCTGCTTCTTGACGCGTTTCAATCGTCAGGGGCATTTCAGCCATGCCATCTGGAATGTGGATCATTGATGCCATTTTTGCCAGTGCGTCGGGGAATTGATTCTTCTCTCTTGGGAGGTAAGTATAGCGAAGCTCTTCTACTTGCTCAGACATCTTCTCGAGATATGACTGGTATAGGGCTAAACTTTCGCTTCTGACTTTCCATTTGCCGGAAATCTGATTAATGATTAAGGACGAATCCCCATATACTCGAAGTTTCTGGACGCCCAATGCTAAGGTGGCTTCCAGGCCCATAATGCATGCTTCATATTCGGCTGCATTGTTTGTAACATTGAATTGTAACTTTGCTGACATGGGAATGTGAGTGCCGTCCGTAGATACTAGGATCACCCCAACACCACATCCGATTTGATTTGAAGCACCGTCAAAGTGCAGCGACCAACTGTCATCGCTTATCATTAGAATTTGCTCATCGGGTAGATCGCAATCCTCCTCTTCTGCCTCAATGGGATAGTCGGCTAGGAAGTCTAAAACTGTTAAACCTGTGAGGGGGTCGATAAAGCACGAGGCTAATGCATGACCTCGTCCCTCGTAGGCGTGACGTTGTCAGATCAAGTGTAATTGGATTTCCTGTGAGTTTACACCCAATCGACTAGTAATATAGGAGTCGCCATTCAGTTTTTAACGACAATGAGAAAAACTGACAAAACTCGGTTATCGTGAAATAAAGGGAGTGCCATTATGTTCGACCACGACGGCCATAGGTTCCCTTGTGATCCGTGGTGTGGGGATCGCTCAACGTACACCCGCAGGGCAGAGATTGAGAGTTCGGGGGATTGTAACTTCCGAGAGGAGTGCTTATCGATAATACTCTAGAGGCAGGTTATCCTTACTAGCTCAACATAAATAATTGAAGGGACATGCGTTAAACTATTAAACTATTATGAGTTGATTTTAGCAATATGCAACACATAATACTAAATCGATCGTGATTATCTTATTTAGATTGATTAAAGTACCTAGCATGATAATTTAATTGTCCAAGGTATTATCTTATTAGGCGTGATAGATCAATCAAATTAATAATTTGACAATTTTATAAAAGGGTGATGAAAGCGATTAAATCATATGAGGCACACATTACAACGCACCCTTGAGAGGTGCGTTGTGGTTCTCAGAAAACTAACCACTTGGCTTTGCTATTTCTCCTTTTATTTAGCGAATCTCGGGTTTCCAAGCAATGTTCCAGTATTTAGGCTTAATTCATCAAGCTACAAGGGGCAGGATGCGTTCTGTTCGACTTTTGGGTCGATTGCGACAGAACGCCGGATTAATTTCGCAGCGTGAGGCTTAGGCTTAAGGCTAGAGTCAATACTCAGATTAGGGAATTGTGTGTCCTTTTTTCACGTCGGTTTTAGGCTGTATTTATAGGAAAAGAGTGTGTGGAAAGATAGATTTTAAGATACGAATCCAAAAAGAATCCGGAGATAAAACGGCCCCAGACACTTTCAGCGCCCAGGGCTGGGCGCCGAAGATTTCGGCGCCCGGATCCAGGCGTTGAAAATGGGATCTGGGCCGAGTTCTTTGTCAGATTCCGACTCTTAGAACACGGAGCTTTTGAGATTTATCCGAGTCTTTCACTGCGTATTAACTTATGACGGAATGCGTCTGGGCCCATTACGAACTCTAGGTTCGCTAGGAATTTAATTAATACGTAACTCTTATTTTCGAATTATACCAGGAATGCAAATTCTATCTCTTTTAGGATTTATGTTGGAGTGCAACACCTAATTCTGACAGGTTTCTATCTTTTATGACTTTGCCACTTTTAACAACTACCTTTTACGGTAGTTACTATTTTTAGCAGGTTTCCATAAATAACATCTTTGGCTGAAATGAAAGGGTGATTGAGATCCGTTATTTTATAGGAGAGGCGTTGCCAAGTTGAGATTTATGTTCTCATCATCGAACCTTCCCTTTCGGGAATGGGGACAAAAGTAGGCGTCTACAGTTAGCCCCCACTTTGACTGAGTCTCGAGATGAGACAATGGTCAAAGTACTAGACGGAGTGCGTCATACAAGCCATGGTGTATGTGACCTGTTTTGCGAGGGTCTCACGAGCCCCCGAGTGATAACATTTGACTTAAGGGTCATCACTTGAAGTGTTAACACATTCCTCACGCGTCATTGGAATTTGTTAACTGATAGTATAGAAACTCCCTCACTTTGTCATTGGAAGTATCTAAAGATGTTTTCGAAATCAAAGCTATAAAGTGTAACTAGGCCTAGCCAAGCCTAATCACGAGGTAAAACGTTTTAAAGATTCTCATTTTCAAGGTTAGCTAAACGAGAAAACCCCCTTGTTTTATAGGACATAAAACGAAGGAAAATCCAGCACATCGCTCTTTTTTGGAAAAACGGAAAACCAATCCTTTGATTTTTGGAAAAGGGAAACCTTCCTTTGATTTTTGGAAAAGGGAAACCATCCTTTGATTTTCGGAAAAGGGAAACCATCCTTTGATTTTTGGAAAAGGGAAACCATCCTTTGATTTTTGGAAAAGGGAAACCGTCCTTTGATTTTGGGAAAAGGATCAACCAGGAAAAGTTATCGCTGCAGCGACTAAGGACCTGCGTGGTTAGTGGTGCAGACCCCGCCCGCTGAAGGTGGGCGAGCCTGTCTGCTGAGGGTGGACGCCCCGTCCGATAGAAGTGGACGAATCTGTTTTGATGTTTTGAAAATAAGGACCTACGCGATTTGTAACGTAAACCCTACCGGCTGAAGATGGCGAGCCTGTTTTTGTTTTTGAAAATTTTATTTTCTTTTCATTTTCGAAAACTGAGGACCTGCGCAGTTAGTGACGCAGACCCCGCCCACTGAAGGTGGGCGAACCTGAATTCGTCTTTTCGATTTGGGACTCGCATGTTTCGTGGCGCGATCTTGCCCGATCGAGGTGGGCCAGTCCCTACTTCATTTGTTCTTGGGATTTATTTCAAGAATTTCTTTTTTATTCGTTCCTGTAGGAGCGAATTCTTTCGAGGGATGCTCGGATTTAGCTGCAACCTGAATGTGGGTTGGCAACGTGTCTAAACGGACCATCGTTTCGTGGTCGACTGCCTTTCGTGGTTTTGAACAAATCTTTACGGCTCATAGGATGTATGTCACCTGTTTAGAACTGGCCTAGTTATGCCATTACTTGGGTCCTTGTGAAATGACCGGTGGGACCATATGTGAATGTTAATGGAGACCTTTTGCTTTGAGGCTGAGTTCATTTTTGAATTTGTCTAAGCACGGGACGTAGCTTGGAAACGTTGTTTCAACTTGCATCTCTTTACATATTTTCTTTCTTTCGAGCCCCCAAGCATTTGTACTTGGTGGTCGTTCTTTGCCAAGAGAAGTGCACATTTTATAACGTCCTTAATCGTGTTTGGGATCGTGCTCGTATGTGCGAGCGATCTTTGTAGTGGTATGCTACTTTGATGAAGTCGTGGAGTGCGACTTCATTTTCCAGGCGACAAAGTTTTGCTTCATTTTTCAATAATTAATATATCGAGTTTACTTCGGCCCGGATTGATCTTTTTGACAAATAAACTCTTTTTAATTTGCGAAACCAACGACTTGATTTTTTGTTTTTGTGTTTCGAAGAATGACCTTGATTTTTATTTTTTCTATATTGCCTTGAAAAATGTACACATATTTTTTTCTTGAGATGAGTCTAAGTTTCGACAAGCTTTAACATTTGTTTTCACTATTCCGGCTCTAAAGGTGCTTTGGGCTTGATCTTGATTACAACAGGGCCTCGTGTCTACTAACACGGTTTTAAGTCCTTTCCTGCTCCACGTTTTGAAGGATCCGGGCCTTGGGCTACATTTTCGGCGGCCCTGGCTAGGCATTAAAAAGTCTTGGGCGCTGGAAATTCTATTTTGGCCGTTCCCGGATTTCTTAACGCGTTTCCGAATGGGATTAGGATGTCACTTGATGCTTTCGTGTATATATAGGGGTTAAGTACATCTTTCTTTTTCACCACTCTCAATCTTCCTCTCTTTTGCAACTGGTTAGCTTTTATTCTTCCCTACTCTTGCCATGTCGATTCCTCCCTTCTCCCTCCAACGAGTTGTTAGGCGCTGGCTAAGAGCCCTTAATCCCACAGAAAAGGCTTTGTTGAAAGGATACCACTTAGAGGAATTCTTAGGCTTACAACAAATTACTATTGATTATAATTTTCTTGTATGCGGCCCTGGACTTTTGGGATTCTGACCATCATGTTTTTGTCTTTCGGGGCAATGAAGTATGCCCTTTGCCAGATGAATTTGCCGCAATCCTTGGTTATCCTATTAATGCTACTCCTGCTACCCCTGGCACTGTTGAAGTGGGTAAACAACCATAGGGGCTTTCCTAGGACTAGATGCTAACATGCTCGCTGAGATCGTTGTGGGTGATAAGGTTAATTTGGCAAAGCTTGTAAAACATCACTTTAGGCCTAGTAAAAATATGACCGAACAGAAATTGAATATTCAAGCACTTGTATTCTGCTTGTTGAACCACTATTTACTGTCGAATAACAATGGCGATTTTGGTGATATAAGGTTGATCCCCTTGATCAGCCAGATGGAGAGTTGCTATTCCATTATGCCGTTGGTTGTTGCCGAGACCTTACTGAGTGCGGATGAGTTAAAAAAGGATGCCAAGTCTAAAATTTTTAAGGGGAGCCCCCTATTGCTGCAGGTAATCGATCGTTTATTCGCGCAAAGTAATACACACATTTTTTATTTTTCTTTTCTTTTTTCGTTTGCCTCGACAGCCCCCTGCCTGGAGCTGATTTTCAGCGCCCAGGGCTGGGCGTCGGAATTTCTGGCGCCTGGTCCTGGGCGTTGAAAGTGCGTCCGAGGCAGGACTTCCGTTGATTATTATTTTTTTGATCGTACCCGTTTTTTGCAGATTTGGCTCATGGAACGCCTTAGGCTTCTAGAAGCTCCTGCCGATCCTAAACATTATCGCCCTATAGCCTTGGGTAACCGAAAGTATCTGCACAAAGGCCAGGACGAGACCGAGTGGACCTCCTATTTCACTCATTGCATATGCTCTATTAAGTGGGTGGTACCGTGGTGGGGTTTGACTAATATGACGGGGGGTTCCGAGGTGTTAGTTTATGTTTCTTTGTTGGGGCTATCTTGTCCCGTTTATATCTTTCCTTACCGAGTCATGCGACAATACGACTTAAGGCAGACTATCCCCTTTTCCGATACGGTACCACCTAAAGTAGCGGTCTTTTCACAAGCACGGGTTCAAGCGTGGGCTAAGTATTATGGTGGCCTCCCACGCTGGACCGTGGCTAGAGATGGCTTTGTGGGTCTTTCCGAAAACTACAAGTTGTGGATGAGTTCCGATGATAAGGCTGTGAGAACTAAGGCTCGAAATGAAGAGTCGGCTGAGCTTTTGATACCTCGAGGTAGGGATAAGTATGAGAGTCGTGATCCCGCTAATCCTCGCGACCATGGTATTAAGACTGTAAAAGCTCGTCCTGATCGAAAGCGAAAGGAAGTTCCTCCCCGTTCAAGTTCTAGGCCTAAAAAGGTGCCTAACATGAAGGGGCCCGCCGTTCACAAAAGAAATGCAAGCTGTCGCGGAGATCGTCGCCGGAATAATGTATGGGTTAGGAAAGCTCAGCCCCTAGTAGAACCAGTGGCTAATCCAATTGATGTTGATAATCCTTCCCCTACCATTGTTTGTGCCCTTGAGGCTGAGCGGGCTATAGCTGTTCAAACTGAAAATGTTTCTGAGGCCTTGGCATCCTTGGAAGTTAGTGTCAAGGAGCCTGTTCTTATGGAAATTGATATAGGGGCAGCGCAGAAGCCTGTGGAGGTGGACCCTGCGAACATTACCCTCTACAAAACTTTATTTGATGATCCGGAAGAACTCGAGTAGTGTAGTTCTTGTTAGGGTGTAGGTGCCCTTATTTATTTCAATTGTGTTTGTTTTTCATTCCTTAGCACTTTTTGTTTTCCTTCTTATTATTTTTAAATATTAATAAAGGCGTAATTTAATTTTTCTTGTTTTCGTTTTGCTTCTCCCCTTTTTTTTTATTTGCTCATTTCCAACACTTATGCACATTATATTTTTTATTTGATTGGACCGAATACATAAATAGGATTGCCTACGTATCCTTGTTAAATAACTTTAACTTAGAATTAGGTCGCGCGTAGTTCTAGCTAGAATAAATTCTAGGATGCCGAATTTGATAAGTACGTTCTGAGATGGAAACATATTGTTTGAAACTGTAGAATACGTGAAGTTTATTATTATTTTAATCTGCTGGTTTTCGGTAAAATAAAAATTTGTTTTATTTTTTGAGTACATGTATTTTTGATGAGCGACATTTATGTCCCTCTTAGCCTAGGATTTTATGTTAGTTTTTATGCTTTTTTATAGTTTTTTTAGCTTTTTGTGTGAAATTTATAAGTTTTGTTCCATCTTGTGCTTTATAGGTGATCTTGATGAAAAATGATGGAAAACAAGTGAATTTGAGCCAAAACAGGGCTTGTGCGGTCGAGTGGCGTTTTGTGCGCCCGAATAGAGTAGTGCAAATGGAGTTCATGGAATTTCCAGTTTTGTGCGATCGAATTCCCTATGTCATTCGGTCGCACAGAATGGATTTCTGAGACAGAATGTCCCAAGATTGTAAAACAACCGCACAACCCTGGTAATTCGACAGCACAGGTTTTGTTCGACCCACATCCTATGTTGTTCAACCGCACAAAAGTTGTGGGCCTAAACGGCTTTCCTTGTTCGACCAAATGGAGCTGCGAAGGAGACTTGAGCCAAAGGATTCCCATTCGACCGAACGGGGTTTTATGTTCGGTCGCACAAGACGAAGAAAACTTTCTTCGCTGCCTTCGCTCGCACAGGACCCAGCATGCGCTCGAATGACTCTTTTACGTTCGGTCGCACAAAAGGTCTGTGCGACCGAATGGTTGCGCGGGCTGCTCTTATTCGAATTTTGGCTTCTATTTGGGGAAACTTATAAATAGATTTTTCGATTATTTTGTTAAGTGTAGAATTTTAGTTGATAATTTTAGATTCATAAAGTTAGTTTTTCAGCAATTCTAGAGAGAGAAACTCTCCTCCATCCAAGCTTCAATTTGTAATCCTTCTTAACTCTTCTTCAATTTTGCAATTCAATTCTTAGTTTCATAATTCTTGCTCTTGCTTAGTTGTTGATTGTTCTTCAATTCCTTAATTTCTTGAATTCTTGATTTCATTGATTGAGATTACTTTGATGTTCAATTTGTGATTTGATTGTGCAATTGAACTCTTAATTCTTTTCTCCTACTCCTTCAATATCATGCTTGCTAGCTTATTCTTAATGGATTGCTTGATTTCTAGAATGACTAGTGAGTAGAATTAGGTTAGGGTAAGGGGAGAATCTACGGGCTTAATTAGGGGAAATTGTTGATTGATTGTTGGTTGATTCATGTGATTAAATATGATTTGATGATAGGATATCCATGCTAGTTGAGTGGTAGTTGCAAATGCTATTCGATTAGAATCACGTGGAACCATAGGATAGGTTTGGCAAGAGATTGTGGGCTTATCTTGTGTGATCAAATGGCGGTGCCTATTATATGTTAGTTAGTTTAATCTAGGATTAGGCGAAAGCTCTTCCGTGGATTACACGCTTAGCGTTCCCTATCCGAGAGGTGGCGGGTTCGTCTGTAGATGCCATTTTCCTAATCACCATTTCGTTGCATGATCACCATTGCTAAATAGTTGAATTCATTTCCCCCAGTTTCCCTAGCCTATCCCCGACTCCCTAACGTTTCCCTTTCTTGATTCAATTTAGCATAATTCTTCGTTTTTAGATTCTTAAATGTGACAATTCAAAACCAAATCCTTGTTCGAACTATATTGACTTTAAAACTCATTAACCACCGTTTCTTTGGGACGATCCCTTTGCTTACCGCTAGCCGGTAGTTGAGTGGTTTTATAAATATTGTTTGCATAGGTTTTTTTCTATCAACGACGGAAAATACACCTATCAAAATGGCGCCGTTGCCGGGGAACGGTTGTTGTTATTTAGTTTTAGTTGAGACTAGTTCATCATTAGAAAATACAAAAACATTGCAATTTCGCTTAACTTTCTTTTTTCTTGGTATTGCTTACGGTTTTTCTTGAGTTTGTATGCTTGTTAGGGGGCGTACTCGTCAAAGGATCCTCCATCCTCTTGACCTTGAATTGGAGAGGACACTTAGGAGACAAAGGCGTGTACGGTCTAACTCATCAAGCAATAACAGATTCGCATCGTTGAGTGTTGGTGAGGAACAACAAGAGAGTGAGCAAGTGTTTGAGAACATGGCGCTCCCGGTTAAGAACTTGGGAATACCGGGGGCATTCGAAGCTACATGTGGTATTCAAGCCCCAACAACGGGTGCCAACAACTTTGAGATCAAGCCCGCCTTGATCAATTTGGTGCAAAGCCACCCCTTTTGTGGGAAGAGTAATGAATCACCTCACAAACATCTCAAACAGTTCGAGCACTATTGTGACACAAACAAGCACAATGGTGTCACATCAGATTATGTGAGGTTGACATTGTTTCGGTTCTCTTTACTTGGGCGAGCAAGTGATTGGCTTGACAAGGAGGTCAAGCCCAACTCACTTCGCAGTTGGACCGAAGTGACAAGTGCATTCTTAAACAAGTTCTACCCGCATGGGAAGACGGCGGAGTGTCGCCTGAAGATCCAATCCTTTGAGCAAAAGCGAGATGAGTCATTCTTCGAAGCTTGGGATCGTTTCAAAGAGTACCAAAGGGAATGCCCACAACATGGGATTCCTAAATGGTTGTTGCTCCAAACATTTTACTTGGGGTTGAGTCCTAGTTCGAAGACGAGTCTTGATGCGGGCGCAGGAGGCCCCATTATGAATAAAACTGAGGATCAAATACAGGAAATGATTGAGGATGTAGTTCAAAACTACCAATCTCGGCATGTAGGCACAAGGGATTATGATGGGAAAGGTAGGAGTGAAGATGGTAAGGGTTCGTTGTACGCCATAGAGCAAGCATGGATGATAGAGAAGCTTACCTCGTGCTTGGAGAAGCTTGAAAACACACCATTCGCGGGGAGGGCTTCGAGCCAACCGCCATCACCGTCTACAATCCCTCCTCCCTCGGCCACTCTTCTCTCCAAGGGGAAGGGCAAGGTTAGTTCTTATGGCTCAATGCCTCCGGGCATGTTCTTTTGTGAAAATTTCCAAGACTATAGTCATTCCCCCAATGCATGCCCCTTAGTTCATAACTTTTCATTTGTGGATTATGGCCCTTCGTATGAAGGAGAGTTTGATGTAGAGTATGATAATTCCATCAATGAGAGGTCTAGGAATAATAACCCTAACAATCCTAATTTTACTAGGCAACCTAGAGGGCCCTCCATGTATGGTCCCCACCAAGGCTATGGCCAAGGAAGTGGGTATGATAGCCAAAATCGAGGTGGCTATAGAGCACATGGCTATCAAAGCCAAGCACCCTATAGTCAAGCTCAAGGTTTTGGAAATCAAGGCCAATACAACCAAGGGGGTTATAATCCCAACCATCAAGGTGGAGGGGGTTATAACTACTCTTATGGGCAATTTAGGGGTACCTCAAGTGGGGGTTATCCTTTGAACTCGGAGTTCCTTATGGTGCATCTCAATTGCCACCTCCTGGATTCAATGGACCGAGGACCTTTGGCAACCAATATCAAGCAAACCTTAGTGGTTATGGCGTTGCACCTCCACCACTCCCGCCTCTCAAGTCTAATCTCGAGGCTCTCATGGAGTCGTTTGTGGGGGCGCAAGACAAGAAGAATGTCGAGTTTGAGGATGGATTCAAACAATCCAATACTGACTTGAAGATGATTGAGACCCGAGGTCAACCTCCTAAGAAATTGTATGCCATTGTGACAAGGAGTGGGAAGACCTTAGATGATAGTGCTACGCATGTTGAAGCTCCTAGCTCTAGGGGTGAGAGTTCTATGGTAAATGAGTCCTCGGACCGTGATGATGCGGAAGAGAAGTCTCGTGTCAACGACATGAGTGATGGTGATAAGTCGAAGGAGACTCCTCTTCCTCCTCTCCCAACTCCTTTTCCCCCTATCCCCATAGACACAAATGGGATGTGCAATTCGCAAAATTTCTTGTGATTCTTAGACAGTTGTATGTCACTATCCTCTTTACGGATGCTTTGAAACAAATGCCTTCTTATACGAGATTTCTCAAGGAAATCTTGAGTGGGAAGCGGAATTGCGACGTAAAGGAGACGGTGAACCTCACCGAGAATTGTAGTGCTATCATTCTTAACAAAACGCCACCCAAACTCAAAGACCCGGGAAGTTTTTCTATCCCTTATGCTATTAAGGAGCTTGAAATAAGCAATGCCTTATGTGATTTGGGTGCTAGCGTTAGTATACTACCTTATTCGGTGTTTTCTAAGCTTGACGTTGGAGATCTTGTCCCAACCAACATCACCTTGCAACTTGCCGACCGTTCGGTCAAGTATCCTATTGGCAAGGTTGAGGATGTTCCCCTAGTGGTTGGCGAGCTTACTTTCCTTGTGGATTTCGTCGTCTTGGACATTTATGAGGATTCCCATACCCCCATTATCTTGGGCAGGCCATTTTTGGCCACCGCGGGTGCTCTTATCGATGTGCTAGAAGGACTAATCACTTTGAAAGCGGGAGACGCCAAGGCTAGTTTCAAGCTTGCAATTGATGAATATTGTTGCTCTAAAATAAAAAGTTGCATGAAAATTGACACTCTTTCTTGTGTTGAGAACAACCACTCTTGTGCTAATTCTTCTAACAATTTTCATGTTTCTAAGTGTGCTAATGAGCTTGCTAGGTCCTCTCTTTATGACAAGAATGTCCATGGGGTCCCAAAGGTGCTTGGGGATGAGCTTGAAGATGTTGTAACCATCCCCGAGATATTTGAAATGCATGTTGATGATGATAATGGAGCTAAACCCTCCAAAGTGTTTCATGGATCGGCTAAGAAAGTCAAGAAGTCAGCTAAGAGTCCATCGAGTCTCGAGGAGGGGCATGTTGGTGGATTATTTTGTTTTCGCCTCTTGAATGGTGATGTCGGTAAGATCTTTATGCCCAAAGGGGCAAAGAAATGCATGTTGACTAGTGTTGACCCAAGGTTGGTTGTCTTTGACCCCCCTTGACCTTTGGGGGGGGGGGGGGGTCCGTCAAGCTAATGACGTTAAACGAGCGCTACCGGGAGGCAACCCGTGTATTGGTCTCATTCTTGTCCCCCCATGAGCTTTGGGGGGATTCGTCAAGCTAATGACGTTAAACGAGCGCTACCCGGGAGGCAACCCGGTTGTCTAACTCCTAGCTTTAGTTTTTATTTGATTTTGTGCTTTAATTTCCATTAATTAGTTTCTTTTTCGATTTAAATAGGAAGCTTGTGAAAATAGTGCAAAATCTTGTTTTGTGCGACCGAACGTGTCCTGTTGTTCGGTCGCACAAAACTCGTTTTTGAGGCAGAATGGCAAATCTTTGGCACTCGATCACACAGCTCTGAACATTCGATCGCACAAGGTCTGTGCGATCGAATATCTGAACCTGTTCGATCGCACAGCCTGGCGAAGCTGTTTATGAGGTTTTTATTTCAAAAATCGCGAGCTCCTCCTATTATTTCCCTTCATTTGCTCGACTTTTCCTCTCCATTACTCCCTCTTCTCTCACTTGCTACCACTAATCCTCATCAAATTCATTCGCTTCCCTTCACTAATTTCACTTCCCATTCATCAAATACACTCAATCTCATTCTTCCCAACCCCCAAAATCCCAAAATTTTCAGATTTTTGCAAAATCCCCAATTTCTAGGGTTTTTGTGAAATTGTTCATAATTGTGTGTGTGGTGAATTGGAGCTCTAGAGGCACCTTGGGTCGATTCTAGTCCACTTCCTTTGCTTGTGGTGATGATTTCTTTCCCTTAATTCTTATTTTTCATTCCATTTTCACCATGTTCATAAAATGTTTGAATTTTCTGAAATTTTTGATTTTTGGGTGTTAGTTGATGCATGTTTGTGTTATGCTTAGTCTTTAATTGTCTAGATGAGCTTTGCATGTTTAAATTCCTTATTCCATTTAAGCTATAGACTTTTTTGAGATGATTTAATGAGATTTTGGGATACTTTGATTTTATTTTCTTTGTGGAAGTAATGGTGATTGTTTGTGGTGGTTAGTATGGAGTAATGTGGTTGGTTCAAGCTTGTTGAGGAGTTTGTGTAATATTTAGAGCTTGATGATGAATTGATAAAGTTAGTTTAACCTTAGCTCTTGTAGTAGTTCGTTTGTCCTAGATTGTGAACTAACTTAGTTTATCCTTCTATGTGTGTCTTGGTTTGTTTCTTTTTGTTTTGTAGATTTTAGCTTAGCATCCACTCATCTCAATGGCACCAAAACGCTACAAGAAGAACCCCGCCGCAACCGAGGCCACGATCACCTCTTCATCAAAGAGGAAAGCAACAACGGCACCAACCCCTCCGAACATGGAAACTTACGGAATTGAGTTCGCCGAGCAACGCTCTTGGGATTTCATTGAGGTGCTTTCCAAAAGGACTATTAAGCCCACTAAGTTCTTTCATCGGGAAAGCGTTCGTAGCTTGGGGGTTGAGGCCGAGATTGACAAGTTACTCAAGGGCCTAGGGTGGGAAGAGTTTGCAAAGATGAGTGCCCCTACATACAAAAGGGTGACTTTGGAGTTCCTCTCCTCGGCTCGAAAGAACTTTGTAGAAGATGAGGATGGTGACAAAGTAGTGGAATTGAGCTTCCAAGTTTTCGGACGCCAATACAAGTTGAATAACAACCAAATCAATTCCCTCTTCTCCGTCCAAACGAATATCGGTTACATCGTGAATCCAAGGGCCGAGTGTGCTAATGACTATAATGAAAAAAATTGGTGGAGAGAGCTCACCGGAGACGATGGAGATTTCTTCTCCGCCTCAGCTAAGTCTTCCTCATTCCATCATCCGGCCATCCGGATCATGAGCCGCCTCCTCATCTATGCCATTTTCTCTAAGGGAGCTACCGGTGCCTTGTCGGGCACGGAACTTGGTGGTTTGTGGTTGGCCACTCAAGAGAAGCAAGGTGTGCTCGATTTCGGGCAATTGCTCATTTCCCGGATCATTGAGGTGCGGGATAGCCATTTGAACAAATCCGACATCCTCCTTGGTGGCATGCTCACTCTTCTTGTTCGGCTTCTACCAAACAACCCTCATGGAAAAGAGATGGATGCTTTGCCTCCCGTGGCCAGTGTTGAGTTCTTAAACATCTGGGCGATGTATAATGCTACTTGGCTCCACTACACCACCAACGAGACGCAATGGATTTGGCTTGTGAAAAAAGCCAATTGGTGCTTTCTTCCGCACCCGTTCATCACTTCTTGGTCTGAGAATGTTCGTTTCTTGCATCCGCGGCATAAGAAGTTCGCCGCCGCCGCCAAAGCCACCGACACCTCCACTCAAGCTCCTCAAAGTCCACCTCAAGGTCCGCCTCAAAGTCCTCCCCCGAATGCGGGTGGTATACCTCTCTCCTCTCCTTTTGATTTGACGGGTTTGCAATCCACCCTTGCGGCTATCTTGCAAGGGCAAGAGGACCAAGCTCGTACCTTGGCCTCTCTTGCTACTCAAGGGAGCCGCACGGGGGATTCATTTCCCAATTTTGACTCGTCCTACTACGGTAGGCGGGTGTACGACTTTCATGTTGACAAAGGGGACTTTGCCCCCTATGTCAACTACCCTTACCACCCTCCCCAACAAGGGCCCATCCCTAGTTGGAATGAGGAGCGTACACCCACCTACCCATATTGGATGGGACCTTCCCAGCCCGGTGTCACTCCCCCCTCTTTTCCGCCTTATGATTATACCATGATGGGCGGGAGTGACTACCGAGGTGACCCTATGTATCCCACTCCCTCACCGGTTGATCAGCCAGATGGTTGGCCCGAGGATTTCACCGGATGGCTTAGGGGATATATGGGTGGTTGGGATGGCCCCCGAGGTGAGCCACCCCATGGCAATTACCCCCTTCGGCCCGAATATGGCTGGCCGCCTTATACCGATGCTTCGAGGCCCGATGTGGACCCCACCTACAATTTCACCCCGTTCACCGATGACGCGGCTCTTGCTTATCGTCTTGAGCGGAATGAACATTGGAGGATTTATGATGCAAAGGGTAAAGGGCATGCCCCGGGCCCTTCTTCTTAGGGTTCCCTCCATTTCTCCCCCATCTTGATGTGATGGTATGCTTGTGATTAGCTTGGGGGAGAAGTGTGGAGTAGGGGTTTGCTATGGGGAATGTTTGATGTTTGTTGGTGTGATCTTCTTGCCACTTCGTGTGGTTGTATATACATGACAATGCGTTTATGCTTGTTTTGGGTTTGTTTTGGCCATTTGGCCTTGTCTACTAACATTTTTTTTTATTGTTTTTGAGTCTTCCTTGTGGTACGGTTTCGTTGTTGTGGGTTCATTCTTCCCACCAATGCCTTGTCCGTCGATATTTTGGTGAGTTTGTTCGGTTTTACCGGTTCTTTGCAGGACTTGCTCCCACGACATCTCCGGTAACATCCTTCTAACTCTATTGCATTCTTAGGGGACGGGCATATTGCATATGGGGCATTTGGTTGGATGGGTAACTGTGCCCCTCCTTGCTTGGTTTTAGGCCGTGAGGACATGACCTAATTCTAGCTTGGGGGGAGTTTTGTTGTGTAGTTGCCTATTTGTGATGCTCATGTCTTGAAACCATACCATTATGTGCACTTGGATATGTTAGTTTCTTTGTTTTTAGATTGATTTAGTTTGATTTTAGTTTCTTTTCTTTTAGTTTGTTATGTTTGTTTCTTTTTGTTTTCCTTTTTGGTGCGTTTTCTTATTTTCTTCCTTTTTCTTTTGTTTTTATTTCCTTTTTGTCAAGGCAAGTTTTTCTAGGTTTTCTTAGGCAATTTTCTTGATTGGGGCATATAAAATTGGAACTTGTAGATTAGAATGCTTTTATTCCTAATTGGTAGATTTTTACACGGTTCTTAATGTCTTGGGTCGAGTCTAGGATTTGGTGTCAAGAAAGTTGGTTGAACTATGGGTAGCATGCGTCATGAACTCTTGGCTTGTGGTAAGATGGTGTCGATTTCTCTAGTGATTTGAAGCCGGAGAGGATGGTATTTGCTCCCTTGTGAGGTTCATGCTCAAAAATCAGCCCAAACACATTTTCATATATTGAGTGGCATGGATCCTTAGCATTGACTTTCTTGTCTCCCGAGTTTGACCATTTCCTTCCCATTACCGCGACCGAACTACTTTAGGGGACGATAGAGGCATTTCTTTCGGTGACTGTTTTTCTTTTTAGTTTAGGACTCGATTTTCATATTTTTCTCATATGTTTTTGTTTGTATTTGCCCCTTTGCTAGCCATTTGAGCCTTGACCCTTCATTTCTTATGAGCACATTACAAGCCTAATAGCCTTTGTTTTGTTTTCAGCCTTAGAAGTGATAGTGAAGCTTTGTGTTATGATGTTTGTTGGTTTTGAATGAATATGCAAAGATGAGGAATGATTGTTATTTGCATGAATGGCAAAGTTTGTGAAGAATGTTGTATATAGTGAATAAATAAGCAAAAGCAATAGTTTTGAAAAAGCCAAAAATAGAGAAAAGCAAGGCATGAGAAAAGTTTCATTTGAAACACAAAAAAAGAGAAAATCAAATCAAGAAAAGTGCCAAAAAAAGTTGTAGTTTAGAATTGTTGTTGAATAAGCTTGGGGGTACCCCAAATAAGTGGTACGAGTTTGTGTTGGTTCGAAATGCTTGAGTTTAGTTCTATCATTGCGCTTCACTTTAGGTATGAGCACCAAATGGCCAAATTTGTTCCGCGCCTTACCCCTAACCTACGTTTCACCCTAAAAGTCATCTTGACCCTTTTGAGTTGAGTCATTGTCGGTGGAGGGAGGATTTGGTCAAGCTTAAGGAACGAGGTTGTCATGCTAAGATGTCGGGTAGCCTATTATTGATTTTCTGGCGCCTTCGCGGTGTCTTGAGACGCTATTCTCAAGGGTGGATAAGATCTAGAGATTTTACGTGGTATGCCCGGATGTAGGGGGATTGACTAGTGCTTGCCCTTAGTTCACTTTGCTTGATGCTCGAATATTTCACTCGGTTTAGGACATTAGTTAGCGTCTACTCATTTATTTGATTAGTAATATTAGTGTTCTTCTATACTTGTTCCATAATAAAGCCCATCTTGAATTTTGTAGTTTAATTTCTTTTCTTCTCTTTTCTTTTCTTCTTCTTTTCTTTCTTTCTTTTCTTGGTTTGTGTTTTCCATTTTACTCTTGCCTTGATTAGATTTGCTAGATTTTGATTTTGGTAAATTTTTAGAATCTGATTAGTTGCTCATTCTTCCTTAGTTGAGTTTAGTTTCCTAGAGACTAGCAAACGCTTAGCTTGGGGGAGTTTGATGAGCGACATTTATGTCGCTCTTAGCCTAGGAATTTATGTTAGTTTTTATGTTTTTTTATAGTTTTGTTAGCTTTTTGTGTGAGATTTATAAGTTTTGTTCCATCTTGTGCTTTATAGGTGATCTTGATGAAAAATGATGGAAAACATGTGAATTTGAGCCAAAACAGGGCTTGTGCGGTCGAGTGGCGTTTTGTGCGCCCAAATAGAGTAGTGCAAATGGAGTTCATGGAATTTCCAGTTTTGTGCGATCGAATGCCCTCTGTCATTCGGTCGCACAAAATGGATTTCTGAGACAGAATGTCCCAAGATTGTAAAACGACCGCACAACCCTGGTAATTCGACAGCACAGGTTTTGTTCGACCGCACATCCTATGTTGTTCGACCGCACAAAAGTTTTGCGCCCAAACGGCTTTCCTTGTTCGACCAAATGGAGCTGCGAAGGAGACTTGAGCCAAAGGATTCCCATTCGACCGAACGGGGTTTTATGTTCGGTCGCACAAGACGAAGAAAACTTTCTTCGCTGCCTTCGCTCGCACAGGACCTAGCATGCGCTCGTATGACTCTTTTATGTTCGGTAGCACAAAAGGTCTGTGCGACCGAATGGTTGCGCGGGCTGCTCTCATTCGAATTTTGGCTTCTATTTGGGGAAACTTATAAATAGATTTTTCGATTATTTTGTTAAGTGTAGAATTTTAGTTGATAATTTTAGATTCTCAAACGTAGTTAATCAGCAATTCTAGAGAGAGAAACTCTCCTCCATTCAAGCTTCAATTTGTAATCCTTCTTAACTCTTCTTTAATTTTGCAATTCAATTCTTAGTTTCTTAATTCTTGCTCTTGCTTTGTTGTTGATTGTTCTTCAATTCCTTAATTTCTTGAATTCTTGATTTCATTGATTGAGATTACTATGATTTTTAATTTGTGATTTGATTGTGCAATTGAACTCTTAATTCTTTTCTCCTACTCCTTCAATATCATGCTTGCTAGCTTATTCTTAATGGATTTCTTGATTTCTAGAATGACTAGTGAGTAGAATTAGGTTAGGGTAAGGGGAGAATCTAGGGGCTTAATTAGGGGAAATTGTTGATTGATTGTTGGTTGATTCATGTGATTAAATATGATTTGATGATAGGATATCCATGCTAGTTGAGTGGTAGTTGCAAATGCTATTCGATTAGAATCACGTGGAACCATAGGATAGGTTTGGCAAGAGATTGTGGGCTTATCTTGTGTGATTAAATGGCGGTGGCTATTATATGCTAGTTAGTTTAATCTAGGATTAGGCGAAAGCTCTTCCGTGGATTAGACGCTTAGCGTTCCCTATCCGAGAGGTGGCAGGTACTTCTTTAGATGCCATTTGCCTAATCACCATTTCGTTGCATGATCACCATTGCTAAATAGTTGAATTCATTTCCCCCGGTTTCCCTAGCCTATCCCCGACTCTCTAACGTTTCTCTTTCTTGATTCAATTTAGCATAATTCTTCGTTTTTAGATTCTTAAAAGTGACAATTCAAAACCAAATCCTTGTTCGAACTAGATTGACTTTAAAACTCATTAACCACCGTTTCTTTGGGACGATCTCTTTGCTTACCGCTAGCCGGTAGTTGAGTGGTTTTATAAATATTGTTTGCATAGGTTGTTTTCTATCAACGACGAAAAATACACCTATCAATTTTGCACATCATTTTTTCATGTGAATACGTGAATACGTGTTGTACCCCCCAAGTGTTCGTTATTTTTCCGTGTATGTGCGGATAAAATGACTAGCAATTCTAGGCAAAGGTTGGCAAGCAGAGAGATTCAGCGCCCAGGCTAGGGCGTTAAAGATTTCGGCGCCCAGCTCTGGTCGTTGAAAATGATTCCTGGGGAGATTTCTTGGCGCGTTGCTTCTTTTCCTTCATATGTTCTTGCGTTTATCCCTTTTTCTTTGTTTCATTTTACGTTTTATTCGTCAGAAATCAATTTTGACCCTATTTCGGTAGCTTTTTGGGCTGTTAGCGTTAGACACATTTTTGTCCGGATTAATTTTATCTATTCGTGACTCGAAACGGCTTTGAAAAATGGAGTTAGGGTGCGGTAGATATGAAGATCTTTGCGTAGGCTTTTTGGGTGGGTTGAAGTGCGTGTTGTTAATGATGGGGATGATGGGGTTATGTTTTATGAAATTTTTTTTTTGAGCAACTTTTCCATTGTTTGGATTTGATTACTTTTGGTTTCTTTGGGTTGCACGGGTTTGACCTTTATGTCTTGGAAATATGAAGGGGATGGTGTGGTTTTTTTTGTGGATTTTCGGGAATTGGTTTCGATGTCATGATTCAAGACCGAGTGGGCCTTGCTATTGGGCCTACAGTGCGCCGCTTCCTTACATTTTTTTATTTTTATTTGTAAGTATGATTAGTGCTGATTTAGTGTTAGAATAATATTTTTGGAGAAACTTTATGCCTTTATTAATTTGGAAAGTAAGGAAAACACACTGAAATAAATTAATCAATATTCTAAGGGTTCTTAGGACCATATCTAGGCGTTTTTGTAAAGTGCTCTCTACGGCTCAAGCCTTGGGTTTAGTCTCGTAGAACCTTGTTCCTTCGCCTGTACTCATCTTGAACTCTATTCCCTTTGCGTTGACCCACTGACATGTGAACCCATCCGTTCTCGGCCTCTTCTAGTTTTGATGTAGGAGCGATTAACCAAGTTAGATCGAAACCTTCATCTTGTAGAGCTAGGGTAGTCATCACAGTCTCATCCTCCCTAGGCCTCGATTCGTTAAACAATGTCCATAGAGCTTGGTTGTCCAGTATTTCAGCTGTTTCAGTCTTGGTGAGGTGGGGTGCCTCGTCAAAGTATGATAGTCATGGAAATTTTTAAATCCGGGCTTTAGTAGGCCATCCTGAACGAAGGGTTCAGGGAAGTCACAGCATGGGTGTTCTTCTCCTTCCCGGACAAACATACCGTTAAGGGTTCTTTGATATGGGGGAAGAAGGGTGGCTTGTTTTGTCTTGGCTGGCTTAAGGCGTAGCCTAGACAAGTGGTCAGCAATATCTTCCTCCATTGGTTCATAGCCTAGGCCAAAGGGAGTAGATTTGTTGGGTGGGGGATGGAACATGTAGTTCTTCTTCCTTATACCCAATGGAGTTCCCGGGAAATAGCCTTGAGCTAGCAATATTTTAGGGATGACCCGGGATGCACGCGGACCTAGAAATGATAAATTATAGTCCTCAATGACTTGGATGGCTTCATCCACTTGAAAACCGTAAAGGTCTTCTGCAGTTTCGGCCGTTCCAACCATAGTACAACTGACGTCGAGAGGAGGGGCGCGTATTTCCCGAATTACCCCGTTATGGTTAAGTTTAACCATTTGGTGCAAGGTAGAAGCCACACCTCCTCAGTCATAGAGCCAAGGGCGCCCTAAGAGGAGGTTGAAAGTGGGCTTGATGTCGATTATTTGAAACTCTGTGGTACGTGCCACAGGCCCGATTTGTATTGTGAGGATGATTTTTCCCAACACAGGCCTTCGAGAGTTATCATAAGCTCGTACCCCTTGCGTGGAGGTTTGGAAGTCATCGCTTCCTAGCCCAAAGCACTGGGCGGTTCGCAATGGGCAAACATTTACCGCTGAACCGTTATCTACGAGTGCTAGGGGGATGTTTTGTCCTTTGCATCCAACCACTAGATAGAGGGCCTTATTGTGGGCGCCTCCTTCTTTAGGTAAGTCTTTGTCAGAAAAACTATTGCTTTTTCCTCAACATCTCTTTTGACGTGGTTAACCAACGAGTTAGGTGTGATGTCCGTAGGGACTGAGATGAGGTCAAGTGAGCGGATAAGTTTTTCACGATGTTCCTTTGAAGTGCACATGAGGTCCCAGATGGTCATCTCGGCTTTAGTTTCTTTTAGTTGCTTCAAGAGAGGATTTTCGATGACTTCTGCGACGGTGGTGTGCCGTATGTTTTCAGGAGTCTGTCTGACTGGGATGTCGTCCCCAGGAGGTGGGCGAATATCCTGCTGGTATACCCTTCCGGACCGAGTGAGATTGTCAACTTCGGACTCTTAAGGGGTGGGGTCAATGGGAGCATGCCCGGGCCAAGTTTCCGTAAAGAGGTCCTGGCCCAATACTTGAGACAGGTAGATATCTTCAGCATCATCATCCCACACACCGCACACTTCTCTCTCGATTTGATCCATAGGGACCATGGCGAGTGGTGCACCTTGAGGCGTAATATACACCGTAGGGTCAAAGTTCTTATTTTCTGGTTGATCGAGAGGGATGTGACAGGAACCGAGTGGGCTCTTGTTGTTGTTGGGTTTGCCAACATTAGGGAGAGGTATTACTTCATCCTCTATCATATCCTGAATCGTGTTTTTTAGATTCCAGCAGTTTTCAGTATGGTGCCCATTTCCCTGATGGAATTTGCAATAGGTGCCCTCGACCCAATATTTATTTTTGAATGAAGGGTCGGGTGTGGGGCATATGGGCCTTAGCTTTCCTTGATTGATTAGTCTTTGGAAGGCTTGTACCAGAGTCGACCCGAGTGGGGCAAACTTTCGATCTCGGGTCCACCTTCCAGGGCTCCTTCGGGTTGGGATTTCTTCTACGGCGTGGACCTCTTGGGCTTGAGGCGTGTGGCCCCTGTTGTAAGTGTTACTTTTGTATGCAGGCTTGCTTTGTACTGTTTTTGCGAGGTCATCCTCGATCTTTATTCCTACATCATAAACCCTTTTGAAGGTATCAAGGCCCAAGTACCTAAGGTGTTGTTATAAGCTGGGTCTAGGTTGTCAATGAATTTTTGGACCAATTCAGTTTCAGGAGGCCTATTGATTAGTTGGGCCGCTTGGTCTCTCCATCTAGCAAATTAGGTCGTGAAACCTTCATTTTTCTTTTGGAAGAGGACTTCCAACTCGCGTATGGTGACTTGAAAATCCATGTTTGACGAGTATTGCTTGATGAAGACATTGACAAAGTCCTCCCAAGTGGGGAAGAGCTTAGGGTCCTGGTGGTAGTACCATTTGAGTGGCACAGGTTCCAAGGACAAAGGAAAGGCAGGCAAATACATGGACTTGTCCACACCTTTCAAGTTCATGGCTTTCAAAAAGCTCAAGAGATGGTCACGGGGGTTATCCGTGGCTTTGAACTTTGGTAAGTCAGATGAACTGAACTTTTCCGGTAGTTTGCCGGGAAAAGGTTTAGGATCGAGGGAGAAATACTTGCTCCCCATGGTTTGCTGCAGAACCATTTTTTTGATCTTCTTCTCGTTATCGAGGTCATTTTTGGCTTGCGCAGCCGCTAAGGATTCGTTTTCCATTTTCAGTTGACTCATAAGTTGGGCCATTTGGACCATTTGGTCTCGTAATTCTTCCATGGACATGCTTGAGGGTGCGAATCGAGGTTGGGGAAGCGGAGATCCTTGAAAGGGGGAATGACGGATGGAGCTTGGAGTTACTAAACCTTGTGTTGGTCATGTAGCTTCGAGACGCACTAACCTTTGATTTTCAGATCGGCACCAAGTGGCAGAACCAGCCCTATGTATAAGACAAGCTAAAGTTTAGGCCCAAAGTTAAGCATTACTTAGTCTAGACTTCTCACTCTTTCTATTGGTTTTCTATTCTCACTTTTATTGGTACACTTTTGGCTCTTCTTTTGGTCATTCTTTGGATTTTCGAAACATTTGCCCATGTGACATTCAAAGTTATTTTAATTAGCATGCTCGGTTTTGGTGCCGAACATTGTCGTCATAGGAGGCCTAATGACGACACAAGGAGTTGTTTATTTTATAAGTCGTTCTTAGAATCGAGTGCCTTTTTTTCATACGTCCTCGTAGCAAATTTGTTACGAATTTTTTATTGCTACGTATACTTTATGCGCGGGTACCGAGGCTGCTGTGCCTGACCAAAGGGCCAGGCAACAACTTCACCGCCCAGCAGAGGCGTTGAAAATGATTGGCGCCCAGCCACGGGCGCTGAAAATGCGTCCCTGACTGGTACTCGTATTCTGTTCGTCTATCCTTTTTTCGTACATACGACTTAATTTTGCGTGCTTGCCTAATAACGTCCTTTACGCGTTGTTCAGCGTTGTGGAATCCATTACAGGCTGTCCTGGGCGTCGCACGAGGCTAATGCGTGATCTCGTCCCTCGTGGGCGTGACGTTGTCAGATCAAGTGTAATTGGATTTCCTGTGAGTTTACACCCAATCGACTAGTAATATAGGAGTCGTCATTCAGTTTTTAACGACAATGAGAAAAACTGACAAAACCCGGTTATCGTGACCTAAAGGGAGTTCCATTATGTTCGACCACGACGGCCATAGGTTCCCTTGTGATCCCTGGTGTGGGGATCGCTCAACGTACACCCGCAGGGTAGAGATTGAGAGTTCGGGGGACTATAACTACCGAGAGGAGTGCTCATCGATAATACTTCAGAGGCAGGTTATCCTTACTAGCTCAGCATAAATAATTGAAGGGACATGCGTTAAACTATTAAACTATTCTGAATTGATTTTAGCAATATGCAACACATAATACTAAATCGATCGTGATTATCTTATTTAGATTGATTTAAGGTATCTAGCATGATAATTCAATTGTCCAAGGTATTATCTTATTAGGCGTGATAGATCAATCAAATTAATAGTTTGACAATTTTATAAAAGGGTGATGAAAGCGATTAAATCATATGAGGGACACATTACAACGCACCCTTGAGAGGTGCGTTGTGGTTCTTTGAAAACTAACCACTTGGCTTTGCTATTTCTCCTTTTATTTAGCGAATCTCGGGTTTCCAAGCAATGTTCCAGTATTTAGGCTTAATTCATCAAGCTACAAGGGGCAGGTTGCGTTCTGTTCGACTTTTGGGTCGATTGCGACAGAACGCCGGATTAATTTCGCAGCGTGAGGCTTAAGCTTAAGGCTAGAGTCAATACTCAGATTAGGGAATTGTGTGTCCTTTTTTCACGTCGGTTTTAGGCTGTATTTATAGGAAAAGATTGTGTGGAAAGATAGATTTTAAAATACGAATCCAAAAAGAATCCGGAGACAAAACGGCCCCAGGCAGTTTCAGCGCCCAGAGCTGGGCGCCGAAGATTTCGGCGCCCAGATCCAGGCGTTGAAAATGGAATCTAGGCCGAGTTCTTTGTCAGATTCCGACTCTTAGAACACGGAGCTTTTGAGATTTTATCCGAGTCTTTCAGTGTGTATTAAATTATGACGGAATGCGTCTGGGTCCATTACGAACTCTAGGTTCGCTAGGAATTTAATTAATACGTAACTCTTATTTTCGAATTATACCAGGAATGCAAATTCTATCTCTTTTAGGATTTATGTTGGAGTGCAACACCTAATTCTGACAGGTTTCTATCTTTTATGACTTTGCCACTTTTAACAACTACCTTTTACGGAAGTTACTATTTTTAGCAGGTTTCCATAAATAGCAGCTTTGGCTGAAATGAAAGGGTGATTGAGATCCGTTATTTTATAGGAGATGCGTTGCCAAGTGGAGATTTATGTTCGCATCATCGAACCTTCCCTTTCGGGAATGGGGACAAAAGTAGGCGTCTACAGAACCCTTGATAGATTTCTGAGGAATGTACTTGAGATCGAATTCTGCTAACATAACCAACCATCTGGACAACCGTCCGTTGAGGGTCAGCTTTTCGAATAGGTACTTGAGAGGATCTGCTTTGCAAATTACACACACTGTGTGGGAGAGCATGTAATGCTGGAGTTTCTTTGTGGCCCAAACCAGGCAATACTGATTCTTTCGAGTTGAGTATATCTGGTTTCGTACTCGAGTAACTTTTTGCTTATATAGTACACGGCGTTTTCTTTGTCGTCGATCTCTTGGGCGAGCATGGCCCCTACTGCCGAGTTGGTTGTTGTAAGGTAAAGCCTGAGGGGAGCCCCCAATATTGCTGGCTTCAACACTGGTGGATTTGAAAGATAGTCCTTGATGGTGTCAAATGCATGTTGACAGTCTTCGTCCCATACCTTGGGCTCACTCTTGTGGAGTTTTCGGAACACTGGCTCACAAATCATGGTGAGTTTTGAAATGAATCTGCTGATGTATTGTAACTTGCCAAGGAACCCCCGAATTTCTTTCTCATTCGCTAGCGATTTCATGTCTAGAATGGCCTTGATCTTTGAAGGATCAACCTCGATTCCCCCAGAACTGATAACGTACACAAGTAACTTGCCTGATGTTACCCCGAATGCACAATTTTGAGGATTGAGCCTCATATTGTATTGCCTGAGCCTATTGAAGAATTTCCGAAGTACTGTTGTATGCTCATGTCTCTTTTTGGATTTGACGATCATGTCGTCGACATATACCTCGATTTCTCTGTGAATCATGTCGCTCATAATGGTTTTGGATGTTTTTTAATATGTAGCCCCCGCGTTCTTTAGTCCGAACGGCATAACTGTATACCAATATGTACCCCACTGAGTAATGAAGGTTGTTTTCTCCATATCTTCCTCTGCCATAGGAATCTGATTGTAGCCTTCGTACCCGTCCATAAAAGAGAGTAAGGCGTGATTTGTTGTGTTGTCGACCAAGATGTCGATGTGAGGAAATGGAAAACCGTCTTTAGGGCTAGCCCTATTAAGATTTTTGTAATCAACCCACATTCGTACTTTGTCGTCTTTCTTTGGAACTAGGACGACATTTGCAATCCATTCTGGATACTTGGCTTCTCGAATAAACTTGGCCTCTAGCTGGTTAGAGACTTCTTCTTGAATTTTGAAGGAACCAGCCGGTTTCATGCGACAGAGTTTCTGCTTGATGGGCTTTGAACCTGGAATAAGGGGAATTTTTGCTGACCGATGCTTGGATCAACCCCTAGCATATCATGATAGGACCATGCGAAGACGTCTATGTACTCTGAAAGTAGCTTGATGAGATCATCCTACTCTGTTTGAGATAGAGTCAAACCAATCTGAACTAGTTTTGGATGACTGCTGTTAGAAAGGTTAAATTTTTCTGTTTCCTCAATTATGGGCGTCCCGTTTTCATGATTTTCGATAGCTTTCAAGATTTCAAGGTTAGTTTCTTGTGAAGCAAAGTTGTTTGGATTAGGGGTGTGTTTTGAATTTTGACTTGAAAAGTAGGAGGAAATTGAAGTATTATTGAAATTGGCAATCATTACATCGACAGCTTTAACTTGAAGTTCGGCCTTTAGAGGCTCTTGATTGATGCATGATTCTAGCCCTAGACTCTTAGACTCATCACTACACTCAGATCCAGACTCATCCTCTGACTCAGACTCGCTCATCATAGATCCTTCGCCCACAATAATCTTGAACATTTTTCCATTTGGATCGGTAATCTTGAGGGACTTCCTCCAGCCATTGACCATCTTCTCGCTAAGAGCAATAATCTTAGATGGGTCAAAATCTTCGATTTGAGTGATCATCTGAACCATAGCATCTTCAGAAATGACTGGTGTTACTTCTTGGTCGAATAAGAGACCAAAAGGTGATGAAGCAAGGCATTCTGGGTAGCCTTGTTTTGTATGGGTGGTGCATCCTCGAGGAAGTGACAGTCTTGAAAAATCTCGTAACCAGGGTAAAGGACCCCTTTTGAAGTGTCATAGAAAGGCTCTGAAAAGTCAAAGTACAAGTCATCCTCCCCTTCTTTTATCAATTGCCCGTTGAGTGTACCTTGATGAGGAGGTATTTTGAATTGGTCATTACCAACTTGACGGGCTCTTAGCTTAGCCTCTTGTTGCTTGTTGTCATGCTTAGTCGGTTTGAATCCCATACAACTGCAGTTAGTTTGACTATGGGTCTTGGAAGGAGATTGGGTATGCGGTGGCAGAGTAGTGCCCAAGAAGCGCCCGCGCTTGATCATTATATGCCTTGCCATGGGATTCATTTTGGATTTAATGGCTCCTACTTCAGCGCTGAACCCCCAAAGGTCTTCATCATTGTCATCATGTTCTATTAATAACAGAGCCTTGTCGGCTATCTTGGTTCTTGGATGGGATGCATTCAGAGTAATGATATTTCCTTGGACCTCCATTCGAACTTTCTGATGGAGTGAAGATGGTACAGCTTAGAGGTCATGGATCCAAGGTCTCCCCAGAAGGAGATTGAAACTTGCTTTAATGTTGAGCACTTGAAATATCACCTTGCTCTCAATTGGGCCTATTCGGAGTAAGGGTGAGAGTCCCCATTGCTTCCCGACGAGTGTTGTCATAGGCGCGAATACCTTGGGAGGAGCTAGAAAAGTCACTAGGAGTGAAACCCAAATTCTCAGCAGTGCAAAGAGGACACATATTGATGGATGACCCATTATCAACTAGAGTCATGGGGAAGATTTTGTCTTTGTATTCAACAGTCAGATAAAGCGCCTTGTGATGGCTTGCCCCCTCGGGTGGGAGGTCTTCATTTGTAAAGGTAATGCCTTCTTCCAGATTGGTTAGTAACCCGACCAGCTCGTCAGGAGTGACTTCCGGGGTGACATTCAACTTGACAAGAGCATTGATTAGAGTAGTGCGGTGTTCCACAGAGGAAGCCATGAGTTGCCAAATATTGACCCCTGCCTTGCTACGCTTCAATTGTTTGATCAAGGGATTTTCCTTGGAAGGTAGAGGTACATTAGTTGCCAGTGTTGTTCTGTTAGTTGGCTCTTGAATTCGGTCGGATCGAGTCATGAACTGAACACTGTTTTCTGCCTTAGTGTCCAAGTACCAATCGGCATTCACAATTTCCTGACATTCATCGTCAGAGATGTTCTCAATAGGAGGGTCCTGGGATATGTCTTCATCGTCGCTGGCCCGTTTCCCACAAATGTCTTCTTGAGGTAACCCAGTAACAAACCTAGACTCCGAACATTCATTTGATTGGTCCAGGTTGAGCATGGGCCTCTGGTTATGGAAAATTTCCTCTACTTCGAAAGGACCCACAACATGGAAAAGAGTTTCCTGATTATCTCTTCGAGAGCCCTTATGCGAGCATCAGCTTTTTCAACACGTTCATAGAGCTCTGCTACAACTGTTGTCAATGAAGTCATCTTGAATCGGATTTTGAGAGAATGAGTCCGAGTACCTAGTTAGCACATGACTTGGATTTAGAACTTGGACTTCCCGACACATGATATGATATGCATGCAATGAATGAGACCTAGACTTGACTCTAAGCGCCACTCCACAGATTCGGGACTTTGGATTTTGCATTTGTATCCGGGATTTGCAACCCGTTGGAAACATTTGGAAGGAGTTTCAACCTAGCGGGATTTGTATAAGAACTTGCACTAGTAACGGGATTTACAACCCGTTGGAAGTATTTCTGAAAGGAACTTCATTCTTTTGTGGAGGCCTCCTCCTTGTACTAGAAATTGGAATATTGAAAGGGGATTTCGACCCATTGGATTTTGTATAGTCTAAGGGAGTTTTGACCCAACATAGAGCATGGCATATTTTAGGGGAATTTCAACCCGACAAGAATATAGGAATTCAATTTGTATTTTAGGGGATTTTCAACCCGGGAATGGAATTCGGGATTTGGATTTGTACTATTTTTGGGGAGTTTAGACCCATGAGAAGGAAAATTGGATTTTGAATTATTTCAAGGGGATTTCAACCTGATAGGATTAGGAAATTGGACTTGTATTATTTCAAGGGATTTTCAACCCATTGGAACTTGGAATATTTCAAGGGAATTTCAACCCATTGGATCCTGTAAATATTTTAGGGGGATTTCAATCAATTGGTATTTGGAAATATATTTGGGGAATTTCAACCCATTGAATTTGGAAATATTTTAGGAGAATTTCAACCCATTGAATTTCGAATATTTCAAGGGAATTTTAACCCATGATAGAATGTGGAAATTGAGTTTGTATTATTTCAGGGGATTTTCAACCCATTGGAATTGTTTTGGAGATTGAATTTGTATTATTTTAGGGGAGTTTCAACCCATTAGATTTTGGGACTATTTTAGGGGAATTTCAACCCATTGAATCTTGTACTATTTCTAGGGATTTTCAACCCATGATAGAATTTGGAAATTGGACTTGTATTATTTCAAGGGATTTTCAACCCATTGGAAATGTTTATCGAATTCGGGGTAGATGGAAAGCAAGGATTTTTTGTAGTTTGAAAGTGAATTTGAAATTTGAAATTGATTTGGAATTTGAACTTGGAAAAGAGGCATTTTGTATAGAATATGAGGCCTTGAATTTGGAATCTTGGACTTGAAAATCCAGCATTATGCCGCCATGGATTTTAGGCATTTGAAAATGGAACTTTGATTCTTGAAAGGGGATCTGAACACGAACTTGAAAGTTGAAAGTCCGGCATTACGCCATCATGAATTTGAGACTCGAAGTTTGAAACATAGGATTTAAAATTTGAAAGCTTGAATTGAAGAATATGGATTTGGAAATTCGAACTTGAGCTTTGAAGGGTTGAATTGAAAAGTCGGCATTACGCCATCATGAGTTTGGACATTTTAACTTAAGGTTTTGAACATGTAATTGGAGGTTTGAATGCTTGAATTGGAAATCCGGCATTATGACGCCGTTGGATTGAATTTAGAATTTAGAATTTTGAAGTAGGACTAGAAAATCCGGCATTATGACGCCTTTGGATTGGAGTTTGAAAGTTGGACTAGAAAATCAGGCATGATGACGCCGTTGGATTGAATTTGAATTTGAAACTTGAAATTTGGACTAGAAAATCCGGCATTATGACGTCGTTGGATTGAATTTGAATTTGAAACTTGAAATTTGGACTATAAAATCCGGCATTATGACGCTGTTGGATTAAATTTGAATTTGAAACGTGAAATTTGGACTAGAAAATCTTGCATTATGACGCCGTTGGATTGAATTTGGAATTTGGAATTTGTGCGTGAGGTGTGTTTAGGGGTTTTGAATCAAGAGGGAGTGGCACTCCTAAAAGACCCCAAATCGGAGATTTTAGATGCATGAGGTTCGAATGATGCTCCTAGGGGTTAGGTTTCCTAGTTGGGGGCAAATGATTTTGGCAAAGCTAGAACTCGAGGTTAGTCATTCACGCGTGCAAAGACGCCCACACAATGCACAAATAGCACGTCGTCACACTAACATGGATTATGAATGCCACATGCAAAGTTCTCAACCTAAGGTCGGCCTAAGTTTTTTATGATGCAAGTGGTTGGCTTTGAGTGTCAAAAAGGTGCTTGACTATGAGGCAGATCTGGCAACAACTATTCACCTCCTCAAAGTGGAGGTGTTGGTTGGTAGACGACCTCCATACTTGACATTGGGAATGTCAAGAAAATGTCAAGTTTCGGTTGGCGCGGAAATGGTCACACACATTGGTTAGGAACCGTATGGAGAGTCACCATTTCGTTGCCCCCAGGGCTAGCCCGAATGTAGAACACATCTGTATTGGGCAAGGTAGAAATTCATTTTGCACATATATGGTTTTCGAAAACATGTATGTCATGCCTAGAAATTGAAAATTGTACTTGAAAATTGTATTTGAAAAGCTCGTTTTTCGACATTCGTTCTCAAGGTTTGGGAGTGTCCATCAAAATTCAAAACCAGAACTGACTCCCACTTGAAAACTTGGGCAGCATGGGCAACCAGCCACTGGAAGCCACTGTGCTGGATGTAGGCAGCAGCGTCTGGCGCAGGGGTCTGCGCCCAGCGCTGGAGCTGGCATCCAGAACTTTAGCGTGGCAGTGGCAAGTTGCTCAAAGCATGCTCGTGTAATCGATTTTGAAATCGGAACTCCCAAGTGGAGTCGCCAGAATTGTAGGGTGTTTTTTTGTACTTTTCCTTTTTTGTATTTCGTCTAGGAGGCTTTGTATGTTTTTGGATTTCGAAGGAGTCGCCACCAAAAAATTTTAAGGGTCCCCTTAGGAAAGACCAAAAATGACTCTATTGTGGATAAGGCATTGAAACTTAGAAACAGATGGGTGAGATCCGGGCAAGGGAACGAAATGCTTATTCCGCGATCTTTAAAAATTGTATTCAAGCACATGACAAGAAGCATTTTCGAATAACCCTAGTCATGACACTACGTGGGTTTGAACTTTGAATTTAGAACATAGAATTTCTACTTTTATCGTGACCACTTTGTTTTAAAGTTAATTTGAAGGAACCTAAGGCCGGTTTGTCCAAAAATTATCTTTGTTAAGCGTGATGTAACTTTGCATTTTGTTAGATTTAGCATGTGAGGTGATGAAAGCAATAAACAAGTAAAGCAGCATCACAAGAAGTAAATGAATTATTGAAATTGCGTAGAAAACCACATCACCTTGAAAAAAGGTGAGTACAGAGTGCGGAATTGAAATAGTAAGAGTAAAGGTGCAATATTTAAAGGTGCGATATTGAAATGCGTTATTGAAAGTTGCGATATTGAAATGCGTTATTGAAAGGTGCGATATTGAAATGACGATATTAAAATTGTCATATTGAAATGACGATATTGAAATTGCAATATTGAAATTGTACAATTGTATTTGAGATCCGAACGCCAAACGACTACTTAATAATAAGTGCGTCCGACACGGATTCAATTCTAAAAATCTCAACTTTAGGATGAGTCGCTCATCTAAAGTGTCTTAGATTTTGATTGTTGAAATTAAACTTTGAACATTGAATCTTGAATATTGAACTTGAATATTAAACTTAGGAGTCTTGAATCTCAAAAAATAGGCCTTTTAATGTTGAAAAGGCTTCATCTTTAATGTGCTCCATAACTTGAAATTTTTTAAGGAAGTGATTACAAACAACCTTAAACATAATAGAATCTTGAAAATGAGACTTGAATTTGAACATTGAAATGTGGAGTCTTGGATCTCAAAGATTAAACCTTTTAATGTTGAAAAGGCCTCACCTTTAATTTGCTCCATAACTTGAAGATGATTCTAGTTTAAGGAAGTGATTACAAACAACCTTAAACATAATAGAATCTTGAACTTCGTACTTGAAGCATAAAAAGTATTGATTTTGTAAAAATATGTGATTGTTGTAAGTAACACTTTTGAGAGCAAAAGTGTCAACTTTACTAATCATTTTGGAAGAAAAGTTTAATCTTGTATGGCATAATTGAAATGGTGTTTTTGGACAATCATTTGGAGAGGGTTTCAAGTATGAAACCTCCACAAAGATGACACCTTTGTATCATTTTCCTAGTTACCCAAAGGTATGAACCCTAAATGGTAACATCATTGGATTTGGTATTAGAAATGTAGAAGGATATAATACATTGTAGATTTGAGTAGGGATTCGGAATTACCTAGTTAGGGTTAGGTTGGATTTCCGATTAGTGCTCCCAATTGCTGAAATATTTGAAATTGTATAGGAATTTTGTAGATTGAAAATTGATTTTTGTATTTTGATTTTGAGATTAGATTTCGAAATTACACACTAACACTAACCCTATTTTGATTTCGAAAGAAGGCAGTTTTGACATCCATTTGCCATATTTCATAGTCATGAAAAGCGGCAATCGCAAGGATTATCCGAATAGACTTAAGCATCGCGACTGGAGAAAAGGTTTCATCGTAGTCAACGCCGTGAATTTTCCTGTAACCTTTTGCTACAAATCTAGCCTTGTATATGTATACAATTCCATATTTGTCTTTCTTCAATTTGAAGACCCATTTGCATCCGATAGGTGTGAACCCATCCGGCAAATCTTCCAAATCCCAGACTTGATTTTCAGACATGGAGTCTATTTCAGATTGCATGGCCTCTAACCATTTTGTGGAGCTTGGGCTCGTCATAGCTTGCTTGTAAGTCAAAGGTTCATCACTATCCAATATGAGATCGTCTAAGTTTTCAGTCAAGATGACGCCTGTCCATCTGTCCGGCTGAAAAACAGTTCTATTTGACCTACGAGGGGCAACAACGTTTTGAGGAACTACTCCCACTGGCTCTTCTAAAGACCTTGGAGGTTCATCAAATTGAACTGCTCTAAAAAGTTCTGAGTTCGTTGTTCGTCTCGAATCTCTTCGAGGTCTATTATTCTCCCACTTGTCAATTTGGAAATATGATTTCTTTCCAAAAAGACATCGTCACGAGCAACGAATACCTTGTTGTCTGACTTGTTGTAGAAGTAATACCCCATAGTTTCCTTTGGATACCCAACGAAGAAACAATTGTCAGATTTAGGTTGTAGCTTGTCCGAAACTAATCGCTTGACATATGCTTCGCAACCCCAAATCTTCAGAAAAGACAACTATGGAAGTTTCCCAGTCCATAATTCGTATGGAGTCTTTTCAACAGCTTTTGACGGAGCACGATTCAGTGTGAGTGCTGCAGTTTGCAACGCATGTCCCCAGAACTGTAAAGGAAGTTCGGCCTGACCCATCATTGACCTGACCATATCGAGTAAGGTCCTCTTTCTCCGTTCCGACACTCCATTCCATTGAGGTGTCCCCGGAGCAGTCAATTCAAAAAGAATACCACATCCTTTTACATGGTCATCAAACTCGTGGCTAAGATATTCACCTCCTCGATCCAATCTTAGAGCTTTGATTTTCTTGCCATGTTGATTCTCTACTTCATTTTGAAATTCTCGGAATTTCTCAAACGATTAAGACTTGTGCTTCATTAAGTAAATATAGCCATATCTACTGAAGTCGTCCGTAAACGTTATGAAATAGCTGAACTCACCTCTAGCTTTCGTACTCATAGGCCCACATACGTCCGTATGTATTAGCCCTAGTAGTTCGCTTGCTCTTTCTCCCACCTTTGAGAAAGGTTGCTTTGTCATTTTGCCAAGTAAACAAGATTCGCATTGATCAATGTTCTCTAAGTCGAATGATTCTAGAATTCCTTTCCGTTGAAGTAATTCCATGCGCTTTATGTTTATATGGCCTAATCGACAACGCCACAGAAATGTGAGATTCGAATCACCAATTTTAGCCTTTTTCGTATTTATGTTATAAATGTGTTTGCTCGTATCTAGCACGTAGAGACCGTTTTCTTGTTGTGCTGAACCATAAAACATTCCATTCAAAGCAAAAGAACAACTATTGTCTTTAAATTGAAAACTAAAACCTTTAAAATCCAAACTTGAAACGGAAATGATGTTTCTGGTGATACTAGGAACATAGTAACAGTTTTCTAGTTCCAAAACAAACCCACTAGGCAAAGAAATAAAATAAGATCCTACGGCTAATGCAGCAATCCGTGCTCCATTCCCCACGCGTAGATCCATCTCGCCTTTATCAAGCTTTCTACTTCTCCTTAGTCCCTGCGGATTGGAACATAAGTGTGAGCCACAACCAGTATCTAATACCCAAGAAGTAGAATTAGCTAGATTACAATGTATAACATACATACCTGAAGGAGAAGCAACGTTTTCGTCCTTCTTCTATTCCTTTAGTTTGGGGCAATCTCGCTTGTAATGACCAATTTCATTACAATTGAAGCATTGCGATGTAGATGGAGAAAGATCCTTCTTCATCTTCTTCTTGGATGGCGCCACTTGCCTTCCTGAAGTAGATGGAGATGCACCCTTGCTGTGGATCTTCCCCGGAACCTTTTTCTTGATTTTCTTACTCTTTACTTTTAGTGATGCTTGCTTATCACTTACAAAGTCCAATTCGTACTGATGAAGCAAGTAAATTAGTTCACTAAGAGTATTCTCCCTTTTCTTGGAAAAATAGAGTAGTTTGAATTTCTTATAACCAGGGTGAAGAGAATTCAAAAGTATTCCCGCAGCTGCAGAATCTGGGAATGGATCACCAAGTAACTCAAGCCAGTTGAGAAGCCCAACCATTTTCTTTGTATGAGTTCTGATTGGTGTCTGTTCTGTCATTCCAAGATCAATGACCCTTTCCCTTGCTTTTTGTCTTTCGACGTCAAAGCAACAACCCAGTGGAGCGTTAAGCTTTAGATCCTCAAATGAATTTACCAATTCAAAAACATTTTGGTCGACATGTTGACCACTATTTTGGAATCTGCCACGACATATATCCCTAAGATGCCTTAGGAGTTCCCATGGCTCATATGCAATGAACCTTGCACTCGAATCATTGGGGATAGAGCCAAGAATAAGATCCATCACTAGCGATACGTGGGTTGCCCACGTATAGTGCTTTTTCGGAGTCATATCCTTTAAGTAATAGCTGGGGATGGGATGGTCAACTACTTATTCAATGTTGTTCCACCTGAGGACTTGCCGAAGCTTCCTCTCCCAATCAAGAAAGTTTGATAGGTTCAATTTTACATCCAGAATTTCAGTTACTTTGAGTTGTTTTTTGATTGCGGCCATTTTGATTACTACAATCGAAAAGAATTTGCAATAAATAACCATTCATACAATTTAATAACTTTGAAATAAAATAAAAACATGCAATCATTAAAGCTATTAAAACATTTCATTCATACAAAAAGCAAAAACATGGTCCGAAATGAATGAAACGATTCCAAGACCCCAAAAGTCCTAAATCCTTAAGCAACTTTAGCATATCTTAAGTAGTTTAAGATTTTAGGTAAGCAAAACCTATTGCTAGTAATCTCCAAATTACTCTTGGTTAATAAATTAATGCCATAATTTATCCCATTGCCACAACTTAATGCCATTGTTGTTTGAGTTGTAACCACAATCAACGTGCTCCTTTAGGACGCCTTACCACCTAAGTCAACTAAAATAGCACCTCACTTTAGCGTAAACCTACTATCTTAGATCCCTAGATTTTTGTAAGTGTTGATTTGGAAGGCAATTTTTTAAAACTCAATATTACTTGGACCTAGTTGTTTCTATGTTGGTTCGATTATTTAGTGAACTTAAAACTAATCGATTCATAGGAAACAACCTGTTCATGCAAAGCATACATACATTCATACATTCACACATAATATATATATTAAATTGCATAAATAATTGGTGATCTAGTATGGCCCAAAACTTCTTGTCTTGAAGCATCCAATCTTCATCACCTCCTTGTTAGCTTGGCATCGTCTTGAATCTTCGTTCAAATGCTAACTTAAAGTTCTAAACTAGAAATACTTGAAAATAATAAATTACATCAAAATTTACATGGTACGCAGACCATATTTAAAACTTTACATTCAAAGATAGAACGGTGCGCAGATCGTATTTAACTATCCTAAATTTGGTCATACTAGTCACTTGGAGTACATGCATTGCATAAAATATATATTCTACGCATTCACCCATTCGTATGCTAAAACGAATGGCCCATGTTAATATGCAAGTATTTACGTGAATTAATTAAAATTCACGTTCACATAAACGCGTCCTAAAAGATTAATCAATTTCCAAATTATTAATCCTTAGACTTTATTCTAATTAAAATTGAATTTAATTAAAATAATGCGACCTACGAAATAATTAAAATAATTATTTCATTTTAATTTCATTTAGTGGCTCACACTCAAACCAATAATTATTCCGGATAATTAATTATGAAATATTAAATTAAAACTCGCGGCCCGGCCCAAGCAAATAAAATATTAAATTAAATATCCCGTTAGCCCAAATTAATGCAAATATACGAAGCCCAACTTAATTAAACGATTCAAAAAAAAAGTTCAATTAAATGGCCTAGGCTTGCGCCCAGCCCGTCGTGCGAGAGGCCCAAGAGCACACGAGCACTGCCCGCGCGCCCCGCCCCATCTCTCGCGCGCACGCATCGCGTACCCGCAGCCTAGCTGCCCCTGCGCTGCGTGTGTGTTGTGCGTCGAGTGTGCTGGACGTCGCAAGCCTTGTGCTTGCTTCGTCGCAGCCCCGCAAGCAACATGCTTGCCCCTTCCTTGCCTAGCGCGCACGAGGCACGCAGCCTTGTGCTGCTGCCCGTGTCGCATGGTGCGGCGAGCATAATGGCCTCGTATGGCTCGACGAGCCATACTTCCATCATGCCCATGTTCGTGTTTTTGGTTCGTAAAACGGACCAACTTAATTAAAATTAAATTTAATTCACGAACTTGCATTAATTTTATTTTTCAAAAAGGTTACGATTTAATTTTTGAAAAACAACGACAATCCAATTTCATAAAATTAATAAATCAAGGGCTAACAATATTCAAACTTTTAAGAACGATCGAATCAACTTTAAAGTTTGAACTTTTAATTTATAAAATCCGAAACTTTATATCGTTCATAAACAATTAAATTTCAGATTATTAATAATTTGGTTTGAGTGCGTTTAAAATTAACAAAACAATTCAAAATTTTAATCCAATAATTTTTAAAATTAGCCACTGACCCATGAAATTATATCCCCTTCCCCAATTAACCGAATTATTAATCCAAAATTAACTAAAATTCAATTAGGGTTGTAAATTTTACGAATTGGGGAAAGGAAAAATTAGGGTTTATACTTATCGGAAATATCTGAAAATTTTACCATAGATCAAGCATGTACCCAGAAACATTGTGTCCAAATTGCAAGAAATTCCCAGTAGTTTAGGTCGACCTTTTAATTGAATTATTGTCCGACACATTTAATTTTTAATAAAAAAATTAACAAAAACTCCCAAAAGCTGATGTTTCGAGGCCTGTTTTCGTAATTCTATTCCCCTTAGATGATCTTAGAAAATCATTTTCCATCAGATTAGGGTTTTTAAAATCGAAAAAGCGAATATTTTTTATTTCGGAACTGCCAATTTCGCAATTAATCCAATAATTCGAAAAAATTCCGAAAAATCAACAAAAATTCCAAAAATTTCGACAATGCAAAAACAATAATAATCATGCTAATTCATTCTTTGAATACATAAGGCTCATGATACCACTATAGGGGAATACAGTTAAACATAATAACATGTGCGGAACAATCCCCAATGCCAGGAAACATGTATAAAGCACAGATTAAGCATACTTACATTCGAAGCGTGTTTTCCACAATAATCCGTCAACGAACACAAACAAAGAACTCCAATTGTCGTTCCTCTACTTGGTTCACCGACACGATCAGATCCGTCTTGATAATCGTAGCTTAGACAATTAATCAAGATACTTTGCCTTTTGGGAAGAACTCACTTTGGAGGCACAGAGAGAATTAAGGTTCTCTGTGTCTCTAGGGTTTTGAGTAATCTGAATTGTGATTTCAGTAAGTTGGAAATTAGGTCATAAGGTTATTTACATAACCTTACTAACCGACCAAGCCCGGAGGCAAGGCCGGCCAACAAGCCACGCGTGAGACAAGCACAGCGCGCTAGGCCATGGGCCTCGCTGTTGTGGCTGTGTCGCTGCACAGGCCCGCGCGCACACGCGCAGCTCCGCTCGGCCATGGGCCAGCGATGCCGTGTTGCCTTGGCCTTTGCTTGCTCGCCTAGCGCGCGCCCATGGGCCTCGAGTGCTTCGTGCACTCGGCTCGTGGGCCGCTTTTCGTATTCGCGTTTAATATATTTCCGATATATTATTTATCGTTTCGTATACGACGAATCACCGTCGTACGATACGATTTATTCGTTTCGCCTAGCTTACGAATATTCGCGATACGATATACGATTCCGAAGCAAGGTCGTATCGTATAATACGTTTCCAACTTAAATCCCGAAAAAGCTATTAAATGAATTTCCGATTCATTTAATCTGGTGATCTATTACGTGTCATTGGTGTGACCTTGTAGGTTCAGTCAAGAGTAAGTTGTGAGTTCAATATCCATTAGAACTCACTGATCGGAAGCATTGCTCCAGCTAGCTGTTCCGGTCACTTAATCTCACTGAATTAATTGTTCGCAATTAATCTGAACCTTGGTATTAGACTTAATGCACCTTGGGTGAAGGACATATTTCCTTCAGATACGGCGGTGGCATCGGCATATACAAGGCTGAGGACCACTTCCTCTGAAATAGTAACCAGGGGATGAAACAAAGGGTCGTGAACCGCCTGCACCTCCAAATGAATGCCTGGTGGGATCAACATGTACAAAAGGGGAAGCTCCCCGCTCAGCATCAGAATGCCTCTGATGAGCACCAACACCGGACCCCTGTCCCAGATCCAAGCTCGGCCCCTCCTGCCTCAAGGACGTCTCCGCCTGGGGTTCTCAATCAACGGATCCTCTACGGTCTCGACGGCGCTCCTATAAAAAATACAATTTCAAGAGTCAACATCCATGTTCGAATTTCCAGAATACAAATTTCAAGATCAAGAAAGGCACCTCTCTGTCCCACCCAGAAACCTTCCAGGTTAGCTTGGCACAATGCCTCTTCCAAGAATCAAGCAAGAGCATCCAGCAACGCACTCTCGCCCGAGGCGCCTGCATACAAAATCCAAGATCAATTCCCCAGTACAAGATTACAAACGGTTTCAAAAAATGCAACAGTACTTACAGCGGCATAATGCTCAGGTACAACATCATATGATTTCCGGTGCGGAGGAGAAGCAAAAGGGATGGTCTCCACCACCTCTTCCCCGTCCGAGTTCTCGTAGCGGAGGATCCTATCAGCATGGGGAATATCCTCAGGATCAACCTCCTCCTCCTAGATACAATCATACAATCATCCAATCAATACAAGAATACAAGAATACAAGAATTCGAGAATACAAGAATACAAGGTTCAAAGCTCACCGGCAGTACGAAGCGTACTGGTGGAGCCAGCCTCCTCCGGAAGTCGTCATAGCTCCCCTTCCTGTGTACAAAATCCCTCCAAGAGCGGAAAACAACATCGCCCCTAGCCTCCACATAGAGCCGGGCCAACTCTTCATCCAACGCCAGCATGGACCCCGGTGGGTCCTTGGGGATAAGTCTCTCCCCCGAATTGTGATGAGGGGACACTCTCTCCCCTAGGTACCACATATGGCGGTACACACCTGGAAGCAAAACCCGCCGCCCAGACAGGAAATGGGCACGAGCAGCCGAGGCAGGTATAATCGCGTTGGCAAAAGGACGCCATACCACCTGCAAAACAGACAACTCATGCAACAACACAAATACAAATACAAAGAGGGCACAACAGTACATGAATATTACCTCGTCAGCAGGTAGGACTCTCCAAGCTTTGCGAGAGGCCGCCAGAGGCACACTGCTGCGCACCGCTCCTATCCAAGAGGCAGGATACGGGTAAGCCGCATCCCTAGTACGATCCGACGCCAAAGTCGGAAAGTGCTCATATATCCAAATCTTTCAAGAAGCAAGCAAAACATCAGTCAAGTTCAAATACAAGCATACAAGTACAAAGTACAAAGTACAAGGTACAAGGTACAAGGAGTCTTAAATACCTCCAGCACACTCCACAGAGCATCCATGCTCGGGTCACTACCCACCGCAGTCCGGGAAGCCAGCTTCATCTCATACAAAAGGTGGCTATATGCCAAGCCACCCCAGTTATAGCTCGAAACAGCTCTCAAGTCCCCCAGAACGGACAGGAACTGGATGTGCACCCGACCGTTCCTACTCGGGACCATCACTCTGCTCACCAAGGATAGGAGGAAGAGCCTAACCCTCTACTCCGCGTGAAGGAAATAATGCCCTTGGTCCAAGTATGCATTTAATGTTAAGTCTAATAAATGCGGTTCGGTATTAATTAACAAGTTAATAAATTCAGTGAGATCAAATGAGCTGAATGCCTAGCTAGAGGCCGCTTCAGTTCAAGTGGAATTAATGATATTAATCCACAGATTACTCTTGACTGAACCCGTAGGGTCACACAAATAGTACGTAAACGGATCAAGTATTTAATGGCATTAAATACTCCATCTATGGATATTCGGAATCGACGGATCTTGGTTTCAGTAGGAGCTGAGATCGTCAAAAGCAAGAAATGAATACTCCGGAAACGATGATATTGCCAGAAACGGAAATATGGATCGTATCGGAAATATAAATATTATCCAAGTCGTAGATGATGCCGGAAACGGAAACATGGTACGTATCGGAAAATATTATCGGAAATGAAAATATTACCGGAAACGGAAATATTGTCAGAATCGGAAATTTTATCGGAATCGGAAAAAAATTCCGGATACGGAAATATTAAATATTTGTTCGAAACGGAAATTAATTCCGGAATCGGAAATGTTAAATATTGTTCGTATCGGAAATAAATTCCGGAATCGGGAATTTAATCTGAAGCGTATCGTACGAATTACCATCGGACGAGGCCTGCCAGACGAAGGCCCAGCACGAAGCCGGGCCATCGCCCAACAAGCCACACGCATCAATCGCACACAGCCAAGCCCCGCCAGGCCCAGCGCAAGGCCAGGCCCAGCAAGGCCTTGGCGCGCGCGGAGCAAATCTGGGCTGCGACATTTGGGCTGCGAGCGAGTGCAGCTCGCGTGGGCCGCAAGGCTTGCGCGGGTGGTGCTCGTGCTCGTGCTCGTGTACGGTTGTGTGCAATACAAATCCTAAAGCTATTAGAATTTGTTCTATGATTAAATCCTAATCCTAGTAGATAGATTTTATTTAATAAGAGTCCTAATAGGATTTTAATTAAACTAAATTGGTATTCTAATAGGATTCTAATTCCTTTTCCATAACTCTATAAATATGTGCCTAGGGTCACAAATTTATACACGTAAGATTCAAGTATTCAAAGGTAGGATTTTCGCAAAAATCAGCCATACACTCTTGCCCTATTATCCGAAATTTATAGTACCTTAAGGGCGATTCTATTTCATCAAGCTTAAGGCGGATCTGGACGTGCTGTGGACTATCTACGGAGGGACGACACTTGGAGTCCTAAAGACTTGTTCTTGTTCGGTTTCGGCGCAGCTAGGGAGGGCACGCTACAAAGTCAATTGGTGCTTGATTCGATCAATGATGAATCGTAAAGACTTTTCCTATATTTTCTAAAACAAAATGCTCAACTACCACCAAACTAAACCAAATTCGTCAAAGCTATTGAAAAGTAATTTTAGAATATCTTTTCGATAACATATATCTAGAGAGTTGCCAAACTCAGTGGGAGCTTAGTGTTTGTTATTCGACAAACTAAGGCCCAAGTATAGATATATGTTTCATTGTGATTTATTCAAATGAGACACAAGGGTATTGTTTCTACCACGAATTTTTGAGATTATAATGTTTGTTTGCTCGAAATAATATCGTTTTGGAGATTCGTTTCCAAAATGACAAGTGGGAGAAAATAGACCTCGAAAGTCTTCGAGGCGAACAACAAACATAAACGGAAATTCTGGAGGCTTTTCGAAGTTCTTTAGAAAATACAAACACGTATTCTTTAAGTACTTTAGAAGTGGCTTTTAAAGAATAGACATCTCTTAGAAGACTTTACAAGTGCTTCAAGGAGAACAGAATATTCAAAGCACTTTCAAGTGGCTGTTGATACTCTATTGTTTGATCGATGTTCTATACCCAAGTAGGCATAGAGTTCAAGTCACTGAAACTATGAGATTCTTCTATTAGATAGTGAAGAATCATGGAGTTCAGGTCACTAAAGCTATGCGATTCTTCTATTAGATAGTGAAGAAACCTACAACTTACACTTGAACTATTATCATGTAGATTAATGAGTTGGTGACCTATAAGAAAGCTATGACGAAACCCAGATTCCCTAAAATGGTTAGAGGCCATATATAGACTCAAATGTTTTAAATGGTTAGAGGCCATAAAACATAACCAATGTTTTGATGACAAAATTGAAATTTTGTTGATTTGCAAGAATGGGTTAACACCTATTGGTTGCAAATTGGTTTTAAGGATAAAAACCATCAAACATGAAATTGTGTTCACACACAAAGCTAGATTAGTTGCTAAATGTTACAAGCAAATTCACGGCATGGATTGTGTTGAAACCTCATGCATAATCGTAATGCTCAAGGTCTATAATTCAAGAAATTATTGCATATTGGTACATATGGCAATTGGATGACAAAACGAATTCCTCAATCAAATGTTGGAAGAAATTATGTACATGGTATGTCATAGGATTTGTGGATCCAAAAAATTCTTGAAATGAATGCTAGCTTATGAAATCTAAGTACAGATTTAAGCAAGCAATTGGGAATTGGAACTGTATTTTAGTGAAGCTAATTAGCATTTTAGTTTCATAAAATGTACATGATTCTTATAGATATATAAGAAGTTTAGTGGGAGTACGTAAAAACCTAATTGGTCATATGTGTATCATACACATATCTCTCTATTGTGAAATGACATTCAAATGCTAATGACTTAGATTTGAAATTATTCATCAATGATGGACCATGGAGAAACTTGGTACATACTGGGTATTAAGATCTATTTACAAAGATATTATAATATTGTTTTAAATTAAGTAATGGCATTTACTAAATCAAAAACGAAAGACTCCATTGGAGATATTCAACCCATATGAATAAATCTAAGTAATGAATGTTTGAACTATGTATAAGTATTTACTAAGTTAAACATCACAGAATCTAATGAGTTTCTTAACCTATATTATATGTCAAAGAATTTAGCTGGATTTAGTATCAACTGAAACTAGATGAGCTAAAATTACATGAATAGAATTCAATTGGGAATTATTCTGCAAAAGAATTTATCATGTATGATATAATATGAGGATCGCCAAAAATGTATCGTATGGCTTTAGGCATGACGAACATATACCAATCTCTATTGATCTAAGAAAAGATCAACTAGATTGAGATCAAGAAAAACTTATGGTACTTGAAAAGGTACATAGGAATAGTTCTTGATTCAAGGAAATAAAGATATGCTAAATATTGATGCTACACGCATAAACACTAGGAAAAGGATCAAGCAAGATCCCTTGGAGTTAACCATTGACAAGGACAAGCTAAAGAGCATCGTGTTTTGAAATGGCAACATGGATTGGAGACCATGAGTTGTTGCGTAGGAAATTAAATATTAATTTCTATGTTCCAAGATATAGCTGGAAAGTCTTCCACATATCTGTGAACTGCTTGGATAAGTAAATCCAACCAAAGCATCACTAGCAACCTATACAGTTGAAGTAAAAGTACTTATTGCCTAAGAAGCAATAAAACAGGGTTGTTTATGTTAAAGAGTTCGTCACTGAACTTGGGTAGATCACATGTCTGTTGACTTAATGATTCTTCATTGCAAAATGCGTAGAACCACTATTCTACCAAGAAAGACTAGATCACAAAATAAACAAACTCAAAAAGATCTTATCATCTATCTCGAAGAACATTCGATGAAAAGGATATTAAGATTAGCAAAGCATGATAACTAAACCTATGCAACAAGTGAGAAGCAACAATCACATTGTAGCACTAGAAATCAAGCATAGCTTTGAAATTCCATGAACTGTTTTAAAAATGGGTTTGAGGCCCATGGTTGTAAAACATTGGGGTTGAAAATTTATCATATATGAAATGTATTTTAATATTCCATTTAATCTTGGTTTAGTATTAAATGATGAGTCCCTTCAATTTGACAATATATTCAAGATAGACTGTCGGGACCAGTCCTGTGACTAAGAAATGTCTATCAAGTGAACTTGAATGTCAAAAGTTTAAAATGGTCCCTGGTCGGAGTTTTCTATAAAGATGGACGCATAGAAAACGTTAGACGACTAGAATGCAAGATGACTAGTAGTTCTGTTTCTTGAACTATGTGGACATGGCAATGTCGTAATCATTTGCATAGATACTTACTTTGGGAAGACTAGTATCGGACAGACCTATGAAACTTTACTGTAAGAGATGAAAATCTGTCATAAGTAAATTTCATTAAAATTATTAGACACTAAATCCAAAATACCTGAGTGATTTGAGATTCCTTGTTTGAGAACTTCTTACTTTGACGTTGACCAACCGTCGCATCATAAAAGGAGGCTATGAAGGCAACACTCAGGTAATCACCTATCAAACGAGGTCTAATCTCAAGATCGCAAGATTGGGATTGTCTTCCCATAAATCGGGATGAGATGTTGAAAGTTGTACAAGGCCACTCGGAGAGCAAGAAACTATAAAATGCATGGCCGTGCTCAGATGAATCATAGGCTATGATTATCTGTTTATTTGATCAGTTGAACTCTGAAACCGAGAAACACCTCTGGACGTAATAAGGATGACAACTCTTACCTTATGTTCAAGAGCAAGCATCGAGCGACAAAGAAATTAGGAAATGCACACTTGTCCCTAAGGACAAGTGGGAGACTGAAGGAAATAATGCCCTTGGTCCAAGTATGCATTTAATGTTAAGTCTAAAAAATGCGGTTCAGTATTAATTAACAAGTTAATAAATTCAGTGAGATCAAGTGAGATGAATGCCTAGCTAGAGGCTGCTTTAGTTCAAGTGGAATTAATGATATTAATCCACAGCTTACTCTTGACTGAACCCGTAGGGTCACACAAATAGTACGTAAACGGATCAAGTATTTAATGGCATTAAATACTCCATCTATGGATATTCGGAATCGACGGATCTTGGTTTCAGTAGGAGCTGAGATCGTCAAAAACAAGAAATGAATACTCCGGAAACGATGATATTGCCGGAAACGGAAATATGGATTGTATCGGAAATATAAATATTATCCAAGTCGTAGATGTTGCCGGAAACGGAAACATGGTACGTATCGGAAAATATTATCGGAAAGGGAAATATTACCGGAATCGGAAATATTACCGGAAACGGAAATATTGTCAGAATCGAAAATTTTATCGGAATCGGAAAATAATTCCGGAAACGAAAATATTAAATATTTGTTCGAAACGGAAATTAATTCCGGAATCGGAAATGTTAAATATTGTTCGTATCGGAAATAAATTCCGGAATCGGGAATTTAATCGGAAGCGTATCGTACGAATTAGCATCGGACGAGGCCTGCCAGACGAAGGCCCAACACGAAGCCGGGTCATCGCACAGCAAGCCACACGCATCAATCACAGCCAAGCCCCGCCAGGCCTAGCGCAAGGCCAGGCCTAGCAAGGCCTTGGCGCGCGCGGAGCAAATCTGGGCTGCGACATTTGGGCTTCGAGCGAGGGCAGCTCGCGTGGGCCGCAAGGCTTGCGCGGGTGGTGCTTGTGCTCGTGCTCGTGTACGGTTGTGTTCAATACAAATCCTAAAGCTATTAGAATTTGTTCTACGATTAAATCCTAATCCTAGTAGATAGATTTTATTTAATAAGAGTCCTAATAGGATTCTAATTAAACTAAATTGGTATTCTAATAGGATTCTAAGTCTTTTTCTATAACTCTATAAATATGTGCCTAGGGTCACAAATTTATACACGTAAGATTCAAGTATTCAAAGGTAAGATTTTCGCAAAAATCAGCCATACACTCTTGCCCTATTATCCGAAATTTATAGTACCTTAAGGGCGATTCTAATTGGTCAAGCTTAAGGCGGATCCGGACGTGCTGTGGACTATCTACGGAGGGACGACACTTGGATTCCTAAAGACTTGTTCTTGTTCGGTTCGGGCGCAGCTAGGGAGGGCACGCTACAAAGTGTATGCATCTGAATTATGCTAAATGATTGTGTGTTAATAATATGTTTCCTGGCTTTATGGTTTTTCCGCATGATTTATGTTTATTCATATGTATCAAAACCTAACAGTGGTATCACGAGCCTCTTATTATTTTCATAATCTAAATTGCATGAACATGGTTAAATTTTACAAATTTGCAAGGAATTAAAGGGGTGATTAGTTTTCGTAATTAATTGCAAATTGCGTTTATTTAATTATATGTACGCAGTTTTTCGGCAGAATATTCGTTACTCAACCAAATCGAGTGATTTTTGTGTCAATTTCGCATGTAAAAGGTATTGTAAAACTTTGACAAAAATAATGTTTTTCGGCCGAACCCAGAATTCCCAAATTCGAAGCCTAACTATGACTTTTCGGAGGTTTAAGTTTTTTCGAACGCAAAAGTTTGTAAATTTAAGATGTTCAATTGAATATTTGAGATTCTTGTTGATAAATCTTGAGTTTTTGATTGACCTACAGTATATGTTTAACAATTATGAATGCCTAGACTTGTTAATTATACAACCTAATTTGTAATTATGATTAATTTGTTGGAATTCGAATAATTTAGAATTGATTTGATTTTCATAATTAATTAATAATTTAATTAGGTATCCATGATTAAAATCCACCATAAAATTTTTTAATTTGTGATAAATTTTAAATTTTTATGACTTAGATTTGAATCCATGTTAATCGGAAATTAATTGATTAATAAATTTTCGATTTTGAACCCTAAAATTATGAAATTAATATGATTTATTAATTTGTCATTAATTTTAAATTAAAAATTTTAAATTTTTATGAAAACGCCCATAAATGTTGTACGCATAAAGCAATGGAAGCTACGTGTTACCCTTAAGGGGTGTTGTATAGTGCGGGCACGAGAGGACGAGCAAGGGAGCTCGTCGCCCATGCGGTACGAATGCAGCGAGCAACGAGCGTGACATGCACAAGGCAATGTGCCTAAGGGGTGTATGCTACGCGTGTGGGCGATGGGGCAACGGGCGAGCAAGTGCAGCGAGCAAGGCAAGCACGCGTGGACAGCGATGGATGCTGCGCCACACATGCGTTGCCTCGCCCAGCAGCACGCGAAGGCATGAGCCAAGGCAGCGACGAGCTGTCCAGCAAGCTATGTCCAGCAGCGCGCCAAGGCGATGGGCGAGTGGGCTGCGTGCAAGCGTGGCTCGCTGGGCCTGACGCATTGGTGCGTTGTTGCTTGGGCTTTGCGGTACGATCAATCGAGTGACAAGGGGTTTGTTGCTTGTTGGACTTGACGAGGTATGGGCGCAAGCCCATGGCCTTGTCTTGACCCGATTGGTTCGTCTTATTTTTAATTTGAAATTTTCAGTTCGGAAATAATTTTAATTAATTTTAAAATTAATAATTTAAATTGTTTTCTCGGATTTAATTTTGAATATTATAATTATTATAAATTTTAATTAATACTAATTATTTTAGTAAAATTAAACCTTGCATTAATTTAAATTCATTAAAATCAACTGAAAATAAATTAAATAAAATGGATTCAATTTTAAATTTATATGAGCTGTAAATTTTAATTAAATTTGTATATTTCCGGTTAGACTAGAAATACATTTTTATGTTTAAAATTAGTAAAGCATATGAATTTATTGGTTTAAGTGGGAGCAATTTTAGTCATAAACTCTTGATTAGGTCTACAAATCCTTTAAGGTTAAACAACTTGATTAGAATTAATAAGGACTGAATAATTGGTAGATTATTGGTGCCCTTGATTAATTGCTGCAAATATTTATGTGATGCATACATTGTGTTTTTACTAACCAGCTATGTGGGCCATTCATGATAATGAATGGATGAATGGTATATATTGTATATGTACTGTTTTGCAGGTTATGAAGTGACTAGTATGGCCCAAATAGGATAGAAAATATGGTCTGCGTACCATTAATTTGAATATAATTGGTCTAATGCCCCAAAATTTGTTTTTCAATTCAAATATGGTCTGCGTACCATCAAATAGTTGTAATTAGTTTAATTATAGCTTATCCTATTTGAAGAAAATGGAGCCTCCCACGGTGAAATTCAAGACGAAGTTTCCAACCATTTTCAAGACGGACTTTGAAGTTGAAGTCGGGCCATACTAGATCACATTTATCTTATGCATGGTTTAAGTTATTTATTGCTTTTAAATATGTCTTAAATATGCATGAGATTGTGGCTTGATTATGTTGCATGATTAAGGATTTTAGTTCACTTAAAATCTAACCAACATAGTAAGAGCCTTAAGTTCCAAACTTAAAAATTGAGTTAAAAGGTGCCATGCCAAAATAACACTTACTTGGATAACCTTTACATCAATCTAGTAATAGTTTTACGCTCAGCGAGGTGTTACTTATTGATCCTAAAGGGGTAAGGTACACAAATAATTGTGAGTACATGTTAGTTTTAGTAAAACTGAACGATATAAGTAAGGAGTCATTTTATGTCGTGGCAAAATTGATAGGTTTACCTAATAAGTCCTTAGACGTACCTATCAACCAAGAATAGTTTCTAGACTATTAGCAAAAGGCTTTTGCTTACCTAAAATATTTTAGAATTGAATCAAAATACATAATGTGCTTAATTCTTCAATGGTTTTAGGGTCTTGGAATCATTTTATTCACACCTGCCGGAACAATAAAATCGAATAAAATGCCAATGACTTGTTTAAATTGCATGATTGCTTTAATTTTCAAGTTATTACTCATGATAAATGTTTAGACTTTGCATGCTTCAATGTATGTTTTAATTATTGTTTATAATTAAATATCTTGCACTGTAGTAAATCCTTTTAGAAAGATAACAGTAAATTTCCTCGATTGGTAATGAATCCAAGAACGATTCACGGAAATGAGAGAAAATGAGCAATTTAAAATGTACGTTTCTTTTAGCGACTTTTATGGTTGTTTTCGAATATCAAAATCGAATGGCGAACCGATTGGTGCTTGTGGATTCAAAAATACAATGTAGTTTTGAGATCATAAAGCATTGAGTTTAAACGCTCAGCTTTACCAATGGTTAACAACCTAATATCTTTGTCCATTTAATTCTCGAATGAGTCTAGTGCCTAGACATTCGAATAGATCGATGCTTAGAGAACTTTAGAAGCTTTTGGTAAGATCATCTAGTTGAAACAAAATATTCAACATAAATTAAATGATAAGAACCTTGTTGGAGTGACACTGGACATGTCTAACAAAGTATAAAAGTCAACACAAGAGAAGTCAATTCTTAAGACTATAAGAAAGGGTACAAGAAATAGGAAAACAAGGAACAAGTGAAAGGAATTTACAATTCCGTTTCTACCTAAAAGTTAATATTTAAAGAGAAGTTACCTAGCAATCAAACTTCCTTGGTATCATATACCGCTTGAGGTTCTTACTTCAGTAATAACTCAAACAATGGAAGTTAGGCTACACTAATGACCTACAAGTGGGAAATGAAGCATGGCAATGCTACATTAGTTGTAGGGTCATCTAGTTTGTTTTAAGTCCTTTCAAAGGATTGAACTAAATGGTTATTTTGTTCCATAATCAGCATACCTAAATTTCTGCTTCAAACACAGAAAGACTCACATTCAGAAGAACGAAAACAATGCTTGTTTGTTTGTTTGTTTGTTTGTTTGTTTGTTTATTTGAATGAAATGGTCATTTACGGGTTGAGTCAATATGCTTGATTAAAACAAACAATTCTTTAACAATAAAAACTTTACTAGGTTCAAATCAACCCCTTGATTTGAGTGTCACTAATCTTTGGCATTGTTGCTTAGACCATATCAACAAGTTAGCATTCAAAGAGCTCTATTTTGATGGACTTTTGAAAGTTGATTAATTTCTAGATCATTCAAGACAAGCTAGTCTTACTTGTTGAAAGTAACAAAAGATATGAACTATTGTTAGAACGCCTAGACAATAGAGTTCACAGCTAAAGAAAGATTTTATGACTTTATTATTTCACATGGACTTGAGTGAATATAGGTTTATTTACTCAAAGTGATATAAACCTGAATCTATTTGGCTAGTTCAAAGATTCAGAAGTATAAAATCCACTTGGCATGGAATCATAAAGATCTAGGTCAGATCATGTTGATGATTACTTAAGTCAAGAATGATCATCAATGATTGTGTGTTGTAATTTTCACGATCTAGCTCCATCAGATATGGCATATTTAAGTTGGAATGATCGAAGTCAATTGGTGCTTGATTCGATCAATGATGAATCATAAAGACTTTTCCTATATTTTCTAAAACAAAATGCTCAACTACCACCAAACTAAACCAAATTCGTCAAAGCTATTGAAAAGTAATTTCAGAATATATTTTCGATAACATATATCTAGAGAGTTGCCAAACTCAGTGGGAGCTTAGTGTTTGTTATTCGACAAACTAAGGCCCAAGTATAGATATATGTTTCATTGTGATTTATTCAAATGAGACACAAGGGTATTGTTTCTACCACGAATTTTTGAGAACATAATGTTTGTTTGCTCGAAATAATGTCGTTTTGGAGATTCGTTTCCAAAATGACAAGTGGGAGAAAATAGACCTCGAAAGTCTTCGAGGCGAACAACAAACATAAACGGAAATTCTGGAGGCTTTTCGAAGTTCTTTAGAAAATACAAACACGTATTCTTTAAGGACTTTAGAAGTGGCTTTTAAAGAATAGACATCTCTTAGAAGACTTTACAAGTGCTTCAAGGAGAACAGAATATTCAAAGGACTTTCAAGTGGCTGTTGATACTCTATTGTTTGATCGATGTTCTATACCCAAGTAGGCATAGAAATCAAGTCACTGAAACTATGAGATTCTTCTATTAGATAGTAAAGAATCATGGAGTTCAGGTCACTGAAGCTATGCGATTCTTCTATTAGATAGTGAAGAAACCTACAACTTACACTTGAACTATTATCATGTAGATTAATGAGTTTGTGACCTGTAAGAAAGCTATGACGAAACCCAGATTCCCTAAAATGGTTAGAGGCCATATATAGACTCAAAAGTTTTAAATGGTTAGAGGTCATAAAACATAACCAATGTTTAGATGACAAAATTGAAATTTTGTTGATTTGCAAGAATGGGTTAACACCTATTGGTTGCAAATTGGTTTTAAGGATAAAAAGCATCAAACATGAAATTGTGTTCACACACAAAGCTAGATTAGTTGCTAAAGGTTACAAGCAAATTCACGGCGTGGATTGTGTTGAAACCTCATGCATAATCTTAATGCTCAAGGTCTATAATTCAAGAAATGATTGCATATTGGTACATATGGCAATTGGATGACAAAACAAATTCCTCAATCAAATGTTGGAAGAAACTATGTACATGCGGAAAAACCATTTAGCCAGGAATACATATTATTTACATATAATCATATAGCATAGTTTAGATGCATACTCTTTGTTGCGTGCCTTCCCTAGCTGCGCCCGAACCGAACAAGAACAAGTCTTTAGGACTCCAAGTGTCGTCCCTCCGTAGATAGTCCACAGCACGTCCGGATCGGCCTTAAGATTGACCAACTAGAATCGCCCTTAAGGTACTAATAATTTTCGGCACTTTTAGGCAAGGAATGTGACTGAATTTTTCTCTCAAAAACTCACTTTGAATACTTGAATACTTGTTATAAATTGTGAACCCAGGCCACATATTTATAGGGGTATGGAAAGAGAATTGGAATCCTATCAGGATACGAATTAATTAAATTAGAATCCTAATGAAACTCTTATTTAATTAATTTATCAAATAGGATTAGGAATTTAATCATTAAACGAATCCTGTACATTTTAGGTTTCGTATGTGAACACAAACACCCACGTACGCACAGCAGCCCACGAGGGGCGCCATGCGCGCGCGCGCACAGCCCGAGCATCGCAGCCCACGACTGCCGCAGCCTTGGGCGCGCGCTGGGCCTGCCTTGCGGTGGGCCTGGCGCAGCCTTGGGCTGGCGTGTTGTGGCGCGCGTTTCCCTTGCTGGACGTGGGCCTGGCTTCATGCTGGGCCTTCGTCTAGCAAGCTCGTCCGATGCTAATTCGTACGACGCGCTTCCGATTAATTTTCCGATTCCGGAATTCATTTCCGATACGAACAATATTTAACATTTCCGATTCCGGAATTTTATTTCCGTTTCGAACAAATATTTAATATTTCCGTTTCCGGAATTATTTTCCGATTCCGATAATATTTCCGATTCAGACAATATTTCCGTTTCCGGCAATATTTCCGATTCCGGCAATATTTCTATTTCCGATAATATTTCCCGATACGTACCATGTTTCCGTTTCCGGCAACATCTACGACTTGGATAATATTTATGTTTCCGATACGATCTATATTTCCGTTTCCGGCAATATCATCGTTTCCGGAGTATTCTTTTCTTGCCTGTGACGATCTCAGCTCCCACTGAAACCAAGATCCGTCGATTCCGAATATCCGTACTATTTGTGTGACCCTACGGGTTCAGTCAAGAGTAAGCTGTGGATTAATATCATTAATTCCACTTGAACTGAAGCGGCCTCTAGCCAGGCATTCAGCTCACTTGATTTCACTGAATTATTAACTTGTTAATTAATACTTAACCGCATTTATTAGACTTAACATTGAATGCATACTTGGACCAAGGGCATTATTTCCTTCAGTCTCCCACTTGTCCTTAGGGACAAGTGTGCATTTCCTAATTCCTTTGTCGCTCGATGCTTGCTCTTGAACATAAGGTAAGAGTTGTCATCCTTATTATGTCCAGAGGTGTTCCTCGGTTTCAGAGTTCAACTGATCAAATAAACAGATAATCATAGCCTATGATTCATCCGAGCACGGCCATGCATTTCACAGTTTCTAGCTCTCCGAGTGGCCTTGTACAACTTTTAAGCATCTCATCTCGATTTATGGGAGGACAATCCCAATCTTGCGATCTTTGAGATTAGACTTCGTTTGATAGGTGATTACCTGAGCGTTGCCTTTATAGCCTCCTTTTACGGTGCGACGGTTGGTCAACGTCAAAGCAACCAGTTCTCAAACAAGTAATCTCAAATCACTCAGGTATTGAGGATTTAGTATCTAATAATTTTAATGAAATTTACTTATGACAGATTTTCATCTCTTACAGTAAAGTTTCATAGGTCTTGTCCGATACTAGTCTTCCCAAAGTAAGTATCTATGCAAATGATTATGACATTGCCATGTCCACATAGTTCAAGAAACAGAACTACTAGTCATCTTGCATTCTAATCGTCTAACGTTTTCTATGCGTCCAATTTTATAGAAAACTCCGACTAGGGACCATTTTCAACTTTTGACATTCAAGTTCACTTGATAGACATTTCTTATTCACAGGACTGGTCCTGACAGTCTATCTTGAATATATCGTCAAATTGAAGGGACTCATCATTTAATAAACCACAAATTAAATGGAAAAATGAATTCTCTTCATTTATTGTGAATGATTAACCAATAATGTTTTACAAAGATTTAAACTCTAAAACTTTAAAACATTAAACAGAGACATCAAAGCCATTCTCCAATATGCTTGATTCCCATAGCTGCAGTGTGCGAGTTGTGCTTCGCCTGCGGCAGAGGTTTAGTCAATGGATCTGATATGTTGTCATCAGTTCCAATTTTGCTTATCTCGACTTCTTTTCTTTCAACGAACTCTCGTAGAAGGTGAAATCTACGAAGTACATGCTTGACTCTCTGGTGGTGTCTAGGCTCCTTTGCCTGTGCAATAGCTCCGTTATTATCACAATACAGGGCAATTGGTCCTTTAATGGAGGGGACTACACCAAGTTCACCTATGAACTTCCTTAGCCATATAGCTTCCTTTGCTGCTTCATGTGCAGCAATGTACTCCGCTTCAGTTGTAGAATCCGCAATGGTGCTTTGCTTAGCACTTTTCCAGCTTACTGCTCCTCCGTTGAGGCAGAAGACAAACCCAGACTGTGATCTGAAATCATCTTTGTCGGTTTGGAAACTTGCGTCCGTATAGCCTTTAACAATTAATTCATCATCTCCACCATAGACCAGGAAGTCATCTTTGTGCCTTTTCAGGTACTTCAGAATATTCTTGGCAGCAGTCCAATGCGCCTCTCCTGGGTCTGACTGGTATCTGCTCGTAGCACTGAGTGCGTACGCAACATCCGGGCGTGTACATATCATAGCATACATTATTGAACCAATCAATGATGCATATGGAATCCCATTCATTCGTCTACGCTCATCAAGTGTTTTTGGGCACTGATTCTTGCTTAGAGTCATTCCATGAGACATGGGTAGGTAGCCTCGCTTGGAGTCCGCCATCTTGAACCTATCAAGCACCTTATTGATATAAGTGCTTTGACTAAGTCCAATCATCTTTTTAGATCTATCTCTGTAAATCTTGATGCCCAATATGTACTGTGCTTCTCCTAGATCTTTCATCGAAAAACATTTCCCAAGCCAAATCTTGACAGAGTTCAACATAGGAATGTCATTTCCGATAAGTAATATGTCGTCGACATATAATACTAGGAAAGCAATTTTGCTCCCACTGACCTTCTTGTATACACAAGATTCGTCTGCGTTCTTGATGAAACCAAAGTCACTGACTGCTTCATCAAAACGTATATTCCAGCTCCTGGATGCCTGCTTCAATCCGTAGATTGACTTCTTTAGCTTGCATACCTTTTTAGCATTCTTTGGATCCTCAAAACCTTCAGGCTGTGTCATAAACACAGTTTCTGTTAAAATGCTGTTTAAGAAAGCAGTTTTGACATCCATCTGCCATATTTCGTAATCGTAATATGCAGCGATTGCTAACATTATCCGAATAGACTTTAGCATTGCAACTGGTGAAAAGGTTTCATCGTAATCCACACCGTGGACTTGCCTGTAACCTTTTGCAACCAATCTAGCTTTGAAAACTTCAAGTTTCCCGTCCTTGTCCTTTTTCAGTTTGAAAACCCATTTCCTTCCAATGGCTTGGTAGCCATCTGGCAAATCGACCAAATCCCATACTTGGTTTTCAAACATGGAGTCTAATTCAGATTGCATGGCTTCTTGCCATTGCTTGGAGCTAGGGCTCGTCATAGCTTGTTTGTAAGTCGCAGGTTCATCACTTTCAAGTAATAGAACGTCATAGCTCTCGTTCGTCAAAATACCTAAGTACCTTTCCGGTTGAGATCTATATCTTTGCGATCTACGCGGGGTAACATTTCTAGTTTGACCATGATTCTCACCAAATTCTTCTAAAGATCTCTGAGTTTCATCCTGAATGTCATCTTGAGCATTCTCTAGAGTTTGTTGTTCGACTCGAATTTCTTCGAGGTCTACTTTTCTCCCACTTGTCATTTTGGAAATGTGATCTTTCTCCAAAAAGACACCATCTCGAGCAACAAATACCTTGTTCTCAGATGTATTGCAGAAGTAATACCCCTTTGTTTCCTTTGGATAGCCCACAAGGATACATTTGTCAGATTTTGGATGAAGTTTGTCTGAAATTAATCGTTTGACGTATACTTCACATCCCCAAATCTTAAGAAAAGACACATTTGGAGGCTTTCCAAACCATAATTCGTATGGAGTCTTTTCGACAGCTTTAGATGGGGCTCAATTTATAGTGAGTGCAGCTGTATTTAATGCATGTCCCCAAAATTCTAATGGAAGTTTGGCCTGACCCATTATTGACCTGACCATGTCTAGCAAGGTTCTGTTCCTCCGTTCCGACACACCGTTCCATTGTGGTGTTCCAGGAGGAGTTAATTCTGATAGAATTCCACATTCTTTCAGATGGTCATCAAATTCATAGCTCAGATATTCACCGCCTCTATCAGACCGCAGTGCCTTAATCTTCTTTCCTAATTGATTCTCTACTTCACTCTGAAATTCCTTGAATTTGTCAAAGGATTCAGACTTATGCTTCATTAGGTAGACATAACCATATCTACTGAAGTCATCAGTGAAAGTGATAAAGTAGCTAAAACCACCTCTAGCATTTGTACTCATTGGTCCACATACATCTGTATGGATTAAACCCAATAGTTCATTTGCTTTTTCTCCAACTTTAGAGAAAGGTTGCTTTGTCATTTTGCCAAGTAAACATGATTCGCATTTACCATAATCCTCTAAGTCAAATGGTTCTAGAATTCCTTCCTTTTGAAGTCTTTCTAAGCGTTTCAAGTTTATATGGCCTAATCGACAATGCCACAGATAGGTGAGATCTGAATCATCCTTTTTGGCCTTTTTGGTATTTATGTTATATACTTGTTTGTCGTGATCTAATAAATAAAGTCCATTGACTAATCTAGCAGATCCATAAAACATCTCTTTAAAATAAAACGAACAATTATTGTCTTTTATTGAAAAGGAAAATCCCTTAGCATCTAAGAAAGAAACTGAAATGATGTTTTTAGTAAGACTTGGAACATGGAAACATTCTTCCAGTTCCAAAACTAGCCCGGAGGGCAACGACAAATAGTAAGTTCCTACAGCTAATGCAGCAATCCGTGCTCCATTTCCCACTCGTAGGTCGACTTCACCCTTGCTTAACTTTCTACTTCTTCTTAGTCCCTGTGGATTGGAACATAAGTGTGAGCCACAACCTGTATCTAATACCCAAGAAGTTGAATTAGCAAGTATACAGTCTATAACGAAAATACCTGAAGATGGAACGACTGTTCCGTTCTTCTGATCTTCCTTTAGCTTCAAACAATCTCTCTTCCAATGCCCCTTCTTCTTGCAGTAGAAGCATTCGGATTCAGAAGTGGGTTGACTGACCTTCCTCTTTACAGATTTGGCCCCAGTTTGCTTAGTTGGGCTGGCCTTGTTGCCACCTTTCTTAGCATTCCTCTTCTTTCCAGATTTCTTGAACTTGCCCCCACGCACCATAAGCACATCCTGCTTATCACTTTTGAGCGTCTTTTCAGCGGTCTTCAGCATACCATGAAGCTCAGTGAGCGTTTTGTCCAGACTATTCATACTGTAGTTCAGTTTGAACTGATCATACCCGCTATGAAGAGAATGGAGGATGGTGTCTTTAGCCATTTCCTGATAAAATTGCTGATCCAGCCGACTCATATTCTCAATGAGTCCAATCATTTTGAGAACATGTGGACTTACGGGATCGCCTTTCTTAAGCTTGGTCTCAAGAATTTGCCTATGAGTCTCGAATCTTTCGACTCGAGCCTGATCTTGGAACATGTTCTTCAACTCACTGATGATTGTGAAAGCATCTGAGTTGATGAACGTTTTCTGCAGATCCGCACTCATGGTGGCAAGCATTAGACATTTCACATCCTTGTTGCCATCAATCCAACGATTGAGGGCTGCCTGAGTGACCCCGTCGCCTGCGGCTTCCGGCATCGCCTCTTCTAGGACATACTCCTTTTCTTCCTGCATAAGAACTATTTGCAAGTTCCTTTGCCAGTCAAGGAAGTTTTTCCCGTTCAACTTCTCCTTTTCGAGAATTGATCGAATGTTGAATGAATTGTTGTTTGCCATTTTAAAAACTACAATTGAAAAGAATAAACAAATAAATAACCATTCACAGTTTCTCTTAATAAACTTAAATTCTAGCATACATGCATAATTCAATGTTTATTAAGCATTTTATTCAAGTTATGTGTTCCGACAGGTGTGAATAAAATGATTCCAAGATCCTAAAATCATTGAAGAACTAAGTACAGTTTGTCGACTTAATCCTAAAACATCTTAGGTAAGCAAAAGCCTTTTGCTAATAGTCTAGAAACTATTCTTGGTTGATAGGTACGTCTAAGAACTTATTAGGTAAACCTATCGATTTTGCCACGACATAAAAGGACTCCTTACTTATATCGTTGAGTTTCACCAAAACTAACATGTACTCACAATTATTTGTGTACCTTGCCCCTTTAGGACCAATAAGTAACACCTCGCTGAGCGAAAACTATTACTAGATTGATGTAAAGGATATCCAAGCAAGTGTATATTTTGGCATGGCACCTTTTAACTCAATTTTTAAGTTTGGAACTTAAGGCTCTTACTATGTTGGTTAGATTTTAAGTGAACTAAAATCCTTAATCATGCAACATAATCAAGCTCTTGATCTCATGCATTTTAAGACATATTTAAAGCAATAAATAACTTAAAGCATGCATAAGATAAATGTGATCTAGTATGGCCCGACTTCATCTTGAAGCTTTGACTTCAAAGTCCGTCTTGAAAATCTCCGTGGGAGGAACCATTTTCTTCAAATAGGATAAGCTATAATTAAAACTAATTACAACTATTTGATGGTACGCAGACCATATTTGAATTAAAAACAACTTTGGTACTTTAGACCAATTACATTCAAATTAATGGTACGCAGACCATATTTTCTATCCTATTTGGGCCATACTAGTCACTTCATAACCTGCAAAACAGGGCCAATATTTCCATTTCCGATAATATTTTCCGATACGTACCATGTTTCCGTTTCCGGCAACATCTACGACTTGGATAATATTTATATTTCCGATACGATCCATATTTCCGTTTCCGGCAATATCATCGTTTTCGGAGTATTCATTTCTTGCTTGTGACGATCTCAACTCCCACTGAAACCAAGATCCGTCGATTCCGAATAACCATAGATAGATTATTTAATGCCATTAAAATACTTGATCTGTTTACGTACTATTTGTGTGACCCTACGGGTTCAGTCAAGAGTAAGCTGTGGATTAATATCATTAATTCCACTTGAACTGAAGGGGCCTCTAGCTAGGCATTCAGCTCACTTGATCTCACTGAATTATTAACTTGTTAATTAATACTAAACCGCATTTATTAGACTTAACATTGAATGCATACTTGGACCAAGGGCATTATTTCCTTCAGTCTCCCACTTATCCTTAGGGACAAGTGTGCATTTCCTAATTCCTTTATCACTTGATGCTTGCTCTTGAACATAAGGTAAGAGTTGTCATCCTTATTATGTCCAGAGGTGTTTCTCGGTTTCAAAGTTCAACTGATCAAATAAACAGATAATCATAACCTATGATTCATCCGAGCACGGCCATGCATTTCACAGTTTCTAGCTCTCCGAGTGGCCTTGTACAACTTTTAAGCATCTCATCCAGATTTATGGGAGGACAATCCCAATCTTGTGATCTTGAGATTAGAATTCGTTTGATAGGTGATTACCTGAGCGTTGCCTTTATAGCCTCCTTTTACGGTGCGACGGTTGGTCAACGTCAAAGCAACCAGTTCTCAAACAAGTAATCTCAAATCACTCAGGTATTGAGGATTTAGTGTCTAATAATTTTAATGAAATTTACTTATGACAGATTTTCATCTCTTACAGTAAAGTTTCATAGGTCTGTCCGATACTAGTCTTCCCAAAGTAAGTATCTATGCAAATGATTACGACATTGCCATGTTCACATAGTTCAAGAAACAGAACTACTAGTCATCTTGCATTCTAGTCATCTAACGTTTTCTATGCGTCCAATTTTATAGAAAACTCCGACCAGGGACCATTTTCAACCTTTGACATTCAAGTTCACTTGATAGACATTTCTTAGTCACAGGACTGGTCCTGACAGTCTATCTTGAATATATCGTCAAATTGAAGGGACTCATCATTTAATACTAAACCAAGATTAAATGGAATATGAAAATACATTTCATATATGATAAATGTTCAACCCCATTGTTTTACAACCATGGGCCTCAAACCCATCTTTAAAACAGTTCATGGAATTCAAAGCTATGCTTGATTTCCAGTGCTACAATGTGAGCGTTGCATTTCACTTGTTGCATAGGTTTAGTTATCATGCTTTGCCAATCTTAATATCCCTTTCATCGAATGTTTTTCGAGATAAGATGATAAGATCTTTTGAGTTTGTTTATTATGTGATCTAGTCTTTCTTACTACAATAGTGGTTCTACGCATTTTGTAATGAAGAACCATTAAGTCAACAGACATGTGATCTTCCCAAGTTCAATGAAGAACTCATTAATATAAACAACTCTGTTTTATTGCTTCTTAGGCAATAAGTACTTTTACTTCAACTGTTTAGGTTGCTAGTGATGCTTTGTTTGGATTATCTTATCCAAGCAGTTCACAGATATGTGGAAGACTTTCCAGCTGTATCTTTGGAACATAGAAATTAACATTTTAATTTCCCGCGCAACAATTCATGGTCTCCAACCCATGTTGCCATTTCAAAACACAATGCTCTATAGCTCGTCCTTGTCAATGGTTAACTCCAAGGGAATCTTGATTGATCCTTTGCCAGTGTTTATGCGTGCAGCATCAATATTTAGCATATCTTTATTTCCTTGAATCAAGAACTATTCCTATGTACCTTTTCAAGTACCATAAGTTTTTCTTAATCTCAATCTAGTTGATCTTCACTTAGATCAATAGAGATTGGTATATGTTCGTCATGCCTAAAGCCATACAATACATTTTTGGCGATCCTCATATTATATAATACATGATAAATTCTTTTGCAGAATTATTCTCAATTGAATTCTATTCATGTAACTTTAGCTCATTCAATTTCAGTAGATACTGAATCCAGCTAAATTCTTTGACATATAATATGGGTGAAGAATCTCATTTAGATCCTTTGATGTTTAACTTAGTAAATGCTTATACATAGTTCAAACATTCTTTACTTAGATTTATTCACATGGGTCGAATATCTCCCATGGAGTCTTTCGTGTTTGATTTAGTAAATGCCATTACTTAATCCAAAACAATATCATAAGATCTTTGTAAATAGATCTTAATACCCAGTATGTACTAAGTTTCGCCATGGTTCATCATTGATGAATAATCTCAATTCTAATTCATTAGCATTTGAATGTTATTTCACAATAGAGAGATATGTGTGTGATACACATAGGACCAATTAAGTTTTTATGTACTCCCACTAAACTTCTTGTATATCTATAAGAATCATGTACATTTTATGAAACTAAAATACTTATTAGCTTCACTAAAATACAATTCCCAATTCCCAATTGCTTTCTTAAATCTGTACTTAGATTTCATAAGCTAGCTTTCCTTTTCAAGCATTTATTTGGATCCACAAATCCTATGATATACCATGTACATCGTTTCTTCCAACATTTGATTGCGGAATACGTTTTGTCATCCAATTGTCATATGTACCAATATGTAATTATTGCTCGATTTATAGACGTGAGCATTAAGATTATGCATAAGGTTTCAACACAATCCATGCCATGAATTTGCTTGTAACCTTTAGCAACTAATCTAGCTTTGTATGTGAACACAATTCTATGTTTGATGGTTTTTATCCTTAAAACAAACTTGCAACCAATAGGTGTGAAACTATTCTTGCAAATTAACAAAATTTCAATTTTGTCATCAAAACATTGAGTATGTTTTATGGCCTCTAACCATTTAAAACATTTGAGTCTATATATGTCCTCTAACCATTTAGGGAATCTGGGTTTCGTCATAGCTTTCTTACAGGTCACAAACTCATTAATCTACATGATAATAGTTTGACTGCAAGTTGTAGGTTTCTTCACTATCTAATAGAAGAATTGCATAGTTTCAGTGACCTGAACTCCATGTTTCTTCACTATCTAACAGAAGAATCTCATAGTTTCAGTGATTTGAAATTTATGCCTACTTGGGTATAGAACATCAATCAATAGAATATCAATAGCCACTTGAAAGTCCTTTGAATATTCTGTTCTCCTTGAAGCACTTGTAAAGTCTTCTAAGAGATGTCGATTCTTTAAAGCCACTTCTAAAAGTCCTTAAAGGATAAGCTCGGATTTTCTGAAGCACTTCGAAAAGCCTCCGGAATGTCCGTTTATGTTTGTTGTTCGCCTTGAAGACTCTCGAGGTCTATTTTCTCCCACTTGTCATTTTGGAAACGAATCTCCAAAAGGACATTATTTCGAGCAAACAAACATTATGTTCTCAAAAATTCGTGGTAGAAACAATACCCTTGTGTCTCATTTGAATAAATCACAATGAAACATATATCTATACTTGGGCCTTAGTTTGTCGAATGACAAACACTAAGCTCCCACTGAGTTTTGCAACTCTCTAAATATATTTTATGAAAAGTTATTCTGAAATTACTTTTCAATAGCTTTGACGAATTTGGTTTAGTTTGGTGGTAGTTGAGCATTTTGTTTTAGAAATTATAGGAAAAGTCTTTATGATTCATCATTAATCAAATCAAGTACTAATTGACTTCGATTATTCCAACTAAGATATGCCATATCTTATGGATCTAGATTGTGAAATTACAACACACAATCATTGATGATCATATTTGGTCTCAAGTAATCATCAACATGATCTAACCTAGATCTTTATGATTTCTTGCCAAGTGGATTTTATACTTCTGAATCTTTGAACTAGCCAAACAGATTCAACTTATATCACATTTGAGTAAATAAACCTATATTCACTCAAATCCATATGAAATAATAAAGTCATAAAATCTTTCTTTAGCTTTGAACTCTATTGTCTAGGCGTTCTAACAATAGTTCATATCTTTTGTTACTTTCAACAAGTAAGACTAGTCGTCTTAAATTGATCCAGAAATCAATAATCTTTCAAAAGTCCATCAAAATAGAGCTTTTGATTGTTAACTTGTTGATATGGTCTAAGCAACAATGCCAAAGATTTGTGGAACTCAAATCAAGGGGTTGATTTGAACCTAGTAAAGTTCTTTAAAGAGTTGTTTGTTTTAATCAAGCATATTGACTCAACCTGTAATTGACCATTTCATTCAAATAAACAAACAAACATTGTTTTTGTTTTTCTTGAATGTGAGTCTTTCTGTGTTTGAAAACATAAATTTAGGTATGTTGATTATGGAACAAAATAGCCATTAAGTTCCAGCCTTTGAAAGGACTTAAAAGAAACTAGATGACCCTACAACTAATGTAGCATTGCCATGCTTCATTTCCCACTTATAGGTCATTAGTGTATCCTAGCTTCCATTGTTTGAGTTATTACCGAAGTAAGAACCTCAATCGGTATATAATACCAAGGAAGTTGGATTGCTAGGTCACTTCTCTTTAAACATAAACTTATAGGTAGAAACGGAATCGTAAATTCCTTTCATTTGTTCCTCGTTTTCCTATTTCTTGTACCCTTTCTTATAGTCTTAAGAATTGAATTCTTTAGTGTTGACTTTTATACTTTGTTAGACATTTCCAATGTCACTCCAACAAGGTTCTTACCATTTAATTTATGTTGAATATTCTGTTTCAACTAGATGATCTTACCAGAAGCTTCTAAAGTTCTCTAAGTATCGATCTATTCGAATGTCTAGGGACTAGACTCATTCGAGAATTAAATGGACAAGGATATTAGGTTGTTAACCATTGGTAAAGCTGAGTGTTTAAACGCAATGCTTTATGATCTCAAAACTATATTGTATTTTGAATTCACAAGCACCAATTGGTTTGCCATTCGATTTTGATACTCGAAAACAACCATAAAAGTCGCTATAAGAAACGTACATTTTAAATTGCTCATTTTTTTCTCATTTCCGTGAATCTTTCTTGGATTCACTACCAATCGAGGAAATTTACTGTTACCTTTCTAAAAGGGTTTACTGCAGTGCAAGATATTTAATTATAAACAATAATTAAAACATACATTGAAGCATGCAAAGTCTAAACATTTATCATGAATAATAACTTGAATATTAAAGCAATCATGCAATTCAAACAAGTCATTAGCATTTTATTCGATTTTATTGTTCCGGCAGGTGTGAATACAATGATTCCAAGACCCTAAAACCATTGAAGAATTAAGCACAGTTTGTCGACTCAATCCTAAAACATTTTAGGTAAGCAAAAACCATTTGCTAATAGTCTAGAAACTATTCTTGGTTGATAGGTACGTCTAAGAATTTAGGTAAACCTATCGATTTTGGCACGACATAAAAGGACTCCTTACTTATATCGTTGAGTTTCACCAAAACTAACATGTACTCACAATTATTTGTGTACCTTGCCCCTTTAGGACCAATAAGTAACACCTCGCTGAGCGAAAACTATTACTAGATTGATGTAAAGGATATCCAAGCAAGTGTATATTTTGGCATGGCACCTTTTAACTCAATTTTTAAGTTTGGAACTTAAGGCTCTTACTATGTTGGTTAGATTTTAAGTGAACTAAAATCCTTAATCATGCCACATAATCAAGCCACAATCTCATGCATAATTAAGACATATTTAAAGCAATAAATAACTTAGAGCATTCATAAGATAAATGTGATCTAGTATGGCCCGACTTCATCTTGAAGCTTCAACTTCAAAGTCCGTCTCGAAAATGGAAACTTCTTCTTGAATTTCACCGTGGGAGGCGCCATTTTCTTCAAATAGGATAAGCTATAATTAAACTAATTACAACTATTTGATGGTACGCATACCATATTTGAATTGAAAAACAATTTTGGTACTTTAGACCAATTACATTTAAATTAATGGTACGCAGACCATATTTTCTATCCTATTTGGGCCATACTAGTCACTTCATAATCTGCAAAACAGTACATATCTATTACTATATACTAAAAGAGACACCAGGAATGACACGTGTCAATTCCTGGTGCGATTTTTTCCCGCCAAAAACCATTTTCCCAAAAAAGTGTATCGGTTTTATTTTATTTTATTTTCTTTCTTTTTTTATAAACTATTTATTTATGGAAACAAATTTTAGTTTATAAACTATGGCAATAATAGATACGACGTAATAATAATTATTCGAAATTGTTAATATTTTATTCAAATCGCTATATTAATAATGAAAAATATATCACTCAATATTTTGCTCAAATTACCATATTACCATTTTAAATATGCACATTAGATGAATAAATTTAAACGAGTATGTTAAAAATGTTATAACTGTGCAATAGTTTGGGAGATAATTCGTTAAATAATTTGTAAAAAAATTTATCAAAATCCGTGCGTGCACGGGATCTATTCTAGTACAATATATACCATTCACCCATTCATTATCATGAATGGCCCACATAGCTGGTTAGTAAAACACGTTATGCATCACATAAATATTTGCAGCAATTAATCAAGGGCACCAATAATCTACCAATTATTCAGTCCTTATTAATTCTAATCAAGTTGTTTACCCTTAAGGGATTTGTAGACCTAATCAAGAGTTTATGACTAAAAGGGATCCCACTTAAACCAATAAATTCATATGCTTTACTAATTTTAAACATAAAAATGTATTTCTAGTCTAACCGGAAACATACAAATTTAATTAAAATTTAAAGCTCATATAAATTTATAATTGAATCCAAATAATTAATTAATTTTCAGTCGTATTTAAATTAATTCATGATTTTAATTTTAGTAAAATAATTAGAATAAATGAAATTTATTATAATTATAATATTCAAAATTAAAATCCAAGAATATAATTTAAATTATTAATTTTAAAGTTAATTAAAATTACATAAACTGAAAATTTCAAATTAAAATTTTAAAATGATCTAATCGTATCACAAAGTACGCAACATCACCATGCAACGCACAACCATAGGCCACACGCACGCAGCCATCACTGGCCATGTGCGCGCAGCCTATGTGCTGCGTCGCATCTGCTGCTGCTCACCATCGCAAGGCATCATCAAAGCACGCTCGCTGCTCACCATCGCTGGGCGCGAGGCTTCGTAGCGCTCATCACACGCGAGCCAGCTGTCACGGACGGGCCTTTTGACCGCCTGCGCGGCGCCTGAATCCCCGAGGCTTGATCCAGGCCAGCCTACCCGGCCCTATATACGCAACAAGCATTGTACGACACAATAGTAGAGGAAACAACACCTAATGATACTAACCTGCACCAAGATACATGCATCAGTAAGGCATACAGGCTCATGGGAGTTGCCTCATATGGGACACGCTGGGCCTTAGCATCGGGAAAATGTCAACACGTGACAAGCTCCCCCACCTAAGCCACAAACGCCCTCGTGTGGCGCTCCGAGGCTCGCCACTCGTCGCTTCCCAGCGCGCAAGTCACCCATGTTGCTCTCGTTCAACAAAAGTGACATGCATCCACCGCGCTCGCCCAACGATCGACAAGGATGCTAGCACAACGAATCCCTCCCCTTAGCAGCACAACGCGTCTCCTCTTTAAACACCTCGCTTGTTGCACGCATTTTTCCCTGATCGCTCAACACGTCTCCTTCATAACAGGTTCCGCCATGTAGTAGTCACGACACAACTCCTCAGTCCGTCGGGGGCGCTCCTCCTCGAGCTCAATCGCCTACTCACATGGTTAGCGCACCACCCACACTGGTTTGATGCCCCACCAAAGCATCCCGCTGACAGCCCTTTATACTCGCGCCAGACCGAGTCGTGATGGAGGGAGGCACATCACAATTTTGGTGGTTCCTTGATGGTGTAGGAACCTTCCCCACTTGACGATGTTGAGACGGATCTGATACCACATGTCACGGACGGGCATTTTGACCGCCCGCGCGGCGCCTGAATCCCCGAGGCTTGATCCAGGCCAGCCTACCCCATATGCGCAACAAGCATTTTACGACACAATAGTAGAGGAAACAACACGTAATGATACTAACCTGCACCAAGATACTGAAGGAAATAGTGCCCTTGGTCCAAGTATGCATATAATATTAAGTCTAATAAATGCGGTTCAGTATTAATTAACAAGTTAATAATTCAGTGAGATCAAGTGAGCTGAATGCCTAGCTAGAGGCCGCTTCAGTTCAAGTGGAATTAATGATATTAATCCACAGCTTACTCTTGACTGAACCCATAGGGTCACACAAATAGTACGTAAACGGATCAAGTATTTAATGGCATTAAATACTCCATCTATGGATAATTCGGAATCGACAGATTTTGGTTTCAGGGGGAGCTGAGATCGTCACAGGCAAGAAATGAATACTCCGGAAACGATGATATTGCCGGAAACAGAAATATGGATCGTATCAGAAATGTAAATATTATCCAAGTCGTAGATGTTGCCGGAAACGGAAACATGGTACGTATCGGAAAATATTATCGGAAATGGAAATATTGCCGGAATCGGAAATATTGCCGGAAACGGAAATATTGTCAGAATCGGAAATATTATCGGAATCGGAAAATAATTCCGGAAACGAAAATATTAAATATTTGTTCGAAACGGAAATTAATTCCGGAATCGGAAATATTAAATATTGTTCGTATCGGAAATGAATTCCGGAATCGGGAAATTAATCGGAAGCGTATGGTACGAATTAGCATCGGACGAGGCCTGCCAGACGAAGGCCCAGCACGAAGCCGGGCCATCGCCCTGCAAGCCAGCACGCCACAACGCACCAGCCAAGGCTGCGCCAGGCCCACCGCAAGACAGGCCCAGCGCGCGCCAAGGCTGCTGCAGCGTGTGGGCCTCGTGGCAATGGGCTGCGAGCTCACGGGCTGCGCGCGCGCATGGCGCCCCTCGTGGGCTGCTATGCGTGCGTGTGTGTGTTTGTGTGCTATACGAATCCTAAAGCTATCAGGTTTCGACATATGATTAAATTCCTAAACCTAAAAGGATGAATTAATTAAATAAGAATTCTATTAGGATTCTAGTTTAATTAATTCGTATCCTAATAGGATTCCAGTTCCTTTTCCATACCTCTATAAATAGGTGCCTAGGGTCATAATTTATATACACAATTCAAGTATTCAAAGTGATTTTTGAAAGCAAAATTCAGTCATACAATTGCCTACAATAGCCGAAAATTCTAAGTACCTTAAGGGCGATCCTAGTTGGTCAAGCTTAAGGCGGATCCGGACATGCTGTGGACTATCTACGGAGGAACGACATTTGGAGTCCTAAAGACTTGTTCTTGTTCGGTTCGGGCGCAGCTAGGGAAGGCACGCAACAAAGTGTATGCATCTAAACTATGCTAAATGATTATGTGTAAATAATATGCTTTCCTGGCTTTATGGTTTTTCCGCATGATTTATGAATTGTCATATGTATCATAACCTAACAGTGGTATCACGAGCCTCTTATTATTTTCATAATCTAAATTGCATAAACATGGTTAAATATTACAAATTTGCAAGAATTAAAAGGGGTGATTAATTTTCATAATTGTTAATTAATTGCAAATTGCGTTTATTTAATTATACGTACGCAGTTTTTCGGCAGTTTCTTCGTTACTCATCCAAATCGAGTGATTTTTGTGTCAATTCCGCATGTAAAAGGCATTCTAAAATTTTGACAAAACTAATATTTTTCGGCCGAACCTAAAATTCTCAAATTCGAAGCCTAACTATGACTTTTCGGAGGTTTTAGTTTTTCGAATGCAAAATTTCGTAAATTTAAGATGTTAAATTAAATATTTGCGATTCTTGTTGATAAATCTTGAATTTTTGATTGACCTACTGTATATGTTTAACAAGTTTGAATGCCTAGCCTTGTTAATTATGCAATCTAATTTGTAATTATGATTAATTTGTTGAAAATTGGAATAATTTAGAATTAATTTGATTTTCATAATTAGTTATAATTTAATTAGAAACCTATGATTAAAAACCACCATAAAAATTGTAAATTTATGTTAAATTTTAAATTTTTATGACCTAGACTTGAATCCATGTTAATCGGAAATCAATTAAATAATAAATTTTCGATTTTTCGTCCTAAAATTATGAAATTAATATTATTTATTAATTTGTCATTAATTTTGAATATAAATTTTAAATTTTTATGCGACTCGCTCATATAACTTGCACGCACAAAGCAATGGACGCTACGTGTTACCCTTAAGGGGTGTTGTATAGTACGGGCATGCGACGACGAGCAAGGGAGCTCGTCGCCCATGCGGTACGAATGCAGCGAGCAAAGGCATGGTGCACGAGCACAAGGCAGCAGCCCTGCCTTGTGTCGTGGGCTGTGAGCAATGGGCGTGTGGGCAGGGGCGAAAGCAAGGCATAGCAGTCGCGTGTGGGCAGCAAGCGTGCTGCGCCACAGCGCGCATTGCCTCGCGCAAGCATGCGGAGCCTCGCGCGCAGCGAGCGCAAGCTCGCGTGCCACGAGCGCTACGCACAACGTCGATGCCTCGCGCGCAGCGAGCGCCAGCTCACATACTGCTGCCTCGTGCGATGAGCGCAAGCTCGCGTGCGGGAAAGGTAGAGAGCGCAGCGAGCGATGGCTCGCGTGCATCGAACGCTGGCGCGCGCAGCGAGCACCAGCTCGCGTGATGCCTTGCGATGGTGAGCAGCAGCTATGCGACGCAGCGCATGGGCTGCGCGCACATGGCCAGCGATGGCTGTGTGCGTGTGGCCCATGGGCGTGCATTGCGTGGGGTTGTTGCGTTGCGATTAGATCGTTTTGAAATTTTAATTTGAAATTTTCAGTTTACGTAATTTTAATTAATTTTAAAATTAATAATTTAAATTATTTTCTTGGATTTTAATTTTGAATATTGTAATTATAATAAATTTTATTTATTCTAATTATTTTACTAAAATTAAAATCATGAATTAATTTAAATACGACTGAAATTAAATTAAATTTTGGATTCAATTATAAATTTATATGAGCTTTAAATTTTAATTAAATTTGTATGTTTCCGGTTAGACTAGAAATACATTTTTATGTTTAAAATTAGTAAAGCATATGAATTTATTGGTTTAAGTGGGAGCCCTTTTTAGTCATATACTCTTGATTAGGTGTACAAATCCTTAAGGTTAAAACAACTTGATTAGAATTAATAAGGACTGAATAATTTGTAGATTATTGGTGCCCTTGATTAATTGCTGCAAATGTTTATGTATGCATAATGTGTTTTACTAACCAGCTATGTGGGCCATTCATGATAATGAATGGGTGAATGGTATATATTGTATATGTACTGTTTTGCAGGTCATGAAGTGACTAGTATGCCACAAATAGGATAGAAAATATGGTCTGCGTACCATTAATTTAAATGTAATTGGTCTAAAGTACCAAATTTGTTTTTCAATTCAAATATGGTTTGCGTACCATCAAATAGTTGTAATTAGTTTTAATTATAGCTTATCCTATTTGAAGAAAACGGTGCCTCCCACAGAGATTTTCAAGACGGACTTTGAAGTTAAAGCTTCAAGATGAAGTCGGGCCATACTAGATCACATTTATCTTATGCATGTTTTAAGTTATTTATTGCTTATAAATATGTCTTAAAATGCATGATATCAAAAGCTTGATTATGTTGCATGATTAAGGATTTTAGTTCACTTAAAATCTAACCAACATAGTAAGAGCCTTAAGTTCCAAACTTAAAAATTGAGTTAAAAGGTGCCATGCCAAAATATACACTTGCTTGGATATCCTTTACATCAATCTAGTAATAGTTTTCGCTCAGCGAGGTGTTACTTATTGGTCCTAAAGGGGCAAGGTACACAAATAATTGTGAGTACATGTTAGTTTTGGTGAAACTCAACGATATAAGTAAGGAGTCCTTTTATGTCGTGCCAAAATCGATAGGTTTACCTAATAAGTTCTTAGACGTACCTATCAACCAAGAGTAGTTTCTAGACTATTAGCAAAAGGCTTTTGCTTACCTAAAATGTTTTAGAATTGAGTCGACAAACTGTGCTTAATTCTTCAATGGTTTTAGGGTCTTGGAATCATTTTATTCACACCTGCCGAAACAATAAATTCGAATAAAATGCTAATAACTTGTTGAAATTGCATGATTGCTTTCATTTTCAAGTTATTATTCATAATAAATGTTTAGACTTTGCATGCTTCAATGTATGTTTTAATTATTGTTTATAATTAAATATCTTGCACTTCAATAAATCCTTTTAGAAAGGTGACAGTAAATTTCCTCGATTGGTAGTGAATCCAAGAACAATTCACGGAAATGAGAGAAAATGAGCAATTTAAAATGTACGTTTCTTTTAGCGACTTCTATGGTTGTTTTCGAGTATCAAAGTCGAATGGCGAACCGATTGGTGCTTGTGAATTCAAAATACAATGTAGTTTTGAGAGCATAAAGCATTGAGTTTAAACGCTCAGCTTTACCAATGGTTAACAACCTTAAATCTTTTTTCCATTTAATTCTCGAATGAGTCTAGTCCCTAGACATTCGAATAGATCGATACTTAGAGAACTTTAGAAGCTTCTGGTAAGATCATCTAGTTGAAACAAAATATTCAACATAAATTAAAATGTTAAAGAACTTTGTTGTAGTGACATTGGACATGTCTAAACAAAGTATAAAAGTCAACACTAAAGAATTCAATTCTTAAGGCTGTAAGAAAGGATACAAGAAATAGGAAAACAAGGAACAAATGAAAGGAATTTACGATTCCGTTTCTACCTATAAGTTTATGTTTAAAGAGAAGTGACCTAGCAATCAAACTTCCTTGGTATCATATACCGCTTGAGGTTCTTACTTCGGTAAATAACTCAAACAATGGAAGCTAGGCTACACTAATGGCCTACAAGTGGGAAATGAAGCATGGCAATGCTACATTAGTTGTAGGGTCATCTAGTTTGTTTTAAGTCCTTTCAAAGGCTGGAACTTAATGGCTATTTTGTTCCATAATCAACATACCTAAATTTCTGATTTCAAACACAGAAAGACTCACATTCAAGAAAAACAAAAACAATGTTTGTTTGTTTATTTGAATGAAGTGGTCAATTACAGGTTGAGTCAATATGCTTGATTAAAACAAACAACTCTTTAAAGAACTTTACTAGGTTCAAATCAATCTCTTGATTTGAGTTCCACTAACCTTTAGCATTGTTGCTTAGACCATATCAACAAGTTAACATTCAAAAGCTCTATTTTGATGGACTTTTGAAAGTTGATTGATTTCTAGATCAATTTAAGACAACTAGTCTTACTTGTTGAAAGTAACAAAAGATATGAACTATTGTTAAAACGCCTAGACAATAGAATTCAAAGCTAAAGAAATATTTTATGACTTTATTATTTCACATGGATTTGAGTGAATATAGGTCTATTTACTCAAATGTGATATAAGTTGAATCTGTTTGGCTAGTTCAAAGATTCAGAAGTATAAAATCCACTTGGCAAGAAATCATAAAGATCTAGGTCAGATCATGTTGATGATTACTTAAGTCAAGAATGATCATCAATGATTGTGTGTTGTAAATTCACGATCTAGCTCCATAAGATATGGCATGATCGAAGTCAATTAGTACTTGATTCGATCAATGATGAATCATAAAGACTTTTCCTATAATTTCTAAAACAAAATGCTCAACTACCACCAAACTAAACCAAATTCGTCAAAGCTATTGAAAAGTAATTTCAGAATAACTTTTCATAAAATATATCTAGAGAGTTGCAAAACTCAGTGGGAGCTTAGTGTTTGTCGTTCGACAAACTAAGGCCCAAGTATAGATATATGTTTCATTGTGATTTATTCAAATGAGATACAAGGGTATTGTTTCTACCACGAATTTTTGAGAACATAATGTTTGTTTGCTCGAAATAATGTCCTTTTGGAGATTCGTTTCCAAAATGACAAGTGGGAGAAAATAGACCTCGAAAGTCTTCGAGGCGAACAACAAACATAAACAGACATTCCGGAGGCTTTTCGAAGTGCTTCAGAAAATCCGAACTTATTCTGTAAGGACTTTACAAGTGGCTTTAAAGAATAGACATCTCTTAGAAGACTTTACAAGTGCTTCAAGGAGAACAGAATATACAAAGGACTTTCAAGTGTCTGTTGATATTCTATTGTTTGATGTTCTATACCCAAGTAGGCATGGAGTTCAAGTCACTGAAACTATGAGATTCTTCTATTAGATAGTGAAGAAACATAGAGTTCAGGTCAATGAAACTATGAAATTCTTCTATTAGATAGTGAAGAAACCTACAACTTGCAGTCATAACTATTGTCATTAATGAGTTTGTGACTTGCAAGAAAGCTATGACGAAATATAGATTCCCTAAAATGGTTAGAGGCCATATATAGACTCAAATGTTTTAAATGGTTAGAGGCCATAAAACATACTCAATGTTTTGATGACAAAATTGAAATTTTGTTGATTTGCAAGAATAGTTTCACACCTATTGGTTGCAAGTTTATTTTAAGGATAAAAACCATCAAACATGGAATTGTGTTCACACACAAAGCTAGATCAGTTGCTAAAGGTTACAAGCAAATTGATGGCATGGATTGTGTTGAAACCTCATGCATAATCGTAATGCTCAAGTCTATAATTCAAGCAATGATTGCATATTGGTAAATATGGCAATTGGATGACAAAGCGTATTCCTCAATCAAATGTTGGAGTAAACTATGTACATAACATGTCATAGGATTTGTGGATCCAAGTAATGCTTAAAAGGAAAGCTAGCTTATGAAATCTAAGTACAGATTTAAGCAAGCAATTGGGAATTAGAAATGTATTTTAGTGAAGCTAAAAAGTATTTTAGTTTCACAAAATGTACATGATTCTTATAGATATATAAGAAGTTTAGTGGGAGTACGTAAAACTTAATTGGTCCTATGTGTATCACACGCATATCTCTCTATTGTGAAATAACATTCAAATGCTAATGACTTAGATTTGAAATTATTCATCAATGATGGACCAAAGCGAAACTTAGTACAAACTGGGCATTAAGATCTATTTACAAAGATCTTATGATATTGTTTAGTAATGGCATTTACTAAATCAAACACGAAAGACTCCATAGGAGATATTCGACCCATATGAATAAATCTAAGTAATGAATGTTTGAACTATGTATAAGCAGTTACTAAGTTAAACATCAAAGGAGATTCCTAACCTATATTATATATCAAAGAATTTAGCTGGATTCAGTATCTACTGAAATTAAATGAGCTAAAGTTACATGAATAGAATTCAATTGGGAATTATTCTGCAAAAGAATTTATCATGTATGATATAATATGAGGATCGCCAAAAACGTATCGTATGACTTTGGGCATGACGAACATATACCAATCTCTATTGATCTAAGTGAAGATCAACTAGATTGAGATCAAGAAAAACTTATGGTACTTGAAAAGGTACATAAGATTAGTTCTTGACTCAAGGAAATAAAGATATGCTAAACTTTGATGCTACATGCATAAACACTGGCAAAGGATCAAGCAAGATCCCTTTGGAGTTAACCATTGGCAAGGACGATCTATAGAGCATCGTGTTTTGAAAAAGGCAACATGGATTGGGGACCATGAGTTGTTGCGTGGGAAATTAAATATTAATTTCTATGTTCTAAGATACAGCTGGAAAGTCTTCCACATATCCGTGAACTGCTTGGATAAGAAAATCCAAACCAAAGCATTACTAGCAACCTATACAGTTGAAGTAGAAGTACTTATTGCCTAAGAAGCAATAAAACTGAGTTGTTTACATTAAAAGTTTTTCACTGAACTTGGCTGGATCACATGTCTGCTGACTTGATGGTTCTTCATTGCAAAATGCGTAGAACCACTATTTAAGTAAGAAAGACTAGATCACAAAATAAACATACTCAAAAGTTCTTATCATCATATCTCGAAGAACATTCGATGAAAAGGATGTTAAGATTGGCAAAGCGTGATAACTAAACCTATGCAACAAGTGAGAAGCAACACTCACGTTGTAGCACTGGAAATCAAGCATAGCTTTGAATTCCATGAACTGTTTTAAAGATGGGTTTGAGGCCCATGGTTGTAAAACAATGGGGTTGAACATTTATCATATATGAAATGTATTTTCATATTCCATTTAATCTTGGTTTAGTATTAAATGATGAGTCCCTTCAATTTGACGATATATTCAAGATAGACTGTCAGGACCAGTCCTGTGACTAAGAAATGTCTATCAAGTGAACTTGAATGTCAAAGGTTGAAAATGGTCCCTTGTCGGAGTTTTCTATAAAATTGGACGCATAGAAAACGTTAGACGATTAGAATGCAAGATGACTAGTAGTTCTGTTTCTTGAACTATGTGGACATGGCAATGTCATAATCATTTGCATAGATACTTACTTTGGGAAGACTAGTATCGGACAAGACCTATGAAACTTTACTGTAAGAGATGAAAATCTGTCATAAGTAAATTTCATTAAAATTATTAGACACTAAATCCTCAATACCTTAGTGATTTGAGATTACTGGTTTGAGAACTGGTTGCTTTGACGTTGACCAACCGTCGCACCGTAAAAGGAGGCTATAAAGGCAACGCTCAGGTAATCACCTATCAAACGAAGTCTAATCTCAAGATCGCAAGATTGGGATTGTCCTCCCATAAATCGGGATGAGATGCTTAAAAGTTGTACAAGGCCACTCGGAGAGCTAGAAACTGTGAAATGCATGGCCGTGCGCGGATGAATCATAGGCTATGATTATCTGTTTATTTGATCAGTTGAACTCTGAAACCGAGGAACACCTCTGGACATAATAAGGATGACAACTCTTACCTTATGTTCAAGAGCAAGCATCGAGCGACAAAGGAATTAGGAAATGCACACTTGTCCCTAAGGACAAGTGGGAGACTGAAGGAAATAGTGCCCTTGGTCCAAGTATGCATATAATATTAAGTCTAATAAATGCGGTTCAGTATTAATTAACAAGTTAATAATTCAGTGAGATCAAGTGAGCTGAATGCCTAGCTAGAGGGCGCTTCAGTTCAAGTGGAATTAATGATATTAATCCACAGCTTACTCTTGACTGAACCCGTAGGGTCACACAAATAGTACGTAAACGGATCAAGTATTTAATGGCATTAAATACTCCATCTATGGATAATTCGGAATCGACGGATCTTGGTTTTAGTGGGAGCTGAGATCGTCACAGGCAAGAAATGAATACTCCGGAAACGATGATATTGCCGGAAACGGAAATATGGATCGTATCGGAAATATAAATATTATCCAAGTCGTAGATGTTGCCGGAAACGGAAACATGGTACGTATCGGAAAATATTATCGGAAATGGAAATATTGCCGGAATCGGAAATATTGCCGGAAACGGAAATATTGTCAGAATCGGAAATATTATCGGAATCGGAAAATAATTCCGGAAACGGAAATATTAAATATTTGTTCGAAACGGAAATTAATTTTGGAATCGGAAATATTAAATATTGTTCGTATCGGAAATGAATTCCGGAATCAAGAAATTAATCGGAAGCGTATCGTACGAATTAGCATCGCACGAAGCCGGGCCATCGCCCAGCAAGCCATCGCGCCACAACGCACCAGCCAAGGCTGCACCAGGCCCACCGCAAGGCAGGCCCAGCGCGCGCCAAGGCTGCTGCAGCGTGTGGGCCTCGTGGCAATGGGCTGCGAGCTCACGGGCTGCGCGCGCGCGCATGGCGCCCCTCGTGGGCTGCTGTGCGTGCGTGTGTGTGTTTGTGTGCTATACGAATCCTAAAGCTATCAGGTTTCGACATATGATTAAATTCCTAATCCTAAAAGGATGAATTAATTAAATAAGAATTCTATTAGGATTCTAGTTTAATTAATTCGTATCCTAATAGGATTCCAGTTCCTTTTCCATACCTGTATAAATAGGTGCCTAGGGTCATAATTTATATACACAATTCAAGTATTCAAAGTGATTTTTGAAAGCAAAATTCAGTCATACAATTGCCTACAATAGCCGAAAATTCTAAGTACCTTAAGGGCGATCCTAGTTGGTCAAGCTTAAGGCGGATCCGGACGTGCTGTGGACTATCTACGGAGGGACGACATTTGGAGTCCTAAAGACTTGTTCTTGTTCGGTTCGGGCGCAGCTAGGGAAGGCACGCAACAAAGTGTATGCATCTAAACTATGCTAAATGATTATGTGTAAATAATATGCTTTCCTGGCTTTATGGTTTTTCCGCATGATTTATGATTTGTCATATGTATCATAACCTAACAGATACATGCATCAGTAAGGCATACAGGCTCATGGGAGTTGCCTCATATGGGACACGCTGGGCCTTAGCATCGGGAAAATGTCAACACGTGACACAGGGCTCGCTGCGCGCGAGGCTTCGATCGCTGCGTGAGGCAGTGCGCATTGCACGCGACTGCTCGCTGCCTTGCTCTCGCCCTTGCCCACTCGCCCATCGCTCACAGCACACGACACAAGGCAGGGCTGCTGCCTTGTGCTCGTGCACCATAGCCTTGCTCATTGCATTCGTACCGCATGGGCGACGAGCTCCCTTGCTCGTCGTCGCATGCCCGCACTATACAACACCCCTTAAGGGTAACACGTAGCGTCCATTGCTTTGTGCGTGCAAGTTATATGAACGAATCGCATAAAAATTAAAAAATTTATTTTCAAAATTAAGGACAACTTAATAAATCATATTATATTCATAATTTTGGGGCGAAAATCGAAAATTTATTAATTAATTGATTTCCGATTAACATGGATTCAAGTCTAGGTCATAAAAATTTAAAATTTAACACAAATTTATAATTTTTATGGTGGTTATTAATCATAGGTATCTAATTAAATTATTAACTAATTTTGAAAATCAAATTAATTCTAAATTATTCCAATTTTCAACAAATTAATCATAATTACAAATTAGATTGCATAATTAACAAGGCTAGGCATTCAAACTTGTTAAACATATACAGTAGGTCAATCAAAAATTCAAGATTTAACAACAAGAATCGCAAATATTTAATTTAACATCTTAAATTTACAAAATTTTGCGTTCGAAAAACTAAAACCTCCGAAAAGTCATTGTTAAGCTTCGAATTTGAGAATTCTGGATTCGGCCGAAAAAGGAAATGAAATGACTCATGTTAAAACTACAATCCACAGGAGGAGTGATATATCGTTGGGCAACAGTGGGCAAAAGGCCCATACCCACACAAGAAAAAGGAAATGAAATGAAATACCAAGTAGAAAAAGTAAGGAGTCCACTTAAATGAATCGTTAAAAATGATGCCATCCTATTCGACGCCTGTAATTATTTTTGTCGCCCACCTAAAATTGGTGAAAACCCAATTGTACCCTTATGGGTCATCCCCACCTTCCCACCCCTGTTTTCTCTCTCTCCTTCGTCCCTCCCTAAAATCTTTCTCGGCCAAAAAGCCACAACCTCCCTCAACTCCCTGTTCTTTCTTTCTCTTCGACCCACTTTCAGCCCTCCTGACCACCACCATCCTACGACCTCCATCTTCTCTTCGCTCTAATATGTCACCTTCATCTTTTCTCGGGATTTCGGCACTTAAGTCCCCCACTTTTGCGACGGATCTGTCGCCCCGCCTTCATCTTTTTCGGGGATTCCCGCACTTAATTCGCCCCACTTGTGCAACAAATCTTCCGCCCCGCCTTGATCTTCATCGGGAATGTCGCCTTCATCTTCATCGGGAATGTCGCCTTCATCATCAGTAGGAATCGGTGAGGATTTTTAAAAAACATTTTCCGATTCCATGTCCAATTCAACCCCATTCCAAGACTTTTTTTCAAAAAACAAATTAATAGTTTTTTTAAATCACGGAATCGGGTTCGTTTCCCGATTCTAATTCCTAGATGGAATCAGAAATCCGATCTAATTCCAGCCATTTAATTTTTTAAAAACAATTCTTCAAATCAGGATGAATACACGATAGTCCCTTCTACGCGTAATCGAACTAGAATTCCGATTCCACCAAAAACGCACGGAATCGGAATGAGATCTCACTTCCTGTCGCCTAGGAACAATTAGGATCCCATCGCGATTCCATTTTCTTAAAAAAGTTGAACCCCCAGTCGTCCATGGATAGATTGAGATTATGGAATTGTTTTTAATATTATTTGATTGTCTCCTCAACTGATAATTTTAGTGTAGATATCGGAATCGGATGTAAATTTTTTATTATATATATTTTCCTAAAATTCTTAATTTATTTTGGTGAAATATAACTCTTAATTTATTTTGGTGAATAACTTATCAAGTTAATTATTAATTTATTAATTTTAATGTAGAGGAGGATAACATCCATTCATATTAATGTTTTCAATTATTGATAAATGTTATTATTGCTATTTATTACTCCGTAAGAAATTTAATTAATAAAATAACAATAACTAATTAAAAAGATGTTCCGTCAAAAAAAGAAAGAGGTGGCGGAGTCGGAGCCACGACGACTATGGCTTTTGTGGCGGAGCTGCACCAACAGGAATGGAGGGGTGGGGGTGGGGGGGGGGGGTGAATGGAGTTAGAACATAGAAAAGGGGTAAAGGGTAGGTTGGTTGGTAGGAAGGACAAGGGTGTAATTTCCTATAGAAAAGGTGGGCAACATACGTAATAATGGGCGACGAATAGTAACCCGCTAAAAATGTGGTCTTGTATATTGTTATTGTTTCTCTAAACATTGTCAATATCGTATAAATTTAATCATTATTGCATTAAAATCTGTCATTGTAGCGAAAATACTTTTCAACATATTACGCGAAAATACCAATTTTACCTTGAATCTGTCGATTTTCTCCACCGTTAACCAGCAGTGCATCACTCCTTCACTCCACACTGAGAATATACTCCCCCCAAAGACCTGGGATAATTTAGTCACCCTTATATATTTATTATAGAAAATCTTTTAATTGAAACATGCACATTCCTAAGAAGATGGGAACTCCATGCTGGAGGTTGATCAAGTATAGTCACCTCTCGTGAGAACAATACATAAAATTGGGGTCCAAGATAAGTAACATCAAATAGACACATAATAATAATTTGAAGTTATCAAGATAAGTGGACCATTAAATTGTAAGATTATAAGATTTCACCAAAACCATTAATTGTTTAAAGTAGATTATTAATGTTTAAACACTAGCCAACTGCCAAAACCCTATTTGCCATTCTTGCCAACAACTTATAATTATGTCACCTTCATGCAGTGCCGTTACAAATTCAATTGATGATACAAAACAAATTAGAAAGTTGGTCTCTTTCAGCTAATTAATCTCTATTATTTTGTATCTAATCTTCACTAATCACTCCCTTTCTTCGCTTGTCTTGTAGTCTACCTAGTTTTAACTTTAAGTCTTCACTTATTGGAGTTTTTGTTGAATAATTCGTGATTAGGGATTAATTTGGAATTAGTATTACAATTGGTCAAAGTTATCTGACTGGTATCGAATTAATCTGCTAAATTTGTCCATATTTAACTCGAACCCACATGCATGACTTAAACAATTGTCGATCATCTGAATAACAACACCACAAAACTAACCTAAACAAAACCTTCGCTGAATAACCAGTTTTTGTTTTTTTTTTGATCCAATTAAAACAATTGGAATAAATTTATTTTACAAACTTTTAGATAAGACGGTCTTACAGAAAAGACCGCCTTGATGGCACTACTAATGATAGGTAATTGCTGATAAAATACTGACGTCAGCAGTATATATACCCATTTACCTTTCCTTTTACAAACCCTAATTCATTTATTCCCCTCCCCTCAACTCGGCCCCCTTTCTCTCTTTGAAACACTCTTTTCCTCTCTGTCCTCTCCAGACCTAATTCTGGAAGAAAATAATGGCGGTTGTCGGAGGCAAGAGAGAGAATCTCCGCCGCGATCAACGATAACGAATTGAACAATTTTAGCGTCGTCGTTGCCGAGGTTATGGTTGCGCGAGGAGTTCGTAGTTGCGTTAATGGTTGCCTGGTCACAGTGGTGGTTAAGGTAATTCTTCCACCTCTTTTCTTCATCCCACCTCCATTCTTCCTCGTGTATTTAGATTTTTGATTTTCGAAATCCTGGCATGGATTTTTGATCGATGTACGATTGATTTTTTCAATCGATTTAGGTTTTTGATTTTTTAGGCCTTGTCGCCGCTCTATTTGAGAAACAAATTGAAGGCATTTATTCCGTCGGTGAAGGCCAGATCTAGTTTATTTAGGTTTCAATAAAACTGTTTTGCTTTGCATTGATTTCAATTTTGTTTGATCTTTCAAATGTTAATCGAATATGTTTTGTGGTTTAATTTTGGTTTCGATTTTGTGTTTGGTTTAATTTGATTGTGTGGTTACGTATGCGTAGGCGAGGCTTCTTCGTTGGAGATGAGTGGAGGTCAAGGACGAGGAGGCGGAGTATTCGATGGCGGTGATAGTGGAGGTCTTCGCTGCCGCCGGTGAAGATTTGGGAGTAATTAGGTCAACTCTTCCGATAGAATCGCTGCAAACTGCAGATTTTAGTTGTTTTAGTTTTGTTTTAGTTTTAGTTCATAATTGTAATGTTTTAGTTACACTTTTTTTGTATTTTGTTAAGAATAATTATGTTTTAGTTTTAGTTATAATTCTGAAATAATGGTCTTCTTAGTGGAATTGCTGGACTGATTTTCTATGTTTTAGTTATGAATTTTTATATTTTAGTCACGATTTTTTTGGTATTAGTTAAGGTTTTTTGAGTTTTAGTTACATATGTTTGACTTTCCATTCAGGGCTTTAGTTATGATTTTCGAGTTTTAGTTATGATTTTACCAGTTTAAGCTACGATTTTCTTGGTTTTAGTTAAGATTTTTTGAGTTTTAGTTATGTATTTTTGAATTTAAGATAACGAATTTCAGAGTTTTAGTTAAGATACAAAATTTTAAGCATTGAAACCAATTAGTTAAGCAATTTGATCAATTAGTTAAAAAATGAAACTAATAAGCTAAGCTTCGGAACCAATTAGTTAAACAATGTAATAAATTAGCTAAGTAATGTAACATATTAGTTAAACCATGCAACTAATTAGTGAAGCAATGAAACCAATTAGTGAAGCAGTAGATTTAATTAAGTTAACCACTGGAACTAATTAGTTAAGTTTGAGATTCAATTAGTTAAGCAACGAAACTAATTAGTTATGCAACGAAACCAATTAGTTAAGCAATGAACCAATTAGTTAAGCAATGAAACCAATTAGTTAATCAATGAAATCAATTAGTTAATCAATGAAATCAATTAGTTAAGCATTGCAACTTTAGTTAAGATTTTATGAGTTTTAGTTAATAATAAGTTTGTTTAAAATTAATAACTATTCGACTCATAAGTTTAACTAATTGTTTTTATACCTTAACTATTTTGTTATTCAATAACTTATGATTTTATTACTTTTAGTTATGTTTTACACTAGTTTAGTTTGTACCCAAAAAAAATTCAAAATTTTAATTTAAAAAAAAAAATTCGGGAAAAAAAATTTTAATCGGGGAAAAAAATTTATGCCTGAAATCCAATTAGTTAAGCATGAAATCCAATTACTTAAGCTTGAAGTCCAATTAGTTAAGCCTAAAGTCCAATTAGTTAAGCTTGTAAAAAAAATTTCAAAAAAAAAATTTCAAAAAAAATATTTCAAAAAAAATAAATAAATTACATGCTGACGACAGCACATGCGCCAACGGGGCTGTCAGCAAGACTGCCAACAAGGCGGTCTCACACAAAAGTTTCTCAATTTATTTTGATGTCGCGATGAACCAACTTAAATGAACAATTATTGTGTCGTGTCAATCTATTGATCTGAAAGATGATTTCGCGTTACCTCGGTACATTAGATATCATGTGGTCACTAGAGTCGTTTCTGACATGATATGCGGCCCCTACAAATTTAACTTAAAAAAATATGCTTGTAACTCGAGTTAAGCACAATTATAAGGACTACCCTTTATGTTTTTTCACCGTTTGGAACGTATAGCTTTTGTTTCACCGTTTATGACCTACTATTCACTTTCCTGCCAAAATTAACCTAAGTAAAAAAATTGGTAATTCCAATTGGTTAAAGGTTAGTCACTTGGGTTAAATACACGTGGCAGCAATCAGTTTTGTTGTGCGTAAAATGATGTAAGCTATCAACCAATGATAGCTTTTACAATTAATTACCCGATCTTAAATTAATTCTCCTTCCCCATCTTAGCTTCTCTATTGATCTGATCATCTCTTTCCTTCCAGAATCACGACCCAATTCATATACAGAGTACTATCAATTACACCCAAGAAAATGTTGAAATTCATTTTGGGCCATTTGATTTCGGGGAATTTTTATTGGGATTTGGGCCGTTTTCTCTTGATTTTCAATGGAAATTTTATCAAATTAAATCTCAAATGTAAAATTCTCTCAAATTATGTGTTGATTTCGTCGTTATTGTTGTTGTTGTTATTGTTGATTATTATTTCTGCTTAGTTTGATTGATATTGTTATTGTGAAATTTTGTGATTATATTATACCTATCTTTGTGTTTAACGCTCGTAAATTAGTATTTTGGATTTTATAAATCCTAATTAGTTAAAGATAAGTATTTTCAAAGTACAAACTTTTAAAAAAGTCAGTATTTCCTGTCAGACCGCCTTGTTGGCATCCAAGTTGCCACGCGGATTGCTGACGTACACATGACATCAGAATTCTTTTTCGAATATATATATACGTATTTATCAATTTTATTTCATTTTCTAACCCTAAATTGTTTCTCTCTCCTAAAAAAAACCTCTGTGTTTCTCTAGCTCTCCTAAAACCCCTCTACATTTCGCTCTCCTTGAAATCGTCGCCAGTAGGCGGTGGAGAAAGGTGGCTCCCTCTCGATCCTCAAATTTCCAAGGTCATGGCGAACAGTGGTGGCGAACCCGAACTCGCCGCCTGCGAGCAAGGCTCGATCTCTTTCTCTCCCCTCTTGATACTCTCCGCCTTCCTCGCCTCAAGCCGCTTGCGATGACGACGAAAAGATCTAGAATGAATCGGCAACGAGGTAATTCTTCCATCTCTCTCCTCCACTGTCCTTCATCTTTTGGTTTTAGGTTTTATAATTTTATCTTTTTGTTTAGTGTTGTTGATTTTAGAAATTAGGTTTTTGAATTTTTTGATTTTCTTTGTTACTTTTGGAGATCTCATAGGAGATGGCTGTGAGGCACTACTTTCGCCGTCGATGATGTAGCAAAAAGGCAGGATTATGGTGGCGCCGAGTATGGTGGTGCCGAGTATGGTGGTTGTGTGCGGTGCTGTTGGTGCAGAAACATTGCAACACCTCTGGTTCAAGGAGATTGTCCAGTGAGGCGTTCCTCGCTTATTGGACCGAGGAGGACGAGGCGCTAATTGCTGGTTCGTTAGCCTTTATGTGTTGTTTGAAACTGTTGATAACGTATGCTCACGTGGTTTTATTAATTTTGGTTTCAAATTTGTATTGTGATTTTGATGGTGTGTATTGTATTTGATGATTAGCGTTGAGTCCTTTCGAATGTTGCAGTGTTTGCTTGATTCTGGTTGCAAGTGATTGTACAAAATTCATTTGGCTTATTGTTAGTGCTATTGTAAAATAAACATGCTAGTTATGATAAAGTTTGTTTTAGTTAGAATTAAATTTGGTTTAGTTATGATAAAGTCCTTATAGTTAAATCCTTTTTATTTAATTTTGCGATTCCTTGCACTTAATTTAATTTTTTTGCGATTCAAGTTGTGATTTGAGGCTCTTTAGTTAAACTTTTGTTGCATTTAGTTATGAAATATGATGCGTTAATTATATTTTCTTCATTTATGTCAATTATTGACAGTAGTGATTTTAGTTTCCAATTGATTTGACTGTCTATAAAAATGGTTTATCTGTTATTAGGAGTGATAAAATTTAGCTCGTTCGGCTATACAGTCTAATGAAAGGTGCTTGTTCTTTTATGATTTAGTTCTAGCCAAAGCAGGTTTAGATAAGATGCTTGTCTGCTTTATCTACTCAACTACTTTCTGTTGTTTGTGTTCTAGTTGTCTGCAGTTGCCTCTGTATAATTCATTGATGGTCTGCTAGGTCTGATGTAGCATGGTTCAGTTGGAAGAAATGCAAATACAGGGGGTAGAACTTATGTGTTTGATCGCTGATGTATGCAGGCTGTTGAAACTATTTGATCTTCTGGAGGATATGGCAGATAATTACGTTCTCATCTTCACTGGCAGCTGTTTTCTGGCCTGGGTATGGAGCATACACAGCATCCAGGCTAGCAGTTGAGGCAATGACCAAGATTTTGGCCAAGGAACTCAAGGGGACTGGCATTACAGCTCACTGTGTTGCACCAGGTCCCATTGCAACTGAGTTGTTCTTTGCTGGTGCCACAGAAGAGCATATCCAAGGAGCAATCAGTGTTTCACCAATGATGTTGCACCTCTGGTAGGATTCTTGGCCAGAGACAGTGGTGAGTGGATTAATGGGCAGATCATTCGAGCCAATGTTGGATTTGTTTTTTCTCGATTATTGTTTTAATTATATATTTGTTGTAATTAGTTAAGAAAACAATCGTTTTAGTTATTCATTGTTTTAGGTTAGTAGTATTTCATTTTAGTTATTCATTGTTTTAGTTAAGGTTTTTAGTTATGAATTGTATTGTTTTAGTTATATTTTAGTTATATTTAGTTAAAAATTAAATGGTTTAGTTATATTTTTCTCGATTATTCTTTTAGTTATATATTTATTGTATTTAGTTAAGAAATAAATCATTTTAGTTTAGAAGTATTGTGCTTGAGCACTTGCACATATGCGGATAGATGAGTAAATTTGTTTTATGCAATGTCAAGTAGTTCAAACTATGTTTGACATTTTGCTTTGTTTTCGAGGTCGGAAAATAACTTATTCATTGTTTTATTTTAGAATAATTTAATTTTAATTATGTTGTATTTCGTTTTAGTTAAGGTTACAATTGTTTTAGTTAATAATTGCGGTGTGTTTTCTAGGTTACAATTAGTTGATTTTTTTAGTTTTAGTTATAATTTTCTTGGTTTTAGTTAAGTTTTTTTGAGTTAGTTACGCATTTTCGAGTTTCGGACATCGAATTTTAGGGCTTTAGTTAAGATATAAAATTTTAAACAATGAAACCAATTAGTTAAAAAATGGAACCAATTAGTTAAATAATAGAATCAATTAGTTCTGAATTTTAATTATGATTGCAGAAGTTATAGGTGAAGTTTTTCGAGGTTAGTTATGATTTTTGGGTTTTAGTTATGATTTTAGAAGTTTTAGTTATGACTTTACGAGTTTTAGTTATGATTTCAGAAATTTAGTTAGTACGTGTTTTTGAGTTTAGTTAAATTTTTTTGAGTAAAAATTTAGATCTTGTGAGTATTAATAATTATTTGAGAAGTTTTAGTTAAGGGATTTTAAGTTTTAGTTTTTTTAAAAAGTCAGTTTTAGTTAAGATTTTAGAAATTTTAGTCACATTTTTTTAGTTTTAGTTAAGATTTCAAAAGTTTTAGTTATTATTTTTTTGGACTTGAGCAATGAAACCAATTAGTTAAGTCTGAAATTCAATTAGTTAAGCGTTAAATTCAATTAGTTAAGCAACATAACCACTAAGTTACGCCTAAAATTCAATTAGTTTAGCCTGAAATTCATTTAGTTAAACAATTGAACCAATTAGTTAAGCAAATGAATGAATTAGTTAATGCAATAAAATCTTTAGGACTATTGCTTAACTAATTAGTTACGCACTAGAACTAATTAGTTAAGCAATTGTCCTAAAGATTCTTCACATATGTTAGAAGACGAGGATATGTTTGTGGGATGTTCATGGAGCGTGAAGAGATGATTTTGTGCCTCGTGCATGGAATATTATCCAAGAGCATCCAGCAATCTTTATTTTGTTAGAAACAAAAAGTGATGATCATCGTGAAAATTAAAGGAGGCAATGTTAAGCAATGCAGCCAATTAGTTAAGCAATGCAACCAATTAGTTAAGAAATACAATCAATTAGTTAAGCAATAGAATCAATTAATTAAGCATTTTAACTAATTAATTAAGCAATGTAACTAATTAGTTAAGCAATGGAAATAATTAGTTAGGAACATTAGAACATATTAGTTAAGCACTGGATCCAAATGGTTAAACAATGAAACCAATTAGTTAAGCATTGAAACTAATTAGTTAAGCAATGAAACCAATTAGTTAAGCATTAGAACTAATTAGTTAAGATTTTATGAGTTTCAGTTATGATTTTAAATAATGGAACCAATTAGTGAAGCATTGAAACCAATTAGTTAATAAATGGAATAATTAGTTAAGCAATGAAACCTATTAGTTAAGCAACTGAACCAATTAGTTAAGCAATGATACCTATTAATTAAGCAACCGAACCAATTAGTTAAGCAGTGATACCAATTAGTTAAGCAACCGAACTAATTAGTTAAGCACTAAAACCAATTAGTTAAACACTGAAACCAATTAGTTAAGCAACCGAACAAATTAGTTAAGTACTAAAACCAATTAGTTAAGCACTGAAATCAATGAAAATCAATTAGTTAAGCAATGAATTCAATTAGTTAAGCAATAAAATCAATTAGTTAAACAATGAATTCAATTAGTTAAACAATAAAACCAATTAGTTAAGCAACCATACCAATTAGTTAAGCACTTGAACTAATTAGTTAAGCAATGAATCCAATTAGTTATGCATTAGAACGAATTAGTTAAACAATGGAACCCATTAGTGAAGCACTTAAACCAATTAGTTAAGCAATAAAATCAATTAGTTAAGCAATGAATTCAATTAGTTAAGCAATAAAACCAATTAGTTAAGCAACCATACCAATTCGTTAAGCACTTGAACTAATTAGTTAAGCAATGAATCCAATTAGTTAAGAATTAGAACTAATTGGTTAAGATTTTATGAGTTTTAGTTATGATTTTAAACAATGGAACCAATTAGTGAAGCATTGAAACCAATTAGTGTATAAATAGAATAATTAGTAAAGCAATAAAACCTATTAGTTAAGCAACCGAACCAATTAGTTAAGCAATGATACCTATTAGTTAAGCAACCGAACCAATTAGTTAAGCAATGATACCAATTAGTTAAGCAACCGAACAATTTAGTTAAGCACTAAAACCAATTAGTTAAGCACTAAAACCAATTAGTTAAACACTGAAACCAATTAGTTAAGCAATGATAACTATTAGTTAAGCAACCAAACAAATTAGTTAAGTACTAAAACCAATTAGTTAAGCACTGAAATCAATTAGTTAAGCAATGAAATAATTAGTTAAGATTTTTGGAGTGTTAGTTATGATTTTATAAGTTTTAGTTACATGTTTCTAAGTTTAGTTAAGATTTTATAAGTTTTAGTTAAGATGTTCTTAGGTTTAGTTAAGATTAAATCGATAAATGAAAATTCTTTACTAGTGACCCTAAAGTGATATTATATTGGGCTAGGTGTAATATTTTTGGGCTTTGACCCACCATTTCCTTGGAAAAGGGTTTTGACTCATGTTGTTCCTATTTCGTTAAAGTGATTGTTTTTAGTTAAAGCAATAGAACCAATTGATGAAGCAACGAAACCAAATAGTTAAGCAAATGAATAAATTAGTTAAAGTAATATAACCAATTAGTTAAACCAGAAATTCAATTAGTTAAGAAACGAAACCAATTAGTTAAGCAAGTGAATGAATTAGTTAAAGTAATTGAATCAAGTAGTTAAACCAGAAATTCAAAGCTAACGAAGGCAATTAGTTAAGAAAATGAACGAATTAGTTAAAGTAATTGAACCAATTAGTTATGATTTTATGAGATTTAGTTATGATTTTATTAGTTTTAGTTATGATTTTGTGAGCATTAGTTACGAATTTTGTATGTTTAGTTAAGAATTATCATATTATTGTATGTTTTTTTTCCAGTTCCTTTTTTAATAATTTTGTTGATTTTATATTTAGGTGCTTCAATTTTTGTTTCGATTTTGTTTTTGTTTAGGGTTTCGCAAAGGATTTGGTAACATCAACTATAGTCGCCGTCGTGGCCAGCGAACAACCACCGAGGAAGCGAATTGAAAGAGCGGCGAAGGAAAGAGACGAAAAAGAAGATCCGCCGACACAACCACAACCACTGACAGTGTTGTAGGCGACTAGGCGAGGTGGTTAGGGATGAGAAGAGAAACTTCTCGCCTTGAAGCCGCCGCCTAATGCTGGAGGTTGCGGTGCTCGGTGCTGCTCGCCATGGAACCATTAACTTAACACCTAAATTGTAAAACTCGATCTGTCTCTTGCCTCGCCGCCGCAAGATCTTTCCTCGCCACCATCTCAGCTACACTCGGCGGAAAACTCGATGTAGCAGCCGCATATCGCCGTCGCTCCTCCACCGTATGATTTTCTTTGGGTTTTGAGTAGAGGAACGAAGAGGAGCTCCTCAGAACCTTCTCACATGGTGGTGGTTGTCTCCGGCGAGAGACAGAGGAGCGCGGAGAGGAGAGAAAGAGAGCGCGGAGAGGAGAGAGAGGAGCGCGAAGAGGAGAGCGAGAGGAGAGAGGAAGTAGGAACGCAGAGATGAACGAGGAAGATAGAGAATGAAAATGTTTATATGTATGATGGTGAAAGACTCTGCGCGTGGGCAAATTAGATGACGTCAGCATGGTCTGACGCTCACGCGCGCGTCAGATCGTCTGACACAAAAGCTTCTGCAAAGTACAATTCTGAAATATATATATATATATATATATATATATATATATATATATATATATATATATATATATATATATATATAAACATTTCAGATTTAGTTAGTCATATTTTTAAAGTTTGTACTTTTTTTATTCAAGTTAAAATGCCTAATATAAGTATAGGGGAGATAGATTATGTTGGAAATTTGATTTTTTTTATTTCCAGTCACTTTGAGTTTAGTTGATGGGTTTTTGTGTTAGAATTCGAGATGATTTGTGGTATATAAGATTTGTATTTTTTGCAACTTTTATTGGAAATTTGGATTTTGTAAGGATTTATTTGTTGGGATGATGGAGTTTGGATTTTAATGATTTCCAGAGTTCATATTGGTTATGATCACAAATGATTGATTTTGTTAATATAGTGGGTGAATTTACAAGATTTGATAAAAAAAAAAAAGGAGTTTGGAGAAATCTAAAAAGTTTGAGGTTTTGTAACTTTTAGTTGTCTAACTAGATGCATGATTTATGATAAATTATATTTAATTTACATATCTAAAAATTTATTAAACTATAGATATAGACAATTTTCACAAAAAATAGAGCTTATTGATAATCTTCTTATTAAAACTAATGACGGATAGATCTGTTATTGTCCCATTTAGTGTCTTATTTATTTAAAAAATTCAAAAAAATAAAATAAGGGTACATAGATAAATTTATGTTCTTCCCCTTTCATAACCAATGTCAAACATAAATTTATTATCATCCGCTCTTTACTTTGATAGTCATACCCCTTAATACCCCCTACCATCTACATCATGATTAACCGATCATTTAACACACACCCCCTCCATACGCCTTATTTAGCTAGAGATAACTTCAAAGCAGAGTGGGCTAGTCCCTCAACACGTGTACCTGCCTAAATTCTCATCATCATGCCCCTCACCACAATAGGTATGATACTCCTCGTCATAATCCCCGCCTCGCGGGCGGAAAATAAAATAACCCTGCTTTATCACTCGTCCGTGTATCCACACCCTCCTCATACCATGCCCTAAACGTTTGGACCCTACATTATTTTTTGATAAGACAGTTTTAAAAAACTCTAAGAGTGTTTGACAATTTGGTTGTCTAATTACATTATACTTTGGACACATATAACTTATAGATATTTTTCTAATTAAAATTATTGATGGATAAAAAATTTATAGCCCCATCCATTGTCTTATTTTAAAAAAATAATAATAATAAGGGTATATAAAAAAAATATTTTCACTGTTCATCACATGTGTCAATTATAATGTTTTTCCCATCCACCCTTCACTTCGATAGTCATACCTAATTAATCATTTTATATTTACATAATTATCCGATCACATAACACCTACGTCACTATTTGCTTTATTCAGCTAGTCATGACTTTGAGACTGGTCGGGGTCTCCACACTCGTACTCGTCTAAAATTCTCATCCATATCCCCGTCACTCACAATATAGGAAAGATATTCACCCCTCCCAATCTCCTTATTAATGGGTAAAAAATAAAACTCATCCTCAATCTATCACCTACTTGTGTATCCACACTCGCCTCAAACTCACCTCGAACTAAGTTTTTTTTGTTTTTGTATGAGAGTTTTGAATTTTAAAACTCTATTATCGATTGTCCTACAACTCCAGTTTCTTATTAGAATAATTAAGTAAATAAACAAAACACACTACTACAAAAAAGGGAATAGAAAACTTTTGAAATAGGCTTTAGAGGACGCCTGAGGACCGTTCTCCTGCTAAGCGATCTCTATAGTTTAGAGGACGGTTGGGATAAGCGTTCTATATACATATGAATAAAGTATGGTGGTCTTAGTTAACCGTCCTCTATTTCCTTCCTTAAATCAGAAAATACAGAAGGAATAGAGAACGGTTGAGACACTTAACTGTTATATATTTATTAAAATAGAGGACAACTGGCTTAGATAGGCGTACTCTATTCCTCCTTTTTTACATAAAGATAGAGGACGATTTTCTTAGATAGGCGTACTCTATTCCATATATTTTTATAATTATATATATATATATATATATATATATATATATATATATATATATATATATATATATATATTTTAATTTTATTTTTGGAATAAACAAACTTTAATTTTTATTTTATTTTTGGACGAGAAAATGGAGTTACATATATATATATATATATATATATATATATATATATATATATATATATATATATATATATATATATCCGTCAATCCCTCCTTGTCCATCAGAATCAAGGGGGTAAAAAAAGTGGGGGTTTTTCCATCCAAATCTTAATCATATCTCTGATTTGGCCATGGAATCAGCAACCTTATTACAAATTATACTGGCAAAAAGAAACCTACAACACATAAACTTCTGAGCATAGCTGAGAATATCATCAACAAGAACTTGGACAGACGATCTCTCACGGTTGTCCCTCTACAGTACGTAGCTTCAGTAACGCAAGGGAATCAGCTCGTTTCAACCTCAAGGGAGCAGTAGCCTGCTTCATAAGCATACTCATGCCAAACCGTACTGCTTCAGCTTCAGCTTGAAGAGCTGGTAGAGCAGAAAATACACATTGAAATACTGATGGATTAAAAAAAAACCAGAAAGGCAGGGAAGTAGCAAGAAGAAACCTGGTAGAACACGAAGGAGTTGAATATGAGTGTATTCAGGATAGTATGCGAATCTGAACCGCTAAGTTTAAGTAGCCGCTCTCCATCAAAGCTTAGAACAGCAAGAACAGTTAACTGATATACACTCTGGCCAAGGATATTTCTCCACATAGCCTTGCTAATAAAACTTGCATTTCTTCCAATAGGTGGTCTTTTCATCAGCTCATCAGTAGGTGGTTCTGTAGCTAGGGCCAGTGCGCCAAGTGTATCCATAATCATGTTGACCCACAGCAACTGCACAACCGTCAATGGAGCAGAACCTACAAATCATTTTCCCAACCAATTCTATAAATTTCTCAGACAGACTATGCAAAGAAAGAAAATACAATAAACTGTTGACTAACCAGTGATGCATGCAGCTACGAAATTGAGCATGAGGGCGACGATGTTGACCGTCAACTGGAACTGAACAAATTTTGGATGTTTACGTAGACAGCTCTCCCCCATTTGACTACATTCACAATGGTGCTGAAATTGTCATCTAAAATGATGACATCGGCGTTTCCCTTTGCAACCTGTACACAACAGCTTCAGGGGTCAAAACTCAAAAGGATAAGCAGCATAACATCCACATGCAACTTTCAGTTCACAAAATTTTAGACCAAAGATGGTAACTGCTTGATGAAGCTCAAACTCCAGTCTGTTCAAATACGAGTAATATACTAATATCTAACCGTATAGAGCACATCTGCAGGTTATCTGGATTTTGGAGATGATAGGTGTTCAAAATATCTTCTATCAGAAACATAATACTAGGAAAAGATAGGCAAAGCTATCAACAAAAATAGTTTTGTCCAGAATTAGGTGATGATCAAGGGAGGGGTGATGAAATTAGGAGAGGGGGTATTAAAACGGACAATGAAAATGTATTCCCAAAACAAAAAGAAGGAAATTTAAGGATATAAACTGATGGGATCATGAAACATGGTACATTAATTGTTGTATTTGGATGCCAAATGGGTGATTAAGTTTATTCTTTTCTGGAGTAGTCAGTTACCCCACTAGAAACTACAAAGTCATTTACACAAGCACCAAATATACTTGACAGTCCACCGTGGGAATAATGAGTAGAAGAACTAATTGACCCCTGAATCCATTCTCTAAATAGAAGCAAGGCACATCAATATTGAATATTCACAAGTAATGAAATTATTGACAAACCTCTGTTCCTGCAATTCCCATAGCAAGTCCTATATCAGACTCATGCAATGCAGGTGCATCATTGGTCCCGTCACCTGTCACAGAAACCACCTCCCGGAGCAGTCTCAAGTTGCTCACCAGTTTGTGCTTGTCTAATGGAAGAGACCGTGCCATCACCTGATTCGTTTATGCCTGTATCCCCCGATCGGGCTTAGATTAGAGCATTTTATTAATTCAAAAAAAGTCCATGCTTGTTAAGTAACTATTCAACTATAAATGCGTGCAACTAAAGAGGGTTTGTAGCTAGTGAGTGTTCCCGTCTTATCAGTGCAGATAGATGTGGCAGAACCCATTGTTTCACAAGCAGTAAGATGCCTTACCAGTACCGTACTCATGCCAAACCATACTGCTTCAGCTTCAGCTTGAAGAGCCGGTAGAGCAGCATTAATCCTCATTCCTGCAGCCATTAGCACGTCACCTACATTGTCTCGGACCACCATACCCAACCCTGTCATTCTCACCGATGTAGCAGCGTCTGTGTTCAGCTTGTATGGAGTAGTTATCGGGGCCTTCCACCGGCTGCTAGTTTGCTCACTCACAGGAGAAGGGGCAAGCTCTCGTGTATTAGCTGCTTCATGTTCACCAAGCATGCCAAGGGTTCTTGAGCAGCTAGCATTGGGTCAGTATTAAGTTGAACTGGCAGCTTATAGAAGCAAAGACCAGTGTTTGTTTGTTTGTAAAGGGCTTGTCATAGGTTCAATTCAGATATTATTGTCATAGCACTCTTCTAAAGTCGATCCATTGAGAAACTTGTCAAAAAACTCAGCCTACAAAATTTTAGAAAAAAAATAATCAAAACAGCAGGCTATAATAACATTTAGCAACAAGAACTCAAGTAATATTTATTCAGATCTGGAAAGCATCATGATTTGGTGGCTTGTGTGTTATCTAAGATATTGATGAACAACAAACCATAGAATTAGAGACTACTATTCAGCACTTTATGCATTAAAGACATCCAGAAAAAATTTCTCAGGGTAACATAAAATATTAGCTAGAAAAATGGTTTACTGTGCATGAGTAAACATGTGGGGGGACATCATCAGAAGGCATAACGACAGTGATACCGAAAAGTGAAACAAAATCAAATATTAAAGCCAACAAAATGCAAGTATTGCTCGACTTACGCCCGATGACAGCTAACAGCATGTCCTGATGAAAATTAATTTCAAGAGTAGGAGCCTCAAAGAAATTTATATGCTGTTGTTGATTCCCCTTACTCCATAACACAAAACAAAGAAATTTCCAATTCTTACCTGCGCACGGTGTCAACATAAAATGGATTTTCACCAAAGAACCCGGAAGAAGCGGTCTGTTATGTCATCCCCTCTGAGTAAACCATTTTGTTGTAGCTGTAAAATGAATATTATACACTGAGAATCAGTTCCAAGAGAAAGTTCAGATAGCCGGTACCACTGTGCAAAAAGTAGAGAAACCTGCACAAGCAATTGACCGAACACTGTAAAATCTAACTTGTGATGATGTGATCATCTGCTAGGTCTAACACATATATAAAAATTTATTGATTATAAATAATTTCAGTAGCAGGTGTTGCAGATGCAGAAGAAGCTCCAACTGCAAGACAGAGGTGAAATGGTAAGCCAGGACAATAAAGCAGCCAAAATAAATACCTGCACAAGGCTCTTAGGCAATACAAAAGCAGACATCGTATACCAGCATCAACGTTCAGTAAGTGGGATTTCCGAGAAAAGACCATTGATCTAAAGATGCATTTTTGAACCTGGAAAAGACTGCAGACATCTGATAAACAATAAAACCTGCAAATTAAAGTTAGAGCAAGTAGGACAGCAACCCAACAGAATCATCAAGCTAGTAAAAGAAGCCTGAAACCCAATAGCTTGTAAAAGAAGTTGAAAACCAATAAACAAAACACGAGTACAAGAAAAAACAAGCATTGAGACTTCAAAATATCAAATCTGACAATCTGTTAAGTAGATCCACTCTACCCAAAAATCCTTTCACTCACAAAATTATCCACGCGTACAAGGTACGGTAAAAAAAATAATCAAAGACATGTCTAATATTCAACGAAAGGAAATACAAAATAGGCCAGTAACCAATGTCATTGAGCTAAACCTCACATAGGTCGTCATCATCAACTTCTTCACCGTTATTCTCTTGATGATATCCGGTAACATATGAAATCCCCCTCTCCCTAAGCTCGTCAATCACTTCTTGCGAATATGTGGGAGGAACTTTGTTAAAATACTGCAAGAAAATGTAAAATATAAAACATAAATATACAATATATGTCCAAATTAATCATGGTTAATTTTGTGCACAGTACTCATCTAACCTAAAAATTTCCCGTGAATAAAAATAACCATAAGCAATACCTTATCAGGAATGAGCATTTGTCTTGATTCTATTATCTCGATCATGTAGCGGCAGACATAATATCCACTATAACTGGAGCCTGGAGGTTGACGAGGGCACTATTACACATGAAAGTTTAAATCAGACACATAATCATACATATTATTAACGAACTATGTGTAAAATTTAAGAAATTGTAATTTAAGATCAAATACCTCAATTTTTTTCCACTTAATGTAAGGATTCTTCTCCATTTTTGTGATCTCTTTTCGGTGTTCTATGCTAAATTTGATGATTGCCCTAAATATATTTCAAAGTTTTTAGTTAAATAATGTTATAATACTTTCAATAGGAAGAACATATACCAATAAGTAATTTGTTCAATACTTGTTGATTATTGCGTGAGCAAAACCACTAGGTTCATTTTCTGTTCCAGCCGGATCTAGCCAATGCACCAATCCAACCCATGGACAAACAACAGCTAACATCCAATGTTGACTGCACGCATAGAAAAAATAACGTTATCAAATATTTGTCCTTATTATCAAGTCCTTGTTGAGAAATATGTTATCAGTACACGTATTGAAACGAAGCACTTACTCTTCATTATAAGGCACAAAGAATAGTTGGTTTTTATTTTTGGCATCATTGCACCCAAAGACCCTAGCCAAATAGTCACAACGAAAATCTTCTTTTTCCATAGGAGTTAGCGGCGACAAGCAGTTGCAGTCACCAAATCCATAAAGCCCCGAGATACCTTCTGTATGAACCGTCTCACTCAAATGCCTTGCACATAAAAAAAATTAATTCATTTTCTGAAAAGCAATATATATGTTTACTTGAAATACCAAAGGGTACATCACACTTACATCATTAAAATAGATATGTGAGATGATCTTATCTCTCTTTGGAAGCACCAATCAAGCATTTCTTCATAATCAAGGATAACAGATTGCTCATTTTGAAACACTCTAGCCGGAATTGAAAAGGATTTGGTGTTTCCGCTCTTTTTCATTTCCACTGCTACACCCTTGAAAACTTGAATCAATTTAGAAGTCAACTTTAACTTATCTGCAGCAGTGATCGTATACTTTCGAGTGGATGATGATTGTGATGATGGAGAGCATGGAGATGGTATGATTATTTCCTTTGTGAACTGCTTATCAGGCTTGTTATGGAGTGACACGAAGAAAAAAATTACGTAAAAGACTATAGGATGAATGAACTTAATGTATTCATTTTGATAGGTAATTGTAACACATAAGAGTTTGGTAATGCACCTTCTGTATTGGAAAAACCAAGTGTGCAGGCCAAATAAAGAATCCATCCTTGCCTTGACAAACAATTCGTATTTCCCCATCAGGACATGACAAACGTGCATTTGGCATGATCTCTTCCTTAATACAAACTCGATAATGACCACTAGGCACAGGTTTGAAATGATTCGTGACCACTTCTCCTTCTTTCCCAACGTACACTTCTCCATTGGCAACTATTTGGACACCTTTGTCATTCTCAATTGCCAAGGAACATAAACTGGTAACACCCTAATCATGTCACTATATTAGTACTCGTAGCAAATACTTAATTTACCATGATATCACAAAAGTTTGAGGAACAATATGTGCCAGCAGGGGATTAGAATCAGAGGTCGGAATATAGCCTTAGTAAAACTTCGAAAATGCAACCTACAAAGTATTTAAGAATTTAATGTTACCTCTGGAAATGATGGCGAGCATGGACTTGGTGCGTTGAATTCCGTTGTGAATTGCTTATCAGGCTTGTTATACAATGACTGGAAATATACATAAAAGACTATAGGATGAGTAAACACAATATATACATTTTGATAGATAATTGTAACACATAATGCTTGGTAACGCACCTGTATCGGAAAAACCAAGTGAGCAGGCCAAATAAAAAATTTGTCTTGGCTTTCACAAACATATCGTATTTTCCCGTCAGGACATGGCAAAGGTGCATTTGGGTTGATTTCTTCTGTAATACAAACTAGATAATGACCACTCGGCACAGTTTTGAAATGATTCTTGACCACTTCTCCTTCCTTCCCTACATACACTTCTCCAACGGCAACAATTTGGACACCTTTGTCACTCTCAATTGCCAAGGAACATAAACTGGTAACACCCTAATCATGTCACTATATTAGTACTTGTAGCAAATACTTAATTTATTCATGATATCACTAAAGTTTGATGAAGAATATACAGCAGCAGGGGGTCAGATGCAGCAAGGGGGGTCAGAAGCAGCAGGGGTCAGAATACAGCCTCACTAAAACTTTAAAAAAGCAATCAACACACTACTTAAGAAAGAAATGTTACCTTTGGAAATGGTTGATCATTAATGACATGGCTTGAAATAATATTGTTATCTGAAATGTATCCTTCCACAAGCTCAGGTTCACGCTCAGGCTCAGGCCAGACAACGTGGTACACCTCGGTTTGATGCTCTAGTTCTTGAACTTTCTGTTTTGATGCAAGTTGGAAGTGGGCACCTCCTAAAGTCTCTGTTTGAACCTCTAGTTCTTGAACTTTCTGTTTTTATGCAAGTTGGAAGTGGGCACCTCCTAAAGTCTCTGTTTGAACCTCTAGCTCTTGAAATTTTTTCTGTTTTGAAGCAAGTTGGATGTGGACACCTTCAAGCCCTCGGTTAGTAGAGCTATGAATGTGAGCAGTCTCAATACCTCCTGACCCTGACCCTTGAATGCCTCCAGAATTACCAGCACCTATATGACCACCTGACACGCCACCAAACCCTTGGCTAACTTGGTTGTCATTTGCAATAATCTGTTTGAAGTGTTCTTGGTTTAACTGACCACCAGACAAGTAAGACAACAACAAAGTCTGAGTGTTTTTCAGATTTTCTAATTCGGATTTGACACTTTTGAGTTCCAATTGCAATTGACTGGGTGCTATTGGTTTGTTATATCCAAAGTATTGCTTGTTTGTAACACCTGAACCAACGCCCCGAAAACAACCACCATGTTCGGGAGTCTTCAATGCTCTCGCAAGGATATTATTTCGGCCGGTGGCATCAATTTCTCCTCGGATTTGTTGAGCCTCTAACGCTTTCTGAAATTAATAATAAGCAACCAAATTAAGTTAGCATAATTGCAATAGCAAAATAAGTTATTTGATTTAAATAAAAATATGTTCTCACAATTGCTTGAGCTACTTCATAATCGGCAGGATTATCAAAGGTTATCACACCATTTTCTTCTTTAGAACGAGATCTTATCCAAACCAAATGCCGAGGCACGTCTTTGGGTTGGATTCCTTGATTCTGAAGTTCTTTGGCCTAACAATGCATATAATTAAAAAAAATCAAATACATAAATTTTCAGTGTTATGTTAATTGTAATCGATTGAGCTAAACTTACAATCCCTTCCTCATAATACAAGTATCCCTTTCGACCTCCTCGGTAGCATGAAGTATTCTTGTTTGCCCTTTCTCGATTCAACTCACTCAGTTCCTTTCCATATAATGTACATAAAAGTTATTACACAAAATAAAACGTAAGTACGGTAACTATTCATTGGTGATATGGATCATTGAAAGATTACCTTGAACTTAGGATCAGTATAGATTACAATGAATTTATCCCAGTCAGCTTGAAGTATAAATGGATATAGCGAAGGTGGATTTTTCATTATCACAGTTTTATCCTTTCCCTTGGAGCCGTACATGAACTTTTTACGTAATCTAGCCTTGAAAGCTCTCCAACGAATCGAGGCTCGATTTAACACATAATCTCTACGTTCTTCAGGCACTTCGAATCCCATCTGCAGATTTAAAGTGAAAGTTATCATTAACACACACAAACCGAACACCCAAAACAGACATGATTCATTAAATTTAATTCATTAAAGAAGAAGATAAAACATCCTTATCAGCTAAAAGGAGGTTGGACAATTAATTAAAGCAATCAGAAAACTACAATAATCCAACAAAATCTACTAGAATTGAATAACGAGGCTAGCATGCAGCCGTACTGCATGAACTAGATTGCCAATCTTCAAAGTTACAGCTTCATTGGAGAATTGGATCAGATTACTTAACTAGGGTTCTTTCCTAATTCTGTTTAGTATAAAATTCAACAGTGATATATGGGAAGATACTAGGGACTGTCATGAATAAATTCAAAATAAAATTTGACAATGACAGAAACAGAAGAATATAAATGATGAAAATCAAATAGACAAATCACAGACATATCAGATAATTGACAAGACGACATCTGAAACTTTTTAAAATAAAAATTCTGCTAAGAATCAACCAACAACACATCGATTCTGTATTCTTTAACACACAGACACTAAATCACTAAACGGAGATCCTATGACAGTTTTTTCTTATTTAACTTCACGGGTAATTCCACTAGTTCATTAGAAACTCCGTGGAATAAAAAAAAAACTCATTCTGGTGGAAGAATCTTGTATGTCTTCCCAGAGTATATTCATGCTAGAATTCAGTTTTCATTCAATTGGTTATTTGCAGAAATTTAATGCCCCCTCTTGCAATGAATAACAAACTTACTACTCGTTTTGAGCTCTCAGGAAAATGCCAATTATACACTTATACTGCCATACACAGGGTGATTGGTAAACGACACTAGGAGTTATGACTTGAGATGAAAGAGTGGAAATATAGCTTAATATAGCCAACAGACTAAAACAAGAACACTACAAAGCAGGAAAATAAAAGGCAAATCAGGGATTATTTAGATCAGAATATAAGCAATCAAGCAGCAGTAGCACATCAGAATATAAGCAATCAGGCAGTAGCAGAATATAAGCAGATCAGAGCAGTAGCAGGTCAAAATATAAGCATATTAGAGCAGTAGCATATCAGAATACAAGCAATCAGGGCAGCAAGACAGAACAAACAGAAACTAGGCATCAAAATTTTCAGATTCACGACATGTATACAAGCTTACCGCGATACACTCATAAACTTCATTGATGACTTCTTTTGGAACTTCATCCCATTCAAGATAAGTGATATTCACTCGTTCACGAGCAACTACACCAATGTAATTGACGAAATTGTCTTTGTTTTCCCCAGTAGGCACTTTATTATGATTGCATTCCAAGGGGATTTTGGTGCCGCGTTGTGTTGCTGTTCCAACTGTTGCAATTACTGTACGACCCCTTCGATTCCCACATTCGGCCGAAATCTCATCAGATTTGAGGCCACTTACTTGCTTTCTCTTTTTCCCCATTAACCTACAAACATACAAAAATTATTAGATAACATCACTAATCATTATAGTCAGATAAATATAAGCATTTAGTGTTAAAATAAGGCATCAGTTTATTAATGTAGAAACAAAAACCTTTACGTAGACGCTTTTTAGCTCGAATTTTATTTCTATTTTCCTCCTCAACCCAAATCCCTTCTTCATGGTCACTACGTACATATGCCGAAGTATCATCAACACTATCATTCACACTTTGCACCTCACTAGGGGTAGACCTTTCCTCAAATACAATATTGTCATCATGGTCATTAATGGCATATCGAAGTTTTGTTGTAAGTAATATTGACCTTCTTTTATCACTTGGGCCAGTCACATAAAACACTTGTTTAGCTTGACTAGCCAAAATATAAGGATCTTCCTTGTGACCAAGTTTGTTAGGGTTCATTGAAGTATGGCCTAAGCAATCAAAGACAACGTTGTTGTTGTTGTCTGCCCATTTGCAACCAAAAACAGGTATAGAAAAACCCAAATAATGCAACTCACAAATCTCATCAATTACCCCATAGTATTGCATTTTACTATAGACAGGACGATTGTCTTTAGCACTAGAAAAATGCATTGCTTCCGCTTCAAGAGATACCCCGCTGTTCTGCATAGTACTCTTATCATCTTGCTCCTTTGTATAAAACGTACAACCATTAATGGCATATGCAGAGTAAAACGAGGCAGAGAAACTAGGACCATATGCTAAATGCTTAAGTCGATCAGAAAATGGTTGTGATGAATTTTGGAACTCTTTCGTTACTTGATCTTTGAACCAAATACGAAATGATTTACTATGTTCAGTAGCTAATGCTTTCTGGTTAGCCTTTCGATTTCGCGACTCCAAGAAAGACATGTGCCGATTGACATAAGGTGCAACTTCATCTTCATTGAAAAGAATATATGTGTGTGCCATGTGCCACTTGTCAAGAGACATGTCAAGTTCCCTACGACCTATGGTTCCCTTTCCATCAAATCGGTCACTGTGTCGAGATTTAGGAACCCCTATTGTCTTCACATGATCTATATGTTCAAAGGAATATTCCATAGCTAACTCATACAACATTCTCTCTGCGATACAAGCCTCGGGTCGATAAGCATTCTTAACATATCCCTTATAGGTTTTCATTTGCCTTTCAAAGGCCCATTGAGCTCTCATGTGCACGGGACCACAAAATCTAATCTCTCTTACCAAGTGAATAGGCAAATGTATCATGATATCAAAAAACGCCGGGGGAAAATACATCTCCAATTGGCAAAAAATGACAGCAATTTCAATCTCCAAAGAATCCAAATCTTTAGTTTTAATGGCTTTACTGTATATTGACTTGAAGAAAAAACATAACCTAATAATCGCATATCGTACATTTTTAGGCAAAATTGAACGAATAGCGATGGGTAAGAAATCTTTCATCAAAACATGGCAATCATGAGACTTCAACCCCACGAGTTTCGTATTCTCCACTGAAACAAGCGAAGAAATGTTCGAAGAATAACCCTTAGGCACTTTAACTCCAGCTAAGGATGTACAAAGCTCGACTTTCTCCTTTTTGGACAGTGTATAAGCAGCAGGGGGTAAATACTTGCGCTTTCCGGTCTCCTCAACAATATGGAGTTCCTTTCTAATATCCAATTCTTCCAAGTCACTTCGAGCATTAAGACCATCTTTTGTCTTCCCCGGCATATTCAATAACGTACCAATCAGACTATTAAACACATTCTTTTCAATATGCATCACATCTAAAGAATGCCTGACAAAAAGAAATCTCCAATAAGGAAGGCGCCAAAAAACTGAACACTTCTTGTATCCCTGTTTTGGCAGAGCACCTTTATTTTTCTTCAACTTGCCAAATGTAATTTCAATGTTTTTTACCTTTTCAAACACTTCTTCGCCAGTAGAGACGCTTGGACGACTTTCAAAATTTTGCTCGCCAGTAAAAGCCTTTTTCAGTTTTCGATACTCATGATCTTCGGGAAGAAATGGACGATGATCATAGTAGACCGTCTTTTTTTATGCGGATAACCACCTCCCCTCCCAACCATCTTCACATATAGGACAAGCACATCCCCCTTTCACTGTATAACCAGAAAGATTACCATAAGCAGGATAATCTTGGATGGTGCAGAACAACATGGCTCTTAAATTGAACATTTCATTCCGACTAGCATCAAATACTTCTACACCTTTTTCCCACAATAACTTTAAATCGTCAATAAGAGGTGTCAAGTACACATCGATGTCATTTCCCGGTTGTTTTGGCCCGGAAATAAGCATTGACAACATAATGTACTTTCTTTTCAAACATAAGGAAGGAGGTAAGTTGTAAGCCACTAACATGACCGGCCAAATACTGTAAGTGCTGCTAATGGAACTATATGGATTCATACCATCAGTAGACAATCCAAGGCGTAGGTTTCGTTCTTCTTTACCAAAATCACTAAACTCTGCATCAATAAATCTCCATTGTGGAGAGTCAGCTGGGTGTCTAAGTATCCCATCTTCTTTTTCTCGACCAAATTTATGCCATGTCAACCTCTTTGCATCTTCTGAATTTGAATACATCCTTTTGAACCTTGATATTATTGGAAAATACCACAAAACCTTAGCCGGAACTCCTTCCTTTTTCTTGTACCTCGAGACATTGCACTGGGGGCAATTCTTTAAAGATTCATATTCATCTTTATACAATATGCAATCATTAGGGCAAGCATGAATTTTTTCATAATTCAAGTCCGTTGTGCACAACATCTTTTTTGCCCTATATGTAGCGTCAGGCAAAACATTGTCGGGTGGAAGTATGTCTTTAAAGAGCTTAAGGAACGCAGAAAAACACTCATCTGTCACACTATGACCCACCTTCACATTGTATAGGTTAACTATAGCTGATAATTTTGAGTACTTAGAATCTTTGTATAAGGGCTTCTCGGAATCAGTCAACAATTCTTCTAACACCTGAGGATCATCAACAACTTCTTCATGAAGTTGATCCATCATGTCCTCCAAACTATCACCCTCATCAGTATGGCCTTGTTGACCAGAAGTTCCTCCCATTTTTTCACCATGACGATACCAACAAGTATATGTTATATCAAATTCCCATTTACGCAAATGACTAAGGATTACGTCAACTTTGTGATGCATAAGATTATGACACATATAACAAGGACAAGGAAATTTATCACGGCCTTCACTGTTATTTTCCAAAGCAAATTTAATGTATTGCATAACTCCAGCATCATATTTTGGGTCACCTATCTTTATTGTTGTTATCCAACTTCGATCCATCTCTACACGCTATCATGTTAAAAAAAATCACTTAATTGTTTCAACAACATTAACTAACATGAAATTAAAGATTTCATTTGTTTTTGTTTCTTTTCCTCCTAGACTTTTTTTTTTAACTTCTTAGATTCTTTCTTCTTATCTACTTCGTACTTCTTAGTTCCGTAAAAAAAACTTAAAAAGTATATATATATTTATTTGATAAGCAAGGAATTAGATAACCAAAAAATATTTACAATAGTTAGATTTAACCTCAAGAAACAACAACCTATCATCTAAAGGCAAACCAAACAACAGAAGCACCCCTAAAACAACCATCACAAAAATAACCTCTTCCAGAGAATGAGAAACAAGAAAAGTATAGTATTACTTCAAAAACATCAAAATATTATATTTAATCCATGTTTATTTATATAACATCCCAAACCTAGTATAATTAGAATTTTTTATTTTTACAGTTTCACCCCCCAAGACGAATTCCTGGCTCCGCCACTGAAACTTAGTGCAGCAAATTCATTCGACAATAATTCAACAAGCACCAATAATTTGATTAAATTGATTCGACCTAATATTGGAGGTCACAATAAGAATTCTATTAAGATATATACTTTAGCAGATATTATTAAACCAATCCTAGGCTGATCGATCGTGATTGGAGAATAAACAATTCCTTACTCTTTTTTATTTTGGCAATCAACAAACTGAATTCTTTAATCACACATTACAATTAGATAATTACAAATATTCATAATTACTAGGTTATAGGCTGAATAAAATCGTATGAAAAACAGAATTAAGCACACTAACCGTGGAATTGATGGCAGCGGTGGGGAAGCCGGGTTTTACCGGAGGTTGGGAGGCGGACGAAAAGAGGTGCAAGGGAGCGGCGGTGCAGAGTGAGGAGCGGTGGTGCTGAGCGGCGGTGCAGAGTTTTGCGACTTTTCTTGCGAGCAGAGGGAGTAGTTTTATGAGAGTTTCACCGGAGGTTGGGAGGCCGCCGGAAAGAGGTGCAAGGGAGAGGCCGTGCAGAGTGAGAAGCGATGGTTCAGAGCGGCGGTGCAGGGCGGCGTTACAGAGGTTTTGCGGGATTTTGCGAGCAGAGCGAGGTTGGAGTGCGTGTTTTATGAGGGTTATGAAATATTGCGCGCCTAACTTTTAACTTTTAGGAAATCATGTTCTGCCGCCTAACTCCTAAAAATTTTATTTGCTTTGGTATTTTATTTTTTCTTTTAAAAAAATTATTTGATTTGGTTACATTAAAGTTTATTTTTTTATTGTAAAATAGTTTTGTAAAAGAATACAAAACAGTTATCTTGAAACAGTTTTATATTTTATATGTATTCTAAATTTTATATTTTTTATTATTATTATGGTAAACAATATAAGACGGTTAGGTAAGGTAACCGTTCTCTATTCTTTTTTTCACACAACTGTTATGAGAGAAGTGCGTTCTCTATACACCTAGACAATGCTTAACAAACTTAACCGTCCTCTATTCAGCGTTTTCTATTCCCTATTTTGTAGTAGTGACATTATAATATGTACTATCTTCGTCCAAATTACCGTGTAAAATAAAGGCAAATAGATTACCTTTCAAAAGAACAAAGACAAAGAAACTAATAATATAAAATGAAACTACAAAACTCTTAAAATTGTTTTTCATTTAAAATATTAAGGAACTACTAAATAAAAGGATAAGTAGAAATTATAAATTCGAGAAACAAAACAATACAAAGTTATTGGCCTATTTTGTTTTTCAATAAGCCTATTTTACACAACCTTGATAAATAATACTTCGAATATTAAAGCAACGGTAAATATTCGTTCTACATATCCGCAGTCAATATAAGACACGTATTTTAAATAAAAATTGACAATACATACAATTAGTCATTAGTGAATTTACGTTAAATATTTTAGTACATGTTAAGAGATGTTAAACTGTTTTAAACAAAAAGATGTTCTAGACAACCTTGTAAAAAAAAATATGTTAAATAGATTATTGTCATATTTTAAACATTGTGATATTGAAGTAGAATTTTAGTTTACTTTTTTTAGTCAGTGATCTTCATGAATACATAGTATATTTCAACAATTAGCCATTATCGATCAACTGCTAGTATTTTTTTTAATACTAGTAAATAATACATTTGCCATTAGTTAGCCATTGTAGATCTATTGTTAGCATTTTAAAAAAAAAAAAATTTCTTACTCCATTTCAATACCACTTATTATTAGTATATTATGAAAAAGAATATGTTATTATTATATCCGAATTCAAAATATAAGAGATTAAGGTTGATGAATCATTAGGGATATTGAAGATCATAATTTTAAATATAGCATAATATATAATACAAGTTGGGGGAAGATATACAACATCATTACGACTTAGTAACACTTGAAAAAATTATTCTATCTTATTTGGATAATGAATTATACCGGTATGTTATTATTTTCATTATTAAATTTTTAAATAGGAATTTCGACTAATACTACGTAGAAGTTTGTATTATACTTAGGTGTAAAAAAAAATTTATCAATCTTCGCGTAAGAAACTTATCGCGAAGAGATTAAATACTTAGGCGTATGAAAAAAAAGTAGGGATACTATCATTTTTGTTGTTAGTGTTTTGACAAAAAGTACCCGTGCAATGCACGATTTATAATCTAATTATTAATTTATATGGAATCTGGTAGTAAATCATAAAATAGAGCTTATAGATATTCTCCCAATTAAAATAAATGATTCATAAATTTGTTATTATCCAGTTGGTGTCTTGTTTATTAAAAAAATTTAAACAAATAAGGGTACGTAAATTAAAATATTTTAGATCCCACCACTTATGTCAAGCATAGACTTATTTCATCCACTCTTTACCTCGATATCAATATCCATTTAATACCCGTACAGACGCCCCACTTTTCGATTTCGATTTCAAAATGTATTGTATCAATCTCATTACCCGATCACTGAAAACCTACCTACACCATTTACTTTATTCAGTTAGAGGATGACTTTGAGGCGGGTCAGGGCTTGCATAAACGTACCAGCTTATAATTCTCATCCCCATATCCCCTCCATCCACGATAGGAACGTTCTCCATCCACGATAGAAACGATACCCACCCAGCCACCCATACCAATCTGTTGGGTTATGAAAAATATAAACAATATAATTCATGAGGAAAAACCATAAAGCTACGAATCCAAATTAATTTCCATATAGTCAATTAGTATAATTAGGATACATACAATGTGATGCGTGCCTTCCGTAGGTTTTCCCGAACCGAACAAGAACAAGTTTAGGACTCCAAATGTAGCCCCTTCGTAGATAGTCCACGTCACGTTCGGATTCGCCTCAGATTCAATTAACTAGAATATTATCTAAGGTTTTATGTGCACTCAGGAAACTTATTATTATGTTAGGCAAATATTAAATTCTCTCTTGAACTTAATGTATGTGAATACTCATTGAATTGCATTATAAATTGTGATCATGAACCACATATTCATAGGGTGGAAATAACGGAGTTTGAATTCTATTAGGAATCGAATAACTAAATCCTTTAGGATTCTAGTTAAATAATATCATTAGAATTTTACGTTTATTCAAATACCTAAGTATTTCAGATTTAACTAAAATATCCAATTTCAGTAGAATTAGGAAAACACGATTACTTGACAATGAAGTAATCCTAACTGGCCAAGGCATTGGATATGTGGCCCTTGAGCCCACGCTGCTACGCAGCCCGTAGCCACACAACCCGCAGCACGAAAGCCCACGAGTGGGTGCTGCTGCTTGCTTGGTTGGCCCAAGGGCGATGGGCGCTGGTCAGCAAGCACGCGGCCCATTTGGGCCGCGTGCTTGCTCGGCCTACTTTGCTCGGCCCCTTTTCCTTGTTGCTTCCGCGCGCGGGCTTGTGGCGCTTGCGATGGGCCTTGCGTCTCGCAAGCTCGTTCGTCGATCGTCAGTACGTCGCGCATCCGATTCGTTTTCCGATTCCGGAATTCATTTCCGATTCGAACAAATATTTAATATTTCCGATTCCAGAATTTATTTCTGATTCGGACAATATTTTCGATTTCGGTAATATTTCCGTTTCTGGAAATATTTCCGATTCCGACAATATTTCTATTTCCGATAATATTTTCCATATGTACCATGTTTCCATTTCCGGCAACATCTATGACTTGGATTATATTTCCATCATGATCCATATTACCGTTTCCGGCAATATCATCATTTCCGGAGCATTCTATATTTTGCCTTTTGACGATTTTAGCTCCCACTGGAACCGAGATCCGTCGTTTCCGAATGTTCATAAATAGAGTATTAAATGAATAATATATTCACTTTAATACTTGATCCTTTCACGCACTATTTGTGTGACCCTACGGGTTCAGTCAAGAAAGCTGTGGATTAATATTATTAATTCCACTTGAACTGAAGCAGCCTCTAGCTAGGCATTCAGCTCACTTGATCTCACTAAATTTATTAACTTGTTTAATTAATTAATACTGAACCACATTTATTAGACTTAGAATTGAATACATACTTGGACCAAGGGCATTATTTCTTTGAGTATCCCACTTGTCCCTAGGGACAGGTGTGCATTGCCAAATTCTGAAGAAAATATGTCCTTCACCCAAGGTGCATTAAGTCTAATACCAAAGGTTCAGATTAATTACGAACAATTAATTCAGTGAGATCAAGTGATCAGAACAGCTAGCTGGAGCAATGCTTCCGATCAGTGAGTTCTAATGGATATTGAACTCACAACTTACTCTTGACTGAACCTACAAGGTCACACCAATGACACGTAACAGATTAACGGATTAAATGAATCGTAAATTCATTTAATAGCTTTTCGGGAATTAGTTGGAAACGTATTATACGATACGACCTTCATCAGAATCGTATATCGTATCGCGTATAAGTAAGCTGGGCGACACGAATAAATCATATCGTACGACGGTGATTCGTCGAATACGAAACGATAAATAATATATATCGGAAATATATTAAATCTCGAATACGAAGGGCATCGGAGTTGCCGGCCCATCGAGCCAATCACGTAAGCGTGTAAGGCCCAACGAGCCAGCAAGACTCGCGAGCAAAGGCGAGCAAGGCCAGCCCATTGGGCGAGCACGTAACAGCACGCACAGCAAGCAACGCAGCGACGAGCGAGCAGGCCCACGGCCTGCAGTGTGTGTCGCTGGGCTGGGCTGTGCGGTCCGTGTGCTTGCGTGATGTGGCCGGTCAAGGCCTTTGGTTCTTGGCCGGTTACATCATTAATACAATAGGTAAATTGTATTATTCCAACACACAATTCATACTACTCAAACCCTAGACACAGAGAACCCTAATTCTCTCTGTGCCTCCAAAGTGAGTTCTTCCCAAAAGCAAAGTATCTTGATCGATTGTCTAAGCTACGATAATCAAGACGAATCTGATCGTGTCGGTGAATCAAGTAGAGGAACGACAAGTGGAGTTCTTTGTTCGTGTTCGTTGACAGATTATTGTGGAAAACACGCTTCGAATGTAAGTTTGCTTAATCTGTGCTTTATACATGTTTCCTGGCTTTGGGGATTGTTTCCGCACATGTTATATGTTTAACTGTATTCCCCTACAGTGGTATCATGAGGCTTATGTATTTAAAGCATGAATTAGCATGATTATTATTGTTTTTTCATCTGTCGAAAAATTTGGAATTTTTGTTGATTTTTCGGAATTTTTACGAATTATTGGATGAATTGCGTAATAATCAGGTCCGAAATAAAAAATGTTCGTTTTTTTTTCGAGTTTTAAAACCCTAATCTGATGGAAAACGATTTTCTAAGATCAACTCATGAGAACGGAATTGCAAAAACAGGCCTCGAAGTATCGTTTTTTGGGCGTTTTTGTAAATTTTTCATTAAAAATTAAAAGTGTCGAACATAATTCAATTAAAAGGTCGACCTAAACTACTCGGAATTGCTTGACATTTTGACAAACACTTTCTGGGTATATTCTTGATATATGGTAAAAGTTTCAGATTTTTCCGATAAGTAGAAACCCTAATTTTGCCTTTCCCCAATTCGTAAAATTTGAAACCCTAATTGAATTTTAATTAATTTTGGTTTAATAATTCGGTTAATTGGGAAAGGGGATATAATTTCATGGGTCAGTGGCTAATTTAAAAATTATTGGATTAAAATTTTGAATGGTTTCGTTAATTTTAATCGCACTTAAACCAAATTATTAAAATTCTGAAATTTAATTGTTTATAAACGATTTAAAGCTTCGCATTTTATTAATTAAAAGTTCAAACTTTAATGTTGATTCGTTCGTTCTTAAAAGTTTGAATATTGTTAGCCCCTTGATTTAATATTTTACGAAATTGGATTGTCGTTAAAGTTTATTAAATCATCAAAAATCGTTGTTTTTCAAAAATAAAAATCGTAACTTTTTGAAAAATAAAATTAATGCAAGTTCGTGAAATTAAATTTAATTTTAATTGAGTTGGTCCGTATCACGAACCAAAGGCACGAACACGAGTGTGGTGGACGTATGGCTCGTCGAGCCATGCGGGGTGCTACACAAAGGCCGAGCCGCAGCGACACGGGCAGCAGCAAGCGTGCTGCGTGCCTCGTGCGCGCTGGGCGAGGAAGGGGCAGGCGGAACGCTTGCGGGGGACGCAACAAAGCAAGGCGCGAGCCATGAGGCATCCAACACACACGAACGCACAACACGCAGCGCAGGGGCAGCGGTGCTGCGGTGTAGCGCGCGCGAGGGGCCTGGGGTGTGCGAGCCTTGCTCGTGCGCCTCTTGGGCCACACGCAAGGCATAGGGTTGGGCGCAAGCCTAGCCCAACTACGTAATCGGACTTTTTCGTTGAAAATTGTTTATTTCGTTGGGCTTCGTATATTTGCATTAATTTGGGGTAACGGGATATTAAATTTAATATTTTATTTGCTTGGGGCGGGCCGCGAGTTTTTATTTAATATTTCATAATTAATTATCCGGAATAATTATTGGTTTGAGTGGAAACCACTAAATGAAATTAAAATGAAATAATTATTTTAATTATTTTCGTAGGTCGCATTATTTTAATTAAATTCAATTTTAATTAGAATAAAGTCTAAGGATTAATAATTTAGAAATTGATTAATCTTTTAGGACGCGTTTATGTGAATGTGAATTTTAATTTATTCACGTAAATACTTGCATATTTATATGGGCCATTCTTATTAGCACACGAATGGGTGAATGCATAGCATATATATTTTATGTAATGCAGGTACTCCAAGTGACTAGTATGGCCAATTTAGGATAGTTAAATACGGTCTGCGTACCGTTCTATCTTTGAATGTAAAGTTTTAAATATGGTCTGCGTACCATGGAAATTTTGATGTAATTTATTATTTTCAAGTATTTCTAAGTTTAGAACTTTAAGTTAGCATTTGAACGAAGATTCAAGACGATGCCAAGCTAACAAGGAGGTGATGAAGATTGGATGCTTCAAGACAAGAAGTTTTGGGCCATACTAGATCACCATTTATTTATGCACTTTAATATATATATTATGCTCGAATGTATGAATGTATGTATGCTTTGCATGAATAGGTTGTTTCATATGACTCGATTAGATTAAGTTCACTAAATATTCGAACCAACATAGAAACAACTAGGTCCAAAGTAATATTGAGTTTAAAAATTGCCTTCCAAATCAAGCACTTACAAAAATCTAAGGATCTAAGATAGTAGGTTTACGCTAAAGCGAGGTGCTATTTTAGTTGACTTAGGTGGTAAGACGTCCTAAAGGAGCACGTTGATTGTGGTTTCAACTCAAACAAAAATGACATTATGTTGTGGCAATAGGATAAATTATGGTATTAATTTATTAACCAAGAGTAATTTGGAGATTACTAGCAATAGGTTTTGCTTACCTAAAATCTTAAAATACTTAAGACATGCTAAAGATGCTTAAGGATTTAGGACTTTTGGGGTCTTGGAATCGTTTCATTCAATTTGGACCATGTTTTTGCTTTTTGCATGAATGAAATGTTTAATAGCTTTGATGATTGCGTGAATGCTTTTATTTCAAGTTATTAAAGTATGATAAGTGTTTTTCTTTGCTAGTTCATTTTGTAGAATCGTAAATCTTCAACTTTATTGCGTTCGGACAATAGAACTGTGATATTTCCTCGATCGATTGGTAACTATTTTGAGAGCGATTCTCAAAGAAAAGGAGAGTGAGAGCGTATCTTGAATGCTATTTTCTTATAGTGATCTTCATGGTTGTTTTCAACTAGAATTTGAATGGTAGACCAATTGGACCTCATATATTCAGAATACTGGGTAGTTTTGAAATAATGAAGTATTGAGTTAAAGACTCATGTATAACCAATGGTTAACAACCAATTTTCTTTTGATTCGATGATGAATTAGACTCATTGGATGTTGTCATTCAAAGTGAACAAAAGAAAGGGACTTTGTAAGCGTAACAAAGTAAGAAGATCAAGCAAAGAGTAAAATCTTTAGGACTATAAGAAAACATGCTAGAAAGGATAGGAAAGGGGAACAAAAGAAATGAATTCAATATTCAATTTTGTACCTAAAAGTTTGTGTTAAAGAGAAACGACTTAGCAAATAAACTCCTATGGTATTAGATTACCTCTTGAGGTTCTAAACTCTTGTTAAGAACTCAAATTCCGGGAGCTAAGTTTGGTTATTGACCTACAAGTGGGAAATGAAGCAAAGTTGTGCTACATTAATTGTAGGGTCAAAATGTTTGTGATAATGTCCTTCTAAAGGCTGGAACTTAATGGTATTATGTTCCATTAATCATCATAATCAATTTCTGTTTGGACAACGGAAAGACTCACATGCATTCAAAGTAAACAAAAACATTCGTTGAGTGTTTATTTGAATGAAATGGTCATTTAAGGGTTGAGTCATATGATTGATTAATAAACAAACGAATCTCTTCACACTCAAACTTCAAAAGGTTCAAATCAAACATTTTGATTTGTGTTCCACATATCTTTGGCCATGTCATACGACCATATCAACAAGTCAACATTCTAAGATTCCATGGCATGGATTTCTTAAAGTTGTTAATTTAAGACACGTGGGTCTTGCTTGTTGAACATGACATAGAAATGGACTATTGTTAGAAGTTTCTAGACAATGAAGTTCATGGGCCAAAGATGGATTTTATGACTTATCTATTTCACAAGAATTTGAGAAAATATGGCTATATTTACTCAAAGTGAAATGTGTGAAATGCTTCAATGTAATTGACAAAAGGGTATAAAATCAACTTGGCAAGAATTTTGGAACATCTAGGCTGGGCCAAGGTGATGTTTGCATGAGCCAAGAAATATTATCTAGATTGTATATATGGCATTATAACAATCGAAGCTCCATAAGAATATAGTATGTCCAAATGGAGAAATCGGAATCCATTCGATTAACGATAATCACGACTATTTTCCTATATAGTTTCTAAATGATACTCTCAAGTGACTATCACACTAAACAAGGTTGTCAAAGCTAAGGATAAGATGTCATAAGGATTGAACTTCGGTTCAGTACATGTTTTCAGTACATATATATCTAGGGTTGTCGAACCCAGTGGGAGTTAGTGTTTACATCAAACAAACTCAAAGATAGATATATGTTTCTTTATGAGCGACTCATAGAAACAAAAGGTATTGATTCTACCACAAATCTGAGAACATATGGTTGTTGCTTAAGATAATGTATTTTAGGAAACCATCATATTTCCAAAAAGGCAAGTGGGAGAAAAATGACCTCGAATGGACTTCGAGTCAAGCAACAAACAAATGTAGGATACTTAGGAGTCTTTGGAAAAGCTCCGTACTTAGAAGCCTTTGGAAGAGCTTCATGAAGACTTTAGAAGTGCTTCAAGAGAATCCTAATACTCAAAGGACTTGAGTAATGTCTTTATAGACACTAACGTTTGATGTTCAATACCTAGGTAAATCGTATAAGGAATAGAATTCAACCAAGATAGATACATAGATATCTCGAGGAATGAAAAATATGAAGACTTTGGAAAGTGCTTCAAAAACATACGACTTACAGGTTAGCTACGACGAATTAAAAATTCCCAAGTATGGTTTGAGGCCATATAGTTAAAGCAAGTGAATGATTTGAAATTCGAATCCTCTTTTCGACTCTGACTCTCCCACTCCAGTCTTCATCCAAAGTACCTTCATCTTGAAGAATCAAATCTATGATTTGGTTGATTTGCATAAAGGGTTCACTCCCATTAGTTGCAAACATGTTTTCTAAACATAGAACGTTGATTTGCATAAAGGGTTCACTCCCATTGGTTGCAAACATGTTTTCTAAACATACAACGTTGATTTGCATAAAGGGTTTACTCCCATTGGTTGAAAATATGTTTTCAAAACATACAAAGATGATATTGTATACACATACAAAAGAGAAGCTAGATTGGTTGTTAAAGATTGTAAACAACTTCACGGCGTTGATAATGTTGAAATCTTTTTCACCAAGTCGGAATGCTTGAACTATTTTGGATAAATCTAGCAATCATTGCATATGGAAATATGGCAATTGGAAAACGAAACACCTTACTCAATTGGACTTGTAGAAAGGAATTGTGTACATCACACAATGTAAAAGTTTTGGATGCTAGATAAAAGAGCAAGCTTAAGAAATCTATTCGTAGATTAAAGCATGCAAGTGGGAATTGGACCATATTTGTCCAAAAGGCTATTGAGCAATCATAGCTTTATGAAAATATGGATCATCTTATAGATGAGGAATTTAGTGGGAGCTAAGTCCAGTTTATTGGTTCTATACATGAGATACATATCTCTGTATTGAAAATGACATTCAAATTCTAAATGGTTAGATTTGAAAGTATTTTATTAGAACCATGGAGAAACTTAGAACATACTGGGTTAAAGATCTATTGTATAGGATCTAAAGCGTTGTTTGGATTCTGTAAAAGTAATTACTAAATCAAACACAATGGAGAGACTCAAAAGAGACTCTCAACCCATATGAGTAAGTCTAAGTTATGAATGCTTTAACTAAGTATAAAGCTAGGCTGTTATCACTAATGTTAAGCATGAAGGACCTTGAAGAGCTGCCTTCACCTTATATCACATGGCAATGCCAAGATTTTAGCAAGATTCAGTGTCTCTTGAAACATAATGAAGCTAAAAGTTACATGGATGGATTTTAAAATGCGAATGGTTTTTGCATTATAATCAATCATGTATAATGTGATATATAGATCGCCAAGAAAACTCGTGAACATTGGATCGTGACGAGTTTATACCAATCTCTATTGATCTGGATCAAAGATCAATGGAACAGCATCAAGAATATCCAACACATTTGGATATGTAGGATGAGCACTTGATAAGAGGAAGTGAAGATAACTAAAGTTTGGTTGCTACATGCATTTGCCTAAGCAAAAGTTGAATCTTGTTGTTAGGCAAACCACAAACATACACGGGCAGTTAGGCGTCGTGATTAAAGGTGGTAACATTGGTTCTAAACCATATGTGATGCATGGGAAACTGAATCAATGATTAGTTTCCAAGTTCTCAGTTGAAAGATGTATCTCCCACATCTATGTGAATTGGTTGGAGGATTCCAAAAGGAAGCATTATTTGAAATTCTACATAATTGAAATGAATTTATTGTTGCCAAAGAAGCAATAAAAGGGAATTTTTTTTAGTGGGAGTTCTTCAATGAACTCAGGTTGATCACAAGTCTGCTACCTGGATGATTTTCTATTTTAGATATGATTATCATTCTAAACAGCAACGAAAGACTAGATCATTCTAGAAACATATTCAAAGATCTTTTCATCTTACATCGAAAGGCTTTCGATAGAAAGGATGCTAAGGATAGCAAAGTATGATAAACTAAACCTTTGCATTGAATGAGACACAACATTCATATGCAGAAATGGAATCAAGTTTGAGTTCCATGAATTTTTTAAGTATTGGGTGAAAGGCCTATATCTGTAAAACATTAAATGCTTGATTTTGGGTTTGAGGCCCACAAATTGTTAAGCATTTGGTTTAAACATTTATCATTTATGAAATTATATTTTATAGTTCATTTAATCTTGGTTTAGTATTAAATGATAAGTCCATGTGATTCAAATCATTCAAATGGGATGTCAAGATGGATTCTTCGACAAAGAAACACCCATAAGTGAACTTGAAATTGAAGTCACAAAGGATCCCTAATCCAGGTCATTGAAAGGTGGACGACCAATGACTAATGAAGATTAGATTGCAAGTAGATTACTTAGTTCTGTTTCTTGAACTAGAGTGACTGGATGTCAGAATCTTTTGCATAGATACTTATTGGATCTTATATCGGATTGACCATGAGAACACTTTAAGAGATTAAAGTCATGTCATAGGTAGTTCTCATTAATGGTGATTAGAAACCGTTCCTCAGAACATGAGCGATTATGTCTGCTCGTTTGAGAATTAGTTCGCTTTGATACTAGCTAAACGTCGCACCGTAAAAGGAGGCTATAAAAGCAGTTATTGGGCGTACTATCAATCAAAGTGAGTGTTCATAGATTGCAAGAATGGATTGTCCTCCGATCGTTGATAGGATATGGTGTTGTTGTGTAACAAGGCCTCTAGGAGAGTTAGATACTGTAAAATGCATGGTCGTGCTCAGAGTGGTTAGGATTAACCTTCTGCAAAAGTTTGACAGTTGAACTCTGTAATCCTAGAAACACTTCTGGACCTAATAAGGATGGCTTGGATCTTACCTTATGTTCAGTAAGTAACACTAAGTGACAAAGGAATGTGGATGCACACTTGTCTGAATGACAAGTGGGAGATTGAAGGAAATATGTCCTTCACCCAAGGTGCATTAAGTCTAATACCAAAGGTTCAGATTAATTGCGAACAATTAATTCAGTGAGATCAAGTGATCGGAACAGCTAGCTGGAGCAATGCTTCCGATCAGTGAGTTCTAATGGATATTGAACTTACAACTTACTCTTGACTGAACCTACAAGGTCACACCAATGACACGTAACAGATCAACGGATTAAATGAATCGGAAATACATTTAATAGCTTTTCGGGAATTAGTTGGAAACGTATTATACGATACGACCTTCGTCAGAATCGTATATCGTATCGCGAATATTCGTAAGCTGGGCGACACGAATAAATCGTATTGTACGACGGTGATTTGTCGAATAAGAAACGAAAAATAATATATATCAGAAATATATTAAATCGCGAATACGAAGGGCATCGGAGTTGCCGGCCAGTCGAGCCAAGCACGTAAGCGTGCAAGGCCCAACGAGCCAGCAAGACTCGCGAGCAAAGGCGAGCAAGGCCAGCCCATTGGGCGAGCACACAACAGCACGCACAACAAGCAACGCAGCCACGAGCGAGCAGGCCCACGGCCCAGCTGCTTGGCGCGCGCGCGCTGTGGGCTTCGGCTACAGTGTGTGTCGCTGGGCGGGGCTGTGCGGTCCGTGTGCTTGCGTGATGTGGCCGGTCAAGGCCTTTGGTTCTTGTCGGGTTACATCATTAATACAATAGGTAAATTATATTATTCCAACACACAATTCATACTACTCAAACCTAGACACAGAGAACCCTAATTCTCTCTGTGCCTCCAAAGTGAGTTCTTCCCAAAAGCAAAGTATCTTGATCGATTGTCTAAGCTACGATAATCAAGACGGATCTGATCGTGTCGGTGAACCAAGTAGAGGAACGACAAGTGGAGTTCTTTGTTCGTGTTCGTTGACAGATTATTGTGGAAAACACGCTTCGAATGTAAGTTTTCTTAATATGTGCTTTATACATGTTTCCTGGCTTTGGGGATTGTTTCCGCACATGTTATTATGTTTAACTGTATTCCCCTACAAATTCATTTGTTTCTTGATGCTTGCTCATGAACATAAGGTACGAGTAGTCATCCTTATTATGTCCACAGGTATTTCTCGGTTTCAGAGTTCAACTGATCAAATAAACAGATAATCATAACCTATGATTCATCTAAGCACGGCCATGCATTTTTCAGTTTCTAGCTCTCTGAGTGGCCTTGTACAACTTTCATCTTCTCATCCCGATTTAGGGGAGGACAATCCCAATCTTGTGATCTTGAGTTTAGACTTCGTTTGATAGGTGATTACCTGAGCGTTGCCGTTATAGTCTCCTTTTACGGTGCGACGCTTGACAACGTCAAAGTAACTAGTTCTCAAACAAGTAATCTCAAATCACTCAGGTATTGAGGATTAGTGTCTAATAATGTAATGAAATTTACTTATGACAGATTTGTTAGGTTATGATACACATAAATCATATATATTTCATGCGGAAAAACCATATAGCCAGGAATCAAAATTAATTCCCACATAACAATTAGCATAATTTAGGATGCATACTCTTTGTAGCGTGCCCTTCCTAGCTGCTCCCGAAACGAACAAGAACAAGTTTAGGACTCCAAATGTCTTCCCTCCGTAGATAGTCCACAGCACGTTCGGATCCGCCTTAGATTTAATTAACTAGAATTGTACCTAAGGTATTATGAACATTCGAATATTTGAGGCAATATTATTGTTAGTTTTAATCCTTAAAACTAGGTGAATACTTGAAATTATGTGTTTATAAATTTTGAAAGCCATCACATATTTATAGGGTAGGAATAATGGAAATAGAAGTCTACTAGGATTCAAGTAATCTAAATCTATTAGAATTAGACTTTACTTAAAACTAGTAACTTTAGGAAATTAATCCTTTTAATCTAATCCTAATTTCTTAATGCACGAACTTCAACACACACACGAGCACGCCCTACAAGAGTGCAGGCCATGCCCGCGCGCGCGGAGTAGCCCACGAGTGCTCGCTGCCCGCGTCTGCACGCAGCCCGTGTCTCGCTCGCAGCCTGCGTCTTTGCTCGCAGCCCATGGGCGCGCTTGGCCTGGCCTTCCGCTGGGCCTTGCGTGCTCATGTCTTGTGCGTTGGGCTTGCTAGGCGTGGGCCTGGCTTCGTGCTGGGCCTTCGTCTAGCAAGCTCGTCCGATGTTTATTTCGTACGACGCTCTTCCGATTAATTTTCCGATTCCGGAATTCATTTCCGATTCGAACAATATTTAATATCGAATTAATTTCTGTTTTGAACAAATATTTAATATTTCCGATTCCGGAATTATTTTCCGATTCCGATAATATTTCCGATTCTCACAATATTTCCGTTCCCAACAATATTTCCGATTCCGGCAATATTTCCATTTCCGATAATATTTTCCGATACGTACTATCTTTCCGTTTCCGGCAACATCTACGACTTGGATAATATTTATATTTCCGATACGATCCATATTTCCGTTTCCGGCAATATCATCATTTCCGGAGTATTCATAATTATCCTTTTGACGATTTCACCTCCCACTGGAACCGAGGTCCGTCGATTCCGAATATCCATAAATGGAGTATTTAATTCCTTTAAATACTTGATCCGTTCACGTACTATTTGTGTGACCCTACGGATTCAGTCAAGAGTAAGCTGTGGATTAATATTATTAATTCCACTTGAACTGAAGCGGCCTCTAGCTAGGCATACAGTTCACTTTATCTTACTGAATTATTAACTTGTATAATTAATATTGAACCGCATTTATTAGACTTAGCATTAAATTCTTACTTGGACCAAGGGCATTATTTCCTTCAGTCTCCCACTTGTCCTTAGGGACAAGTGTGCATTTCCTAATTCCTTTGTCGCTTGATGGTTGCTCTTGAACATAAGGTAAGAGTTTTCATTCTTATTATGTCCAACGGTGTTTCTCGGTTTCAGAGTTCAATTGATCAAATAAACAGATAATCATAGCCTATGATTCATCTGAGCACGGCCATGCATTTTTCAGTTTCTAGCTCTCCGAGTGGCCTTGTACAACTTTCAGCATCTCATCCCGATTTATGGGAGGACAATCCCAATCTTGCGATCTTGAGATTAGACTTCGTTTGATATAGGTGATTACCCGAGCGTTGCCTTTATAGCCTCCTTTTACGGTGCGACGGTTGACAACGTCAAAGTAACCAGATTTCAAACAAGTAATCTCAAATCACTCAGATATTGAGGATTAGTGTCTAATAAGTTTAATCAAATTTACTTATGACAGATTTTCATCTCTTACAGTAAAGCTTCATAGGTATGTCCGATACTAGTCTTCCCAAAGTAAGTATCTATGCAAATGATTGCGACATTGCCATGTCCACATAGTTCAAGAAACAGAACTACTAGTCATCTTTCATTCTAGTCGTCTATCTTTTTCTATGCGTCTATCTTTATAGAAAACTCCGACCAGGGACCATTTTCAACTTTTGACATTCAAGTTCACTTGATAGACATTTCTTTGTCACAGGACTGGTCCTGACAGTCTATCTTGAATATATCGTCAAATTGAAGGGACTCATCATTTAATACTAAACCAAGATTAAATGGAATATGAAAATACATTTCATATATGATAAATGTTCAACCCCAATGTTTTACAACCATTGGCCTCTAACCCATCTTTTAAAACAGTTCATGGAATTCAAAGCTATGCTTGATTTCCAGTGCTACAATGTGAGTGTTGCTTCTCATTTGTTGCATAGGTTTAGTTATCATGCTTTGCCAATCTTTATATCCTTTTCATCGAATGTTCTTTGAGATAGATGATAAGATCTTTTGAGTATATTTATTTTGTGATCTAGTCTTTCTTGCTACAATAGTTGTTCTACGCAATTTGCAATGAAAAACCGTTAAGCTAGCAGACATGTGATCCACCCTGTAGACACCTTCTTTTGTCCCCATTCCCGAAAGGGAAGGTTCGATGATGAGAACATAAATCTCCACTTGGCAACGCGTCTCCAATAAAATAACGAATCTCAATCACCCTTTCACCCGAAACCTGCTATTTATAAGAAACCTGCTATTTATGGAAACCTGCTAAAAATAGTAACTGTCGTAATGGGTAGTTGTTAAAAGTGGCAAGTCATAAAAGATAGAAACCTGTCAGAATTAGGTGTTGCACTCCAACATAAATCCTAAATGAGATAGAAATTACAAGAGGAATCCTATTCCTAATATGATTCGAAAATAAGAGTTACGTATTAATTAAAATCCTAACGAGCCTAGAGTTCGTAACGGGCCCAGACGCCTTCCGTCATAAAGTTAATACGCGCTAAAAGACTCGAATAAGCCTCAAACACTCCGGATTCTAAGAGTCCAAATCTGACAAAGAAAACGGCCCAGACCCTATTTTCAACGCCTGGCTCTGGGCGCCGAAATCTTTGGCGCCCAGCCCTGGGCGCTGAAATTACCTGGGACGTGTTTTTTCCTAATTCTTCGTGGATTAGAGCTCTAAAATTCTATCTTTCCACGAACTCTTTTCTATAAATATTGCCCCAAATTCGACGTGAAACGAACACACACAATTCATATTCTGAGTATTGACTCCAACCCCTAAGCCTAAGCCTCACGCTGCGAAATTGATCCCGCGTTCTGTCACAATCGGATCCAAAAATCGAACAGAGCGCATCTTGTCCCTTGTAGCTGAAGAATTAAGCCCGTAACTTGAGATTCGTTAAATAAAAAGAGAAATAGCAAAGTCAATGTGGTTAGTTTTCTGAGAACCGTGACGCACCTCTCAAGGGTGCGTCGTAATGTGTCCCTTTTTCATGATTTAATTGCTTTCCTCGCCCTTTTACGAACTGTTAAACTAATTAAATCTGATTGTTCTACCACGCCTAATAAAGATAATATTTTGGTAAATTGAACTATCATGCTAGGTCCCTTAAAGCAATCTAAGTCAGATAATCGCGATCGATCTAGTATTATGTGTTGCATATTGTTAAAATCAACTCAGATTAGTTTAATAGTTAACGCATGTCCCTTCAATTATTTATGCTGAGCTAGTAAGGATATCCTGCCTCTGGAGTTATCGACGAGCGAGTACTCCTCTCGGTAGTTACAGTCCCCCGAACCCTCAATCTCTACCCTGCGGGTGTACGTTGAGAGATCCCCAAACCAGGGATCACAAGGGAACCTATGGCCGTCGTGGTCAAACATAATTGCACTCCCTTTATGTCACGATAACCGGGTTTTGTCAGTTTTTCTCATTGTCGTTAAAAACTGAATGGCGACTCCTATATTACTAGTCAATTGGGTGTAAACTCACAGGAAGTCCAATTACACTTGATTTGACAAAAAGAAACGTCACACCCACGAGGGACGAGGTCACGCATTAGCCTCGTGCTTTTTCGACCCCCTCACAGTGGCGACTCCACTGGGGATAGTGAAGGAAATACTCGTGCTCGTAGGTAATCAAAATAGCCGAAGGGTGAAACGATCCTACCCCGCGTTTATTTCCCCATCAAGTTGGGACGACCTGAAAATCAGCATATTAATGTGAACGGACAGAACCGCATAACGAATCTTGGCTCCCTCAGGGAGTTTGGACTAAGGATACCCATCGCCAACCGGGGGGTGCATACGCTTCGAATGTTGTCCACTCGGCACTTTCGCTAGTAGTTCACCCGTCCCAAACCCAATCGCTCGCCCATTAGGTCCCTCTCATTGGTGCATGCCCCCTTGGCTTACATCGTGATTGGCCTCTTGGGCAAAATTCGTCTGTTGAAGGCACTACCTCGACCGGGGCATGTGTTGGATCTGCGATAGAAGCGGTACCAAGCTGGCGCAAATACTACCCATAGAAGCCTATCATAAACTACATGACATATTATTATTTTGCCTCGTGATGTAATGTTAGTTATGTGTAGCGAATTATGTGATTGTGTGTGACAAATAATGCTAGAAAACCAACGACCTTGAAAATTGCCCAAACATTCATAAACCAATTGGCCAAAGAGTTATACCAAGATACGTGTTCCGCAACCCTGAACGATCGCCACAAAAATAAGCGACGCTCAGGAGGGCCCGTAACGAATCCCACAACGCATAAAGGACGTTATTAGGCAACCACGCAAAATTAAGTCGCATATACAAAAAAATATACGCGAACAGAATACGAGTACCAATCAGGGACACATTTTCAGCGCCCCGGGCTGGGCGACAAATATTCTCACGCCCACTGCTGGGCGCTGAAGTTGCTGCCTGGCCTTTTGGTCAGGCACAGCAGCCTCTGTGCCCGCGCATAAAAAAAAATACGTAGCAGTAAAAGAAAATCCGTGAAAATTGCTGCAAGGGCGTACGAAAAGGCACTCAATTCTAAGAACGACTTATAAAATAAACAACTCTTTGTGTCGTCATTAGGCCTCCTATGACGACAATGTTCGGCACCAAAACCGAGCATGCTAATTAAATGACCTTGAATGTCACATGGGCAAAGTATTCAAAAAATTATGTTCAAATTGAGTCTTCAAGGAAAAATAATGTTCGAATAAGAAAAATAAATCCGAGTCTAGACTAGGCTATGCCAAAGTACAATCTAAATCCTAAGTCTTAGTTGTCTTATCCATAGAATCGGTCCTAATGCTTGGTGTCGTTCTGCAAGTTAAAAGGTTAAACCATATTGAGTCTCCCTTCCTAACATTTAAATCAATAAGCACCCATATGTAATTGTCATCCCTTGCTAAGAATCTACGGCCTCAATACTCTCTCTCACCAATAAAAAGATTATATTATAGTATTTGCAAAATGGAAACAGTCACATTCTGAAAATCATTCCCCCATAGTCGCATAACCCCCAAAGTGAACCTAAGGTGTCAATACCATTAGCAAAAATTAATGGCCTCAAGGCTTATGATCACATTGGGTCACGACTATCATAGTCCTCTCGAGCCACTCGCTCCTTCAAATACTCCTAAGTACGGACTAAAAGATTTTCCATAAATGCAACATGACGAACCATGAAAATACCCAAACCGGCATACCATAAGGCTACCATTGGGGTAAAGCAATACACACTAAGAGGGAAGCCGCACTAATGATTCTAGTCTTGCAAAAATAAAAATTCGATCTCCCCAACTAACTACCTTGCCAACATTAAGCAAAATGGCGCATGATAAATGAACACCTAAGGGTTAAAATCTAAAGTGTCAACCGACGAAAGTTATGGTCCAATTATCCTAATTCTGAAAGTTGCTTGGTCAAGTATTATAGGTTTACGCCACGTCATTATTTTGAGTCTAGGCCACCTGCTTGTATTCATACACGGGTTATAATCAAAAAAATTAATGAAAGTTCGAGTCCAAATAACAACTTCCGATTAAATCCCGAAAACTGGAGTCTGAAAAGAAACAAAAAAAAATTATTTTCGATGTAATTCTTTCGTTAAATTTCAATAAAGTGAAAAAAATATTTTGAATCTACGCTATTTTCATATTTTAAGAAACGACTAAATACGCTTGCAAAGTAAGACAATTTAAAGGTCCACCCCAGGCCTACTAAAGTTAAAGGTCCACTATAGGCCTACCAAACGAGGCTCACTCAGTCTCGCCTCGTGACTCAAAGACCACAACCATCTACCTTTTAGCCCAAATATAAAAAAATTTGAAGGATTTATGTTGGGGAGAAATCCCAAGAAAAAAGAGAAAATAGAAAGAAAAAAGAGAAAGAGAAAAGGGAGAGCGAAAAGAGCGAGCCATGAAGTACTTAGCCCGTACCTCCCAAAGCACGAAATTTACCCAAGTAAACGAAGGGAAAGAATTGAGTTAGCCCGTACCTCCCAAAGTGCGGAATTTACCCAAGCAGACGAAGGAAAAGAATTGAGTCAACTAATCCAAATCATGCCACAAAAACTACATAAAGTTCTACGATGTCTACCCTTTCCAGTCCTTATGTTCTTAGACGCCCTCGCTATGGGGCCCCTGTTCAGCTCATTTAACCCATCCATGTTCTCATTGCCATAACCCAAGAAACCATTACCTCGACTCTTGTTCTTGAGCTTGTTATCAACTGCAAACCACGTACGGCCATTGACACGTGTGTCATACCCATTATTTCCAAAACCTGCTCTTACATCACCATTAGCATAATGACCATATAACTTATTTGAATACATCATGTTGATATACCCTTGAGCCGTCCCCACGCTATTCATTGGCCTTGGTTGATGTAATCCTTGTGCTTGAATGATACCTATACAACTCATTCAACCCATCTTTCAAGCCGTCTTGAGTCACGAATAAAAAAGGGAAGACAAATGAAAAGTACATTCTACACTTAACGTAAAAAAAAAAAAAAAAACTTTGCAAAGCACACAAAAAAAGAGAGAAAATAAGCATTTAAGAAAGGGAAAAGAAGTATTTAGCGCACCAAAAAAGATCCGCCCAGAAATCATTTTCAGCGCCCTGGGCTGGGCGCCGGAATCTTTAACGCCCAGCCTGGGCGCTGAATCTCTCTGCCTGCCAAATTTCGTCCAGAAGTGCTCGTCATTTTATCCGCACATACACGGAAAAATAACGAACACTTGGAGGGGTACAACACGTATTCAGATATACGTACCAAAAAACACATGAATAGATTTTTGTGCGAATACATGTACATAAAAAACAAAAAAAAAATATTTGGCTTACGGAAAAGCAGCAGATTAAAATAATAATGAACTTCACTTATCTCATCCTATTTCAAACATTGCGATTCCACCTCAGAACGTACTTGTTTAAAATTAGCATTCTAAGAAACCATTTTCTAGGCTAAGAACTACGCAAGACATGATTCCAAATTAAATCTATTTAAAGCGGATACGTAGGCAATCCATGATTCGGTCCAACCAATTTGCAAAAATGTTAAAGCCTATAGAATAACAAGAATAAAAATAGAGTCCTTTATTGAAATTTAATTACTTGCAATCCAAGTCGAAAGAAAAATTTAAGTCAAAAAAGAATCCAAGTCATCAAGATGCCAAAATGAGCACACATCGAAAATAATAAGGGCATATACCCTTGCCAGAAGGAGCACTCACACTCCTAGGCGCTTAGCCAAGACTCAAAAGATCGCTTTGCCTCAACTGAATGGGGGCTAGCACAAGCGTCCATGACCTCTAAAAGTACTCGACTTGACCTTCCCTAAAGCAAAGTAACTCACTTAAAGACCTTCTTTCACCACTAGACACAGTCATAAATCGCCAACAAGTAGCCAAGACTTGACCCTCCCCATCGTTCCTTCGAACTCATGGCACCCATTCATGGTAATTCAAATGCTTGCGAATCTCCTTTGAAAAAATCAGACATTGTCAATAGGACTTGGCACTTAACCAAGGCTCACCCTACTTAGACATATGACACGGGCATCTAAAATCGAAATTTGAAAGCATCATTAATGGGAAGACATAACAGCAACTGGGGGGCTAAAAATTGAAATGAAAGAGCTAGGGAAAAAACTAAGTATACCTTGACCTTTTGTGCAGACATACACCAAGTAAATCTAAGTCAATTTGAAAACGGTTTATATTCCCGCCATTCTGGAAAAGATGGCCCTAAAAGCCCAAAGCATGTGCCACACGGGCACGAGTAATATCTTGACGCCTGCACCCTGGCTTCCAGCAAATCCTTAGACAGCATTCCAAAAATCATAACAGTATTTTGATTCACGCATGTAATCTTGTACGAACCCTTCTATAAGTCAACTTACTTAGGACACCTCGGATTGTACACAGTAGGACTCGGATTTCAAATAATTTTCAAAGACTTCTTCGAACATAATAAAGTGTCATTGGTTTAATCTAAGTATGCGTTTATCTCGATGTTGCAAGTGAGTCAAAGATATTTCTAAATATGATTATGGGTAAAGAAAGGCACCTAGCTTTTAGTCAAGGCACACTTCAACATGTGACTACCTTGACCATGGCAATGTCGTATAATACGACATTTACAAGAGAAGTAGCAAATCACTACTCGAACGTGCCTCGCACTAAACGAGTCTGGTTCAAACTATTCATAATCCATGTCACCATGAACGCATAAAAACGTATGCAAAGCATTATAGCACCAAGCCAATCCCATAGCGTTAGTTGGAGGCTTGAGAAAAACACTCTAAAAATGCTCCAAATGACAATTTTATCGCAAATTCTCGACGCTAATGCTATACACACGTCATAGGGGCACAATCCTAAGGTCAATTGTGTAAAACGAACCTTAGAATGGCTACAACCCCTCCCAAATTCTAAGCACTACTTAGGATATACAAAGTGACCCCACTAACAAGGGTAACTGTAAATCGCGAGTCACCAAAACTCCGATCCAACTACTGCACTTAACGATCGCCCTACAAGCGCCCGTTACACAGTCTACGTCGTTCCAAAGCAAAAGCGAAAGAAAAATCAAAGATAAAAATTGTCTGCCCAGAAATCATTTTCAACGCCCAGAGCTGGGCGCCGATATCTTTAACGCCCCAGCCTGGGCGCTGAATCTCTTTGCTTGCCAAATTTTGCCCAGATATGAAAACAAGAAAGAAACATCTATGAATCCTCGCATCGAACGAAGTAATAAGCCGTGCAAACCCACGCAGAAGGTGCTACACTTGTTCGAGCACCTGAACGAGGCGTGATGAAGTACTCCAATGCAAAAAATGATAATGATATCCCAACACCTGGAGGAATGTTCTAAGACACGCTGTTAGGCCACACAAGCCTACGTCGCACCATAAGTTCAACCGTCCCGCGGTACAAGTCTAAAAAAAAAAAAGAGTAAGGCATATTGCACTAATGCGGGCACGACCAAGAGCATGTGTAAAAGAGGCAAAGACTACTTATCGCCCAAATTCAAAATACAAGCCACACGACTTCTACATTTAAAGGTAGCAAAATATTACCTCCCACGGAAGGGATAGCACGCACCTACACGAGCGAAACCCCAAGACATCTTTCTCGAAAGAACCTACAAAAATCGTACGCTAAAAGGAAGCATCCCAACATGCATACTTGGGGGCTCCAAGCTACGAAACGACCATAGCAAAATAAAAAATCTCAAAGCAAATGTTTGAACGATCGAAAGGGCACGATGCTTGAGCCAACTTCATGAATAGGGCCTGTGAAGGAAATAATGCCCTTGGTCCAAGTATGCATTCAATGATAAGTCTAATATATGCGGTTCAGTATTAATTAACAAGTTAATAATTCAGTGAGATCAAGTGAGCTGAATGCCTAGCTAGAGGCCGCTACAGTTCAAGTGGAATTAATGATATTAATCCACAGCTTACTCTTGACTGAACCCGTAGGGTCACACAAATAGTACGTAAACGGATCAAGTATTTAATGGCATTAAATACTCCGTCTATGGATATTCGGAATCGACGGATCTTGGTTTCAGTGGGAGGTGAAATCGTCAAAAGGATAATTATGAATACTCCGGAAACGATGATATTGCCGGAAACGGAAATATGGATCGTATCGGAAATATAAATATTATCCAAGTCGTAGATGTTGCCGGAAACGGAAAGATAGTACGTATCGGAAAATATTATCGGAAATGGAAATATTGCCAGAATCGGAAATATTGCCGGAAACGGAAATATTGTCAGAATCGGAAATATTATCGGAATCGAAAAATAATTCCGGAAACGGAAATATTAAATATTTGTTCGAAACGGAAATTGATTCCGGAATCGGAAATATTAAATATTGTTCGTATCGGAAATGAATTCCGGAATCGGGAATTTAATTGGAAGCGTATCGTACAAATTAGCATCGGACGAGGCCCGCTAGACGAAGGCCCAGCACGAAGCCAGGCCGTCGCCCAGCGAGCCAACGCGCACCATCGCACGCCAAGCCTCGACCAGGCCCAGTGCAAGGCCAGGCCCAGCCAAGGCCTTGGGCGCGCGCGCGAGAGCACAGCAGTGGGCCGAGCGCTGTGCGCCTGGCGTGGGCCGCAAGGCTTGCGCGGGTGTACGGTGCTCGTACAATGCTTGTGCGGGAATCCTAAAGCAATCGGGATTCGAAGTATGATTAAATCCTTAAACTATTAGATAATGATTATTTAATTAGAGTCCTAGTATGGTTATAATTAAATAAATTAGTATCCTAATAGGATTCCAAAACCCTTTCCATAACTCTATAAATAGGTGCCTAGGGTCACATATTTTAATAGTTAATTCAAGTATTCAAAGTGAGTTTTTGAGAGAAAATTCAGACACATTCCTTGACTAAAAGTGCCGAAAATCTTTAGTACCTTAAGGGCGATTCTAGTTGGTCAATCTTAAGGCGGATCCGGACGTGCTGTGGACTATCTACGGAGGGACGACACTTGGAGTCCTAAAGACTTGTTCTTGTTCGGTTCGGGCGCAGCTAGGGAAGGCACGCAACAAAGAGTATGCATCTAAACTATGCTATATGATTATGTGTAAATAATATGTATTCCTGGCTAAATGGTTTTTTCCGCATGATTTATGAATTGTCATATGTATCATAACCTAACAGTGTTATCACGAGCCTCTTATTATTTTCATAATCTAAATTGCATGAACATGGTTAAATATTACATATTTGCAAGAATTAAAAGGGTGATTAATTTTCGTAATTATTAATTAATTGCAAATTGCGTTTATTTAATTATACGTACGCAGTTTTTCGGCAGTTTCTTCGTTACTCATCCAAATCGAGTGATTTTTGTGTCAATTCCGCATGTAAAAGACATTCTAAAATTTTGACAAAAATAGTATTTTTCGAATGCAAAATGTCGTAAATTTATGATGTTAAATTAAATATTTGCGATTCTTGTTGATAAATCTTGAATTTTTGATTGACCTACTGTATATGTTTAACAAGTTTGAATGCCTAGCCTTGTTAATTATGCAATCTAATTTGTAATTATGATTAATTTGTTGAAAATTAGAATAATTTAGAATTAATTTGATTTTCATAATTAATTATAATTTAATTAGAAACCTATGATTAAAACCACCATAAAAATTGTAAATTTATGATAAATTTTAAATTTTTATGACCTAGGCTTGAATCCATGAAAATCGGAAATCAATTGAATAATAAATTTTCGATTTTTTGCCCTAAAATTATGAAATTAATATTATTTATTAATTTGTCATATAAATTTTTAAATTTTATGCGATTCGTTCATAAAACTTGCACGCACAAAGCAATGGACGCTTCGTGTTACCCTTAAGGGGTGTTGTATAGTGCGGGCATGCGACGACGAGCAAGGGAGCTCGTCGCCCATGCGGCACGTATGCAATGAGCAAGGGCATGGTGCACGAGCACAAGGCAGCAGCCCTGCCTTGTATCGTGGGCTATGAGCTATGGACGAATGGGCATGGGCGAAGGCAAGGCACGGCAGTCGCGTGTGGGCAGCAAGCGAGCTGCGCCACAACGCGCACTGCCTCGCGCAAGCGCGCGCAGCCTCGCGCGCAGCGAGCGCAAGCTCGCGTGCCACGAGTGCTGCGCCCAGCGTCGATGTAAGTTTGGCTTCATCAAGAATGAGGACGAATCTTGTGTATACAAGAAGGTCAGTGGGAGTAAAATTGCATTCCTAGTCTTGTATGTAGATGACATACTACTTATTGGAAATGACATTCCTATGTTGGAGTCTGTAAAGACTTGGCTTGGAAAGTGTTTCTCAATGAAGGACTTAGGAGAGGCACAATACATATTCGGCATCAAAATCTATACGGATAGATCTAAGAGGATGATTGGACTAAGACAGAGCACCTACATTGACAAAGTGCTAGCTAGGTTTAATATGATGGAAGCCAAGAGAGGCCATCTACCCATGTCACATGGCACATATCTAAGCAAGACTCAGTGTCCCAAGACATCTGATGAGTGTAGAAAGATGAGTGGAATTTCATACTCTTCGGCTATTGGATCCATCATGTATGCTATGATTTGTACAAGGCCGGATGTTTCGTTCGCACTCTGTGCAACGAGCAGGTACCAATCAGAACCAGGTGAGGCACATTGGACTGCTGCCAAGAATATCCTAAAGTACCTGAAAATGACTAAGGATCGGTTTCTGGTTTATGGTGGTACAGATGAGTTGATTGGTAACGGCTATACGGACGCAAGCTTTCAAACCAACATAGATGATTTCAGATCACAGTCTAGGTTTGTGTTGTGCCTTAATGACGGAGCAGTAAGCTGGAAAAGTGCTAAGCAAAGCACTATTGCGGATTCAACAACTGAAGTCGAGTACATTGCTGCCTCAAAATCAGCAAAGGGAGTTGTTTGGATTCGGAAGTTCATCGAAGAACTTGGGATTTTCCCCTCCATTAAAGGACCAGTGGTTTTGTATTGCGACAATAGTGGAGCCATTGCCCAGGAAATGGAGCCTAGGAGCCACCAGAAGTCCAAGCACGTACTGCGGAGATTTCATATACTTCGAGAGATCGTTGAAAGAAAGGAAATCGAGATTTGCAAGGTTGGAACTGACGACAACGTCGCGGATCCATTGACTAAACCGTTGCCACAAGTGAAGCACAACGCACATGTAGCAACCATGGGAATCAAGCATGTTGGAGACTGGCTTTGATTTTCTAAGTTTTATTTTAGAACATTTGTTAGATCTATATTTAAAACAATTGGTTTAACCATTTCATATTTATGAAATTTATTATTTCATATTCATTTAATTTTGGTTTTGTATTAAATGATAAGTCCATGTGATTCAAATCATTCAAATGGGATGTCAAGATGGATTCTTTGACAAAGAAACACCCATAAGTGAACTTGAATATTGAAGTCACAAAGGATCCCTAATCCAGGTCACTAAAAGGTGGACGACCAATGACTAATGAAGATTAGATTGGCTCGTTTGAGAATTAGTTCGCTTTGATTCTTTCTAAACGTCGCACCATAAAAGGAGGCTATAAAAGCAGTTATTGGGCGTACTATGAATCAAAGTGAGTGTTCATAGATTGCAAGAATGGATTGTCCTCCTATATTTGATAGGATATGGTGTTGTTGTGTAACAAGGCCTCTCGGAGAGTTAGATACAGTAAAAATGCATGGCCGTGCTCAGAGTTGTTAGTGCTTAACCTTCTGTAAAAGTTTAAAAGCTCTGTAATCCGAGAAACACTTCTGGACCTAATAACGATGGCTTGGATCTTACCTTATGTTAAGCAAGTAACATTAAGCGACAAAGGAATGTGAATGCACACTTTTCTGAATGACAAGTGGGAGACTGGAGGAAATATGTTCTTCACCCAAGGTGCATTAAGTCTAATACCAAGGTTCAGATTAATTGCAAAAAATTAATTCAGTGAGATCAAGTGATCGGAACAGCTACCTGGAGCAATGCTTCCGATCAGTGAGTTCTAATGGATATTAAGCTCACAGCTTACTCTTGACCTAACCTACAAGGTCACACCAATGGCATGTAACAGATCACCGGATTAAATGAATCGGAAATTCATTTAATAGCTTTTCGGAAATTAGTTTTGGAAAACGTATTATAGGATACGACCTTGCATCGGAATCGTATATCGTATCGTGAATATTCGTAAGCTGGGAAAAACGAATAATCGTATCATAAGACGGTGATTCATTGTATATGATACGATAAATAATGGACGTAAGGCATTAGTCGCGAACACGAAACGCATCAAAGTTGCCGGCCCGTCGAGCCAAGCGCGCAAGGCCCAACGAGCCAGCGAGCTCGCGCGCAAGACGAGCAAGCCAGCCTGAGGCGTGGCACAAGCGCGCAACAGCAACAGCATCGCAGCAGCGAGCACGCGAGGCCCACGGCCCAGCTGCTCGGCTGCGCGCGCTGTGGGCTTCGGCCTGCAGCGTGTGGCTGGGCGCGGGTTTGGGCGTGTGTGGTGATGTGGCCGGTCAAGGCCATTTGGTCTTTGGCCGGTTACATCATTAATATAATTAGGTTAATTATATTTTCACACACACTACACAACATTCAGTTTTCCATAAAACCTAAACCTAATTCCAATATTACGTTCTTCAGTTTTCTCTCTATGCAAATTGTTCATCCCGAAAAGAAAATATCTAGTGCGTTGTCTAAGCTACCATAATCAAGACGGATCTGAACGTTTCGGTGAACCAAGTAGAGGAACAATAAGCGGAGTTCTTTGTTCGTGTTCGTTGATATATTACTCGGGAAAATACGCTTCGAATGTAAGTTTGCTTAATCTGTGCTTTATACATGTTTCCTAGCTTTGGGGATTGTTCTGCACATGTTATGTATGTTTAACTGTATTCCCCTACAACCGTTCTTATAGCTTCTCCTCCATATCGGAGGTCGTATGATGCTGTACCGGAGCACTATGCAGCCGTAAGTACCGTTGTATTTTCTTGAAATCGAATGTAATCTTATATCTCAAAATTGATTTTGAATCTTGTACGCAGGCGCCTCGGACGAGAGTGCGTCATTGGATGCTTGTAATTGATTCCTTGAAGAGGCAGTGTGCCAAGCTGACCCAGAAGCTTACTAGCCGGGACAAAGAGGTGCATTCATTGACTAGGAAACTTGTATTCTTGAAACTTGAATATGGATGACTGATTCTTAAATTTTGAATTTTTTATAGGAGCGTCGTCGAGGTCGCAGAGGTTCCGTTGACAGGGAGCCCCAGGTGGAGACTTCGGTAGGGCAAGAGGGACTGAGCTTAGGTCCTGGTACTAGTACTCATCAGAGGCATTCCGATGATGATAGGGGAGTTGTTCCCTTTGTATATGCTGAGCCTCCCCCTGGTCCTTACTTCGGAGCGAGTAGCTCTCAGCCTTGGAGTGCAGAATCTTGGGCTTATTGGTAGGAGATGAAGCGGGTGCGTCAGGCCCAGGCTTTTGAGATGCAGCGCCAGTTCATGGCGTTCTCGCAGCCTTATCAGTATCCTTCCCCTCAGCAGGGAACCTACCGTCCTCCTAGTACTCTTCGTATTTCGGAGCAGGACCCTGCTACCCCTGGGACGGAGCTGGATCAGGATCTGGAGCGTTATAGGAGCCGAAACTGGAACAAGGAGCTTATGTTTGACATTACGACTGATGATAAGTCGGACTGATCCTGCATGGTAGCGAGTTCCAGCTTGCCTTGGTTGGATTTTGTATGGAAAATTTTGTATGGATTTATATTTAGAACTTGAATTTTGTATGGTTTTGTACTTGAATGCGTTGTGTGTGCTTTTGAAATTTGTAGCTATATGTATGCATGAAAAATTTTGCAAAAAATTGCCCATCTTTTCGGGTGTACATACCCACTATAAGCCCCCACTTTGACTGAGGTTTTTGGGTTAGAAAAAGCGCAAGTCAAATTTATCCGGCTTTTGCTTATGCATATGCAGACTCGATTTAGGACGCCGATCTAGGACTAGAATGTTTGAATTTTGAACAGGTTGACCCGAAATTAGCCCGAAATGCTGCCTCGGACTGCTTGAAATTGCGCGGCTTGCGGCTTTGGAATCTTGAATTATTGAGGTTGCACTAGCTCTCCAAAGCTATAAAGAGTGCGTACACGGAATCATAAAGGGGACGGTGGCCTCGTCCTTGTTGCAGGCCCCTGGGCATGGCGCAGGCTTCGGCGTCCGGCGCCGCCGTACTACCATGAGAGCTGGTTTTTATATAAATAGGGAGCTCTCTGGATCAAATATTCGCACCAATCCTTCCCTTCTTTTCTTTGCATAATGTTTCCCCACGGAAGGAAGAAAAATGGCCGTGTCTTTTGAAAATGCGTTGAACTCTTGGCTTGGTTCGTTAGGCAAGACGGAGAAAAGGGAGCTTGATGGCATGCATCTTGGGGTGCTCGCCTCTTTTCGATTTGTGAAACTTAATGTGCACTTCCTTCTTGCTACTCTGGAGGCTTTGAATCCAAATTATCATGTCTTCCGCTTTGGAAATAATGAGGTATGTCCCCTCCCTACAGAGTTTAGTGCTATATTGGGGTGGCCCGTTATGATGGAACCATGCATGCCTAGTGTTGAAGAACACTTTTTCTTGGGCTTTGAAAGGTATTTGGGCTTGAAGTCCCCACTTTTGAGTGCTGTTGTATATGGCCGAGGGGTGGATTTGTCCCTCCTTGTCACTTATTTTGCTGGGCTTGATGTCGCCAAGGTTTTCCGCCTGAGGGCCTTGAGTTTTTGTATCCTTGCTCGCTTCCTCTTTTCGAAACAGGGGTTTGGCAATGGCGATGCCTCCCTAATAGAGATTGTGGAGCAATTTGCTAGTGGCCGGGATCCAATGCCGCTTTTGATTGGCGAAACATTGATGGGCCTTGATATGTTGAAGTCGGACCCCTCTTCTTTGTCGTCGGGAAGTCCGGTATTACTCCAAGTAAGGATCTGGAGCTTTCTTGTATATTGAAATTGTACTTGTATTTTGAATGTTGAATTTTAAATTGCTTTTCTAGTATACTCCCCAAGGTCTGGCTTATGGAGAGGCTCATGCTGGTGGCACCACCGGAGAACATGGAAAGCTATAATAGAAAAGGGTTCCATGTGCGTCCCATGATGTATGGCCGGCTTACATTGGATGAGTGGCGCTGCGCACTCTCTGGGGTTGAATCTTGTATCAGGTGGGTAGTTCCTTGGTGGGGAATTACTGCTATGAGACATGCCCCAGTTTCTACTGCTTTGAGGGTGCCAAGCCTCACAATGTTAGTCTTCTACTCGCCTGCTCGAGTGATGAGACAGTACGGCTTGAAACAAGAAATCCGGGACTGTGCTGAAGGGAATCCGAAACCTGTTGTGCTAAATGTTAATCGTTTTGAAGTTTGGAGGCGAGTATTGGGTTGCCAAACCATTCTTGAACATTCAGTCCCCACCTGAGCCAGCTACTCTGCCTGCGGGGTATATTGTATGGATGAAAGGACCAAGCCAGAGGGACATTTCTCTCTCTGGACCAGCAAGAGACTGAGGTTTTAGAGCTAGACGCCCTGCATCAACTGATCATGAGGAAGGTGACGGGAGTTTGGCCCGTCCGGTGTTTGACCGGTCTGAGTCCAAAGGAGGTTCGTCATCCTCCCGTCTTGGGAGACTAGCAAGTTCCTTCTCTCGTCGCTTGGGCAAGGGGGAGATTGATGATTGATTGCAAGAAGAGCCAGGGGATAGTACTCAAAGTGCCAAGACTCAAGAGCATAGTTGTCCGACCCTAGATCTTTGTAGGATAAATGTAATTGAAATTGTATTAGCGAGAATTGTGTTTAAGAGCATGTTTAGAAGATGTGTTTAGATTTTGTGTTTAGAAATTGTGTTTGGTGGAAGTTAAAAGGCTTTGAAATTTGCTTCACTTGATCCCAACCTTGTATTTGAGTTAGCTTTGAAGGATTTAGAGCCAAGTAAAGAGTTATTGTGTTAAATTTCGCTTGAACATGCTTTGCTTTGAATTTGCACATTTGGAAAAAAGACAACAACAACAATTGAATTTTGAATTTTGATTTGATTTTCAGGATGCCCTTAATTGAGGAAATTTTTAATGTTTTTTGTATTAAATTGGACGGGCCTTAGAATGAGGCTGCCTACGTGTCCCGTTAAGGAATCAGGCCGAATGTAGTTCTTACATACATAACTTTTTGATCTTGACTTGAATTTTGAATCTAGGAATTAGACATAGAACTTCTTGAGCTGATCGAGGTTCGTCAAAGAACGGTACTCAATCCCATCGACATTTGTTAATTCGACTGCTCCCCCAGAGAGGATTTTCTTGACAATGAATGGTCCTGCCCAGTTGGGTTAGAATTTTTCCCTTGGGTCCATGACGCTTTTGCGAAGGGCTTTCAGGACAAGCTCATCTTCCTTGATGCTTCGGGTTTTGACCCTCTTGTTGAAATGTCTGGCCACTCGGCGTTGATAGACTTGTACATGGTGAGCGGCTTGAAGCCGACGCTCGTCGAGCATGATTAGCTCATCATATCTTGCTTGTACCCATGTAGCTTCTGGGATTTTACTTTCGAGGACTATCCTTAGAGAAGGTATCTCCAGCTCGATAGGTTGTACTACTTCCATTCCATAGACCAATGAAAATGGGGTTGCTCCCGTTGAGGTGCGGATTGAAGTTTGGTACCCCCACAATGCAAAGTGCAGCTTCTGGGGCCAGTCCTTATAGTTGGTTGTCATTTTCATGATGATAGTTTTGACGCTCTTGTTAGTTGCTTCGAATGCCCCATTAGTTTGCGGGCGGTAAGGCGAAGAACGGTGATGTTGAATTTTGTACTCGGTGAATAGATCTTCACACTCTCCTTGAAAATGGGTCCCCTGGTCACTAATGAACTCGTGAGGAACTCCGTATCTGCATATGTGAAGGAAATAATGCCCTTGGTCCAAGTATGCATTCTATGTTAAGTCTAATAAATGCGGTTCAGTATTAATTAACAAGTTAATAATTCAGTGAGATCAAGTGAGCTGAATGCCTAGCTAGAGGCCGCTTCAGTTCAAGTGGAATTAATGATATTAATCCACAGCTTACTCTTGACTGAACCCGTAGGGTCACACAAATAGTACGTAAACGGATCAAGTATTTAATGGCATTAAATACTCCATCTATGAATATTCGGAACCGACGGATCTTGGTTTCAGTGGGAGCTAAGATCGTCACAGGCAAGAAATGAATACTCCGGAAACGATGATATTGCCGGAAACGGAAATATGGATCGTATCGGAAATATGAATATTATCCAAGTCGTAGATGTTGCCGGAAACGGAAACATGGTATGTATCGGAAAATATTATTGGAAATGGAAATATTACCAGAATCGGAAATATTGCCGGAAACGGAAATATTGTCAGAATCGGAAATATTACCTGAATCGGAAATATTGCCGGAAACGGAAATATTGTCAGAATCGGAAATATTACCGGAATCGGAAAATAATTCCGGAAACGGAAATATTAAATATTTGTTCGAAACGGAAATTAATTCCGGAATCGGAAATATTAAATATTGTTCGTATCGGAAATAGATTCCGGAAATGGAAATTTAATCGGAAGCGTATCGTACGAATTAGCATCGGACGAGGCCTGCCGGACGAAGGCCCAGCACGAAGCCAGGCCGTCGCCCAGCAAGCACGCACGCCACAAGCCCAGCGCGCGCCAAGGCCACGGATGCGTGGGCCTTGCTGCGTGGGCTGCAGCTCGCACGCATGGGCAGTCCTTGTGGCTGCCGTGTGTGTGTGAGTTTGTGCTCATGCGTGATTCCTGAATCTGCAAGAGTCAGTGTATGATTAAATGTCTATTCCTAATTGGATAAATTAATTAAATAGAATTCATGTAGGATTCTAATTCCAATTAATTCGTATCCTACTAGGATTACGATTCCTTTTCCATAACTCTATAAATAAAGGCCTAGGGGTCATAATTTATACACAAGTTTCAAAGTATTCAAAAGTGAGTTTTTTGAGAGAAAATTAAAACACATCTTGCTCATAAAAGTGCCGAATTTTCTAGTACCTTAAGGGCGATTCTAGTTGGTCAATCTTAAGGCGGATCCGGACGTGCTGTGGACTATCTACGGAGGGACGACACTTGGAGTCCTAAAAGACTTGTTCTTGTTCGGTTCGGGCGCAGCTAGGGAAGGCACGCAACAAAGAGTATGCATCTAATTATGCTATATGATTATGTGTAAATAATATGTTTCCTGGGTTAATGGTTGTTTCCGCATGATCTATGTAAATTGTCATATGTATCATAACCTAACAGTGGTATCACGAGCCCCTTATTATTTTCATAATCTAAATTGCATGAACATGGTTAAATATTACAAATTTGCAAGAATTAAAAGGGGTGATTAATTTTCGTAATTGTTAATTAATTGCAAATTGCGTTTATTTAATTATATGTACGCAGTTTTTCGGCAGTTTCTTCATTACTCATCCGAATTGAGTGATTTTTGTGTCAATTCCGCATGTAAAAGGCATTCTAAAATTTTGACAAAAATAGTATTTTTCTGCCGAACCCAGAATTCTCAAATTCGAAGCCTAACTATGACTTTTCGAAGGTTTTAGTTTTTCGAATGCAAAATTTCGTAAATTTAAGATGTTAAATTAAATATTTGCGATTCTTGTTGATAAATCTTGAATTTTTGATTGACCTACTGCATATGTTTAACAAGTTTGAATGCCTAGTCTTGTTAATTATGCAATCTAATTTGTAATTATGATTAATTTGTTGAAAATTAGAATAATTTAGAATTAATTTGATTTTCATAATTAATTGTAATTTAATTAGAAACCTATGATTAAAAACCACCATAAAAATTGTAAATTTACGATAAATTTTAAATTTTTATGACCTAGACTTGAATCCATATCAATCGGAAATCAATTGGATAATAAATTTTCGATTTTTCGCCCTAAAATTATGAAATTAATAATATTTATTAATTTGTCATTAATTTTAAATATAAATTTTAAATTTTTATGCGATTTGTTCAAATAACTTGCACGCACGAAGCAATGGACGCTTCGTGTTACCCTTAAGGGGTGTTGTATAATGCGGGCATGCGACGACGAGCAAGGGAGCTCGTCGCCCGTGCGGCACGAATGCAATGAGCAAGGGCGTAGTGCACGAGCACAAGGCAGCAGCCCTGCCTTGTGTCGTGTGCCACGAGCAATGAACGAATGGGCATGGGCGAGGGGCGAGCCAAGGCAGTCGCGTGTGGGCAGCAAGCGAGCTGCGCCACAACGCGCGCTGCCTCGCACAAGTGCGCGCAGCCTCGCGCGCAGCGAGCGCAAGCTCGCGTGCCACGAGCGCTGCGCCCAGCACTACTCGCGCGCACAGCGCGCGATGTCGCTCGCCCAGCGAGCGATGTCGCGCCCTAGCGAGCGATGGCTCGCGCGCACAGCGAGCGAGCCAGCGCGCACAGCGAGCGAGCCAGCGCGCCCAGCGAGCGATGTCGCGCGCCCAGCGAGCAATCTCGCGCGCGCGCACTGCGAGCGATAGCTCGCGTGCGATGGGGCGCTGTGCGGAGGCTTGCGATAGGACAGCAGCAGCTATGCGACGAGCGCATGGGCTGCGCGCACATGGCCAGCAATGGCTGTGTGCGTACGGCCCATGGGCGTGCAACGCGTAGGGTGTTTGCGTTACGATTAGATCGTTTTGAATGTTTAATTTGAAAATTTCAGTTCACGTAATTTTAATTAATTTTAAAATTAATAATTTGAATTAATTTTTTGGATTTTAATTTTGAATATTATAATTATAATAAATGGAATTTATTCTAATTATTTTACTAAAATTAAAATCATGAATTAATTTAAATGCGACTGAAATTAAATTAAATTTTTGGATTCAATTATAAATTTATATGAGCTTTAAATTTTAATTAAATTTGTATGTTTCCGGTTAGACTAGAAATACAATTTTATGTTTAAAATTAGTAAAGCATATGAATTTATTGGTTTAAGTGGGAGCGCTTTTTAGTCATAAACTCTTGATTAGGTCTACAAATCCTTAAGGTTAAAACAACTTGATTAGAATTAATAAGGACTGAATAATTGGTAGATTATTGGTGCCCTTGATTAATTGCTGCAAATGTTTACGTGATGCATAATGTGTTTTACTAACCAGCTATGTGGGCCATTCATGATAATGAATGGGTGAATGGTATATATTGTATATGTACTGTTTTGCAGGTTATGAAGTGACTAGTATGGCCCAAATAGGATAGAAAATATGGTCTGCGTACCATTAATTTGAATGTAATTGGTCTAAAGTACCAAAGTTATTTTTCAATTCAAATATGGTCTGCGTACCATCGAATAGTTGTAATTAGTTATAGCTTATCCTATTTGAAGAAAATGGTGCCTCCCACGGAGATTTTCAAGACGGACTTTGAAGTTAAAGCTTCAAGATGAAGTCGGGCCATACTAGATCACAAATATCTTATGCATGTTTTAAGTTATTTATTGTCTTTAAATATGTCTTAAAATGCATGAGATCAAAAGCTTGATTATGTTGCATGATTAAGGATTTTAGTTCACTTAAAATCTAACCAACATAGTAAGAGCCTTAAGTTCCAAACTTAAAAATTGAGTTAAAAGGTGCCATGCCAAAATATACACTTGCTTGGATATCCTTTACATCAATCTAGTAATAGTTTTCGCTCAGCGAGGTGTTACTTATTGGTCCTAAAGGGGCAAGGTACACAAATAATTGTGAGTACACGTTAGTTTTGGTGAAACTCAACGATATAAGTAAGGAGTCCTTTTATGTCGTGGCAAAATCGATAGGTTTACCTAATAAGTTCTTAGACGTACCTATCAACCAAGAGTAGTTTCTAGACTATTAGCAAAAGGCTTTTGCTTACCTAAAATGTTTTAGGATTAAGTCGACAAACTGTGCTTAGTTCTTCAATGATTTTAGGGTCTTGGAATCATTTTATTCACACCTGCCGGAACACATAATTCGAATAAAATGCTAATAACTTGTTTGAATTGCATGGTTGCTTTAATTTCAAGTTATTATTCATGATAAATGTTTAGACTTTGCATGCTTCAATGTATGTTTTAATTATTGTTTATAATTAAATATCTTGCACTGCAGTAAATCCTTTTAGAAAGGTAACAGTAAATTTCCTCGATTGGTAGTGAATCCAAGAACGATTCACGGAAATGAGAGAAAGTGAGCAATTTAAAATGTACGTTTCTTATAGCGACTTTTATGGTTGTTTTCGAACATCAAAGTCGAATGGCAAACCAATTGGTGCTTGTGAATTCAAAATACACTGTAGTTTTGAGATCATAAAGCATTGAGTTTAATACGCTCAGCTTTACCAATGGTTAACAACCTAATATCTTTGTCCATTTAATTCTCGAATGAGTCTAATCCCTAGACATTCGAATAGATCGATGCTTAGAGAACTTTAGAAGCTTCTGGTAAGATCATCTAGTTGAAACAGAATATTCAACATAAATTAAAATGGTAAAGAACCTTGTTGGTGACATTGGACATGTCTAACAAAGTATAAAAGTCAACACTAAAGAATTCAATTCTTAAGACTATAAGAAAGGGTACAAGAAATAGGAAAACGAGGAACAAATGAAAGGAATTTACGATTCCGTTTCTACCTATAAATTTATGTTTAAAGAGAAGTGACCTAGCAATCAAACTTCCTTGGTATCATATACCGCTTGAGGTTCTTACTTCGGTAATAACTCAAATAATGGAAGCTAGGATACACTAATGACCTACAAGTGGGAAATGAAGCATGGCAATGCTACATTAGTTGTAGGGTCATCTAGTTTGTTTTAAGTCCTTTCAAAGGCTGGAACTCAATGGCTATTTTGTTCCATAATCAGCATACCTAAATTTCTGCTTCAAACACAGAAAGACTCACATTCAGAAGAACAAAAACAATGCTTGTTTGTTTGTTTATTTGAATGAAATGGTCAATTACTGGTTGAGTCAATATGCTTGATTAAAACAAACAACTCTTTAAAGAACTTTACTAGGTTCAAATCAAACCCTTGATTTGAGTTCCATTAAATCTTTGGCATTGTTGCTTAGACCATATCAACAAGTTAACATTCATAAGCTCTATTTTGATGGACTTTTGAAAGTTGGTTGATTTCTAGATCAACTTAAGACAAGCTAGTCTTACTTGTTGAAAGTAACAAAGAATGTGAACTATTGTTAGAACGCCTAGACAATAGAGTTCAAAGCTAAAGAAAGGTTTTATGACTTTATTATTTCACATGGATTTGAGTGAATATAGGTTTATTTACTCAAATGTGATATAAGTTGAATCTGTTTGGCTAGTTCAAAGATTCAAAAGTATAAAATCCACTTGGCAAGAAATCATAAAGATCTAGGTTAGATCATGTTGATGATTACTTGAGACCAAATATGATCATCAATGATTGTGTGTTGTAATTTCACAATCTAGGTCCATAAGATATGGCATATCTTAGTTGGAATAATCGAAGTCAATTAGTACTTGATTCGATCAATGACGGATCATAAAGACTTTTCCTATAATTTCTAAAACAAAATGCTCAACTACCACCAAACTAAACCAAATTCGTCAAAGCTATTGAAAAGAAATTTCAGGATATCTTTTCAATTATATATATCTAAAGAATTGCTAAACTCAGTGGGAGCTTAGTGTTTGTTATTCAACAAACTAAGGCCCAAGTCTAGATATATGTTTCATTGTGATTTATTCAAATGAGACACAAGGGTATTGTTTCTACCACGAATTTTTGAGAACATAATGTTTGTTTGCTCGAAATAATGTCCTTTTGGAGATTCGTTTCCAAAATGACAAGTGGGAGAAAATAGACCTCGAAAGTCTTCGAGGCGAACAACAAACATAAACGAACATTCCGGAGGCTTTTCGAAGTGCTTCAGAAAAACCGAACTTATTCTTTAAGGACTTTAGAAGTGGCTTTAAAGAATAGACATCTCTTAGAAGACTTTACAAGTGCTTCAAGGAGAACAGAATATTCAAAGGACTTTCAAGTGGCTATTGATATTCTATTGTTTGATGTTCTATACCCAAGTAGGCATAGAGTTCAAGTCACTGGAACTATGAGATTCTTCTATTAGATAGTAAGGAAACATAGAGTTCTGGTCAATGAAACTATGAGATTCTTCTATTCGATAGTGAAGAAACCTACAACTTGCAGTCAAACTATTATCATGTAGATTAATGAGTTTATGACTTGTAAGAAAGCTATGACGAAACCTAGATTCCCTAAAATGGTTAGAGGCCATATATAGACTCAAATGTTTTAAATGGTTAGAGGCCATAAAACATACTCAATGTTTTGATGACAAAATTGAAATTTTGTTGATTTGCAAGAATAGTTTCACACCTATTGGTTGCAAGTTTGTTTTAAGGATAAAAACCATCAAACATGGAATTGTGTTCACACACAAAGCTAGATTAGTTGCTAAAGGTTACAAGCAAATTCATGGCATGGATTGTGTTGAAACCTCATGCAAAATCGTAATGCTTAAGTCTATAATTCAAGCAATGATTGCATATTGGTACATATGGCAATTGGATGACAAAACGTATTCCTCAATCAAATGTTGGAATAAACTATGTACATGGTATGTCATAGGATTTGTGGATCCAAATAAATGCTTGAAAAGGAAAGCTAGCTTATGAAATCTAAGTACAGATTTAAGCAAGCAATTGGGAATTAGAAATGTATTTTAGTGAAGCTAATAAGTATTTTAGTTTCATAAAATGTACATGATTCTTATAGATATATAAGAAGTTTAGTGGGAGTACTTAAAACTTAATTGGTCCTATGTGTATTACACACATATCTCTCTATTGTGAAATAACATTCAAATGCTAATGACTTAGATTTGAAATAATTCATCAATGATGGACCATGGCGAAACTTAGTACATACTGGGTATTAAGATCTATTTGCAAAATCTTATGATATTGTTTTGGATTAAGTAATGGCATTTACTAAATCAAACACGAAAGTCTCCATTGGAGATATTCGACCCATGTGAATAAATCTAAGTAAAGGATGTTTGAACTATGTATAAGCATTTACTAAGTTAAATATCAAAGAGTCTAAATGAGATTCTTAACCTATATTATATGTCAAAGAATTTAGCTGGATTCAGTATCTGCTGAAATTGAATAAGCTAAAGTTACATGAATAGAATTCAATTGGGAATTATTCTGCAAAAGAATTTATCATGTATGATATAATATGAGGATTGCCAAAAACGTATCGTATGACTTTAGCCATGACGAACATATACCAATCTCTATTGATCTAAGTGAAGATCAACTAGATTGAGATCAAGAATACTTATGGTACTTGAAAAGGTACATAGGAATAGTTCTTGATTCAAGGAAATAAAGATATGCTAAATATTGATGCTACACGCAGAAACACTGGCAAAGGATCAAGCAAGACCCCTTTGGAGTTAACCATTGACAAGGACGAGCTATAGAGCATCGTGTTTTGAAATGGCAACATGGGTTGGAGACCATGAGTTGTTGCGTGGGAAATTAAAATATTAATTTCTATGTTCTAAGATACAGCTGGAGAGTCTTCCACATATCTATGAACTGCTTGGATAGGTAAATCCAAACAAAGCATCACTAGCAACCTATACAGTTGAAGTAAAAGTAATTATTGCCTAAGAAGCAATAAAACAGGGTTGTTTAAAGTTCTTCACTGAACTTGGGTAGATCACCTATCTGCTGGCTTGATGATTCTTCATTGAAAAATGCGTAGAACCACTCTTGAAGCAAGAAAAACGTCTGCTAACTTGATGGTTCTTCATTGCAAAATGAGTAAAACCACCATCGAAGTAAGAAAGACTAGATCACATAATAAACAAACTCGAAAAGATCTTATCATCATATCTCGAAGAACATTCGATGAAAAGGATATTAAGATTGGCAAAGCATGATAACTAAACCTATGCAACAAGTGAGAAGCAACACTCACATTGTAGCACTGGAAATCAAGCATAGCTTTGAATTCCATGAACTGTTTTAGAAGATGGGTTTGAGGCCCATGCTTGTAAAACATTGGGGTTGAACATTTATCATATATGAAATGTATTTTCATATTCCATTTAATCTTGGTTTAGTATTAAATGATGAGTCCCTTCAATTTGACGATATATTCAAGATAGACTGTCAGGACCAGTCCTGTGACTAAGAAATGTCTATCAAGTGAACTTGAATGTCAAAGATTGAAAATGGTCCCTAATCGGAGTTTTCTATAAAATTGGACGCATAGAAAACGTTAGACGATTAGAATGCAAGATGACTAGTAGTTCTGTTTCTTGAACTATGTGGACATGGCAATGTCGTAATCATTTGCATAGATACTTACTTTGGGAAGACTAGTATCGGACAAGACCTATGAAACTTTACTGTAAGAGATGAAAGTCTGTCATAAGTAAATTTCATTAAATTATTAGACACTAAATCCTCAATACCTGAGTGATTTGAGATTACTTGTTTGAGAACTGGTTGCTTTGACGTTGACCAACCGTCGCACCGTAAAAGGAGGCTATAAAGGCAACGCTCAGGTAATCACCTATCAAACGAAGTCTAATCTCAAGATCGCAAGATTGGGATTGTCCTCCCATAAATCGGGATGAGATGCTTAAAAGTTGTACAAGGCCACTCGGAGAGCTAGAAACTGTGAAATGCATGGCCGTGCTCGGATGAATCATAGGCTATGATTATCTGTTTATTTGATCAGTTGAACTCTGAAACCGAGGAACACCTCTTGACATAATAAGGATGACAACTCTTACCTTATGTTCAAGAGCAAGCATCGAGCGACAAAGGAATTAGGAAATGCACACTTGTCCCTAAGGACAAGTGGGAGACTGAAGGAAATAATGCCCTTGGTCCAAGTATGCATTCTATGTTAAGTCTAATAAATGCGGTTCAGTATTAATTAACAAGTTAATAATTCAGTGAGATCAAGTGAGCTGAATGCCTAGCTAGAGGCCGCTTCAGTTCAAGTGGAATTAATGATATTAATCCACAGCTTACTCTTGACTGAACCCGTAGGGTCACACAAATAGTACGTAAACGGATCAAGTATTTAATGGCATTAAATACTCCATCTATGAATATTCGGAACCGACGGATCTTGGTTTCAGTGGGAGCTAAGATCGTCACAGGCAAGAAATGAATACTCCGGAAACGATGATATTGCCGGAAACGGAAATATGGATCGTATCGGAAATATGAATATTATCCAAGTCGTAGATGTTGCCGGAAACGGAAACATGGTATGTATCGGAAAATATTATTGGAAATGGAAATATTACCAGAATCGGAAATATTGCCGGAAACGGAAATATTGTCAGAATCGGAAATATTACCTGAATCGGAAATATTGCCGGAAACGGAAATATTGTCAGAATCGGAAATATTACCGGAATCGGAAAATAATTCCGGAAACGGAAATATTAAATATTTGTTCGAAACGGAAATTAATTCCGGAATCGGAAATATTAAATATTGTTCGTATCGGAAATAGATTCCGGAAATGGAAATTTAATCGGAAGCGTATCGTACGAATTAGCATCGGACGAGGCCTGCCGGACGAAGGCCCAGCACGAAGCCAGGCCGTCGCCCAGCAAGCACGCACGCCACAAGCCCAGCGCGCGCCAAGGCCACGGATGCGTGGGCCTTGCTGCGTGGGCTGCAGCTCGCACGCATGGGCAGTCCTTGTGGCTGCCGTGTGTGTGTGAGTTTGTGCTCATGCGTGATTCCTGAATCTGCAAGAGTCAGTGTATGATTAAATGTCTATTCCTAATTGGATAAATTAATTAAATAGAATTCATGTAGGATTCTAATTCCAATTAATTCGTATCCTACTAGGATTACGATTCCTTTTCCATAACTCTATAAATAAAGGCCTAGGGGTCATAATTTATACACAAGTTTCAAAGTATTCAAAAGTGAGTTTTTTGAGAGAAAATTAAAACACATCTTGCTCATAAAAGTGCCGAATTTTCTAGTACCTTAAGGGCGATTCTAGTTGGTCAATCTTAAGGCGGATCCGGACGTGCTGTGGACTATCTACGGAGGGACGACACTTGGAGTCCTAAAAGACTTGTTCTTGTTCGGTTCGGGCGCAGCTAGGGAAGGCACGCAACAAAGAGTATGCATCTAATTATGCTATATGATTATGTGTAAATAATATGTTTCCTGGGTTAATGGTTGTTTCCGCATGATCTATGTAAATTGTCATATGTATCATAACCTAACAATATGATGTTTTCTTGTATGAGCTGGGCCACTTGCTTGGAACCCAACACTTTGAATGACCTGGCTTCGACCCACTTAGTGAAATAGTCAATGGCAACCAGTATGAACTCATGACCCCCGGTGCCTAAGGGAGTGATTTTGCCGATGACGTCGATACCCAAAGCTGAGAATGGCCATGGTGATGACTGAGAATATAGCAAGGATGGGGGAATGTGCTTTAGATTCGCACACTTTTGGCAGGTAGGACATTTCTTGACAAAGAAGTAGCAATCCTGTTCTAGGGTGGTCCAATAATATCGAGCCCTGACAACTTTGAGGGCCATCATCTTCCCATTCATGTGAGTACCACAGACTCCGGCATGTACGGTATCCATGAATCTTTGTGCTTCGTGCCTATCAACACATCGAAGATTGGGGCCGCTAGGGGACCTCTTGTATAAAATGCCACATTCTATGACGAAATTGGCTGATTATAGTCGTAAAGCCCTTTGACTCTTGCTTAAAAAGTGCGGGGGATACTAAGAGTTTTGCAAATACCTTTGAATGTCTGTAAACCAAGGCTCATCTCTGTCAGACTCGATGTCGTCAATAGCATGGACATATGTTGCTTCTTGACGCATTTCAATTGTAAGTGGCATTTCTGCCTTGCCATTTGGAATGTTGATCATTGAAGCTAGCTTTGCGAGTGCGTCGACGAATTGATTCTCCTCTCTTGGGAGGTATATGTAGCGAAGCTCTTCTACTTGCTCATACAGCTTTTCAAGATAGGATTGGTATGGGGCCAAGAGTTCTCTCCTTACTTTCCACTTGCCGGAAATTTGATTGATGATTAGGGAGGAATCCCCGTACACTCGAAGTTTCTGGACACCCAATGCTAAGGCGGCTTCGTGGCCCATAATACATGCTTCATATTCTGCCGCATTGTTTGTGAGGTTGAATTGCAGTTTTGCTGACATAGAAATGTGAGTGCCGTCTGGGGCTACTAGAATCACTCCAACACCACATCAGTTTTGATTCAATTCGAGGCACCGTCAAAGTGTAGCGACCAACTGTCGTCGCTTGTCATTAGGATTTGCTCGTCGGGTAAGTCATAATCCTCCTCTTCTGCCTCGATGGGACAGTCAGCTAGGAAGTCTGAGACTGCTGAACCCTTGATAGATTTTTGAGGGGTGTACTTGAGATCGAATTCTGCTAGCATGACCAACCATCTGGACAACCGTCCGTTGAGAGCAGGTTTTTCAAATAAGTACTTGAGAGGATCCGCTTTGCTAATTACATACACTGTATGGGAGAGCATGTAGTGTCGTAGTTTCTTTGTGACCCAAACCAAGGCGATGCTGAGTTTCTCGAGCTGAGTGTATCTGGTTTCATACTCGATCAACTTTTTGCTTATGTAGTATACGACATTCTCTTTGCCTTTAATCTCCTGGGCGAGCATGGCCCCTACTGCTGAATCTGTCGTCGTAAGGTAAAGCCTGAGGGGAATCCCTGGCATGGCTGGCTTTAGCACTGGCGGGTTGGAAATGTAGTCTTTGATAGTGTCAAACGCATGTTGACAGTCTTCGTCCCAGACTTTGGGCTCACTCTTGCGGAGCTTTCGAAATACGGGTTCACAGATCACAGTGAGCTTTGAAATGAACCTGCTGATGTATTGTAGTTTGCCGAGGAACCCCCGAATTTCTTTCTCATTTGCTGGCGGTTTCACCTCTAAAATAGCCTTGATTTTCGAAGGATCAGCCTCGATGCCCCAAGAACTGATGACATATCCGAGCAACTTGCCTGACGTTACCCCGAATGCAAATTTTTGAGGATTGAGCCTCATATTGTATTGCCTGAGCCTATTGAAGAATTTTCGAAGTACCGAGGTATGCTCATGTCGCTCTTTGGATTTGACAATCATGTCGTCAACATATACCTCGATTTCCCTGTGAATCATGTCGCTCATGATGGATGTGGCTGTTCTTTGATATGTAGCCCCTGCGTTCTTCAGTCCGAACGGCATAACTGTATAGCAATATGTACCCCACTGAGTGATGAAGGTTGTCTTCTCCATATCTTCCTCTGCCATGGGAATCTGATTGTAGCTTGTGTACCCGTCCATAAAAGAGAGTAAGGCATGATTTGCGTTGTTGTCGACCAAGATGTCGATGTGAGCCAGTGGAAAACCGTCTTTAGGGCTAGCCCTGTTAAGATCTCTATAATCAACACACATTCGTACTTTGCCGTATTTCTTTGGAACTGGGACGACATTTGCAATCCATTCCGTATATTTGGCTTCTCGAATAAACCCAGCCTCTAACTGCTTAGAGACTTCTTCTTGAATTTTGAGGGAAACGTCCGGTTTCATGTGACGGAGTTTCTACTTGATGGGCTTTGAACCTGGGATGAGGGGAATTGTATGTTGACTGATGCTTGGATCAACCCCTGGCATATCATGATAGGACCATGCGAAGACGTCTATGTACTCTGAAAGTAGCTTGATAAGATCATCCCGCTCTACTTGAGATAGAGTCAAACCAATCTGAACTAGTTTTGGATCACTGCGGTTAGAAAGGTTAAATTTTTCTATTTCATCAATTATGGGCGTCCTGTTTTCATGATTTTCAATAGGTTTTAGTATTTCAAGGTCAGTTTCTTGTGAAGCAAAGTTGTTTGGATTGGAAGTGTGTTTTGAATTTGGACTTAAAGAGTAGGAGGAAATTAAAGTATTATTGAAATTGGCAATCATTACATTGACAGCTTTAACTTGAAGGTCGGCGTTTAGAGGCTCTTGATTGATGCAAGACTCTAGCCCTAGACTCTTAGACTCATCACTAGACTCGGAAATTGAAAGACAGACTCTGGACTTGAACAAAAGACACTAATCATAGAGATAGTTCTCGGGGTATTCCCAAACGTCTTCGCCATCATCATCATCAGGAAGGCCACATCCACAGATCTGTAAAATTTGATGATAGACTTGATTCGAGCTGCTGTAGGGAAATGCAGCAAAGCGGCTCTTGCATGAAGTATTGAGGCCTATGAGAAACATTCTCACCATCTTCCCTTCTGGAAGCTTAGGGTGGATTACTCGAGTAGGGGCATTCCACATGTAGTAGTATTCTTGGACACATTCATTCTTCTCTTGGAGCAAGGCCGGAGTTTGATTGATAGAAGTGTCATGAAAGCTAGAACCCTTGAGTGTGAGATAGGCAGGGCCGTCCAATAACTCCTCGAACCAAGGTTCTCCACATAGCAGGTCGAAGTGGGCAGGCACGTCGATGACCAGGAATTCAGCATTGTTGTAGTAAGTCTCAAAAGAAAAGACCAGATCGAGGACCCCCAGGATTTTGTATGTAATACCTTGGAACTTGATGGTCTGCTGGGTAGTTAGCATTAGATTGTAATCGGAGAAGCCCAAAGCCTTCAGGGTGGCAAGGGGACAAATGTTTTCTTGAATGTCAGTGGTTACCCTAGGTTCGGGGATCACCCAGTTTTGAGCATGTGGAATGAGATGGTAGAAGCTTGGAACCATCATTTAGTAGCTTGGCTTGTACATTGCAGAGATTAAATCGCATGGAAAGTCCTCCTCTTCATCTTCACAATCATAGGAGATAGCTTGTACCGAAAGAGACTGCTTGGCTCCTGTAGGTAAGGGCAAAGTCTTGTTGTCGACCATATTCTGGATTAGATGCTTGAACTTGAAGCAGTTTTCAATGTCATGCCCGTTCCCCTGGTGGAACTTGCAATATGCTGCGGGGTCCCAGCTTTTGGACCTTTTGTCGACTGGAGGGTCTGGTGTAGGACCGATAGGAGTGATGACTTGCTTCTCGGCCAGCCGATCAAAGGCGTCACTATAGGACATACCGAGGTTGGTAAAGACCCTTTGAGGCATGTTTTGGAAATTGCGTTGATTGTTGTTGTTCTTGAAGTTGCTTGGCTTTGGACCTTGAGGATCTTCTACGGCGTTGACCTCATGGACCTTGTGTGTTGCTTCAGTTTTCTTACCCTTCCACTTTTCAGCTTGTGTAGTTGGTGCTAATGGTGCTTTCATCAGATCGTCCTCTATATCGACTCCGATGTCATAGGTTCTCTTGAAACTTTACAGACCTAGGTACTTCATATGAGTATTGTACTTTGGAAGGAGCCCGGCAATAAAAATCTTGACCAATTCTCTCTCGGAGGCTCGAGTCACCATTTGGGAAGCCATTTCTCTCCATCGGTTGAGATAATTAGTGAAACCTTCTTGAGGTCCTTGCCTGAGAACCTCTAGTTCACGTAGAGTAGTTTGAAGTTGAATGTTGGGCTGATACTGCTCCATAAATGCTCGAGCAACCGCTTCCCATGTACTGGTTTGATGCTCTTTGAGTGAGTAATGCCACTTCTGGCAGACTGGTTCTAGGGACATGGGGAATACCACGGGGTACAGCTCAAGTTCGACCCCCTTAATGGCCATTGTAGCTCTGAAGTTCTTGAGGTGATATTTGGGATTGTCGGTTGACTTGAATTTCGGGATATTATTGGCAGAGAATTTGTCTGGCAAGTTTGCCCTTCCCTTGAGATTGTCCTCCATTGAAGTGTCGAAGTAGTTTTCTTGATTAGTAACCTTGTTAACCAGGATTTCGATCTTTTTGGTTAGGTCATCGGTGGGTGCGGCCTGCTCCACAATACCCAATTAGTTTCTTACGTTCTCCAGGTTGGTGTTGAGGCTGGCTACAGCGGCCATGAGCTGGGTGATTTGATCGACGGCGGCCATTTGAACTGTTTCTTGAAAAGGACTTGAAGCTTGATTTGTAGAAGGTGAGTTGGCTGCTCGCTCGATGCCGGCTATAAGGGAGGCTAGGGCTGATGGAGTTCTCTTCAACCTCTCTCCTCTTTGTCGAACCCATAGGATCTTTGGACTCCTAGTTAGGACACATGACATGATTTTAGAACTTGAACTTCCCGACACATGATATGATATGCATGCAATGAATGAGACCTAGACTTGACTCTAAGTGCCACTCCGAAGATTCGGGATTTTGTATCTTGTATTTGTATTCAGGATTTGCGACCCGTTGCAAATATTTTAGAGGAGCTTAATTCTTTTGTGGAGGTTTTCTCCTTGTACTAGAACTTGAAATATCGAAAAAGAAGATTTCGACCTATTGGAACTTGGACTATTTTAGGGGATTTTAACCCATTTGAAAATTGGACTTGTATTATTTCAAGGGATATTCTACCCATTGGAAATATTTTAGGAGATTGGATATTGTATTATTTCAAGGGAGTTCCAACCCGATCGAAAGGGAATTGGATTTTGTATTATTTCAAGGGGATTTCAACCCGTCAATATTTTAGGGGAATTTCAACCCATTGGATTTTGGAAATTTTCAAGGGAATTTCAACCCAAAGTAGAGTTTGGAGTATTTTAGGGGAGTTTCAACCCGTTGAATTTCGATGTATTTTAGGGGGATTTCAACCCGTTGAATAGAATTTGGAAATCGAATTTGTATTATTTCTGGGGAGTTTCAACCCGTGAATAGAATTTGGGAATTGAATTTGTATTATTTCTGGGGAGTTTCAACCCGTTGAATTTCGAAGTATTTTAGGGGGATTTCAACCCAATGGATTTGGAATATTTCAAGGGAATTTCAACCCGTTGGATTTTGTATTATTTCTAGGGATTTTCAACCCATTGGAAATATTTTCGAATTTTATATTTGGGAGCAAAGGAAAGCAGGAGTTTTTGTAGTTTGACAATGAAATTGAAATTTGAATTTGATTCGAAATTTGAACTTGGAAATGGAAAAGATGCATTTTTTTATAGAGTATGAGGCTTTGAATTTTGAAATGTGGACTTGAAAATCCGACATTACGCCGCCATGGATTTCAGGCATTGGATTTAGAATTTTGAAAGTCCGGCATCACGCTGCCGTGGACTTGGAATTTTGATGTGTTTGGTCATGGAATTTTGAATTTGAAGTTGAATGAGGAAGATTCGGCATTACGCCATCATGGATTTGGAATTTGAAGTTTTCGAATATAGGACTTGAAATTTGAAAGATTGAATTTAGAACTTCGAACTTGAGGTTTGAAATATGGAATGGAAAAGTCGGCATTACGACGGCATGAGTTTGGACATTTGAACTTGACGTTTTGAGATTGAAATTGGTAACTTGAATTTGAGGTTTGAAAGATGGAATTGAAGATTTGAATGCTTGAACTAGAAAATCCGGCATGACGCCGTTGAATTGAATTTTGAATTAGGAACTTGAAATTAGGACTAGAAAATCCGGCACTATGACGTCGCTTGATTTGAATTTTGAATTTATAATTTGAAATTAGGATTAGAAAATTCGGCATTATGACGCGGTTGGATTGAATTTTGAATTTGGAATTTGAAATTTGGACTAGAAAATCCGGCATTATGACGCCGTTGGATGGAATTTTGAATTTGGAATTTGAAATTTGGACTAGAAAATCCGGCATTATGACGCCGTTGGATGGAAATTGAATTTGGAATTTGAAATTTGGATTAGAAAATCCGGCATTATGACGCCGTTGGATGGAATTTTGAATTTGGAATTTGAAATTTGGACTAGAAAATCCGGCATTATGACGCCATTGGATGGAATTTGAATTTGGCATTTGTGCGTGAGGCGTGTTTAAGGGCTTTGAATCAAATAGAGTGGCACTCCTAAAAGACCTTAAATCGGCGATTTTGGATGCATGGGTTTGAATGATGCTCCTAGGGGTTTGGTTTCCTAGTTGGAGGCTAATGGTTTTGGCAAAGCTAGAACTCGAGGTTAGCCATTCACGCGTGAAAAGACGCCCACACAATGCACAAATAGCATGTTTTCACACTAACATGGATATGAAATGCGACATGCAAAGTTCTCAACCTAAGGTCGGTCTAAGTTTTGTATGATGCAAGTGGTCGGCTTTAGGTGTAAAAATGGAACTTGACTAAGAGGCGGATCCGGCGACAATTTGCACATCCACCTAAAGGACGTGTGTGTCGGCAGACGACCTCCATACTTGACATCGGGAATGTCAAGCAAATGCCAAGTTTCGGTAGGCGCGGAAATGGTCACACACTTTGGTCAGGAACCGTATGGAGAATCACCATTTCGTTGCCCCCGGGGCTAGCCCGAATGTAGAACACATCCGTATTGGGCAAGGTAGAAATTCGTTTTGCACAAATATGGTTTTTGAAATATGCATGAAATGCTTAGAAATCGAAAATTGAAAATCGCATTTGAATATTGTATTTGAAAGGCTCGGTTTTCGACATTCGTTCTCAAGGTTTGGGAGTGTCCTTCGAAATTCAAAAACAGACTGACTCCCACCTAAAAACTTGAGCAACATAGGCAGTGGCGTCTGGCGCAGGGGCCTGCGCCTGGCACCCGAGCTGGCATCCAGAACTTAAGCAGATCAGTGGCTTGCTGCTCAAAGTATGGTTCGTATTTTCGAAATTAAAATCAGGATCTCCCTAGTGGAGTCGCCAAAATTGTAGGGGGGTTTTTCTTCCGCTTTGGACAAGTTTGTATTTCTCCTACGGAAGGCTTTTGTAATTTTTGGATTTCAAAGGAGTCGCCACCAAACATTTTTAAGGGTCCCGTTTGGAAAGACCAAAATTGACTCTATTCGGATAAGGCATTGAATCTTAGAAACGGATGGGTGAGATCCGGGAAAGGGAACGAGATTCTTATTCCACGAACCTTAGAAATTATATTCAAATGCATGGCATAAAAAATTTTCGAAAATACCCTAGTCATGACACTATGTGGGTTTGAATTTAGAACTTGCCCAATTCGAATTTCTACTTTTGTATTGTGACCACTTTGCTTTAAAGTTAATTAAGGGAACCTAAGGCCGGTTTGTCCAAAAATTAATCTTTTTTTTTTTTGACAAGAGAGGATTTATATATATCAACCAAAACACTTTACAACCTGTTCAGTACCAAGTACTGAAACACCAGCAAGGCTCAAACAAAGCCCCAATCAGACCCCAAAGAAACTAATTACAAGCTAGCAAACCAATGAGCTTCACTAGTGCTAATCTTCTTTCCTATGAGTTTACTAACTCTATTTTTTACACAAAACTGAATTAATCTTTGTTAAGCGTGGTGTAACTTGTATTTTGTATTTAGCATGTGAGGTGATGAAAGAGATAAACAAGTAAAGCAAAATCACAATAGAAAATAAGTGCGTAATTAGTAAAATACATCACCACCTAGAAAGGGACTAGGTGGGAAACCACATTTCCTAGAAGGACTAGACAAGTAAAGTTGCATAAATAGAAAGTGCGGAATTGAAAGGTGCAATATTTAAAGGAATTATTGAAATTGCAATATTGAAGTGTATAATCGAAAGATGCGATATTGAAATTCTACTATTGAATTTGAGATCCGAACCCCAAACGACTTCTTAAGAATAAGTGCGTCTGACACGGATTCAAGTCTAAAAATCTCAACTTTAGGTCAAGTTGCTCAACCCAAAGTGTCTTAGATTTTGGACATAAAAATTGAACTTGAAATATTGAATTGTGAACATTGAACTTGTATATTGAAATAAGGAGTCTTGAATCTCAAAGATTAGATCTTTTAATGTTGAAAAGATTTCATCTTTGATATGCTCCATGTATTGAAATGATTATAGTTTAAGGAAGTGATTACAAACAACCTTAAACATCATTGAATCTTGAAATTTGGAAACTTGAACTTGTATATTGAAAAATGGAGTCTTGAATCTCAAAGATTAGACCTTTTATCATTAAAAATGCCTCACCTTTGATTACTCCATGCTTTGAAAATGATTCTAGTTTAAGGAAGTGATTACAACAACCTTAAACATCATTTAATCTTGAAACTTTGTATTTGTATCATTGTAGGGGGTGTTTTTGGTTCGCATCGCAAGTATTCTCTTTCCCTACAAGGGGACGGTTTTTTAGAAAACCATAGTATTTTTGTACCTCGAAGGAGTCGCCACCAAACATTATTTAAAGTCTCGTTTGGAAAGACCGCAAGTGACTCTATTTTGGAAAAGGCTTTGTATCCTCGAAACGGATGGGTGAGATCCGGGCACGGGAACGAGATGCTTATTCCGCGAGCTTTAGAAATTATTCGAGTACGTGACATAGCATTTTCGAAACTATACCCTAGATTAGACTATGTGGATTTGAATTTTTAGAGCAAATAGAATCTCTAATTGTATGGTGGTGACTTTTCTTTAAAGGTAATTTAAGGGAACCTAAGATCGGTTTGTCCAAGAAATTATCTTTGCTAAGCGTGATGTAACCTTGGATTTTTTTTGTATTTAGCATGTAGGGTGATGAAAGCAATAAAGCAAATAAAGCAACATCACAATTGTAAATGAGTGCGGAATTAGTAAATACAAGACCCCCTAGAAACGGACTAGGGAGTAGGTCCACATTGCCTAGAAGGACTAGGCAAGTAAAGATGCGGAATTGAAATGCGGAATTGAAAGTGCGATATTGAAATTGCGAAATTGAAAGTGCGATATTGAAATTGCGGTATTGAAAGGTGCATAATTGAAATTGCAATATTGAAAGGTGCATAATCGAAATTGCGGTATTGAAATTTGTACTTGGGCACATGAGATTCAAACGCCAAGCGGCTCCTTAAAAATTTGTGCACCCGACACGAATTCAAAGCCAAAAATCTCAACTTGGGAGAAGTTGCTCATCCCAAAGTATCCTAGATTTTGCATATAGAATTTGAACTTGAAAGTTTGAATCTTGAAATATTGAACTTGAAATAATTGAACTTGAACTTGAACTTGAAATATTGAACTTGTACTTGAAATATTGAAACTTAAGAGGCTTGAATCTCAAAGATCGGGTCTTTTAATGTTGAAAAGGTTAGATCTTTGATGTGCTCTTGTTTTGAAAGGATCCTAGTTTAGGGAAGTAGTCATGAGCAACCCTAAACATTGTGGGATCTTGAAATTTGAAAACTTGAACTTGTATATTGAAAAATGGAGTCTTGAATCTCAAAAGATTAAACCTTTAAAAGCTAAAAAGGTGTCATCTTTGATTAATCCATGCTTGAAGGTGATTCTAGTTCAAAGAAGTGATTGCAAACAACTTTGAACATCCTTGAATCTTGAAAGTTTGCATTTTTGTATTTTGAAAAGTTTGGATTTTGAAAAGATGTATGATTGTTGCAAGTGACATTTTTATTAGTAAAAATGCCAACTTGCTAATCATTTTTTAAATAGGAAAATCAAAGAAACATGATTGAATATTGTGGGATTTGGAATTACCTATTTAGGTTTAGGCAAGAATTCCTTTTAGAGCTCCCAATTCCTTAGAACTTGAAGTTTGTATGTGTTTTTGAAGGATTTTTGGACTTGAATTTGAGGCGTAATTTTTGTATTACGACGTTGTATCTTGAATCTGCCTCCCTAAATGCTGAAAATTAGAGGGTATTTATAGGAAAAATGGCTGGAAACCGCCATCCATTGCCAGCGCTGGGCGCTGGTGACGTGGCATGCATGCTGCCAAAATCAAGGACGCGGGCTCCGTCCTTGATTTGTCTTTTATTGATGTACCTTCGTACGAATAATACGATGCTTGGCACGTAGTGCTTTCTTGGAGGTTAAGACTTGATTTTGCGTAAAAAACAAGCTGTTTCGAGTTTTGAATTCCGGTTGTACGGGACGGGGCCCGGCTTGCTCGGTTTTGTGGGTCGGCGCCCGAATTTGACTTGCCTTATATGATTTTGAGTGGAAAAGGCTTGGTAAAACCAATGGAATGGTCTAATAGATGAGATTGTACTTGGATTTTGAAATTGGTTTTTGAAAATTGTATTTTGTACCGAGTTCCGAAAGGGGAACGGCCTCGGGGATTGGATTTTGGATCTTGTATTTTGGAGATGTTCTTAGCAATTGGGATTTCCGCACGGAGTTGCTCCAACCGCCTAGTAAGGATAATGGTATCGTCATCATCCCAGAGGGGAGACACAAATTAGGTGTCTACAATCATAGAAAGTGTTGATTTTGTAAAAATATGTGATTGTTGTAAGTGACACATTTAAGAAAAAAAGTACCAACTTTACTAATCATTTTGAAATAGAAATTATGGAAACATAGTAGGTTAGGATTGGGATTCGGATTCGGAAATACCTAGTTAGGTTTAGGCTAGAATTCCTCTTGGAGCTCCCAATTGCTTAGAAATTTGAGATTTGTATGGGATTTTTGAGGAATTGAATTTTGGATTTTAAGAAGCAATTTTTTTATTACGACGTTCTGATTGTGTATTGCCTCCCCTAAAATGCTGAATGTTAGGGGTTTAAATAGGAAAATGAAGGGCTAAACTCCAGCTGACGCCAACATCCAGCGCAGCAGCTGCGCCAGGCGCTGCTGACGTGGCACAGAAGCTGCCAAACAAGGACGAAGATGTCGTCCTTGTGTTTGGCTTATAGTGGGCGTACCTTTATACGAATAGTACGTTGTTTGGCACGTATTCTTGCTTGGGGATTAAGGAAGTTTGCGACTAAAAACTAGCCGTTCAGGTTTTTGAATTCGGTTTTACGGGACGAGACCCGGCTTGACCGGTTTTGTGGGTCGGAGCCCGAATTTGGATTTCTTAGTGTCATTTTGACTGGAAAAGGCCTTGTAAAACCAATGGAGTGGTACATTGGGTGAGATTGTACTTGGATTTTGAAATTGGTTTTCGGAAATTGAATTTTGTACCGAGTTCCAAAATGGGAACGTCCTCGGGGTTTGGACTTTGGCTCTTGGATTTTGGAATATATTCTAGAAATTGGGACTTCCACACGGAGTTGTTCCAACCACGCACCTAGCAAGGATAATGGTATCGTCATTATCCCAATGGGGAGACACGATTTAGGTGTCTACACATACCTAAATTTCTGCTTCAAATACAGAAAGACTCGCATTCAAGAAAAACAAAAACAATGTTTGTTTGTTTGTTTGAATGAAATGGTCATTTACGGGTTGAGTCATGTATGCTTGATTAAAACAAACAACTCTTTAACAATAAGAACTTTACTAGGTTCAAATCAATCTCTTAATTTGAGTTCCACAAAACCTTTAGCATTGTTGCTTAGACCATGTCAACAAGTTAACATTCAAAAGCTCTATTTTGATGGACTTTTGAAAGTAGATTGATTTCTAGATCAATTCAAGACAATCTAGTCTTACTTGTTGAAAGTAACAAAATATATGAACTATTGTTAAAACACCTAGACAATAAAGTTCAAAGTTAAAGATAGATTTTATGACTTTATTATTTCACCAAGATTTGAGTGAATATTGGTTTATTTACTCAATGTGATATAAGTTTGAATCTGTTTGGCTAGTTCAAAGATTCAGAAGTATAAAATCCACTTGGAAAGAAATCATAAAGATCTAGGTTAGATCATGTTGATGATTACTTAGACAAAAAATGATCATCAATAATTGTGTGTTGTAATTTCACGATCTAGCTCCATAAGATATGGCATATCTAAGTTGGAATGATCGAAGTCAATTGGTACTTGATTCGATCAATGATGAATCATAAAGACTTTTCCTATAATTTCTAAAACAAAATGCTCAACTACCACCAAACTAAACCAAATTCGTCAAAGCTATTGAAAAGTAATTTCAGAATATCTTTTCAATAATATATATATATATCTAAAGAGTTCCTAAACTCAGTGGGAGCTTAGTGTTTGTTATTCGACAAACTAATGCCCGAGTATAGATATATGTTTCATTGTGATTTATTCAAATGAGACACAAGGGTATTTTTTCTACCACGAATTTTCGAGAACATAATGTTTGTTTGCTCGAAATGGTGTCCTTTTGGATTCGTTTCAAAAATGACAAGTGGGAGAAAATAGACCTCGAAAGCTCTTCGAGGTGAACAACAAACATAAACGGACATTCCTGAGGCTTTTAGAAGTTCTTCAGAAAATCCGAACACTTATTCTTTAAGGACTTTAGAAGTGGCTTTAAAGAATAGACATCTCTTAGAAGACTTTACAAGTGTTTCAAGGAGAACCGAATATTCAAAGGACTTTCAAGTGGCTATTGATATTCTATTGTTTGATGCTCTAAACCCATGTAGGCATGAGTTCAGATCAGTGAAGCCATGAGATTCTTTTATTAGATACTGAAGAAACCTACAACTTGTAGTCAGGCTATTATCATGAAGATAAATGAGTTTATGACTTGTAAGAGAGCTATGACGAAACCCAAATTCCCTAAAATGGTTAGAGGCCATATATAGACTCAATGTATTAAATGGTTAGAGGCCATAAAACATACTCAATGTTTTGATGACAAAATTAAAATTTTGTTAAATTGCCAGAATGGTTTACATCTATTGGTTGCAAATTGGTTTTAAGGATAAAAACCGTCAAACATGGAATGGTGTTCACACACAAAGCTTGATTAGTTGGCTAAAGGTTACAAGCAAATTCATGGCGTGGATTGTGTTGAAACCTCATGCAAAATCATAATGCTGTAGTCTATAAATCAAGCAATGATTGCATATTGGTTTATATGGCAATTGGATGACAAAACGTATTCCTCAATCAAATGTTGGAAGAAACTATGTACATGGTATGTCATAGGATTTGTGGATCCAAATAATGTTTAAAATGAATGTTAGCTTATGAAATTCGGGTATGGATTTAAGCAAGCAATTGGGAATTGGAACTGTATTGTAGTGAACCTAATAAATATTTTAGTTTCATAAAATGTACATTATTCTTATAGATATATAAGAAGTTTAGTGGGAGTACGTAAAACTTAATTGGTCCTATGTGTATCACACACGTATCTCTCTATTGTGAAATAACATTCAAATGCTAATGACTTAGATCTGAAAAAATTCATCAATAATGGACCAAGGCGAAACTTAGTACATACTGGGTATTAAGATCTATTTACAAAGATCTTATAATATTGTTTTAGATTAAGTAATGGCATTTACTAAATCAAACACGAAAGACTCCATTGGAGATATTCGACCCATGTGAATAAATCTAAGTAAAGAATGTTTGGACTATGTATAAGCATTTACTAAGTTAAACATCAAAGGATCTAAATGAGATTCTTCACCTATATTATATATTAAATAATTTAGCTGGATTATGTATCGATCTACTGAAATTGAATGAGCTAAAGTTACATGAATAAAATTCAATTGGGAATTATTCTGCAAAAGAATTTATCATGTATGATATAATATGAGGTTTGCCAAAAACGTATCCAATGACTTTAGGCATGACGAACATATACCAATCTCTATTGGTCTAAGTAAAGGTCAACTAGATTGAGATCAAGAAAAACTTATGGTACTTGAAAAGGTACATAGGAATAGTTCTTGATTCAAGGAAATGAAGATATGCTAAATATTGATGCTATACGCATAAACACTGGCAAAGGATCAAGCAAGATCCCTTTGGAGTTAACCATCGGCAAGGACGAGCTACAGAGCGTCGTGTTTTGAAATGGCAACATGGATTGAAGACCATGAGTTGTTGCGTGGGAAATTAGACAGTAATTTATATGTTTAGAGATACATATGGAAAGTCTTCCACATATCTGTGAACGTACTGCTTGGATAAATAAATCCAAACAAAGCATCACTAGCAACCTATACAGTTGAAGTAAAAGTAATTATTGCCTAAGAAGCAATGAAACAGAGTTGTTTATATTAAAGAGTTCTTTACTGAACTTGGGTAGGTCACATGTCTGCTGACTTGATGGTTCTTCATTGCAAAATGCGTAGAACCACTATTGAAGTAAGAAAGACTAGATCACATAATAAACAAACTCAAAAGACCTTATCATCCTATCTCCAAAGACATTCGATGAAAAACGATATTAAGATTGGAAAAGCATGATAACTAAACCTATGCAACGAGTGAAATACAACACTCACATTGTGGCACTGGAAGTCAAATATAGTTTTGAATTCAATTAATTGTTTTAAAGATGGGTTCGAGGCCCATGGTTGCAAAACATTGGGGTTGAACATTTATCATATATGAAATGTATTTTCATACTCCATTTAATCTTGGTTAGATACTTACTTGAGAAGATTAGTATCGGGACAGACATGTGAAACGTTACTGTAAGAGATGAAAATCTGTCATAAGTTAATTTCATTACATTATTAGACATTAATCCCCAATACCTGAGTTATTTGAGATTACTTGTTTGAGAACTGGTTACTTTGACGTTGTCAAGCGTCGCACCGTAAAAGGAGACTATAACGGCAACGCTCAGGTAATCACCTATCAAAAGAATTCTAACCTCAAGATCACAAGCTTTGGAATGTCCTCCCATAAATCGGGATGAGATGCCGAAAGTTGTACACTCGGAGAGCTAGAAACTGAAAAATGCATGGCCGTGCTCAGATGAATCATAGGCGATGATTATCTGTTTATTTGATCAGTTGAACTCTGAAACCGAGAAATACCTCTGGACATAATAAGGATGACTACTCTTACCTTATGTTCATGATCAGGCATCAAGCGACAAAGGAATTAGGAAATGCACACTTGTCCCTAAGGACAAGTGGGAAACTGAACGAAAGAATGCCCTTGGTCCAAGTATGCATTTACCGCTAAGTCTAATAAATGCGGTTCAGTATTAGTTAAGAAGGTAATAATTCAGTGAGATCAAATGAACTAATTGCCTAGCTAGAGGCCGCTTCAGTTCAAGTGGAATTAATAATATTAATCCACAACTTACTATTGACTGAACCCGTAGGGTCACACAAATAGTACGTGAACGGATCAAGTATTTAAGTGAATATGTTATTCATTAAGTACTCCATTTATGATCATTCGGAAATGACGAATCTCGGTTCCAGTGGGAGCTGAAATCGCCAAAAGGCAAAGTAAAGAAATACTCCGGAAATGAAGATATTGCCGGAAACGGAAATATGGTTCGTAACGGAAATATAAATATTATCCAAGTCGTAGATGTTGCCGAAAACGGAAACATGGTTCGTATCGAAAAATATTATTGGAAATAGAAATATTGCCGGAATCGGAAATAAAGCCGGAAACGAAAATATTACCGGAATCGGAAATATTGTCGGAAAATGAAATTATTTCCGGAATCGGAAATATTAACGGAAACGTAAATATTTGTTCGAAACGGAAATGGATTCCAGAATCGAAAAACGAATCGGAAGCTCGACGAGCGACAAGCCGGCAAGCGAGTCGGCCTATTGCTCGACAAGCAACGGCCGAGCGCATAGCGCTGAGCACGAAGCCCAGCGCCCAGCCGATGGGCCTGGAAGCGCAGTGGGGCACAAGCAGCAAGCAAGGCAGCAGCAGCGAAGCAACCCGCCAAGGCAAGGCTGCAGCGCGTTGGGCCTTTGGCTAGCTGCGGTTGCGGTTGGGCCTAGGCAGGCACGCGCACCAGCGTGGCCCATCGTGGCTGCGTTGGTTGCTTCGTCTTGGCCTCCAAGAAAAGTCTGATTACTTAGTTGCCAAGTAACGTTAGGATTAAGTATTCCTAGCCCTACTATAATTGGTTTGATTAAGACTTTAATTAACATTACATGCAATTCTATTGGATAAAAATTTCAATCCTAGTAGGGTTTGTAATTCTTTTCCTAGTAAGACTCAAACTCCTTATTTCCTACCCTATAATTAAGAGGCTAGGCCCTCATAATTAAATACATCACAACATTGAAAATCATATTCTTTACTTACTTTGTGTTCAAGGGAATACATTAAATAGCCTATCTCGAATACATAAAACCTTAAGTAAAATCCTAGTTGGTTGAACCTAAGGCAGATACGAACGTGCTGTGGACTTTCTACGGAGGGCAACGTTTGAGGCTCTAAAGACTTATTTGTTCTTGTTCGGTTCGGGGGCCGTTAGGGAAGGCACGCATCACATTGTATGTAACCTAAATTATGCTAATTGACTATGTGGCAATTAATTTGGATTCTGGCTTTATGGTTTTTCCGCATGAATTATATTATTGTATCATTCATAACCTAACAAAATTCAGCCTATGTCAAAAAAAAACACGGAGTAGTATATATTTAAAGCATCAAAGTATACAAAGAACAAAAATAATGTGTTTTAGCATAAAAAGCTCCATAATAGAATTATTACTTGTTATTTGCAAACTATGAAGTGGTTATATTTTGTTATTTTTGGGCTAAGAGAGTTTTTGACAAAATAGGAATACAAAGACTCCATTGTTTTTTTTTTTTTTACCAAATTATCGCCCCAACAAGTTATTTTACCAAATTGTTGTTAAGGGTTGCTTTTTTTTTTAATACCAATTTGGTCAATTGGCCACAAAATACCTCCCCCTCAATCACGGTATATCATTGCTTTTATATTGCAATAGCATTCCTATATACTTATCTAGCCCCTTAATACTAAGTAGTTTGGGGATGCTGCAAGTTGGGGTTGATTCAATAGGTTTATAAGAAATTGGTATTTGAATGGAGCCAAGGATGTCATTAGCTTGATGGAGGTTGTGGAATGAAAAGTAAAACCACTGTGTTATGGGATGAATTGATGACGATGAAGGTTGATTAAGAAAGACTAGTAACTGGTAACACGTCGTCAGAGATATCAAGACAGACAAAACGGCTAACTCAAATGGCGGTTTATTTCAAAATAAAACGGCCTTTTGAATTGGCGGTTCATTGTTGAACCGCAAAAATAAAACATTTTGTTACTAAGTCTTGTTTACGTGAACGGTACAACGGGAATTAAACTAAAATGAGGCATATTTGGAGAATTTTAGAATCTTCTATCATTATTGCCGAAAATCGCTCTAAAAAACATGTACAACAAATATGAGCTGCTTGTTTTCACATGGTTGAATACCCCTCAACCATCCATCTATTAGAGAGAGGTAATTTTGGCGAGTGATTCAATGAGCGTCTTATCAAACCAAGAAAAAAAAGTGCAAAACATACATTGTTGGACCCCATGAAATCGATGGAAATGTAACACAACAAATATGAGCTGCTTGTTTTCACATGGTTGAATAATGGCCCATCTATAATAATTATACAAGCGAAATGGCTAACACAAGCCTAATTATTCAAATAACAATAATTGCGATAAACATTATAGGACCATATTATAATTCTACGTAGAAGTTGACTTATAATTCCAACTTTTAAAAAAAAATTACAATAATTATCGTTTTGCCACTATTCATACACCAATTTTGACCATATATTTTTACTAAATTTATTAAAAGTAAATGTAATCAAGTAATATGTATTTGAATTAATATCAATATATACATCCATAATATTAAATTTTATGATTTTTTTTTTTTTGTGTTAGCACCCGGTTTACCCTTATGGCTAATCCGGATTCGGGGCGAGTTCTGGGTGAATAGGTTCCAGTCCCATCTCAATTGTTGTTGCGGGGATCGAACACGAGTTCTCAGTTTCTCACTACCAAGTTCAGCCCCAATCACCACTGAACCAACAGACAATTGGTTTATGGTCTAACTTGTATCTTTGCAAACGTGCACGTTAAAGTGTTACAATTTTTTTGAAATAGAGGAATTATTTATTTGTTATAGATTGAATTACAAATGCAATAAAGACTGAATTCAATGTCATATATGAAGTAACAATTAAACGACTTGGCATTCATAAAAACACGAACAATTACCTCGTCAAATTTAACCAATTAATCTTATCGACATTCATAAAAACACGAATGAATGATTGATTATTGAGTATGTCTTTCCAATTTCAATAAATCTGAATAATAATCGTTGAAATTTACAAAAGTGACCCTCTCAATTCATGGGCCCACCTTTTCAACCCTCTGTCACTCTGATGAGCTTCATAGTAATTCAAACTCTGACTCGTTCCGATGGGAACCCAGGACGACTCGGTGGTAGACTTACTTACCACAGTTTACGCCATCACCAAGCAATCTAACTCGGGCGAAATCGTCCATTTGACTCAGCTCAGTCATCCCCACGCCCCAATCACTTTAATCCAATAAAAAATAAAAAATCTACTTAATTCAAGTATTTTTTTTTAAAAAATAATCTGTATGGTAAAACCCGCGTAGACCGTCTGATGCAAGAATAAAGAATTTGCTTGTTACATCCGGCAATGGAGGGTTAACCCTCCAGTCAAACTCGGGCGATTCCTTCCGGGTCAACTGAGTTTAGCTGATTTCGGGAGAGTTCCATTTTACCAGACGGATTTCTCGAGCAGAGGATGTGAATCAGCGCGGGGCCCTCGGAAGCCAACGTGGCAGTAAGAGGAGCGTTGGAAATCCTCAAGATTAACGAACCTGCCATTGGAGTCAGACCGGTTCAAGAACCGGATGATTTCCTCGAAAACTTTCTCATCGCAAGGAATAGAGAGGGGTCCGATCTGGTTCGTGAAGCCATACTCTTCCTCGGCCTGAACCAGTAGTTTTCTCAATACAGGATGGTTTAGATAACTAGCTCGGACGACGAAGCGGCGGGAGTTGCAGCCAACGGTAACAGCGATGTGACCGGCGGGAACATCGGAGGGGATGCGACGTTGTGCTGCTTTGCTCCTCCAACGGCGGAGCATCTGGCGGAGACGTACAATGTGGCGGATTTTGTTGCACTTTGGTAATCCATTGCTGTTTGCTATTGCGGTCGACATTTCTGCGATTCCTCTGTTGGTGTTTATGTCTGTTGGAAATTGAAAGTGGATGTGATTGAAGTAGTAGTGAGAATGTTTATGAGTTAAAGTTGCGCGTTGTAGTAGCAGCTGTAGTCCTATGTCGACGGAGGAAATTGAGGAGAGAGAGAGAAAGAAGATGGAGAAGAGAAGGGGGAGTTGAGAGAGACAGAGTGCGTTGATTTTATAGGAGGAAGGTTCGTTTTCTCATACTCTTTTATTACAAACTTTTATATTCTTACACAAAAGACCACATTGATGTCATACTTCCTCCGTCTTTTAATACTCGCAACGTTTGGACTTTTGCCACTATTCATATAATCTACTTTGACTATTCGTAATCTTTTTTATATAAGATAAAACATAGTCGTGTGGGATCTAGTTAGATTCGTCTCAATGAGTATTTTTCAAAACATCAATTTTTTATAATTTTTGCATAAAGAGAATTTAAGATATAAATGATCAAAGTTGTGCATTAGCATGCGAGAAACTTACAAACGTTGCGAGTATTAAAAGACGGAGGAAGTATAAGTTAGGCAATAAAATCAATTAGTTAAGCACTGAAAATAATTAGTTAAGTTAAGTACGGAAATCAATTAGTTAAACAATGAAACTCATTTGTAAAGCACTAAAACTAATTAGTCAACCAATTGAACCAATTAATTAAGCAATCAAAGTGGTCTTTCCAGTAAGGCGGTCTTACACAAAAATTACCGCTCTTTTATTTTGAAGACATTTTTTTATACACCTAATTGTTATACTCCCTCTGTCCCTTAATACTCGCACGTTTTGATTTTTTGCACTATTAACATAATTCACTTTTACCCTATTTTAATTTTAGTATGTGAAAACAAATGTTGGTATATAATATATTGTTGGCTTCATCTTAATATATATTTTCAAAATATTAATATATTTATAAGTTTTTATAATATGTTGTTAAAGATATTGATGGTCAAAGATGTGCATTGACAAGTGTTTCTAGTCGAAACGGTGCGAGTATTAAGGGACGGAGGGAGTATCTGTGTACAGCCAACTTGGTTGTACTTGTACCCCCACCAAAAACGAAACAGCGTGTGAGCACACGCATGGGCAAAAAAATATTTTAAAAAAAAATGCACGTGCTTTTAACGCAAGGTATTGCCTATAAAAAAATAAAAGGAAAATCCTTATTTTTACAGTCACCAAACAAACAAACCTAAAAGCAATATGGATCCCAGTTATTCTCGCCTGAACAGCGAGCTTGTGGGCATCCTCTATTGCTTGCCTATTAATAAAAATAATTTTACATATAGAGAATTCTCCCCCTAATTCTTGGATTTCCTGCAGTACTCCTTTTATTTCGATCGGTGTTGTGGTCGGTTTCTGAAGGAAGCCTATGATTTGAAGGCAATCTGTGAAGACATCCATTTCATCCCAATTCTTTCCTTTTAACCATTTCAATAAGTGAAGAATTGCTCTTGTTTCTGTGTCCAGATCTGAGTTGCTTCGAATTGGATAACTCATTGATCCCATATTTGAGTTGTCTTCTTTCTTGTAAGTTCTCCATCCTATGCCCGTGAAGCTTTCCATTCCCTTATTTTTTGAGCGTTTCCATGATCCATCAATGTTGGTGGCAAAGCTTGATTCCCGAATTTCCGAATTTTCGAGTGAAACTTGTTTTCTCATTTGGGTTTTGAATTGATTTCCTTTTTGTTGCTGATTTTTAACTCGGTTGTTGACCATTTCTTGGCAGACTCTTGCCCAGCTGTTTTGGAGCTCTATTATGGTCACATGATTTGGCTCCACTTTCCTAAAGACAATGTCATTCCGGTGCCTCCAGATTGCCCACAGACCTGCAAAAAACATTTAAGTTCGTTCATACATTGGTTTATCCTCCTTGCTGAGTAAATTTGTTCACGATTTAATCCATTATTGAATTGCAATGATGTGGCTCTGATTTGTGTTGATGCCTAAAGATGACACCATCCAAAATCTTGATGTCCATTCACAATCTCGAAAGAGATGAGCTGTGGATTCTTGTTCCTTTCCACAGAACACACAGACAGGATCCACATTGATCCCTCTTTTCAAAATATTGATTTTTTTGGCCACTACATTGTGGCATAACTTCCATATGAAATATCTTCAATTTGTGTAGAGTGTTGATGACCCAAAACGTTTTCCAGAAATTGCTTGTATCACTCATTTCTTTGTGTGGGATGTTGTTTCAATCATTTCTTTGTATTGATCATCCTTCCCGAGCCTAATTTCCAGGCAATTCCATTCTTTAATTCCTTGGCCACTCTAACAATACCTTTATAACCCCAAGACCAATGTGGTTTATCCTCTCCTGATAGTGCTGCTTCCATAGTTGTTCTAGAATACTTCACTCTGTATATTCTGCTAAGGAGGCTATCCTTTTTATGATGGCACCTCCATGCGTATTTATATAAAAGTGCTTTGTTGAATAACTCTGTATTGCGAATACCCAATCCCCCAAATCCTTTAGGGTTCTCAAGAAGGTATTTGTTTCTCTAGTGGATTCCATATTGATTTCCTTTCCCTTTCCAAAAGAATTTTTTGATCATACTATCCAGGGAGTTTGAAATTTTTTTTGGCATTCGAAAGATGAAGAGTACATGGTTGCACAACGAGGTCAGGATACCGTTGATTAAGATGAGTTTACCTGCCTGAGTTAGAGATTTAGCACTCCATGAACTAATTCTATCAGACACTTTGTCGCAAAGGAATTTGAAATCCCTTGATTTGGCAGAAGAAAGTGCTACTGGAGAGCCCAAATAATTACCCAATTCTTCCTTTTGGTCAATGATTAGTATATTCTTTAATTCCTCTTTTATCTCTGGTTGGATATTCGGGCTGAAAATGACGAATGACTTGTTTAGATTAATCATCTCTCCTGACACTTCGCAAAAAGAATTTAGAGTCTTTTTCAGTTGGGAGCATGCTTCCTTGTCTGCTTGAATGAAGAATAGTGCATCATCGGCAAAAAGAAAAGGTGTGAGATAGAAGGAGCTCTTCTACTGATCTTAATCCCTTTAATACCTTGTCTTTCTTCTAGGCTCAGCAGTTGGTGGGATAGAACCTCCATACACAAAATAAACAAGTATGAAGACAAGGGGTCTCCTTGTCTCAGACCGCACTTCGGGGTGATAGGGTTTGACGGTTCCCCATTAACCAGAATCTGGTACATGACTGTGGTAATGCATTCCATAATCCATGTAATCCAATTAATGGGAAAGTTCATACCTTGTAAGATTTTGTGAATGAAATTCCATTGAATGCGGTCGTATGCCTTATTCATGTCTATCTTGATCGTAGCCAGCGGTTGTTCCCCTTGTTTCTTCCTTTTGATGTGGGTTAGAATTTCATGAGCTATAAGTCCTGCGTCCCCCATTAGTCTTCCTTGGACAAAGGCATTTTGGAAGGGTCCAATTATTTCTGGCATGATGAGACTTAAACGCTTGGTAATGCATTTAGAGATGACTTTGTATATTACATTACATAGGCTTATTGGTCTGAATTGAGATACTTCTGATGGGTTTTCAACTTTGGGGATGAGAGTGATAAAAGTATGATTCCATTCTTTGAGGAGTCTCCCATTGGAAAAAAAAATCTATACTCCGTTAAAAATATGTTGCGCCATGGTCTCCCACATAGATTGAATTACCTATCCCGTTATGTTGTCTGGTCCTGGAGATTTGGATCTTTCAATAGAGAAAGCAGCTCTTTATTTCTTCATTTGAAAACGGTTTGTTTAGTGATGAAATATGGTCTTCAGATAGTCTCATTTTTTCCCAATTGAAATCAAATTCTTGAATGCAAGTTCTCTTTGGGATCGGTGCATTACTTTGGTTGTGCCGAGGAATTGCTTTGAGAGTGTTGAGAAAGATTTTTCAAATTGTATCTGAATGTTCTCATTCTCGGACAACCATTTCCATCTTCATCCTTTATCGTAAAAATGGCATTGTGCTTGGTTCTGCCTTTTGAAGCTCTGTAGAAGAGGGAGGAGTTAGAATCACCCTAAGTGGACCAGTTTAGACGTGCACGTTGCTTCCAGAAGTCAAGCTTTATTTGGATCTCCTGTTCTCTGTTTGACTTAGAACCATTTGACTTAGAGGATTATGGTAAATGCGAATCATGTTTACTTGGCAAAATGACAAAGCAACCTTTCTCTAAAGTTGGAGAAAGAGCAAATGAACTATTGGGTTTAATCCATACAGATGTATGTGGACCAATGAGTACAAATGCTAGAGGTGGTTTCAGCTACTTTATCACTTTCACTGATTACTTCAGTAGGTATGGTTATGTCTACCTAATGAAGCATAAGTCTGAATCCTTTGACAAATTCAAGGAATTTCAGAGTGAAGTAGAGAATCAATTAGGCAAGAAGATTAAGGCACTGCGGTCTGATAGAGGCGGTGAATATCTGAGCTATGAATTTGATGACCATCTGAAAGAATGTGGAATTCTATCAGAATTGACTCCTCCAGGAACACCACAATGGAACGGTGTGTCGGAACGGAGGAACAGAACCTTGCTAGACATGGTCAGGTCAATGATGGGTCAGGCCGAACTTCCATTAGAATTTTGGGGACATGCACTAAATACAGCTGCACTCACTATAAATAGAGCTCCGTCTAAAGCTGTTGAAAAGACTCCATATGAGTTATGGTTTGGAAAGCCTCCAAATGTGTCTTTTCTTAAGATTTGGGGATGTGAAGTATACGTCAAACGATTAATTTCAGACAAACTTCATCCAAAATCTGACAAATGTATCCTTGTGGGCTATACAAAGGAAACAAAGGGGTATTACTTCTACAATACATCTGAGAACAAGGTGTTTGTTGCTCGAGATGGTGTCTTTTTGGAGAAAGATCACATTTCCAAAATGACAAGTGGGAGAAAAGTAGACCTCGAAGAAATTCGAGTCGAACAACAAACTCTAGAGAATGCTCAAGATGACATTCAGGATGAAACTCAGAGATCTTTAGAAGAATCTGGTGAGAATCATGGTCAATCTAGAAATGTTACCCCGCGTAGATCGCTAAGATATAGATCTCAACCGGAAAGGTACTTAGGTATTTTGACGAACGAGAGCTATGACGTTCTATTACTTGAAAGTGATGAACCTGCGACTTACAAACAAGCTATGACGAGCCCTAGCTCCAAGCAATGGCAAGAAGCCATGCAATCTGAATTAGACTCCATGTCTGAAAACCAAGTATGGGATTTGGTCGATTTGCCAGATGGCTACCAAGCCATTGGAAGAAAATGGGTTTTCAAAATGAAAAAGGACAAGGATGGGAAACTTGAAGTTTTCAAAGCTAGATTGGTTGCAAAAGGTTACAGGCAAGTCCACGGTGCGGATTACGATGAAACCTTTTCACCAATTGCAATGCTAAAGTCTATTCGGATAATGTTAGCAATCGCTGCATATTACGATTACGAAATATGGCAGATGGATGTCAAAACTGCTTTCTTAAACGGCGTTTTAACAGAAACTGTGTTTATGACACAGCCTGAAGGTTTTGAGGATCCAAAGAATGCTAAAAAGGTATGCAAGCTAAAGAAGTCAATCTACGGATTGAAGCAGGCATCCAGGAGCTGGAATATACGTTTTGATGAAGCAGTCAGTGACTTTGATTTCATCAAGAACGCAGACGAATCTTGTGTATACAAGAAGGTCAGTGGGAGCAAAATTGCTTTCCTAGTATTATATGTCGACGACATATTACTTATCGGAAATGACATTCCTATGTTGAACTCTGTCAAGATTTGGCTTGGGAAATGTTTTTCGATGAAAGATCTAGGAGAAGCACAGTACATATTGGGCATCAAGATTTACAGAGATAGATCTAAAAAGATGATTGGACTTAGTCAAAGCACTTATATCAATAAGGTGCTTGATAGGTTCAAGATGGCGGACTCCAAGCGAGGCTACCTACCCATGTCTCATGGAATAACTCTAAGCAAGACTCAGTGCCCAAAAACACTTGATGAGCGTAGACGAATGAATGGGATTCCATATGCATCATTGATTGGTTCAATAATGTATGCTATGATATGTACACGCCCGGATGTTGCGTACGCACTCAGTGCTACGAGCAGATACCAGTCAGACCCAGGAGAGGCGCATTGGACTGCTGCCAAGAATATTCTGAAGTACCTGAAAAGGCACAAAGATGACTTCCTGGTCTATGGTGGAGATGATGAATTAATTGTTAAAGGCTATACGGACGCAAGTTTCCAAACCGACAAAGATGATTTCAGATCACAGTCTGGGTTTGTCTTCTGCCTCAACGGAGGAACAGTAAGCTGGAAAAGTGCTAAGCAAAGCACCATTGCGGATTCTACAACTGAAGCGGAGTACATTGCTGCACATGAAGCAGCAAAGGAAGCTATATGGCTAAGGAAGTTCATAGGTGAACTCGGTGTAGTCCCCTCCATTAAAGGACCAATAGCCCTGTATTGTGATAATAACGGAGCTATTGCACAGGCAAAGGAGCCTAGACACCACCAAAGAGTCAAGCATGTACTTCGTAGATTTCACCTTCTACGAGAGTTCGTTGAAAGAAAAGAAGTCGAGATAAGCAAAATTGGTACTGATGACAACATATCAGATCCATTAACTAAACCTCTGCCGCAGGCGAAGCACAACTCGCACACTGTAGCTATGGGAATCAAGCATATTGGAGAATGGCTTTGATGTCTCTGTTTAATGTTTTAAAGTTTTAGAGTTTAAATCTTTGTAAAACATTATTGGTTAATCATTCACAATAAATGAAAAGAATTCATTTTTCCATTTAATTTGTGGTTTATTAAATGATGAGTCCCTTCAATTTGACGATATATTCAAGATAGACTGTCAGACCAGTCCTGTGACTAAGAAATGTCTATCAAGTGAACTTCAATGTCAAAAGTTGAAAATGGTCCCTGGTCGGAGTTTTCTATAAAGATGGACGCATAGAAAACGTTAGACGACTAGAATGCAAGATGACTAGTAGTTTTGTTTCTTGAACTATGTGGACATGGCAATGTCGCAATCATTTGCATAGATATTTACTTTGGGAAGACTAGTATCGGACAGACCTATGAAACTTTACTGTAAGAGATGAAAATCTGTCACAAGTAAATTTCATTAAAATTATTAGACACTAATCCTCAATACCTGAGTGATTTGAGATTACTTGTTTGAGAACTGGTTACTTTGACGTTATCAACCGTCGCACCGTAAAAGGAGGCTATAAAGGCAACGCTCGGGTAATCACCTATCAAACGAAGTCTAATCTCAAGATCGCAAGATTGGGATTGTCCTCCCATAAATCGGGATGAGATGCTGAAAGTTGTACAAGGCCACTCGTAGAGCTAGAAACTGTAAAATGCATGGCCGTGCTCAGATGAATTATAGGCTATGATTATCTGTTTATTTGATCAGTTGAACTCTGAAACCGAGAAACACCTCTGGACATAATAAGGATGACAACTCTTACCTTATGTTCAAGAGAAAGCATCGAGTGACAAAGGAATTAGGAAATTCACACTTGTCCCTAAGGACAAGTGGGAGACTGAAGGACATAATGCCCTTGGTCCAAGTATGCATTTAATGGTAAGTCAAATAAATGCGGTTCAGTATTAATTAACAAGTTAATAATTCAGTGAGATCAAGTGAGCTGAATGCCTAGCTAGAGGCCGCTTCAGTTCAAATGGAATTAATGATATTAATCCACAGCTTACTCTTGACTGAACCCGTAGGGTCACACAAATAGTACGTAAACGGATCAAGTATTTAATGGCATTAAATACTCCATCTATGGATATTCGGAATCGACGGATCTTGGTTTCAGTGGGAGCTGAGATCGTCACAGGCAAGAAATGAATACTCCGGAAACGATGATATTGCCGGAAACGGAAATATGGATCGTATCGGAAATATAAATATTATCCAAGTCGTAGATGTTGCCGGAAACGGAAACATGGTACGTATCGGAAAATATTATCGGAAATGGAAATATTGCCAGAATCGGAAATATTGCCGGAAACGGAAATATTGTCAGAATCGGAAATATTATCGGAATCGGAAAATAATTTCGGAAACGGAAATATTAAATATTTGTTCGAAACGGAAATTAATTCCGGAATCGGAAATATTAAATATTGTTCGTATCGGAAATGAATTCCGGAATCGGGAATTTAATCGGAAGCGTATCGTACGAATTAGCATCGGACGAGGCCCGCTAGACGAAGGCCCAGCACGAAGCCAGGCCTCGCCCAGCGAGCCAACGCGCACCATCGCACGCCAAGCCTCGACCAGGCCCAGCACAAGGCCAGGCCCAGCCAAGGCCTTGGGCGCGCGCGCAGGGAGCACAGCAGTGGGCCGAGCGCTGTGCGCCTAGCGTGGGCCGCAAGGCTTGCGCGGGTGTACGGTGCTCGTGCAATGCTTGTGCGGGAATCCTGAAGCAATCAGGATTCGAAGTGTGATTAAATCCTAAAACTATTAGATAATGATTATTTAATTAGAGTCCTAGTAGGGTTATAATTAAATAAATTAGTATCCTAATAGGATTCCAAAACCCTTTCCATAACTCTATAAATAGGTGCCTAGGGTCACATATTTTCATAGATTATTCAAGTATTCAAAGTGAGTTTTTGAGAGAAAATTCAGACACATTCCTTGACTAAAAGTGCCGAAAATCTTTAGTACCTTAAGGGCGATTCTAGTTGGTCAATCTTAAGGCGGATCCGGACGTGCTGTGGACTATCTACGGAGGGACGACACTTGGAGTCCTAAAGACTTGTTCTTGTTCGGTTCGGGCGCAGCTAGGGAAGGCACGCAACAAAGAGTATGCATCTAAATTATGCTATATGATTATGTGTAAATAATATGTATTCCTGGCTTAATGGTTGTTTCCGCATGATTTATGAATTGTCATATGTATCATAACCCAACACCAACCCCCACAAACTTTAGGCAAGCAAAACTGATCCCAAGCAACTAGTGCTTTCCTTGAGTTCCCTTCAGCTCCAGTCCATAAGAAACACCTACAGATTCTTTGAATCTCTTTCAACACCTTCTTAGGCATAATGAATATCTGACACCAGTACAACTGGATGCCAAATAAACTGATCTAACCAGTTGCAACCTTCCAGCATAACTGAGTAGTTTTGCAGACCAACTTCTGACCCTTGCTATAGTCTTCTCAATAAGAGGCTTACAGTCTGTAAAGCTCAGTATCTTAGTTGAGAGGGGGACACCAAGGTACTTAAAAGGGAAAGAACCTCTAGGGATGACAATCTTAGCTAGGATACTTTGAGCTACAGAATCAGGCACACCAGCCAAATACAGTTCACTCTTCATCATATTAGCTTCCAAACCAGAAGCAGCAGAAAATTTAGAGAAAGCCTCAAAAAGGAGAGAAACAGAAGCATCATCTCCCCTAGCAAACATTAGTAAGTCATCTGCAAACATCATGTGAGTCAGCTCTATTCTTTTAAATCTTGGGTGAAATCTGAACCCTTTTGAATTGTTGAGGGAGGACAAGCATCTAGAAAGATATTCCATTCCTATTGCAAACAGGAATGGTGACATTGGATCACCCTGCCTCAACCTCTTCTGAGCAGGAATTGGCTTGGAAGGAAACCCATTCACCAAAATAGAATAAGACACTGAGCATAGGCAAGCCATAATCCACTTTAAAAACTTATCAGGAAAGCCCAGTTCTTGCAACATACTCTTCAAGAAAGGCCATTCCAGGGAATCATAGGCCTTTTTAAGGTCTACTTTTATCATACATCTAGGGGACACATGTTTCCTGGAATAGCATTTTACCAACTCAGTAGCCATTAGGATGTTATCAGAAATGACTCTCCCTGGAATAAACACAGATTGTGCTGAACCCACTATTTCTCCAATGACTGGTTGCATTCTATTTGTCATAATTTTTGATATCAGCTTGTAGATCATAGAACAACAGGCAATGGGCCTGTAATCTTTAACCTGAGTTGCATTCTGAATCTTTGGCATCAAGGTAACCACAATATTATTCACTTGCCTCAGCATATGCCCTGTCTGAAAGAAATGCTTAACAGCTGCATACACTTCCTCCTTCACTATATCCCAAGCTTTCCTGAAAAAAAGACCATTTAGACCATCAATGCCTGGGGCTTTGTTCACATCAATGCCTTTAAGAGCTTCATCAATCTCTTTGTTGGTAACAGGCTGAATCAAATTTTCTGCAGCTAGAGGAAAAAGTTGCTTGCCCTGTCTAACAAGCTCAATATCAATACCAGTGAGATAAGGAGCTGCAGTACCAATAAGCTTCACATAAAACCCCTTGATTTCTGCTTTGATATCATATGTGGTAACCAGTTTATCTCCAGCATCATTGTATAGTACATCAATTCTATTCCTTGAAATTCTCTCTTTTATGGCACTAAAAAAGAATTTAGTGTTTGCATCCCCCTCTTCGATCCACTGAATTCTAGACTTTTGCCAGTAGGCACTCTCCTGGATTTTCAAAAATTTCTTCAGTAACCTATTATAAGCTGATTCTTTGTGCTGTAATTCAGTGTCTGTGCTATCATTGGCCAATTCACTTTGCACCTCATCAAGTTCTTCCCTGAGCAAATCAATTCTCTCATCTAGTCTAGCAAACTCCTTTCTGGTGTAGAGTCTTCAATCCACCTTTGACCACTTTCAATTTCTGCCACAAAGAAAACATGGGTGATCCAGTGCATCTCTGAGCCCAACCATCTTGGACAATTTTCAGAAAATCCACATGAGTGGCCATATAGTTGAAAATTTTGAAAGGCCTTCCTCCAGCTGCCCACTCCACTCTACAATTCAACAACAATGGTGAGTGATCTGACAACCCAGGGTTCATAAAATCAACCACTGCATCAACATATTTATTATGCCAGTCAATATTCCCTAGAGCTCTGTCAATTCTAGAAGAAATTCTAGCATTCCCTTACCCCTTATTGCTCCAAGAAAAGAAGTGCCCACAAGTCTTGATTTCAGCTAGATCAGCAATATCAATACACCCCTCAAAATCTCTGGTTTCAGCATCATGGACAGGATTACCATTGATTCTATCCCCTGAGTAAAGCACTGCATTGAAATCTCCCATTATTAGCCAAGGACCGACAGTAACTGTACTCAGCTGAATCAAATCAGTCCACAAAGGTCTCCTAGTTTCTACTGAGTGCAAACCATACACTGCAGTGAATGCAGTTTGAAAATTCCCAGACTTGGCCAAAACATCACCATGTATCAGTTGCTCAGTGCATTTTGTTAATTGAACTGTCACCACCTGGTGTTTCCATCCCACCCATATCCTTCCCCTTGGAGAAGCAGAATAGTTCATTTCCCATCTCCAAGTTGGGCCAAATTTTCTCTGAATCTTTAGATGATTATTGTTCTTCACCCTTGTTTCCAGCAAAGCAAATACTACAATATTGTTGTCAGCAGCAAACCTTTTCACCTCCCCCACCTTTGAAGGGTCATTTAGACCCCTAATATTCCAAGAGAAAATATTCATGGAGGAAACTCCTCACCCTCTCCCTCTCTTTCACCCTCTTCCTCTGAAATATCTGCAACAGCTGCATGAACTTGGGCTAGGCCAAGAAAGATATTTTGAGTTTTAGCCTCCCTTTTCCTCCTTGAAACCACTCTCCAACCATCATCTAGAGTAGTTGTGTGACCTGATTTTGGAGTATAAAAATCTCCAGTAGGCACCACCTCATCAGCTATAGATGGAATTTCCATTTCCTGCACCACCTCAGTTGTAGGGGGTTCTACTACTTCTTTCTCAACTACTTTCTTAGGCCTCCATACTTTCTGTATTTTCTGTTGTGCTGGACCAGTGGGAGCAGGTTGGAAACGTGCACCAACACTCTTCTTAACACTACAGTCATGGCCAACAGTGTTACAAGCTTTACAAAAAGGTGGGAGCCAATCATACTCCACCTTCTGTTTGATGGTCACTCCTGAGTGGTCCTGAATCAGCACTTCCTTAGGGAGATCCTTAGTTACATCAACCTCATTCAAGAGTCTAGCAAATGAGATCCTTAATTGCTTCGAGGTGCAATCATTAGCAAACAGTGGCACCCCAATCAAGCTACCAATTCTACTTAGGGAGTCACTCCCCCAACAACATAAAGGGAGATTGGGAAATCTCACCCACACAAGAACTACACGAAGGATTTCATCTTGGAAATTAAATCCAGATGACCATGGCTTTGTTATCATAGGTCTTCCATAGAAAGTATAAGGTCCAACTTTCAAAACATCATCTCTGTCTTTTTTTGAGCTAAATTTTATTACAAAATAGCCTTCATCATGTAAAAAGACACCTTTGGGGATTGTTCCGCAAATGTTATATGTATTTAACTGTATTCCCCTACAGTGGTATCATGAGCCTTATGTATTAAAGCATTTTTTAGCATGATTATATGTTTTTGTATGCTGTCGAATTTTCCTTTTTTTTTCCTAATTTTTTCGAATGTTTCTGGATTATTGGATAGATCGCAGAAAGCAGTTCTGAATTCGAAAATTGTTGAAATTTCGATTTTTCTGACCCTACACTGATTGAAAAAGATTTTCTTAGATCAACTCATGAGAACAGAATTGCAAAAACAGGCCTCGAAATATGCGTTTTTGAGCGTTTTTGTTAATTAACGAATTAAAATTAACAAATTCGGAAAGTTTTTCAATTAATCGGTCGACCTAAACTACTCGGAATTGATTGAAATTTCTCCCTACTATTGTTGGGTATATTTTAAAATTATGGTAAAATTTTCGGCCATAAATGTTAAGTATAAACCCTAATTTCACTTTCCCCAAATTCGAAAATTTTAGATCGCTAATTGTTATTTTAAATAATTTAGATCTGGAAATTTGGTTAATTAAGAAAGGGAATATAATTTCATGTAAGTGGCGGTCTTTAAAAATTATTGGATTAAAATTTTGATTAGATTCGTTAGTTTTAATGAACACTTAAACCAAATTGGTAAAAATCTGAATTTTAAATGTTTAGAACGATTTAAAATTTGAGATTCGATTATCAAAATGTTCAAATTTTTTGTTGACATTGTTCATTCGTTAAAATTTAAATATTTTTAGCCTAGATTTAATAAATTTTGCAAAATTGGATTGTTGTAAAAATTAATTAAATCGTAAACTTGTTATTTTTCGAAAATAAAAACGGTTAATTTTGTGAAAAATAACTAATGCAAATATGTTTCGTGAAATTAATTTTTTTTTTTAATTAGTTGTTAGTTATGGCACGAACCAAAGGCACGAACAAGGGGTGTGCGGTGCGTGTGGCTCGTCGTAGCCCATGAGCGCTGCCTCCCCGCAGCACAGGCGCAACAACGCAGACAGCAGCAAGCGAGCTGCGTGCCGCGCGCGCTGGCCGAGTGAGCGAGCAAGGCAGGCAGGCCTTGGCTTGCGTGTTAGGTTATGATACATATTAATAAATATAAATCATGCGGAAAAACCATAAAACCAGGAAACATATTATTTACACATAATCATTTAGCATAATTCAGATGCATACACTTTGTAGCGTGCCCTCCCTAGCTGCGCCCGAAACGAACAAGAACAAGTCTTTAGGACTCCAAGTGTCGTCCCTCCGTAGATAGTCCACAAGCACGTCCGGATCCGCCTTAAGCTTGACCAACTAGAATCGCCCTTAAGGTTACTAGGATTTTTGGTTATTTGGGTTGCAAGTGTTTGGCTGATTTTTGCTTAAAAATCTTACCTTTGAATACTTCAAAATCATCTTTTAAATATGTGACCCTAGGCCCTTATTTATAGAGTTTATGGAAAGGAATTATAATCCTACTAGGATATGGATTTATTAATTAGAATCCTATTAGAACTCTAAATAATAAATTTAATCTTTTAGGATTAGGATTTAATCAATGCACGAATTCCTATAGGATTAGGATTCGTTACAAACACGAGCACACACACACGCATGCACGCCCGCACGCAGGCCTTGCGGCCCACGCTGAGCGCACAACGCATGCGGCCTCGCAGCCCATCAGCTTCGTGCGCGCTTGCCAATGCTTGGCTGGGCCTGGCCTTGCGCTAGGCCTGGTCGAGCACTTGGCGTGTGGCTTGCTCGGCGTTGGCCTAGCCTCGTGTTGGGCCTTCGTCTAGCAAGCCTCGTCCGATGCTAATTCGTACGATACGCTTTTCGATTAAATTCCCGAATCCGAAATTTATTTCCGATACGAACAATATTTAATATTTTCGATTCCGGAATTAATTTCCGTTTCGAACAAATATTTAATATTTCCGTTTCCGCAATTATTTTCCGATTCCGATAATATTTCCGATTCTGACAATATTTCCGTTTCCGGCAATATTTCCGATTCCGGCAATATTTCCTATTTCCATTAATATTTTCCGATACGTACCATGTTTCCGTTTCCGGCAACATCTTCGACTTGGATAATATTTATATTTCCGATACGATCCATATTTCCGTTTCCGGCAATATCATCGTTTCCGGAGTATTCATTTCTTGCCTTTGACGATCTCAGCTCCCACTGGAACCAAGATCCGTCGATTCCGAATATCCATAGATGGAGTATATAATGCCATTAAATACTTGATCCGTTTACGTACTATTTGTGTGACCCTACGGGTTCAGTCAAGAGTAAGCTGTGGATTAATATTATTAATTCCACTTGAACTGAAGCGGCCTCTAGCTAGGCATTCAGCTCACTTGATCTCACTGAATTATTAACTTGTTAATTAATACTGAACCTGCATTTATTAGACTTAACATTATATGCATACTTGGACCAAGGGCATTATTTCCTTCAGTCTCCCACTTGTCCTTAGGGACAAGTGTGCATTTCCTAATTCCTTTGTCGCTCGATGCTTGCTCTTGAACATAGGTAAGAGTTGTCATCCTTATTATGTCCAGAGGTGTTTCTCGGTTTCAGAGTTGAACTGATAAAATAAACAGATAATCATAGCCTATGATTCATCTGAGCACGGCCATGCATTTTACAGTTTCTAGCTCTCCGAGTGGCCTTGTACAACTTTTAAGCATCTCATCCCGATTTATGGGAGGACAATCCCAATCTTGCGGTCTTGAGATTAGACTTCGTTTGATAGGTGATTACCTGAGCGTTGCCTTTATAGCCTCCTTTTACGGTGCGACGGTTGGTCAACGTCAAAGTAACCAGTTCTCAAACAAGTAATCTCAAATCACTCAGGTATTGAGGATTTAGTGTCTAATAATTTTAATGAAATTTACTTATGACAGATTTTCATCTCTTACAGTAACGTTTCATAGCTCTGTCCGATACTAGTCTCCCAAAGTAAGTATCTATGCAAATGATCCATGTCCACATAGTTCAAGAAACAGAACCACTAGTCATCTTGCATTCTAGTCGTCTAACGTTTTCTATGCTTCCATCTTTATAGAAAACTCCGACCAGGGACCATTTTCAACTTTTGACATTCAAGTTCATTTGATAGACATTTCTTAGTCACAGGACTGGTCCTGACAGTCTATCTTGAATATTTCGTCAAATTGAAGGGACTCATCATTTAATAAACCACAAATTAAATGGAAAAATGAATTCTATTCATTTATTGTGAATGATTAACCAATAATGTTTTACAAAGTATTAAACTCTAAAACTTTAAAACATTAAACAAGGAAATCAAAGCCATTCTCCAATATGCTTGATTCCCATAGCTGCAATGTGCGAGTTGTGCTTCGCCTGCGGCAGAGGTTTAGTCAATGGATCTGATATGTTTCGTCAGTTCCAATCTTGCTTATCTCGACTTCTTTTCTTTCAACGAACTCTCGTAGAAGGTGAAATCTACGAAGTACATGCTTGACTCTTTGGTGGTGTCTAGGCTCCTTTGCCTGTGCAATAGCTCCGTTATTATCACAATATAAGGCTATTGGTCCTTAAATGGAGGGGACTACACCAAGTTCACCTATGAACTTCCTTAGCCATATAGCTTCCTTTGCTGCTTCATGTGCAGCAATGTACTCCGTTTCAGTTGTAGAATCCGCAATGGTGCTTTGCTTAGCACTTTTCTAGCTTACTGCACCTCCGTTGAGGCAGAAGACAAACCCAGACTGTGATCTGAAATCATCTTTGTCGGTTTGGAAACTTGCGTCCGTATAGCCTTTAACAATTAATTCATCATCTCCACCATAGACCAGGAAGTCATCTTTGTACCTTTTCAGGTACTTCAGAATATTCTTGGCAGCAGTCCAATGTGCCTCTCCTGGGTCTGACTGGTATCTGCTCGTAGCACTGAGTGCGTAAGCAACATCCGGGCGTGTACATATCATAGCATACATTATTGAACTAATCAATGATGCATATGGAATCCCATTCATTCGTCTACGCTCATCAAGTGTTTTTGGGCACTGAGTCCTTCTTAGAGTCATTCCATGAGACATGGGTAGGTAGCCTCGCTTGGAGTCTGCCATCTTGAACCTATCAAGTACCTTATTGATATAAGTGCTTTGACTAAGTCCAATCATCCTTTTAGATCTATCTCTGTAAATCTTGATGCCCAATATGTACTGTGTTTCTCCTAGATCCTTCATCGAAAAACATTTCCCAAGCCAAATCTTGACAGAGTTCAACATAGGAATGTCATTTCCGATAAGTAATATGTCGTCGACATATAATACTAGAAAAGAAATTTTTCTCCCACTGACCTTCTTGTATACACAAGATTCGTCAGTGTTCTTGGTGAAACCAAAGTCACTGGCTGCTTCATCAAAACGTATATTCCAGCTCCTGGATGCTTGCTTCAATCCGTAGATTGATTTCTTTAGCTTGCATACCTTTTTAGCATTCTTTGGATCCTCAAAACCCTCAGGCTGTGTCATAAACACAGTTTCTGTTAAAATGCCGTTTAAGAAAGCGGTTTTGACATCCATCTGCCATATTTCTTAATCGTAATATGCAGCGATTGCTAACATTATCCGAATAGACTTTAGCATTGCAACTGGTGAAAAGGTTTCATCGTAATCCACACCGTGGACTTGCCTGTAACCTTTTGCAACCAATCTAGCTTTGAAAACTTCAAGTTTCCCATCCTTGTCCTTTTTCAGTTTGAAAACCCATTTACTCCCAATGGCTTGGTAGCCATCTGGCAAATCGACCAAATCCCAAACTTGGTTTTCAGACATGGAGTCTAATTTAGATTGCATGGCTTCATGCCATTGCTTGGAGCTAGGGCTCGTCATAGCTTATTTTTAAGTCGCAGGTTCATCACTTTCAAGTAATAGAACGTCATAGCTCTCGTTCGTCAAAATACCTAAGTACCTTTCCGGTTGAGATCTATATCTCTGCGATCTACGCGGGGTTATATTTCTAGATTGACCATGATTCTCACCAGAAACTTCTAAAGATCTTCGAGTTTCATCCTGAATGTCATCTTGAGCATTCTCTAGAGTTTGTTGTTCGACTCGAATTTCTTCGAGGTCTACTTTTCTCCCACTTGTCATTTTGGAAATGTGATCCTTTTCCAAAAAGATACCATCTCGAGCAACAAACACCTTGTTCTCAGATGTATTGTAGAAGTAATACCCCTTTGTTTCCTTTGGATAGCCCACAAGGATACATTTGTCAAATTTTGGATGAAGTTTGTCTGAAATTAATAGTTTGACGTATACTTCACATCCCCAAATCTTAAGAAAAGACACTTTTGGAGGCTTTCCAAACCATAACTCATATGGAGTCTTTTCAACAGCTTTAGACGGAGCTCTATTTATAGTGAGTGCGGCTGTATTTAGTGCATGTCCCCAAAATTCTATTGGAAGTTCGGCCTGATCCATCATTGATCTAACCATGTCTAGCAAGGTTCGGTTCCTCCGTTCCGACACACCGTTCCATTGTGGTGTTCCAGGAGGAGTCAATTCTGATAGAATTCTACATTCTTTCAGATGGTCATCAAATTCATAGCTCAGATATTCACCGCCTCTATCAGACCGCAGTGCCTTAATCTTCTTGCCTAATTGATTCTCTACTTCACTCTGAAATTCCTTGAATTTGTCAAAGGATTCAGACTTATGCTTCATTAGGTAGACATAACCATATCTACTAAAGTCATCAGTGAAAGTGATAAAGTAGCTGAAACCACCGCTGGCATTTATACTCATTGGTCCACATACATCTGTATGGATTAAACCCAATAGTTCAGTTGCTCTTTCTCCAACTTTGGAGAAAGTTGCTTTGTCATTTTGCCAAGTAAACATGATACGCACTTACCATAATCCTCTAAGTCAAATGGTTCTAGAATTCCTTCCTTTTGAAGTCTTTCCATGCATTTCAAGTTAATATGGCCTAGTCGACAATGCCACAGATAGGTGAGATATGAATCATCCTTTTTGGCCTTTTTGGTATTTATGTTATAAACTTGTTTGTCGTGATCTAATAAATAAAGTCCATTGTCTAATCTAGCAGATCCATAAAACATCTCTTTAAAATAAAACGAACAATTATTGTCTTTTATTAAAAAGGAAAATCCCTTAGCATCTAAGCAAGAAACAGAAATGATGTTTTTAGTAAGACTTGGAACATGGAAACATTCTTCCAGTTCCAAAACTAGCCCAGAGGGCAACGACAAATAATAAGTTCCTACAGCTAATGCAGCAATCCGTGCTCCATTTCCCACTCGTAGGTCGACTTCACCGTTGCTTAACTTTCTACTTCTTCTTAGTCCCTGTGAATTGGAACATAAGTGTGAGCCACAACCAGTATCTAATACCCAAGAAGTTGAATTAACATGAGTAAAGTCTATAACGAAAATACCTGAAGATGGAACGACTGTTCCGTTCTTCTGATCTTCCTTTAGCTTCAAGCAATCTCTCTTCCAATGCCCCTTCTTCTTGCAGTAGAAGCATTCAGATTCAGAAGTGGCTTGACTGACCTTCTTTTTTTCAGATTTGGCGCCAGTTTGCTTAGTTGGGCTGGCCTTGTTGCCACCTTTCTTAGCATTCCTCTTCTTTCCAGATTTCTTGAACTTGCCCCCACGCACCATAAGCACATCTTGCTTATCACTTTTGAGCGTCTTTTCAGCGGTCTTCAGCATACCGTGAAGCTCAGTGAGCGTTTTGTCCAGACTATTCATACTGTAGTTCAGTTTGAACTAATCATACCCGTTATGAAGAGAATGGAGGATGGTGTCTACAACCATTTCCTGAGAGAATTGCTGATCCAGCCGAATCATATTCTCAATGAGTCCAATCATTTTGAGAACATGTGGACTTACGGGCTCGCCTTTCTTAAGCTTGGTCTCAAGAATTTGCCTATGAGTCTCGAATCTTTTGACCCGAGCCAGATCCTGGAACATGTTCTTTAACTCACTGATGATCGTGAAAGCATCTGAGTTGATGAACGTTTTCTGTAGATCTGCACTAATGGTTGCAAGCATTAGACATTTCACATCCTTGTTGGCATCAATCCAACGATTGAGGGCTGCCTGAGTGACCCCTTCGCCTGCGGCTTCGGGCATCGCCTCTTCCAGGACATACTCCTTTTCGTCCTGCATAAGAACTATTTGCAAGTTCCTTTGCCAGTCAAAGAAGTTTTTCCCGTTCAACTTCTCCTTTTCGAGAATTGATCGAATGTTGAATGAATTGTTGTTTGCCATAGTAAAACTACAATTGAAAAGAATAAACAAATAAATAATCATTCATAGTTTCTCTTAATAAACTTAAATTCTAGCATACATGCATAATTTAATGTTCATTAAGCATTTTATTCAAGTTATGTGTTCCGGCAGGTGTGAATAAAATGATTCCAAGATCCTAAAAACCATTGAAGAATTAAGCACATTATGTATTTAGGCTCAATTCTAAAATCTTTTAGGTAAGCAAAAGCCTTTTGCTAATAGTCTAGAAACTACTCTTGGTTGATAGGTACGTCTAAGAAATTATTATAACACTAGTAGAAAAAACCCTTATTGCAGCGGGCTTTTAGACCCCTGTTGCAGCGTACATCGTATGCTGCAACTGGGGGGCCTGCAACAAGTCTGAACTTGTTGCAGCGTACAATGTTCGCTGCAAAAAGTGATTTGTTGCAGCGGGCTTTTAGATGTACGCTGCAACAAGTGCCAAAAAATTGGCAAAATTTTGGACTTGTTGCAACGTACATATATATGTACGCTGCAAAAGACTCAACTTTTTGCAGCGTACATTTATTTGTACGCTGCAACAAGTCTGAATTACTCAATTTTTTGCAGCGTACATTTATTTGTACGCTGCAACAAGTCTGAATTTTTGCGAAATTTTTTTCCCTTGTTGCAGCGTACAACATATATGTACGCTGCAAAAAAGCACTTTTGGCGGGAAAATTCTAATTTTGTTTAGGGATACCTAGAGTGCCTTGCACCAAATATAGAAACCTGTCAAAACAATAATAGAATAACGCAACCTGTATAACAAATATAAAAACAACAACTGGAGTTTGTATACTATATATCCCAAAACCAAAGTGCACATATTACATTTAAATATATGTTCCAATTTCAACATAAACATACATTTTAATATAAAATTTATTCTATAACAACTAAACCAACTCGATCAAGCGCGCTAAAGCCAATAATAAATACTTGTTGGTAAAAAACTTAGCCCATTGCTCACGAACCACATCAAATTCCTCGCATAAGGCGCAATCCTCGGAGTGTAGACCTTTACAAAAACAGAAATTTAAATTAAACATTAGATTAAATACAAATTAAATATCACATTTTAACATTCAAGAAACTAATGACAATGTCCTAATAGTCTAAAATGAGTCCTTAGGTTCTTTAGTTCAAAGTTGGGAGCGAAAATGTCATTTTAGCCTAAATATGACCTATAACGACCCAATGAGCCTATAGGTGCATAAATAGATTGGAACGAGTCTTAGATCGTTAAAATTATGCATATTAAACATGTAATAAGTTTTAAATGAGTCCTTAGGTTCTTTATTTTAAAGTTGGGAGCGAAAATGCCTTATTTTAGCCTAGATATGACCTATAACGATCAAACAAGCATTAAATGGGTATAAGTAGATTAGAATAAGTTCTAGAAACTCAAAACTAAGCTTATTAATCATATAATAATTTAAAAATGAGTCCTTAGGTTCTTAAGTTCAAAGTTGGGAGCGAAAATGTCATTTTAGCCTAAATATGACCTAAAACGACACAATGAGCCTTAAATATGCATAAATGGATTGGAACGAGTCTTATAAAGTTAAAATTATGCATATTAAACATGTATTAAGTTTAAAATGCGTGCTTAGGTTCTTTATTTTAAAGTTAGGAGCGAAAATGCCTCATTTTAGCCTAAATATGACCTATAACTATCAAACAAGCATTAAATGTGCATAAACAGATTAGAATAAGTCTTAGAAACTTAAACTAAGCATATTTATCATATAATAAGTTTAAAATGAGTCATTAGGTTCTTAAGTTCAAAGTTGGGAGCGAAAATGTCATTTTAGCCTAAATATGACCTATAACGACACAATGAGCCTTAAATGTGCATAAATGGATTGGAATAAGTCCTAGAAAGTTAAAACTAGAATATAAAACATTTAGTAGGTTTAAAATGAGTCCTTAGGTTCTTTAGTTCATAGTTGGGAGCGAAAATGTCATTTTAGCCTAAATATGACCTACAACGACCTAATGAGCCTTAAAGGTGCATAAATAGATTGGAACGAGTCTTATAAAGTTAAAATTATGCATATTAAACATGTATTAAGTTTAAAATGAGTGCTTAGGTTCTTTATTTTAAAGTTAGGAGCGAAAATGCCTCATTTTAGCCTAAATATGACCTATAACTATCAAACAAGCATTAAATGGGTATAAGTAGATTAGAATAAGTCTTAGAAACTTAAAACTAAGCATATTTATCATATAATAAGTTTAAAATGAGTCATTAGGTTCTTAAGTTCAAAGTTGGGAGCGAAAATGTCATTTTAGCCTAAATATGACCTATAACGACACAATGAGCCTTAAATGTGCATAAATGGATTGAAATGAGTCCTAGAAAGTTAAAAATAAGCATATAAAACATTTAGTAAGTTTAAAATGAGTCCTTAGGTTCTTTGGTTCATAGTTGGGAGCGAAAATGTCATTTTAGCCTAAATATGACCTATAACGACACAATGAGCCTTAAATGTGCATAAATGGATTGGAATGAGTCCTAGAAAGTTAAAAATAAGCATATAAAACATTTAGTAAGTTTAAAATGAGTCCTTAGGTTCTTTGGTTCATAGTTGGGAGCGAAAATGCTTCATTTTAGCCTTAATATGACCTATAACGACCCAATAAGCCTTAAATGTGAATAAATAGATTGAAATGAGTCTTAGAAAGTTAAAACTAAGCATATTAATCATGTAAAGGGTTTAAAATGAGTCTTTAGGTTCTTTAGTTCAAGGTTAGGAGCGAAAATGTCTCATTTTAGCTTAAATATGACCTATAACGACCAAACAAGTCTCAAATGTGCATAATAGATAGGATTGAGTCTTGAAAAGTTAAAAATAATCATATGAATCATGTAATAAGTTTGAAATTAGTTTTTAAGTTCGTTAGATCAAAGTTGGGAGCGAAAATGTCATTTTAGCCTAAATATGACCTATAACGGCCAAAGAAGTCATGAATGTGCATAAATAGATTGGATTAAGTCTTGTAAAGTTAAAACTAATCATATAAAACATTTAATATGTTTAAAATGAGTCCTAAGGTTCTTTATTTCATATTTGGGAGCAAAAAAGCCTCATTTTAGCCTAATATGACCTATAACGACCAAACAAGCCTTAAATTTGCATAAGTAGATTGGAATGAGTGTTAGAAAGTTAAAACTATTCATATTAAACATGTAATAAGTGTAATACTCTGAGAAAATATGTAGCTTTTCCTATTTGGTTTATTGTTCACAAATCAGGATCTTTGGACAACAACAAATGCTTATTAATCCAAGAAGCTTTTCCTATTTGGTTAAAACCCACACATTATTCACAATCTTCAACTTTTGTGATAATCATAAATCATAATGGACAAGCACTGTAGAATAGAGGTAGTCTAGATGCCTGAAAAACCTATAGCCTGGATATCGAACCTCCTAGTTAGATGAAAGCTCGTACCTGACCAGATGTGGCCAATCCATCAGTTAAAAGAGAGACAGCCAACCACACTTGCATACAGATTTGATGAGCAGCCATAGCTAGAGGACCTTGACGAGCAGCCATCGAGGTCCCAATCGTCATAGTTATCAAAACAGCCACAGTTCTTCCAATCAGAAATCCACCTGGAAAAAAGGTAAACATAAGGAAACAGACGGCAATCCAAACATGTACGAGTAACACTTTAAGTAGGTACAAACAATGGCCACTTAAGCAGACTAATTTAAGAAGTTTGTAATGGTGATTATTAAGTAGAAGGTTATTAAAATCAATGTGTTGGATAAAGAATCAAAAACAGAAAATAACCATAAACATTTCTCTGACACTCACCAGATTTTAAATAGACCCCAAACTTCAGATCTCCAAATTTTGGAGGTAATAATATTACTCTCTTGCTAAGAAACCAAATCATCAAGAAGCTACCTATGTATCTGGAGCACAAACAAGCAGCATGATTACCAATATAGTTAAAAGAAAGCCGACTAACAGACTTCAGGAAGAAAGTGCATACTGAGACACAACAGTGGCAGTGGCTGCTCCAGTGACACCCATCTGAAAATAATTTATGAAAAGCGGGAACAGAAAAACAGCTGCAAGATTGGCAACACCTGCATGCAGATCATCAATGTACAGACATAAAAAGTCAAAAAGAAGGAAATTAAGAAATAGAGACTAAAAATAAACAGAAATAAATTATAACAATTAAAATAGAGTAACCAGGGGATAAAAAAAAAAGTACAAATGCAATGTTGAGGCTTGAAAACATGCCTAGACAGAATACAGGGGTTTTTGTGTCCTTAAATCCCCTCAGCACACCCTGAAGAGCCAGAGAAAGTACAACAGCGGGGGCACCAAGAGCTCTAAGCGACAGAAACTTCTCTGCTTGTACTCGCATAGGAGAATCCTGCAAGGCAATTGCAGTTGAACATTAAATAACGCCAGTATGCAATACGTAATCAATGTACTAAGAATAAATTTGATCATGACCAGCAGGGATAACAAAGGGCTCGTTGGTCAACTTCACGAGTTTCACTACTGAATTCGTCATGGAAACAAAATCTCAATAACCATTTAACTATTTAGAATACATGATAATCAAGTAATACAATAGTTCAATGGCAAAGATTATGACCAGAATGACAACATTCAGAATATTTTACCTGAAGAAGACTTTGCTAAATCTTCAGCTACGAAAGAAGTAGCAACACTAAGAAGTGGTATGTTGAATAACTTTGAAATGATATTAAAGATAGACATAGAAACACCAGCGGATGCCAGCTGTACAGGACCTGCACACATAATGAAAACAAAGTGAGATCATTGACACACACAAAATAAGAGAAAACAAAGTTTTTTTTAAATTCAAAATAAAGAATAAGATTTCAACCTAAACTGCCAATATAAGCTGTCTCCATCAGCTGAGCCATAGGATCAATGGCCTGGCTAGCTATTGCCGGTAAAGAAAGCATTATAAGCTCCCGTTTGACATTTGGAGGAGGCAACTGGTTGAGGGGCTGAAGTACAGACTCACTGCGAAGTCATTAAAAATAAACTAACATAAAAGGGACATGCTTAAAACTTAAAGATTCAAATCAACAGTAGTTTCAACATAATCATTATCGCAGAGAAGTATTTTTACCAACGTATATTTTTTAGATGCGTGGATCAAATAGTTGTAATGTGGTATCACCAAAAGATCAAGTAACACAAAAAATAAGAATAAGAATAATTTATATTATCAAACCCTAAAAATACGAAATTAGGGGAAAATCAAGAATTGACTGAAAGCAAACCCTAAAAATACGAAATTAGGGAAAAACAAATACAAAAAGTTAGAAAACTATACCTCCTCAATTTCGAAGGCGGCTGAGTTCGAAGGCTGAGGTCGAAGGCCAGATGCTTGGAGAGAAAGAGTCGAGCAAATTTTCACAAAAACCAAGACGAATTGTCACCCAATTTCAACAATTACTTGCAAAAAACCCAAAAAAACCACGAATTAGAGAAAACTTAGAACAAAAAAGGGGGGATTCAGAAAAAAGCGTCGAAATGGGAGTTACCTGGGGAAGAAACCGCGGCAAGAAAACGGGGGAGAATTCACGAAAAGGACCTCAGAATTGGGGGAAGTCTGGCTTATCTGGGTATAAGCAAAGAGAAAGAGAGAGAGCATACCACAACTGTAGCATCGTGCAAGACAGAAGTAATTGTCCATTCACCATTTTTCTAAATCAAAAAGAAACCCAAAAAGGGAAATCGTCAGAAATGCAAGAAATTTCTGAGAGACAAATCATCGAACAGTTTATGTGCATAGAAAAAGGCAGAGAAAAACAATAAAACAATAAAAAATTAACAAGGGTCAAAGAGAATATACAGAATCGGAGTCGAGGAGAGAGAGACAACGGGGGCAGCGAGGGGTGCCGAGGCCAGGATTAATGGTGGGATCATGGTGATACACATTTCCAGTTCGAAGCTTCTCCTCGTACACTTCTCGGGTTCCCATTTTTTACGTCTCCCCTTTCAAATTTCTTGAAGCGAAAGATAAGATGTAAAATTGAGTGTGGTGGAGTGAAGGAACTGCGGGGATGACGATGGGAGGGGGTAGGGCAGCGACAGAATTCAAGGTGGTGGTTCAGGCGGAGAAAGAAGGGATTTAGGAGAGAGAAAGAGAGCAGATGAAGAAGAAGAAGAATGAGGAGGTGAGAGAGTACGCAGGGAAAGCTGAGGGAAGAAGAGGGAGTATGAGCGTCCTTAGGTTTGAGATCCGAAATGTTTTTCTTAATTAGCTTTGCAGCGAAATTTTTTTATTGCAGCGGGCTTTTATCTGTACGCTGCAAAATAAATGGGCTATTGCAGGGGGCTTTTACTTTGTACGCTGCAAAAAACTCTCTTGCTGCGGGCAATTAATTTGTACGCTGCAACAACCCTTTATAAAGTTTGACCCGCGTTGACCTACTGGTTGTTGAAGCGTATTATTACATGTACGCTGCAACAAGGGGGTTGCAACAAGGGTTTTTTCTACTAGTGTTAGGTAAACCTATCGATTTTTCCACAACATAAAAGGACTCCTTACTTATATCGTTGAGTTTCACCAAAACTAACATGTACTCACAATTATTTGTGTACCTTACCCCTTTAGTACCGATAAGTAACACCTCGCTATGGCGGAAACCTATTACTAAGATCGATGAAAAAAGGATATCCAAGTAAGTGTTATTTTGGCATGGCACCTTTTAACTCAATTTTTTAAGTTTGGAACTTAAGGCTCTTACTATGTTGGTTAGATTTTAAGTGAACTAAAATCCTTAATCATGCAACATAGTCAAGCCACAATCTCATGCATATTTAAGACATATTTAAAAGCAATAAATAACTTAAAACATGCATAAGATAAATATGATCTAGTATGGCCCGACTTCATCTTGAAGCTTCAACTTCAAAGTCCGTATTGAAAATCTCCGTGGGAGGCGCCATTTTCTTCAAATAGGATAAGCTATAATTAAACTAATTACAACTATTTGATGGTACGCAGACCATATTTGAATTTAAAAACAAATTTGGTGCTTTAGATCAATTACATTCAAATTAATGGTACGCAGACCATATTTTCTATCCTATTTGGGCCAAACTAGTCACTTCATAACCTGCAAAACAGTACATATACAATATATACCATTCACCCATTCATTATCATGAACTGCCCACATAGCTGGTTAGTAAAACACGTTATGCATCACATAAATATTTGCAGCAATTAATCAAGGGCACCAATAATCTACCAATTATTCAGTCCTTATTAATTCTAATCAAGTTGTTTAACCTTAAAGGATTTGTAGACCTAATCAAGAGTTTATGACTAAAGTTGCTCCCACTTAAACCAATAAATTCACATGCTATACTAATTTTAAACATAAAAATGTATTTCTAGTCTAACCGGAAACATACAAATTTAATTAAAATTTAAAGCTCATATAAATTTATAATTGAATCCATTTATTTAATTTATTTCAGTCGAATTTAATTTAATTCAAGGTTTTTAATTTTAGTAAAATAATTAGAATAAATTAATATTTATAATAATTATAATATTCAAAATTAAAATCCAAGAAAACAATTTAAATTATTAATTTTAAAATTAATTAAAATTACTCGAACTGAAAATCTCAAATTAAAATTTCAAACGATTTAATCGTAACACAAGGTACGCACACCACCACACAACGCACGGCCATAGGCCACACGCACACGCAGCCATCGCTGGCCACGATGCTCGCAACCTCTGTGCTATGTCGCGTCTGCTGCTGCTTTCCCTCGCAAGGCACCGCTCGCTGCACGCGACCCAGCGCTCGCTGGCGCGAGCCAGTGCGCGCTGTGGCGCAGCTCGCTTGCTGCCCACACACGACTGCTCACTTGCCTTGCCCCTCGCCCTCGCCCATAGCATAGCACACACGGCTAGCTCCTTTGCTTCGCGCGCGCTACGCTATGTTGCTCGCTGCATTCGTACCGCACGGGCGACGAGCTCCCTTGCTCATCGTCGCGTGCTCGCACTATACAACACCCCTTAAGGGTAACACGTAGCTTCCATTGCTTTGTGCGTGCAACATTCATGAGCATTTTCATAAAAATTTAAAATTTTTAATTTAAAATTAATGACAAATTAATAAAACATATTAATTTCATAATTTTAGGGCGAAAAATCAAAAATTTATTAATCAATTAATTTCCGATTAACATGGATTCAAATCTAGGTCATAAAAATTAAAAATTTAACATAAATTAACAATTTTTATGGTGGATTTTAATCATCGGTACCTAATTAAATTATTAATTAATTATGAAAAACAAATCAATTCTAAATTATTCGAATTTCAACAAATTAATCATAATTACAAATTAGGTTGTATAATTAACAAGTCTAGGCATTCATAATTGTTAAACATATACAGTAGGTCAATCAAAAACACAAGATGTATCAACAAGAATCGCAAATACTTAATTTAACATCTTAAATTTACAAACTTTTGCGTTCGAAAAACTAAAACCTCCGAAAAGTCATAGTTAGGCTTCGAATTTGGGAATTCTGGGTTCGGCGGAAAAAAATTGTTTTTGTCAAAATTTTAGAATGCCTTTTACATGCGAAATTGACACAAAAATCACTCGATTTGGATGAGTAACGAAGAAACTGCCGAAAAACTGCGTACATATAATTAAATAAACGCAATTTGCAATTAATTACGAAAATTAATCACCCCTTTAATTCTTTGCAAATTTGTAAAATTTAACCATGTTCATGCAATTTAGATTTTGAAAATAATAAGAGGCTCGTGATACCACTGTTAGGTTATGATACATATGAATAAACATAAATCATGCGGAAAAACCATAAAGCCAAGAAACATATTATTTACACATAATCATTTAGCATAATTCAGATGCATACACTTTGTAGCGTGCCCTCCCTAGCTGCGCCCGAACCGAACAAGAACAAGTCTTTAGGACTCCAAGTGTCATCCCTCCGTAGATAGTCCACAGCACGTCCGGATCCGCCTTAAGCTTGACCAACTAGAATCGCCCTTAAGGTTACTAGGATTTTTGGTTATTTGGGTTGCAAGTGTTTGGCTGATTTTTGCTTAAAAATCTTACCTTTGAATACTTCAAAATCATCTTTTAAATATGTGACCCTAGGCCCTTATTTATAGATTTTATGGAAAGGAATTATAATCCTACTAGGATATGGATTTATTAATTAGAATCCTATTAGAACTCTAAATAATAAATTTAATCTTTTAGGATTAGGATTTAATCAATGCACGAATTCCGATAGGATTAGGATTCGTTACGAACACGAGCACACACACACGTATGCAAGCCCGCACGCAGGCCTTGCGGCCCACGCCGAGCGCACAGCGCATGCGGCCTCGCAGCCCATCAGCTTCGTGCGCGCCTGCCAATGCTTGGCTGGGCCTGGCCTTGCGCTGGGCCTGGTCGAGCACTTGGCGTGTGGCTTGCTCAGCGTTGGCCTAGCCTTGTGTTGGGCCTTCGTCTAGCAAGCCTCGTCCGATGCTAATTCGTACGATACGCTTTTCGATTAAATTCTCGAATCCGGAATTTATTTCCGATACGAACAATATTTAATATTTTCGATTCCGGAATTAATTTCCGTTTCGAACAAATATTTAATATTTCCGTTTCCGGAATTATTTTCCGATTCCGATAATATTTCCGATTCTGGCAGTATTTCCATTTCCGGAAATATTTCCGATTCCGGCAATATTTCCTATTTCCATTAATATTTTCCGATACGTACCATGTTTCCGTTTCCGGCAACATCTACGACTTGGATAATATTTATATTTCCGATACGATCCATATTTCCGTTTCCGGCAATATCATCATTTCCGGAGTATTCATTTCTTGCCTTTAACGATCTCAGCTCCCACTGGAACCAAGATCCGTCGATTCCGAATATCCATAGATGGAGTATTTAATGCCATTAAATACTTGATCCGTTTACGTACTATTTGTGTGACCCTACGGGTTTAGTCAAGAGTAAGCTGTGGATTAATATTATTAATTCCACTTGAACTGAAGCGGCCTCTAGCTAGGCATTCAGCTCACTTGATCTCACTGAATTATTAACTTGTTAATTAATACTGAACCACATTTATTAGACTTAACATTATATGCATACTTGGACCAAGGGCATTATTTCCTTCATTGCGAGCTGAGAGCAAGCAAGGGGCAAGGCTTCATTGCCTTGCGCGCAGCGACGAGCATAACAGCGAGCCACGAAGTAGCGCATGGTTGTGGTAGTGTGCGGTGAGGCATGCGGAGCATGGGCGATGAGCTCGTGGCCTCGTATGGCCACACGCAGCACATGGCAGTGCTGGGTTGGGCGCAAGCCTAGCCCGCATTGCACAATTTTGGCAATTTTTGTTTGTTGGGCTTTAAATTTAATATTTGCATTGAAAATGGCTAACGGGATAATTAATTAATTATTTTATTTAACTTGGGCCGGGACGTGAGTTTAATTAAATATTTAAATATTAATTGTCCAAAATAAAATATTGGTTTGAGTGGGTGCCGCTTAATGAAATTAAAAATGAAATAATTACTCCCTCTGTCCCAGATTAGGTGTTACACTTTCCTTTTTTGGCCGTCCCAGATTAGTTGTTACACTTATAAATTAGGAATGACCCCACAATTATTATATTGTCTCTCTCTTCCCACAAATTATTTTTTTCCCCACACCCTCTCTCATTCAATTAAAAAAATACCACTAACTCCTCGCATCTACTTTTTCAATAAAATAACAATTGATAACCAAACAATCACTTATCACCTAAAACTTTGTGCAAAGGTAAGTGTAACAACTAATCTGGGACGGAGGGAGTATTTTAATTATTTTCGTAGGCGCTTTATTTTAATTAAATTAAATTTTGATTAGAATAAATTCTAAGGATTAATAATTCGGAATTGATTAATCTTTTAGGACTCGTTTATGTGAACATGAATTTTAAATAATTCATGTAAATACTTGCATATTTTATTGGGCCATTCGTTTTAGGATACGAATGGATGAATGCATAAAATGTATATTTTATGTAATGCAGGTACTCCAAGTGACTAGTATGGCCAATCTAGGATAGTTAAATACGGTCTGTGAACCGTTTTATCTTTGAATGTAAAGTTTTAAATATGGTCTGCGTACCATTGAAATTTTGATGTAATTTTATTATTTCAAGTATTTCTAATTTAGAACTTTAAGTTAGCATTGAATGAAAATTCAAGACGATGCCAAGCTAACAAGATGGTGAAGAAGATTGGATGCTTCAAGACAAGAGTTTTGGGCCATACTAGTTCACCAATTTTATTTATGCACTATATATTGTGAATGTATGAATATATTATACATGAACGTTGTTTGTATGCTCGATTAGATTTAGTTCACTAAATAATTGAACCAACATAGAAACAATTAGGTCCAAAGTAATATTGAGTTCAAAAGTTGCCTTCCAAATCATGCACTTACAAAAATCTAAGGATCTAACGTAGTAGGTTTCCGCCAAAGCGAGGTGCTATTTTAGTCGACTTAGATGGTAAGGTATCCCAAAGGAACACGTTGATTGTGGTTATAACTCAAACAACAATGGCATATGTTATGGCAATGGGATAAATTATGGTATTAATTTATTAACCAAGAATAATTTGGAGATTACTAGCAATAGGTTTTGTTTACCTAGAATCTTAAAAGACTTAAGACATGCCAAAGCTGCTTAAGGATTTAGGACTTTTAGGGTCTTGGAATCGTTTCATTCATTTTTGGACAATGTTTTGCTTTTGCATGAATGAACTGTTTAATAGCTTTAATGATTGCATGTTAGCATTTATTTCAAAGTTATTAAGTTATGAATGCTTATTTATTGCAAATTCTTTTCAAATGTAGTAATCAAATGGCCGCAAACAAAACAACAATCAAATCATCGGAAATTCTGGATGTCGAGTTAAACTTGACTAACTATCTTGAATGGGAAAGGAAACTTATCGAAGTTTTAAATGTTAACGACATGCGCTATCTCATCGAACAACCTTTTCCTAGCTATTATGCGCGGGGTATGACTCCAGAAAGGTACAGAAATTGGGCACTTCAGAAGTACCTTGTCTCGGAGTTTATCCTAAAGTCCATTCCCGAGATTTGGAGAGGGAGGTTCATTACTTTTGAGCCTCATGCTCTCCTAAGTCAACTAAGGGATATTTGTCGTGTGAGGTATCAACCCAAGGGCCAAACTGGTGGCAACAGGGTTGATGAATTGGCTAATTCAATGAGCAATATTAAACTCATTACCCCACACAGGTCGTGTCTAGAGAACGAGCTTCTAGAGTCATAAAAGCGCATTTACTCAACTAAAATGGATAGAAACACACCAATTCGGTCTCATGTGAATATGATGTCTGGATTATTCTTCACAATTGAGAGACTTGGTGGTTCCATCAGAGAGCCAATAGCTATTGCACTAGTGATGAATTCTCTTCACAGGGATTATGAGGGGATTAAGATGTACTATCTCTTTAATCAGAAAGAGAGCACATTCTGTCAACTTGTGGAATTTCTCGAGAAATTCGAGAGAATCCTTAAGTTCAAGCAAGACCCTTTGAATGTGAAGTGCATCAAATTCAAGAAAGTGTGCAAGGGGAAGAAAACAAAGGATGCATCTTCATCCACTCCCGGAGGGAAACTGGCGCCTTCCAAGAGCAAGATGAGGAAGAATGCTTCTCCTACAACATCTCAATGCTTCAATTGTAATGAAATTGGTCATTACAAACGAGATTGCCCTAAACTAAAGGAAGAAAAGAAGGATGGAAACGTCGCTTGTCCTTCAGGTATGTATGTTATACATTGTAATCTTGCTAATTCTACTTCCTGGGTATTAGATAATGGTTGTGGCTCACACTTATATTCCAATTCGCATGGACTAAGGAGAAGTAGAAAGCTTGATAAAGGCGAGATGGATCAACGCGTGGAAAATGGAGCACGGATTGCTGCATTAGTCGTAGGATCTTATTTTATTTCTTTGCCTAGTGGTTTTGTTTTGGAAATAGAAAACTGTTACTATGTTCCTAGTATCACCAGAAACATCATTTCCGTTTCAAGTTTGGATTCTAAAGGTTTTAGTTTTCAATTTAAAGACAACAGTTGTTCTTTTTCTTTGAATGGAATGTTTTATGGTTCAGCACAACAAGAAAATGGTCTATATGTGCTAGATACGAGCAAACACATTTATAACATAAATACTAGAAAGGCTAAAATGGGTGATTCTGATCTCACATATCTGTGGCATTGTCGATTAGGCCATATAAACACAAAGCGCATGGAATTACTTCAACGGAAGGGCATTCTAAAATAATTCGACTTAGAGAAGATTGATCAATGCGAATCTTGTTTACTTGGTAAAATGACAAAGCGACCTTTCTCAAAGGTGGGAGAAAGAGCAAGCGAACTACTAGGGCTAATACATACGGACGTATGTGGGCCTATGAGTATGAAAGCTAGCTTAGAGGTGATTTCAACTATTTCATAACGTTTACGGACGATTTCAGTAGATATGGCTATATTTACTTTATGAAACACAAGTCTGAATCGTTTGAGAAATTCCGAGAATTTCAAAATGATGTAGAGAATCAGCATGGCAAGAAAATCAAAGCTCTAAGATCAGATCGAGGAGGTGAATATCTTAGCCACGAGTTTTATTACCATCTAAAAGAATCCGGGGACACCTCAATAGAATGGAGTGTTGGAACAGAGAAGCAGGACCTTACTCGTTATGGTCAGGTCAATGATGGGTCAAGCCGAACTCTCTTTACAATTTCGGGGACATGCATTGCAAACAGCAGCACTCACATTGAATCATGCTCCGTCAAAAGCTGTTGAAAAGACTCAATACGAATTATGGACAGGGAAACTTCCAAAGTTTTCTTTTCTAAAGATTTGGGGTTGCGAAGCATATGTCAAGCGATTAATTTCGGACAAGCGCAAAATCTGAAAAATGTTTCTTCGTTGGGTATCCAAAAGAAACAAAGGGGTATTACTTCTACAACAAGTCAGAGAACAAAGTATTCGTTGCTCGTGACGTTGTACGTCTTTTTGGAAAGAAATAATATTTCCAAATTGACAAGTGGGAGAATAATAGACCTCGAAGAGATTCGAGACGAACAACGAACCAAGAACCCTTTAGAAGCAGTTAAAGGTGAAGAACCTCCAAGGCCTTTAGAAGAGCCAGTGGGAGTAGTTCCTCAAGACGTTGTTGCCCCTCGTAGGTCACATAGAACTAAGGTTCATCCGGACAAATGGACAGGCGTCCTCTTGACTGAAAACTTAGATGTTCTCATATTAGATAGTGATGAACCTATGACTTACAAGCAAGCTATGACGAGCCTAAGCTCCACTAAATGGTTAGAGGCCATGAAATCTGAGATAGACTCCATGTCTGAAAATCAAGTCTGGGATTTGGTAGATTTGCCGGATAGGTTTACACCTATCAGATGCAAATAGGTCTTCAAATTGAAGAAAGACAAAGATGAAATTGTACACATATACAAGGCTAGATTGGTAGCAAAAGGTTACCGGCAAGTTCACGGCGTTGACTACGATGAAACCTTTTCTCCAGTCGCTATGCTTAAGTTTATTCGAATAATCCTTATGATTGTCGCGTTTCATGATTATGAAATATGGCGAATATTAATGGATGTCAAAACTGCCTTCTTGAATGGTGTTCTTGAAGAGATTGTGTTTATGACACAGCCGGAGGCTTTTGTCGATCAAAAGAACCAAGGAAAGGAATGCAAGCTTAAGAAATCCATTTATAGATTAAAGCAAGCATCAAGGAGCTGGAATAAACGATTTGATGAAGCACTTACATTGACAAAGTGCTAGCTAGGTTCAATATGATGGAAGCCAAGAGAGGCCTATTAGGTTATGATACATATGACATTACATAAATCATGCGGAAACAACCATTAACCCAGGAAACATATTATTTACACATAATCATATAGCATAATTAGATGCATACTCTTTGTTGCGTGCCCTCCCTAGCTGCGCCCGAACCGAACAAGAACAAGTCTTTTAGGACTCCAAATGTCGTCCCTCCGTAGATAGTCCACAGCACGTCCGGATCCGCCTTAAGATTGACCAACTAGAATCGCCCTTAAGGTACTAGAAAATTCGGCACTTTTATGAGCAAGATGTGTTTTAATTTTCTCTCAAAAAACTCACTTTTGAATACTTTGAAACTTGTATATAAATTATGACCCCTAGGCCTTTATTTATAGAGTTTATGGAAAAGGAATCGTAATCCTAGTAGGATGCGAATTAATTGGAATTAGAATCCTACATGAATTCTATTTAATTAATTTATCCAATTAGGAATAGACATTTAATCATACACTGACTCTTGCAGATTCAGGAATCACGCATGAGCACAAACTCACACACACACGGCAGCCACAAGGACTGCCCATGCGTGCGAGCTGCAGCCCACGCAGCAAGGCCCACGCATCCGTGGCCTTGGCGCGCGCTGGGCTTGTGGCGTGCGTGCTTGCTGGGCGACGGCCTGGCTTCGTGCTGGGCCTTCGTCCGGCAGGCCTCGTCCGATGCTAATTCGTACGATACGCTTCCGATTAAATTTCCATTTCCGGAATCTATTTCCGATACGAACAATATTTAATATTTCCGATTCCGGAATTAATTTCCGTTTCGAACAAATATTTAATATTTCCGTTTCCGGAATTATTTTCCGATTCCGGCAATATTTCCGATTCTGACAATATTTCCGTTTCCGGCAATATTTCCGATTCTGGTAATATTTCCATTTCCAATAATATTTTCCGATACGTACCATGTTTCCGTTTCCGGCAACATCTACGACTTGGATAATATTCATATTTCCGATACGATCCATATTTCCGTTTCCGGCAATATCATCGTTTCTGGAGTATTCATTTCTTGCCTGTGACGATCTTAGCTCCCACTGAAACCAAGATCCGTCGGTTCCGAATATTCATAGATGGAGTATTTAATGCCATTAAATACTTGATCCGTTTACGTACTATTTGTGTGACCCTACGGGTTCAGTCAAGAGTAAGCTGTGGATTAATATCATTAATTCCACTTGAACTGAAGCGGCCTCTAGCTAGGCATTCAGCTCACTTGATCTCACTGAATTATTAACTTGTTAATTAATACTGAACCGCATTTATTAGACTTAACATAGAATGCATACTTGGACCAAGGGCATTATTTCCTTCAGTCTCCCACTTGTCCTTAGGGACAAGTGTGCATTTCCTAATTCCTTTGTCGCTCGATGCTTGCTCTTGAACATAAGGTAAGAGTTGTCATCCTTATTATGTCCAGAGGTGTTCCTCGGTTTCAGAGTTCAACTGATCAAATAAACAGATAATCATAGCCTATGATTCATCCGAGCACGGCCATGCATTTCACAGTTTCTAGCTCTCCGAGTGGCCTTGTACAACTTTTAAGCATCTCATCCCGATTTATGGGAGGACAATCCCAATCTTGCGATCTTGAGATTAGACTTCGTTTGATAGGTGATTACCTGAGCGTTGCCTTTATAGCCTCCTTTTACGGTGCGACGGTTGGTCAACGTCAAAGCAACCAGTTCTCAAACAAGTAATCTCAAATCACTCAGGTATTGAGGATTTAGTGTCTAATAATTTAATGAAATTTACTTATGACAGACTTTCATCTCTTACAGTAAAGTTTCATAGGTCTTGTCCGATACTAGTCTTCCCAAAGTAAGTATCTATGCAAATGATTATGACATTGCCATGTCCACATAGTTCAAGAAACAGAACTACTAGTCATCTTGCATTCTAATCGTCTAACGTTTTCTATGCGTCCAATTTTATAGAAAACTCCGACTAGGGACCATTTTCAACCTTTGACATTCAAGTTCACTTGATAGACATTTCTTAGTCACAGGACTGGTCCTGACAGTCTATCTTGAATATATCGTCAAATTGAAGGGACTCATCATTTAATACTAAACCAAGATTAAATGGAATATGAAAATACATTTCATATATGATAAATGTTCAACCCCAATGTTTTATAACCATGGGCCTCAAACCCATCTTCTAAAACAATTCATGGAATTCAAAGCTATGCTTGATTTCCAGTGCTACAACGTGAGTGTTGCTTCTCACTTGTTGCATAGGTTTAGTTATCATGCTTTGCCAATCTTAATATCCTTTTCATCGAATGTTCTTCGAGATATGATGATAAGATCTTTTCGAGTTTGTTTATTATGTGATCTAGTCTTTCTTACTTCGATGGTGGTTTTACTCATTTTGCAATGAAAAACCATCAAGTTAGCAGACGTTTTTCTTGCTTCAAGAGTGGTTCTACGCATTTTTCAATGAAGAAACATCAAGCCAGCAGATAGGTGATCTACCCAAGTTCAGTGAAGAACTTTAAACAACCCTGTTTTATTGCTTCTTAGGCAATAATTACTTTTACTTCAACTGTATAGGTTGCTAGTGATGCTTTGTTTGGATTTACCTATCCAAGCAGTTCATAGATATGTGGAAGACTCTCCAACTATATCTTAGAACATAGAAATTAATATTTTAATTTCCCACGCAACAACTCATGGTCTCCAACCCATGTTGCCATTTCAAAACACGATGCTCTATAGCTCGTCCTTGTCAATGGTTAACTCCAAAGGGGTCTTGCTTGATCCTTTGCCAGTGTTTCTGCGTGTAGCATCAATATTTAGCATATCTTTATTTCCTTGAATCAAGAACTATTCCTATGTACCTTTTCAAGTACCATAAGTATTCTTGATCTCAATCTAGTTGATCTTCACTTAGATCAATAGAGATTGGTATATGTTCGTCATGGCTAAAGTCATACGATACGTTTTTGGCGATCCTCATATTATATCATACATGATAAATTCTTTTGCAGAATAATTCCCAATTGAATTCTATTCATGTAACTTTAGCTTATTCAATTTCAGCAGATACTGAATCCAGCTAAATTCTTTGACATATAATATAGGTTAAGAATCTCATTTAGACTCTTTGATGTTTAACTTAGTAAATGCTTATACATAGTTCAAACATCCTTTACTTAGATTTATTCATATGGGTCGAATATCTCCAATGGAGTCTTTCGTGTTTGATTTAGTAAATGCCATTACTTAATCCAAAACAATATCATAAGATCTTTGTAAATAGATCTTAATACCCAGTATGTACTAAGTTTCGCCATGGTCCATCATTGATGAATAATTTCAAATCTAAGTCATTAGCATTTGAATGTTATTTCACAATAGAGAGATATGTGTGTGATACACATAGGACCAAATAAGTTTTTATGTACTCCCACTAAACTTCTTATACATCTATAAGAATCATGTACATTTTATGAAACTAAAATACTTATTAGCTTCACTAAAATACAGTTCCAACTCCCAATTGCTTGCTTAAATCTGTACTTAGATTTTATAAGCTAGCTTTCCTTTTTAAGCATTTATTTGGATCCACAAATTCTATGACATACCATGTACATATTATATTCCAACATTTGATTGAGGAATACGTTTTGTCATCCAATTGCCATATGTACCAATATGCAATCATTGCTTGAATTATAGACTTAAGCATTACGATTTTGCATGAGGTTTCAACACAATTTACACCATGAATTTGCTTGTAACCTTTAGCAACTAATCTAGCTTTGTGTGTGAACACAATTCCATGTTTGATGGTTTTTATCCTTAAAACAAACTTGCAACCAATAGGTGTGAACCCATTCTTGCAAATCAACAAAATTTCAATTTTGTCATCAAAACATTGAGTATGTTTTATGGCCTCTAACCATTTAAAACATTTGAGTCTATATATGGCCTCTAACCATTTTAGGGAATCTAGGTTTCGTCATAGCTTTCTTACAAGTCACAAACTCATTAATCTACATGATAATAGTTTGACTGCAAGTTGTAGGTTTCTTCACTATTTAATAGAAGAATCTCATAGTTTCATTGACCTGATCTCTATGTTTCTTCACTATCTAATAGAAGAATCTCATAGTTTCAGTGACTTGAATTCTATGCCTACTTGGGTATAGAACATCAAACAATAGAATATCAATAGCCACTTGAAAGTCCTTTGAATATTCTGTTCTCCTTGAAGCACTTGTAAAGTCTTCTAAGAGATGTCTATTCTTTAAAGCCACTTCTAAAGTCTTAAAGAATAAGTTCGGATTTTCTGAAGCACTTCGAAAAGCCTCCGGAATGTCCGTTTATGTTTGTTGTTCGCCTCGAAAACTTTCGAGGTCTATTTTCTCCCACTTGTCATTTTGGAAACGAATCTCCAAAAGGACATTATTTCGAGCAAACAAACATTATGTTCTCAAAAATTCGTGGTAGAAACAATACCCTTGTGTCTCATTTGAATAAATCACAATGAAACATATATCTAGACTTGGGCCTTAGTTTGTTGAATAACAAACACTAAGCTCCCACTGAGTTTAGCAACTCTTTAGATATATATAATTGAAAAGATATCCTGAAATTTCTTTTCAATAGCTTTGACGAATTTGGTTTAGTTTGGTGGTAGTTGAGCATTTTGTTTTAGAAATTATAGGAAAAGTCTTTATGATTCATCATTGATCGAATCAAGTACTAATTGACTTCGATCATTCCAACGTAGATATGCCATATCTTATGGACCTAGATTGTGAACACACAATCATTGATGATCATATTTGGTCTCAAGTAATCATGAACATGATCTAACCTAGATCTTTATGATTTCTTGCCAAGTGGATTTTATACTTCTGAATCTTTGAACTAGCCAAACAGATTCAAACTTATATCACATTGAGTAAATAAACCTATATTCACTCAAATCCATGTGAAATAATAAAGTCATAAAATCTTTCTTTAGCTTTGAACTCTATTGTCTAGGCGTTCTAACAACAGTTCATATCTTTTGTTACTTTCAACAAGTAAGACTAGTTGTCTTAAAATGATCTAGAAATCAATCAACTTTCAAAAGTTTATCAAAATAGAGCTTTTTGAATGTTAACTTGTTGATATGGTCTAAGCAACAATGCCAAAGATTAGTGGAACTCAAATCAAGGGGTTGATTTGAACCTAGTAAAGTTCTTTAAAGAGTTGTTTGTTTTAATCAAGCATATTGACTCAACCAGTAATTGACCATTTCATTCAAATAAACAAACAAACAAGCATTGTTTTTGTTCTTCTGAATGTGAGTCTTTCTGTGTTTGAAGCAGAAATTTAGGTATGCTGATTATGGAACAAAATATCCATTAAGTTCCAGCCTTTGAAAGGACTTAAAACAAACTAGATGACCCTACAGCTAATGTAGCATTGCCATGCTTCATTTCCCATTTGTAGGCCATTAGTGTAGCCTAGCTTCCATTATTTGAGTTATTACCGAAGTAAGAACCTCAAGCGGTATATGATACCAAGGAAGTTTGATTGCTAGGTCACTTCTCTTTAAATATAAAGGTAGAACCCGAATCGTAAATTCCTTTCATTTGTTCCTTTGTTTTCCTATTTCTTGTACCCTTTCTTATAGTCTTAAGAATTGAATTCTTTAGTGTTGACTTTTATACTTTGTTAGACATGTCCAATGTCACCCCAACAAGGTTCTTTACCATTTATGTTGAATATTTTGTTTCAACTAGATGATCTTACCAGAAGCTTCTAAAGTTCTCTAAGCATCGATCTATTCGAATGTCTAGGGACTAGACTCATTCGAGAATTAAATGGAAAAAGATATTAGGTTGTTAACCATTGGTAAAGCTGAGCGTGTTAAACTCAATGCTTCATGATCTCAAAACTACAGTGTATTTTGAATTCACAAGCACCAATTGGTTTGCCATTCGATTTTGATATTCGAAAACAACCATAAAAGTCGCTATAAGAAACGTACATTTTAAATTGCTCACTTTCTCTCATTTCCGTGAATCGTTCTTGGATTCACTACCAATCGAGGAAATTTACTGTTACCTTTCTAAAAGGATTTATTGCAGTGCAAGATATTTAATTATAAACAATAATTAAAACATACATTGAAGCATGCAAAGTCTAAACATTTATCATGAATAATAACTTGAAAATAAAAGCAATCATGCAATTTAAACAAGTCATTAGCATTTTATTCGAATTATGTGTTCCGGCAGGTGTGAATAAAATGATTCCAAGATCCTAAAATCATTGAAGAACTAAGCACAGTTTGTCGACTTAATCCTAGAACATCTTAGGTAAGCAAAAGCCTTTTGCTAATAGTCTAGAAACTATTCTTGGTTGATAGGTACGTCTAAGAACTTATTAGGTAAACCTATCGAATTTGCCACGACATAAAAGGACTCCTTACTTATATCGTTGAGTTTCACCAAAACTAACATGTACTCACAATTATTTGTGTACCTTGCCCCTTTAGGACCAATAAGTAACACCTCGCTGAGCGAAAACTATTACTAGATTGATGTAAAGGATATCCAAGCAAGTGTATATTTTGGCATGGCACCTTTTAACTCAATTTTTAAGTTTGGAACTTAAGGCTCTTACTATGTTGGTTAGATTTTAAGTGAACTAAAATCCTTAATCATGCAACATAATCAAGCTTATGATCTCATGCATTTTAAGACATATTTAAAGCAATAAATAACTTAAAACATGCATAAGATATTTGTGATCTAGTATGGCCCGACTTCATCTTGAAGCTTTGACTTCAAAGTCCGTCTTGAAAATCTCCGTGGGAGGCACCATTTTCTTCAAATAGGATAAGCTATAACTAATTACAACTATTTGATGGTTCGCAGACCATATTTGAATTGAAAAATAACTTTGGTACTTTAGACCAATTACATTCAAATTAATGGTACGCAGACCATATTTTCTATCCTATTTGGGCCATACTAGTCACTTCATAACCTGCAAAACAGTACATATACAATATATACCATTCACCCATTCATTATCATGAATGGCCCACATAGCTGGTTAGTAAAACACATTATGCATCACGTAAACATTTGCAGCAATTAATCAAGGTCACCAATAATCTACCAATTATTCAGTCCTTATTAATTCTAATCGAGTTGTTTTAACCTTAAGGATTTGTAGACCTAATCAAGAGTTTATGACTAAAAAGCGCTCCCACTCAAACCAATAAATTCATATGCTTTACTAATTTTAAACATAAAATTGTATTTCTAGTCTAACCGGAAACATACAAATTTAATTAAAATTTAAAGCTCATATAAATTTATAATTGAATCCAAAAATTTAATTTAATTTCAGTCGCATTTAAATTAATTCATGATTTTAATTTTAGTAAAATAATTAGAATAAATTCCATTTATTATAATTATAATATTCAAAATTAAAATCCAAGAAATTAATTCAAATTATTAATTTTAAAATTAATTAAAATTACGTGAACTGAAATTTTCAAATTAAACATTCAAAACGATCTAATCGAAACGCAAACACCCTACGCGTTGCACGCCCATGGGCCGTACGCACACAGCCATTGCTGGCCATGTGCGCGCAGCCCATGCGCTCGTCGCATAGCTGCTGCTGTCCTATCGCAAGCCTCCGCACAGCGCCCCATCGCACGCGAGCTATCGCTCGCAGTGCGCGCGCGCGAGATCGCTCGCTGGGCGCGCTGGCTCGCTCGCTGTGCGCGCGAGCCATCGCTCGCTGGGGCGCGAGATCGCTCGCTGGCGCGCGAGATCGCTCGCTGCGCGCGCGCGAGCCATCGCTCGCTGGTGCGCGACATCGCTCGCTGGGCGGGCGACATCGCTCGCTGTGCGCGCGAGTGATGCTGTGCGCAGCGCTCGTGGCACGCGAGCTTGCGCTCGCTGCGCGCGAGGCTGCGCGCACTTGTGCGAGGCAGCGCGCGTTGTGGCGCAGCTCGCTTGCTGCCCACACGCGACTGCCTTGGCTCGCCCCTCGCCCATGCCCATACGTTCATTGCTCGTGGCACACGACACAAGGCAGGGCTGCTGCCTTGCGCTCGTGTACTACGCCCTTGCTCATTGCATTCGTGCCGCACGGGCGACGAGCTCCCTTGCTCGTCGTCGCATGCCCGCATTATACAACACCCCTTAAGGGTAACACGAAGCGTCCATTGCTTCGTGCGTGCAAGTTATTTGAACGAATCGCAAGAAAATTTAAAATTTATATTTAAAATTAATGACAAATTAATAAATATTATTAATTTCATAATTTTAGGGCGAAAAATCGAAAATTTATTATCCAATTGATTTCCGATTGTTATGGATTCAAGTCTAGGTCATAAAAATTTAAAATTTATCGTAAATTTACAATTTTTATGGTGGTTTTTAATCATAGGTTTCTAATTAAATTACAATTAATTATGAAAATCAAATTAATTCTAAATTATTCTAATTTTCAACAAATTAATCATAATTACAAATTAGATTGCATAATTAACAAGACTAGGCATTCAAACTTGTTAAACATATGCAGTAGGTCAATCAAAAATTCAAGATTTATCAACAGGAATCGCAAATATTTAATTTAACATCTTAAATTTACGAAATTTTGCATCCGAAAAACTAAAACCTTCGAAAAGTCATAGTTAGGCTTCGAATTTGAGAATTCTGGGTTCGGCAGAAAAAAACTATTTTTGTCAAAATTTTAGAATGCCTTTTACATGCGGAATTGACACAAAAATCACTCAATTCGGATGAGTAATGAAGAAACTGCCGAAAAACTGCGTACATATAATTAAATAAACGCAATTTGCAATTAATTAACAATTACGAAAATTAATCACCCCTTTTAATTCTTGCAAATTTGTAATATTTAACCATGTTCATGCAATTTAGATTATGAAAATAATAAGGGGCTCGTGATACCACTATTAGGTTATGATACATATGACATTACATAAATCATGCGGAAACAACCATTAACCCAGGAAACATATTATTTACACATAATCATATAGCATAATTAGATGCATACTCTTTGTTGCGTGCCCTCCCTAGCTGCGCCCGAACCGAACAAGAACAAGTCTTTTAGGACTCCAAATGTCGTCCCTCCGTAGATAGTCCACAGCACGTCCGGATCCGCCTTAAGATTGACCAACTAGAATCGCCCTTAAGGTACTAGAAAATTCGGCACTTTTATGAGCAAGATGTGTTTTAATTTTCTCTCAAAAAACTCACTTTTGAATACTTTGAAACTTGTATATAAATTATGACCCCTAGGCCTTTATTTATAGAGTTTATGGAAAAGGAATCGTAATCCTAGTAGGATGCGAATTAATTGGAATTAGAATCCTACATGAATTCTATTTAATTAATTTATCCAATTAGGAATAGACATTTAATCATACACTGACTCTTGCAGATTCAGGAATCACGCATGAGCACAAACTCACACACACACGGCAGCCACAAGGACTGCCCATGCGTGCGAGCTGCAGCCCACGCAGCAAGGCCCACGCATCCGTGGCCTTGGCGCGCGCTGGGCTTGTGGCGTGCGTGCTTGCTGGGCGACGGCCTGGCTTCGTGCTGGGCCTTCGTCCGGCAGGCCTCGTCCGATGCTAATTCGTACGATACGCTTCCGATTAAATTTCCATTTCCGGAATCTATTTCCGATACGAACAATATTTAATATTTCCGATTCCGGAATTAATTTCCGTTTCGAACAAATATTTAATATTTCCGTTTCCGGAATTATTTTCCGATTCCGGCAATATTTCCGATTCTGACAATATTTCCGTTTCCGGCAATATTTCCGATTCTGGTAATATTTCCATTTCCAATAATATTTTCCGATACGTACCATGTTTCCGTTTCCGGCAACATCTACGACTTGGATAATATTCATATTTCCGATACGATCCATATTTCCGTTTCCGGCAATATCATCGTTTCTGGAGTATTCATTTCTTGCCTGTGACGATCTTAGCTCCCACTGAAACCAAGATCCGTCGGTTCCGAATATTCATAGATGGAGTATTTAATGCCATTAAATACTTGATCCGTTTACGTACTATTTGTGTGACCCTACGGGTTCAGTCAAGAGTAAGCTGTGGATTAATATCATTAATTCCACTTGAACTGAAGCGGCCTCTAGCTAGGCATTCAGCTCACTTGATCTCACTGAATTATTAACTTGTTAATTAATACTGAACCGCATTTATTAGACTTAACATAGAATGCATACTTGGACCAAGGGCATTATTTCCTTCAGTCTCCCACTTGTCCTTAGGGACAAGTGTGCATTTCCTAATTCCTTTGTCGCTCGATGCTTGCTCTTGAACATAAGGTAAGAGTTGTCATCCTTATTATGTCCAGAGGTGTTCCTCGGTTTCAGAGTTCAACTGATCAAATAAACAGATAATCATAGCCTATGATTCATCCGAGCACGGCCATGCATTTCACAGTTTCTAGCTCTCCGAGTGGCCTTGTACAACTTTTAAGCATCTCATCCCGATTTATGGGAGGACAATCCCAATCTTGCGATCTTGAGATTAGACTTCGTTTGATAGGTGATTACCTGAGCGTTGCCTTTATAGCCTCCTTTTACGGTGCGACGGTTGGTCAACGTCAAAGCAACCAGTTCTCAAACAAGTAATCTCAAATCACTCAGGTATTGAGGATTTAGTGTCTAATAATTTAATGAAATTTACTTATGACAGACTTTCATCTCTTACAGTAAAGTTTCATAGGTCTTGTCCGATACTAGTCTTCCCAAAGTAAGTATCTATGCAAATGATTATGACATTGCCATGTCCACATAGTTCAAGAAACAGAACTACTAGTCATCTTGCATTCTAATCGTCTAACGTTTTCTATGCGTCCAATTTTATAGAAAACTCCGACTAGGGACCATTTTCAACCTTTGACATTCAAGTTCACTTGATAGACATTTCTTAGTCACAGGACTGGTCCTGACAGTCTATCTTGAATATATCGTCAAATTGAAGGGACTCATCATTTAATACTAAACCAAGATTAAATGGAATATGAAAATACATTTCATATATGATAAATGTTCAACCCCAATGTTTTATAACCATGGGCCTCAAACCCATCTTCTAAAACAATTCATGGAATTCAAAGCTATGCTTGATTTCCAGTGCTACAACGTGAGTGTTGCTTCTCACTTGTTGCATAGGTTTAGTTATCATGCTTTGCCAATCTTAATATCCTTTTCATCGAATGTTCTTCGAGATATGATGATAAGATCTTTTCGAGTTTGTTTATTATGTGATCTAGTCTTTCTTACTTCGATGGTGGTTTTACTCATTTTGCAATGAAAAACCATCAAGTTAGCAGACGTTTTTCTTGCTTCAAGAGTGGTTCTACGCATTTTTCAATGAAGAAACATCAAGCCAGCAGATAGGTGATCTACCCAAGTTCAGTGAAGAACTTTAAACAACCCTGTTTTATTGCTTCTTAGGCAATAATTACTTTTACTTCAACTGTATAGGTTGCTAGTGATGCTTTGTTTGGATTTACCTATCCAAGCAGTTCATAGATATGTGGAAGACTCTCCAACTATATCTTAGAACATAGAAATTAATATTTTAATTTCCCACGCAACAACTCATGGTCTCCAACCCATGTTGCCATTTCAAAACACGATGCTCTATAGCTCGTCCTTGTCAATGGTTAACTCCAAAGGGGTCTTGCTTGATCCTTTGCCAGTGTTTCTGCGTGTAGCATCAATATTTAGCATATCTTTATTTCCTTGAATCAAGAACTATTCCTATGTACCTTTTCAAGTACCATAAGTATTCTTGATCTCAATCTAGTTGATCTTCACTTAGATCAATAGAGATTGGTATATGTTCGTCATGGCTAAAGTCATACGATACGTTTTTGGCGATCCTCATATTATATCATACATGATAAATTCTTTTGCAGAATAATTCCCAATTGAATTCTATTCATGTAACTTTAGCTTATTCAATTTCAGCAGATACTGAATCCAGCTAAATTCTTTGACATATAATATAGGTTAAGAATCTCATTTAGACTCTTTGATGTTTAACTTAGTAAATGCTTATACATAGTTCAAACATCCTTTACTTAGATTTATTCATATGGGTCGAATATCTCCAATGGAGTCTTTCGTGTTTGATTTAGTAAATGCCATTACTTAATCCAAAACAATATCATAAGATCTTTGTAAATAGATCTTAATACCCAGTATGTACTAAGTTTCGCCATGGTCCATCATTGATGAATAATTTCAAATCTAAGTCATTAGCATTTGAATGTTATTTCACAATAGAGAGATATGTGTGTGATACACATAGGACCAAATAAGTTTTTATGTACTCCCACTAAACTTCTTATACATCTATAAGAATCATGTACATTTTATGAAACTAAAATACTTATTAGCTTCACTAAAATACAGTTCCAACTCCCAATTGCTTGCTTAAATCTGTACTTAGATTTTATAAGCTAGCTTTCCTTTTTAAGCATTTATTTGGATCCACAAATTCTATGACATACCATGTACATATTATATTCCAACATTTGATTGAGGAATACGTTTTGTCATCCAATTGCCATATGTACCAATATGCAATCATTGCTTGAATTATAGACTTAAGCATTACGATTTTGCATGAGGTTTCAACACAATTTACACCATGAATTTGCTTGTAACCTTTAGCAACTAATCTAGCTTTGTGTGTGAACACAATTCCATGTTTGATGGTTTTTATCCTTAAAACAAACTTGCAACCAATAGGTGTGAACCCATTCTTGCAAATCAACAAAATTTCAATTTTGTCATCAAAACATTGAGTATGTTTTATGGCCTCTAACCATTTAAAACATTTGAGTCTATATATGGCCTCTAACCATTTTAGGGAATCTAGGTTTCGTCATAGCTTTCTTACAAGTCACAAACTCATTAATCTACATGATAATAGTTTGACTGCAAGTTGTAGGTTTCTTCACTATTTAATAGAAGAATCTCATAGTTTCATTGACCTGATCTCTATGTTTCTTCACTATCTAATAGAAGAATCTCATAGTTTCAGTGACTTGAATTCTATGCCTACTTGGGTATAGAACATCAAACAATAGAATATCAATAGCCACTTGAAAGTCCTTTGAATATTCTGTTCTCCTTGAAGCACTTGTAAAGTCTTCTAAGAGATGTCTATTCTTTAAAGCCACTTCTAAAGTCTTAAAGAATAAGTTCGGATTTTCTGAAGCACTTCGAAAAGCCTCAGGAATGTCCGTTTATGTTTGTTGTTCGCCTCGAAAACTTTCGAGGTCTATTTTCTCCCACTTGTCATTTTGGAAACGAATCTCCAAAAGGACATTATTTCGAGCAAACAAACATTATGTTCTCAAAAATTCGTGGTAGAAACAATACCCTTGTGTCTCATTTGAATAAATCACAATGAAACATATATCTAGACTTGGGCCTTAGTTTGTTGAATAACAAACACTAAGCTCCCACTGAGTTTAGCAACTCTTTAGATATATATAATTGAAAAGATATCCTGAAATTTCTTTTCAATAGCTTTGACGAATTTGGTTTAGTTTGGTGGTAGTTGAGCATTTTGTTTTAGAAATTATAGGAAAAGTCTTTATGATTCATCATTGATCGAATCAAGTACTAATTGACTTCGATCATTCCAACGTAGATATGCCATATCTTATGGACCTAGATTGTGAACACACAATCATTGATGATCATATTTGGTCTCAAGTAATCATGAACATGATCTAACCTAGATCTTTATGATTTCTTGCCAAGTGGATTTTATACTTCTGAATCTTTGAACTAGCCAAACAGATTCAAACTTATATCACATTGAGTAAATAAACCTATATTCACTCAAATCCATGTGAAATAATAAAGTCATAAAATCTTTCTTTAGCTTTGAACTCTATTGTCTAGGCGTTCTAACAACAGTTCATATCTTTTGTTACTTTCAACAAGTAAGACTAGTTGTCTTAAAATGATCTAGAAATCAATCAACTTTCAAAAGTTTATCAAAATAGAGCTTTTTGAATGTTAACTTGTTGATATGGTCTAAGCAACAATGCCAAAGATTAGTGGAACTCAAATCAAGGGGTTGATTTGAACCTAGTAAAGTTCTTTAAAGAGTTGTTTGTTTTAATCAAGCATATTGACTCAACCAGTAATTGACCATTTCATTCAAATAAACAAACAAACAAGCATTGTTTTTGTTCTTCTGAATGTGAGTCTTTCTGTGTTTGAAGCAGAAATTTAGGTATGCTGATTATGGAACAAAATATCCATTAAGTTCCAGCCTTTGAAAGGACTTAAAACAAACTAGATGACCCTACAGCTAATGTAGCATTGCCATGCTTCATTTCCCATTTGTAGGCCATTAGTGTAGCCTAGCTTCCATTATTTGAGTTATTACCGAAGTAAGAACCTCAAGCGGTATATGATACCAAGGAAGTTTGATTGCTAGGTCACTTCTCTTTAAATATAAAGGTAGAACCCGAATCGTAAATTCCTTTCATTTGTTCCTTTGTTTTCCTATTTCTTGTACCCTTTCTTATAGTCTTAAGAATTGAATTCTTTAGTGTTGACTTTTATACTTTGTTAGACATGTCCAATGTCACCCCAACAAGGTTCTTTACCATTTATGTTGAATATTTTGTTTCAACTAGATGATCTTACCAGAAGCTTCTAAAGTTCTCTAAGCATCGATCTATTCGAATGTCTAGGGACTAGACTCATTCGAGAATTAAATGGAAAAAGATATTAGGTTGTTAACCATTGGTAAAGCTGAGCGTGTTAAACTCAATGCTTCATGATCTCAAAACTACAGTGTATTTTGAATTCACAAGCACCAATTGGTTTGCCATTCGATTTTGATATTCGAAAACAACCATAAAAGTCGCTATAAGAAACGTACATTTTAAATTGCTCACTTTCTCTCATTTCCGTGAATCGTTCTTGGATTCACTACCAATCGAGGAAATTTACTGTTACCTTTCTAAAAGGATTTATTGCAGTGCAAGATATTTAATTATAAACAATAATTAAAACATACATTGAAGCATGCAAAGTCTAAACATTTATCATGAATAATAACTTGAAAATAAAAGCAATCATGCAATTTAAACAAGTCATTAGCATTTTATTCGAATTATGTGTTCCGGCAGGTGTGAATAAAATGATTCCAAGATCCTAAAATCATTGAAGAACTAAGCACAGTTTGTCGACTTAATCCTAGAACATCTTAGGTAAGCAAAAGCCTTTTGCTAATAGTCTAGAAACTATTCTTGGTTGATAGGTACGTCTAAGAACTTATTAGGTAAACCTATCGAATTTGCCACGACATAAAAGGACTCCTTACTTATATCGTTGAGTTTCACCAAAACTAACATGTACTCACAATTATTTGTGTACCTTGCCCCTTTAGGACCAATAAGTAACACCTCGCTGAGCGAAAACTATTACTAGATTGATGTAAAGGATATCCAAGCAAGTGTATATTTTGGCATGGCACCTTTTAACTCAATTTTTAAGTTTGGAACTTAAGGCTCTTACTATGTTGGTTAGATTTTAAGTGAACTAAAATCCTTAATCATGCAACATAATCAAGCTTATGATCTCATGCATTTTAAGACATATTTAAAGCAATAAATAACTTAAAACATGCATAAGATATTTGTGATCTAGTATGGCCCGACTTCATCTTGAAGCTTTGACTTCAAAGTCCGTCTTGAAAATCTCCGTGGGAGGCACCATTTTCTTCAAATAGGATAAGCTATAACTAATTACAACTATTTGATGGTTCGCAGACCATATTTGAATTGAAAAATAACTTTGGTACTTTAGACCAATTACATTCAAATTAATGGTACGCAGACCATATTTTCTATCCTATTTGGGCCATACTAGTCACTTCATAACCTGCAAAACAGTACATATACAATATATACCATTCACCCATTCATTATCATGAATGGCCCACATAGCTGGTTAGTAAAACACATTATGCATCACGTAAACATTTGCAGCAATTAATCAAGGTCACCAATAATCTACCAATTATTCAGTCCTTATTAATTCTAATCGAGTTGTTTTAACCTTAAGGATTTGTAGACCTAATCAAGAGTTTATGACTAAAAAGCGCTCCCACTCAAACCAATAAATTCATATGCTTTACTAATTTTAAACATAAAATTGTATTTCTAGTCTAACCGGAAACATACAAATTTAATTAAAATTTAAAGCTCATATAAATTTATAATTGAATCCAAAAATTTAATTTAATTTCAGTCGCATTTAAATTAATTCATGATTTTAATTTTAGTAAAATAATTAGAATAAATTCCATTTATTATAATTATAATATTCAAAATTAAAATCCAAGAAATTAATTCAAATTATTAATTTTAAAATTAATTAAAATTACGTGAACTGAAATTTTCAAATTAAACATTCAAAACGATCTAATCGAAACGCAAACACCCTACGCGTTGCACGCCCATGGGCCGTACGCACACAGCCATTGCTGGCCATGTGCGCGCAGCCCATGCGCTCGTCGCATAGCTGCTGCTGTCCTATCGCAAGCCTCCGCACAGCGCCCCATCGCACGCGAGCTATCGCTCGCAGTGCGCGCGCGCGAGATCGCTCGCTGGGCGCGCTGGCTCGCTCGCTGTGCGCGCGAGCCATCGCTCGCTGGGGCGCGAGATCGCTCGCTGGCGCGCGAGATCGCTCGCTGCGCGCGCGCGAGCCATCGCTCGCTGGTGCGCGACATCGCTCGCTGGGCGGGCGACATCGCTCGCTGTGCGCGCGAGTGATGCTGTGCGCAGCGCTCGTGGCACGCGAGCTTGCGCTCGCTGCGCGCGAGGCTGCGCGCACTTGTGCGAGGCAGCGCGCGTTGTGGCGCAGCTCGCTTGCTGCCCACACGCGACTGCCTTGGCTCGCCCCTCGCCCATGCCCATACGTTCATTGCTCGTGGCACACGACACAAGGCAGGGCTGCTGCCTTGCGCTCGTGTACTACGCCCTTGCTCATTGCATTCGTGCCGCACGGGCGACGAGCTCCCTTGCTCGTCGTCGCATGCCCGCATTATACAACACCCCTTAAGGGTAACACGAAGCGTCCATTGCTTCGTGCGTGCAAGTTATTTGAACGAATCGCAAGAAAATTTAAAATTTATATTTAAAATTAATGACAAATTAATAAATATTATTAATTTCATAATTTTAGGGCGAAAAATCGAAAATTTATTATCCAATTGATTTCCGATTGTTATGGATTCAAGTCTAGGTCATAAAAATTTAAAATTTATCGTAAATTTACAATTTTTATGGTGGTTTTTAATCATAGGTTTCTAATTAAATTACAATTAATTATGAAAATCAAATTAATTCTAAATTATTCTAATTTTCAACAAATTAATCATAATTACAAATTAGATTGCATAATTAACAAGACTAGGCATTCAAACTTGTTAAACATATGCAGTAGGTCAATCAAAAATTCAAGATTTATCAACAGGAATCGCAAATATTTAATTTAACATCTTAAATTTACGAAATTTTGCATCCGAAAAACTAAAACCTTCGAAAAGTCATAGTTAGGCTTCGAATTTGAGAATTCTGGGTTCGGCAGAAAAAAACTATTTTTGTCAAAATTTTAGAATGCCTTTTACATGCGGAATTGACACAAAAATCACTCAATTCGGATGAGTAATGAAGAAACTGCCGAAAAACTGCGTACATATAATTAAATAAACGCAATTTGCAATTAATTAACAATTACGAAAATTAATCACCCCTTTTAATTCTTGCAAATTTGTAATATTTAACCATGTTCATGCAATTTAGATTATGAAAATAATAAGGGGCTCGTGATACCACTATTAGGTTATGATACATATGACATTACATAAATCATGCGGAAACAACCATTAACCCAGGAAACATATTATTTACACATAATCATATAGCATAATTAGATGCATACTCTTTGTTGCGTGCCCTCCCTAGCTGCGCCCGAACCGAACAAGAACAAGTCTTTTAGGACTCCAAATGTCGTCCCTCCGTAGATAGTCCACAGCACGTCCGGATCCGCCTTAAGATTGACCAACTAGAATCGCCCTTAAGGTACTAGAAAATTCGGCACTTTTATGAGCAAGATGTGTTTTAATTTTCTCTCAAAAAACTCACTTTTGAATACTTTGAAACTTGTATATAAATTATGACCCCTAGGCCTTTATTTATAGAGTTTATGGAAAAGGAATCGTAATCCTAGTAGGATGCGAATTAATTGGAATTAGAATCCTACATGAATTCTATTTAATTAATTTATCCAATTAGGAATAGACATTTAATCATACACTGACTCTTGCAGATTCAGGAATCACGCATGAGCACAAACTCACACACACACGGCAGCCACAAGGACTGCCCATGCGTGCGAGCTGCAGCCCACGCAGCAAGGCCCACGCATCCGTGGCCTTGGCGCGCGCTGGGCTTGTGGCGTGCGTGCTTGCTGGGCGACGGCCTGGCTTCGTGCTGGGCCTTCGTCCGGCAGGCCTCGTCCGATGCTAATTCGTACGATACGCTTCCGATTAAATTTCCATTTCCGGAATCTATTTCCGATACGAACAATATTTAATATTTCCGATTCCGGAATTAATTTCCGTTTCGAACAAATATTTAATATTTCCGTTTCCGGAATTATTTTTCGATTCCGGCAATATTTCCGATTCTGACAATATTTCCGTTTCCGGCAATATTTCCGATTCTGGTAATATTTCCATTTCCAATAATATTTTCCGATACGTACCATGTTTCCGTTTCCGGCAACATCTACGACTTGGATAATATTCATATTTCCGATACGATCCATATTTCCGTTTCCGGCAATATCATCGTTTCTGGAGTATTCATTTCTTGCCTGTGACGATCTTAGCTCCCACTGAAACCAAGATCCGTCGGTTCCGAATATTCATAGATGGAGTATTTAATGCCATTAAATACTTGATCCGTTTACGTACTATTTGTGTGACCCTACGGGTTCAGTCAAGAGTAAGCTGTGGATTAATATCATTAATTCCACTTGAACTGAAGCGGCCTCTAGCTAGGCATTCAGCTCACTTGATCTCACTGAATTATTAACTTGTTAATTAATACTGAACCGCATTTATTAGACTTAACATAGAATGCATACTTGGACCAAGGGCATTATTTCCTTCAAGGCCATCTACCCATAACACATGGCACATATCTAAGCAGGACTTAGTGTCCCATGACATCTGATGAGCATAGAAAGATGAGTGGAATTCTATATGCTTCGGCTATTGGATCCATCATGTATACTATGATTTGTACAAGGCCGGATGTTTCGTTTGCACTTAGTGCAACGAGAAGGTACCAGTTAGAACCAGGTGAGGCACATTGGACTGCTGCCAAGAATATCCTAAAGTACCTGAAAAGGACTAAGGATCAGTTTCTGGTCTATGGTGGTACAGATGAGTTGATTGTTAGGGGATATACGGACGCACGCTTTTAAACCGACAGAGATGATTTCAGATCATAGTCTGGTTCTGTGCTCTACCTTAATGGCGGAGCAGTAAGCTGGAAAAGTGCTAAGCAAAGCACTATAGCGGATTCTATAACTGAAGCCGAGTACATTGATGCGTCATAAGCACCAAAGGAAGCTGTTTGGATTCGAAAGTTCATTGAAGAACTTGGGGTTTTCCCCTCCATTAAAGGACCAATGGATTTGTATTTCAACAATAGCGGAGCCATTGCCCAGGCGAAGGTGCCTAGGAGCCACCAAAAGTCCAAGCACGTACTGCGGCGATTTCACATACTTAGAGAAATCGTTGAAAGGAAAGAAATCGAGATTTGCAAGGTTGGAACTAACGACAACGTCGCGGATCCATTGACTAAACCGTTGCCACAAGTGAAGCACAACGCACATGTTGCAACCATGGGAATCAAGCATGTTCGACAATGGCTTTGATTTTCTAAGTTTTGTTTTAGAACATCTGTGAGATCTGTGTTTAAAACAATTGGTTTAACCATTTCATATTTATGAATATTCTTATTTCACATTCATTTAATTTGGTTTAGTATTAATAAAAAGTCCAAGTGATTCAAAACATTCAAATGGGATGTCAAGATGGATTCTTCGACAAAGAAACACCCATAAGTGAACTTGAATATTGAAGTCACGAAGGATCCCTAATCCAGGTCATTTAAAGGTGGACGACCAATGACTAATGAAGATTAGATTGCAAGTAGATTTGTAGTTCGGTTTCTTGAACTAGATTGACTGGATGTCAAAATCTTTTGCATAGATACTTATTGGATCTTGTATCGGATTGACCATGAGAGCACTTTAAGAGATTAAAGTCATGTCATATGTAATTCTCAATAATGGTGATTAGAACCATTCCTCAGAACATGAGTAATTATGATTGCTCGTTTGAGAATTAGTTCGCTCTAATGCTAGCAAAACGTCGCACCGTAAAAGGAGGCTATAAAAGAAGTTATTGGGCGTACTATGAATCAAAGTGAGTGTTCATAGATTGCAAGAATGGATTGTCCTCCTATCTTTGATATGATATGGTGTTGTTGTGTAACAAGGCCTCTCGGAGAGTTAGATACTGTGAAAATGCATGGCCGTGCTCAGAATGGTTAAGGCTTAACCTTCTGTAAAAGTTTAACAGTTGAACTTAGTAATCCGAGAAACACTTCTGGACCTAATAAGGATGGCTTGGATCTTACCTAGTGTTCAGCAAGTAACACTAAGCGACAAAGGAATGTGAATGCACACTTGTCTGAATGACAAGTGGGAGACTGAAGGAAATGTGTCCTTCACCAAAGGTGCATTAAGTCTAATACCAAGGTTCAGATTAATTACGAATAATTAATTCAGTGAGATCAAGTGATCGGAACAACTAGATGGAGAAATGCTTCCGATCAGTGAGTTCTAATCTATATTAGGCTCACAAGTTACTCTTGACTGAACCTATAAGGTCACACCAATGGCATGTAACAGATCACCGAATTAAATAAATTGGAAATTCATTTAATAACTTTTCGGGAATTAGTTCGGAAAAACATAATATACGATACGACCTTGCATCGGAATCGTATATCGTATCGTGAATATTCGTAAGTTGGGCAAAACAAATAATCGTATCGTACGACGGTGATTCGTCGTGTACGATACGGTAAATAATAGCCGTAAGGCGTTAGTCGCGAATACGAGCCGCAATGGAGTTGCCGGCCCGTCGAGCCAAGCGCGCATGCGCGCAAGGCCCAACGAGTCAGCAAGCTTGCGCGCATAAAGCAAGCCAGCCCGCAGCACGAGTGTGCGCGCACAAGGGGCAGCAGCGCATCTAGCATAGGAAGCAAAGGCCCGCGGCCCATTGCTGCTGCTCGGCTGCTGTGGGCTTCGGCTTGCGGTGGGCTTGCGTGTGAGTGTGGGCATGCGTGTGGCCGGTTACACAAATATAACCTTAGGGTTATATTTCAAACACTCCAGTTGTTTTTCCCAATCAGAAAACCTAATTCTAATATTACGTAGTTTCAGTTTTGCTCTCTACACAAAATTGTTCTTCCCAAAAAGCAAACACTCTTGAATATTGTCTAAGCTATGATTATCAAGACGGATCTGAACGTGTCAATGAACCAAATAGAGGAATGACAATTGGAGTTCTTTGTTCGAGTTTGTTGATACTAAAATCGGGAAAACACGCTTCGAATGTATTTGCTTAATCTGTGCTTTATACATGTTTTCTGGCTTTGGGGATTGTTCCGCACATGTTATATGTATTTAACTATATTCCCCTACAACATAAACCTTCCAAGACCACTGCCAAAGGCAATTGAATATTCCTTGTCAAGACCCAACATGACGCCTCCTCCAAAATCTACACTACAAACTTCAGTGGAAGAAGGAACATCAGATTTATTACCTCTCTACGCCTATTCATTAAACCCAACCGGGCTAGTTCAAACATCCGATTTGGAAAATCTCACATAAGACCTCCAAACATACCTGATTTTTTTGAAAACCACAGCTTCAAAACAAAAACAACAACCTCATATGGGTAATAACACACCAAAACAAAGAGTAACCACACAACAATAACCCACAAATGACACAACATCATCCTGGTAGAATGAACTATCAAGGAAAAAAACTAACAATATGTGGTCTAGACACTCAAAACAGGATATTACTTCCTAAACCACAACAACTAATAAGACCAACTACTTAAACTAACCAGAAAAAATAATAGCGCTACTCATATAACCTAGGCTTGGAGAAAATTAGAAACAAGGAAGAGAGACAAAACCACTTACAAAACGAGACAATATCCATTGAAGCCTTGAAATCGGACAGAAAATCAAGCCATAAAACCTCACGTATCTTCAGCTTTACAATTCAAACTCCACCTTTCCAGAAACCTCGTGACGATAGCGATAAGAGGAGCCCTGATGTTAGAGGCCCAAACTCCCCTAATTCACAGACCTTACATAGTTGAACTAGGTAAGAATCAAAGCAATCCGCCAAATCGAAAACCAAACTTTAACTAAATATTTACCGTTGAGAAGGTGACGTTAGGGGTGGCGGTTGACTTTAGAATACAATTATGTCCAAGGCAAAACAACAAATGAGTAATTAATACCACAAATTTTATACCTAGCCGAACCTTTACCTTACCGCCAAGATCGGTGTGCTCCGACACTACAAGACAACGACATTTCGATTGGATCTGTTATTCAATCTGGTAAGGTTAATGCAAGCAGATCGGAAGGCCTCCCTCCCATTGAAAAGCAAGTTGTACTTTAACTAATGAGAGAACTACAGGAATCGACGACGACGCACAAAAACTGCATAGGAAATGGATCACCTAGTAACGAAACCCTATCATCCAATCTTGGTCAAAACCCGACTTGTGTGCTTCGCCGAAAAATAATTCACTACCTAAACTCATTCAGAGGCTCACCGACGACCCGAAGTAGATGGAATGTTCAGGATGCCGGCGAGTACGATGAAACCTAGGTTGTTGTTGTTTGAGTTTTTAGAGAGAGGTCAGAAACAAAAATTGAGCGGAATTAGGGAATCACAAGATTCTACATAGACACATTTGATTGAGTTAAAATTTTCAATTTAACAAGAATGTGTCTTAACATTTCCCAATTAAGGGAGTAAAACATTTCTGAATAAAACGTGATTTTGAAACTAACCACCACACTCCTCTAAAAACCAACTTCTTAATTTGAGTTTAACAAAATCATTAGCCTTCTTTAATAGACCTATAATTCTTGTTTTTAAACGGGTAGACCTTAAATCATTGGAGTTGACATACTCCAAACATAGACAAAAGACATACTAAACATAATTTAGTGGTTGCATTTTTTCACAAAACAAAAAAAAATTGAAAAGTAAAATAAAATAAAAAAATTTATAAATGGGCAGGCGCCGCAACGCACAGCTGAGATGATAAGGCGTAAAAGCACTAACTTGTGACTAGTGCCCCTTCGTGCGGGCTGTTTAAGGATATGTAAGCTTTAGTTTCAGGAGGAACTAAAACCCAATACTGTGATATTTTTGTAAAAACATAATAGTAAAATAATACTCCCTCCGTATTTATTTAAGAGATACACTTGGTCGGATACGGGTATTAAGAAAAAATCGGGTACGGGTATTAAGAAAAAGAATTGAATGAAATAAATTAATAAAACAAGTGGGGTTGGGTAGATATTTTAATAAGTAAAACAAGTGGGGACTATGTCATTTTAGGGGATGGGGGGTGGGGGTGGGGTGTAAATAGATTATTTAATTAGATGGTGGGGTTGATAAGTTATTAAAAATGGCAAGTGTATCTCTTAAATAAATACGGCCGGAAAAGGCAAGTGTATCCCTTAAATAAATACAGAGGGAGTAACATGTATAAACTATAGAAGTAACATACCTAAACTAAAAAAAGTACCTCCTCTAAAATTATAAAAACAAAGTAACATATCTAAACTATAGAAGTAACATACCTAAATTCGCAAGTGTGAACTGGTCTCACCATCAGTTGATGGTGAGGACAGTTTCATATAAGAATTTGGGTTTTTTGTTTATCAAAATGGTACTTTTTATAACGAAATGGTACTATTTTTATAAATAAATAATACATATTTTTAACGAAATGACACTATGATTTGTTTGCTCACACATCACAGCATGCCGCTTTTATGCCATTCAATTTCCGCACGAAGTGTAAAGAACCCCTAAAAAACCCACCATATGCTCAGCTGGCCCCTCACTTCATTACTTATCAAAAAAAAAGGAAAAAAAAAAAATTCTATCATGTTAATTCGTCAACCACCAAATTAAGAGAGAGAAGATTCTCTTTGTAAAGAGTTTGTAAACATAATATTTCCTTCTTCTTATGTTATATGTACCCCACAACTCCACAAGCCCATGTGCTAGGGTACCCCATTTGGTCTTTGAAGTATATATTGAAAATATAGTTCAAATTTGTTTTGTTTGTTTAACTAGGGTTCAAACAATCAAACATAACAAAGTGAGTTTACAATATAGTTTACTTATGGAGAACTTGTTAATTTTATGTGTGTAATCGGTTGTACTTTGACTTTATGAAAGTGATTACAAGCTAACCTTCATTGTATTTTAAAAGGTATATTAGAGTATCAGCAGTACTATGATGAGGATATAATATAAAGTATTAAAGTTTGGGTTAAATTGTTTTTTATCACCTAAAAAAATTGACAAATTGCTTTTTACCACCTAAAAAACTAAAAGTTGTCTTTTACCACTTAAAAACAAAATAACATTATTTTTTTTACCACCACTTAACCGGAAAAATGCAAGGAAACGTTATGCGGATTCATTTCACCGACTATATTTTTTTTTTCCCAACTCCCACGATTTTCATGTATATAAACTACCATTTTCCCTCACTTCCCATTAATTCACATAAAATTTTCATCCATTTTGTAGTTAAGAGGTAGTAAAAGGCAATTTCTATTTTATTTTAGGTGGTAAAAAATAATTTATCAATTTTTAAGGTGGTAAAAAAATAATTTAACCTAAAGTTCGTGTATAATTTGTCTTTTATCTTGGGTAAAACATCCAAGTAATCCCAAATCCTAACAAATGTTTTTTAGAATTGAATAAACCTTGTATATGATACAATCAAGGTCATATCTCCTGAAAAAATGAGAACCTAATTACAAGGTCATATCTCCTGAAAAAATGAGAACCTAATTACCAAACTTATTTATACGCAGTACCTTACAAGGTACAATCAACTACATTGAAAACTGTCGACCTCTTATTAAGGTATACCTTATTCCCTTACTATCACATATCGAAGTATGTTGGTGGTTCATATTTGTTACACTTGCAAATAATATTATATTTCCTATATTGACCAATCAAATTTCCTACTCAAATTAGATTGGCCCCATAGGAGGGTGACATGTGGACTCCTCCTTGCATGTTAGGAAGGTAACAAACGCCAAAATTTGGTCCAATCTTGGAATAAGGTGCAATTTGAAACGATATTTTTTCTAGTTTTTTATTTGTTATGCAATTTGAACTTTTGTTTTAATTGGCCTTTGTTTTCTTTTGGGGTAGACCTAAAAATTAGCAAATAGAAAAATTCAACAAAACAAGATTTAATCACTTACTTTGTGTTCTTTGATTGGAAGAAGAGGTATAAAGACAATGTATTATTTTGTTAAATGCATGTATCTATTATCTTAACAATTGTGGTTATGACTCTAACACAATTGACATGTGTGATTATGTGAATTTACGATATACTTATCATTGCTCAGATTCTAAAATATGTGATTGCTTGAAAACAAATACCATTAGTAAAAAAATACAGGCCTGTTCTATTCACCTTCTTCATAATTATTTTCGGAAATATTAACTCAGACCAGATAAGTACAAGAAATGTATGAGCTACACAACTATATAATTCACAAATAAATTAAATTTTGATAAGATCTAATATGTTCTATTAAGTACATATTAGTGAAAATCATCTAAATAGAATACACCGTATGCAATGTCTACATTTGGTGTTATAGGCACTTGTAATGACATCTTATACTATTATGATCACAATATATCATCTTTTGACAAAATATTCTTTATATTATATTAAAATCTATTTTAAACTAAATTGATGAATTCTGCCTCCACTTGCAGCATCGAGTTTTCCATTTTGAATCACAATTTACCTCTTCAAGTCCCAATTTGTCCAAGTGTGCCATCATTTAATAGGTCTTATGCATTTCAGCTACGCAAATAGTATGCAGTATATAGGCTACATTTCTATTTTTCTTCCATGGGCAATAGTATGTCCTAAATTTCTTCAGTAATTTGTTTTTAACTTTAATAGTCTGCTTTGTTGTGGGACATAAGCATTTTGATAATTGTGGGTCTGGGGGGTTGGGGTGTGGTGGGTAACGAAACCGTATATGCTTCAGTTGGAACTTAGCCCTGGTGCCATGGAAAATCCACCTAGATACAAGTCACCAGCTTCGAACCTGCGAGTACTAATATTAATGTTCGCTGTATACTGTATAGGATTACCAATATGAAATTCTCTTTTATTAAATGGTTGTAACATTTCATGTGGTTATTTTAGAGCCTTTTCCTTCTAAGAAAGTTGGTGTATCTTGTATTCCATGCTTTCTTTTTTCTTGGGTAGTGATTATCACTTGGACTGGCTGTTGTCAAGTTTGTATACTATCTTGCTACTTGCCGAGCTTAACATGGTGTACTTATCTTTTATTTAGTAACAAAAGAATTACAAAAATTATACTTGAAAATGTTAATCATTCTAATGTGGTGTCACCGCGTCTACTTATCTTTTTTTTTTTTGCTAGGCAAGCAAGTAAAATATATTAAGAAGCATAACCAATTACAACCTAAACTAACTCCATGGGAAGCAAACCAACTAGGTTGGACTCCTTCACCAAAGAGCTAGGAAAACAGTCTAAAACAAAGCTTACAAGTTAGCAAACCATAAGCTATCTCTCCTACTCACTTTCTTAGGCATAACAAACAAGATTCTTTCCCTAACAGTTTGGATAATCCTACTCACTACTTGTTGCACAATTGGAACTGAAGCAGTCCATAAACTATTGTTTCTGCTTTGCCAAATGAAATAGACTGCAGCTGCTAAGACTGCAACACCACTTGCTTCCTGAATTTCGTCAATCTACTATGTCCTGTCACTCTCAGAAGTTGGTGAAGGTTACAAGAGATAGAAGAGATACTCAACCAGTCATTAAGAGCCATGATACACCTTTTACTATAAGGACAGTCAAAAAATAAGTGGGCATGATCCTCATCAAACTGACCACATAATAAACAGGTTGCTGAAGCACAAACACCTATTCTTGCCAATTTTGCAGTGGTTTGGAGCCTACCCTGCACAGCCAACCAACATATGAATATATGCTTGGGAATGTTCATCCTATTCCACACCATACTGTCCCAATGAATCAGAGGTTTTGCACCAATAATCTTCTCTTAAACAGATTTTACATAATAGTGAGGCATAACAACAAACTCTGCCTGAGTGTACACCAGTTTGAGCATCTCTTTTGTAGCGCATATCCTTTTCCAATCCAGTCCCCATCTTTAACATAAACTGCATTTACCCATTTAATCCATACATTGTCTTGCTGGGAGGCAATGGCCCAAACACACTTTCCCATACTAGCTGTATTCCAATTGAACACATCTCTGAAACCAAGACCACCATATTTCTTATCACAACAGGAACTGTTCCAAGAAATGTTACTAGGCTTATTACTATAAACCTGTCCACTACAAAGGAAAGCTCTACAAACTTTGGTAACATTCTACAACACTTGCTTGGGGAGGATAAATATTTGAGCCCAGTACATGTGAAGGGTAAGCAGGACAGAATTTATGAGTTGCATTCTAGCTGTATATGAAAAATTCCTAGAACTCCAGACTTTGATTCTAGAGATCATTCTATCCACCAAAACATCACACTGAGTTGCAGAGATTCTTTTAGCACAAATAGGCACTCCTAAGTACTTAAAAGGAAGATTGCTCCTAGTGAAACCAGAGACATTCACTACTCTAGTACTGTCACTTTCAGACATACCATAGTAGTAGATAGTAGATTTTTGTTTATTAGCCAACAGACCAGTTGAATCAGAGAAGATCTTAAAAGCTTGAAGCATAAGATACACAGAGGGAAAATCACCTTTACTACACATTATAAGATCATTAGCAAAGCATAAGTGTGTGAGCTTAATACCTTTACATCTAGGATGACACTGGAACAAAGAGTGATCACTCATTCTATGAAGGATTCTGGAGAGATATCCCATACATAGAACAAACATGAGAGGAGAGATGGGATCTCCCTGTCTTAAACCCCTTTCTGACTTGAAGAAGCCATGCATTGTACCATTGAGCATTAAAGAGAACTTTGGAGTGGTCACACATTCCATGACAAGATCCACAAACACTCAAGGAAACCCCAAGTGCTCCAAAATTTCCTTCAGAAAACCCCAATCCACAGTATCATAGGCCTTCTACAGATCAATTTTCATCATACAACTTGCCTTAGCATGTTTCCTTCCATAATGCTTCACTAAGTCCTAAACAACCATGATATTGTGCACAATGTATCTACCATGGACAAACCCCCCTGGTTTTCAAGAATTAGATCTGGTAAGACCTGTTTGAGCCTGCCACACAAAACTTTAGTGACACATTTATACAAAGTGTTGCACCAAGAGATGGGTCTAAATTCACTCACATTCTTTGGACACTTAGTCTTTGGAATGAGAGTGATAACTGTGTGGTTGAGCTCTTTCAGCAATCTACCTTGTTGGAGAACATCAAGGACAACAGAGATAATATCATCACCAATTATACTCCAAGTATCTTCGTAAAAGTAAGAACCAAAGCCATCAAGACTTGGTGCTTTAATACCAGGAAAAGAAAATAATGCTTCCTTCACTTCAGCAGCAGTATAAGGGGCATTGAGAATGGCTTTGTGAGTATCAGTAACAAGTGGGCCTGTTTGAACAACGTATCTAAGCAAAGACTTCCTATTAGGGTGAGTAGTATCCAAAAGAGCAGTGTAGTAGTTCAAGAAAGCTTGGGAAACATCTGCAGGGTTATCCTTCCAATCTCCATTCATATCATATATACTGTAAACTTGATTCTGACTATTCCTAGACTTGATGCTCTGGTGAAAGAGAGAGGTGTTCTCATGACCATCTCTAATCCATGCAACTTTAGCCTTTTGCCTCAGAAAATCTAAGTAGGCTTGGTGTTTAATCTTATACTCATTCACAACATGTAACTATGCATCAGCTAAAGTTTGATCATTGGTATGTTGATGCATAGCATTCTGAGCTTCTATCATATCATTATAAGCTTGAAGATCCGCAGCTTGAATATCATTAAAACCATTTCTGTTCAGCTCTTTAAGAGCTACCTTCACCCTTTTCAGCTTGTGAACCACACAGTACATCTTACTCCCATGCACTTGACTATTCCATTGTTCTTGGACAATAATCCTAAATTCAGTAGCAGACTTCCACATTGTAAAATATTTGAAAGGATTTTTCCCCTCTGTATCTCTGGGGTAAACTGTCAGCAATCCAGGAGAGTGATCAAAACACCCCTCACTCATAAAACACACTTCAGCAAAATTATAGATTTCTTGCTATTTAGGATTTGCCATCATCCTATCAAGTTTAGAGAAAACTCTAGCTGTGCCTTGTTGTTTATTGTTCTAAGTGTAAAAATTGCCTACACTTTTAATATCCTCCATTTCACAATGCTGCATACAGTCACAAATATCAACAATTTCTGTGTGCCTAACCAGAGAACCAACCCTTTCTTCCATATTCATGACACAGTTGAAATCTCCACACGAAATCCAAGCATCTTGTGTGTTAAGGGCTTTCAAATCTTTCCTCCCTGCTATGACTATCATTAAAAGCATATATGAAAGTACAGAAAAATCCAGACACACCACTCACTGGTTGGACAAATAAATGAACGAATTGACTGGTAATAGCCTGAATGTTTAAAGAAAAACTTCCAGGATTCCAAGCAACAACTATCCTACCTCCTTTATGATAACTAGAATTACTGGTAAAGCACCAGTTTAAGAAAACCCTTTGGTAAAGCTTCCCTAAGTTAAAAAGCTTTACCTTATGCTCTAGGAGCCCAACTAACCCCACATGATACTTATGAAGAAAATGCCTCATAGTGTCCTGCTTTTGAGTTAAATTGATGCCCCTAACATTCCAAGATAAGATTCTATCCATAAGATTTAGAAGAGTTCCCTCTTCCAGAGCTGACATCCTCAATATCATCACCTCTATCCATTTCTGTAGTACTACAAGCACTATGAGAATCATCATCCAAACTCTGAAAATGATTAGCAACTGAAACTGGAACTAGACTAGTAGGTCTAACCCTGATTGGCCGAAGTGTTCTTTGAAATCCCTCCTGGTCTACCTCTGGTTCAGTCACATCAACTGGTGCATTTGGAACTGGTGGCTGCTGCTTTTTCTGTACCCAAGTTTTCTTGATTTTAGCATGTTTACAGTCAGTAGTTAGATGGCCAACTAGCTTACAATTGTCACAAATAGTTGGTCTCCATTCATAAGTAATAGGAACATGAGTCAACTCATTATGTTCATTCACAAAAGATATTTGATCAGGCAGTTTCTTAGTAATAGGCATATCAACTAAAATCCTAGCAAACTGCAGCTTATCCCTACTAACAGTAGAAGTCTCTTTTGATTGGTGTACCTAATTGGCTCACTATTTTGAACGTGGAATTTTCACCCTAGTAATTGAAATTCAGTCTCAACTGAATCCATATAGGAACAAACTTAATCTCCTCTTTCTCCATGTCCATGTCAACACTCCATGACTTCACCACCATTATTGGTTTACTGTCAAAGAATTCGAAATGACCAGAGGTAACCTTGTCTCTCATATCCATAGTTAGGAATCTCACTAAAAAGATCCCCTTCTTCACTAGAACAACCTTATCCACATTATACTTCTTCCAAATTCTCCTGATGAAGCCTTCCATCACATGTATTGGGGGGTTAGCACCCACAATATAGCAAATGATAGAAGAACTCCAAAAATCCACTTCCTCATATATGTCATCAATTTCAATCTGAACAGGGCTAACAGGGGAGCTTACAATATTGAAATCATTCACAGCATCATCAGTATTAATACTATACTCATCAATACTATTATCATGATCATTCGCAACGTCATCAAATTGTTGTAAAATTGGAACATAAACCATACCAATATCAACGCTTCGATTGTTATTCACCATGTTAGCCGACTGATGAATTGTTTGAATCCATTCATTGAATGAGTGTCTCATTTCTGATCGCACTTGAAGATGTCTCAACCCAGATTTAGGCGTAAGAATTTCATTCTCCATTGTCAAATCCAACGCTTTAACCCCCAAAATATCATCAATCGATCGAGTTTTGAGGGCCTGAGAATCAGATAAAGGTCCACGGGGCTTCATTTTTGCTTTGCCATGCTTACTGCCTTGCGATTTGTCTCCAGATTTCCTTGCCATGGCGACGGTGCACGATAAGATACCGTGCACCGAAGGGAAACTTGGGGAGAAAGGCAAGGTTTATCTCTCTCTTTTTTTTTCTTGATGCACTTATTTGTTTTAATGTGAATTATGCGTCTACTTATCTTTTCTGTATGTTTTCTGTGGGTCCTGGGCTACGTTCTTTTCACGCTGCATCCAGTGATTAAATTATAAATATGTACCTTTTCAACTACAGACTATATCATGGAAGAGATAAAGAAGGTTGACTTTACTAACCCACTGCTATTCAAGCTCAAGGATGGTTGATGGCCCTAAAGGGTCGTGATCTAATTGGTCTAGCATAAATATGATCAGGGAAAACACTTGCCTACTTGCTACCTGCTATAGTTCATGTCAATGCTCAGCAAATTTTATGTAAGTATTTGGCTCTTTGACTCTTTAACTATAACTTCTAAGTTCTAAGCGATCTTCTCTGTTATCTGCTAAACCTGTATGCCTTTGTTACTTGACTACATCAACCTAATTTCATGTCTTTCTTCAGTAATCAGCCTAGCTTTTTTCTTTAAACGTCAATGTGACCATATTTACATAATTAGTTTTGCTTGGTTCAGTTTTATGATAGAGGTGATGAAATTAAGTCTTTAAGCCCCATAATTCATGTTTTAATCATCCTTTATCTTTTGGTAATTGCAGAGTGTTCATCCTAAAGTTTTGTAATTATTGTTGCGCGTGTGGCTCTTCTGTGTTACAACTTCAATTTTGCCGTGTGTATTGATTTATTTTCCAGTGGATTAGGTTGATTTCAGATCTATAAGCTATTGTAATTAGGGTTTTCCATTGTTGGATATGCATATTGAGGATTTTGAAGCAGGAGAGGGGCTAGCAGGTGAATTGTTTCCGTTATTGTTCAAATGGTTAGTTCTCTTAGATAAAAGGAAATTAACTATTATTTTGGTTTGACGAACCTGTTGAATATTTTCCATTTTTGAATTCAATTTTTTGGAACAATTGCGAACATTTTCCACTTCGATCAGTAATGAAATTTTGATTTTTCGTTGTGATATACTAGTTGTAACAACACAATTTTAAGTTTTTTTAATAATTTCGCACGCATCGCGTGCATATTAGACTAGTTAAAATCTATTTTAAGACATGCACCTTTTTTTTGTGCGAATGAGTCACAAGGGAAATATAAATGATAAATGGGGGCGGGGATTCGAACTTCACTAGTGGAAAAACGTTTAATTGTATCGCTACATTTGCGTCGCCATTCTGAACATGTGACGCAAAAGACAAATTTTCGCATAAAATTTAGTCATTTGCGTCGCAGCTTTGTTAAACTGCGAGGCAAATGACTCTAGGATGCTCCCAGAGTCATTTGCGTCGCAGATTAGTAAAACTGCGACGCAATTTACTCAATCAAGTGCGTCGCAGTTTTACTATTTTGCGAGGCAAATGACTATGGGAGCATCCTAGAGTCATTTGCCACGCAGTTTAACAAAGCTGCGACGCAATTTGTATTTTTTTTTTCTTTCAAATTCGCGCTTCACTATTCTACTTAGGGTATTCGACAAACGAATTGAAATATTGCTTCTACTCCCAAACGAAACCAACACTGCTTCTACTCCCAATTCCCAAATGAAACCAACACCAACACTTCTTCGTTCTCACCGGCGGCCGTCGTTCACTGCCGTCGCCCACTCCTTCACTGCGTTCCGCTTGCGCTGCAGTCCTTCCTGCTTCCCCTGCGGTTCTGCCATTCCCCTAAACCCTGCGGTTCCCCTAAACCCTGCTTCCCCTGCGGTTCTGCCGCTCCCTGTTTAGATCCGCCGCCCACGGAAGTCGCCCACAGCACGGCCGCTGCCCACGGCAGTCTCCCAGAGCACAGCCGCCGCCGCCCACTCCGCCTCCCTTGTTCATTGTCCTCTCTCCTCTCTTAGGTATTGAATTTTAATTTTGATATTTATTGAATTTTAATTGTGCATTTTAATTTTAATTGTAGACATTATGATTGAATTTTAATTATGCATTATAATTGAATTATAATTGTTGATATTATTTTTGTCTCAGATTTTTAATATTGATTGATTTTGGCTTTCTGGGGTTTTATAAGTTTTTGTTAATTTTGATTGATTTTGTTTTTTTTTTGTCTAAAGTGGGTTTTGATTTTTTTGAATTGGGTTTGTTAATTTGTTTATGCTGTAGAATAATTAGTTCTTTTTTACTTTTATTTGGTTCAAGTTTTGTGAACTTTTGGCTGGATTAGCTCTTATTTGTCCTACTTTTAGTTAATTTGATTAATTTATGGTATAAATTTAGCTTATTGTTGGTGTGATTACATGTTTTGGAATCATTAATAAGGTTAGCTGGGGAATATTATGCTAGATCATTAGAGTTTCGTCCACTTGATGTCGATTTCCAAGGATAGGGAGGGGATTTATAATTCATACTTGGTTGAATTTTCAATTTTGGTTGGTTTGTGTTAGATGTTTGATATGTTTTTTTAATGCAAGCCTTGCCTATAATATATATATAACAACGATTCCGGGAGCTGTAGAATGCAATATTTTCGGGAGATGCAATAGCTATCTTCATTACCATTGTTAGAAAGATATAAAGAAAATATGTGGGGCATTGTTAACGTTGGAGTTTTAATGGGAAAATGCGAAACATTCTTTTCATTGGATGAAATGCTTTCCCTTGTGAGTGGAGAATAAAGTAAATCAACCTTACAAATTACTGATTTATCCAGTCGAACAATTCCCATTCTGAGATGAAAATTGAATCTTTTATGCAGCCTGTATGATCAGATATTCAAGCTCGGCAAGTTAGTAGCAAACGCTGATTTCCATTTGTTCAAGGCTGGAGTTGAACCTAAATGGGAGGATCCTGAGTGTGCACATGGAGGCAAGTGGACTGTTTCTGCTAGCAGAAAGACGAATCTTGAGGCAATGTGGCTTGAAACTGTAATTTTCTAACATTTTGACCGAAGCATACCCCCCAATAAACTCTTTTTTTCCGTACAGTCTAACTTGTAACCACGTGGCTTAAGTGCTTAACTATTTGTTGAAATTTTGCTTTTGAGCAGTTGATGGCTCTAATTGGGGAGCAGTTCGATGAAGCTGATGAGATATGTGGTGTGGTTGCTAGTGCGCGTTCAAGGGGAGACAAACTTTCACTGTGGACAAGAAATGCTGCGAATGAGGCTGTGCAGGTTTGTTTTTTCTTTTTCTTTTGGCATAACTTGTTCTCTGAATTATAAAGGTCGTAGGCCATAGGCAAATATCTAGGCTTTTGTCTTCTGCTTGTTGTTCGACAAGTTCATGCTTTCATTATACTTTGTTGCCTGTGCTTACCGTGCAATGTTCTTATGCTGGACATGAGGTTTTCGTGTTTTGGACTTTGGGCACAGGGGCACCAGATTGGTGGATTTGAATGTGTATTCTGTAGAATTTGGATGGGTAGACTTGGTTGTCCATTACTATATGATTTTCTGAAATGTCGCACAATAATTTTCATGGTAATGATTTTTTTTTTTTGTCTTCTGAATTTTGTGTATATTCTTTTGCAGCCAAATGATATTATAGCAGCCGAATCTGAGGGAGCTATGGCAATAGGAGTTTGCACTGGTGTTTTCGGAAAGGAGGAGCTGGAGCAAGTCGGCAATGGAGGTGCGGTTACGATAGCATGGATGAAACTATTTGTAAATTAATTTGATCAAGTTTACACTTGTAACCATGACAGAGTTAATCACATTAATTCACATTCTGCTTTTTACAAGGTTGCAAACTTGATGATCAAGTTCGTGATTCTGAGATGATCAAGTTCGTGATCATGTCAGTGTTATGCTGCTGAGGAAGCTGATGAGGAAAAATGGTTTGTCGACGTGCCGTTGTTATTGGTCCAAGTTCAATCTGCTTGAGAAAGTGACAACCAGAGAATGCAGGCCAAGAATGTTCAAATTGGGCGAAGCTGTTTTCTTCATTTGTAGGGTTATTGCAGCTGACGTTTTCTTGAATACTGTAGGAAGTATGCCCTGCCGAAGTTTGATCATTCTCAGCTTCTTCTTCCCATCTTTTATGGTAAGGATTTACATCTTGATCTTTCTCTACCATGCACCTTAAATTGTTCATTATACTTGATTAGCTAACTCTTTGAGTAATTAAGAAGAGAAGTTCAGAACATTTGTAAATTCATTTTGTTCCCTTTGATCTTAAAATGGAAGACCGAGTTCTTTTGCTGGCCTCTATGAAATTAATAGTCACATTTATATTCGAGCCATGGAAGATGTTTTATGCATTTTGTACTTGTCTGAAAATAGTGAATATTTTTCTTGCTGCAAAGGAGGCACAACAAGTCGGCCGTAGTTGCAAATAAGATTAGAACACATATTTTTTATATAGCATTCCTAGAGACCACACTAGTGACTGTAATCACATATAAAATTGTAGAATCATACTCAATTTTTTTTGGTAAAAGTAGAGCATTATTCTGAACTTTTCTTCTTGAGTTAGGTGTAGAATTTGATGGCTCAATTCAACATGGTTATGATCAATTTTATTGTTTCTTCTGCCTATAATGTACACAGTGAGTTTTATTCTTGTTTCTTTGTTCATGTTTCCTCACCTTCTAGCTTTCCACCCCCCCTGGATTTCTTAAGAATGGTTGTTTCTCGTTGTGTTTCTAATAAATTTATGGTCTTGCTATTTATGTGCAGCAGTTCTGGGAGCAGCAGTTCTGACAGCAACAGGTGTGATATGTTCATTTTAGTTGTTATTCTGTTATGTTCTGTTTCGTTCATGTTCTGTTCTGTGTTGTTCTGTTGTTGTTCTGTGCATCCTATGCTGTTCATTCTGTTCTGTTCGTGCATTATGATACCGAGGCTGATTTGCGTTAGTTTGAGCACCTAATAGATCACAGCCCGACTAATAAATTCAAAGCTACCTTACAGATGGTCTCAAATCCTGTATTTATGAAAGTACGTTTGCAGAATATTGATGCAATATCTGGTGGCTAGCTCACAGCAGCTGCTCATGACTTTCAATTTTGATATTAACAAAGAGTCATATAACCTTTTCCTAAAACAACTTGAGCGAGTAGTCATATGTAGAATGAACATCTTCCAACCAAGGTGTAAGCCTAGATTTACAAATCTTGATTACGATAGCATGGATGAAACTATTTTCCTGTCATGCTTTAAATGTGAAATAATAGATTGTAAAGAGCCTTAGAACGACCCAATTAGCCTTAAATGTGAAATAATAGATTGTAAATAGCCTTAGAAAGTTGTAAATATGCATATTAAATGTGTAATAAGTTTGAAAAAATTCATTAGGTTCTTTAGTTCAAAGTTGGGTTCGAAAACGCTATTTTTGCCCAAATATGACCTAGAACGACCCAATTAGCCTTAAATGTGAAATAATAGATTGTAAAGAGCCTTAGAAAGTTATAAATATTCATATTAAACGTGTAATAAGTTTGAAAACATTCCTTAGGTTATTTAGTTCAAAGTTGGGTTCGAAAAACGCCATTTTTGCCCAAATATGACCTAGAACGACCCAATTAGCCTTAAATGTGAAATAATAGATTGTAAAGAGCCTTAGAAATTTATAAATATGCATATTAAACGTGTAATAAGTTTGAAAACATTTTTTAGGTTCTTTAGTTCAAAGTTGGGTTCGAAAACGCCATTTTTTGCCCAAATATGACCTAGAACGACCCAATTAGCCTTAAATGTGAAATAATAGAATGTAAAGAGCCTTAGAAAGTTGTAAATATGCATATTAAACGTGTAATAAGTTTGAAAACATTCCTTAGGTTCTTTAGTTCAAAGTTAGGTTCGAAAACGCCATTTTTGCTCAAATATGACCTATAACGACCCAATTAGCCTTAAATGTGAAATAATAGATTGTAAAAGCCTTAGAAAGTTATAAATATGCATATTAAACGTGTAATAAGTTTGAAAACATTCCTTAGGTTATTTAGTTCAAAGTTGGGTTCGAAAACGCCATTTTTGCCCAAATATTACCCAAGGAAGCAAGTAAAGTGCAATTTATAATTGCACTTACATGTAAAATATTCTTTGCATTTACATGTGTAAACAAAGTATATATAATTGCATATTTTATCGAATGCGTAGTGCTTTTCGGAGTTACAAGAGACTAAGTGGACAATCTAAGGGAACTAAATTAACATGGATTCCAGCACATGTATAATTAGTGTATTATTTACCTAAAATTCAAGTTTTTCAAAATTATAACATACAATTTGATAGAAATTTTACTTGTGTTATTTATTTTAATGCATGTAGTGTGCTCAACAACCGGGATCACTAGATTGTGGCTACTACGTCATGTGTTTTATGTACGACATAATAATGAATCATGGTAATAGTCAAGATCTTACTACGGTATGTTCTCATAAACTACGTACTTTATATAATAAATTGAAGTACACAAAACTATTATATTGATCAATCGTTGATAAATTGAATTATTTTCACTTTTTTAGGATTTTTCAAGAACATTGCCTTATTCACCGGATGAGATTAATGAGGTGAAAGATTTTTGGGCAGATTACTTTGTGAACAATGTCGAATTTTAGCTTAATTTGTACTATGAACTCGATCTCTAGCTAGCTACCTTTGTTGTAATAATTTTACGTTTGTAATTGTAACATGTTGGTTGATATATGACGAATTTAATTGCCTTTTATTGGGAACGTTACGTTGTAAACTTTTATGACAGGTATTATTTATAAATGTATTCCCGGTATTGGGAAGCGTCTAATTTCAAAGACGATCATGTCGGAATTTCCAACTAAAATATTAAAAAACAAATTAAAAAAAAAACAAAAAATAAGTGATTTGCGTCGCACGTTAGCTTAATGTGCGACGCAAAAGATTTATTTTTCTGGCGCCAAAAATGTCATTTGCCACGCACATTACTTTAATCTGCGACGCAAATGACTTAGTTTTTTGGCGCTCAAATAGTCATTTGCGTCTCACATTAAGCTAATGTGCGAGGCAAATGACTTTTCAACATGGTGCCTGAAAAGTCAATTGCGTCGCACATTTGCTTAATGTGCGACGCAAATGTGAGTCATTTGCGTCGCACAAATGTGCACAATGTGCGACGCAAATGCACTTAAATGTGCGATGCGAAATGAGCCTTTTTCCACTAGTGCTTGACACCTATCGTACACAGGCCCTCAATCTTAACCAATTGGCCAGGACATTATTGGTGAGATGACATGCAACTTCAGTGTAAGTACGTAATCAATTTTTTTTATGCAACATAAGTAATCGATTATTTATTAGTAATAAATTTATATCTTCAATGTATTGTGTGTCCTTTATTTTTCATGCATAGTGCTTATGTACGTGAATACGTGGTGATTGCATGACATTATATATAAATATTGTAATTTTATAAAACCAAAGGTCTATAAAGTATATGCGGTTTCTATTTCAATTTTTTTTAGGGAAAGCATATTGCTTAGATAAAAGGAAATTAACTATTATTTTGGTTTGAAACAATCTTTTCCAGAAATAGATATTTAACTAATTCTATATTTTTTATTTAAACAAATTTAAGCCGTTGATAAGGGTATAATAGATATTATAATGGAGATACTAAAAAAATCAAAGACCTCAAATATTCCCTTAGTAAACAGAGAGTATTTGATAAACATCAATGGAGTCATGCCTTAAGGTTTTTCTAATATGCCATGTCAGATTTCCACTAATCTGTATTATTAAAGCAAAGTGGTGGGCTATGAGAGATGTGCAAATCCCCAATACTCCCCTCTGAGCTATGCTTTGTCTTATGCCACGTCAAAGCTATTAAAAATGCAACCATTCAATCACACACCAATCAAGCAAGAAAATAAGGAGAAAATATATAAAATAGTTACAACCTAGCTTAATTAAAGTCAGTTTCAGAAATAAGCCTAAAAACATCAACTATAGGGAAGAAATAATATAATTTCCACAATAAACCTAAAATAAATATCCGACAGATTATTAAAAAAAACACATATGTAGGAAATAATATACATTAAGTAGGTAACTAATCTACAATTCTACATGTTATTTTAAAGAGAAAAATCAAACTTTTAAAATTTATTTTAGAATGGGAATTAGACAACATTAAAACGCATACCTAAGTTTGACTAACACATCTAAGGTACACCCAGTTGCACCGTGGACCCTCCCACATTTTCCCCTTATATATGCATATTATGTAAGGAGAAAATGTGAGGGAGACCATCAATAACATAAAAATACCCTTGGGTGTGCGGTGCATATTTTTCCCTTATACATGTTTTTATAGAGTGAAAAATCAAAAATTTAAAATTTATTTTGGAAATATGAATTAGAAAAAATAAAACCGCATACCTAAATTTGACTAACACATCTAAGGTACACCCAGGTGCACCGTGCACCCTCCCATATTTTTCCCTTATATATGCTTATCATGTTAGGAGATAATGTGAGTGAGACCACCAATAGGCATAAAATTATCATGGTTCCCCCGCATGCACCTAATAATTTTTAAATTTTGGCAATATACATAACAGTTTTACTTTAAAATATAAGGACAATTTTTTTTGAAAGATTAAATCCATTTATTTTTCAATTTTATAAATGTTTGGAATCTTTGGCTGTACAAGTAAGATACAATACGTCAATACCTGCTTTTGAGAGGGGAAATTTGGAGCAAATATTTTTATAGTGATAGTTTTTCTAATTGATTTTTTTTTTGAAAAATAATTACTTAAATTATTTAATTATTTTTGTATTTGGTAAACTATGATTTATATTTTCTTCAATTCTCTTTCATTTTTTATATTTTTAGAAGTTGTGCTCATGTAAAGGTAAAAAATCATCTATGTAATTTTACGCTACACACAACGTGGACCATTATTCTTACTTGAATTTTTTTTTTAACATTAGATTATCTTATACCGTCATTATTTTACGCTACACACATCTCTCAAAATGCATGGAAAAAATCCGAATTTACATTTGATGAATTTATTAAAATTAAGCTTTAGATTCTACAGTCACAAACATTGGTTAATAAATTGTCATGTAGTTTTAAATTTAAACTTTCATTTCCTTCATATACTCGTTGAGTCGCTTATTCTGTTATTTAAAAAGGGATATTAACTGTCATGTAGTCTTAGGATGAACAATCAACATATGTCACATTCAAATTTGACAATTTGATTTCATTAACTTTATAATTACCAATAATTTTTCCTCTTTCAAAGCCAACTCTTGGGATGTTTGATGTTCACCAAAATTGCCTACTTTTACTCTAATCAATCAATACTTAAATTTCTTAATTAAGCAGTAAATATAAAATAAACTTGTTGCTCTTAATAGTCCGCTCAATTATCATTTACTAATGTAAAAAATGTTCTTTCTTAATTTTATGCAAAATATATCATGTACTTTGTATATCAATAATTTTATGTCAAAGTAACATTTTTTTTTAACTCACACATTGAGTCTTAAGTTGAGTCTTAGTTTTTAAAGACTTGATTTAAGACTTTTTTAAGAGTAACCCATTTCAATGTTGCAAATTGATATGTCTGATCTTAGCACTAAGTGGGGCATATGTCATGTAAGAAAAATTCAAGTCTTAAAACTTGACGCTGATGTTGCTCTTACTCGATCGATTGTTTTAAATCTTGGCAAAAATAGGAAAACAAAAATTATTATGCAAAGTAATCATCACCTCATATACTTTGTTTGATTATGGTAGCTTATTCCTCAGGAGAAACGGATATACTTCTTCCGTTCCAAAAATATCGCACCAAAGTTGACTTTAATCCTTGAACCATTATTTTGACCCTTAATATCTCAAATCTTATGCAAGTAAAAATTATAAAAAATCATTATTTAGAAAATAATATATCTATACGAATCTAACATGACCCACTATGACTAAAATTTCCTTACGTACGATCTACAAAAAATTACCAAAGTATTAGTGTAAATAGTGTAAAAAATAAATGATGTGATATTTCCAAAACAGATGAAGTATTATAACTCCATATAGTTATTATTTTTGTTTTAATTAGGGAAGTGCCCTTAAACTTATTGATTAGTATTCCAAATGAATTGCCCTGTCACCTTAATGGTCCCACGTGTGTGTTTTGTATGGTACATCCCCTCTCTCCTTTATTGGTCTTCTTCAATCCAATTAAGTTGTGCTACAACCTTAATGGGTCCCAATTGCTCGGAATTAAGGATCATGTCATTAATTGATCAAATCTCGTAAATGTTAAAAGTTTTAAACCAAACAATTTTATATATTTTTGAAATAATAAAATAGAACCAAACAAATTTTATGACAGGTTATCATATATTTTTGCCCCTTTACTTACTCACAAAATCCACCAATCTGTCACTTTCGATGATTTCTTCTGTTTTGATGCAAAATTAAATTTCCATTTCTTGTTTTATTAAGGCATAAAAATATGTTAATTTGTAATTGTTCCTTAATCCTCAATGCGTGAACTAAAGACAAACCTCCTCCTCTAAACTAATTATATGTACCCTGAAATTGATAAATCACTAGGGAACATGATGTGTATTCTCACATGATATATCCTTATCACTAATATGAAGTAATTAATACTCCTTTAATTTCGTATTATCATCCTATAATTTTATAGCATTTTAGTTCATTTTTTGTAGTAATCGGATTTTAGAGAATTCACTTACTAAAGGTGAATAGCGTATAAAAAATAAACACAAAATTAAAATGGAGTTGAAATAAAAATATGTTAAGTTGAAATCATTTGCTTACTTTTATTGAAAATGAAAAAAATAGTTTTATTTAAATGATATTGAAATGCATGAACTAAACACGAACCTACTCTTCTAAACTAATGATACATTCCCTTAATTAAATTGATATATGGCTAGGGAACATGATATAAGCTCTCTCGTGATATATCATTATCACTAATCAATAGGAAGTAATGCTCTTTTCGATTATTTGTTGTATTATTCGAATCTATTATAGATAAATCTTTAAAAGTTTATTTAAAAATCTAATATGTATAAATAAAGGAGACATTTTTGCTGAACAATTTTTTTTTTTTGGGGTAAAATAGGAAATATATTAATCACCAAAAACCCAGCAAGGAACAAACTTCATACAAACAAAGGCTAAACAACGGTTGCTACACAACAACCGAAAAGCAAAGCCAAAAACAAGAAAACCAAACAAGCAACATTAAGGCACTAAGCCCACAAGCTTTGGAAGCTGGTAGCATCTAGCAGCAATCATTAGTTGGATGTCCTTCACTACTGAATCAGGAGTATGAACAATCTGTTGGAACTTCCTTCCGTTTCGCTCCCTCCATAGCAGATACACAGTGATAGAGACAACCATCCTATAAATCTGGTGAAAACCCGATTTTGCTTTGTACTTCATAACAACAAACTGAAGCTCATTTTCCCATTTCTCAGGCCTTCTATTGATACCCAGCCACTGAAGAACATCACCCCAAACATTAGCAGAAAAAGGGCAATTAAAAAACAGGTGGCTCACTGTATCAAAACCTACATCACACAAACAACATTGTATACTGCATTGCACTCCAATCTTCTGCAGATTATCACACGTAACCATCCTATCATGGACAGTCAACCAAGTAATGAACATGCACTTTGGGGGAGCAAAATTATTGCAAATAAGTTTCCTCCAAGGAACACTAGGAACAAAACCCCTCATCTCATAATACATTTTACTAATGGAATAATTATTCTTCTGAAGTATAGAACAACCACCAGTAGTGTTGCTAAGAAACATAACCGCTCCAAGGATTTTCCTCACCACCCAGGAAGCTTGAGCTGGGATAGTCATTGTGGTGAGGTTCCTTCCTTTGACATAATACTGATTCACCCATTTGACCCAGACTTTGTATTTTTTTTGGGCCAAATTCCAAAGAAGTTTACAGATAGCAGCTCTATTCCAAGTTTTAATGCACATAAGATTCCAGCCACCTGCAGACTTAGGAAAACACAAAGTTTCCCAAGCAACCAAAGCCCTCCTTGAAGCACCAGATTTACCGGTCCACAAAAAGTCCGGCATGCTACTTGTATAAATTTCAAAACCTTTTGAGGGAGGAGAAACACTTGGCACCAGTAAGTCTGGACACTAAAAAGGACAGACTTTATCAACTGGATGCGACCAGCATAAGACAAGAACTTTGCCGACCAAGAATCAATTCGTTGAAGGACTTTCGTTATAAGCGGTTGACATTGGATAATAGAGAGTTCCTTGGTAGAAAGAGGAACTCCAAGATACCGAAAGGGAAGTTCTCCTTTAGAAAGGTTGAAAGTCGTAATAATATCATCCTGAATACTAAGAGGCACACCACCAAAATAGACTGAACTTTTTGACTGATTTGCTCTCATACCAGAAGCCTCAGAAAAAGCATTAAAATAAGTAAACACTTGCTTAACCGAATTCAAGTCTCCTCTTGAAAACAGAAGGAGGTTGTCAGCAAAGTAGACATGAGTTAAATTCAACTTCTTGCATCTAGGATGAAACTTGAAATGAGAATTATTTTTTAATCCCAATAAGCATCTATTCAGATATTCCATACTTAGAACAAACAAATATGGAGATATCGGGTCTCCTTGCCTAATTCCTTTCTTGCATTCCATAGGAAAGGTGAGTTCTCCATTGACGTTTAACGAGTAAGATACAGAGGAAAGGCAAGCCATAACCCATGTGACAAAACTAGAAGGAAAACCGTACTCAAGCAGTAAATATTTAAGGAATGACCACTCTACAGAATCATATGCTTTCTGAAGATCAATCTTGATCATACACCGAGGGGAAAGATTCTTCCTACAATAACCTTTAATGAGTTCATGGCTCAGTAAAATGTTATCAAAGATTACCCTACCCCTCACAAATGCAGATTGACAATCCCCAACCAAGCTAGCTATCACAGCTTGCATCCTGTTAGCTAAGACTTTAGAAAATAATTTTATAGAGGACCGAACAACAAGCAATAGGTCTGTACTCCTTCGCAGAGCTAGCATTAAGAACCTTGGGCAGCAGAGAAACATGAGTGCAATTAATGTTTTTCGGCATAAAACTAGTATTAAAGAAATGTTGAACAGAATCAATAATACTAGTTCCTATCACATGCCAAGCTTGCTTGAAGAAGAACACATTAAAGCCATCCATACCTGGAGATTTATTAGAATCCATACCAAAGAGAGCACTTTTTATTTCAGCAGCAGTAAAAGGAAGCATAAGATTTTGTTGTTGCTGAGTATTAGGGATGCTCCCTCGTGAAATAACATATTTATCAACCATTGGAATACGATCAGCAGCATGACCCATCAGGTTCTGGTAGAAACTTACTACTTCATCTTTAATCTGCTGTTAAGTGCAGCATCTGGACCCGTCTTCTTTGCTGAACTATTAAAGAGCCACGTAGAAAATCTAATGGTTTCGGCCAATTAAAAATATGATTTCTAATTAATTTATGAATTATAAAAGTCAAGTATCACGTAGATAAATAATTAGGTGTCACATAGATATTTTAATTAATTAATTACTAATACATTCAACTCCAACCAAAATCAAACACTGTAATAATTAAAAAACAAATGTAAAATAAAATTTAATCCGAAATCAAATACTAATCTAAAAAAAATTCTATCCAAAATCCAAAATTAATCAAATATTAGAGCGCCACCTAGGAAATCCATGGTTTCGGCCAATGAAAAATAAGATTTTTAAATTATTTTTGAACTAAAAAAGTCGAGTGCCACGTAAATAAATAATTAGGTGCCACGTAGATATTTTAATTAACTAATTAGTACTCCCTCTGTTCCTTTTTTATCTTCCTATTTGGAATCGAAGAGGAGATTAAGAAAATATAATCTTATAATGATAGATTGGATGTAAGAGTAATGATTGGGTGTAAGAGAAAGTAATAAAGAAAGGAAAGAGAAGATACTTTTTATTAAAGAAATAATAAACCAGAAAAGGGGGGTGGTTGAATGGGAAAATGTAAATGAATTAAATAAGGGATGGTGAAGAAATTTAGGGTAGTATATGTAGAGATTCTTAGAATTAGAAATATGAATAAGGGTATTTGGGAAAAAAAATCATGTCCATAAATAGAAACAGGAAGAACAAATAGGAACACCAATTCGGGAAACGGAAAGATCAAATAGGAAAGGAGGGAGTAATATATACAACTCTATCCAAAATCAAATACTCTAATAATTAAAAAATAAATCTCTAACATATATTCTCTAATATTATATGAATAAAGGAGGTACATTTGCGGAATTATTAGAGTGCCACGTAGGAAACCTAATGATTTCGGCCAATGAAAAATAAGCTTTCTAATTTATTTTTGAATTAAAAATGTTGAGTGCGCATAGATAAAGAATTAAGTGTCACGTAGATATTTTAATTAATTAATTAATTAATATATACAACTCCATCCGAAATCAAATACTTTAATAATTAAAAAATAATTCTAAAATAAAATTCAATCCAAAATCGAGTGTCACGTAGATAAATAATTAGGTGCCACGTAGATATTTTAATGAATTAATTAATGATATATACAAGTTCATCCAAAATCAAATACTCTAATAATTAAAAAAAATAATCTAAAATCGATCATACACTAATCTAAAATAAAATTCTATCCAAAATAAATCATACACTAATCTAAAATTAAATTATATCCAAAATTTTACATTAATCCAACATTATAGCGCCATGTAGAAAACCTGATGGTTTCGGCCAATGGAAAATAAGATTTCTAATTTATTTTTGAATTTTATAAAAGTCGAGTGCCACGTAAATAAATAATTAGGTGTCACGTAGATATTTTAATTAACTAATTAATAATATATACAACTCTATCCAAAATCAAACACCCTAATAATTAAAAAAAAAAATCTAAAATTCAATTCAATTCAAAATCAAACACTAATCTGATCTTATATATATATATATATATATATATATATATATATATATATATATATATATATATATATATATATATATATATATATATATAGAGAGAGAGAGAGAGAGAATCGGGATCTGGTGAGAACCATCCCTTAAGATGAGAACTGAGAACTAATCTCAGCCGTTAGATCAATTCAATCCACGGCACACATCTCGCCCGACCAAATCAAAATACAAGGATAATAGAGTAATTTCACCGGCTTTGAATGACCTCCCTTTCTTTCCCCCAATAGTCATATTTCCTTTCTCTCTCCTTCCTCAAATCCTCTGTATTAGCTTCGATTCACATCTTCTCCAACATCTTCGATTATCGTCCTGCAATTCCTTCATTCTTTTTGCGATTTTGTCTCTATCAATTCATGCACATAGGTAATTTTAATTTTTTTGATTTGTTTTCAGTTTTGTTTTTTAATTAGGGCTCGAGTTATTGTTGATATAATTTAATTAAGGTTTCGATTGATTCTTGTTGTGTTTTACATGTTCAAATTAGGTTTTTTCAAATTGCAATTTTGTTATTCATGTTTGCGATTCGATTGCTAAACGTAAGGCTTTTATATTGCTATTTTGTTTTAGTTTTAGCGATTTTAATTGCTAATTGAAATTGTTTCTAGAATTAGGTTTTGCTTTGATTTTCTACAATTGATTTTCTGTACCAAATTTTAGTTGATTTCAATTTGTTGAATATTGATAAGAAATTTCCCGAATTGTGTAGCTTGAATGGGATAGTTTAGAAAGTGAGTGCTTCGTGGAATCTTGTAAAATTAATGTGATTAGTATTGGATGAAGTTTTTCTAGTTATAGGTTCGATAGCTGATTGCAGTTTAGCCTTGAGTGTAATGCCTAGGTTGTGTTTTTGTTGTGCAATTTTGGTGTGTTGTGTTGATTTCATGGGTTGCAAAGTTCTATTGTTGCTGCTGTTGACTGTCATCAGCTACTGCCTAACTGAATTCTTTAGTCTTTTTGTTTCTTGGTGCTAGGGTGCTTTGGTAGGGCTGTTGTTGATGCATGAAGTCAGGGAGGGAGTGTACTGGTAACAGGTAGTTTTCATATTATTAGATATTTGGTGAATGTTGGTTAACAACAAGTACAGATGATGTTATGTATATGATAGAGTATAGTGGCCTGATGGTTACAGACTCATTATCAAGGTAAGTAATGGATTTGTGTTCAAAGCTACAATGGATATCCGTGCTTGTGTGTCAAGAACTGTCAAACTCGTGATTGTGCTATGGTTATTTACTTTTAAATGGATTGTACTACTTATATGAGTCATTTATCTACTCATACGGTGGGTTTTTTTACACAAGAAAGAAGTGTGCACTATCATTTGTCTAGTTGTTGGATGAGAGCTTTAAACATCCAAGAAAGCTTCTTTAAAGAGTGATACTTACTTAGTTACTCGGTATTACTTCCGTGGGGGTTGAAACTTGTGAGGGAAGTCACTTAGCAAGTCTGTCCTGCTGGCGTTGCTGATCTAGTGCATTGTATTGTCTGAAGGAGTGATGTTCTTATGCTGTGGTTGTTGTGTTGGTGTTCTGAAGACGGGTGTTCTTATGGGTTGTGGTTAGGTTTATTATGGTGTACTCTGCTGGGCTTCCATATGATCATATGAGGGCGAGAAAGAATTTAGTAGTTTGACCTCCATATACTCCAATAATAGGAATTTTTGATGTTGTACATATACTTTTGATTTTCTGATTTACCTTTGCATTTTCTTAATTTACTTTTGGGTTATTATTATTTACTTTTGAATTTTTTATTGTTGCGAACTTTGTGAACGCGGCAATTAAACTTTGGTGCTGATTAATTTACTTGGTTCAGATAATCAGCTTCTGTGACAGATACAGGCTGGAATATTAGCTTTGGTGAGTAATTATGGGAAGCAGTGATGACCTGAAGTCTCCTTAGTCAGAAAAAACATCTCCACTTGCAATTGTAAGATGAGAATTTATGGATCATACAATTTCTGGTTTCCTAGTTCTTTGAATTTAGTTATGCCACCATTCACTCCCCTGATCTCATCAAACTTCTCAGTCACTGCCACATTCTTCAGCGTCTTTGGGTATGTATTTGTTTAACTTTCTCAAATCTTTTCATAGAGTTTGCTAAATTTCCATTTAATCACAGTTCTAACTTACAACCAATTAACCTTGGAGAACTACCCTCTAACCTTAGTTTCAAAAAATTAAAGGTGGTGGATTTAATCAGTATTAATTTTGTCAGTAACAATAAACTTACTTTCCCTTGTTCAATCCATGATGAATACAAAACAGGTTCTTGATTATATTGAACACAGTGGGCTTGAAGTGCTTGCAGAATCATGCAAAGAGCTGAGAGAGCTACGTGTATTTCCCTTGGAGCCTTATGTTCAAGAACCAAATGTTTTCTTAACCAAGCAGGAACTGGTATCTGTGGCTATGGATCTTACTCACTTTGGAATCTTTTCTCTGGTTTCCTAGTTCCCAAGAGTGTAAGTCCTGTTTCCTTTCCTCTTACTGCCAACTTAAAAGTTCACAGAACCCAGAAAACTTTAACAGTCAAGTTAGCTTTTGCTTGCCTGTTCTAAAAAATCAGCCAACACACCTTGAAGAATTTAGTTTACTTTTACAGAAATTTAGTTTAATTTTATATAGATTTAGTCTACTTTAAGATAAATAAGCATTGGAGTAAGTCAAGGCAGTGTTTTGGTTTTTGCTTTACTTTTATTTATTCTATTTAAAAATATTAGCCTAATAGCTCAATTGGTAGAGCATTGTGCAACTGCACACAAGATGTGGGTTCGAATCCAACGTAGGTTCGTCTTTACTTTTTGTATTACTTTATTTACTTTTGACTGCAAAACCTTTATTTATGATTTTGATTGATTTACTTTCACTTAATTTGTGTCTAATTTTAAAAGTGTTAAGAAAATAATATAAAATAATGTCCAAAAAGCCAACTACAAAAAGAAATGACAGTTTAGTTTGTGTCTACTAGCTCTATATGTTTAGTATTGCGCAAATGCACACAAGATGTGTGTTCGAATTCTGTGTAGGTTCTTCTTTGTATGAGTTGGCTAATTAGTTTTCTACTTTTATTATTTACTTTTTGTATTGTTTTATTTACTTTAAATTAAAAAACATTTACTTGTGAATTCATTTAATTTACTTTTTGTACATGTAATTCAGATCTAGATACCTTTACTTTTTAGTTATTATGATTAACTTTTGAGGTAGTTTGATTTACTTTTTAGTTTCTTGTATTAACTTTTGAGTTTTTTTTTTTTGTTTAATTTACTCTTAGACAACCTATGTAGGAGTCGAACCTACATCCCCTATGCATCTGCATAGTGCTCTACCACTTGAGCTAATAGGTTTAACACACATAAACCTGTTATACATTTTGTGTCAAGAGAAGGAGTTGCAGTGGACCCTGCACAGATTAAAGTTGTTATTGAATGGCCTAGACCTAAGAGTGTCACGGATATTCGAAGTATTCTAGGTTTAGTTGGATATTATAGATGTTTTGTGCGAGATTTCTCTAGAATAGCCAAGCCAATGACTTCTTTGATGAAAAAGTAATCTAGGTTTGAGTAGAATTATTAATGTGAAGAGGCGTTCCAAACTCTGAAGACGCGATTGACAACCGCGCCAATATTAACTCTACCAGATGGAAGTGATACCTTTGATGTATATAGTGATACGTGAAAGAATGGTTTAGGATGTGTATTGATTCATAACGGGAAGGTTATCACATGTGTATCAAGAAACCTGAAGCCGTATAAAGCTAATTATCTTACCCATGACTTAGAGCTAGCAGCCATAGTGTATGCATTGAAAATTTGGAGACATTACCTGTATGGTGTGAAGTGTAAGATATTCACGGATCATAAGAGTTTGAAGTATATTTTCACACAAAAGGACTTGAATATGCGTCAAAGGAGGTGGTTGGAATTGATCAAGGATTATGATTTGGACATCCAATATCACGAAGGAAAAGCAAATGTAGTTGCAGATGCCTTGAGTAGGAAATCAGGTCATAGCATGAATGCGTTAGTAGTTGCTAACAAGTTGTGCAAGGATATGCAATGGTTAAATCTGGAAATCGTGAGTGGTGAATGTCTAGAAGGAATGATGAATGTATTGACGATCCAACCGTCAGGATTTGACGAGATTAAGGATAACCAAGATGGAGATGTAAAGTTGGAGCAAATCAAGGAAAAGATTTTGCAAGGAAAAGAAATAGATTTTAAGATCCATGATGATGGAAGATTGAGGTCCAAGGGAAGGTGGTGTGTGCCTCAAAAGTGTGAAGAGTTAAATAAAATCTTACGAGAGAAGGTCACAATATACCATATTCTATTCACCCAGGAGGTGACAAGTTGTATAAGGATCTGAAGAAAGTCTATTGGTGGCCAAGGATGAAAAATGAAGTAGCCGACTTTGTAGCTAGATGCTTGACTTGTTAGAAGGTCAACATAGAGCATAGGAGACCTCAAGGAAAGGTTCAACCATTAGAAATTCCGAGTTGGAAGTGGGACTTTATTTCAATGGACTTTGTCACTTGTTTACCCAACTCGAAAGCCTGAAACGATACCATTTGGGTTGTGGTAGATAGATTGACCAAGTCAGTAGTTTTATACCAATGAAGGAGACCTGGACAATCGAACAACTTGCCAAGGCTTACATTAAGTATGTTATGAGACTACATGGAGTTCATAAGGATATCGTATCAGATAGGGATTCAAGGGTTCTTTCAAACTCTTGGAAAAGTGTGTAGAAGAACTTTGGTACAACATTGAAAATGAGTACATCGTTCCATCTAGCCACAGATGGACAGACCGAGAGAACCATTTAGACACTTGAGGATATTATTCGTACATGTGTAATTGATTTCTAAGGAAGTTGGGAAGATAGCTTAGATTTGATTGAGTTTTCATATAACAATAGGTATCATGCCAGTATGCAATGACACCATTTGAGGCCTTGTATGGAAGGAAATGTAGAATTCCACTATGTTGGAGCGATATTAGGGAGACAGTTGTGTTAGGACCTCAAATGATAGAGGATAGCACAAACCAAATTAGGACTATTAAATCCAAGATTCAATCAGCGCAAGATCACCAAAGAGCTACGCGGACTTGAAACGTAAGGACGAAGAATTCCAAGTGGGTGACAAGGTGTTACTCAAAGTTTCACCAATGAAGGGTGTGATGAGATTTGGGAATAAGGGAAAGTTAATCCCAAAGTACATAGGTCCTTATGAGATCCTAGAACGAATTGGAAATGTAGCTTGTAGACTAGCCTTACCTATGGACTTGCATATAGTGCATAATGTGTTCCACATCTCTCAATTGAGGAAGTATGTCCCGGATAAGTCACATCAGTTGCATCCGGAAACCATTGAATTAGACCAAAGTTTATCTTTCGAGGAAAGACCAGTCAAAATCCTAGATAATAAAGTTCGTAGTACACGAACCAAGGATGTTAAGATTGATAAAGTGTTATGGTCTAACCAAGAATCAGAGGAAGCAACCTGGAAAGCCGAGGACGAAATGAGAAACAAATATCCCGAGATTTTTCCTGAGGATAGTTGAGTTATGGGTTCGTAACTCGTATCTTTTAAGGGGAGTAGAGTGCGGTAGAATTTCGCGTTTTTTACCTTATTTTCCCTTATTTTATGCATGATTTAGTACTTTCTGTTGAATTTGCACCCTAAGTTATCATTTTTAATCATTTAAAGAGTACAACAACTTAAATTTTGCTAAGTAGGCAATAAAGTCTCAAGTTTTGAGCTTCAAGTTTGAGTTATCGTGCCCAAGTTTCGGGGCAAAACTTTTTTTAAGGAGGGTAAACTGTAATACCTCACATTTTTTAAGTAATTATAAATATATTTTATTATATATATTAAGAATTTTATAATTTTGTGAATTTAAATTGCATTTAAATAAGCTATTTAAATGATTTTAATTAATTAAAAGTATTTATTATTTTAATTAATTATAAAGTAAATTTAGTTTTCAAGTTGAGTATTTATTTGGGTTTTGAAATTAAAACAATTTGTAGAATTCAAGAAGCATATTAAAACTGAAATCAAAGCCCAATACAAATGCCCAACTCAAAGTGTAGGACATTCAAAGGAAACTTCCTTAAACTTAAGGACCCCTCACCAAAGATTAAGAAAACCCAACTTTGGTTAAATGAAACTTATAGGAAATTTCCTTAACCCCAATCCTCAAGGATTTTCACTCTATAAATACCTTGAGAAACCCCTAATTTTTCCACACATTTTGAGAACTCTTTCTCTCTCTTCTATTTTCTTTCTTCCCTTCCAAGTTTTCTTCCTTTCTTCCTTTCTTTCTTTTTCTCTCTCTCTCTCTTTTTCTCTATTTTACTTTTGGTCCTGCGTGCGTGCCCAGCTCGAGCGGCACTCAGCTCTTCGACGCTGTGTGCCTCGCCGTGTGCGTGTATTTCCCGTCCGCGCGCACAACACTCGCCTCCCCGCGCTAAGCGCTTCGCACAACCTTCCCCTCGTGCGCCCAGCAGCTGCCGCAAGCAAGCCGAAGATTGCTTCCCTTGCTCGTGCACTCCATAACTCGTATTTCTTTCCCATTTTCTCCCGATTACCTCAAATTAGTAATCGTACCGTTCTATGGGCCGGTTTGGTATATTTCTCTTCTTTCTAACCTTCTCTGTTTTAACGCTTGAATCTTTATTATATTTTGATGATGGATTGTGATTATTATTGTACTTGAGAATGGTTATGAACACCAAAGTTGAGGATTTTGATGATTAGAATGTTGAGGATTATTTTTGATTGAAGAGTAGTAATTTTAAGATTTGATTATGAGATAAAGTTTCAATCTTTATGGATTTTTAATGATTTTAATGATAATTTAAAGTTAGGGTTTTTCCCTAACCCTTATAGCTAATGGATTAGCATAATTAGATGACAATTTTAATTATGGTAATCAATTATAATTTTCAGATTCGTTTTGGATATAAAGTGTCAATTTTTAATGGTTTTAAGTATGAAATTAGTCAAATATCTAAGGTTTTAAGGGATTAATTTTAACTATTATTTTATCAATAAACGATTAATTTCTAATTAATTCAAGCGTTTTAAAACTTAATAAAGTTGCTGGAAATTTAATGAACATGGATAATAATTAAGTTTCATTATTTTAATAATAGGAGGAAATTTCTAGAGTAGTAGTTTGAATCGCAAAGTGGCCCCTGTTCTTAGAACTTCAAGGTATGTGCAAGTGTAGGGTGACCACCTTATTTCCATGAAGTTTCATGTGATGATTTTATATTGTGATTCATGTATTTGGACTATGTATGGATTCATGTTTGATGGTGTGAACAAGCATGTTATGGATATTGTTTATGTTTGTTGAATTGAAGTAAACAAGCATGTTATGATTGTTTACGTTTGTTGAATTGAAGTAAACAAGCATGTTATGATTATTTATGTTTGTTGAATTGAAGTAAACAAGCATGTTACGATTGGTTATGTTTGTTGAATTTAAATAACAAGCATGGTGTCCAAGTATGATTATGCAAGTATGATTTATTCACATGTAAGGAAAGGTTTATGCTATTGTATGTAATGTCTAGCATGTTTTGAGCCAAGTTATCGTGCCTAATTGCACTATTGTTATTTACCACACATGAAGGGTAAGCTCTCGTTAGCCACCGCATATGTAGGGTAGACTTTCAAGTCAATTGAATTAAGGATTCTTTCGTGCCTAGTGCACAACCCGCATGTTAATGTGCATGTCGTGGATACTCAACAAGTGTTGAGAAGAAACAAAGGGAGTAATTTTACTTACATCTTGAATGATTGATCATCAGTCCTAAAGAATTAAAAAAGGGGATTCTGGTTTGGTTGTCCGTTTAATAAATGCCTTTCTTAACTGTGTCTTGAGTCGGCTTTGTGAATAAAATATCAATAAACGTCAATTGCAACCAGAACAAGCTTCAAAACTCTTGGAACGTATATATCTCAAGTATGAACATGGGGGGAGTCTTGCCGGAAAACTTGTACTCCTATGAATGATACAAGACGTAGTTTCATTCTTTTTATGCGCTAGAATTCCGTCGATATGGTCCGGCAATTGGTTATTACTTCGGTGTGTGGTTGGCTCCCAACACCTGTCCTTTGGAAATTTTCTTTGGGCCCGTTCGAAGCTTAGTCAAGAGTCGAGTCGAGAGTCGAGTCTTGTCATCATGATCAATTGTTTATTGATTTGCTTTTGCATATGATTTATTTATTGTTGGAATGAAGCATGTGAGTATAACATTTCATTCTAGCTTGTTTGTACTCATCTTTAACTGATTACGTGCTTGGTGTTGGTCATGGCCTATGCCTTAATGAACCTATGATGATCCGTCAATTGCATTCGCATTGTTGGGGAGTAGAAAATTGATAGCAGGTTGGTAGAGATGACTTGCATGGGGATGGTTGAACGAGTTTCATTTTCTCTTGCATTGTTTCAAAATCTATTTATTTCATTTTCCTAAACTACAATGTTTTAATTAGTTAATGGATTTGGTTTTACGGTATTTGGTTTGGGCCGTGATGGTTCCAACTTGTATGGAGACCGTTAACTATCTTTTATTGTTTTCAAAGTTTATTTATTCTGCTGCGTAACTTTGGTAAATAGCCTTAACCGTTATCATAGTGACGATAATACTTTAGTAATTCCTTATTTAGAGTTGGAAAAAGGGTTTATTCTAATAAGGAATTATTAGGATGTTACAGGCTGCCACTGCCTTCGTCTCATCGGCCATGCACGCATGTAGCAAGGCACGAAGCCAAGCCAAACGCCCACACAGCGCACGGACATAACCTCGCCTTTGTGCAATTGGTCGCTTATCCAAACTAAAAACAACAATCCAATTTTGTTTTTCCGAAACGATAATTTGCACGATTGAATTTTTCATAAACAAATCCAATCATTTTAATTACGAAAAATAATTAAAGTTGTTGATTTATTAAAATTTCAAACAATCCAGTATATAAAATTAAAAAATCTAGGCTAACAATTATTCAAGTTTAACGAACGATTATGATCAAGAAAATTTTGAATACTTAAGATTTAAACATTTAAATTGTTCTAAAAATTTAAATTTCAGATTTTTTTTTATCAATTTTAGTTTAGGTGATTGATTAAAATTAACGAATCTAATCAAAATTTTAATCCTTAAATTTTTAAATGAGCCATTCAAACATGAAATCATATTTCCTTACTCGCCTTAACAAATTTCCAGATCTAACCAATTAATAAAATTAATTTTCGAACGTAAGAATCATTAATTTAGGAATTTTGGAATTAGAGTTTATAATTAAAATTCATGAACGAAATAAATTTTAAAATTTGTACGAGCAAGTAGAAATGGGCCGCCAATTTCGAACCTTGCACTTACCGATGACTTGATATTGTTTGGCGAAGTGACAGGGGATCAGGCTAAAATTATTGCAGTATGGCTATCTAATTTTTGCTGACCAATCAAAGGCGGTTATATCATCCATATAGGAATGAAAAGATTGGACTGCTTTCTCCCACTCATCCCTGGCCTAAAGCCCTAAAGTAAAGAAGCTCCTACCTATTCATCCGTACACTGGCGGGAAGTATACATTTATTCCCCTTCTCTATTGACTTTTGATAATAAGTATAAAATGTCAGTAGGACAAAATTAAATTAATTATAAAGCGATTAGAAATTATAATTATTTTTTAATGTCGTAATCATTCACGTTTTAATTGATTAAACACGAAAAACTCCCAAAAAAACTCATACTTCGGTGCAGAATTTTGCAAATCTGAGCATATAAGTTCAAATAAGAACGTCGATTCCAATCGAATTAGACTAGAAAAATCGAATATCCGACACTTTTCTAAAACATCAGTTTTTTCACGATTCATCCAATAATCCGACAAACAAATTCGTAAAGAAAAAAAAGACAAAAAATTTCGACCAAATTAAAATATGAAAATTATTCTAAAAATTACTTTAATACATGAAGCTCATGATACCACTGTTGGGATTCACGGTTAATCTAATCAACAAAGCGCAAATAATCCCGAAGCCATGATCCATGTACAAGTATAGATTCAGCATTACTTACGTTTGATGCGTGTACTTCCTTTTAGTCTACGAACACGAACGAGAACTCCACTTATAGTTCCTCTACAATCGTCCACCGACACGTGCAGATCCCCCTTGAATCTGATAGCTTAGATCTTCAATCAAGGTTGTAGGCTTTTGGGGAAAACTCGGTTTGGAGGCACATATAGAATTAGGGTTCTCTTGATGTGTCTAGGGTTGAGTGTATAATCAGTTGTATTGAAAACATAGGAGGAATAGATTATTAAAATTACATAGGCAACAAGTTATGTTAACAAACCAAAGGCTTGAAGCCTTGGCCGACCAACACAACAGCCCGTAAGCACGCGCCCAGCCCTGGGCCTTTGGCAAACCAGCGACTGGTGCTGGTGCTGCTTATGCTCTTGCTTGGCCCAGCGCGCAGCATAGCCAAGCGATGGGCTTGTTGTCGCTGCTGATGTTGCGCGGCCTTACTCCCAGCCGCCCATGGGCCTTGAGTGCTTCACGCACTCGGTTCGTGGGATGCTCGTATGCATTCTTATCGTATAGTAATTTGACGAACCAATGTCTTACGATACGATTTTTTTGTTTTGCCTAGCTTACGAATATATGCAATACGATGTAAGATTCGGATCCAACGTCTTATCGTATATTTATGTTTTTCGAACTAAATTCCCGAATAGCCATTAAATGAATTTTCGATTCATTTAATCAGACAATCCGTTTTATGTCATTGGGGTGACCTTGTAGGTTCAGTCAAGAGTAATCTGTGAGCCTAATAAGGATTAGAAGTCACTAATCTGAAATATTGCTCCAGCTAGCTGTTCCGATCACTTGATCTTACTGAATTAATTATTCATAATTAATCCAAACCATTGGTATTAGACTAACGCACCTTGGGTGAAGGACGCATTTTCCCTTCAGATGTCTACCTTTTCTTTTAATAAACCTTGAGAATATTTTTTTACATAACGTTTTTTTCCTTCTTATATATCTTCGAAATCATCGTGTGCATATAAAACTAGTATGATATATGAGGTGTTGAGGATATAGACTAAGGAGTATAAGTACTATGAACAATATCTCTCTTTTTTTTATGAGGAAAAGAAACCAAGTTAACCGCTTTAAAATGGTCAACCTAACCCATCCGAGAAAGGGTTAAATTATGTTACGTAACTATATATTAGTACATTGGTTACTTTTATCATAATACAAAGTACTCCATATATAATTGTGTAATAGTTTTTGACGGGTATAATTGTATAAGTACTGTAACTAAGCATGTCAACCAGCCTAATCGAGTCGAGTATTTGGTTGTTCGAGCTAGGTTTGATAAAAAAAATTATGAGTTCGAGCTTGAGCCAAGCTTAACCGAGCTATCATTTTCCCTGTACGAGCTTGGCACATATAAGTTTTTCAATTGTTAGAGAAATGCTCACGAGTAGGTTGTTTAAATTAAAGTTCGAGTAGAGCCAAGATATATCAATATAAACGAGCCTTTATCAAACGAGTCTTGATGTAGACACCTAATTTGTGTCTCCCCTTTGGGATGATGACGATACCATTATCCTTGCTAGGTAATTGGAGTAACTCCAGGCGGAAATCCCAATTGCTAAGAACATCTCCAAAATTCAAGGTCCAAAATCCAATCCCCGAGGCCGTTCCCCTCCCGGAACTCGGTACAAAATACAACTTCCAAAATCCAATTTCAAAATCCAAGTACAATATCAATTAGTAGACCATCCCATTGGTTTTACTAGGCCTTTTCCACTCAAAATCATATAAGGCAAGTCAAATTCGGGCGCCGACCCACAAAACCGAGCATGCCGGGCCCCGTCCCGTAAATCCGGAATTCAAAAACCCGAGAAAGGCTTGTTTTTAGACGCTAAACCATGCCTTAACCTCCAAGAAAATACAAAACGCCAAACCTAGTACAATTCGTACAACAGGTACAACGCTACAAGACGAAACAAGGACGATTCCCCGTCCTTGCTTTGGCGGCATTCAAGCCACGTCAGCAGCGCACAGCGCTGGCCTGGCGCCAGGCGCTGGCGTGTGCTGGCATTTTGCACCATTCCCTCCTATAAATACCCCTCATTTCCATCGAAAAAAGGGGGAGCACAACACATACAACGTCGTAATTTCGACATAACTCCTCACAATACAAACTCAAAAACTCCTCAAAAACACATACAAAATCCCTAAATTCAAAAGCAATTGGGAGCTCTTGCCTAAACCTAACTAGGTAAATCCGAAACTCATTTCAATCAATCATGCTATTTTGATTTCAAATGATAAGCAAGTTGGTGTTTTTTGCCATAAAAAACATCACTTGCAACAATCATACACGTTTTTAAAAGATACAAACTTTTTCAAAATACAAACTTTCAAGATTCAAGGATGTTCAAAGTTGCTTTCATTCATCTCTTTGAACTAGAATCACCTTCAAGCATGGAGTAATCAAAGATGAAACCTTTTAGCATTTAAAGGTTTAATCTTTTGAGATTCAATACTCCATTTTTCAATATACAAGTTCAAGTTTTCAAATTTCAATCATTTCAAGTTCAAGTTTCAATCTTTTCAAGTTCAAACCTTTCAATATTCAAGCTTTCAATTTCAAGTTCAAGTTTCAATCTTTTCAAGTTCAAACCTTTCAATATTCAAGCTTTCAATTTCAAGTTCAATATGCAAAATCTAGGACATTTGGGTTGAGCAACCTCTCCCAAGTTGAGATTTTTGGCTTTGAATTCGTGTGGGGCGCACTTATTTTTAAGGAGCCGCTTGGCGTTCGAATCTCATGTGCCCAAGTACAAGTTTCAATTATGCAATTTCAATATCGCAATTTCAATATCGCACTTTCAATTATGCCATTTCAATATCGCAATTTCAATACCGCACTTTCAATACCGCACTTTCAATTCCGCAATTTCAATTATGCATTTTCAATTCCGCAATTTCAATTCCGCACTTTCAATTCCGCACCTTTACTTGCCTAGTCCATTTCTAGGCAATGTGGACCTACTCCCTAGTCCATTTCTAGGGGGTCTTGTATTTACTAATTCCGCATTTTATTTAGTATTATGATGTTGCTTTATTTGCTTTATTGCTTCCATCACCAACATGCTAAATACAACAAACTACAAAGGTTACATCACGCTTAACAAAGATAATTTCTTGGAAAAACCGGCCTTAGGTTCCTTAAATTAATCTTTAAAGCAAAGTGACCACCATACAATAAGAAATTCTATTTGCTCTAAATTCAAACCCACATAGTCTAATCTAGGGTGTATTTTCGAAACAATGTTGTGCCAACGTACTTGAATATTTCTAAAGCTCGCCGAATAAGCATTTTCGTTCCCGAGCCCGGATCTCACCCATCCGTTTCAAGGATTCAAGGCCTTATCCAAAAATAGAGTCATTTTGCGGTCTTCCCAAACGGGACCTAAAATAAAGTTTGGTGGCGACTCTTTCGAGGTGCAAAAACAATTCAACGATTCTCTAAACGAACCGCCGCGTGCCAACCCCCCTTGTAGGAAACGGGAAAAACAAACCCCCTACAATTCTGGCGACTCCACTGGGGACATTTCTAATTTCAATTTCGAAAATGAGAGCAGATTTCGAGCTACCGGCCACTGATCTGCCGAAGTACTGGATGCCAGCATTGGCGCCAGGCGCAGCCCCTGCGCCCAACGCCACTGCATGCATCCAAGACAGTGGCTCACAGTGGCTTGTCGCCCACTTTTGCTCAACTTTTCGCGTTGGGAGTTAGTCTGTTTTTGCATCTGGAAGGACGCTCCCAAACCTCGTGAACAAGTGCCGGCAAACGAGCTTTACAAATACAAATTCAAGTACGATTTCAATTTCAATTTCTAGGCATTTCATGCATTTTTCGAAAACCATATTGCGCAAAATGAATTTCTACCTTTGCCCAAACGGATGTGTTCTACATTCGGGCTAGCCCCGGGGGCAACGAAATGGTGACTCTCCATACGGTTCCCAACCAAAGTGTGTGACCATTTCCGTGCCTACCGAAACTTGGCATTTACTTGACATTCCCGATGTCAAGTATGGAGGCCGTCTGCATGGCAAGCATGTCGCCGGATCCGTCTCTTAGCCGAGTTCCTTTTGACACCCAAAGCCGACCACTTGCATCATACAAAACTTAGACCAACCTTCGGTTGAGAACTTTGCATGTCGCATTCATATTCATGATTAGTGTGACAACGTGCTACTTGTGCATTGTGTGGGCGTCTTTGCACGCGTGAATGGCTAACCTCGAGTTCTAGCTTGCCAAAACCAATTACCCTCCAACTAGGAAACCAAACCCCTAGAGCATCATTCAACCTCATGCATCAAAATCGCCGATTTGAGGGTCTTTAGGAGTGGCACTCCGTTTGATTCAAAACCCTCAAACACGCCGCACGCACAAATTCAAAATCAATCCAACGGCGTCATAATGCCGGATTTTCAAGTCCAAATTCCAAGCTACAAATTCAAAATCAATCCAACGGCGTCATAATCCCGGATTTTCAAGTCCAAATTCCAAGCTACAAATTCAAAATCAATCCAACGGCGTCATAATGCGGGATTTTCGAGTTCCAAATTCCAAATTCCAAATTTTGAATTTCAAATTCAATCCAACGGCGTCATAATGCCGGATTTTCCATTCCGAGTTCCGAGTTTCAAGTTTCAAGTCAAATCCAATCCAACGGCGTCATAATGCCGGATTTTCCATTTCGAGTTCCAAATTTCAAGTTTAAAATTCCATCCAACGGCGTCATAATGCCGGATCTTCAATTCCAAATTTCAAGCTTCCCATTCAAAACCCAATTTTCTAGTCCAAAACCTCAATTGTCATGTCCAAATCCAACGGCGTCATAATGCCGAATTTTCCATTTCGAGTTCCGAGTTTCAAGTTTCAAGTCAAATCCAAATCCAATGGCACCATAATGCCGAATTCTCTAGTCAAAATTTCAAGTTCAAAATTCAAAATCCAAAACCAACGGCGTCATAATGCCTGTTTTTCTAGTTCAAGTTTCGAGTTTCAAAGTAAAACCCAAATCCAACGGCTTCATAATGCCGGATTCTCTAGTCAAATTTCAAGATCAAATCCAACGGCGTCATGCCGGATTCCCTATTTCAGACATTCAACTCTTCAAACCTCAAACTCAAGTTGCTAACTCCAATCTCAAAACCTCAAGTTCAAATATCCAAACTCATTGCCGGCGTAATGCCGACTTTTCAACTCAAACCTCAAGTTCCATGTTCAACCTTTCGAACTTCAAGTACTATACTCAAAGTTTCAAGTTCCAAATTCACACCGTCATAACGCCGACTTTCCCATTCCATATTTCAAACCTCAAGTTCGAAGTTCAAAAATTCCAAACCTTCAAACCTCAAGTCCTATACTTCAAGATTCCAAGTCCACGGCGGCATAATGCCGGACTTTCAAGTTCCCAAATTCAATGTTTCAAATCCAACGACGGCACAATGCCGGATTTTCCAAACACAAAGCCTCATATTCTATATACGAAAGTGCATCTCTTCCCATTTCAAAATTCAAACTTCAAGTCAAATTCAAACTTCAAGCTCATCTTCAAGCTACAAAAAATCCTTGCTTTACCAATACAAAAGTCAAAATACTTCCAACGGGTTGAAAATCCTCTAAAATAATACAAGTCCAATTGTTCAACGGGTTGAAAATCCCCTAAAATAATACAAGTCCAATTGTTCAATGGTTTGAAAATCCTCTGAAATAATACAAGTTTCAAATCGGGTTGAAAATCCCCTGAAATAGACTCAACTTTCCCACGGGTTGAAAGTCCCCTGAAATAATACAAACCCCTTTCCAATCTTCCAATGGGTTGAAACTCCCCTAAAATATTGACGGGTTGAAATTCCCTTTAAATAATACAAAATAAATCCCCTTTCAATTGGGTTGAAATTCCCTTCAAATATTCCAAGTCCAATGGGTTGAAACTCCCCTAAAATATTGACGGGCTGAAATTCCCTTTAAATAATACAAAATCAACCCTCTTTCAATTGGGTTGAAATTCCCTTCAAATATTCCAAGTCCAATGGGTTGAAACTCCCCTAAAATATTGACGGGTTGAAATTCCCTTTTAAATAATACAAAACCAGTTCTCTTTCAATCGGGTTGGAATTCCCTTCAAATATTCCAAGTCCAAAGGGTTGAAATTCCCTTGAAAATTCAATTTCCTAGTACAAGTCTAATTTCCAAATCCTAGAGCGGGTTGAAATCCCCTTCAAATAAGTCTAATTTCCAATAGGTCAACTTTCACAAAAGAATAAAGGATCCTCTCAAACATTTCTAACGGGTTGCAAATCCCGAATACAAGTACAAAATCCAAAATCCCGAATCTTCGGAGTGGCACTTAGAGTCAAGTCTAGGTCTCATTCATTGCATGCATATCATATCATGTGTCGGGAAGTCCAAGTTCTAAAATTGTCTGGTGTGTCCTAACTAGGAGTCCAAAGATCATGTGGGTTCGCCGAAGAGGGGAGAGGTTGAAAAGAACGCCATCAGCCCTAGCCTCCCGCATAGCCGGTGTCGAGCAAGCAGCCAGATCATCTCCTACAAATCAGACTCCCAGCCCCATTCAAGGAACAGTCCAAATGTCTGCCTCTGATCAACTCACTCAACTCCTAGCGGCTTTTGCCAGCCTCAGTGCCAATGTGGAGAGCATAAGCAACCGATTGGGTGCCGTGGAACAGGGCGCGCCCACCGATGACTTAACCAAGAAGATCGAGAGTCTTGTCAGCAAGGTTACCAATCAAGAGAACTACTTTGACACCTCACTGGAAGACAACCTCAAGGGGAAGACGAATCTGCCAGACAAATTCTCCGCCAAGGATATTCCAAAGTTCAAATCATCTGACAATCCCAAATACCACCTCAAGAGCTTCAGAGCTACAATGGCCATCAAGGGGGTCGAACTCGAGCTATACCCAGTGGTATTCCCTATGTCTCTGGAACCTGTCTGCCAGAAGTGGTACTATTCACTCAAGGAACATCAAACAAATACCTGGGAAGCGGTTGCTCGAGCATTCATGGAGCAATATCAGCCCAACATTCAGCTGCAAACTACTCTAAGGGAACTAGAAGTTCTCAGGCAAGGGCCTCAGGAAGGCTTTACTACTTACCTCAACCGGTGGAGGGAAATGGCATCCCAAATGGTATCCCGGCCCTCCGAGCGAGAGTTAGTCAAGATCTTCATTGCCGGTCTTCTCCCGAAATACAACTCTCATATGAAGTACCTCGGTCTAGAGAGCTTCAAAAGAACCTACGACATCGGGGTCGACATAGAGGATGACCTGATGAAAGCGCTCGCAGCCCCAGCTCCACAAGCCGAGAAATGGAAGGGAAAGAGACCTGAAGCAACGTCCAAAGTTCATGAGGTTAACGCCCTAGAGGCTCCTCAAGGTCCAAATTCAAACAACTTCAAAAGCATGCTAACCAACGCAACTATCAAGGTAGGCCCCAAAGAGTCTTCACAAACCTCGGGATGTCTTACAGCGAGGCATTCGATCGACTGGTCGAAAAACAAGTCATAGCACCGATCGGTCCAACACCCGATCCTCCAGTCGACAAAATGTCTAAGAGTTGGGATCCGACAGCTCATTGCAAATACCATCAAGGGAAGGGTCATGACATCGAGGACTGCTACAAGCTCAAGCACTTGATCCAGAATATGGTCGATAATAAGACCTTACCCTTACCTCCAGGGGCTAAGCAAACACCCTCTGTACAAGCCATCTCCTATGACTGCGAATATGAAGAAGAGGAGGTTCCATGCAATCTGATCTCCACCATATACAAGCCAGGCTACGAGCCTATGGTTCCGAGCTTTTGCCATCTACTTCCAAGTGCTCACAATTGGGTGATCCCCGAACCTAGGGTAACCACCGAAATTCAAGAGAACATCTGTCCGCTCGCCACCTTGAAAGCTTTAGGGTTCTCCGAATACTATCTCATGCTGAGTACCCAACAAACTGTCAAACTCCAGGGTGTCTCATACAAAGTCCTGGGAGTCCTCGAACTGGTCTTCTCCTTTGACACCTATTACAACAATGTTGAACTCTTGGTTATTGATGAACCTACTAGCTTCGACCTGCTATTCGGAGAACCTTGGTTCGAGGAAATACTAGATGGCCCTGCCTGCCTCACCCTCAAAGGTTCAAGCTTCCGAGATGCTCTCATCAAGCAAAGGCCGGCTGTGCGCCAAGGAAAGGATGAGTGCATTCAAGAATACTACCATAGATGGGCAATCATCGTTCGTACAAATCAGCCTGAGCTACCAGAGGGCAAAATGGTGAGAATGTTCTTCTTAGGGCTCAACACTTCATGCAAAGGCAGCTTCGCCGCATTTCCTTACAGCACATGGAACCAAGTCTGGGATCAAGTCCTGAAAATCTGTGCATACAATCCCATCTTCGAGGATTATGACGATTACAATGCAGATGTCTGGGAATACCCTGAGAACTATCTTTTCGATTAGTATCTTTGTCCAGGTCCAGAGTCTGTCTTTCAATTTTCGAGTCTAAGTGTCTAGAACTAGAGTCTTGCATCAATCAAGTGCCTCTAAAGGCCGAGCTACAAGTCAAAACAGTCGATGTAATGATTGCTGATTTCAATAACACTTCAATTTCTACTTAATCTTCGAGTCCTAATTCAAAATCCAATCCTAATCCACACAACTTTTCTTCACAAGAAACTGACCTTGAAATTCTAAAAGCTATCGAAAATCATGAAAACAGGACGCCCATAATTGAGAAAACAGAAAAAAATCAACCTTTCTAACAACAGTGATTCAAAACTAGTTCAGATTGGTTTAACTCTTTCTCCAGCAGAGCGGGACGATCTTATCAAGCTACTTTCAGAGTATGTAGACGTCTTCGCATGGTCCTATCATGATGTGCCAGGGGTTGATCCAAGCATCGGTCAGCATACAATTCCCCTTATTCCAGGGTCAAAGCCCATCAAGCAGAAGCTCTGTCGCATGAAACCGGATGTTTCCCTCAAAATTCAAGAAGAGGTCTCCAAGCAGCTAGAGGCTGGGTTTATTCGAGAAGCAAAATATCCAGAATGGATCGCAAATGTCGTCCCAGTTCCAAAGAAAGATGGCAAGGTACGAATGTGTGTTGACTACAAGGATCTTAACAGGGCCATCCCTAAAGACGGTTTTCCATTGCCTCACATCGACATCTTGGTCGACAACACCGCAAATCATGCCTTACTCTCTTTTATGGACGGGTACGCAGGCTACAATCAGATTCCCATGGCAGAGGAGGACATGGAGAAAACAACCTTCATCACTTAGTGGGGTACATATTGCTATACAGTTATGCAGTTCGGACTAAAGAACATGAGCAACTTATCAAAGAACAGCAACAACTATCATGAGCGATATGATTCACAGGGAAATTAAGGTATATGTCGACGACATGATTGTCAAATCCAACGAACGGCACGAGCATACCTCAGTACTTCGAAAGTTTTTCAACAGGCTCAGGCAATACAATATGAGGCTCAATCCTAAAAAATTTGCATTCGGGGTAACGTCAGGCAAGTTACTCGGATATGTTATTAGCTCTCGGGGCATAGAGGCTGATCCCTCAAAAATCAAAGCAATTCTCGAGATGCAACCACCAACGAATGAAAAGGAAATTCGGGGTTTTCTCGGCAGGCTACAATATATCAGCAGGTTCATTTCAAGACTCACAATGATCTGTGAACCGGTATTTCGAAAGCTCTGAAAAAGCGAGCCCAAGGTGTGGGATGACGACTGTCAGCATGCATTCGATACAATCAAAAGCTACCTTTCCAACCCACCAGTACTAAAGCCAGCAATGCCAGGGATTCCCCTCAGGCTCTACCTCACAACAACAGATTCAGCAGCGGGGGCTATGCTTGCTCAAGAAATTGAAGGCAAGGAGAATGCCGTATACTACATAAGCAAAAAACTAATCGAGTACGAGACCAAATACACTCAGCTCGAGGAACTCAGCCTCGCCTTAGAAACTCCGGCACTACATGCTCTCCCATACAATACATGTGATCAGCAAAGTTGATCCTCTCAAATATCTATTCGAGAAACCAGCACTCAACGGACGTTTGTCCAGATGGTTGGTCATGCTAGCAGAATTCGACCTCAAATACATTCCACAGAAATATATCAAGGGTTCAATAGTCTCAGATTTTCTAGCCGACTGTCCTGTCGAGGCAGAAGAGGAAGATTACAACTTACCCGAAGAGCAAATCTTAATGACCAGTGATGACAGTTGGTCAATGCATTTTGACGGTGCCTCCAATCAGAATGGATGTGGTGTTGGAGTAATTCTAGTAGCCCCAGACGACACACACATTCCTATATCAGCAAAACTGCAATTCAACGTCACAAACAATGCGGCAGAATATGAAGCATGCATCATGGGCCTGGAAGCCGCCTTAGCCCTAGGCGTCCAGAAACTTCGAGTGTACGGGGATTCCTCCCTAATTATCAATCAAATTTCCGGCAAATGGAAAGTAAGGAGCGAGAGCCTGGCTCCATACCAGTCTTACCTTGAGTAGTTGTCCGAACAAATAGAAGAGCTCCGCTATACATACCTCCCAAGAGAGGAGAATCAATTCGCCGATGCACTGGCAAAACTGGCCTCAATGATCAACATTCCAAGCGGCATGGCTGAAATGCCACTTACAATTGAAACACGTCAAGAAGCAGCATATGTCCATGCTATTGACAACGTCGAGCAAGACGAAGACGAACCTTGGTTTACAGACATCCAAAGGTATCTACAAAGTTCGGAGTATCCCCCACACTTTTCAAGCAAGAATCGAAGGGCTCTACGACTACAATCAGCCAATTTCGTGATAGAAGGCGGCATTCTATACAAAAGGTCCCTTAACGGTCCTAACCTCCGATGTGTTGACAAGCACGAAGCTCAAAGAATTATGGACAACATACATGCAGGAGTCTGTGGCACCCACATGAATGGGAAAATGCTAGCTCTCAAGATCGTCAGGGCACGATACTACTGGACTACCCTCGAACGGGATTGCTACTTCTTTGTCAAGAAATGTCCCACATGCCAAAAGTGTGCGAATCTGAAGCACATTCCTCCATCATTGCTATACTCTCAATCATCACCGTGGCCATTCTCAGCCTGGGGTATCGACGTCATTGGCAAAGTCACTCCAACAGGAACCGGGGGCCATGAGTTCATACTGGTTGCTATCAACTACTTCACCAAATGGGTCGAGGCCAGATCATTCAAAGTGTTGGGTTCTAAGCAAGTGGCCCAGTTCATACAAGAAAACATGATATGCAGATATGGCGTTCCTCACGAGTTCATCAGCGACCAGGGAACCCATTTTCAAGGAGAGTGTGAAGATCTATTCACCGAGTACAAGATTCAACATCATCGCTCTTCGCCTTATCGCCCACAAACCAATGGGGCAGTCGAAGCGGCCAACAAGAATGTCAAAACCATCATCATGAAAATGACTACCAATTACAAGGACTGGCCCCAAAAGCTGCACTTCGCATTGTGGGGATATCGAACTTCAATTCGCACTTCAACAGGTGCAACTCCGTTATCATTGGTCTATGGAATGGAGGAAGTACAACCTATCGAACTGGAGATACCTTATCTAAGGATAGTCCTAGAAAGCAAAACCCAGAAGCTGCATGGGTACAATCAAGGTATGACGAGCTAGTCATGCTCGATGAGCGTCGGCTTCAAGCCGCTCACCATGTACAAGTCTATCAGCGCCGAGTGGCCAGACATTTCAACAAAAGGGTCAGAACCCGAAACATCAATGAAGGCGAGCTTGTCCTGAAAGCCCTTCGCAAAAGCATCATGGACCCAAGGGGAAAATTCAAACCCAACTGGGCAGGCCCATGCATCGTCAAGAAGATCCTCTCCGGGGGATCGGAGCAGTCGAACTAACAAACATCGACGGAACAGAATTCAGATCTCTGACCAACCTCGATCAACTCAAGAAATCCTATGTCTAAGTTCCATGTTCAAATTCAAGAATCCAAATTCAGGTCTTGTAAGGTAGGCAGAACTACGTCCGGCCTGATTCTCTAACGGGACACGTAGGCAACCTCATTCCGTGGCTCGGCCACTTTAATACAAAAAAATTCAAAGATTCCTCAATTAAGGGCATCCTAAAAATCAAATCAAATCAAAACTCAAATTTCAAAATTCAATCGTTGTTATTCCAAATGTGCCAATTCAAAGCAAAGCATGTTCAAGCGGAATTTAACACAATAACTCTTTATTTGGGCCCTAAGGCCTTCAAAGCTAATTCAAATACAAAGTCAGGATCAAGTGAAGCAAAGTTCAAAAGCCTTTTCACTTCCTAAACACATCTTTTAAACACATCTTCCAAACACATTACAAACACATTCCAAACAAAATTCATTCCAAACACATTTAGCCTACAAAGATCTAGGGTCGGGCGACTATGCTCTCGAGTCTTGGCACCTTGAGTACTATCCCCTGGCTCCTCCCGCAATCAATCATCAATCTTCCCCTTGCCCAAGCGGCGGGAGAAGGAACTTGTAAGCCTTCCAAGACGGGAGGACGACGAACCTCGTTTGGATTCCGAACGGTCAAGAACCGGATGGACCACACTCCCGTCACCTTCCTCATAGTTAGTTGATGCAGGACGTCTAGCTCTAGAACCTAGGACTCTAGCTGGTCCTGAGAAAGAAATGTCCCTCTGGCTTAGGGCTCTCATCCATACGATATACCCCGGAGACAGAGTAACTGACTCAGGTGGGAACTGAATACTCAAGAATGGTTTGGAAACCCAATACCGCCTCCAAACTTCAATTCGACTCGCATTCAGCACAACAGGTTTCGAGTTCTCTTCAGTACGGTCCGGGATCTCCTGTTTCAAGCCATATTGTCTCATCACTCGAGCAGGCGAGTAGAAGACCAACATTGTGAGGCTTGGCACCCTCAAAGCAGTAGAACCGGGGGCATGTCTCATAGCAGCAATTCCCCACCAAGGAACTACCCACCTTATACAAGATTCAATCCCAGAGAGTGTGCATCTCCACTCGTCCAATGAAAGCCGGCCATACACCATGGGCCGCACGGTGAATCCTTTTCTATTGTAGCTCTCCATGTTCTCCGGATGTGTTACCAGCATGAGCCTCTCCATAAGCCAAACCTTGGGGAGTGTACAAGAAACGCATTTCAAAATTCAATATTCAAAATTCAAATACAAGTACAAGTTCAACAATACAAAGAAGGCTCCAGATCCTTACTTGGAGTAATACCGGACTTCCCGACGGCAATGAAGAGGGGTCCGACTTCAGCATGTCAAGGCCCATCAATGTTTCGCCAACCACGAGCGGCATTGGGTCCCGACCATTAGCAAACAGCTCTACAATCTCAATTAGGGAGGCATCGCCATTGTCAAACCCCTGCTTCGAAAAGAAGAAGCGAGCAAATATACAAAAACTCAAGGCTCTCAAGCGGAAAACTTTGGGAACATCAAGCCCAGCAAAGTAAGTGACAAAGAGGGACAAATCCACCACTCTGCCATATACAACAACACTCAAAAGTGGGGGCTTCGATCAGGCACAAATACCTTTCAAAGCTCAAGAAAAAGTGTTCTTCAACACTAGGCATGCATGGCTCCAGCATCATGAGTCACCCCAATATGGCACTAAATTCCTTAGGGAGGGGACATACCTCATTATTTCCAAAGCGGAAGACATGATGATTTGGGTCCCAAGCCTCCAGAGCAGTAAGAATGAAGTGCAAATCCAATTTTACAAACCGGAAAGAGACGGGCACCCCAAGATGCATGCCATCAAGCTCCCTCTTCTCCAACTTGCCTAGCGAACCAAGCCACGAGTTCAAGGCATTTTCAAAAGAATCAGCCATATTTTCTCTTCGTTAGGAAGCAGTATGCAATGATAGCAGGGAAGGATTGATACAAGAAATGATCCGAAATGCTCCCTATTTATACAAGATTTGGCTTGCACGACAGCTCACAGGCGCCAGGCGCCAAGCCCGCGTTGAGCGTAGGGAGCCTGCATCAAAGGACGAGGCCACCGTCCTCTCTTATGACTCCAAGTACACACTCTTTAGTTTTTCGGACAACAGAGTACAACCTTCATTATCCAAGATTCCAAAGCCGCAAGCCGCGCAATTTCAATCAGTCCGGATTAACGCTTCGAGCAGATGTCGGGTTAGTTTTATTCAAAATTCAAGCATTCTTGTCCTAGATCGGCGTCCTAAGTCGAGTCTGCATGTGCATAAGCAAGAGTTGAATATACTTTGACTTGCGCTTTTCCTAACCAAAAACCTCAGTCAAAGTGGGGGCATATAGTGGGTATATACACCCGAAAAAAGGGCAAATTTTTTCGTAAAATTGTCATGCATGCATATAGCTACAAAATTTCAAGGCACACACAACGCATACAATTCCAAATATTCAAACATACAAATCCCAATCTTAAAAAAATTTCAAGCCGATTCAAGTTCAAAGCCAATACAACCATACAAAAAATTTCAATTTTTCAATCCATACAAATACAATACAACCCAGGCAAGCTGGAACTCGCTACCATGCAGGGTCAGTCTGAATCATCATCCACAGCGACCTCAATCACAGGCGCCTTATCCCTGTTCCGCCTCCTAAGACGCTCCAGCTCTTGATCCAACTCCGTCCCAGGGGTACTAGGATCCTGCTCTGAGATACGAAGTGTGCCGGGAGAGGGATGGACTCCCTGCTGAGGAGAAGAATACTGATAAGGCGGCGGCATTGCCATGTACGGGTATGGCCCAAACATCTGAGCCTGGCGCATCCTATCCATCTCCGACCAGTAAGCCCATGAATCGGCACCCCAAGGCTGAGGACCACTCCCTCCAAAGTAGCAACCGGGAGGAGGAACAAAGGGCCTTGAACTGCCAGAACCCCCAATTGAATGTCTGGTGGGATCAACATGTGCAAAAGGGGAAGCTCCCCGCTCAGCATCAGAATGCCTCTGATGAGCACTAGCACCGGACCCCTGTCCCAGCTCCAAACTCGGTCCTTCCTGCCTCAAGGACGTCTCCACCTAGGGCTCTCTGTCAAAGGAACCTCCACGGTCTCGACGGCGTTCCTATACAACATACAAATTCAAAGATCAATATCAAAGTTCGAATTTCCATAATACAAGTTTCAAGATCAAGAAAGGCACCTCTCTGTTCCGGCCAGCAAGCTTCCGGCTTAGTTTGGCCAACTGCCTCTTCCAAGAATCAAGGAAGAGCATCCAGCGACGCACTGTCACCCGAGGCGCCTGCATACAAAATCCAAGATCAATTTCCAAATACAAGATTACACACAGTTCAAAGAGATGCATCAGTACTTACAGGGGCGTAATTCTCAGGTACAACATCATATGATTTTCGGTGCGGAGGAGAAGCCCAAGGGATGGTCTCCACCACCTCTTCCCCGACCGAATTCTCATAGCGGAGGATCCTATCAGCATGAGGAATGTCCTCAGGATCAACCTCCTCCTCCTACACACAATCATGCAATCAATACAAGAATACAAGAATACAAGATACAAGGTCTAAAGCTCTCCGGCAGTACGAAGCGTACTGGTGGAGCCAACCTCCTCAAGAAGTCATCATAGCTACCCTTCTTGTGCACAAACTCCCTCCAAGAGCGGCAAACCGCATCGCCCCTAGCCTCCGCGTAGAGCCGGGCAAGATCTTCATCTAGAGCCAACATGGACTCCGGTGGATCCTTGGGGACAAGCCTATCCCTCGGATGATGTTGAAGGGACACCCGCTCCCCAGATACCACATATGGTGGTACACCCCTGGAAGCAAAACCCGCCGCACAGACAGGAAATGGGCACGAGCAGCTGAGGCAGGTACAACCGCGTTGGCAAAAGGACGCCATACCATCGGCAAAACCAACAACTCAGGCAACAGTACAAATACAAATACAAGAGAGCAAAACAGTACAAGAACATTACCATCCCAGCGCACTGCGCTGACCTGCTGCATGCGCGAATCTGCAGCGCGCGCGGTCTCCCGTGCTGATTGCACGTCCTTTGCTGCTACGGTCTTCCGCACCAAGCATCAAACGTTGCATCGAACCATCCATCGAAAATACGGGTATACACCTGTATCTCCAAGTACAAACAGATGAATATTTCAAGAATGCAAAGTCAAAAAAATACAACGACTCAGGCGTACAACTCCCAACGGACCCAAGCTCCGGGAAAGTCAGTCGAAATTCAAAAATTTTAAGGGCCAGTAAAAAGCTCTTATCCCCAGCAAAGCACATCCCCACGGATTAACTCCGGGTGTTCAAGTTCAAAAATTCAAGATTCAATTTCAAGATCCAAAGTTCAAAATTCGAGTTCGAGGTTCAAAATTTTCGATGCCAAGCTCCGTCCTGAACTGAAGGTGGAAAGATACAAGTACCAATCGGAGTCATCGCCATCACATCGAGGTAGACTCTATCCTTTTTCTAACGCCTGTTTTATCCAGGTACCGGCGTACAAAGAATGGTCTTGATTGCAGAACGTCATGAACATTCTCCGTCCCTTTCAAAATACTTTGACTTGCGCTTTCCTAACCGAACGCTCAGTCAAAGTGGGGGCTTCTGTAGACACCTAATTTGTGTCTCCCCTTTGGGATGATGACGATACCATTATCCTTTCTAGGTAATTGGAGTAACTCCAGGCGGAAATCCCAATAGATAAGAACATCTCCAAAATTCAAGGTCCAAAATCCAATCCCCGATCGGAACTTGGTACAAAATACAACTTCCAAAATCCAATTTCAAAATCCAAGTACAATCTAAATTAGTAGACCATCCCATTGGTTTTACTAGGCCTTTTCCACTCAAAATCATATAAGGCAAGTCAAATTCGGGCGCCGACCCACAAAACCGAGCATGCCGGGCCCCGTCCCGTAAAACCGGAATTCAAAAACCCGAGAAAGGCTTGTTTTTAGACGCTAAACCATGCCTTAACCTCCAAGAAAATACAAAACTCCAAACCTAGTACAATTCGTACAACAGGTACAACGCTACAAGACCAAACAAGGACGATTCCCCGTCCTTGCTTTGGCGGCATTCAAGCCACGTCAGCAGCGCATAACGCTGGCCTGGCGCTAGGCGCTGGCGTGTGCTGGAATTTTGCACCATTCCCTCCTAAAAATACCCCTCATTTCCATTGAAAAAGGGGGAGCACAACACATACAACATCGTAATTTCGACATTACTCCTCACAATACAAACTCAAAAACTCCTCAAAAACACATACAAAATTCCTAAATTCAAAAGCAATTGGGAGCTCTTGCCTAAACCTAACTAGGTAAATCCGAATCCCATTTCAATCAATCATGCTATTTTGATTTCAAATGATTAGCAATTTGGTGTTTTTTGCCATATAAAACACCACTTGCAACAATCATACACGTTTTTCAAAAATACAAACTTTTTCAAAATACAAAATACAAACTTTCAAGATTCAAGGATGTTCAAAGTTGCTTGCATTCATCTCTTTGAACTAGAATCACCTTCAAGCATGGAGTAATCAAAGATGACACCTTTTAGCATTTAAAGGTTTAATCTTTTGAGATTCAAAACTCCATTTTTCAATATACAAGTTCAAGTTTTCAAATTTCAATCATTTCAAGTTCAAGTTTCAATCTTTTCAAGTTCAAAACTTTCAATATTCAAGCTTTCAATTTCAATTTCAATTTCAAAATGCAAAATCTAGGACATTTGGGTTGAGCAACCTCTCCCAAGTTGAGATTTTTGGCTTTGAATTCGTGTCGGGGGCACTTATTTTTAAGGATCCTCTTGGCGTTCGAATCTCATGTGCCCAAGTACAAGTTTCAATTATGCAATTTCAATTTCGCAATTTCAATATCGCACTTTCAATTATGCCATTTCAATTTCGCAATTTCAATACCGAACTTTCAATACCGCACTTTGAATTCCGCAATTTCAATTATGCATTTTCAATTCCGCAATTTCAATTCCGCACTTTTATTTCCGCACCTTTACTTGCCTAGTCCATTTCTAGGCAATGTGGACCTACTCCCTAGTCCATTTCTAGGGGGTCTTGTATTTACTAATTCCGCATTTTATTTAGTATTGTGATGTTGCTTTATTTGATTTATTGCTTTCATCACCAACATGCTAAATACAACAAACTACAAAGGTTACATCACGCTTAACAAAGATAATTTCTTGGACAAACCGGCCTTAGGTTCCTTAAATTAATCTTTAAAGCAAAGTGACCACCATACAATAAGAAATTCTATTTGCTCTAAATTCAAACCCACATAGTCTAATCTAGGGTGTATTTTCGAAACAATGTTGTGCCAACGTACTTGAATATTTCTAAAGCTCGCCGAATAAGCATTTTCGTTCCCGAGCCCGGATCTCACCCATCCGTTTCAAGGATTCAAGGCCTTATCCAAAAATAGAGTCATTTTGCGGTCTTCCCAAACGGGACCTAAAATAAAGTTTGGTGGCGACTCCTTCTAGGTGCAAAAACAATTCAACGGTTCTCTAAATGAACCGCCGCGTGCCAACTCCCCTTGTAGGAAATGGGAAAAACAAACCCCCTACAATTCTGGCGACTCCACTGGGGACATTTCTAATTTCAATTTCGAAAATGAGAGCAGATTTCGAGCAACCGCCCACTGATCTGCCGAAGTACTGGATGCCACCATTGGCGCCAGGCGCAGCCCCTGCGCCCAACGCCACTGCCTGCATTCAGGACAGTGGCTCATAGTGGCTTGTCGCCCACTTTTGCTCAATTTTTCGTGTTGGGAGTTAGTCTGTTTTTGAATCTGGAAGGACGCTCCCAAACCTCGTGAACGAGTGCCGAAAAACGAGCTTTACAAATACAAATTCAAGTACGATTTCAATTTCAATTTCAATTTCTAGGCATTTCATGCATTTTTCAAAAACCATATTGCGCAAAATGAATTTCTACCTTTGCCCAAACTGATGTGTTCAACATTCGGGCTAGCCCCCGGGGCAACGAAATGGTGACTCTCCATACGGTTCCCGACCAAAGTGTGTGACCATTTCTGCGCCTACCGAAACTTGGCATTTACTTGACATTCCCGATGTCAAGTATGGAGGTCGTCTGCCGACACACACTTCCTTAGACAGATGTGCAAGCATGTCGCCGGATCCGTCTCTTAGCCGAGTACCTTTTGACACCAAAAGCCGACCACTTGCATCATACAAAACTTAGACCGACCTTAGGTTGAGAACTTTGCATGTCGCATTCATATTCATGATTAGTGTGACAACGTGCTACTTGTGCATTGTGTGGGCGTCTTTGCACGCGTGAATGGCTAACCTCGAGTTCTAGCTTGCCAAAACCAATTAGCCTCCAACTAGGAAACCAAACCCCTAGGAGCATCATTCAACCTCATGCATCTAAATCACCGATTTTAGGGTCTTTAGGAGTGGCACTCCGTTTGATTCAAAACCCTCAAACACGCCTCACGCACAAATTCAAAATCAATCCAACGGCGTCATAATGCCGGATTTTCAAGTCCATATTCCAAGCTACAAATTCAAAATCAATCCAACGGCGTTATAATGCCGGATTTTCAAGTCCAAATTCCAAGCTACAAATTCAAAATCAATCCAACGGCGTCATAATGCCGGATTTTCGAGTTCCAAATTCCAAATTTCGAATTTCAAATTCAATCCAACGGCGTCATAATGCCGGATTTTCCATTCCGAGTTCCGAGTTTCAAGTTTCAAGTCAAATCCAATCCAACGGCGTCATAATGCCGGATTTTCCATTTCGAAATCCAAATTTCAAGTTCAAAATTCAACCAACGGCGTCATAATGCCGGGTCTTCAATTCCAAATTTCAAGCTTCCCATTCAAAACCCAATTTTGTAGTCAAAAACCTCAATTGTCAAGTCAAAATCCAACAGCGTCATAATGCCGGATTTTCCATTTCGAGTTTCGAGTTTCAAGTTTCAAGTCAAATCCAAATCCAACGGCACCATAATGCCGGATTCTCTAGTCAAAATTTCAAGTTCTAAATTCAAAACCCAAAACCAACGGCGTCATAATGCCGGATTTTCTAGTTCAAGTTTCGAGTTTCAAAGTAAAACCCAAATCCAACGGCTTCATAATGCCGGATTGTCTAGTCAAATTTCAAGATCAAATCCAACGGCGTCATGTCGGATTCCCTATTTCAAACATTCAAGTCTTCAAACCTCAAACTCAAGTTGCTAACTCCAATCTCAAAACCTCAAGTTCAAATATCCAAACTCATTGCCGGCGTAATGCCGACTTTTCAACTCAAACCTTAAGTTCCATGTTCAACCTTTCGAACTTCAAGTTCCAAATTCACACCGTCATAACGCCGACTTTCCCATTCCATATTTTAAACCTCAAGTTCGAAGTTCAAAAATTCCAAACCTTCAAACCTCAAGTCCTATGCTTCAAGATTCCAAGTCCACGGCGGCATAATGCGGGACTTTCAAGTTCCCAAATTCAATGTTTCAAATCCAACGGCGGCACAATGCTGGATTTTCCAAACACAAAGCCTCATATTCTATATACGAAAGTGCATCTCTTCCCATTTCAAAATTCAAACTTCAAGTCAAATTCAAACTTCAAGCTCATCTTCAAGCTACAAAAAATCCTTGCCTTCCCAATACAAAAGTCAAAATACTTCCAACGGGTTGAAAATCCCCAAAAATAATACAAGTCCAATTGTTCAACGGGTTGAAAATCCCCTAAAATAATACAAGTCCAATTGTTCAACGGGTTGAAAATCCCCTAAAATAATACAAGTCCAATTGTTCAATGGGTTGAAAATCCCCTGAAATAATGCAAGTTTCAAATCGGGTTGAAAATCCCATGAAATAGACTCAACTTTCCCACGGGTTGAAAGTCCTCTGAAATAATACAAACCCCTTTCCAATCTTCCAATGGGTTAAAACTCCCCTAAAATATTGACGGGTTGAAATTCCCTTTAAATAATACAAAATCAATCCCCTTTCCATTGGATTGAAATTCCCTTCAAATATTCCAAGTCCAATGGGTTGAAACTCCCCTAAAATATTGAAGGGTTGAAATTCCCTTTAAATAATACAAAATCAACCCTCTTTCAATTGGGTTGAAATTCCCTTCAAATATTCCAAGTCCAATGGGTTGAAACTCCACTAAAATATTGACGGGTTGAAATTCCCTTTTAAATAATACAAAACCATTTCTCTTTCAATCGGGTTGAAATTCCCTTCAAATATTCCAAGTCCAAAGGGTCGAAATTCCCTTGAAAATTCAATTTCCTAGTACAACTCCAATTTCCAAATCCTACAGCGGGTTGAAATACCCTTCAAATAAGTCCAATTTCCAATAGGTCGAAATATTCCTTTTCGGTTTCCCAAATTCTAGTACAAAGAGTCAACTTTCACAAAAGAATGAAGGCTCCTCTCAAACATTTCCAACGGGTTGCAAATCCCGAATACAAGTACAAAATCCAAAATCCCGAATCTTCGGAGTGGCACTTAGAGTCAAGTCTAGGTCTCATTCATTGCATGCATATCATATCATGTGTCGGGAAGTCCAAGTTCTAAAATTGCCTGGTGTGTCCTAACTAGGAGTCCAAAGATCATGTGGGTTCGCCGAAGAGGGGAGAAGTTGAAAAGAACCCCATCAGCCCTAGCCTCCCGCATAGCCGGTGTCGAGCAAGCATCCAGATCATCTCCTACAAATCAGACTCCCAGCCCCATTCAAGGAACATTCCAAATGTATGCCTCTGATCAACTCACTCAACTCCTAGCGGCTTTTGCCAGCCTCAGTGCCAATGTGGAGAGCATAAGCAACCGGTTGGGTGCCGTGGAACAGGGCGCGCCCACCGATGACTTAACCAAGAAGATCGAGAGTCTTGTAAGCAAGGTTACCAATCAAGAGAACTACTTTGACACCTCACTGGAAGACAACCTCAAGGGGAAGGCGAATCTGCCAGACAAATTCTCCGCCAATGATATTCCAAAGTTCAAATCATCTGACAATCCCAAATACCACCTCAAGAACTTCAGAGCTACAATGGCCATCAAGGGGGTCGAACTCGAGCTATACCCAGTGGTATTCCCTATGTCTCTGGAACCTGTCTGCCAGAAGTGGTACTACTCACTCAAGGAACATCAAACAAATACCTGGGAAGCGGTTTCTCGAGTATTCATGGAACAATATCAGCCCAACATTCAGCTGCAAACTACTCTAAGGGAACTAGAAGTTCTCAGGCAAGGGCCTCAGGAAGGCTTTACTACTTACCTCAATCGGTGGAGGGAAATGGCATCCCAAATGGTATCCCGGCCCTCCAAGCGAGAGTTAGTCAAGATCTTCATTGCCGGTCTTCTCCCGAAATACAACTCTCATATGAAGTACCTCGGTCTAGAGAGCTTCAAAAGAACCTACGACATCGGGGTCGACATAGAGGATGACCTGATGAAAGCGCTCGCAGCCCCAGCTCCACAAGCCGAGAAATGGAAGGGAAAGAGACCTGAAGCAACGTCCAAAGTTCATGAGGTTAACGCCCTAGAGGCTCCTCAAGGTCCAAAGTCAAACAACTTCAAAAGAAATGCTAACCAACGCAACTATCAAGGTAGGCCCCAAAGAGTCTTCACAAACCTCGGGATGTCTTACAGTGAGGCATTCGATCGACTGGTCGAAAAACAAGTCATAGCACCGATCGGTCCAACACCCGATCCTCCAGTCGACAAAAGGTCTAAGAGTTGGGATCCGACAACTCATTGCAAATACCATCAAGGGAAGGGTCATGACATCGAGGACTGCTACAAGCTCAAGCACTTGATCCAGAATATGGTCGATAACAAGACCTTACCCTTACCTCTAGGGGCTAAGCAAACACCCTCTGTACAAGCCATCTCCTATGACTGCGAAGATGAAGAAGTGAAGTTTCCATGCAATCTGATCTCCACTATATACAAGCCAGGCTACGAGCTTATGGTTCCGAGCTTTTGCCATCTACTTCCAAGTGCTCAAAATTGGGTGATCCCCGAATCTAGGGTAACCACCGACATTTAAGAGAACATCTGTCCGCTCGCCACCTTGAAAGCTTTAGGGTTCTCTGAATACGATCTCATGCTGAGTACCCAATAAACTGTCAAACTCCAGGGTGTCTCATACATAGTCCTGGGAGTCCTCGAACTGGTCTTCTCCTTTGACACCTATTACAACAATGCTGAGCTCTTGGTTATTGATGAACCTGCTAGCTTCGACCTGCTATTCGGAAAACCTTGGTTCGAGGAAATACTAGATGGCCCTGCCTGCCTCACCCTCAAAGGTTCAAGCTTTCGAGATGCTCTCATCAAGCAAAGGAAGGCTGTGCGCCAAGGAAAGGATGAGTGCATTCAAGAATACTACCATTGATGGGCAATCATCGCTCGTATGAATCAGCCTGAGCTACCAGAGGGCAAAATGGTGAGAATGTTCGTCTTAGGGCTCAACACTTCATGCAAAGGCAGCTTCGCCGCATTTCCTTACAGCACATGAAACCAAGTCTGGGATCAAGTCCTGAAAATCTGTGCATGCAGTCCCATCTTCGAGGATTATGACGATTCCAATGCAGATGTCTGGGAATACCTTGAGAACTATCTTTTCGATTAGTATCTTTGTCCAGGTCCAGAGTCTATCTTTCAATTTTCGAGTCTAGCAATGAGTCTAAGTGTCTAGAACTAGAGTCTTGCATCAATCAAGTGCCTCTAAAGGCCGAGCTACAAGTCAAAACAGTCGGTGTAATGATTGCTGATTTCAATAACACTTCAATTTCTACTTACTCTTCGAGTCCTAATTCAAAATCAAATCCTCATCCACACAACTTTGCTTCACAAGAAACTGACCTTGAAATTCTAAAAGTTATCAAAAATCATGAAAACAGGACGCCCATAATTGAGGAAACAGAAAAAAATCAACCTTCGTAACAACAGTGATTCAAAACTAGTTCAGATTGGTTTAACTCTTTCTCCAGCAGAGCGGGACGATCTTATCAAGCTACTTTCAGAGTATGTAGACGTCTTCGCATGGTCCTATCATGATATGCCAGGGGTTGATCCAAGCATTGGTCAGCATACAATTCCCCTTATTCCAGGGTCAAAGCCCATTAAGCAGAAGCTCCGTCGCATGAAACCGGATGTTTCCCTCAAAATTCAAGAAGAGGTCTCCAAGCAGCTAGAGGTCGGGTTTATTCGAGAAGCAAAATATCCAGAATGGATCGCAAATGTCGTCCCAGTTCCAAAGAAAGACGGAAAAGTACGAATGTGTGTAGACTACAGGGATCTTAACAGGGCCAGCCCTAAAGACGGTTTTCCATTGCCTCACATCGACATCTTGGACGACAACACCGCAAATCATGCCTTACTCTCTTTTATGGACGGGTACGCAGGCTACAATCAGATTCCCATGGCAGAGTAGGACATGGAGAAAACAACCTTCATCACTCAGTGGGGTACATATTGCTATACAGTTATGCCGTTCGGACTAAAGAACGCAGGAGCAACTTATCAAAGAACAGCAACAGCTATCATGAGCGATATGATTCACAGGGAAATTGAGGTATATGTCGACGACATGATTTTCAAATCCAAAGAACGACACGAGCATACCTCGGTACTTCGAAAGTTTTTCAACAGGCTCAGGCAATACAATATGAGGCTCAATCCTCAAAAATGTGCATACGGGGTAACGTCAGGCAAGTTACTCGGATATGTTATCAGTTCTCCGGGCATAGAGGCTGATCCCTCAAAAATCAAAGCAATTCTCGAGATGCAACCACCAACGAATGAAAAGGAAATTTGGGGTTTTCTCGGCAAGCTACAACATATCAGCAGGTTCATTTCAAGACTCACAATGATCTGTGAACCGGTGTTTAGAAAGCTCCAAAAAAGCGAGCCCAAGGTGTGGGATGGCGACTGTCAGCATGCATTCGATACAATCAAAAGCTACATTTCCAACCCACCAGTACTAAAGCCAGCAATGCCAGGGATTCCCCTCAGGCTCTACCTCACGACAACATATTCAGCAGTAGGGGCTATGCTTGCTCAAGAAATTGAAGGCAAGGAGAACGCCGTATACTACATAAGCAAAAAACTGATCGAGTATGAGACCAAATACACTCAGCTTGAGAAACTAAGCATCGCCTTAGAAACTGCGGCACTACATGCTCTCCCATACAATACATGTGATCAGCAAAGCCGATCCTCTCAAATATCTATTCGAGAAACCAGCACTCAACGGACGTTTGTCCAGATGGTTGGTCATGCTAGCAGAATTCGACCTCAAATACATTCCACAGAAATCTATCAAGGGTTCAACAGTCTCAGATTTCCTAGCCGACTGTCCTGTCGAGGCAGAAGAGGAAGATTACGACTTACCCGACGAGCAAATCTTAATGACCAGTGATGACAGTTGGTCAATGCATTTTGACGGTGCCTCCAATCAGAACGGATGTGTTGTTGGAGTAATTCTAGTAGCCCCAGACGGCACACACATTCCTATATCAGCAAAACTGCAATTCAACGTCACAAACAATGCGGCAGAATATGAAGCATGCATCATGGGCTTGGAAGCCGCCTTAGCCCTAGGCGTCCAGAAACTTCGAGTGTACGGGGATTCGTCCCTAATCATCAACCAAATTTCCGGTAAATGGAAAGTAAGGAGCGAGAGCCTGGCTCCATACCAGTCTTACCTTGAGCAGTTGTCCGAACAAATAGAAGAGCTCCCCTGTACATACCTCCCAAGAGAGGAGAATCAATTCGCCGATGCACTGGCAAAACTGGCCTCAATGATCAACATTCCAAGCGGCATGGCTGAAATGCCACTTACAATTGACACACGTCAAGAAGCAGCATATGTCCATGCTATTGACAATGTCGAGCAAGACAAAGAAGAACCTTGGTTTACAGACATCCAAAGGTATCTACAAAGTTCAGAGTATCCCCCACACTTTTCAAGCAAGAATCGAAGGGCTCTACGACTACAATCAGCCAATTTCTTCATAGAAGGCGGCATTCTATACAAAAGGTCCCTTATCGGTCCTAACCTCCGATGTGTTGACAAGCACGAAGCTCAAAGAGTCATGGACAACATACATTCAGGAGTCTGTGGCACCCACATGAATGGGAAAATGCTAGCTCTCAAGATCGTCAGGGCACGATACTACTGGACTACCCTCGAACGCGATTGCTACTTCTTTGTCAAGAAATGTCCCACATGCCAAAAGTGTGCGAATCTGAAGCACATTCCTCCATCATTGATATACTCTCAATCATCACCGTGGCCATTCTCAGCCTGGGGTATCGACGTCATTGGCAAAGTCACTCCAACAGGAACCGGGGGCCATGAGTTCATACTGGTTGCTATCGACTACTTCACCAAATGGGTCGAGGCCAGATCATTCAAAGTGTTGGGTTCTAAGCAAGTGGCCCAGTTCATACAAGAAAACATTATATGCAGATATGGCGTTCCTCACGAGTTCATCTGCGACCAGGGAACCCATTTTGAAGGAGAGTGTGAAGATCTATTCACCGAGTACAAGATTCAACATCATCGCTCTTCGCCTTATCGCCCACAAACCAATGGGGCAGTCGAAGCGGCCAACAAGAATGTCAAAACCATCATCATGAAAATGACTACCAATTACAAGGACTGGCCCCAATAGCTGCACTTCGCATTGTGGGGATGTCGAACTTCAATTCGCACTTCAACAGGTGCAACTCCGTTCTCATTGGTCTATGGAATGGAGGAAGTACAACCTATCGAACTGAAGATACCTTCTCTAAGGATAGTCCTAGAAAGCAAAATCCCAGAAGAAGCATGGGTCAGAACCCGAAACATCAATGAAGGCGAGCTTGTCCTGAAAGCCCTTCGCAAAAGCATCATGGACCCAAGGGGAAAATTCAAACCCAAATGGGCAGGCCTATGCATCGTCAAGAAGATCCTCTCCGGGGGATCGGAGCAGTCGAACTAACAGACATCGACGGAACAGAATTCAGATCTCTGACCAACCTCGATCAACTCAAGAAGTTCTATGTCTAAGTTCCATGTTCAAATTCAAGAATCCAAATTCAGGTCTTGTAAGGTAGGCAGAACTACGTCCGGCCTGATTCCCTAACGGGATACGTAGGCAACCTCATTCCGAGGCCCGGCCACTTTAATACAAAAAAATTTAAAGTTTCCTCAATTAAGGGCATCCTAAAAATCAAATCAAATCAAAACTCAAATTTCAAAATTCAATCGTTGTTATTCCAAATGTGCAAATTCAAAGCAAAGCATGTTCAAGCAGAATTTAACACAATAACTCTTTATTTGGGCCCTAAGGCCTTCAAAGCTAATTCAAATACAAAGTCAGGATCAAGTGAAGCAAAGTTCAAAAGCCTTTTCACTTCCTAAACACATCTTCTAAACACATCTTCCAAACACATTACAAACACATTCCAAACAAAATTCATTCCAAACACATTTAGCCTACAAAGATCTAGGGTCGGGCGACTATGCTCTCGAGTCTTGGCACTTTGAGTACTATCCCCTGGCTCCTCCCGCAATCAATCATCAATCTTCCCCTTGCCAAAGCGGCGGGAGAAGGAACTTGCAAGCCTTCCAAGACGGGAGGACGACAAACCTCCGTTGGATTCCGAACGGTCAAGTACCGGATGGGCCACACTCCCGTCACCTTCCTCATAGTCAGTTGATGCAGGACGTCTAGCTCTAGAACCTCGGACTCTAGCTGGCCCTGAGAAAGAAATGTCCCTCTGGCTTAGGCCTCTCATCCATACGATATACCCCGCAGACAGAGTAACTGACTCAGGTGGGAACTGAATGAAGGAAATAATGCCCTTGGTCCAAGTATGCATTCTATGTTAAGTCTAATAAATGCGGTTCAATATTAATTTACAAGTTAATAATTCAGTGAGATCAAGTGAGTTGAATGCCTAGCTAGAGGTCGCTTCAGTTCAAGTGGAAGTCACACAAATAGTACGTAAACGGATCAAGTATTTAATGGCATTAAATACACTATCTATGGATATTCGGAATCGACGGATCTTGGTTTCAGTGGGAGCTGAGGTCGTCACAAGCAAGAAATGAATACTCCGGAAACGATGATATTGACCGGAAACGGAAATATGGATCGTATCGGAAATATAAATATTATCCAAATCGTAGATGTTGCCGGAAACGGAAACATGGTACGTATCGGAAAATATTATCGAAATGGAAATATTGCCGGAATCGGAAATATTGCCGGAAACGGAAATATTGTCAGAATCGAAAATATTATCGGAATCGGAAAATAATTCCGGAAACGAAAATATTAAATATTTGTTCGAAACGGAAATTAATTCCGGAATCGGAAATATTAAATATTGTTCGTATCGGAAATGAATTCCGGAATCAAGAATTTAATCGGAAGCGTATCGTACGAGGCTCGCTAGACGAAGGCCCAGCACGAAGCCAGGCCATCGCCCAGCGAGCCGCACGCACCAACGCACACCTCGACCAGGCCCAGCGCAAGGCCAGGCCCAGCACAGCAGCGTGGGATGTGCGCCTGTCGTGGGCCGCAAGTCTTGCGCGTGTGCACGGCTTGTGCTATGCTTGTGCGGGAAATCCTAATCCTATTAGGATTTGTGCAAAGATTAAAATCCTAATCCTATTAGATTTGCTTTGTTATTTAGAGTCCTAATAAAGTTCTAATTAGAAAATCCACATCCTAGTAGGATTACAATTCCTTTTCCATACTCCTATAAATAGGTGCCTAGGGTCACAATTTATGGGCACGATTGAAGTATTCAAAGGGTAAGTTTTTGAAATAAAAATCAGCCATACACTTGCAAACACATAGCCGAAATTCCTAAGCACCTTAAGGGCGATTCTAGTTGGTCTAACTTGAGGCGGATCCGGACGTACTGTGGACTATCTACGGAGGGACGACATTTGGAGTCCTAAAGACTTGTTCTTGTTCGGTTCGGGCGCAACTAGGGAATGCACGCTACAACATGTATGCATCTATTCTATGCTAAATGATTATGTGTAAATAATATGCTTTCCTTGCTTTATGGTTTTTCCGCATGATTTATGAATTGTCATATGTATCATAACCTAACAGTGGTATCAGAGCCTCTTATTATTTTCATAATCTAAATTGCATAAACATGGTTAAATATTACAAATTTGCATGAATTAAAAGGGGTGATTAATTTTCGTAATTGTTAATATTTTCGTAATTGTTAATTAATTGTAAATTGCGTTTATTTAATTATACATACGCAGTTTTTCGGCAGTTTCTTCGTTACTCATCCAAATCGAGTGATTTTCGTGTCAATTCCGCATGTAAAAGGCATTCTAAAATTTTGACAAAATTAATATTTTTCGGCCGAACCCAGAATTCTCAAATTCGAAGCCTAACTATGACTTTTCGGAGGTTTTAGTTTTTCGAATGCAAAATTTCGTAAATTTAAGATGTTAAATTAAATATTTGCGATTCTTGTTGATAAATCATGAATTTTTTATTGACCTACTGTATATGTTTAACAAGTTTGAATGCCTAGCCTTGTTAATTATGCAATCTAATTCGTAATTATGATTAATTTGTTGAAAATTGGAATAATTTAGAATTAATTTGATTTTCATAATTAGTTATAATTTAATTAGATACCTATGATTAAAAACCACCATAAAAATTGTAAATTTATGTTAAATTTTAAATTTTTATGACCTAGACTTGAATCCATGTTAATCGGAAATCAATAAATTAATAAATTTTCGATTTTTCGCCCTAAAATTATGAAATTAATATGATTTATTAATTTGTCATTAATTTTGAAAATAAATTTTTAATTTTTATGCGATTCGCTCATATAAATTGCACGCACAAAGCAATGGACGCTACGTGTTACCCTTAAGGGGTGTTGTATAGTGCGGGCATGCGACGAAGAGCAAGGGAGCTCGTCGCCCATGCGGTACGAATGCAGCGAGCAAGGGCATGGTGCACGAGCACAAGGCAGAAGCCCTGCCTTGTGTCGTGGGTTGTGTGCGATGGGCGCATGGGCAAGGGCGAGAGCAACGCACGAGCAGTCGCGTGTGGGCAGCAAGCGAGCTGCGCCACAGCGCGCACTGCCTCGCGTGCGCGTGCGACGAGCGCCTGCGCCCAGCGATGGTGAGCAGCGTGCTTGTTGCGACGAGCGCTGGCGCGCGCCTTGCGATGGTGAGCAGCAGCGATACGACGCAGCGCATGGGCTGCGCGCACATGGCCAGCCATGGCTGTGTGCGTGTGGCCCATGGCTATGCGTTGCGTGGGGTTGTTGCGTTACGATTAGATCGTTTTAAAATTTTAATTTGAAATTTTCAGTTTTCGTAATTTTAGTTAATTTTAAAATTAATAATTTAAATTGTTTTCTTGGATTTTAATTTTGAATATTATAATTATAATAAATTTTTATTTATTCTAATTATTTTACTAAAATTAAAATCATGAATTAATTTAAATACGACTAAAAAATAAATTAAATAACCGGATTCAATTATAAATTTATATGAGCTTTAAATTTTAATTGAATTTGTATGTTTCCAGTTAGACTAGAAGTACATTTTTATGTTTAAAATTAGTAAAGCATATGAATTTATTGGTTTAAGTGGGAGCCCTTTTAGTCATAAACTCTTGATTAGGTCTACAAATCCTTAAGGTTAAAACAACTTGATTAGAATTAATAAGGACTGAATAATTGATAGATTATTGGTGCCCTTGATGCATGATGTGTTTTACTAACCAGATATGTGGGCCATTCATGATAATGAATGGGTGAATGGTATATATTGTATATGTACTGTTTTGCAGGTTATGAAGTGACTAGTATGGCCCAAATAGGATAGAAAATATGGTTTGCGTACCATTAATTTGAATGTAATTGGTCTAAAGTACCAAAATTGTTTTTCAATTCAAATATGGTATGCGTACCATCAAATAGTTGTAATTAGTTTTAATTATAGCTTATCCTATTTGAAGAAAATGGTGCCTCCCACGGAGATTTTCAAGACGGACTTTGAAGTTGAAGCTTCAAGATGAAGTCGGGCCATACTAGATCACATTTATCTTATGCATGTTTTAAGTTATTTATTGATTTTAAATATGTCTTAAATATGCATGAGATCAAAGCTTGATTATGTTGCATGATTAAGGATTTTAGTTCACTTAAAATCTAACCAACATAGTAAGAGCCTTAAGTTCCAAACTTAAAAATTGAGTTAAAAGGTGTCATGCCAAAATATACACTTGCTTGGATATCCTTTACATCAATCTAGTAATAGTTTTCGCTCAGCGAGGTGTTACTTATTGGTCCTAAAGGAGCAAGGTACACAAATAATTGTGAGTACATGTTAGTTTTGGTGAAACTCAACGATATAAGTAAGGAGTCCTTTTATGTCGTGGCAAAATCGATAGGTTTACCTAATAAGTTCTTAGACATACCTATCAACCAATAATAGTTTCTAGACTATTAGCAAAAGGCTTTTGCTTACCTAAGATGTTTTAGGATTAAGTCGACAAACTGTGCTTAATTCTTCAATGATTTTAGGATCTTGGAATCATTTTATTCACACCTGCCGGAACACATAACATGAATAAAATGCTTAATGAACATTGAATTATGCATGTATGCTAGAATTTAAGTTTATTAAGAGAAACTGTGAATGGTTATTTATTTATTTATTCTTTTCAATTGTAGTTTTAACTATGGCAAACAACAATCAAAACATCATCATGGGTTCTGAGCTTATGGTCAAGCTGAACCTATCAAATTTTCTTGAATGGGAAGCTAAGCTAGTTGAAATAATCAGACTCAATGGACTTGAGTATGTACTATTACATCCCATGCCAAGCTACTATGCCAGAGACATGACCCCTGAGAGATTTTTCGCCTGGGATGCGGATCTCAAAAAGGTTATGAGTCTCATGCTGAACAATATCCCTGATGATTGGGCTAGAAGGTTTGTAGCCTATGAACCTTTTACGCTCATCAAGAATCTGAGGGATATCTGTCGTGGAAGCACGGAGGACAGGGACCTGAATGTCCATGAGTTGATTGAATCAATGTCTGGTCTAAAGGTTAGTTCTCCCAACAGGTGTTATAGGATGGAAGTCCAAGAAACACATGTTCAGCTCCTTCGCACTAAACAGAGGGTAGGCGTCCCACTGAGGTTCGATGTGGATCTTATGCGTTCATACTTTGATCGCCTAAGTCTACTAGGAACACCAATAAGCGAAAGGATGGCAGTCTCTATCTTGCTCAATTCACTAAACAGTGGGTTTGGTCGCTTCAAGCAACTATACCTAAGTGAACCAAGAGAAGAAACAGTTGCAGAATTTGTTCACCTTGTCAGAAAGGCTGAGATAATACTGGACTGTGAAGCCAAAGATTTACTCAAGGCTAGAAGGAGACCGTTCAAGAAAAGTGGAAAGTCCAAGGGCAATGCTAAATCAAAGCAGGACAAGTCCACATCAAGCTGTCTTTTTTGTGATGGAATAGGCCATTACAGAAGAGAATGTCCAAAGCTAAAGGAAGATCAGAAGAACGGAACAGTCGTTCCATCTTCAAGTATTTTCGTTATAGACTGTATACTTGCTAATTCAACTTCTTGGGTATTAGATACAGGTTGTGGCTCACACTTATGTTCCAATCCACAGGGACTAAGAAGAAGTAGAAAGTTAAGCAAGGGTGAAGTCGACCTACGAGTGGGAAATGGAGCACGGATTGCTGCATTAGCTGTAGGAACTTATTATTTGTCGTTGCCCTCCGGGCTAGTTTTGGAACTGGAAGAGTATTTCCATGTTCTAAGTCTTACTAAAAACATCATTTTTGTTTCTTGCTTAGATGCTAAGGGATTTTCCTTTTTAATAAAAGACAATAGTTGTTCGTTTTATTTTAAAGAGATGTTTTATGGATCTGCTAGATTAGTCAATTGACTTTATTCATTAGATCACGAATTCACGACAAACAAGTTTATAACATAAATACCAAAAAGGCCAAAAAGGATGATTCAGATCTCACCTATCTGTGGCATTGTCGATTAGGCCATATAAACTTGAAACGCTTAGAAAGACTTCAAAAGGAAGGAATTCTAGAACCATTTGACTTAGAGGATTATGGTAAATGCGAATCATGTTTACTTGGAAAAATGACAAAGCAACCTTTCTCTAAAGTTGGAGAAAGAGCAACTGAACTATTGGGTTTAATCCATACAGATGTATGTGGACCAATGAGTACAAATGCTAGAGGTGGTTTCAGCTACTTTATCACTTTCACTGATGACTTCAGTAGATAAGGTTATGTCTACCTAATGAAGCATAAGTCTGAATCCTTTGACAAATTCAAGGAATTTCAGAGTGAAGTAGAGAATAAATTAGGCAAGAAGATTAAGGCACCGCGGTCTGATAGAGGCGGTGAATATCTTAGCTATGAATTTGATGAGCATCTGAAAGAATGTGGAATTCTATCAGAATTGACTCCTCCTGTAACACCACAATGGAACGGTGTATCGGAACGGGGGAACAGAACCTTGCTAGACATGGTCAGGTCAATGATGGGTCAGGCCGAACTTCCATTAGAATTTTGGGGACATGCACTAAATACAGCTGCACTCACTATAAATAGAGCTCCGTCTAAAGCTGTCGAAAAGACTCCATATGAGTTATGGTTTGGAAAGCCTCCAAATGTGTCTTTTCTTAAGATTTGGGGATGTGAAGTATACGTCAAACGATTAATTTCAGACAAACTTCATCCGAAATCTGACAAATGTATCCTTGTGGGCTATCCAAAGGAAACAAAGGGGTATTACTTCTACAATACATCTGAGAACAAGGTGTTTGTTGCTCGAGATGGTGTCTTTTTGGAGAAAGATCACATTTCCAAAATGACAAGTGGGAGAAAAGTAGACCTCGAAGAAATTCGAGTCGAACAACAAACTCTAGAGAATGCTCAAGATGACATTCAGGATGAAACTCAAAGATCTTTAGAAGAATCTGGTGAGAATCATGGCCAATCTAGAAATGTTACCCCGCGTAGATCGCAAAGATAAAGATCTCAACCGGAAAGGTACTTAGGTATTTTGACGAACGAGAGCTATGACGTTCTATTACTTGAAAGTGATGAACCTGCGACTTACAAACAAGCTATGACGAGCCCTAGCTCCAAGCAATGGCAAGAAGCCATGCAATCTGAATTAGACTCCATGTCTGAAAACCAAGTATGGGATTTGGTCGATTTGCCGGATGGCTACCAAGCCATTGGAAGCAAATGGGTTTTCAAACTAAAAAAGGACAAGGATGGGAAACTTGAAGTTTTCAAAGCTAGATTGGTTGCAAAAGGTTACAGGCAAGTCCACGGCGTGGATTACGATGAAACCTTTTCACCAGTTACAATGCTAAAGTCTATTCGGCTAATGTTAGCAATCGCTGCATATTACGATTACGAAATATGGCAGATGGATGTCAAAACTGCTTTCTTAAACGGCGTTTTAACAGAAACTGTGTTTATGACACAGCCTAAAGGTTTTGAGGATCCAAAGAATGCTAAAAAGGTATGCAAGCTAAAGAAATCAATCTACGGATTGAAGAAGGCATCCAGGAGCTGGAATATACGTTTTGATGAAGCAGTCAGTGACTTTGGTTTCATCAAGAACGCAGACGAATCTTGTGTATACAAGAAGGTCAGTGGGAGCAAAATTGCCTTCCTAGTATTGTATGTCGACGACATATTACTTATCGGAAATGACATTCCTATGTTGAACTCTGTCAAGATTTGGCTTGGGAAATGTTTTTCGATGAAGGATCTAGGAGAAGCACAGTACATATTGGGCATGAAGATTTACAGAGATAGATCTAAAAAGATGATTGGACTTAGTCAAAGCACTTATATCAATAAGGTGCTTGACAGGTTCAAGATGGCAGACTCCAAGCGAGGCTACCTACCCATGTCTCATGGAATAACTCTAAGCAAGACTCAGTGCCCAAAAACACTTGATGAGTGTAGACGAATGAATGGGATTCCATATGCATCATTGATTGGTTCAATAATGTATGCTATGATATGTACACGCCCGGATGTTGCATACGCACTCAGTGCTACGAGCAGATACCAGTCAGACCCAGGAGAGGCACATTGGACTGCTGCCAAGAATATTCTGAAGTACCTGAAAAGGCACTAAGATGACTTCCTGGTCTATGGTGGAGATGATGAATTAATTGTTAAAGGCTATACGGACGCAAGTTTCCAAACCGACAAAGATGATTTCATATCACAGTCTGGGTTTGTCTTCTGCTTCAACGGAGGTGCAGTAAGCTGGAAAAGTGCTAAGCAAAGCACCATTGCGGATTCTACAACTGAAGTGGAGTACATTGCTGCACATGAAGCAGCAAAGGAAACTATATGGCTAAGGAAGTTCATAGGTGAACTAGGTGTAGTCCCCTCCATTAAAGGACCAATAGCCCTGTATTGTGATAATAACGGAGCTATTGCACAGGCAAAGGAGCCTAGACACCACCAAAGAGTCAAGCATGTACTTCGTAGATTTCACCTTCTACGAGAGTTCGTTGAAAGAAAAGAAGTCGAGATAAGCAAGATTGGAACTGATGACAACATATCAGATCCATTGACTAAACCTCTGCCGCAGGCGAAGCACAACTCGCACACTGCAGCTATGGGAATCAAGCATATTGGAGAATGGCTTTGATATCCTTGTTTAATGTTTTAAAGTTTTAGAGTTTAAATCTTTGTAAAACATTATTGGTTAATCATTCACAATAAATGAATAGAATTCATTTTTCCATTTAATTTGTGGTTTATTAAATGATGAGTCCCTTCAATTTGACGATATATTCAAGATAGACTGTCAGGACCAGTCCTGTGACTAAGAAATGTCTATCAAGTGAACTTGAATGTCAAAGGTTGAAAATGGTCCCTAGTCGGAGTTTTCTATAAAATTGGACGCATAGAAAACGTTAGACGACTAGAATGCAAGATGACTAGTAGTTCTGTTTCTTGAACTATGTGGACATGGCAATGTCATAATCATTTGCATAGATACTTACTTTGGGAAGACTAGTATCGGACAGACCTATGAAACTTTACTGTAAGAGATGAAAATCTGTCATAAGTAAATTTCATTAAAATTATTAGACACTAAATCCTCAATACCTGAGTGATTTGAGATTACTTGTTTGACAACTGGGTGCTTTGACGTTGACCAACCGTCGCACCGTAAAAGGAGGCTATAAAGGCAACGCTTAGGTAATCACCTGTCAAACGAAGTCTAATCTCAAGATCGCAAGATTGGGATTGTCCTCCCATAAATCGGGATGAGATGCTTAAAAGTTGTACAAGGCCACTCGGAGAGTTAGAAACTGTGAAATGCATGGCCGTGCTCGGATGAATCATAGGTTATGATTATCTGTTTATTTGATCAGTTGAACTCTGAAACCGAGAAACACCTCTGGACATAATAAGGATGACAACTCTTACCTTATGTTCAAGAGCAAGCATCGAGCGACAAAGGAATTAGGAAATGCACACTTGTCCCTAAGGACAAGTGGGAGACTGAAGGAAATAATGCCCTTGGTCCAAGTATGCATTCTATGTTAAGTCTAATAAATGCGGTTCAGTATTAATTAACAAGTTAATAATTCAGTGAGATCAAGTGAGCTGAATGCCTAGCTAGAGGCCGCTTCAGTTCAAATGGAATTAATGATATCAATCCACAGCTTACTCATGACTGAACCCGTAGGGTCACACAAATAGTACGTAAACGGATCAAGTATTTAATGGCATTAAATACTCTATCTATGGATATTCGGAATCGACGGATCTTGGTTTCAGTGGGAGCTGAGGTCGTCATAAGCAAGAAATGAATACTCCGGAAACGATGATATTGACCGGAAACGGAAATATGGATCGTATCGGAAATATAAATATTATCCAAATCGTAGATGTTGCCGGAAACGGAAACATGGTACGTATCGGAAAATATTATCGGAAATGGAAATATTGCCGGAAACGGAAATATTGTCAGAATCGGAAATATTATCGGAATCGGAAAATAATTCCGGAAACGGAAATATTAAATATTTGTTCGAAACGGAAATTAATTCCGGAATCGGAAATATTAAATATTGTTCGTATCGGAAATGAATTCCGGAATCGGGAATTTAATCGGAAGCGTATCGTACGAATTAGCATCGGACGAGGCTCGCTAGACGAAGGCCCAGCACGAAGCCAGGCCATTGCCCAGAGAGCCGCACGCACCAACGCACGCCTCGACCAGGCCCAGCCAAGGGCGCGCGCGCGCAGCACATCAGCGTGGGCTGTGTGCCTGTCGTGGGCCGCAAGGCTTGCGCGGGTGCACGGCTTGTGCGATGCTTGTGCGGGAAATCCTAATCCTATTAGGATTTGTGCAAAGATTAAAATCCTAATCCTATTAGATTTGCTTTGTTATTTAGAGTCCTAATAATGTTCTAATTAGCAAATCCACATCCTAGTAGGATTACAATTCCTTTTCCATACTCCTATAAATAGGTGCCTAGTGTCACAATTTATGGGCACGATTGAAGTATTCAAAGGGTAAGTTTTTGAAATAAAAATCAGCCATACACTTGCAAACACATAGCCGAAATTCCTAAGCACCTTAAGGGCGATTCTAGTTGGTCTAACTTGAGGCGGATCCGGACGTACTGTGGACTATCTGCGGAGGGACGACATTTGGAGTCCTAAAGACTTGTTCTTGTTCGGTTCGGGCGCAGCTAGGGAAGGCACGCTACAACATGTATGCATCTATTCTATGCTAAATAATTATGTGTAAATAATATGCTTTCCTGGCTTTATGGTTTTTCCGCATGATTTATGAATTGTCATATGTATCATAACCTAACACTGAATACTCAAGAATGGTTCGGAAACCCAATACCGCCTCCAAACTTCAAGTCGACTCGCATTGAGCACAACAGGTTTCGGGTTCTCTTCAGTACGGTCCGGGATCTCTTGTTTCAAGCCATATTTTCTCATTATTCGAGCAGACGAGTAGAAGACCAGCATTGTGAGGCTTGGCACCCTCAAAGCAATAGAACTAGGGGCATGTCTCATAGCAGCGATTCCCCACCAAGGAACAACCCACCTTATAAAATATTTAATCCCAGAGAGTGTGCATCTCCACTCGTCTAATGAAAGCCGGTCATACACCATGGGCTGCACGGTGAATCCTTTTCTATTGTAGCTCTACATGTTCTCCGGAGGTGTTACCAGCATGAGCCTCTCCATAAGCCAAACCTTGGGGAGTGTATAAGAAACGCATTTCAAAATTCAATATTCAAAATTCAAATACAAGTTCAACAATACAAAGAAGGCTCCAGATCCTTACTTGGAGGAATACCAGACTTCCCAACGGCAATGAAGAGGGGTCCGACTTCAGCATGTCAAGGCCCATCAATGTTTCGCCAACCACGAGCGGCATTGGGTCCCAACCATTAGCAAACTGCTCTACAATCTCAGTTAGGGAGGCATCGCCATTGCCAAACCCCTGCTTCGAAAAGAGGAAGCGAGCAAATATACAAAACTCAAGGCTCTCAAGCGGAAAACTTTGGGAACATCAAGCCCAGCAAAGTAAGTGACAAAGAGGGACAAATCCACCCCTCTGCCATATACAACAGCACCCAAAAGTGGGGGCTTCAGGCCCAAATACCTTTCAAAGCTCAAGAAAAAGTGTTCTTCAACACTAGGCATGCATGGCTCCAGCATCATGGGTCACCCCAATATGGCACTAAATTCCTCAGGGAGGGGACATACCTCATTATTTCCAAAGCGGAAGACATGATGATTTGGGTCCCAAGCCTCCAGAGCAGCAAGAATGAAGTGCAAATCCAATTTTACAAACTGGAAAGAGACGGGCACCCCAAGATGCATGCCATCAAGCTCCCTCTTCTCCAACTTGCCTAGCGAACCAAGCCATGAGTTCAAGGCATTTTCAAAAGACACATCCATATTTTCTCTTCGTGAGGAAGCAGTGTGCAATGATAGCAGGGAAGGATTGATACAAGAAATGATCCGAAATGCTCCCTATTTATACAAGATTTGGCTTGCACGACAGCTCACAGGCGCCAGGCGCCAAGCCCGCGTTGAGCGCAGGGAGCTTGCATCAAAGGACGAGGCCACCGTCCTCTCTTATGACTCCAAGTACACACTCTTTAGTGTTTCGGACAGTAGAGTACAACCTCCATTATTCAAGATTCCAAAGCCGCAAGCCGCACAATTTCAATCAGTCCGGATCAACGCTTCGAGCAAATGTCGGGTCAATTTTATTCAAAATTCAAGCATTTTAGTCCTAGATCGGCGTCCTAAGTCGAGTCTGCATGTGCATAAGCAAGAGTTGAATATACTTTGACTTGCGCTTTTCCTAACCAAAAAACCTCAGTCAAAGTGGGGGCATATAGTGGGTATATACACCCGAAAAAATGGGCAAATTTTTTCGCAAAATTGTCATGCATGCATATAGCTACAAAATTTCAAGGCACACACAACGCATACAATTCCAAATATTCAAACATACAAATCCCAATCTTCAAAAATTTTCAAGCCGATTCAAGTTCAAAGCCAATACAACCATACAAAAAGTTTTCAAGTTCAAATACAATACAACCCAGCCTATACAAAATCAACCCAGGCAAGCTGGAAGTCGCTACCATGCAGGGTCAGTCTGAATCATCATCGACAGCGACCTCAATCAAAGGCGTCTTGTCCCTGTTCCGCCTCCTAAGACGCTCCAGCTCTTGATCCAAATCCGTCCCAGGGGTACTAGGATCCTGCTCCAAGATACGAAGTGTGCCGGGAGAGGGATGGACTCCCTGCTGAGGAGAGGAATACTAATAAGGCGGCGGCATCGCCATGTACGGGTATGGCCCAAACATCTGAGCCTGGCGCATCCTATCCATCTCCGACCAGTAAGCCCATGAATCGGCACCCCAAGGCTGAGGACGACTCCCTCCGAAGTAGCAACCAGGAGGAGGAACAAAGGGCCTCGAACTGCCAGCACCCCCAAATGAATGTCTGGTGGGATCAACATGTGCAAAACGGGAAGCTCCCCGCTCAGCATCAAAATGCCTCTGATGAGCACTAGCACCGTACCCCTGTCCCAGCTCCAAACTCGGTCCTACCTGCCTCAAGGATGTCTCCACCTGGGGCTTTCTGTCAAAGGAACCTCAACGGTCTTGACGGCGTTCCTATACAACATACAAATTCAAAGATCAATATCCAAGTTCGAATTTCCATAATACAAGTTTCAAGATCAAGAAAGGCACCTCTCTGTTCCGGCCAGCAAGCTTCCGGGTCAGTTTGGCACACTGCCTCTTCCAAGAATCAAGCAAGAGCATCCAGCGACGCACTCTCACCCGAGGCGCCTGCATACAAAATCCAAGATCAATTTCCAAATACAAGATTACACACAGTTCAAAGAGATGCAGCAGTACTTACAGGGGCGTAATGTTTGGGTACAGCATCATATGATTTCCGGTGCGGAGGAGAAGCCCAAGGGATGGTCTCCACCACCTCTTCCCCGTCCGAGTTCTCATAGCGGAGGATCCTATCAGCATGAGGAATGTCCTCAGGATCAACCTCCTCCTCCTACACACAATCATGCAATCAATACAAGAATACAATATACAAGGTCCAAAGCTCACCAGCAGTACGAAGCGTACTGGTGGAGCCAACCTCCTCAAGAAGTCATCATAGCTACCCTTCTTGTGCACAAACTCCCTCCAAGAGCGGCAAACCGCATCGCCCCTAGCCTCCGCGTAGAGCCGGGCAAGATCTTCATGTAGAGCCAGCATGGACTCTGGTGAATCCTTGGGGACAAGCCTATCCCCAGGATGATGTTGAAGGGACACCCGCTCCCCCAGATACCACATATGGCGGTACACTCCTGGAAGAAAACCCCCCCCGCCCAGACATGAAATGGGCACGAGCAGCCGAGGCAGGTACAACCGCATTGGCAAAAGGACGCCATACCACCTGCAAAACCAACAACTCAGGCAACAGTACAAATACAAATACAAGAGAGCAAAACAGTACAAGAACATTACCCTATCAGCAGGTAAAACTCTCCAAGCTTTGCGAGAAGCCGCCAGGGACGCACCCACGCGCACCGCTCCTATCCAAGAGGCATCATACGGGTAAGCCGCATCTTTAGTACGCTCCGGCGCCAAAGTCGGAAAGTGCTCATAGATCCAAATCTTTCAAGGAACAAAGAAAACATCAGTTAAGTTCAAGATACAAGCATACAAATACAAAGTACAAAGTACAAGGAGTCTCGAATACCTCCAGCACGCTCCACAGAGCAGCCATGCTCGGGTCACTCCCCAGTGATGTCTGGGAGGCCCGCCCCATTTCATACAAGAGGTGGCTATATGCCAAACCACCCCAGTTATAACTCGAGACAGCTCTCAAGTCCCTCAGAGCGGACAAGAAGCTAATATGCACCCGACTGTTCCTACTCGGGGCAATCACTCTGCTAACCAAGACAAGGAGGAAGAGCCTAACCCTCTGCTCCGCGGACACACCCTCACCACAGATAGCATCCACAAGCACCGTCACAGAAGCGTGAGAGTCGTCCTCTGACTAATTAACAACAGGGTCGAGCAAGTCCCTAGCAATGGCCGAGCGCCACGTCAGCCCAGAATCAAAGGTCACATTCCTCTCAGAAAAAGGAAGACCTGTAATCATAGCAAACTCAAGAGGGGTAACAGTGATCTCTCCCCATGCCATGTGGAAAGTGTTGGTGGTATCCCACCACCGCTCTAACAAAGCCCACAAACGGTATTTAATTCCCGTTCTCTTCGAAGAACCTCCCATGGTACGCCAGAAATCGGCCAGGCCCGACTGCGACCAAATCTCCATAGCCTCCTCGTCAGCACGAAGAGCTCTAAAGGCTCTCTGGGCCTCCACCAAGGACCAGTAGGTGCGGAACGGCTTCCCCTCAGCCTACGGGTGAACAAGTTAGCCCAAGGCCCATACAAGTACGAAATACAAAATTCAAAACACAGTACAAGACTCACCATGCCAGCGCGAGGCCGTTGAGACAAGTGCCAATCCGGCCGAAACACCAGGTCGGAAGGGGTCCAACCAGCACCAGGGAAAGCAGGCGCATCTTGGGGAACCATACCCCCACCTGGCGCACTTATTGCAGCCGCTTCATCATCCGAAGTGTCTTCCTCAGCAGCGCGAACCACAGATGATTCAGCGAGCTTTCTCCGAGTGTGACGAGGCATACTAAATCAAGTGTCAAAATTCTAAACTGGGGGCTATCCTATACTGGCCCACACAAGGTCAAATGATGCAAAACAAAATCCCCAGTGGACCTCTAATTCAAGATACAAGTTCTACACCAACGCCTAGGCTATCCACGCCGAAGCAGGTATTCAAGTTCTACACCAACGCCTAGGCCACCCACGCCGAAGCAGGTATACAAGTCCTGAAGGAAATAATGCCCTTGGTCCAAGTATGCATTCTATGTTAAGTCTAATAAATGCGGTTCAGTATTAATTAACAAGTTAATAATTCAGTGAGATCAAGTGAGCTGAATGCCTAGCTAGAGGCCGCTTCAGTTCAAGTGGAATTAATGATATTAATCCACAGCTTACTCTTGACTGAACCCGTAGGGTCACACAAATAGTACGTAAACGGATCAAGTATTTAATGGCATTAAATACTCCATCTATGAATATTCGGAACCGACGGATCTTGGTTTCAGTGGGAGCTAAGATCGTCACAGGCAAGAAATGAATACTCCGGAAACGATGATATTGCCGGAAACGGAAATATGGATCGTGTCGGAAATATGAATATTATCCAAGTCGTAGATGTTGCCGGAAACGGAAACATGGTACGTATCGGAAAATATTATTGGAAATGGAAATATTACCAGAATCGGAAATATTGCCGGAAACGGAAATATTGTCAGAATCGGAAATATTACCGGAATCGGAAAATAATTCCGGAAACGGAAATATTAAATATTTGTTCGAAACGGAAATTAATTCCGGAATCGGAAATATTAAATATTGTTCGTATCGGAAATAGATTCCGGAAATGGAAATTTAATCGGAAGCGTATCGTACGAATTAGCATCGGACGAGGCTTGCCGGACGAAGGCCCAGCACGAAGCCGGGGCCATCGCCCAGCAAGCATGCGCGCCACAAGCCCAGCCAAGGCAGCGCCCAGGCCTACCGCAAGGCAGGCCCAGCGCGCGCCAAGGGCCACGGCTGCGTGGGCCGTGCTGCGCGGGCTGCTGCTCGCACGCGCATGGGCAGCCCTTGTGGCTGCCGTGTGTGTGTGAGTTTGTGCTCATGCGTGATTCCTGAATCTACAAGAGTCAGTGTATGATTAAGTTTCTATTCCTAATTGGATAAATTAATTAAATAGAATTCATGTAGGATTCTAATTCCAATTAATTCGTATCCTACTAGGATTACGATTCCTTTTCCATAACTCTATAAATAAAGGCCTAGGGGTCATAATTTATACACAAGTTTCAAAGTATTCAAAAGTGAGTTTTTTGAGAGAAAATTAAAACACACATCTTGCTCAAAAGTGCCGAAATTTTCTAGTACCTTAAGGGCGATTCTAGTTGGTCAATCTTAAGGCGGATCCGGACGTGCTGTGGACTATCTACGGAGGGACGACACTTGGAGTCCTAAAGACTTGTTCTTGTTCGGTTCGGGCGCAGCTAGGGAAGGCACGCAACAAAGAGTATGCATCTAAATTATGCTATATGATTATGTGTAAATAATATGTTGTCCTGGGTTAATGGTTGTTTCCGCATGATTTATGTAATGTCATATGTATCATAACCTAACAGTGGTATCACGAGCCCCTTATTATTTTCATAATCTAAATTGCATGAACATGGTTAAATATTACAAATTTGCAAGAATTAAAAGGGGTGATTAATTTTCGTAATTGTTAATTAATTGCAAATTGCGTTTATTTAATTATATGTACGCAGTTTTTCGGCAGTTTCTTCATTACTCATCCGAATTGAGTGATTTTTGTGTCAATTCCGCATGTAAAAGGCATTCTAAAATTTTGACAAAAATAATATTTTTCTGCCGAACCCAGAATTCTCAAATTCGAAGCCTAACTATGACTTTTCGAAGGTTTTAGTTTTTCGAATGCAAAATTTCGTAAATTTAAGATGTTAAATTAAATATTTGCGATTCTTGTTGATAAATCTTGAATTTTTGATTGACCTACTGCATATGTTTAACAAGTTTGAATGCCTAGTCTTGTTAATTATGCAATCTAATTTGTAATTATGATTAATTTGTTGAAAATTAGAATAATTTAGAATTAATTTGATTTTCATAATTAATTGTAATTTAATTAGAAACCTATGATTAAAAACCACCATAAAAATTGTAAATTTACGATAAATTTTAAATTTTTATGACCTAGACTTGAATCCATATCAATCGGAAATCAATTGGATAATAAATTTTCGATTTTTTCGCCCTAAAATTATGAAATTAATAATATTTATTAATTTGTCATTAATTTTAAATATAAATTTTAAATTTTTATGCGATTCGTTCAAATAACTTGCACGCACGAAGCAATGGACGCTTCGTGTTACCCTTAAGGGGTGTTGTATAATGCGGGCATGCGACGACGAGCAAGGGAGCTCGTCGCCCGTGCGGCACGAATGCAATGAGCAAGGGCGTAGTGCACGAGCACAAGGCAGCAGCCCTGCCTTGTGTCGTGTGCCACGAGCAATGAACGAATGGGCATGGGCGAAGGGCGAGCCAAGGCAGTCGCGTGTGGGCAGCAAGCGAGCTGCGCCACAACGCGCGCTGCCTCGCACAAGTGCGCGCAGCCTCGCGCGCAGCGAGCGCAAGCTCGCGTGCCACGAGCGCTGCGCCTAGCACTGCTCGCGCGCGCAGCGCGCGATGTCGCTCGCCCAGCGAGCGATGTCGCGCCCCAGCGAGCGATGGCTCGCGCGCGCAGCGCGCGATGTCGCTCGCCCAGCGAGCGATGTCGCGCCCCAGCGAGCGATGGCTCGCGCGCACAGCGAGCGAGCCAGCGCGCCCAGCGAGCGATCTCGCGCGCGCGCACTGCGAGCGATAGCTCGCGTGCGATGGGGCGCTGTGCGGAGGCTTGCGATAGGACAGCAACAGCTATGCGACGAGCGCATGGGCTGCGCGCACATGGCCAGCAATGGCTGTGTGCGTACGGCCCATGGGCGTGCAACGCGTAGGGTGTTTGCGTTACGATTAGATCGTTTTGAATGTTTAATTTGAAAATTTCAGTTCACGTAATTTTAATTAATTTTAAAATTAATAATTTGAATTAATTTCTTGGATTTTAATTTTGAATATTATAATTATAATAAATGGAATTTATTCTAATTATTTTACTAAAATTAAAATCATGAATTAATTTAAATGCGACTGAAATTAAATTAAATTTTTGGATTCAATTATAAATTTATATGAGCTTTAAATTTTAATTAAATTTGTATGTTTCCGGTTAGACTAGAAATACAATTTTATGTTTAAAATTAGTAAAGCATATGAATTTATTGGTTTGAGTGGGAGCGCTTTTTAGTCATAAACTCTTGATTAGGTCTACAAATCCTTAAGGTTAAAACAACTCGATTAGAATTAATAAGGACTGAATAATTGGTAGATTATTGGTGCCCTTGATTAATTGCTGCAAATGTTTACGTGATGCATAATGTGTTTTACTAACCAGCTATGTGGGCCATTCATGATAATGAATGGGTGAATGGTATATATTGTATATGTACTGTTTTGCAGGTTATGAAGTGACTAGTATGGCCCAAATAGGATAGAAAATATGGTCTGCGTACCATTAATTTGAATGTAATTGGTCTAAAGTACCAAAGTTATTTTTCAATTCAAATATGGTCTGCGAACCATCAAATAGTTGTAATTAGTTATAGCTTATCCTATTTGAAGAAAATGGTGCCTCCCACGGAGATTTTCAAGACGGACTTTGAAGTCAAAGCTTCAAGATGAAGTCGGGCCATACTAGATCACAAATATCTTATGCATGTTTTAAGTTATTTATTGCTTTTAAATATGTCTTAAAATGCATGAGATCAAAAGCTTGATTATGTTGCATGATTAAGGATTTTAGTTCACTTAAAATCTAACCAACATAGTAAGAGCCTTAAGTTCCAAACTTAAAAATTGAGTTAAAAGGTGCCATGCCAAAATATACACTTGCTTGGATATCCTTTACATCAATCTAGTAATAGTTTTCGCTCAGCGAGGTGTTACTTATTGGTCCTAAGGGGGCAAGGTACACAAATAATTGTGAGTACACGTTAGTTTTGGTGAAACTCAACGATATAAGTAAGGAGTCCTTTTATGTCGTGGCAAAATCGATAGGTTTACCTAATAAGTTCTTAGACGTACCTATCAACCAAGAGTAGTTTCTAGACTATTAGCAAAAGGCTTTTGCTTACCTAAAATGTTTTAGGATTAAGTCGACAAACTGTGCTTAGTTCTTCAATGATTTTAGGGTCTTGGAATCATTTTATTCACACCTGCCGGAACAATAAATTCGAATAAAATGCTAATAACTTGTTTGAATTGCATGGTTGCTTTAATTTCAAGTTATTATTCATGATAAATGTTTAGACTTTGCATGCTTCAATGTATGTTTTAATTATTGTTTATAATTAAATATCTTGCACTGCAATAAATCCTTTCAGAAAGGTAACAGTAAATTTCCTCGATTGGTAGTGAATCCAAGAACGATTCACGGAAAAGAGAGAAAGTGAGCAATTTAAAATGTACGTTTCTTATATCGACTTTTATGGTTGTTTTCGAATATCAAAATCGAATGGCAAACCAATTGGTGCTTGTGAATTCAAAATACACTGTAGTTTTGAGATCATAAAGCATTGAGCTTAAACGCTCAGCTTTACCAATGGTTAACAACCTAATATATTTGTCCATTTAATTCTCGAATGAGTCTAGTCCCTAGACATTCGAATAGATCGATACTTAAAGAACTTTAGAAGCTTCTGGTAAGATCATCTAGTTGAAACAGAATATTCAACATTAAAATGGTAAAGAACCTTGTTGGTGACATTGGACATGTCTAACAAAGTATAAAAGTCAACACTAAAGAATTCAATTCTTAAGACTATAAGAAAGGGTACAAGAAATAGGAAAACGAGGAACAAATGAAAGGAATTTACGATTCCGTTTCTACCTATAAATTTATGTTTAAAGAGAAGTGACCTAGCAATCAAACTTCCTTGGTATCATATACCGCTTGAGGTTCTTACTTCGGTAATAACTCAAATAATGGAAGCTAGGATACACTAATGACCTACAAGTGGGAAATGAAGCATGGTAATGCTACATTAATTGTAGGGTCATCTAAGTTTGTTTTAAGTCCTTTCAAAGGCTGGAACTTAATGGCTATTTTATTCCATAATCAGCATACCTAAATTTCTGCTTCAAACACAGGAAGACTCACATTCAGAAGAACAAAAACAATGCTTGTGTGTTTGTTTATTTGAATGAAATGGTCAATTACTGGTTGAGTCAATATGCTTGATTAAAACAAACAACTCTTTAAAGAACTTTACTAGGTTCAAATCAAACCCTTGATTTGAGTTCCATTAAATCTTTGGCATTGTTGCTTAGACCATATCAACAAGTTAACATTCATAAGCTCTATTTTGATGGACTTTTGAAAGTTGGTTGATTTCTAGATCAACTTAAGACAAGCTAGTCTTACTTGTTGAAAGTAACAAAGAATATGAACTATTGTTAGAACGCCTAGACGATAGAGTTCAAAGCTAAAGAAAGGTTTTATGACTTTATTATTTCACATGGATTTGAGTGAATTTACTCAAATGTGATATAAGTTGAATCTGTTTGGCTAGTTCAAAGATTCAGAAGTATAAAATCCACTTGGCAAGAAATCATAAAGATCTAGGTTAGATCATGTTGATGATTACTTGAGACCAAATATGATCATCAATGATTGTGTGTTGTAAGTTCACAATCTAGCTCCATAAGATATGGCATATCTACGTTGGAATGATCGAAGTCAATTAGTACTTGATTCGATCAAAGATGAATCATAAAGAATTTTCCTATAATTTCTAAAACAAAATGCTCAACTACCACCAAACTAAACCAAATTCGTCAAAGCTATTGAAAAGTAATTTCAGAATATCTTTTCGATAATATATATCTAGAAAGTTGCTAAACTCAGTGGGAGCTTAGTGTTTGTTATTCAACAAACTAAGGCCCAAGTCTAGATATATGTTTCATTGTAATTTATTCAAATGAGACACAAGGGTATTGTTTCTACCACAAATTTTTGAGAACATAATGTTTGTTTGCTCGAAATAATGTCCTTTTGGAGATTCGTTTCCAAAATGACAAGTGGGAGAAAATAGACCTCGAAAGTTTTCGAGGCGAACAACAAACATAAACGGACATTCCGGAGGCTTTTCGAAGTGCTTCAGAAAATCCGAACTTATTCTTTAAGGACTTTAGAAGTGGCTTTAAAGAATAGATATCTCTTAGAAGACTTTACAAGTGCTTCAAAGAGAACAGAATATTCAAAGGACTTTCAAGTGGCTATTGATATTCTGTTGTTTGATGTTCTATACCCAAGTAGGCATAGAGTTCAAGTCACTGAAACTATGAGATTCTTCTATAGTGAAGAAACATGGAGTTCAGGTCCCTGAAACTATGCAATTCTTCTATTAGATAGTGAAGAAACCTACAACTTGCAGTCAAACTATTATCATGTAGATTAATGAGTTTGTGACTTGTAAGAAAGCTATGACGAAATATAGATTCCCTAAAAGGTTAGAGGCCATATATAGACTAAATGTTTTAAATGGTTAGAGGCCATAAAACATACTCAATGTTTTGATGACAAAATTGAAATTTTGTTGATTTGCAAGAATAGGTTCACACCTATTGGTTGCAAGTTTGTTTTAAGGATAAAAACCATCAAACATGGAATTGTGTTCACACACAAAACTAGATTAGTTGCTAAAGGTTACAAGCAAATTCATGGCATGGATTGTGTTGAAACCTCATGCAAAATCGTAATGCTTAAGTCTATAATTCAAGCAATGATTGCATATTGGTACATATGGCAATTGGATGACAAAACGTATTCCTCAATCAAATGTTGGAATAAACTATGTACATGGTATGTCATAGGATTTGTGGATCCAAATAAATGCTTGAAAAGGAAAGCTAGCTCATAAAATCTAAGTACAGATTTAAGCAAGCAATTGGGAATTAGAAATGTATTTTAGTGAAGCTAATAAGTGTTTTAGTTTCATAAAATGTACATGATTCTTATAGATATATAAGAAGTTTAGTGGGAGTACATAAAAACTTAATTGGTCCTATGTGTATCACACACATATCTCTCTATTGTAAAATAACATTCAAATGCTAATGACTTAGATTTGAGATTATTCATCAATGATGGACCATGGCGAAACTTAGTTCATACTGGGTATTAAGATCTATTTACAAAGATCTTATGATATTATTTTGGATTAAGTAATGGCATTTACTAAATCAAACACGAAAGACTCCATTGGAGATATTCGACCCATATGAATAAATCTAAGTAAAGAATGTTTGAACTATGTATAAGCATTTACTAAGTTAAACATCAAAGAGTCTAAATGAGATTCTTAACCTATATTATATGTCGAAGAATTAACTGGATTCAGTATCTGCTGAAATTGAATAAGCTAAAGTTACATGAATAGAATTCAATTGGGAATTATTCTCCAAAAGAATTTATCATGTATGATATAATATGAGGATCGCCAAAAACGTATCGTATGACTTTAGGCATGACGAACATATACCAATCTCTATTGATCTAAGTGAAGATCAACTAGATTGAGACCAAGAATACTTATGGTACTTGAAAAAGGTACATAGGAATAGTTCTTGATTCAAGGAAATAAAGATATGCTAAATATTGATGCTACACGCATAAACACTGGCAAAGGATCAAGCAAGACCCTTTGGAGTTAACCATTGATAAGGACGAGCTATAGAGCATCGTGTTTTGAAATGGCAACATGGATTGGAGACCATGAGTTGTTGCGTGGGAAATTAAAATAATAATTTCTATGTTCTAAGATATAGTTGGAGAGTCTTCCACATATCTATGAACTGCTTGGATAGGTAAATCCAAACAAAGCATCACTAGCAACCTATACAGTTGAAGTAAAAGTGATTATTGCCTAAGAAGCAATAAAACAGGGTTGTTTAAAGTTCTTCACTGAACTTGGGTAGATCACCTATCTGCTGGCTTGATGGTTCTTCATTGAAAAATGCGTAGAACCACTCTTGAAGCAAGAAAAACGTCTGCTAACTTAATGGTTCTTCATTGCAAAATGCGTAGAACCACTAATGTAGTAAGAAAGACTAGATCACATAATAAACAAACTCGAAAAGATCTTATCATCATATCTCAAAGAACATTCGATGAAAAGGATGTTAAGATTGGCAAAGCATGATAACTAAACCTATGCAACAAGTGAGAAGCAACACTCACATTGTCGCACTGGAAATCAAGCATAGCTTTGAATTCCATGAATTGTTTTAGAAAATGGGTTTGAGGCCCATGGTTGTAAAACATTGGGGTTGAACATTTATCATATATGAAATGTATTTTCATATTCCATTTAATCTTGGTTTAGTATTAAATGATGAGTCCCTTCAATTTGACGATATATTCAAGATAGACTGTCAGGACCAGTCCTGTGACTAAGAAATGTCTATCAAGTGAACTTGAATGTCAAAGGTTGAAAATGGTCCCTAATCGGAGTTTTCTATAAAATTGGACGCATAGAAAACGTTAGACGATTAGAATGCAAGATGACTAGTAGTTCTGTTTCTTGAACTATGTGGACATGGCAATGTCATAATCATTTGCATAGATACTTACTTTGGGAAGACTAGTATCGGACAAGACCTATGAAACTTTACTGTAAGAGATGAAAATCTGTCATAAGTAAATTTCATTAAAATTATTAGACACTAAATCCTCAATACCTGAGTGATTTGAGATTACTTGTTTGAGAACTGGTTGCTTTGACGTTGACCAACCGTCGCACCGTAAAAGGAGGCTATAAAGGCAACGCTCAGGTAATCACCTATCAAACGAAGTCTAATCTCAAGATCGCAAGATTGGGATTGTCCTCCCATAAATCGGGATGAGATGCTTAAAAGTTGTACAAGGCCACTCGGAGAGCTAGAAACTGTGAAATGCATGGCCGTGCTCGGATGAATCATAGGCTATGATTATCTGTTTATTTGATCAGTTGAACTCTGAAACCGAGGAACACCTCTGGACATAATAAGGATGACAACTCTTACCTTATGTTCAAGAGCAAGCATCGAGCGACAAAGGAATTAGGAAATGCACACTTGTCCCTAAGGACAAGTGGGAGACTGAAGGAAATAATGCCCTTGGTCCAAGTATGCATTCTATGTTAAGTCTAATAAATGCGGTTCAGTATTAATTAATAAGTTAATAATTCAGTGAGATCAAGTGAGCTGAATGCCTAGCTAGAGGCCGCTTCAGTTCAAGTGGAATTAATGATATTAATCCACAGCTTACTCTTGACTGAACCCGTAGGGTCACACAAATAGTACGTAAACGGATCAAGTATTTAATGGCATTAAATACTCCATCTATGAATATTCGGAACCGATGGATCTTGGTTTCAGTGGGAGCTAAGATCGTCACAGGCAAGAAATGAATACTCCGGAAACGATGATATTGCCGGAAACGGAAATATGGATCGTGTCGGAAATATGAATATTATCCAAGTCGTAGATGTTGCCGGAAACGGAAACATGGTACGTATCGGAAAATATTATTGGAAATGGAAATATTACCAGAATCGGAAATATTGCCGGAAACGGAAATATTGTCAGAATCGGAAATATTACCGGAATCGGAAAATAATTCCGGAAACGGAAATATTAAATATTTGTTCGAAACGGAAATTAATTCCGGAATCGGAAATATTAAATATTGTTCGTATCGGAAATAGATTCCGGAAATGGAAATTTAATCGGAAGCGTATCGTACGAATTAGCATCGGACGAGGCTTGCCGGACGAAGGCCCAGCACGAAGCCGGGGCCATCGCCCAGCAAGCATGCGCGCCACAAGCCCAGCCAAGGCAGCGCCCAGGCCTACCGCAAGGCAGGCCCAGCGCGCGCCAAGGGCCACGGCTGCGTGGGCCGTGCTGCGCGGGCTGCTGCTCGCACGCGCATGGGCAGCCCTTGTGGCTGCCGTGTGTGTGTGAGTTTGTGCTCATGCGTGATTCCTGAATCTACAAGAGTCAGTGTATGATTAAGTTTCTATTCCTAATTGGATAAATTAATTAAATAGAATTCATGTAGGATTCTAATTCCAATTAATTCGTATCCTACTAGGATTACGATTCCTTTTCCATAACTCTATAAATAAAGGCCTAGGGGTCATAATTTATACACAAGTTTCAAAGTATTCAAAAGTGAGTTTTTTGAGAGAAAATTAAAACACACATCTTGCTCAAAAGTGCCGAAATTTTCTAGTACCTTAAGGGCGATTCTAGTTGGTCAATCTTAAGGCGGATCCGGACGTGCTGTGGACTATCTACGGAGGGACGACACTTGGAGTCCTAAAGACTTGTTCTTGTTCGGTTCGGGCGCAGCTAGGGAAGGCACGCAACAAAGAGTATGCATCTAAATTATGCTATATGATTATGTGTAAATAATATGTTGTCCTGGGTTAATGGTTGTTTCCGCATGATTTATGTAATGTCATATGTATCATAACCTAACAAGTCCAACATCAACGCCTAGGCTATCCATGCCGAAGCCAACATTTCAAAACTCTACAAATCACCTCAAGGCATCCTAGCCTATTTCTCCACCTAAGACCCTGCCAGGTCACCAGTGAGACTACCATCTAGGTACAACATTCAAGAAGATTTCTAAAAAAATTCAAAACTATAAGTTCCAACAGTTCAAGTTCAAGTGGCTATCAAACAGTTTTCTACAAGATTCAATTAAGGACCTTAAGCATACGAGCATCATTTCAAAGTACGAGAAAATCAAAACTACATGCAATCCTAGAGTTATTTCATAAGCAAAACATGAAATACTTACATGGACAAGGCAAGAACAAGACCAAGGGGAGGAGCTAATCCACCTTTGAGAGAAAAGAAGCAAGAAATCAAGAGAATGTGCCTCAAAAATGGCATGGCAAGGGGAGCTTTTATAGCTCAGCCCCGCGCCAGGCACCGTCCCAGCGCACTGCGCTGACCTACTGCATGCGCGAATCTGCAGCGCGCGCGGTCTCCCGTGCAGATTGCACGTCCTTTGCTGCTACGGTCTTCCCCACCAAGTATCAAACGTCGCATGGAACCATCCATCGAAAATACGGGTATACATCTGTATCTCCAAGTACAAACAGATGAATGTTTCAAGAATGCCAAGTCCAAAAAATACAACGACTCAGGCGTACAACTCCCAACGGACCCAAGCTCCGGGAAAGTCAGTCGAAATTCAAAAATTTTAAGGGCCAGTAAAAAGCTCTTATCCCAGCAAAGCACATCCCAACGGATTAACTCCGGGTGTTTCAAAAATTCAAGATTCAATTTCAAGATCCAAAGTTCAAAATTCGAGTTCGAGGTTCAAATTTTCGATGCCAAACTCCGTCTTGAACTGAATGTGGAAAGATACAAGTACGAATCGGAGTCATCGCCATCACATCGAGGTAGACTCTATCCTTTTTCTAACGCCTGTTTTATGCAGGTACCGGCGTACAAAGAATGGTCTTGATTGTAGAACGTCTTGAACATTCTCCGTCCCTTTCGAAATACTTTGACTTGCGCTTTCCTAACCGAACGCTCAGTCAAAGTGGGGGCTTCTGTAGACACCTAATTTGTGTCTCCCCTTTGAGATGACGACGATACCATTATCCTTGCTAGGTAATTGGAGTAACTCCAGGCGGAAATCCCAATTGCTAAGAACATCTCCAAAATTCAAGGTCCAAAATCCAATCCCCGAGGTCGTTCCCCTCCCGGAACTCGGTACAAAATACAACTTCCAAAATCCAATTTCAAAATCCAAGTACAATCTCAATTAGTAGACTATCCCATTGGTTTTACTAGGCCTTTTCCACTCAAAATCATATAAAGCAAGTCAAATTCGGGCGCCGACCCACAAAACCGAGCATGCCAGGCCCCGTCCCGTAATTTCGGAATTCAAAAACCCGAGAAAGGCTTGTTTTTAGACGCTAAACCATGCCTTAACCTCCAAGAAAATACAAAATGCCAAACCTAGTACAATTCGTACAACAGGTACAACGCTACAAGACGAAACAAGGACGATTCCCCGTCCTTGCTTTGGCGGCATTCAAGCCACGTCAGCAGCGCACAGCGCTGGCCTCCTATAAATACCCCTCATTTCCATCGAAAAAAGGGGGAGCACAACACATACAACGTCGTAATTTCGACATTACTCCTCACAATACAAACTCAAAAACTCTTCAAAAACACATACAAAATTCCTATATTCAAAAGCAATTGGGAGCTCTTGCCTAAACCTAACTAGGTAAATCCGAATCCCATTTCAATCAATCATGCTATTTTGATTTCAAATGATTAGAAAGTTGGTGTTTTTTGCCATAAAAAACACCACTTGCAACAATCATACACGTTTTTCAAAAATACAAGCTTTTTCAAAATACAAAATACAAACTTTCAAGATTCAAGGATGTTCAAAGTTGCTTGCATTCATCTCTTTGAACAAGAATCACCTTCAAGCATGGAGTAATCAAAGATGACACATTTTATCATTTAAAGGTTTAATCTTTTGAGATTCAAAACTCCATTTTTCAATATACAAGTTCAAGTTTTCAAATTTCAATCATTTCAAGTTCAAGTTTCAATCTTTTCAAGTTCAGACCTTTCAATGTTCAAGCTTTCAATTTCAAGTTCAATATGTGAAATCTAGGACATTTGGGTTGAGCAACCTCTCCCAAGTTGAGATTTTTGGCTTTGAGTTCGTGTCGGGCGCACTTATTTTTAAGGAGCCGCTTGGCGTTCGAATCTCATGTGCCCAAGTACAAGTTTCAATTATGAAATTTCATTATCGCAATTTCAATATCGCACTTTCAATTATGCCATTTCAATATCGCACTTTCAATACCGCACTTTCAATACCGCACTTTTCAAATCCGCAATTTCAATTATGCATTTTCAATTCCGCAATTTCAATTTCGCACTTTCAATTCCGCACCTTTACTTGCCTAGTCCATTTCTAGGCAATGTAGACCTACTCCCTAGTCCATTTCTAGGGGGTCTTGTATTTACTAATTCCGCATTTTATTTAGTATTGTGATGTTGCTTTATTTGCTTTATTGCTTTCATCACCAACATGCTAAATAAAACAAACTACAAATGTTACATCACGCTTAACAAAGATAATTTCTTGGACAAACCGGCCTTAGGTTCCTTAAATTAATATTTAAAGCAAACTGACCACCATACAATTAGAAATTCTATTTGCTCTAAATTCAAACCCACATAGTCTAATCTAGGGTGTATTTTCGAAACAATGTTGTGCCAACGTACTTGAATATTTCTAAAGCTAGCCGAATAAGCATTTTTTCGTTCCCGAGCCCGGATCTCACCCATCCGTTTCAAGGATTCAAGGCCTTATCCAAAAATAGAGTCATTTTGCGGTCTTCGCAAACGGGACCTAAAATAAAGTTTGGTGGCGACTCCTTCGAGGTGCAAAAACAATTCAACGGTTCTCTAAACGAACCGCCGCGTGCCAACCCCCCTTGTAGGAAACGGGAAAAACAAGCCCCCTACACTTGATAAACAGCAAGATCAAACAAATGATCATATTAATAAACATAATATTATTTAAATTAATAATAAAAAAATTAACCAATACTCTTTAGGGGTTTGACCTTTACACTTCATTCTTTGATTTAAGAATATAATTTGGGATTTTGAGGGAAATAAAAATAGTAAACATGAATAGTTCTGGTAGTTTATTTTGATTTCTTATCCTTAGTTTTACCACAACATATAATAATATCATTAATATATAATTTGTTAATATTTTATGATATTTACTATAAATATAAATAATTCATATATTTTTTGAAATTTAATATAAAGAGCTTGAACGAGCTTTTAAACCATTTTATAACACATATACGAACGATCTTATAAACAAACATGACCGAGCTGTTCGCGAACCTAAACGAGCTGAGCACCAAGTTTTTCGGGCTAGTATCATTTATTAAAAGAGCTTCAAAATTTTGTTCGGAAATCATTTATTTATAAGTTAAAGAGCTTTTACTACGCTTGTTCACGAGTTGTTCACGGACGTATTGACTGATTAACATCCCTATGTGTAACATTACTTACCTATTATAGGATTTATCAAAGAAGGTACAATAAATTAATTAGAAAATATATTATTTTCATGAAATGCCTGTGAGCTTTAACGAAATGCACGAAATACTCTCACCTTTTAAGAAATGCATAAAATACCCATGAGTTTTCTAAAAATGCTACAAAATGTCCCTAATGTACTTTAAAATGCACCAATTGCCTGTGAACTTTAAGGAAATGCACGAAATACTCTCACCTTTGAATAAATGCATGCATCAAATACCCATGAGGTTTGGAAAAAAGCACAAAATATCCTTGATGTTTTTAAAAATGCACCAAACACCCTAACGACCAACGAACATTAATGCCGTTAGTCATTCACCTTTAACTATTCCAAGTAATCTCTAACTTAACCGATTAGATAATTAATTTTATAATTATTTTAAAAAATTAACACTTTTCCCGTCTTGTTTTTTTCCTCCATACTCCTTCTCTTTTCTTTCCTCCATGGCAGAATTTTCCCCTCCTCCAAGTCACATGGTTCCCATCCATGGAAGAAGGAAAGAATCAAAGAAGAGTATTGCCTAAGCCACCCTTTCGTTCTGTACTCCTCCGCCGATGCCCCTGCTTCCTCTTCAACTTAAGTCATATGCACTAGTTGCCCGACCATTTTTTTAAGGCACGAACTTCTCAACTTACCCCAAACTTACCTCTTTATCTTACCTATAACTTCAATTATTAAGCCTAATTATTTCAATTAACGTTTTTGCTATGAAGTTTGTATTTAGGGAAATTCAGAGTCTGGTTTCTCTGGGTTTTTCAATCAAATTAAATTTGGGGAAAAGTTAGGGGAAAAATGCTCAATTTGCCCAATTTTCACAAGTTCCAGATAGAGGTTCAAGGTGTTGAGTTAAGGGAACACTAGTGGAAAAAACCCCTGTTGTAGCCCCCTTGTTGAGGGGGGCATATATAAGTGGGCCTCAACAACCATTAGTCAACGCGGGTCAAATGATTTACTAACAGGTTGGGGCGGGCTTTTGTGGAGTTCGCTTCAATAGAACTTGTTGGAGGGGGCTTTATATTGCCCGCCTCAATAGATACTAGTCTAAAGGGGCGGGCTTTATTTTGTTCGCTTCAACAGATATTCACAAACTTTAACACAAACAAAACATAGCTTCTCACCGCCAAACACTTCAAATCTCTATTCGAACAAAAGCAAGTACCTTCCAACGCTATCTGCCGGCGAGTTCGCACCGCTTCTCACCGCTCCTTACCGCGCGGCTCCACCACCACCACCACCTTCCTCGCCTCCTCTTCCATAGTAGTCGCCCCCAACCGTCGTCTTCCCTATCTCGGTTGTCTCTTTTTCACACAGTGACGCAATCTGTCAAGGTTAGTTATAATTGATTCTTGTTTTTCTTCGTCTTAAAATTCAGTTTCCCTTCAATTAGTTGAGCAGAAAATTTAGGGTAATGTTTCAATATTGGATGAATTTACAAATTAGGGTTTGATATTTGTGGTTTTTCTAGTTCAATTGTTAGTTTATAATTGATTCTTTTTTGTTTTTGTTCTGGCCGGGGGCTGGGGATGGGGTGGATGGGGTCTTTTTTTATTACTGCTTTTTTGTGTGATGAGATGATGGTACAACAACAAGAATGTTGGGTAATCTTGCTTTAGCTGTGGGATTGGCTTGTCTTACTTTCACTGGCCAACTCTGTTAAATCTGATGCCAAGCTAGTTTATACTTAAATCGATTTATTAGTGCATGATTTTAGTTTATTCCTTTGAAATCTTATGGGAAGCTAATAAATGTTAATGTTGACACATAGTTCTATAGATGGGAATTTATGGTATTTGATTATTTGATACTTGAGCTATATCTCCAAGATGAATTGACACTGGTTGAATAAAATTTAAACTATGACAAGTTCCAATTGACCAGCTATAAGAATTTTGTCTGGTTCTGGAGAGAACTGGAACTTAAGGCTTGGTTATGCAATCTCTCCTGACTGAAAATGGTTAATTCAAACAAGATACAAATACGTTTTGGAAAAGGTGGGTTTAGAATAATCGGAATGACCCTAAGCTTCATTTTTCTCAATAGTAAATTCATTTAAGTATGTCCCTTGGTAAGAACAAAGCTGTTTGATTTGTTTGCTCAATAGTAAATTAATGCAGCTGCATTTCAGTAACAATTTTAGGAGATTGTCTTTTGTTCACATTCTCTAAACTGCAAATACATAACCATGAAAAATCATGTTTTTCAATTTATTCTTTGCCATTTCCAATGTCAATTTGTATGCAAATATTCTACAAACAAATCTGGAGTTGATATGTAAAAAAAATCCATAGAATGAGAATAAAGTTAAATAACAGTTAAACTAAAAAAAAAAACAAAAAAAAATCAGATTACTACGTCGACCAAGGAACTGTTTACTAGCCTTCACTCCCTGCCTCTTCAGCTATTCCCTGCCTCTTCAGCTGCATAATCAACGTCTTCTGTTATTAGATGGTCGTACCACTCCAAAAAATAACAAAATGAAATAATTGTTTACCAAATTCACCTATTGCTCCAAATCGTGTTGGCTAGCTTGCTCCGAGAGACCAACCTCACAATGGTGAAATTCAGACCCAAAAAAGATGTCCCAAATCACTCAAACGTACAAGAAGGTTATCATGTAAGTGATATTGAGCCACATAAGATGCGTCAACAATAAAAACTCAAGGATGTCTCACCAATATGAGTATATGATGAGCTTTCACCAATAAAGTTCACAAAATATATCATGTCAGGTATAGCACACCTTACTCGTGTTTGGTAGGCATGAAAATATGAATGCTTATGCAAGCTTCAACCAGTCATGGATGCGAGGAAAACATAAGACAACAGAAAAAGTAAAAAGAAAAACTATTGTCTGTGAAGTCACCATTATCACATAAACCCAAAGTCTTATATAATATTTTAGTATTTTTAGCTAACTATGTTTGCATGAAACAATACCAACCTAGACCAAGTGAGAGTAACTAAAATATTCAGTAACAAATTCAAAACTGACACATGGATTAAATAGGAAGTGAAATCTTTAGTAATAAGGACTTCTTAATTTCAAAAAGTCTAGCAAACTAAATCAGAGGAATACAAGCATGGTTATTTCAGTAGAATTATGAAAATTCCCTAATTTCAGTGTCACCCACCAACACTTTCAGTTTCCTCTTTCCGTCAAACTCACCATCTCCAGGGTTTTTCTCTCCTTCACCAACTTCTCTAGCACTTCATAAACCAAGTTATAAGAACTAAGAAAGTTCAGTTACAATACTAAACCACATAAAATACTTACCATAAGAACCAAGTGTACAAGTTTAATGGTGGGATTTGTGCGTATAGATCGACTACGAAGGGGTTGAGTGGCTTCCCTGTAAAGGTATATCATGCTTATTAATTAGCTTTACTATTTTTTGGGTAACTACTTGGATATATAATTTATTATTTGTTTCCAAATCAGTGTGCTCAACAAGTCGGCGCCTGCGAGTGTGGCTATTATATTATGAAGTTCATGCATGAAACGTTAAACCATAACTCTGATGAGCGGTTAGATCATGTTCGTTCTTTTACCGTATGTTGGCTGAACTACTAATACTAGTACTTGTACGTAGTAGAATTCTTAATTTACAAGTAGCATTACTTACCATGTTACTTATTCAGGCTTACAGTCCAAGAAATGTGTTAGGTTATGATACATATAAATGAATATAAATCATGCGTAAAAACCATAAAAGCCAGGATTCCAAATTAATTGCCACATAACAATTAGCATAATTTAGGATGCATACTCTTTGTAGCGTGCCCTCCCTTGCTGCGCCCGAACCGAACAAGAACAAGTCTTTAGGACTCCAAGTGTCGTCCCTCCATAGAAAGTCCACAGCACGTCCGGATCCGCCTTAGGTTTAATTAACTAGAATTGCCCCAAAGGTACTATGTATTTTCGATTTTTATGCAACAAATAATAACTGAATTTTATGCCTAAAACTCTTATGAATACTTGGAAAAATCGTTATAAATTGTGAACTATGATCACTTATTTATAGGGTATGGAAACAGGTATTGGAATCCTACTAGGAAACGAATTAACTAATCTGAATTTAACTTAAATTCAATTAATTAATTATCTAGTAGATTTAGGAATTTAATCTTAAACAAATCCTACATGATTAAGGTTTCATACGTAAGCACAAACACACACAAACATGGCCCGTATGCCAGCAGGCCACCCCCGCGCATACGCAAAGCCCGCAGCAGGCTACGAAGCCCACGCGTGCTCGCTGCCATTGTGCTCGCAGCCTTGGCGCGCTGGGCTGGCCTTGCCTTGGGCTGCTGTGACGCGCGCTGGGCTCGCTGGACGTGGGCCTGGCTTCGCGCTGGACCTTCGTCTAGCAAGCTCGTCCAATGCTAATTATTACGACGCGCTTCCGATTAATTTTCCGATTCCTGAATTCATTTCCGATACGAATAATATTTAACATTTCCGATTCCGGAATTAATTTCCGTTTCGAACAAATATTTAATATTTCCGTTTCCTGATTTATTTTCCGATTCCGATAATATTTCCGATTCCGACAATATTTCCGTTTCCGGCAATATTTCAGATTCCGGCAATATTTCCATTTCCGATAATATTTTCCGATACGTACCATGTTTCCGTTTCCGGCAACATCTACGACTTGGATAATATTTATATTTCCGATACGATCCATATTTCCGTTTCCGGCAATATCATCGTTTCCGGAGTATTAATTATTTGCCTTTGACGATCTTAGCTCCCACTGGAACCAAGATCTGTCGATTCCGAATATCCATAGATGGAGTATTTAATGCCATTAAATACTTGATCCGTTTACGTACTATTTGTGTGAACCTACGGGTTCAGTCAAGAGTAAGCTGTGGATTAATGTCATTAATCCACTTGAACTGAAGTGGCCTCATTTATTATTAACTTGTATAATTAACTTGATCTCACTTGATCTCACTGAATTATTAACTTGTATAATTAACACTGAACCGCATTTATTTGACTTACCATTAAATGCATACTTGGACCAAGGGCATTATGTCCTTCAGTCTCCCACTTGTCCTTAGGGACAAGTGTGAATTTCCTAATTCCTTTGTCACTCGATGCTTTCTCTTGAACATAAGGTAAGAGTTGTCATCCTTATTATGTCCAGAGGTGTTTCTCGGTTTCAGAGTTCAACTGATCAAATAAACAGATAATCATAGCCTATAATTCATCTGAGCACGGCCATGCATTTTACAGTTTCTAGCTCTACGAGTGGCCTTGTACAACTTTCAGCATCTCATCCCGATTTATGGGAGGACAATCCCAATCTTGCGATCTTGAGATTAGACTTCGTTTGATAGGTGATTACCCGAGCGTTGCCTTTATAGCCTCCTTTTACGGTGCGACGGTTGATAACGTCAAAGTAACCAGTTCTCAAACAAGTAATCTCAAATCACTCAGGTATTGAGGATTAGTGTCTAATAATTTTAATGAAATTTACTTGTGACAGATTTTCATCTCTTACAGTAAAGTTTCATAGGTCTGTCCGATACTAGTCTTCCCAAAGTAAATATCTATGCAAATGATTGCGACATTGCCATGTCCACATAGTTCAAGAAACAAAACTACTAGTCATCTTGCATTCTAGTCGTCTAACGTTTTCTATGCGTCCATCTTTATAGAAAACTCCGACCAGGGACCATTTTCAACTTTTGACATTGAAGTTCACTTGATAGACATTTCTTAGTCACAGGACTGGTCTGACAGTCTATCTTGAATATATCGTCAAATTGAAGGGACTCATCATTTAATACTAAACCAAGATTAAATGGAATATGAAAATACATTTCATGTATGATAAATGTTCAATCCTAATGTTTTACAACCATGGGTCTCAAACCCATCTTTAAAACAGTTAGTGGAGTTCAAAATTATGCTTGATTTCCAGTGCCACAATGTGAGTGTTGTTTCTCACTTGTTGCATAGGTTTAGTTATCATGCTTTGCCAATCTTAATATCCTTTTCATCGAATGTTCTTAGAGATATGATGATAAGATATTTTGAGTATGTTTATTTTGTGATCTAGTCTTTCTTGATACAATAGTGGTTCTACGCATTTTGCAATGAAGAACCATCAAGCCAACAGACATGTGATCTACCCAAGTTCAGTGAAGAACTCTTTAACATAAACAACCCTATTTTATTGCTTCTTTAGGCAGTAATTACTTTTACTTCAACTGTTTAGGTTACTAGTGATGCTTTGTTTGGATTTACTTATCCAAGCAGTTCACAGATATGTGGAAGACTTTTCAGTTGTATTTTAGAACATAGAAATTAACATTTCCCACGCAACAACTCATGGTCTCCAACCCATGTTGCCATTTCAAAACACGATGCTCTGTAGCTCGTCCTTGCCAATGGTTAACTCCAAAGGGATCTTGCTTGATCCTTTGCCAGTGTTTATGCGTGTAGCATCAATATTTAGCATATCTTTATTTCCTTGAATACAGAACTATTCCTATGTACTTTTTCAAGTACCATAAGTATTCTTGATCTCAATCTAGTTGATCTTCACTTAGATCAATAGAGATTGGTATATGTTCGTCATGCCTAAAGCCATACGATACGTTTTTGGCGATCCTCATATTATATTATACATGATAAATTCTTTTGCAGAATAATTCCCAATTGAATTCTATTCATGTAACTTTAGCTATTTGATTTCAGTAGATACTGGATCTAGCTAAATTCTTTGACATATAATATAGGTGAAGCATCTCATTAGATTCTTTGATGTTTAACTTAGTAAATGCTTATCCATAGTTCAAACATTCATTACTTAGATTTATTCATATGGGCCGAATATCTCCAATGGAGTCTTTCGTGTTTGATTTAGTAAATACCATTACTTAATCCAAAACAATATTCTAAGATCTTTCTTAATACCCAGTATGTACTAAGTTTCGCCTTGGTCCATTATTGATGAATAATTTCAAATCTAAGTCATTAGCATTTGAATGTTATTTCACAATAGAGAGATATGTGTGTGATACACATAGGACCAATTATGTTTTACATACTCCCACTAAACTTCTTATATATCTATAAGAATCATGTACATTTTATGAAACTAAAATACTTATTAGTTTCACTAAAATACATTTCCAATTCCCAATTGCTTGCTTAAATATGTACTTAGATTTCACAAGCTAGCTTTCCTTTTTAAGTATTTATTTGGATACACAAATCCTATGACATACCATGTACATAGTTTCTTCCAACATTTGATTGAGGAATACGTTTTGTCATCCAATTGCCATATGTACCAATATGCAATCATTGCTTGATTTATAGACTTGAGCATTACGATTATGCATGAGGCTTCAACACAATCCACGCCGTGAATTTTCTTGTAACCTTTAGCAACTAATCTAGCTTTGTGTGTGAACACAATTTCATGTTTGATGGTTTTTATCCTTAAAACAAACTTGCAACCAATAGGTGTGAAACTATTCTTGCAAATCAACAAAATGTCAATTTTGTCATCAAAACATTGATTATGTTTTATGGCCTTTAACCATCTAAAACATTTGAGTCTATATATGGCCTTTAACCATTTTAGGGAATCTAGGTTTCGTCATAGCTTTCTTACAAGTCACAAGCTCATTAATCTACGTGATAATAGTTTGACTGCAAGTTGTAGGTTTCTTCACTATCTAATAGATGAATCTCATAGTTTCATTGACCTGAACTCTATGTTTCTTCACTATCTAATAGAAGAATCTCATATTTTCAGTGACTTGAACTCTATGCCTACTTGGGTATAGAACATCAAACAATAGAATGTCAACAGGCACTTTGAGAGTCCTTTGAATATTCTGTTCTCCTTGAAGCACTTGTAAAATCTTCTAAGAGATGTCTATTCTTTAAAGCCACTTCTAAAGTCCTTAAAGAATACGTGTTAGAAACAAAAGCCTCCGGAATGTCCGTTTATGTTTGTTGTTCGCCTCGAATACTTTCGAGGTCTATTTTCTCCCACTTGTCATTTTGGAAACGAATCTCCAAAATGACATTATTTCGAGCAAACAAACATTATGTTCTCAAAAATTCGTGGTAGAAACAATACCCTTGTGTCTCATTTGAATAAATCACAATGAAACATATATCTAAACTTGGGCCTTAGTTTGTTGAATAACAAACACTAAGCTCCCACTGAGTTTAGCAACTCTTTAGATATATATTATTGAAAAGATATTCAAAAATTACTTTTCAATAGCTTTGACGAATTTGGTTTAGTTTGGTGGTAGTTGAGCATTTTGTTTTTAGAAATTATAAGAAAGTTATTTATGATTCATCATTGATCGAATCAAGTACTAATTAACTTCGATCATTCCAACTTAGATATGCCATATCTTATGGAGCTAGATCGTGATCATTGATGATCATTTTGTCTCAGCACGTCCGCATCCGCCTTAGGTTTAATTAACTAGAATTGCCCCAAAGGTACTATGTATTTTCGGTTTTTATGCAACAAATAATGACTGAATTTTATGCCTAAAACTCTTATGAATACTTGGAAAAATCGTTATAAATTGTGAACTATGATCACTTATTTATAGGGTATGAAAACAGGTATTGGAATCCTGCTAGGAAACGAATTAACTAATCTGAATTTAACTTAAATTCAATTAATTAATTATCTAGTAGATTTAGGAATTTAATCTTAAACGAATCCTACATGTTTAAGGTTTCTTACGTAAGCAGAAACACACACGAGCATGGCCCGCATGCGAGCAGGCCACGCCCGCGCACACGCAAAGCCCGCAGCAGGCTACGTAGCCCACGCGTGCTCGCTGCCATTGTGCTCGCAGCCTTGGCACGCTGGGCCTGGCCTTGCGTTGGGCCTGGCGTTGCCTTGGGCTGCTGTGACGCGCGCTGGGCTTGCTGGACGTGGGCCTGGCTTCGCGCTGGGCCTTCGTCTAGCAAGCTCGTCCGATGCTAATTCGTACGACGCGCTTCCGATTAATTTTCCGATTCCTGAATTCATTTTCGATACGAATAATATTTAACATTTCCGATTCCGGAATTAATTTCCGTTTCGAACAAATATTTAATATTTCCTTTTCCGGAATTATTTTTCGATTCCAATAATATTTTCGATTCCGACAATATTTCCGTTTCCGGCAATATTTCAGATTCCGGAAATATTTCCATTTCCGATAATATTTTCCGATACGTAACGTGTTTCCGTTCCCGGCAACATCTACGACTTGGATAATATTTATATTTCCGATACGATCCATATTTCCGTTTCCGGCAATATCATCGTTTCCGGAGTATTCATTATTTGCCGTTGACGATCTCAGCTCCCACTGGAACCAAGATCCGTCGATTCCGAATATCCATAGATGGAGTATTTAATGCCATTAAATACTTGATCCGTTTACGCACTATTTGTGTGACCCTACGGGTTCAGTCAAGAGTAAGCTGTGGATTAATGTCATTAATCCACTTGAACTGAAGCGGCCTCTTGCTAGGCATACAGTTCACTTGATCTCAGTGAGTTATTAACTTGTATGATTAACACTGAACCGCATTTATTAGACTTACCATTAAATGCATACTTGGACCAAGGGCATTAGTTCCTTCAAAATGCGTCTTATACCGATGAGGAAATAGATGTAGTTCGTGAGCAATGGGCTAAGTTTTTTACAACCAAGTATATATTTACTTAGGTTGTTTAGACACAAAGATGGAAGCGTTTATGTCTTCATGGATTTGGTAATGTTCTTTAATTTTTCCATAATTACAAGTCAACATCCTGCTATTCCTGTCCTACTAAGTGCTATCCCTTGCAATAAGAAGAAGGTGGTCTAACATCAGAAGCTGTTTATGCTCAACCTCTTTATGGTTCTGGAAAGCTGTTGATGTTCTTCCACCACGAAGATCCCACATATATATCATACCCTGCTTACCAGCTCCGTAAACAATCTGAAACCAGTAAATTACTATTAGCCTATTAGGATATTGAAGAGATAATGAAGTATACATCAATGGAATGGGTTTGGCACCTTAAAGGACATTAGAAGCAATCTAAATGTAATAACCCACCAATGTGCCATTCTAAGACCACACACCACGATCAATTACTTGTCACTTAAGATCTCACGGGTTTCACCAGTAACTTCTGCCTGATTTTACGTAAAATAGGTAGGTCTTTATATTAGATTTGATATTAAACCTGATAGTGTTACGACTCAGGTGCCTTAGAAGTAGTAACTTATACTATTGACAACCGTACAACTGTATTATAACTTATAAGTCGATAATTATAATGAACCTACTTCCAAGATTGCAAGTTTCTAACATGCTTAAACAATTGATAAACATATATGACAATTTCTCGTGTCTAGATTCATGGCACAGTCCCTTTGACAACTTCCTGTATAGTACTCCTAACAAAATATGTCCCTGGAGAAACTCATATCTCCCTGCCCAATAATCAAAGTTTTCTGTTCAAAGACTCTTGGAGATTCTTCAAATAGTTCCAGAATAAATATGATAACTCCAAATGATCATTAATATGTATACTTCTGTAGTAAGATACTATCATGAGTGATAAGCAGTTTTTTCAATATTATCATTTTGTGTGCTAACTGTTTCCTTCGTACTTGCTTGGTCCGTCATTGTGTTGAATTGTTTTATCTGTTTGAATTTGCAAAATTGTAGAAATCAAATTATATGGCAGCCTCCTACATTTTCTTTCTTTTTCTAATTTATTTTTTTGTTTAAATTGAGGTGGTTAAAACATGGCAGTTTTTGTTGTTTTTACAGCTTGTTTTGAGTACTGGAAGCGGTGTTAATGGTTTCACTCTAGATCTATCTCTTGGAGTTTATATTTTTACTCATCCAGACATCAAGGTAAGGACACTTCCTTATTAGAACTAGCTAGAACAAATTGTTGTTACAGTGAGGAATCTATTTACTTAGCTCGTTATTGTCTTTAACTTTAGCTTGGCATTAGATAAGTGAAATAGAAGGTTTCCCTTGTATATAGTCTTAGGAAGACTCCCATGTAGATTTATATACGCAGAAAATAGTATGAAGAGTTCCAGCACCAAAACGGGACCAGGGAGGAAGTGATAATCTCATGGACTCTTAAATTCTTATATCAACATCAGCTGATGCTATAGCATTCACTCTTAGGTCATAAACCTCATTGAAATTTCTTAACAGTAGAACACGTATCTGATGTCGAACTATTGGACATTGGTCTGCAAGATTAGTATTCAACTAGCTAAGTGCAGAATCCATATAGAGTAGTTTATTATAGTAGAAACTAATGTTGGAACTTATGTCCGAAGAAAATATTCTCCTAACTGTACACTCTGATTAGTTGTTTAATACAGTGATTAGCTGTCAGTACACTCTTACTTTGTCATCAAATATACATTTATATAAAGATTAGTATTCTCATACTCTTCCAATAATTTGGATTAGGTATGAAGATAGTTTCCGCGAAACTCATTCATCTATTGATCATGTATGTTTCTGAATAACTAACTGTTCAGATTTTTTATCTAATACTGACATCAATTTCATAGCACAGTCAGTCCAAGGAAGTATGAAAAACTTCGGGTTTCATATATATCATCATCAAATTTTGGTTGATAGATTATCTGTTAGTCACTTTAAGTTTTCTGAATTTACGAACCTCGAATGAATGAGACCTTTAAACGTAATAGTATCAGGAAGCTAGCAGTATTATTTGTTTGCCGTCTACGTTTAGGAAGGGATTCACTTGGGAGCCCTAGATTTACAAACCATGACCTATTCAAATTAACCATAACCCCTCATTTCCTTTCCGAATTTTCTTTCTTGGGAATCACTCATTGAACTCTCTCTAAAGTCAACTTTAAAACATAGTAACAAGTATACCATGAAACAATATTTATGCTTCCAAAAAGTAAGGTTCGTTGCTCCTTGTCTGTGGTACACCAGAAGATCAAGAACAGCCATATGTTGAATATGTTCGTCCTATGACTTCTGTAAGCTTTTTCCACTTTCTTTAAATTGATTAGCCCCTTTTCTTGACCTGCACCACCGTTTCTGGCTCTAATTGTATATGATCTAAAATGACATTTAAGGCTGATAGGATCGTTTTAGGTCATATTTAGGCTAAAATGACATTTCCGCTCCCAGCTTTGAACTAAAGAACCTAAGGACTCATTTGATTCTATTACATGACTAATATGCATAGTTTTAACTTTCTATAATTCACTCGAATCAATTTATACACATTTAAGGCTCATTGGGTCTTTATAAGTCATATTTAGAGCTAAAAGGACATTTCCGCTCTCAATTTTCAACTAAAGAACCTAAGGCCTCATTTGATTCTTATTACATGATTAATATGCATATTTTTAGCTTTCTAAAACGCATTCGAATCTACTTATGCACATTTAAGGCTCATTGGGTCGTTATAGGTCATATTTAGAGCTAAAATAACATTTCCGCTCCCAACTTTGAACTAAGAACCTAAGGACTCATTTGATTCTTATTACATGATTAAAATGCATATTTTTAACTTTCTAAAACTCATTCAAATCTACGTATGCACATTTACGGTTCATTGGGTCGTTATAGGTCATATTTAGAGCTAAAATGACATTTTCGCTACCAACTTTGAACTAAAGAACCTAAGGACTCATTTTATTCTTATTACATGATTGATATGCATATTTTTAACTTTTTAAAACTCATTCCAATCTACGTATGCACATTTAGGCTCATAGGATCATTATAGGTCATATTTAGGCTAAAACTAGTTTAGGGCCCGTGCAACGCACGACTACTTCTAAAACAATTTATTATTTTAAAAGACTTGTGATATTAAGAAAACATGAAAGTAAAAAGGATATATGAAAAAGTATAAATTCAAAGTTGTTTAAAAAAATATATTCAAATGAACTAAATTTGCAGCTTACTATACAAAGTTAAAAATTATAGTCGTTTTCTTGTATGTAGAAAGATCTAACAACGTTAACCATACCCGGGCCGAATGACTCAAGACTAATTTTCGAAAAGACCCGAGCATAACCGAGTTAGTCAAATACAACATATTTTGAATTGAGTAAAATCTTGATAAATAAACCTATATGTTACTCTACTTACCACGTATTATTATATTAATTAATATTCTTACTTACCAGTTACCACGTATTATATTATTAATAGTAGACTAACATTAGAAGTTCATTTATCAATATTTCTTATATTTCTTATCAGATTAAAAAGTTATAATAATACATAAATAAAATTATATCATAAAGAAAAAAATAATATTGATTTAGATTTCCTTTAATAATATTATTATGCAGTACACATCTATGATAATTAAAATATATTTTTATCTTAATTTCCTAAAAAAACGTAATGTAATTTATTTATTTAAAAGTAAAAAATAAATTGGCGGGAAAAAATCGCACCAGGAAATGACACGTGTCATTCCTGGTGTCTCTTTTAGTATATAGTAATAGATGACATTTCCGATCCCAACTTTGAACTAAAGAATCTAAGGACTCATTTGATTCTTATTACATGACTAATATGCATAGTTTTAACTTTCTAAAACTCATTCGAATCTATTTATGCACATTTAAGGCTCATCGGGTCGTTATAGGTCATATTTAGAGCTAAAATGACATTTTCGCTCTCAACTTTGAACTAAAGAACCTAAGGACTCATTTGATTCTTATTACATAATTAATATGCATTAGATCTGTCTAAATTAGAGCTGTTCCACCAACTAATCATGGTTTAACAGGCATCAACTTTCGTGGACACTTGAATGCTCACAGAGCAATTACAGTAAATACAACTTCTGAGAAGTACATGTTTAGGTGCATGGTTTTCAACAACTTAATTATCTCTATAGTCTGCAACTATATTTTTTTATGCTTGTGAAATAATCGAATGTAAAGATAATATCATGAGTGTAAACTTTGGTACTCATATATATTTTCCTTCCATCTTGCAGGGAGTCGATTGGAAGAAAGTCAACACGACCTTCATTAACGTTTGTAATGCATGATCTAAAGGGAGCTAAGTGGCCGGATTAGAGAAATTTGTTAGACTAGCTCTCTAACCTTTTGTCTTTATTTGTTAATATTAGCTTGTAATTTGTTAGACTAGCTAGGTGTTTAAAAATTGTAAACGTACTATATGCTTTGCTCTGTTGGGATAATATAATCGAAGTTAATTTAATGATTTATTTACCAAAAATAAGATTCATACTTTTGTTATTCTGGTGTTGATTGGTGTACAGGTTTCAATACTCTACGGGGTATATATCTAGATTTGGTTATTGCCACCTATTTTATATTTTAAGGAAATTTGGAAAAAAAAATAATGTTGTTGAAGCGGGCTTTTACTATACACCTCAACAACATATGAATTTATGGTGCCAATGTACAGGCATGGCGCCAAAAATACAGGTCTGTTGTGGGGGCATATCAGTAGTGAGCCTCAACAGAAGAGTCTATTTAGGCGGGCTTATGGTAAAGTGAGCCTCAATAGGTCCTTTTTTTTTTACTATGGTTTTGGACTGTTGAGGCACGCTTTTGAAAGCCCGCCTCAACAGATGTCCTGTTGAGGCGAACAAAGCCCGTCATAACAGCTCAGTGAGCTGTTGAAGCCCATCTGTAGAAGCGGGCCATGTTCGCCTCAATAAGTCAAAAATTCCCCCCTCAACAAGTATTTTTTCCACTAGTGGAAAGGCAAGTGAGGGATTGGTGTTAGTCATTGGACTTGGAGAAGAGAGTGATTGGAGTAATATGAGGCGGTGGAGTTGTGGGACAAGCGAGATGCTAGAGAGCAGAGGGTTGAGGCGAGGCAGAAGGCAGTAGAAGAGAGAAAAAAGAAAGTGGAGGAGCGTTGGAGGCGGTAGTGAGGAGAAGCAAAGTGCAGTGGATGAGAGTCAAAGGGATGCGCGAAGAAGAGGAGTTTTATGTGAACAACAAAAGAAATGGAGTTGAGGGAGATTGAGATAGTTCGACTTGGTGATGCATTGGGGTTGAAGGAGGAAGGAGTTATGGAGCAATTGCAGGGACTTGATTTGAAGGGGAAGAAGGGTCTGGACTGGAGTTGAAGGAGAAGAAGGGAAAAAAAAAAGAACAAAGAAAAAAAGAAAAGAAAAAAGAGTAAGTTAGAGTTAATGTTAATGGAAAGTTAGCGAAATTGACAGAACATGGTCATTAAAGGCATTTGTGCAATTTACAAACCTCATAGACATTTGATGCATTTCTAAAAAGTTAAGGGTATTTCGTGCATTTGGTTAAACTTCAGGGGCATTTCATTAAAGCCGTAGAAAATATGGGTGATGTACATAAAAATGTAGGAGGACAATTTGGAATGATTGTATAGATAACTAATTTTTGGGCCCGTTCGACGAACGGGTTGGTTATATGTTGGTCGGGTAATGGGATGTAGAAATTATGTTGTTCTTTAGTAGGTGTTAGAAGGTGTTTAAACCAAATGACAATAATTAAAACTTTAACATATGTAGTCTTGTCTTTTTAATCATCACATTTTTCTGCTCATGTTCATCTTCCCTGGAAAAATAGATCCACTTTAAATCACTTATTACAACCAATAACATATAATTTGTACAAAGACCAAACAAATTTGCAACTGTTACAGTTTACGACTATACTCATGTTATCCAATTAAGGGAAAGACTTAACAAAGTCTAACTATTGAACTATACTGACAAAAGTTTTCTTATAGGAGAACTAAAACTAATTGTAAGTTCCCCTAACAACAAAAATATACAAGTTAAACCCACCTAAAAGTCTCAAAATGTCGATGAAGATTTACCCACCTTTAATCATTTGTATGGAAACCATACATTATAAGGTTATCTTTCTCTGCAAAATGAATTGCAAGTAATTAATTAAGCAAGAAAAATAAACAACATACTTCCAATGTGCTTAACAAAAATCAAGAACAACGTGCTTAGAGAGAAATATGGGGCGGGGGGGAGAGGTGGTATATATTACAGATTGAATTGCATGCATGAAAATAAACAATAGAAATGTTGAATTAAAGCACCCTATAATCTCCTACCGTTTCAAACGGATCAGTCAAAAAGTCTATTAGTGAGGTTAAATTTTGAATTAATGCTACAGGAGAAGGGGAGAAGATTTGGGGATTGAATTAAATTGACATTGAAAATAATTAAGCTTAGAAAGTTAATGGGAAGGTGAAGAATTGGGAAGATGAAGTAGGGGACGGTAGTTTAGGCAAATCAAGTTGAGTATCGATCCTAATTTTGGGTAATCTATCCGTCCCGTTTTTGTAGTCCTGATTCTATTTTAAGCGTTCCAAAATTATAATCATGTTTCTATTTCTAGCCATTAAGTTTTTTACTTTCCCATGTATTATATTAATTAAAAATGCACTGAAAACCCAACACAACTTCTCCATGTACTATATTTCTTTTTCCATGTATTATATTTCACTTTCTCATACGAATCAATTATCAATGTACTATATTCTAAATTTCCGTGTATTATACTACACTTTTCTTAAAACCCGTGTTTTTAGTCAAACAATACTATAAATATGGGATGGATGCAGTACAATTCTAGTAAATTAAATAGACGGAGATTAGTACTCCCTCCGTTTCTTTTTGTTGTATCCGTTTCTATTTTAAGCGTTTCATATTGTTGTATCCATTTAGAATCTATTCTATTTTTGGACATACATTTTATCCTAAAATACCCTTACATTTCTATCTAATTACCAAAATACCTAAAGATTCTACCCATATTCCCACTTATTTTCCCCACCCATAATATTTAATTCTTTTCCCTTCCCCATATACACACTCTCTCACCTCCTTTATCATCCATCATTATCACTCCTCTTTCTTACCTTATTTCTTTATTATTTTCTCACTCCTTTATTTATTATAATCTCTTACACCCAATCATTTCTCTTACACCCAATCATTACACTTATACCCATACAAACCAATATTCCAATTTTCTTAAAAACCACACCAGATTCCAAATGGATACATCAAAAAGAAATGGAGGGAGTAGTATACTACGTAATAACTAATGACAATAAAGTAGAATAATGAATGACCATTATTTTTTTTATAATAAAAAGTAAATAGAAAGATTAATAAGATTGAGACACATGTCATCAAAATAGTATTGCTTATGTGTAATTGAAATGGTGATGATTATGCTTTTTAAATACTAGGTATTGATTTTGAAGTAAGAAAATTTGTAATTATTAATCCAACCTTTGCCCGTTTTTCTTTAATTAAGCCTACCTATGCGATATTTCTAAATAATCCAACCTTTATGACCCAACTACTATTATTAAGCCTGGATGACCGGTTACCTGCTACAAAGTCAAGGAAAGTTTGTAATTATTAATCCAACCTTTGCCCAATTTTCTTTAATTAAGCCTACCTATGCGATATTTCTAAATAATCCAACCTTTATGACCCAACTACTATTATTAAGCCTAGATAACCGGTTACCTGCTACAAAGTCAACGTGAAAAACGTTGACAACCTAAAGTTGGTTTCCCTCCTAAAATATTGGACACGTCATCATCACTTACCACCTAAACAAGGATTTCAATTTTTTTTCAAAAAACCCTTAACCCTTCTCTTCTCTGTACCGTGTTTCAATTCCTCTCTCCTCCATTACTGTTGCTTCAACAACAATTGTACTGGTTCATGACATCATCATCGATTTTCTTGTGGAAATAGGTGACTTCATCCACGCGCATTCAAATTTCGTCTCCAAAATCGTACAATTGAAGATGAACTTACGAACCTTAGCGTTTTTGTTCCTTTTTTGGTAAATTTTGAATTTTGGGCTTCCTTGATGGTCAGTTCGTAAAAACCCGAATTGTTGCAATAATATAGTTTTTTTTTATGTTGTGGGATGTTGGTTATTGTGGTCTTGTTGAAAATTTATAAAGAAAAAATAACATTGAATTTGAAGATGATCCAGATCCAACAGGCAATTGCTTTACCCCAGCCATAGCAATTGCTGATTATTTTTTATGAACTTCGAATGGAGAGGTATGACCGTATGAGGGATCGACAATGGTGGAGAAGAGGTAGAAGAGAAATAATGGAGAGGAGTGCAGAGATGAAGCAGAAAATCGCAGAGGAGAGAGGAACGAAAATTAAAATAGCAATTAAAGAAAATAAGGGGAACAAAATTTTAAAAAATAATTATAATTGTTATATGCCACGTAAGGGTGAATACCGCCTATAACAGGTTAGTAAATTGTTAGGCTTAATAATAGTAGTTGGGTCATAAAGGTTGGATTATTTAAAAATATCGCATAGGTAGGCTTAATTAAAGAAAATCGGGCAAAAATTGGATTAATAATTACAAATTTTCCTTTTGAAGTATGCTTGTTTTCATGGTTAATTTCATATACCAATGAAGATTATCACGATATTTTTGTTAGCCCTTTCGCATCTCTTAAATATTTGCCTAAACATTCTGTTAAAATTCATTCAATCAAATTCAATTTACATTTATATATACCACTAAAACACAATTTGATTTTGCCTTCCAAAAAGCTCACATATGCTTTTTATAATTATTTTATTTACAAGCTCATTGATTACAACCACTAATTAATTCATCTTGGAAATAGTAATACCTTCAAAATATCCGACAGATCGAAAAACCCCCTTGTTGAATGTTGTGTCAAATAGTGATGTGAAAAGGGTATTCATCATTGTCGGATCTCATGCACAACGATTCTGGTTTTGCCGGATTAAAATTTCGTTTGACCCAAGTTGTTTGTATTTGTTAGTTTTGACTTCTATTGTAGATGCATGTCGTAAGACTATTTTATTAATGAAAGTATGATTCCTAATAAAACACGGCCGAAAATTATAATTGTGACTCCTAAACAAATACGACCGGAAAAATAAGTGTGACTCCTAAAAAATACAGAGAAAGTATCAATTTCACATTAAACCTTTCTCGTAATATTTTTGTTAAAACCGTGTATAGCTCGGAATAACCTAGTTTTCTTTATAATTCAAATGGAACAGATTAATTAATAGAAAGATGAATAATTGAAAACTAGAAAAGTTATAGACAGACTGGACTTGGGAGTGTTGATTATGGGACCCCTTTTAACTTTGGAAAATTTGTAATTATTAATTCAACCTTTGCCCGGTTTTCTTTAATTAAGCTTACCTATTCGATATTTCTGAATAATCCAACCTTTATGACCCAACTACTATTGTTAAGCCTGGATGACCGGTTACCTGCTACAAAGTCAAGAAAATTTGTAATTATTAATCCAACATTTGCCCGATTTTCTTTAATGAAGCGTACCTATGCGATATTTCTAAATAATCCAACCTTTATGACCCAACTACTATTATTAAGCCTGGATGACCAGTTACCTGCTACAAAGTTAACCACAATTGTACTGGTTCATGACATCATCAGCGATTTTCTTGTGGAAATAGGTGACTTCATCCACGCGCATTCAAATTTCGTCTCCAAAATCGTACAATTGAAGGTGAACTTACGAACCTTAGCATTTTTGTTCCTTTTTTTGGTAAATTTTGAATTTTGGGCTTCCTTGATGGTCAGTTCGTAAAATCCCGAGATGTTGCAATAATATAGTTTTTTTTTATGTTGCGGGATGTTGGTTATTGTGGCCTTGTTGAAAATTCAGAAAGAAAAAAAACCTTGAATTTGAAGAAGATCCAGATCCAACAGGCAGTTGCTTTACCCCAGCCATAACAATTGCTGATTATTTTTGATGAACTTCGAATGGTGAGGTATGAGGGATCGACAATGGTGGAGAAGAGGTAGAAGAGAAATAATGGAGAGGAGTGCAGAGATGAAGCAGAAAATCGCAGAGGAGAGAGGAACGAAAATTAAAATAGCAATAAAAGAAAATAAGGAGAAAAAAAATAAAAAAAATTATAATTGTTATATGCCACGTAAGGGTGAATACTACCAATAGCAGGTTAGTAACTTGTTAGGCTTAATAATAGTAGTTGGGTCATAAAGGTTGGATTATTTAGAAATATCGCATATGTAGGCTTAATTAAAGAAAATCGGGCAAAGATTGGATCAATAATTACAAATTTTCCTTTAACTTTTAAGGCATAGTTTTGTTTTTAATTAGTCTACTTATAAAACATATTCTAATCTAATCCGGTCTTGCTAACTTTTGATGATTTTCCAAACCGAACAGTCCACTACAGGTACGAAGAGATGCTAAGTTGTACTTAACGGCGTTACGGTTCCGTCCTCTACTTCACAATTAAGTACGGATCATTATGGCCTGGATCCCCCTTAGAATTAGCTCTAAACTTTATGAAGTATTATTTTATTTTTTATTATTCCATATTCAACTAACCTTAATTTATGGACCTTTAACGCAGTGCTTATTTGTCTATTTTCAATTCGACCCAGTGGATTCGAAGGGTTTGTCACAATTTAGAATACGAACCGTTTAGAATCCGCGAGCTAAGATCCGAAATCCAATCCAATCCGATCCGATTATATTCAACCCGAATCCGACCCAACCCGTTAATATTGATTTGATTATGATCCGAATCCGATAACAGACCGATCCCTGATAATCCGAATCCGTTTAATCCGAACCGAAGCGATCTGAAACCCGTTTATGATCCGATCCGTTTGAATTCGAATTCGTTCAAACCCGAGGAAAATCCGTATAATTCGACCCGTTCGTAACCCGTGACCTGTTTAATCCGAACCGTTTCAACCGATGACCCGTTTAATCCGAACCGTTTCAACTTATGACACGTTTAATCCAAACCAATTTCGATCAGAACCTGTCGTGGGATCTTTTACGGTGCTGACGTGGCACGCGTTCCTCGGAGGTATCAAGTATGACCTGGCACGAACTTCTGGCAACCTGCAAAACAAGAATATTTTCGTAGGAATATTCCCTCGGATGCTTAAGTAAGTATAAGCTAGAGAGAGAAGTAATTTATAGAGAGAAGGCAGATCAATGATCGTTTTTGTTGGTGGGAATGAATTGATTGCCCCTTACCTTGCGATCTGAGCTATTTATAGGGCTAGGGTGTCTTGGGAATTGATCCCTCAACCCTAGCTGTGGGATGCGTGCCCCTTGGGGAGTTTAGGACACGTGTCATTTGGCCAACAATGATGAGCCTTTTACGAATTGGGCCTGGCTTCTTAGAGAAGGTGGGCTTTCCAAAATAAGGCTTTGCTCTTATTTCGTTTAGGTACCAAGTTTTGAGCCTACTTCCTAGGCTAGGGCCCAGCTGGCCTGTATTGGTCATTGTAGCTTCTTTGGGCCTTATGGAGGAGATATTCAGGCCTACATCATTTGCCCCTCATGAGCAGTGAAAACGGACTTTAGTTTTCACTGCTCTTGGAGTGTTCAATGGGATGACGACGCGTGGCAGGGGTAATCATTTCTTACCCCTCTATAAATAAGTGGTCATTTTGAGTGACTTTCCCCCTCATTTCTAGTGATTATTTGAGAGCTATAAGAGAAGGCGATTTTCGGCGTCTTGCATCCACCGAAGTTCACTGTAGCGCCACCACAATCTTCAAAGCCCTGTTATTGCAGTTCTTCATCAAGTTTCTTCAAAAATTCTCTTTGATCTATCAGGTAATGCTTTCTTTTGGGAAAAATTGTTTGTTAATTCTGATCCTTCCCAATTCTCTTTTCTTAACTATGCAAGGGTTACGTCAAACTGAGGGCGTCAACCTGTCTTTTTGACGCCTTCTCTTTTCAAGTAATTCCCCTCGTCTTGAGCCAAGTCTTCAGCCTGTGCAGGATTTCATGGCGCGAATAGAAGACGAAGAACAATTCGAAGGGGAATCTTCTTCTCCCATGGAGGAGGACGTCCCCTCAAACGAGTGCGCCGATGTCGCGCCGGCGAGCACGTCAGGTGGGGAGGAAGGTCACCTTCACCCTAGCGCAATCTTCCCACTTCAGCCGTGGCTGACCTTCCTCACCATCAAGGGGAGGGATTATGGGAAGTTTCTGAATCTAGGTTCGGAGTATAAGTTTCGTATGCCGGCTGGTATGGACTGCACCAGCTTTGGACTGGTGGAAGGGGAATTCGGCTCCTTTCTGAAGCTTGGCATGAGATTCCCCCCTCACACCTTTGTGGTGGAATTGCTGGACGGCTTCAACATTGGCCTGAACCAAACGTCCCCCAACTCTTGGGCTGGTGTGTTCGGCTATATTGCTCGTTGTGAGCTCAAAGTTATTACTCCCTCCTTTCCGGCGTTCCTGAGGATCGCCTCCATGTCCCAAGTTTCCAAAGCTGCCGCGGGTTGGCTAATTCTTACGTACAAGGGGGCCTATCGGACGGTGATGGGAAGGCGTCCAAATGGCATCACTGGAGGAAAAAGTGGGTGGTTATCAAAACCACCAATTTGGAGATGTGCGAGCGGATGAGACGTTGGACCGTCAAGCCCAACTTCGTTGGAAAGGGCAGCTCTTTCCCTCCGATCTCCGCCGCTCTCTGGGAACGGATCTCGTCTTTGTTCAAGGCCAAGCCGCTCATAGTTAAGGACAAGACGGCCTACATACCCGAGGGGTGGTTGCCTCATTTGGATCAACTGGCCGATCCCGTTTTCCTCTCGGTTGTGGGCTTGTATTCGTATATGCCGAGAGGTAATGTATCTATACCTCAAATCTTTCACTATTTCATCAAAACTACTTTACTAATGTCTTTATTTGTTTTTTCAGACGAGGCCATGGATAAGCTAGACGATGCCTCAAAAGACCAAGTGGATATGCCGTCCTGGCTGGCAAAGGTACTTGACGCCAGCACCTTTTAGGCTTGGCAGCGTCAGCAGGCGGCCGAGCAAGCCGTCCCAGAGCAGATGGCTCCCCCTCCTGCTGAGGAGAAGGTATTGATCAGGCCTTCATATGTAATTCCCCTTATTATTTGCAACTTATATGTTTTCATTTTTTTAGAAGGTGAGGAAGGCGGCCACGGACGCGGCACCTTCTTCTAAGCGCAGGGCTGGCGGCACAGGGAAACCCGTCTTCAAGTCAACGGCTTCGAAGGCTCCTAAGGTGTTTGCCGTCCCCAAGGCTGCATCCGCTTCTCCTAGCTTACGGAAAGATGGAGCGACGGTCGATCCCCTTGCGGGGATTGCTGAAGCCGTCCGTCGAAATATTCCTCTGAAGGCGGCGGAAAGAGCTAGGAATTCTGGGGGTAAGTTGTACTCCAACATCGTAACCACCTGCCGTTCCTCGTCTAGCAGTTCTATAGTCTCTCCCAGGGATTCTAAGGCCGTTATTTTTCCTATAGAAATTCCCGACCCTTAGAAAGACATTGATGCTGAATTGGATCAGATCCCTTCTTCAGGCGGGTTCAATTCTCATGACCGAAGGAGGATAATGACGTTGATGCGCAATGCCATTCCTCTCAAGTATGCTGAGACCCTTCCTGAGGCGGCCGAGAATATGCTTGTCGCTATACAGTCCTCGGCACTGGATGTGAGTTTCATTATGCTTTTATTATTTACATATTCTTGTTTCTCTTGTGTTTTACTCTTGCTGTTTTTGTGCAGATGTTCATTCTGCTGGACTCGCTGAAGAAGTGGCGCACTGCTTTGGTGCACGAAGAGGCTCGACACTGTCTTCTGGCCAGTCAGTGTGGCGATCAGCATTTTGCTGAGCTGGAGAAACTTCGTTTTGATAGGCGGGAGGAGATTGACGCTGTGACCAACGCCCTGGCCTCCCAAAATGCTGAGAACGCGTCTCGTCTCCTGCAAATTGATCAGAACTTTTCTCAAATGGAGGACCTTTCTAAGAAAATTAAGGAGAAGGAAGCTGAGTTTTCTCGTCTTGAGACTCATTTTAAGGAGTTGGAGGTCCAGCTCGAGGCGGCTCGCAAGGAGGTTGCTTCGTCAAAGAGTGTTCTCGACCAGTCGGCCATGCTAGGTGAGAAATCAACCCGAAGGGGCATGGAGCTTGCATGGAATGCCGAATTTGCAAGTGAACGTCCCTTCAGCTGGTTCGAGAAGTTCCTCACCTATCAGATTGAGGTGGAGAAGGCTCAAAAGGAAGGACGCACTCCTCCTGAATTTGTTCCCAGCGAGGATGAGGAATGAGAGCTTCTAGGCGTCTTGTATTTATTTTGAGCTTGTTTTCGTGACGCCTTGCTTAGTGGCACTATGTGCATAATTTTTGTAATTATGACTAATTTTTGGAATGACCTGGCGTCTTTTCAACGTTCTATTGCTCTTTAGCTTTTGTCATCTGTTTTTTTTTGTTTTTGATTGATTCTACGATTATATCTGACGCCTCTGAATTGAGACGTCAGATGCCGGCCCTGGTCTTTTTGCCAAGGTCTTTAGCTACTTTATATAGCTATTTTTAGAAATGTGTGACCCCTTTGTTCTAGGTGATCAGCCTAGTGAGGGTCCTAATCTGGGCCACTTCTTAGGCCTTTAAACGACTAGTCTTTATTTCTTGGGAGAACGTTAGTTTGCATTTCTCCATGGAATTTGGTAACATATTTGTCATAAAGATTTCCCAGCAAGGTCGGCTTGCGGGGAATTTTTCATTTAATGTTTAAAGCATGCTACATGGTGCGTCTAGGTTTTGGACGTCTTTACAAAACATATAATCAAGATAACATAAGTGCTAATCTAGAAAAAGTACTTCTTGAGGTTATCCGCATTCCATGTACGCAAAATCGGACGTCCCTGCATGTCTTGGATCCGGTATGTTCCGTCTCGAACCTCTTCGTAAATCTCATATGGACCTTCCCAAGTAGGAGTGAGTTTCCGTTGTTCATTGGCGCGTCCGACGGCTTCCATTTTTCTAAGCACAAAATCTCTGACTTTTAGTATTCTTCTAGAAACCCTTTTGTTGTACTCCCTCGTCATTCGGAGTTTGTATAGCTGCTGTCGTAGAGCCGCGTTTCCTCTCGTTTCTGGTAAGAAATCCAAGGCCGCCTTCATCATTTCCCAATTGGCATCTTCATTAAACAACATGACGCGCAGATTTGGTACACACATTTCAATGGGTAGGACGGCTTCAGCTCCATAAGCTAACAAGAATGGTGTTTCTCCTGTGGAGTTTTTTGCCGTGGTCCGTATAGACCATAAAACATTGGGTAACTCGTCGGCCCATAAGCCCTTTGCCTCATCAAGCTTCTTTTTCATCCCATCAGAGATGATTTTGTTGAATGCTTCTACTTGTCCGTTAGCTTAGGGGCGTCCTACTGATGCAAAACATGCTGTGATACCATGGTCAGCCAATCAATCTTCCAATTTGGGAGTCTTGAATTGTGGCCCGTTGTCAAAGACAATAGACCGAGGCACGCCAAATCTTGTGATGATATTTTTCCAGATGAATGCTCTCACATCTTGTGCCTTAGTGTTTTTTAAAGCTTCAGCTTCTACCCATTTAGTGAAATAGTCGACGGCAACTATTACAAACGCAATCCTCCTGGTGCCGTCGTATAGGGACTTAATAAGTCCCATTCCATATCTCAAACCAAGTACTTTTTCTTTGTAATTTTTCTGCCTGCTTGGGATCATCAGGGAGTACTCCATTCATTTTGAAATTAACAATGTCGTCCATCTAGGTGGCTGTTCGGTCTAGGATATCTTTCCTCGAGGTGTCAATGCTTTTGAGCTGCTTTACTTCCCAAAACACAAGACGCGGCATATCACAAGACGCTGAGCTTGCTAGTTTGGACAGAGCGTCTGCTTTGTTGTTTTCAGACCGGGGTATATGTTGTATATCAAAGTTAGACAGCTGCTGAACTTCCTGACGGATCTTTTCCAGATATTTTATCATGGCGTCATCCTTGGCCTCATATTTTCCTTTTACTTGACTGACGATTAACTATGAGTCAGATAAAACCAGGACGTCTGCCGCCCCTGCTACTTTGCTCATATGAATTGCACATATCAGGGCTTCGTATTCAGCTTCGTTGTTTGATGCCTGAAAGTTAAAACGCATTGCATATTCATAGATATCCCCTTCTGGTGATTCGCAGATAATGCCGGCTCCTGACCCATTTTGGGTGGCAGAGCCGTCAACATGAACTATCCACTAGGTTTTCTCATTCCTCAAATAGGGTGGCTTGGTCAGTTCCGCAATGAAATCAGGAAATTCCTGTCCCTTTATTGCCTTCTGCGGCTCATACGAAATATAAAATGCGTTAAGCTCAATTGCCCAATTGAGCATTCTTCCGGACGCTTCTAGATTGGTGAACGACCGCTTTAGCGGTTGATCCGTGTAGACTATCAGCCGATGAGCCAGGAAATATGGACGAAGCTTCTTACTAGCCAAGAACAGAGCGAAGCCGAACTTTTCAACTGTTGGATATTTGAGTTCGGCATTCTGCAGCATCTGGCTGACAAAGTAGACAGGTAGTTGCGTCCCATCCCTTTCTGTAAGCAAGACGGCACTTAGTGCGTACTCTGAGATGGCAAGGTACAGATACAAGACTTCTCCTGAGAGAGGGCTGACCAGTCGTGGCAAAGTATACAGGTGTTCTTTTAGACGAAGGAAGGCGACCTCTGCCTGCGACGTCCACTTAAACTGGGTGCCCTTTTTGACGGTACTGAAAAAGTAATGACACCTATCTCCAGCTCTAGATAAAAATCGCCCCAAGGCGGCAAGACGTCCAGTTAGGCGTTGCACATCTTTGACCGTCCTTGGCGACGTCGTATTGATGACCGCCTGCACCTTGTCCGGATTTGCTTCAATGCCCCTTTCGTCGATCAAGAAACCAAGGAACTTGCCAGAGGATATCCCGAATATGCACTTCTTGGGATTGAGCCTCATTTGGTATGTCCTGAGGGTCTCATAGGTTTCTCGCAAATCGTCGAGGTGATCCATCTTTTGTTTGCTTTTTACAATCATATCGTCGATATAGGCTTCTATATTCCTCCCCAGCTGCTTCACCAACCGTTGGAAGGTGGCTGGGGCATTTTTTAAACCGAACGGCATTACTTTGTAGCAGTACAATCCTTGTTCCGTGACAAATGACGTCTTCTCTTGATCTTCGGGCCACAATGGGATCTGGTGGAATCCGGAGTAGGCGTCCATGAAGCTCATCATGGCATGTCCGGCCGTTGAGTCGACGAGTCAGTCTATCTTTGGCAGTGGGAAACTGTCCTTGGGGCAAGCTTTGTTGAGATCGGTGTAATCAACACACATCCTCCATGTCCCATTGGGCTTGGGTACCAGTACTACGTTAGCTACCTAGTCGGGGTACCGACATGGACGTATGAAGCCTGCATCCATTAGTTTTTTAACCTCAGCAGCGGCGGCCAAATTTCTTGCTTCTCCATGATTCCTCTTCTTCTGGCGCACTGGCTTTATAGCGCTATCTACATTTAGGTTATGCACGGCTACCGCCGGATCAATGCCTGGCATCTCTTCTACCGTGAAGGCAAATATTTCCTTGTATTCTCGGAGTAGTTGCACTAATGCTGCTGACATGGGGTCGTCAGGGTGAATCCCAATGGGAACCGTTCGGGACGGGTCTTCTAAGTCCAGGATTATAGCATAGTGTGCTCCCACTGGTTCAGGTCGTCTTTCTGCATTGTGCTCCGTTGGTGTCTCCCGGGTTTTACGACGGGTTGTCAGAGGTTTAGCTTGCTCTTTTCCCTTTGGAGAGGCTCCCCAGGCCGTTGGCTCCAATGTCGATAAGTAACAATCCCTGGCCAACTGTTGATTTCCATAGAGAGACCCAACGCGTCCGTTACTTCCAACAAATTTGACCAGTAGTAAATGAGGAACGATCACAGCTCTTAGGTCGTTGAGTGTTGGACGACTGAGTATGATGTTGAATGTGGTGAGGTTTGCTACAATTACAAACCGGATGACGCCTTCTTTGGTCACTGGGGGAACTCCAATAGAGGCCGGGAGTAAGATGGAGCCGATTGGACGAACGATGCTCCCTCCGAATCCTACCAAGGGCCCGTACACTTTTTCTATGGCTTCAGGATCGTGTTTTAATTTCCGTAGACATTGCAGACTGATTATCTCGGACGAGCTCCCCGTGTCCACCAGTACTCTCTTCACCTTGAGGTTAGCCACCTTAATCTTTATAACCATAGGGTCATCATCATATGGTGCTGCCGCCCTTCTGTAATCGTCTTTGGAAATTTCTACCGAGGGTAGATTCATCTGTGAAGGGCGAAGATAAGATGGGCCTATTTTCCGTCCTTCCTTACATGGTTCTCCTGCAGCTATTTCCCCTGATATTACCATAACTCTTTCGTCTGAGTACTTCTTAAAGGTGAGGCTCATTTCTTTGTCCGCGTCCTTTAAATGGATGTACTGGCGGAGGTGTCCTTCAGCCGCGTGGTCACTTAATATCTTTCTCAACATCCGACAATTTTGGGTGTCATGTCCTTCATCGTTGTGGAAAGCACAGAAAGGGGCCTGTTGGCTGGAGGTGGTCAGTCGTCGGGGGGACGGTTCTATTCCCAGGCTCGGTCCCTCAGCAAGGAGGATGTTTTCAAGAGCCGTGTTGAATATAAAGGAGCCCCTAGAGGACGACCTCCTTCGCCTTCTTTTCTCATCAGTGCCGCGGCCATTCTTTCTCAGGATGACACTCTCATGCTGTCTTCTAGGAGTCTTGAGAGAGTGATGGCCCTGGGCCTCATTATTCTTCTGTGAAGTTCGTCTCGTCCATCTTCCTGAACGTTCCTCTTTTACATGGCGACTCTCCTTCTCCAGGGTGCGTCCTTTCATAGGTGAGTCGGGATCTTCTGACAAAGACTCTACCATCCTGCCATTATCGTGCTTAGGATTGACTTCGTGAGCGCCATTCAACAAGTGCTGCACAAAACTCGCGGCAGCAGGCCGGCTAGCTGCCGCGTCACAATGAGTGTCAGACCCATCTTTAGACACCCCTCCCCTGACTGGGGGTCCCGTTCCCCCAATATATGCAAAACTATCTCCCGAAACGCTATGCAAATCACAAGCTTAATTACTCTATAGAAATAGTTGAAAGCATAAATACACTACTCCGTAGATGATAAGAAACACAACTAATTACTTGACGTAGGTTACATACATTGATACATAGAAATCCCTAATACACAATTCATAAGTGATCCAAAAGGGAAAAACATAAAATAAAAAAATCATGGCTAAGTTTAGAGAAATTAAACACGACCGGCCTAACGGCAGAATGAACAGTCGTGATAGTTCATCGCCCAACTTTGTGGCAACATACGACTCTGCAAAAAAAGATCCACGAAGCAAGAAACTTGTCTATCCTGCAGTTATGGATTTAGTCGATCACCTGTCTGTCTTGCCTTATGCATAATAGTATCATACAATTAGAAAAGCTAAATTTATTTGCACTGATGAATTTTCAATTTCGCTGAATATGTATTTACATTTATGTTAACCAGGAAATCCAAGTAGAATTAGCTCAATAATTTTGTGCTAGAAAAGTTGAACTTACACAAGCACAAGGATTGAGACAGATCATTGACATCAAAAGCCACCTTCTGTTCTTGCTGCAACTGGCTGGACAAAGGGGGTGCAAACCATTCTAAAACAGATGAAACAGATAAGTAATTAAAAGCCATCTGAAAAATATAAGAAACTTGATAAAGGTAACTGTAGGGGTGTTTTTTAGATTTTCCCCTACGGGGGCGGTTGTTTTAGAAACCTTCGTATTTTTTTACTTTGTAGGAGTCGCCACCAAATATTGTTTAGGGTCTTGTTTGGAAAGGCCGTAAATGACTCAATTAGGATAAGACTCGAATCTTCGAAACGGATGGGTGAGATCCGGGCAAGGGAACGAGATGCTTATTCCACGAGCTTTAGAAATTATTCAAGTACGTAGCACAACATTTTCGAAAAATACCCTAGTTTAGACTATGTGGGTTTGAATTTAGGAAAAATTGAATTCCTACTTTGTATGGTGGTCACTTTGCTTTAAAGTTAATTTAAGGGAACTTAAGATCGTTTTGTCTAAGAAATTATCTTTGTTAAGCGTGATGTAACCTTGCATTTTGTTGTTGATGAGCGGCATTTATGTCGCTCTAGGCTTAGGATTTTATAAAGTTTTATTACGCTTTTTGATAGTTTTGTTGCATTCTTATCCCCTTATTCCATCTATGCACTTTTCAGGTAAAATGTTGGAAAATGATGGAAAAGAGTTGAGGTTTGCTCGAATCAAGCCCGTGTGATCGCACAGGAATTCTGTGTGTTCACACGGGTCAGCAGTCTTGGCTTCAAAGTCAATCAGGCTCGTGCGCTCGTGCTCCAGGAATGTGTGGTTGCACGAAATCGAAAAAATGATGCAAGAACTATTTGGGATTTCGTGCGATCGCACCACATTTGAGCCCGCTCGCACGGGTTTTTGGTGAGCTCGCACTCAATTTCCGTGCGAGCACATGAAGAATTTTGAAGAATGTTGAAGGATTGGCTAAGTCAGGACCGTGCGATCGCATGGATTTACAGCTCGTTTGCCAGATCAAAGAAGAAGAGTCGTCGCTAAACACGTTCGCACGGAATCAGGGCCCGCTCGCACTGATGCTGTCGCATCTGGGTCTGCTCGATCGCAAGGCTGCGCGGGCTGACTTATTCGAGTTTAAATTTCTACTTTTTAGGGGTTTGTATAAATAGAATTTTTATTATTTTTATTAAACAATTAATTTGAGAAATAGAAAACTATGAAGTTTTAGAAGGTTTGCTCTTCAAGTTAGTGTTCTAGAGAGAGGTACTCATTGATTTCAAGCTTCAAATATGTAATTTCTTCAACTCTTCTCTTTTCCTTGCAATTTAATTCAAGTTCTTAGTATTTTTTCATGCTATTTTGTCAATGTTCTTTGATTGTTCTTCAACTTCTTGAAATTTTTTTTCCTTTGATTTTAGTTCCATTAATTCTCAATTTTCTAGTTGTTGATTTTAGTTTGCAATTGAATTCCTTTATTCCTTCTTTCTACTCATTCAATTTCATGATTGCTTGCTTAGAATCCATGAATTCCCTAATTTCTATCATGTGTAGTGAGTAGTCTTAGGTTAGGGAAAGGGGAGAATATAGGGGTTTGATTAGGGGAAATTGATGATTTAATGTTGATTGATTGTTGTAATTAAAGATGATTTGGTGATAGGATATCCATGCCTAATTGAGTGGTAGTTGCAAATGCTATTTGATTAGATTTAATTGGATTGCATAGGTTAGGTTTGGCAAGACATTGTGAGCCAAACTTGTGTATGTGAATAGTGGTGCCTATTATATGCAAGTTTGTTTAGTCTAGGATTAGGCGAAAGCTCTTCCGTAGATTAGACGCTTCGCGTTCCCCATCCGAGAGGTGGCGGGTTCGTCATTTGATGCTATTTGCCTATACACCAAGTCCTTACATGATCATGATTACTTAAGTGCTTAGTTCATTTCCCCCAATTTCCCTAGGCTATCCCCGACTCCCTAGATTTCCCATTTATTGATTCAATTTCGTTTAATCGTTAGCTTTAGTTTCCTAGTTATAATTCAATCAAACTCTTGTTCGAACTAGCTTGATATCTAAACTCGATAACCACCGTTTCTATTGGACGATCCCTATAGTTGCCGCTATAGCAATATAGCCGGTTAGTTTAGTGGTTTTATAAATTTTGTTTGGTGAGGTGAATTTCTATTAATCGACGGAAAAACACCCTATCAAAATGGCGCCGTTGTCGGGGAACGGTCGTTGTTATTGAGTTTAGTTGAGACTAGTTTATCATTAGAAAATACAAAAACATTGCATTCTTGCTTAGCTTTCTTTTCCTTGGCAATACTCACGGTTTTCTTGAGTTTGTATGCTTGATAGGGGTCGTGCTCGTCAAAGGACCCTCCATCCTCTTAACCTTGAATTGGAGAGGACACTAAGGAGACTAAGGCGTGTTCGAACTAGGTCATCAAGCCACAACCGGTTTGAATCCTTGAGTGTTGGTGTGGAACAAGAAGAGAGTGAGCAAGATTTTGAGACTATGGCTGTCCCGGTTAAGAATTTGGGAATACCGGGGGCATTTGAAGCAACATGCCGTATCCAAGCACCCATAACTAGTGCTAACAACTTCGAGATCAAACCCTCTTTGATCAACTTGCACTAGAGGAAAAAACCTTATAAGTTGCTAATCAAAAGTTTCCCTTATACCACAAGAGCAACTTATAATGGTTACAAAAAAATAAAAATTTAAAAGCTGCCCTTATCTAACAAGAGAATCTTTTAATTGACAAAAAGTAAAACAAAAAAAATAAAAAGTAAATCTTTTGTACTGAAATCAGATATTTCTCCCCTTCTCTTCTCGCTGCTCCCCTTTTCTTCTCGTTGCTTTGCGGCTCGCCCACACTCAAAATTCTCCCCCGAACTCTATATCTGCAGAAGCCGTTTATGGCGACTACTGTATCATCCTCAACAGATTTCCTCCAGACCTTCATCTCCACATCAAACCTCATACCGCCGACGTCGATTCTCAATAGGTCTATTTCCATCTATTTTTGTATTTTAATTCTTTAATATCGTGGATTAAATTTCTCAATTCGCCAATTTATTAGCTAATTCTACACCTTTTGGACGGCTTTTGCTGATGGGGCTGGCGGTGGTGGTGGTTTTCGTTGCGGCTTTCTGGCCAGTGTATCACGATCAGGTTAATTTTGCTTTGCCCTTCTTGTAAAGTTTAATTTCAATAACATCTCAGTAGATTTGCATAGTCTACCTTAAATTGTTCAAAGAAGTCAATTGTTCCATCCCCTTTCCAAATCAATTTACAGATGCTCAAGCCAGCATCCTGACAAGCATAATCATAGTGGGAGAGATGACTTATGTAATCCGTTATTGAGGTTTAGCAGCAAATATATGGGCATATTGTTTACTGCGAGCTTCCAGCAAGTCTCAAGCTTTTGCTGACTAAATAACATTAGGCTGTATTACTATATGTTTAGCTCACATTTGTTTTCTGGGTGATAAATAAGTATAAAGATAAAGCCTCTCCCTGTGCGGCAAATGCACATTTCAATTTCTTGGATGTGTTCTGATTCCGAGCAAGGGAGAAATGATGGCTTAAGTATTTGGGATATATACTTTTAACATTTTTTAGCAGTTATGATACCTCTAGCTGTTTTGACATTTTGCTATCCTTGAGACAAAACACAAACACACACAAGCATCTGTTGATTTTATGAGATTGCTTTACAAGTAAATAATTTCTTGCGGGTATATCTCTCTGTGTGTGTTATCATTGTCCTTATTTGCCTGTAGGGAAGCTGATAGCGCCTTGGACGAGGATGGTACAACTAACAAAATGGCAAGCGACAGCTCAAGCTCAGCAGTCTTAGCTTCACAGGAGGCAAGAGAAATAGTGAGGAGATTGAGTCCAGTGGTAAAGGGCGCTGCAAGTTTTTTCAGAACCGCAAGCTTGAACAACTTACACAATTCTATATTAGCATAACGTACGAAATTTATTGCAATATTTGGGATCTTTAACAAGTGAGGAAGTTGTTGCTGAAATCTAGGCATAGCGGCACAATATTTTAACAGGGGTAACTATCAAATATCTACTTGTGAATCTTGGTAAAAACTTGCATAACTACATAAGTTCTTTGAATTTGAATAGTTATATCGATGAACCTGGTACAACAGGAAAGGATGCCTAATAATTCGCTGATTGTAGGAGGAACTCATATTCCTCCAGTTTTATAGTTTGCTAGTTAGTTGATCGTGAAATAAAATCTTATTCCTTAATTTCTCTATGATAAGGTAACTCAGAAAAGAATTCTTTTAGATGCTTACATGTTAAACAACAGACATTTAAACTTAAGGTGAAGATCGAGCAGGAAAGGATCGTAATAAAATATATTTTGGTATCATGCTCCAGAATTTTTTAATGATTTTTTTAATATATACTTACTTCGTTCTTTTTTAAATGACACAATTATTTAGGTACGTTTGCCAATGCAGGATTTCAAGTCTTCAATTATGGATAAGAAAAAATTATAAAAAGTTATATTTAAAAAATATTTATTGAGACGAATCTAATAAGACCCCACACAATTATGTTTTTGTATAAATCACAAAAGGAAGTGAAATGAGTTTGTGTGAATAGTGTACATAACCCAATTGTGTCATGTAAATAAGAACGGATGAAGTATATCTTAGTGGGAGGTAGAGAATAGTGGAGGGGTAGTGTGACGAGGCTAACACTTGCCTATCTTGAGTTCCTACACTTTGAAAAGACTACAATTTGCCAAAAAAGAAAAAAAAAGACTACTTATTACCTTCCTAGGATGATTTATTTTGTTTTTTTGGGGCGTAAAAGGTAAGATTTTATTAATCAATTGAGCCTAAAAAACTTGTAAGACTATTAGTCAACATATTGCTGCTGCACAGCAAATTAGTAGATCAGTAGAGCAGTAGTAGATCAATCGAGAATCAACCATAACATGATAAAAGTATAGCTTAAGGTCTCATATAATACAACCAACACTAAAGCATGATGTAAGAACACCTAAACTAATCTTAAATCACTAAAAAGAAAATCATTATTGTTGTGAATTGGGATAATTTTACAACCAAAGTATTTTGTGTTAAGAAAGAGATTCACATAAATTCTCCATCACGTTACACTGGGATAATTTTGTATATTCTCCCGTTCAGATTGAGTGAAGATGGCTGCCTATTTGGCAACTAACTGCTGGCTAATTGTTCTGGCTATTAGATTTAGTGATAGTTGTTTAATTTTTTTTTTTGTGTTACGTAAAATTTGTAATTTACTAGCTGTTAGTTTTTTAAATATGTAAAATGATATATAAGGACACGACTAGGCTCTAATTAATTGGTAGTTGTTTGATAGGTTTCTAAAATCTTAGAGACAAAAGAATCTAAAAACTTTGGCACCAGTATTGTGTCTTGCTGGTTTAGTCTGACGTGCAGCCTGGGAACCATCTTGAGTTTAATTTAATGTCGAGGGACTTATGGCAGCCTGGCAGCAGATCAGCTGCTGAACAGATCAGTTTCTGATATGTTCAGTTGCAGATCAGCAGCTGCAGATCAGCAATTGAACAGATCAGAAACTGATGTATTCAGCAGCTGAACAGATCAGTTTCTGATCTGTTCAACAGCAGATCAGCAGCAGCAGATCAGCTGCTGAACACATCAAAAATTGATATGTTCAGCTGCTAATCATTACAGTTATTACACTTCAACCGTTCATCATTTAGGACTATTTCTATGCTTGTGTAATTTTGAACCAGCCATGTTACTACTAGATGCAGACAAAGGGAATACATTATTAACTCTGAAGATCAAAATATGAATGTGTGAAACCCTTTTCTTGTATTTTACTTTCATGTCTGTTTGCTTTAAATAAGTATTTAGCTTGGTAGATGTATATGATTTCCAGTTTCCCTGGTGAAGCTTTTGAGGCATTAGGAAAAGGCTGTTTTGCCTCAATAGGATGCAAACTTTCTAGGATGTTCATTTGTTGATATTTGGAATTGAAAATGCCATTTTTGGCCAAATATGACCTATATCGAGCCAAATGAGCCTTAGATTTGCATAAAGAACTTGAAATGAGTTTAATAAATATATAACTAATCATATAAATCATGAAAAACGTTTAGAATATGGAAATAGGTTCGTTTGTTGGTAGTTGGGATCGAAAATGCCATTTTTGGCCATAAATGACCTATATCGACCCAAATGACCCATAGGCATGCATAAAAAACTTGAAATGAGTCTAATAATCATATAACTAATCATATGAATCATAAAAAACGTTTAGAATATGGAAATAGGTTTGTTTGTTGGTAGTTGGGATCGAAAATGCCATTTTTGGCCATAAATGACCTATATCGATCCAAATGACCCATAGGCGTGCATAACGAACTTGAAATGAGTCTTATAATCATCTGATTAATCATATAAATCATGAAAGGGGTTAGAATGTGGAAAGAGGTTCGTTTGTTGGTAGTTGGGTTCAAAAATACCATTTTTGACCATAAATGACCTATATGGACCCAAATGACCTATAGGCGTGAATAACGAACTTGAAATGAGTCTTATAAACATATAACTAATCATATGAATCATGAAAAAGATTTAGAATATGGAAATAGGTTCGTTTGTTGGTAGTTGGGATCGAAAATGCCATTTTTGGCCATAAATGACCTATATCGACCCAAATGACCCCTAGGCGTGCATAACGAACTTGAAATGAGTTTCATAAACATATAACTAATCATATGAATCATTAAAAAGGTTTATAATTTGAATATAAGTTCGTTTGTTGGTAGTTGGGATCGAAAATGCCATTTTTGGCCATAAATGAACTATATCGACCCAAATGACCCTTATGCATGCATAACGAAGTTGAAATGAGTCTTATAATAATATAATTAATCATAAGAATCATGAAAAACATTTAGAATATGGATATAGGTTTGTTTGTTGGTAGTTGGGATCGAAAATGCCATTTTTGACCATAAATGACCTACATCGACCCAAATGAACCATAGGCGTGCATAATGAATTTGAAATGAGTCTTATAATCATATAACTAATCATATGAATCATTAAAAACGTTTAGAATATGGAAATAGGTTCGTTTGTTGGTAGTTGGGATCGAAAATGCCATTTTTGGCCATAAATGACCTATATCGACCCAAATGACCCTTAGGTGTGCATAACGAACTTGAAATGAGTTTCATAAACATATAACTAATCATATGAATCATTAAAAAGGTTTATAATATGGAAATAGGTTCGTTTGTTGGTAGTTGGGATCGAAAATGCAATTTTGGGCCAAAAATGACCTATATCGAGCCAAATGAGCCTTAGATGTGCATAAAGAATTTGAAATGAATCTTAGTACACTCAGAAAGTTGTTTTAGCGAACAATATAATTTTTGTTTTCGCATATGAAACTTAATTTAATTTATTGGTTTGCATGTACGGTGTTCTTTTAAAAGTTTTCCAAACTCCAAGGGAGGGGCCCTTTACCAAAGAGGAGTTGGATGAAGTTCGAGACAAGTGGGCTATTTACTTCAACGATTGTGAACTACCCTCAGTGTAATAAATAGACCAGGCTTGTAGTTATTCGTGACTCTTACAGTAAGTTTCACATAAGTTTCACATAAGTCGCCCTTGTTGCAAACAAGGGCAACTTATAAGATTATAAGTTGCCCTTAAGGGCAACTTTTGATAATTTTACAAAAGTGACCCCCCCATTGGTGGCACTTATGAAGGGCAACTTATAAGCCACTTTTAAGGGCAACTTATGATGTTTTTTCCTCTAGTGTTGGTTGAAAGCTATCCTTTTTGTGGGAAGAGCAACGAGTCACCCCACGAGCACCTTAAACAATTCGAGCACTATTGTGACACAATCAAACACAATGGTGTGACATCGGACTAGGTGAGGTTGACATTGTTTCGTTTCTCTCTCCTTGGGCATGCTAGCGATTGGCTTGACAAGGAGGTCAAGCCAAATTCACTTCGCACTTGGAATGAAGTGACTAGCGCCTTTTTGAGCAAGTTCTAATCCCATGGAAAGACGGCGGAATATCGCCACAAGATTCAATCCTTTGAGCAAAAGAGGGATGAATCACTTTTTGAAGCTTGGGACCGTTTTAAAGAGTACCAAAGGGAGTGCCCTCACCATGGGATCCCTAAGTGGTTGTTGCTTCAAACCTTCTACTTGGGGTTGAGCCCAAGTTCAAAGACAAGTCTAGATGCGGGCGTGGGAGGTGCCATCATGGACAAAACCAAGGATCAAATTGAGGAGATAATTGAGGATGTGGTCCAAAATTATCAAGCTTGGCACGTTGGTGCAAGGGACTATGATGGCAAGGGAAGGAATGATGATGGTAAAGGATCGGTTTATGCTTTGGAGCAAGCTAGGATCATTGAGAAGCTTAGCTCGAGGTTGGAGAAACTTGAAAGCACGCCAAGCCAACCACCATCACCATTTGCGGGAAGAGTAACAAGCCAACCACCATCATCATCTACAATTCCACCACCTTCGACCACTCTTCTCACTAAGGGGAAGAGCAAGGTGATTTCCTATGATACAATGCCTCCGGGCACTTCTTTTTGTAATAATTGCCAAGATTATGGTCATTTCCCCAATGCTTGTCCATTGGTTCATAATGTGTCTTTTGTGGACTATGGCCCTTCTTCTGAAGGAAACTTTGATATGGAATATGCTCATGCCTTGAATGAGAGGTCTAGAAATGATAACCCCAACAATCAATACTTTGCTAGGCAAGCACCTAGAGGGCCCCCTATGTATGGATCCCACCAAGGCTATGGCCAAGGAAGTGGGTATGATAGCCAAGGCCGAGGTGGCTATAGGGCGCAAGGCTATCAAGGCCAATCACCCTATGGTCAATCTCAAGGTCTTGGCAATCAAGGCCAATACAATCAAGGTAGTTATAATCCCAACCATCAAGGTGGAGGGGGTTACAACTACTCTTATGGGCAATTTAGGGGTGCCTCTAGTGGGGGTTATCCTTTGAACTCGGGAGGTCCATATGGTGTATCTCAATTTACACCTCCCGGATTCAATGGACCAAGGACCTTTGGCAATCAATATCAACCGAACCTTAGTGGTTATGGCATTGCACCTCCAACGCTCCCGCCTCTCAAGTCTAATCTTCAGGCTCTCATGGAGTCGTTTGTGGGGGCGCAAGCCAAGAAGAATGTTGAGTTTGAGGATGGATTCAAGCAATCCAACACTCAATTTAAGATGATTGAGACCCAAATAGCACAACTAGCTAGCACCATTAAAGAGCAACAAGTGCATACTAGTCTCCCACCCCAAGGTCAAGCACCTTAACAAATGTATTCGGTTGTGACTCGGAGTGGGATGACTCTAGATGATGGTGCTAAGCTAGTTGACGCACCTTGTTCTAGGGGTGAGGATCCTAACGGGAATGAGTCCTCGGACTGTGATATGGCCGAGGAGGAGTCTCATGTAGATGATGTGATTGATGGTGTTAAGTTGAAGGAGACTACTCTTCCTCCTCTCCTAATTCCTCCTCCCCCCTATCCTCAAAGAATTTCTGGAAATAAACTTGATGATCAATTTCACAAGTTTTGGGAAACCATTAGCAAGCTTTATGTGTCATTGTCTTTCACCGAGGCACTCAAACAAATGCCTCATTATTCTAGATTCATAAGAGATATTCTTAGTGGTAAGAGAAGTTGTTAAGCAAAGGAGACCGTGCAACTCACGGAGAGTTGTAGCGCTCTAATTCAACACTCCTTTCCCCCAAAACTCAATGATCCCGGGAGTTTTTCTATCCCTTGTAGCATTCAAAAGCTCAAATTTGATACTTCTCTTTGTGATTTGGGGGCAAGTGTGAGCATCTTGCCATATAAGACCTATGAGAAGCTCAAGCTAGGTGATCTCTCTCCTACCGCTATGTCATTGCAACTAGCCGATCAATCGGTTATGTTGCCATTGGGTAGGATTGAGGATGTTCCCCTCGTTGTTGGCAAGCTTACTTTCCTTGTTGATTTCGTCGTCTTGGACATCGATGAGGATGCCCATACCCCAAATTTCTTGGGGATGCCATTTTTGGCCACCGCGGGTGCTCTTATCGATGTGCAAGGGGGACTAATCACCTTGAAAGCGGGGGATTCAAAAGCTAGCTTCAAGCTTCCCCCTGATGAAGGATGTTTGCAAAGATGAAATGTTGTATGAAGGTAGAAACTATTGCTTGTGTTGAGAGATTTTGCTCACATGCTAAACCTTCTAACACTACTAGAAAAATGACATTTAACGACGAACAATTTCGTCGTTAAAAGCCTTAATTTTCGTCGTTAAAACCTTTAACGACGGCATGATGTTCGTTGTAACAGGTTCCGTCGTTATTGGCTTTAACGACGATGTTCGTCGTTAATAATTAATGTTTCTTAACGACGAATTACTGTTTCGTCGTTAAGTATTAACGACGGATTATCGGTTCGTCGTTAACAATCAATACTACAAAAAAGGGCAAAGAGACCCGTTCAAAATGGCCTAAGAGACCCCATTTAAGGGGGTCTCTAGGTAGGGGGGTCTCTTTATTAAAGAGACCCCCCATGTAGAGGGGGTCTCTTTGTTAAAAACAAGAGACCCGTTATTTAAGAAAATGGGTCTGTAATGTTAACCGTGCAAAAAATAATATAGAAGGGGAAGAGACCCCTTTTTAGAGATATTAGGTCTGTTTGTAAAAAAATTTAGACCCCATATTTAACATAGGGGGTCTCTTTAAATTTTTTAATATTAATTTATCCAGCAAACTCAGACCCCATATGTAAGATAAGGGGTCTCTTTGAGTTTTTTAATATTTTTATAATTAACAAACTCAGACCCCATATGTTAAATAGGGGGTCTCTTTGAATATTTTATGATTTTTTTATTATTATACTCAAGAGATCCCTTTTTATACCTAACGGGTCTCTTTTCATAATTTTTTAATAAAAAAAAAATCAGCATAAACAATTTTCGGCCAAAAATCAGCATTCAAACAATTTGGCAATTCCAAAATAATTCTTATAATTACAAAAAAATTATCCCACTATACACCAATTGTAATATCCAAAAATAAAATAATAAGTCTCAAAAGTCTACATAATTCAAAAGTAACATATTGAAAATAATAAGTATTAGCGGTGCGGGCATAAGCATATGTTCGCCTCCACCTCTGTTTGCGTGGTTTGCGAATTTGAACTTCCCTTGCACCTTACCTTCTACAAGCAACAAACCTCCATTAACAACTGAGTTAAATATGAAAACAATAATACTAGTCTCTAACATCCCTTGAACAAACCTCATGGCGTACTTTCTCAATGTTGTTTGGCTCTCTGAGAGAAAACAAGAAGGCAATGCCATCTCCATGGTTTAGCTTCCAAGCCTCTTTCATGTTCTTCTCTTTAGAGGTTTTCTTCTATGTTCCCTATATGATTCAACATGATAACCTAATAACAAATACAGAGCCGATAAACACCAAACATGTAAACTTTGAATTCCGAATCCCCAATAAACGGAACAGTAATTACATTTTTGAGGTAGAATGTAAAAATTGTTTAAACTCAAAGTTAGAAATCTGAAAATGATCAATGAACAATAAAATCTTGAAGCAATAAAGTCCACTTACATCAGCCACTTTCTTCTTGGAGCTATCTGCATAAATCCTCTAAATTGTTGAAACCAACCTTCTTTTTCTCATTTTCTAGCATTACTGTAATTTACTTGCTGCATCACCAAAGGAAATGAATCTCAGTCCCAAATGGATGTACATATACAGAGATAATATTTTTATCTTTATTACAACATTTCATACACCTATATAACTCAGACTCTTTTACATCTATATTCCAACCAGCTTTCAAAATGACACTCAGATACCTCAAATTAGGCCAAAGGTTTAACAAGATTCAACGAGAATTATGAAGTCCAGCAACAAACGTAGTTAAACAAAAACAAGTTCTCACTTCTAAGCATTAAAATGAAGAGTATACCTCAAATGGCGCAAGACCAGCCTCCCCTTCCAAATTAAGCACCGAAACACCCATGATTAACCTGAACAAATGTTCAGCTGCAGAGTAACCAGCCAACAAAGCCAAAAAGTAGTTGTAATATTTGGACCTCAAACAAAACTTCTCAGCTTTGAAATTCATGTTGGTTATCCATATTCGATATACACACAGCCCCATCATAGCTAAATGTGATATGCAAATCACAATAGTGTCTGTGGTACAGGGTGTAAAAGCTCCCAGAGCATTTTGCACCGCTGTTGCCCATACACCATTCGCCACTGGCTGGCAATACCAATCAAATGGCTTGAAAGCCATCACTAATCACCCTTCTTCCCTCAGTACACCTATATCAATATTGTAAACCTGTCTACTTTGCTTCAACATCAGATGAACCTACCCCTACAACAACTGCATCAAAACAAACCCCAATTTAGTAAAATCTGTGTGTTTACTTAACCAAAAAGACTATTACACTGAAACACAACATTTTATGGACAAGATTACAACAGCCCCAAGGGGGATATTCTTCTCCAATGGAGTTGTGCTCGTCGTTTATCACCATACAATCCAAGGGAAAGTAACAAAAGTTGGCATACAGATTAACACGAAAGAAAATGAAAACAGCAGAAAATCATTCTACTAAATTACTCATTCATGATCGTTCACTTTCATAAATCTAAATTTTACCTCTAAAAATACAAATGTTGTGCAAGTAAAGGAGTAAAATCTTGTTACAACCTATATAAACCTAATAAAAAATTAATACTATGTATATCTCTGAAGTCGTACGCCATAAATTTTTCAAACAGACGAGAGATAACCAACAATCTTCATAAACGATTATAGGTAAGAGATGGCTTGCCCCTATTCTGTTGAAACATTCTATTTTCTTTGTCCATTCATGGTACTGCAAATTACATAAAATATACCAGTCATTCAATAAATGACATTGTCACATAACATAGAATAAGACATCCTGCAACATGCATCAGTTCTTCTCGCAGAGTTTAAAGAGAGTTTAAAGAGACTGCATACATGACTACTCTTGTAGTAGATTACATCTAGAAAGACTGAATAATTCACAAAGGCATACTCCAAATCAGTTTGACTGATTTAAAAGACATAAGAGTTAAATTCCAAAATGCACCTTATAATTCCAATAACAAGGATTTCCTGCTCACTTAAATCAACCTCAAATTTCAGGTTTTTGATACGAAAAGCAGAATATAGCTCCTACTCAACTAAAAATAAGAGGAGCCCTGCACAAAAGCCTCATACGGAGTTGTGACAAACATTAACCCAAACACGCACATACTGGCATACTAACTTATAATATCTAGTCAAAGAACAACATGTAAGTTAATTAATGTGACCAATCTTGTTACATTAATCCGTTTCAGTTCCCCTGGTTCATCAATCCATCTTTCAACCGCAATATTAGTTGTGTTTTCAACGTAAATCATATTGCAGAGTGCAGGCAAAACATATATATTGTGACATCACTTGTGCAATTGTGATCCAAAAGAAGACGTCTTATATTCACTAATTGAACATTTTCTAAAATTCTAGGATTCCTAGTTTCACAAACCAACAAAAAAATATCAGAATCGTCAAGATTCATAGACACAATACTCAGAAGTCAGCAATGCAATACCTGAGATGCGGCTCGTTGGAAGTCCTTTCTTGTCAGTAAACCATTAACTTTACCATATGCCAACAAGGCCAAAGAAAAAGGCTGCAGCTTTGTACGTAGCTCTGCAAATTAGCAGAATTGAACGTATCAGATGCGTGTACTGCTAAGCTCAGGGTAATTGTCTAATTCATCAACCCGTTCAAGAAATTTGTTTACATGATTAAAATATATATGCATTATTTATACCTGGTCAGATATCAATAACATACCTCCTCCAGAGACCGGATAGGAGCTTGAGATGCCATATGCTCCAAATTAACTAGCATCGGTGACCGTCTTGTGCCGACGGACAACATTTAATACAACATTGACAATGGAAATATACAAAGCTTTTGAAGCCACCACTTTTTTCTTTAATTTAGTCAGCCTACTGGCATATTTACTGTGAAAATAAGATATAGTTATATAAATGGAAAATTTGACATATTAGCATGTTAAAGATCAAGAAATTCCATACATAAATTTATAGACAAATAGAAAGAAACTCAATGATACTTTCATCAACTAAGAACACCTTGTAAAGGCAGGTTACAATCAATTAAACGTTAAACGCCAAAAGGTACAGAGTAATAAATTTGACAAAAAAGATATCTGAATCTTTTCCTAATGCTCATATTTTCACTTTTGCCTAACATCAGGATAATCCAATTAAATTCATGCACCTCAGTAGTAAACATTGCATCAAGAGAAAGCATGAGTTACTGACAGATAAAAGAATTATAGAATGTGCAAATCTACTTTCCTAACCTAACATGAGAAAATAACGCCTTTACTTAGATAACACCATGCACGACATAACACTCCTTTTTTCCAAGGTCAATTAAGGTCGAGGATAAAGAGAAAGTGAAGTGGAAATCCACAAAAGGCTAATATTCCTAATTTTATGTCCAATGCCTGACAAACCCTCCCAGGTTTGGGAAAACATCCATCTGTCCTATGAGATTTCAGAGATTCAACCTTGTAGATATAAAGCTAAATCTTAAAAACAGATAGTTGTATCTTTGAGGACCTTTAAGATTCACTATATTATGCACAAAGAGAAACATCCAAATAATAATTATACTACACTTAAACTACCAGAGAAGTGAGAGAACGCACTCAAACTCACACTCATATAGCTCAAATAAATCACTGAAACTGTTAGATTTCGAATGAAGACCTTGAAACTTCTCAGTTGAATATGAATCTAATGGTACAGAAGGATGATAAGTTAACAACAACAGAGTAAAAGACTTCTAAAACTTCATTTAAAAATGTTTATTTTAACTTTTAGGTAATATTGTCAGGTAACTTTCTAATTAGTTGTATAATCATGGTTTGGAATCAGAATGATTACAGGGCACAACAAATTGTTCATTTGTTTGATCAATCAAGCTAAACATCTAAGCAAATGATTAAGAACACAATCATCCAAACCCAAGGCACTAATCAGGCAAAGTATTGGCTGAAAGGATTTATGCCCCCCCTACTCCCTGCCTGTTGAGGAAGGTATTTAAACTACGACATGATTCTACCTAGTATTCCTTCACTAAAAACACAACATATAATAGAGTTAGCATATGAATAATACCTTACAAGAGAACTATTAACTGGCTCATTATACGGGTAGTCGGGTACCTTGATTTGGCGATGGACCCAAGGAAATTGGGATACACCAAGGCGTCAAGCTGACGAGGGATGAACAGATATCTTACTGAGGTCTAGGTCAGTAGGTAGAGCAAGTGCACAACTATGCATCTTTAAGCAACGAATTTCATATTAAAAGGGTTTAATCCATTGAAAAGTTTTCTGGCAATGAAGTGGAAATCACTTGACACTCTAAATATATATTAACCAACAATGTTTCCTCTTTTCCTAACATGTCTTCACCGGTGTTACTCAACAAACTCATCATCATTAAAGTGGCATTAAAGTAGCATCTAAATTTGTACAAGTACCAACAAGGTTCATCTAGGACATACACGATACCTTAATATAAAAATGTGCCAATGCATTAGGTAAATCACCAATCTAGAGCATTGTGGGCACAGGAGGCTATCAAGTAATGGCATATCAGTATCAGAGAAACTCCACCACCATGGGCTAAAGAAGATCCTAGGCAAGTATACTAGCAAGGGAAAATTCTAGGGGTTGGATCACAACACACCTCCATCTATTTATTAATCGTGTAAAAAAATATTCAACTTCTCAAACTTTATGGTATTGATTAATCTATACTACACATATTAATGGATACAAAACCAATTCATACCATTCACAAGTAATTCTATGTTCACTTATATAACACGACACGGTAGTTGCTCACAACTTTGAAATGAACAATCTCTAATTTGACTACCGCAAAATCGACCATAATCAAAACCACAACAAATCAAGATCCAAATATCTACAAAAATAGATCTAAAATAAAAAATGCAAATCAACAAAACCCTAAAAATACCCCCATATTTCTATTTTTTATTCAAAACATATCGAATCATAAATTTTATTTTGCTGAAATTGAAAACAGCAAAAATAACGAGATCTTACGGTAATAAGAGATTCAGTGTTCAAAACGGTCGACTACGAACAAGACCTTCAGTAGCATCCATAGCAATAATCCTAACCATATTCTCCCGCAAATGTTCCGCAACCTCAAGAACCAGTCGATTCTGATCTGTCAAGATCCGGAGCAAACCATCTCCAAATCGGACATGGACGAGTAGGGGTAGTAGGCGATATGGTTGATAGAGGATGAAGGAGAGGGAGATTGGAATTAAGATCAGCAACGTGAGTTATGAGGAGAGAGGGTACGAAAGTGAATCTGAAAAGCGTTTAATTTCATTTGTTTATTTTAATTTAGGATTGAAAAAAGAGACCCGTGTCCTTACTTATTAGGTCTTTTTTTCTTGCCCTTTAAAAATTCTTTTTTTATAAGCGACATATTAGTGGGGCCGATGTAACGTAGAGACCCGTTGGCTTAGTTAAAGGGTCTCGTCCCTTTTAGACTTAGTGTGGCATGCGGGGTCCAATATACCTTAGAGACCCGTCATTATTAATATTAGATTTCTTATACTAAAGAGACCCGTTATGTTGTTCAAAGGGTCTTTCATTAAGGGTCTCTTTGCCTATTTTTGTAGTAGTGAATTAACGACGGATTATTGTTTCGTCGTTAACTTTTAACGATGAAATCATAATTCGTCGTTAAAAATTAACGACGAAGTTAGAACTTCATCGTTAAAAGTTAACGACGAAACAATAATCCGTCGTTAATGCTTAACAACGAAACTGTATTTCGTCGTTAAATGCTTATTCACTATGATCAATTAAACAATAACAACCAACATATCCCTTGTAAAATGTCCTTTCCAACGGGCCAAAATTTTGAATTTTGGCAATAACGACCAACTATTCTGTCGTTAATATTGCAATCATAATAATACTATTTGCGCTTTTCAAAGCACCTACATTTTCCCTTCTAAATAACTATAAATCAATTAAACAAATTAAAATTTCATTACTCAAAATATTTTTGACAATAGAATTTCAAGTTATGTCACTAGTAGAAAAAACCCCTGTTGCAACCCCCTTGTTGCAGCGTACATGTAATAATACGCTTCAACAACCAGTAGGTCAACGCGGGTCAAACTTTATAAAGGGTTGTTGCAGCGTACAAATTAATTGCCCGCAGCAAGAGAGTTTTTTGCAGCGTACAAAGTAAAAGCCCCCTGCAATAGCCCATTTATTTTGCAGCATACAGATAAAAGCCCGCTGCAATAAAAAAATTTCGCTGCAAATAAGCTAATTAAGAAAAACATTTCAATTCGGATCTCAAACCTAAGGACGCTCGATCAGTACTCCCTCTTCTTCCCTCAGCTTTCCCTGCGTACTCTCTCACCTCCTCATTCTTCTTCTTCTTCATCTGCTCTCTTTCTCTCTCCTAAATCCCTTCTTTCTCCGCCATATTCCCCCAATTCGGATCTCCTTTTCGTGAATTCTCCCCCGTTTTCTCGCCGCGGTTTCTTCCCCAGGTAACTCCCATTTCGACGCTTTTTTCTGAATCCCCATTTGTTCTAAGTTTTCTCTAATTCGTGGTTTTTTTGGGTTATGATTAGTTCAACCAAAAGGGTTATGATTTTCTTATTTTTCTTCTGTGGGGTTTGTTGAAATATATGTTTGTGGATCTTAGCCTTCGTTGTTGCACTCTGCTTAAACAGGATATGGTTCGCTGGGTTTCTTAATTGTGCTTAGGCTCAAGTATCATCGACTCGGTGCTTGCTGCTCAGATTTTAGGTTTAAAATTTGACCACCTTTCTCAATATGACCTTGTGATTTTTTTTTTCGTTCTTTTTTAGCATGGCTCCTTTGTATAAGCAGCATCGGTGTTTATAATATTATAAGGTGGAATTAATCCAGGCGTTGTTAATGCATATCTTGTGAATGGATTGTGAATGTAATGTAACACATTGATAGTTCACATTTTCCAGACAGCATTTACTTTTCTGGTTTACCCTTGTTTGGTTTTGGCTTACTTGTATACTGGGTCATGGTTTGGTTACTTCTAAATGACCTACTGAAAACATGAAATCCTGGTAGTTTTATTGCAGGCGTGGAGACCATGTTTGCTGATTTGGGACATTTTTCAGCTTGTTCAATTAAGGTATCTCTTGCATTCTGTTTTGCACTTCCTGCATATCTTGTGAATGGATTGTAACACATTGATAGTTCACATTTTCCAGACAGCATTTACTTTTCTGGTTTACCCTTGTTTGGTTTTGGCTTATATGGGTGAGGCTGCCTTCCTGTCTTGTCATAATGAAGATATTCAGAGGAGCTTCTACAAAGCTATTCCAGGTTAAATTTACTTACTGTTCCTGTTCAAGTCTCACAGATTTGAAACTTTGTTTTATTAAAGTTGTATTCCATCTTGTTTTGCAATAGAACCAGTATTCTGGCCGGTTTTCATAGTGGCTACATTTGCGGCGGTAGTAGAACCAGTATTCGGTCTGGAAAGGTAACCTTTCTTACTGTGATATTTTGCATTCTTGTCTCCAAAAACAAACTATAAATAACTATTTTGTAGTGGAGCATTCAGATCTCTTGGGAATTTTTTAGCAAGTCCTTCATGTTGGCTTTAATAAGTTCCCTCTTGTGCCTTGTCTAGCCTATTTTATATCCAAAATGGTGAGAAACTCTTGCAATACTGCGTAGGGTATGCCTTGTTGCTTTACTGTTGTGACCTGTGAGCAATGGGTGGAACCCATCTCCTACATTTTGCACGCTAAAAACATTTCCGATTTTGATTGTTAGGGTTTGATTTTTTTCCGATTTTGATTGTTAATTTAACTTGGGGACATTTATATGACGGTTTATTAATATAATGGGGAATGCCTTCATTATTGCATTTTAGACTTCAGAGATTCATATTTTGGTAAATGTATCAGTTTACTTGACTCAAGCTTGGTATGAAATGTGTGTGGATTATGATTGTATTGGACCATTGGTGTTTAATGTTTATGCTTCATGGTAATACATTGGGTTATAATGGTTTATGTTATTCAAGATTATATTCATTGACTGAAATAGGTGTTGTTGTTTAGCCTTGTTTTTCATTAAGAGATAAGCATGCTATGATTCGCTTTTCTGTTGTTGCTGCAAATTTCCCTACCTTTTTTCTTTAATAATCGACATGTGTTGGTTATGAAGCCTATTACAGATCTTAATTAATGTTTTATTTATTTATTTTTGTGCAATTTTGGCTAATTCTTTCAATTGGGTTGCTGTGGATTGATCTGCAGCAACACCTTGACTTCAATGTTGATCTGGATTGATCTGGAGCAACACCGGAACTTCAATGTTGTTTATGGTACAGTGAGCAGGCGCAAGGTCCCAATCTCAAAGTTGTGGCAGCTAAGCTGGCTACTGATTTGCACGTACTGATCTGCACATCAGTTACTTGCATTTTCCATAATGAGATACAACTAGGATAGCCAACAATTTGGGCTGCTGTCTGACCGGTTTTCCTCCTCACGCGAACATCGAATACTGGTGAGCATGTCCATCAGTCTCTAAATATTTTCTCAGAGTATTACACTTATTACATGTTTAATATGAATAGTTTTAACTTTCTAACACTCATTCCAATCTACTTATGCAAATTTAAGGCTTGTTTGGTCGTTATAGGTCATATTAGGCTAAAATGAGGCTTTTTTGCTCCCAAATATGAAATAAAGAACCTTAGGACTCATTTTAAACATACTAAATGTTTTATATGATTAGTTTTAAATTTACAAGACTTAATCCAATCTATTTATGCACATTCATGACTTCTTTGGCCGTTATAGGTCATATTTAGGCTAAAATGACATTTTCGCTCCCAACTTTGATCTAACGAACTTAAAAACTAATTTCAAACTTATTACATGATTCATATGATTATTTTTAACTTTTCAAGACTCAATCCTATCTATTATGCACATTTGAGACTTGTTTGGTCGTTATAGGTCATATTTAAGCTAAAATGAGACATTTTCGCTCCTAACCTTGAACTAAAGAACCTAAAGACTCATTTTAAACCCTTTACATGATTAATATGCTTAGTTTTACCCTTTATATGAACCTAAAGACTCATTCATATGATTATTTTCGCTCCAATTCATATGATTAGTGTTAACTTTTCAAGACCCAATCCAATCTACTTATACACATTTGAGACTTGTTTGGCCATTATAGGTCATATTTAGGCTAAAACTAGTATAATACCCGTGCGATGCACGATATAATCATCTAAATATAAATTTGTATGAAATCTGGTACACAATATCATCAAAATGGTACTTATGGATATTTTCCAAATTAAAACTAACCAAATTAAAACTAAGGATGAATAAATTTGTTGTTGCTCATTCAATTTCTTATTTATTAAAACAAATAAGGGTAGATATATAAAAAAATAAATTATTCCCACTTGTGTCAAGCATAAAATTATTTCGTTTACCCTTTACTAATTGGATAGTAATAACTACTTAATACTCGCACGGTCACCCCATCAACCTCATTACCTGATCACTTAGCACCTACACACACCACTTACTTTATTCATTTAGAGATGACTTGAGGCGGGGTTGGCTCTGCAGACACGTATCCACCAACAATTCTCTTCCCCATCTTTTCCATCAACAATAGGAACGATAGCCACCACCCCCAATCCACGTCTCGGGAGGTACAAAATAAACTCCATATTCATCAACTTTTACTCCCTTTACCTTATCATAAACATCCCACCATTTGCAACGGAATAACACAACTCGATTTCGCCCAAGATACTGGATCTCTATTATATCTGTCACTACTCCATAATAATCAATGTTCTCATCTCCATCCCCTGTGTTTCCTATAACAACCACCCCACTGTTTTGTGTACTCAAAGACATTTCACGACTTTCTATGTGAAACCTATATCCATTAACAATATAACCGGTAAAAGAAGTAACATATCGTGTTGTCCCACGTGATAATGCAAGCAAATTTTCCATTTCCATGCTTTTATTATTCTCATATAACCGCGCAACCTACCAAAAAGAAATATTTAAGAATTAATTTATTAATTTATAAAGGCAGTTCAGTTTTGTTCGTTCAGAACTGATCAGTTCTGTTCTAATCAGATCACAACTAATCAGAACTGTTCTGTTCTGTTCTGAACAGTTCTGATCAGATCAGAACAGTTCAGTTCTTGATTAGTTCAGTTCTGTTCGTTCATAACTTATCAGTTCTGTTCTGATCATATCAGAACTAATCAGAACTAATCAGAACTGTTCTGTTATGTTCTGAACAGTTCTGATCAGATCAGAACAGTTCAGTTCTTGATTAGTTCAATTCTGTTCGTTCAGAACTGATCAGTTCTGTTCTAATCAGATCAGGACTAATCAGAACTGTTCTGTTCTGTTCTGAACAGTTCTGATAAGAACATAACAGTTCAGTTCTTGATTAGTTCAGTTCTGTTCGTTCAGAACTTATCAGTTCTATTCTGATCAGATCAGAACTAATCAAAACTGTTCTGTTCTGAACAGTTCTGATCAGATCAGAACAGTTCAGTTCTGTTCGTTCAGAACTTATCAGTTCTGTTCTGATCAGATCAGGAATAATCAGAACTGTTCTGTTCTGTTCTGAAAAGTTCTGATCAGATCAGAATAGTTCAGTTCTTGTACAGTTCAGTACTTACTTCCATCTTGAACCAACTTTTAAAGTTTTTGCACCATTCCTCTTCAGAGATTCCAGGATTCGTCAATGCTTGTATTTCAGAATACTCTCTGTGAATATATTAATAAAAATTCATTTGAAGTGACAAACTTTATAAAAAAAAGAAAAGGAAGTTATTAAGAAAAGTGAAATTAGCTTAATAAAACTCGTTCTCTTACCTAAGAAAAGGCTGAACCTCATCACAATTCTTCAAAATATAAATGTGAGCGTCATCCAATTCCCCCTTCTCAAGATCTCTAACACTTGCAGCCCCTAGGCTTCGACCAGAATGACTAAAAATAGGCAGGGTATCATCATGACCTTGGCTATTTTCATAATTTCGATCAAGTCGATTAAATCAGGTCTCTATACTCTGTATATACCTAGAGCGACGATTCATGCACTCTTCTGCTACATAGCCCTCCGCAATCGAAGCCTCCGGATGAGCCCTATTCCTTATGTAAGACTTCAGCTTATACATGTATTGTTCTATTGGATACATCCATCTGAACTGAACTGGCCCTCCCATTATAGCTTCGTTAGCTAAGTGAATAGGTAAATGCATCATCACATCAAAGAAGGAAGGAGGAAAAACCTTCTCCGATTTGCAGAGAGTTATAGGAATTTGGGACTCTAGTTACTTCAAATCATCCACATTAAGTACTTTCGCACATAATAAAGTAAAGAACAATGACAACTCAATTAATGCTTCACGTACAAGTAGAGTGAGAAGACCATGTATTGCTAAAGGAAGAAGATGCTCAAGTATTACATGACAATCGTGGCTCTTCAAACCCGAAATCTTAGCTTCCTTCGAGTTTACACAATAAGATATATTTGATGAAAAACCATCAGGGACTTTTAGCTCTTTCAAAAAGTTACAGAATGTTTGTTTTTCGGAGGAGGAAAAAGTATATGGAGCCGGAGGCATATTCCATTTGTCCCCTACTTTGATAGGGTGCAATGTAGGCCGCACCCCCAAATCTTTCAAGTCATGACGTGATTTTAATGTGTCTTTTGTCTTCCCTTGAATATTCATTATTGTCCCAAGAACACTATCACATATTTTCTTCTCAATGTGCATCACGTCTAAATTGTGTCGTAAGAGATTAGTCTTCCAGTATGGAAGTTCAAAGAAAATACTTTTCTTATTCCAATTGTCCCCCCTAACTTCATGAGATATTTTTTTCTTCACACTTGGATCCTTAGACAATATAATGTTCTCGAGATCCTTAAGTTCATTAAGAATATCATCTATTGAAGAAGGTTGTGGAGGTCCTTCACGCTCGACTGTTCCATCAAATGATTTCTTATCCTTTCTCCATCTATGATTCATTGGCAAATAGCAGCGATGACGCACATAGCATTCCTTACCTCCGTGAGGTAGCCTCATTGACCGAGTATCCCTAAGACAACAAGGGCATGCTAGATACCCCTTAGTGCTCCAACCAGATAACATCGCATAGGCTGGAAAATCATTAATGGTCCACATTAAAGCTGCACGTAGCTGAAAATGACGTTGCGTTGCTGCATCAAAGGTCTGCACACCAACTTCCCACAGATCTTTCAATTCCTCAATTAGAGGCTGCAAATATACGTCAATTGCATCACCAGGACCTTTAGGACCCGAAATAAGCATTGACAAAATCATATTAGACTGCTTCATACAAAGTTCAGGAGGCACATTATACGGAATAAGGATAACAGGCCATATACTATATGATGTGTTTGAATTTGCAAAGGGTTGAAAACCATCACTAGCAAGCCCGAGCCTGACATTTCGAGGGTCTGATGCAAAATTAGGATGCTCTGTGTCAAATGACTCCCAAGCCGTTCCGTCAACTGGATGTCTCATTGTACCATCTTTCTTCTTTTTCCCATGATGCCATGTCATCAAAGAAGCAGTCTTGGAGCACATAAATAGTCTTTGCAACCTCGGTTTTAATGGAAAGTATCGTAGTGTCTTATGAGGTATTCTCTTACCATTCGATTTACACTTCTCTTCCCCATTGTGTTTGTTACTCTTCCATCTTGATGCACCACATATGTCACAGGCATTCAACTTCTCATTCTCCTTCCAATAAAGCATGCAATCATTGACACATGCATCAATTTTTTGATATGACAAACCAAGGTCTTTCATTACCTTCTTAGACTTATTATAAGACTTTGGCAAATTTGATCCCTTGGGAAGAAGATCCTCCTTTAAGAAATCTAAGAGCATGTTAAATGATTCGTTGGTCCAACGACCCAAAGTCTTAATATGAAGAAGTTTTAAGAGGGCAGACATTCTAGAACTCTTGCAACCTTCATAAACCGGATCTTGAGAATCCTTCAACAAGTTATAAAACCTTTTGGCATCTGCATTTGGTTCCTCAAGATTACTATCATTCAAGGAAGAACCAACATTATTGCACTCGGGATATAAATCCCGAATAATACCAAGCATTTCATCTAACTCGTTTCCATTTTCTTCCACGATATTATCATCCCCATCATCATCCCCATCATTATCCCCATCACACACAAGTTGAGGCTCTTGCTCCAACCTTTCCCCGTGATGAAACCAAAAGGTGTACCTTTTGACTACTCCATAAACTAGAAGATGTTGTCTCACTTTTTCTCGGTCCCCAAACTCACCATTCACACATACGCAACAAGGACAACGAATATTATCGGTTCCCAACTTTTGAAATGCATAGTCTAAAAAACTATTAACTCCCACTTCAAATGATGGGTCATTAACGTAATCTTCGATCGCCATCCAATCCTTACTAGGAGTCATTTTCCCAAAGTGAAAACAAAAAGGAAGGAAAACAGATAAAGGACCTAACTCAGCTGCAAAGAAGAAAAAAGAACCCAAATACTAATTAAGTAAACCTTAAGTGGGGATAAACCATAAGTATCTATATAAAACACCTATATCAAATGCCATAAAAAATATTAGTGACACCAGAATACAAACTATAGAACACACAAGTCTCTACTACCCATTATTCACACACAGAAGAAACAACTTAGAAACTTTTAACTTAAAACCGATCAAAGAACACTGAACATAAATACTGAGAGAAACTAGAATTAGGACACGACAATGAATTAAACAATTATTTTTAAGGAGATAATAAGTTCTTAAGGAGATAAAAGAAAAAAGCTCTATGCTCTTTTATACACAAAGGTCTAATCACATAAACCCCAACAATCATATCTCAAGAAATAGGCGTAGATCCTGCCTAGTTCTCCAGTGTTAATTCAAGCACCATTAATCTAGACATATATTTTTATTTTTATTATTCTTTTTATTATTCAAAGTTTCTAAAGTTCAGGGATAAATATTTGTTGTTAATTCAATTAGGTAGTGGCAAGTTATTAGGAAGTCAGTTTATTTGTTTAGTTGTGTTAGTGGGCTGTTAGTGGAATATCAAACATGTAGGTTCTTATGTTTTAGTTAGTCAATAATGCACTTAGCCTAAATAAAGCTTTCTAATTCAGATTCCGTCTTATAGGACATACATATTGGTTCTAGCTTTCTAATTATTGGGTAATCTGCTATTTTTTGACTTAATAAGTTTAGGAAATAACAACATAATGGAAAGGTTTGGCATTTGTACTATGTATCTAACAAATATATTAAGCATAAAGATTCAAGAGTAGTCTTTATTGGGAGTTACGGCTAATAGTTCAACTTAAGTCACCCTTGCTTACACCCTTTGGTTTTCTTAGTCGGTATATATAAGTGAATGGCGTGTGAACAGAACCTTGCAAACCAACTGATGTATGGTTTTGGACTACAATGTTGAGCATATTTATCTGACATTACAGGTGCAGTTTCATTTAGTTTGTGAAATATGGTGATATGAAATACTGTAAGACACTGGTAAGCTGAGAATTAAGGAGACAAAAATGCAATTAATTCATTATTACTAGAATCTACATAGATGAACACATTGCAAAGACATCTCCATTTAGAAAGAAGTAGAGAAACACATGAATGATCCAACAATATCCTTAAAATGAATTGAATAAGGCATTTACAAAAAGACCAGCTTAGAATGAATTGAATAAGGCACTTACAAGTAATGCCTTCTCTATTCCAAGAATTAGAGATCCAATTTGGTCAGCTAAGCTTTCTAACAGAACAACGACGAGTTCTTTTTAACACAGAAAAGACAGCAACCTACCAAGATCAGGAACAAGATCAAGAAACCTTAATACATAAAAAATATAAAATATAGTCAGAGGGATAGTAAAAGGCCAAGAATCAAAAAAAAATCATTATCCAGATCTCATAATCACAGTCAAAACCATGTATCCCATTCTCATCATTCAAGAATGTTATGAATGTTTTACTGCACAACAATCAACAAAAAAAATACCATATAGAATAATATAAAACAGGCAATAAAATGCCCCCCTCCCCTCACAACACCTCCTGAACAAATTGAATTTGATGAAATTCTAGTCTAAACATCTATGTACAGAGTTCTGATTGGGCAGATTAATGAGCCATATAACGAATTCAAGCAAATAAATACTGAGATTTGAAAACTATTCAATGTACAAAAACTATTCAGCATAAAAACAGAGAAGCAGCAACAACAACAACTGGCTCAAGTGTTGCGTACTTGGGGCCTGGTCAGCTGTTACTTGGTTAATTGAGCGTAGGAGGGCAGAGGGCTAGGAGTCTTAGACTAAGGCAGGCAAAATTCAATACAAAATTTAAGATACCATTTACACAAAAATTACCAATTCACAGTTGTTGTTTTTTAACTGGTCACTCAAATAACACAATTGGCCTAATGATCGAGTAGTAAACCAGTTTTGACTGTATTTAGAGTGCAAAGACAGCGACATGGCAAACACGATTTCCAAAGACTTCACCAACAAAGCTAAATAAACGTAGGCACACATACACACAACAGACTCACACCAACTCGCCTATAATCATACGGGTAAAGACTAAAGACAGATAAATTCGTTCAAAGTTAGACAGATAAAATAACTTTTGGGATAGTAAAAGGCCAAGAATTTTGACCTGAAGCAAACCAGAAGGAACGCGGGCAGAAGGCACACAAGAGCAGCAAAATTCCAAACGAGTAACCTGGAGAGTTGAATTTACATTATCATCATCCTCAAACAAACTGATAATGAAAATTACAGTATACGATTCAAAAAAAAATCACGTTATTTGAATTGAATTGTCATCAACCATAACAAAACCAAAAATCAAGAAACTGTAAATTTAGAAATAGGGGATTTCATGGCCAAAACATTCACCCAAAATTGAAAATCAGAATTTTCTAAAAGGAAAAGGAGACATACTCAAGAAACAATAGAGAAAAGGAAAACATACCAATCGAATTCAAGAAAATTCTTCAACCTTCGAATCCAATAATCGTCAAATCTGGTTAAGGATTGAAGATTCAGTTTTACCAATTCAATTTCTAGGAGGAATTGAGATTGAGAAGGAGAAATACTCCGATTTTTCTGAGTTTTGGTATTGACGCTTGCGAATAGGGTTATGAGTTTTGGTATCTTTCTGAGGTTTTTTTAGTTTTGGTATCTTCAATTCCGAGTTTTTTTGAGTTTTTGGTGAAAATCACCCGCTATCAAATCCCGCTTCCCATTTTGTAGGAATAACGACGACAAGTTATATTTTTATTAATTTTTAATTTTTGCTGCACGCATTAACGACGACGTTGGAATTAAAAAACAATATGTTTATAGTTTTAGGCTTATTCATTAACGACATATAGTATGCTTCTTGTTAATAAGCAGAAAATAATAGTTTTTACGACATATATTTTAGTTCGTCGTTATTAATTTGTTGTTAAAGATGCTAATTCTAGTAGTGTAATATTTTTTGTGTTTCTAAGTGTGATAATGAGCTTGCTAGGTCCTCTCTTGATGACAAGAATTTCCATGGAGTCCCATATGTGTTTGGGGATGTGTTTGATGATGTCGTGACCGTCTCCGAGATATTTGAAATGAGTGATGATGGTGATAGTGGAGCTAAACCCTCCAAGGTGATTCATGAATCGGCAAAGAAAGCTAAGCGACCCAAGTAAGCCAAGAGTCCAAAGAATGCCAAGGAGAGGCTCGGTGGTGGATTTTTTGGTTTGCACCTCTTGAATGGTGATGTCGGTAAGATGTTTGTGCCCAAAGGGGCAAAGAAATGCATATTGACTAGAATGACCCAAGGTTGGGTGAGTTTGACCCCCCTTGACTTTTGGGGGGGTCCGTCAAGCTAATGACATAAAAAAAGCGCTAACGGGAGGTAACCCGTGTAATGATTCTTGCTTTTGTCCCCCCCATGAGCTTTTGGGGGATTCGTCAAGCTAATGACGTTAAACGAGCGCTTCCCGGGAGGCAACTCGGTTGCCTAACTCTAGTCCTAATTTGTTTTTGTTCACTAACTTTTGTTTTCGTAGTTTTATTTTTCTTTTGATAAAAGAAAAGGATTTAGATTGGTTAAATTAATCGGGCAAGGCAAAAATGGCATTTATCCAGTTCTGTGCGATCGCACAGCTAATTCATGCGATCGCACAAAACTGGAAATATGGATCAGTAGCTTCCCAACAGTTCGTGCGATCGGGTCGGAATTTTGTGCGATCGAGCTCAAACCGTGCGATCGCACGGAAATTTCGTGCGCTGGCACGGGTCCGGCGACCCGGTTCTGCGATTGTGTTTTATCAGAAAATTCGTCCCCTTCTTCTTCATTTCTCACTTTCTTTTCTCACTTCTTCACCATCTTTCCACTCTTCTCTCTACTCAAACTCTTCAACCTCCATTTCCTACTCAATCTCACTCACTCATTTCACTCCAAATTAATCACATTCACAAATTCATCCTCTTCCATCACTTTAAAACCATTGATTTCAGATTTTTTTCCAAAACCCCCAATTTCTAGGGTTTTATGTGAACTTTGATTTTGTGGTTCATTGTTGCAATAGGAGCTTTGGAGTGTGCTTTTGGGTGATCTTGTCTTCCTCCTTTGCTAGTGGGTGACGATTTCTTTCCCTTCCTTCTCCATTTTCTTTGTATTTGATTTCATTGTTCATATTATTTGGGTGAATTTCTGAAATTTTTTGATTTTGAATGGTTAGAGATGCATGTTTGTTTTGTGATTACTCCTAGTTGATTTGGAGTCTAGACTTGTTATGCATGATACATTGTTAATATTTGTAAAGTCTAGGCTCTTGGTAGATTTTTGGTGAAATGTTGAATGAATTCTAGTTGATTTGGTGATTTTGGTTGATGAGTATTGATTGGAGTATACTTGTTCGCATTGAACTTGGGTGGTGTATTGGTATTCGCTTGCGGTAGCCTTGGTGGTAGATTATTAGCTTTCTTTACTAACTTAGTTTTTCCATTTGTTTTCGATTGTGGTTGTTTTCTTTGTTTGTGTGTAGATTTTTGTGCTCTAGTAGTTCATCATGATGACAAAACGTTCTAAGAAGGGGCCCAATGCCCAACCAAACAAGCGCAAGGCTCCTACCCCACCGGAGTTCGAAACTTACGGGATTGCATTCTCGGAACAACGGTTTTGGACTTACTTTGAGGAATTGTCTAAGTGGACCATCCGCCGACAAAGTTCTATGACAAGAAGGATTGTGGCATTTTGGTCTTCGGGCAACTTTTGATTACCCGAATCCTTGAAGTTCGGGATGGGCAACCAACTAGCGGCGACATTCTAATTGGTGGAATGCTCACTCTTCTCTTGAGGGCACTCCCCAATGATCCTTACAAGAACGCCCTAGAAGAGTTGGATCCGGTTCCCGGAGGGGAGTTCCTAGATTTGCGGACGCTCCCCAATGCCAAGTGGATCAAGGCCACTAAGAATGATAGGTATATTTGGAAGGTGAAGCAACGAGATTGGTGCATCCTTCCCAATCCCACCTTCTTGGACTCCCAATGTGCGGTATTTGCTTCCCCGCGATCCTCTATTCATTGCCCAAGAGGCTCGGCTTCCTCCTCCTCACCCCGCCCCGGAGTCTCCTCCTCATCGTCCTCCCCGTGGTCCTCCTCCTATCTCGGAGCCTTCCTGTAGACACCTACTTTTGTCCCCATTCCCGAAAGGGAAGGTTCGATGATGAAAACATAAATCTCCACTTGACAACGCATCTCCAATAAAATAACGAATCTCAATTCCCCTTTTCATTTCACCCGAAACCTGCTATTTATGGAAACCTGCTAAAAATAGTAACTTCCGTAATGGGTATTTGTTAAAAGTGGCAAGTCATAAAAGATAGAATCCTGTCAGAATTAGGTGTTGCACTCCAACATAAATCCTAAATGAGATAGAAATTGCGAGAGAATCCTATTCCTAATATGATTCGAAAATAAGGGTCACGTATAAATAAAATCCTAACGAGTCTAGAGTTCGTAACGGGCCCAGACGCATCCCGTCACAAGGTTAATACGCACTATAGGACTCAATTAAATCTCAAATACTCCGGATTCTAGGAATCCGAATCTGACTAAGAAAAACAGCCCAGACCCTATTTTCAACGCCTGGCTATGGGCGCCGAAATCTTCGGCGCCCAGGCCTGGGCGCTGAAAATACCTGGTACGTGTTTTTTCCTAATTCCTCGTGGATTAGAGTTCTGCAATTCTATCTTTCCACGAACTCTTTCCTATAAATAGACCCTTAAGTTCGACGTGAAAAGAACACACAACACACAATTATATTCTTAGTATTGACTCTAAACCCCTAAGCCTAAGCCTCACACTGCAAAACTGATCACGCGTTCTGTCGCAATCGATCGATAAATCGAGTAGAAGTATCCTGTCCCATAATTTGAGATTCGTTGAATAAAAGGAGAAATAGCAAAGTCAAAGTGGTTAGTTTTCTGAGAACCGTGACGCACCTCTCAAGGGTGCGTCGTAATGTGTCCCTTTTCCATGGTTTAATTGCTTTCCTCGCCCTTTTTATGAACTGTTAAACTAACTAAAATCCGATTGTTCGATCACGCTTAATAAATATGATATTTTTGGGAAATTGGATTATCATGCTAGGTCCCTTAAAACAATCTAAATCAGATAATCGCGTTCGATCTAGTACTATATGTTGCATATTGATAAAATCAACTCAGACTAGTTTAATAGTTAACGCATGTCCCTTCAATTATTTATGCTGAGCTAGTAAGGATATCCTGCCTCTGGAGTTATCGAAGAGCGAGTACTCCTCTCGGTAGTTACAGTCCCCCGAACCCTCAATCTCTACCCTGCGGGTGTACGTTGAGCGATCCCCACCACCAGGGATCACAAGGGAACCCACGGCCGTCGTGGTCAAACATAATTGCACTCCCTTTATGTCACGATAACCGGGTTTTGTCAGTTTTTCTCATTGTCGTTAAAAACTGAATGGCGACTCCTATATTACTAGTCAATTGGGTGTAAACTCACAGGAAATCCAATTACACTTGATTTGACAAAAAGAAGCGTCACACCCACGAGGGACGAGGTCACGCATTAGCCTCGTGCTTTTTCGACCCCCTCACAGTGGCGACTCCACTGGGGATAGTGAAGGAAATACTCGTGCTCGTAGGTAATCAAAATAGCCGAAGGGTGAAACGATCCTACCCCGCGTTTATTTCCCAATCAAGTTGGGACGACCTGAAAATCAGCATATTAATGTGAACGGGCAGAACCGCATAACGAATCTTGGCTCCCTTGGTGTTTCATCTTGGGAGTCGGGACTAAGGATACCCATCGCCAACCGGGGGGTGCATACGCTTCGAATGTTGTCCACTCGGCACTTTCGCTAGTAGTACACGCGTCCCAAACCCAATGGCTCGCCCATTAGGTCCCTCTCGCCTGCATGCCGCCTTGGCTTGCACTTGCGGGTTGGCCTCTTGAGCGAAATTCGTCTGCTGAAGACACTACCTCGACCGGGGCATGTGTTGGATCTACGATACAAGTGGTACCAAGCCAGGCGCAAATAACTACCCATAGAAGCCTATCATAAACTACATGACATATTATTATTGCCTCATGATGGAATGTTAGTTATGTGTAGCGAAATATATGATTGTGTGTGACAAACTGTCCTAGAAAAACCAACGACCTTAAAAATTGCCCAAACATTCATAAACCAATTTGCCAAAGAGTTATGCCGAAATACGTGTTTCGCAAACCCGAACGATCGCCACAAAAATAAGCGACGCTCGGGATGGCCTGTAACGAATCCCACAAACGCTGCACAACGCGTAAAGGACGTTATTAGGCAAGCACGCAAAATCAAAGTCGCATAAACAAAAAAGTAGACGCAAACAGAAAACGAGAACCAGCCAGGGACGCATTCTCAGCGCCCCTGGCTGGGCGCCAATATTTCTCACGCCCACTGCTGGGCGCTGAAGTTGCTGCCTGGCCTTTTGGTCAGGCGCAGCAGCCTCGGTGCCCGCGCATGAAGGAAATACGTAGCAAAAAAAATTTTCGTGAAAAAATTGCTACGAGGGCGTATGAAAAAGCACTCGATTCTAAAAGCGACTTATAAAAAATATATAACTCTTTGTGTCGTTGTTAGGCCTCCTACGACGACAATGCTCGGCATCAAAACCGAACATGCTAATAACTATGAAGTTCACATGGGCAAAGTATTAAAAAAATTATGTTCAAATGAAGTTTTCAAGGAAAAAATAATGTTCGAATAAAAAAATAAATCCGAGTCTAGACTAGGCTATGCCAAAGTACAATCTAAATCCTAAGTCTTAGTTGTCTTATCCATAGAATCGGTCCTAATGCTTGGTGTCGTTCTGCAAGTTAAAAGGTTAAACAATATTGAGTCTCCATTCCTAACATTTAAATCAATAAGCACCCATATGTAATTGTCATCCCTTGCTAAGAATCTACGGCCTCAATGCTCTATCTCACCAATAAAAAGAATATGTTATGTATTCGCAAAATGGAAACAGTCACATTCTGGAAATCATTCCCCCATAGTCGCACAACCCCCAAAGTGAACCTAGGGTGTCAATACCATTAGCAAAAAAATTAATGGCCTCGAGGCTCAAGATCACATTGGGTCACGAATATCATAGTCCTCTCGAGCCACTCGCTCCTTTAAATACTCCTAAGTACGGACTAAAAGATTTTCCATGAATGCAACATGACGAACCATGAAAATACCCAAATCAGCATACCATGAGGCTACCATTGGGGTAAAGCAATACACACTAAGAGAGAAGCCGCACTAATGATTCTAGTCTTGCAAAAATAAAAATTCGATCTCCCCAACTAACTACCTTGCCAACATTAAGCAAAATGGCGCATGACAAATGAACACCCAAGGGTTAAAATCTAAAGTGTCAACCAACGAAAGTTATGGTCCAATTAGCCTAAGTCTGAGAGTTGCTTGGTTAAGTATTATAGGCTTACACCTCGTCATTATTTTTGAGTCTAGGCCACCTCCTTGTATTCATACACGGGTTATAATCAGAAAGATTAATGATAGTTCGAGTCTAAATTACAATTTCCAATTAAATCCCAGAAACTGGAATCTGAAAAGAAACAAAAAATTATTTCCGATGTAATTCTTTCGTTAAATTTCAATAAGGTAAAAACAACATTTTGAATCTACGCTATTTGCACATTTTAAGAAACGACTAAATACGCTTGCAAAGTAAGACAATTTAAAAGTCCACCCTAGGCCTACTAAAGCTAAAGGTCCACCCTAGGCCTACTAAAGTTAAAGGTCCACTATAGGCCTACCAGACGAGGCTCACTCAGTCTCGCCTCGTGACTCAAAGACCACAACCATCTACCTTTTAGCCTGAATAAAAGAAAAAGGGGGGGAAATCCCGAGCAAAAAAGAAAAATAGAAAGAGAAAAGGGAGAGCGAAAAGAGCAAGCCATAAAATACTTAGCCCGTACCTCCCAAAGTGCGAAATTTACACAAGTGAAATGAAGGAAGAGAATTGAGTCAACCAATCCAAATCATAAAGTTCTACGATGTCTACCCTTTCCAAACCTTATGTTCTTAGACGCCTTCGCTCTGGGGTCCCTATTCAGCTCATTTAACACATCCATGTTCTCATTGCCAGAAACCAAGAAACCATTACCTTGACTCTTGTTCCTGAACTTGTTGTCAACCGTAAACCACGCACGGCCATTGACACGTGCGTCATACCCATTATTTCCAAAGCCCAAACCCGTTCTTACACCACCATTAGCATAATGACCATATAACTTGTGTGGATACATCCTGTTGATATACCCTTGAGCCGTCCTCATGCTACTCATTGGCCTTGATTGATGTAAACTCGTGACACTAGCTTGGGGCTGCAAATTGTGAGCCCCAGCAGATATAATCCTCATGCTTGACCAATACCTATACAAATTATCCTATCTCATTCAACCCATCCTTCAAACCGTCTTGAGTCACGAATAAAAAAGGAAAACAAATGAAAAGTACAAAAAAGTAATAAATAATAAAAAAGGGAACTTTGCTTGCTAAATCTTTAGCGCCCCAGCCTGGGCGCTGAATCTCTCTGCTTGCTAAAATTTGTCCAGAAGTGCTCGTCATTTTATCCGCACATACACGGAAAAACAACGAACACTTGGAGGGGTACAACACGTATCCAGATATACGTACCAAAAAACACATGAAAAGATTTTTGTGCAAATACATGTACTTAAAAATATAAAACAAATTTTTGGCTTACGGCAAGGCGGCAGATTAAAATAATAATAAACTTCACTTATTCTACCGTTTCAAATAATATGTTTCCATCTCAGAACATACTTATCGAATTCGGCATTCTAAGAAACCATTTTCTAGGCTAAGAACTACGCAAGACCTGATTCCAAATTAAATCTATTTAAGGCGGATACGTAGACAATCCATGATTCGGTCCAACCAATTTGTAAAAACGTTAAAGCCTATAGAATAACAAGAATAAGAAATGGAGTCCCTTATTGAAATTTAATTACTTGCAATCCAAGTCGAAAGAAAAATTTAAGTCAAAGGAAGAATCCAAGTCGTCAAGATGCCAAAACGAGCACACATCGAAAAATAATAAGGGCACGTACCCTTGCCAAAAGGAGCACTCACACTCCTAGGCACCTAGCCAAGACTCAAAAGATCGCTTTGCCTCAATTGAATGGGGGCTAGCGCAAGCGTCCATGACCTCTAAAGTACTCGACTTGACCCTCCCTAAAGCAAACTAACTCACTTAAAGAATTTCTTTCACCACTAGACATAGTCGTTCGCTTAAAGACCTTCTTTCACCACTAGACACAGTCATAATCGCCAACAAGTAGTAAAGGCAGTAAGCTTGCAATAAAGAGGATTGTCCTACGGCATCGCCCCATCGTTCCTTCGAACTCAGGGCACCCGTTCACGGTAATTCAAATGCTTGCGAATCCCCTTTGAAAAAAAAAACAACAGACATTGTCAATAGTACTTGGCACTTAACCAAGGCTCACCCTACTCAGACATATGACACGGGCATCTAAAATCGAAATCAGAAAGCATCATTAATGGGAAAACATAACAACAACTGGGGGCTAAAAATTGAAATGAAAGAGGTAGGGAAAGAACTAAGTATACCTTGACCTTTTGTGCAAACATACACCAAGTAAATCTAAAGTCGATTTGAAAACGGTTTATATTCCCGCAATTCTGGAAAAGATGGCCCTAAAAGCCTAAAGCATATGCCAAACGGGCACAAGTGTATCTTGACGCCTGCACCCTGGCCTCCAGCAAATCCTTAGACAGCATTCCAAAAATCGTAACAGTATTTTGATTCACTCAAGTAATCCTGTGCGAACCCTTCTATAAGTCAACTTACTTAGGACACCTCGGATTTTACACAGTAGGATTCAGATTTTAAATAATTTTCAAAATATTTTCAAAGACTTCCTCGAACATAATAAATTGTCGTTGGTTTAAGCTAAGTATGCGTTTATCTCAATGTTGCAAGTGAGTCAAAAGATTTCTAAATATGATTATGGGTAGAGAAAGGAACCTAGCTTTTGGTCAAGGCACACTTCAACATGTGACTACCTTGACCATGGCAATGTCGCACAATACGACATTTACAAGAGAAGTAGCAAAATCACTACTCGAACGTACCTCGCACTAAACGAGTCTGGTTCAAACTATTCGTAATCCATGTCACCATGAATGCATTAAAACGTATGCCAAGCATTATAGCACCAAGCCAATCCCGTAGCTACAGTTGGGGGCTTGAGAAAAACACTATAAAAATGCTCGAAATGACAATTTTATCGCAAATTCTCGACGCTAATGCTATACATACGTCATAGGGGCACAATCCTAAGGTTTGATCATGTAAAACGAACCTTAGAATGGCTACAACCCCTCCCAAATTCTAAACACTACTTAGAATACATAAAGTCACCCCACTAACAAGGGTAACTGAAAATCGCGAGTCACCAACACTCCGATCAAACTACTGCACATAACGCTCGCCCTATAAGCGCCCGTTACACAGTCTACCTCGTTCCAAAGCAAAAGCGAAAGAAAAAATAAGTATAAGAACTGTCAAAATATAACCAGATATCATTTTCAACGCCCAGACCTGGGCGCTGATATCTTTAACGCCCCAGCCCGGGCGCTGAATCTTTCTGCTAGCCAAGTTTTTCCCAGATATAAAAATAAGAAAGAAACACCTATGAATCCTCGCATCGAACGAAGTAATAAGCCGTGCAAACCCACGCAGAAGGTGCTACACTTGTTCAAACACCTGAACGAGGCATGATGAAGTACTCAAATGCAAAAAATAATAATGTTATATCCCAACACCTGGAGAAATGTTCTAATACATGCGGTTAGGCCGCACAAGCCTACGTCGCACCATAAGTTCAACCATCCCACGGTACAAGTCTAAAAAAAAGAGAGTAAGGCATATTGCACTAATGCAGGCACGACCAAGAGCATGTGTAAAAGAGGCAAAGACTACTTATCGCCCAAATTCAAAATGCAAGCCACACGACTTCTACATTAAGGATTAAAGGTAGCAAAATATTACCTACCACGGAAGGGATAGCTCGCACCTACACGAGCGGAACCCCAAGGCATCTTTCTCAAAAGAACCTACCAAAAATCGTACGCCAAAAGGAAGCATCCCAACATGCATACTTGGGGGCTCCAAGCTACGAAACAACCATAGCAAAATAAAAAAAAATCTCGGAAAAAATGTTCGAACAATCGAAAGGGCACGATGTTTTAGCCCACTTCATGAATGGACCTGGCCCCTATCAAGCTTCTAAGCAAACTATTCAAAATCAGTCATTGTTCAAAAAAAATGATTCAAGCAAACTGATTAATGGACCGCACACGACGGCAATTCTATGAACGCTCGTTCGCACATACATATCATCATTCTAAGTATCGAACATTCACGAACGCGTTCAAAAGAAAAAAAAAATATATACAAGAGAGATCAAAATCTTACGCCTCGAGGTATGTTCCTCGAGCCAAATAGACTCGCCCAACTATTGCAATAACTGTACGCCTTAAGAGCAACAGTTCCTTAAAATAATCGCCCCAAAGCGACAAGCACCGTAGTCCACCAATCGGCTACGGCTTCTCAAGAAAATCATCACGTTCTAAAAAAAAGAAAAAAAAAAAGAGAAGAGAATACATAGAACTTCCAAGTGAAATAAACGAATGAACAAGAGGCCAACTGTGTCATCAAAAGACCAGCCGAAACAACATTTTCAACGCCCCACCTGGGCGTGAATTATTTCAACGCCTAGGCCTGGGCGCCGAAAATGAACCCAGGCTCAAAAATGGCCCTAACTTCTATTGGGCCCTGTCGCATCCATTTGACTCGAAAATTGCCAATTTCCTTACTGAAAGTTGCACCTCACGACTTTGTCAAGAGTAGCACACCACTACGAAGATCGCTCGCACTTACGAGCACGATCCCAAACACAATCAAGGACATTACAAAATGCGTATCCCCAAAGTTAATTCACGCCCAGCACGAGTACTTGGTGGCTCGAAAGAAAAAAATATATCTAAAAAAAAAATGGTATGCAAAGTTAATTCCCAGACTACGCTGTACAAAGTCTCGTGTTTGGAAAATCTCAAAAGAAAAAGAACCGGTTTACGACCTCAGAAAAGGGTCGTCATTGACATTTGTACATGGTCCTCTGATCAAAGACCAAGTAGTGGCAAAAATCGAGCCGTAAAGACTAGCTCAAAACCACGAAAGCAGACGGTCGCAAGACAAAGGTCCGTCTGAACACGTTGTCAGCCCACGTTCAGGTTACAACTAAATTCGAGCATCCCTCGAAAGAATTCGCTCTTGCAAGAATGAACAAAAGAAATTCTCAAAAAAAAAGAAATCAAAATGAACAAAAAATAGAGACTTGCCCACCTCAATCAGGCAAGATCGCGCCGCGAACCACGCAAGTTCCAAATCAAGGAAAAAACGAATTCAGGGATGTCCACCCTTAGCGGACAGGGCTCGCCCACCTTCAGCAGGCGGGGTCTGCGTCACTAGCCGCGCAGGTCCTCAATTTTCCAAAAATGAAATTTTCAAAGTTCAAAATAAAACAGGTTCGCCATCTTTAGCCGGCGGGGTCTACGTCACAAGCCGCGTAGGTCCTTATTTTCAAATTTCAAAAACATGATTCGTCCACTTTTTCGGACGGGGTGTCCACCCTTAGCGGACAGGTTCGCCATCTTTAGCCGGCGGGGTCTACGTCACAAGCCGCGTAGGTCCTTATTTTCAAATTTCAAAAACAAGATTCGTCCACTTTTTCGGACGGGGCGTCCACCCTTAGCGGACAGGCTCGCCATCTTTAGCCGGCGGGGTCTACGTCACAAGCCGCATAGGTCCTTAGTCGCCGCAGCGATAACTTTTTCGGTTTTCCCTTTTTCCAAAAATTAAAGGATCGGTTTTCCCTTTTTCCAAAAATTAAAGGATCGGTTTTCCCTTTTTCCAAAAATTAAAGGATCGGTTTTCCCTTTTTCCAAAAATTAAAGGATTGGTTTTCCGTTTTTCCAAAAAAGAACGATGAAATTGGTTTTCCCTTTTTTCCAAAAATTAAAGGATTGGTTTTCCGTTTTTCCAAAAAAGAACGATGTGCTGGATTTTCCTTCGTTTTACGTCCCATAACAACAAGGGGGTTTTCTCGTTTAACTAGCCTTGAAAATGAGAATCTTTAAAAAATGTTTTTTACCTCGTGGTTGGGCTCGGCCAGGCCCAATTACACTTTATAGCTTTGATTTCGAAAACATCTGTAGCTACTCCTAATGACAAAAGTGAGGGAGTTTCTACGCCTCTTTAGATACTTCCAATGACAAAGTGAGGGAGTATTCTATACTATCCGTTGACAAATCCCAATGACACGTGAGGGATATGTCGACATTTCAAGTGATGACCCTTAAGTCAAATGTTATCACTCGGGGGCTCGTGAGACCCTCGCAAAACAGGTCACATACACCATGGCTTGTGTGGTGGACTCCGTCCAGTACTTTGACCATCGTCTCATCCCGAGACTCAGTCAAAGTGGGGGCTAACTGTAGACACCTACTTTTGTTCCCATTACCGAAAGGGAATGTTCGATGGTGAAAACGTAAATCTCCACTTGACAACGCATCTCCTATAAAATAACGAATCTCAATTCCCCTTTTCATTTCACCCGAAACATGCAATTTATGGAAACCTGCTAAAAATAGTAACTGCCGTAATGGGTAGTTGTTAAAAGTGGCAAGTCATAAAAGATAGAAACCTGTCAGAATTAGGTGTTGCACTCCAACATAAATCCTAAATGAGATAGAAATTGCGAGAGTATCCTATTCCTAATATGATTCGAAAATAAGAGTCACGTATTAATTAAAATCCTAACGAGCCTAGAGTTCGTCACGGGCCCAGACGTATCCCGTCACAAGGTTAATACGCACTAAAGGACTCAATTAAATCTCAAATACTCCGGATTCTAGGAATCCGAATCTGACTAAGAAAAACAGCCCAGACCTTATTTTCAACGCCTGGCTCTGGGCGCCGAAGATTTCGGCGCCCAGGCCTGGGCGCTGAAAATACATGGTACGTGTTTTTTCCTAATTCCTCGTGGATTAGAGTTTTGCAATTCTATCTTTCCAAGAACTCTTTCCTATAAATAGACCCTTAAGTTCGACGTGAAAAGAACACACAACACACAATTATATTCTGAGTATTGACTCTAAACCCCTAAGCCTAAGCCTCACGCTGCAAAACTGATCACGCGTTCTGTCGCAATCGATCCATAAATCGAGTAGAAGTATCCTGTCCCATAATTTGAGATTCGTTGAATAAAAGGAGAAATAGCAAAGTCAAAGTGGTTAGTTTTCTGAGAACCGTGACGCACCTCTCAAGGGTGCGTCGTAATGTGTCCCTTTTCCATGGTTTAATTGCTTTCCTCGCCCTTTTTATGAACTATTAAACTAACTAAAATCCGATTGTTCGATCACGCTTAATAAATATGATATTTTTGGGAAATTGGATTATCATGCTAGGTCCCTTAAAACAATCTAAATCAGATAATCGCGTTCGATCTAGTACTATATGTTGCATATTGATAAAATCAACTCAGACTAGTTTAATAGTTAACGCATGTCCCTTCAATTATTTAGGCTGAGCTAGTAAGGATATCCTGCCTCTGGAGTTATCGAAGAGCGAGTACTCCTCTCGGTAGTTACAGTCCCCCGAACCCTCAATCTCTACCCTGCGGGTGTACGTTGAGCGATCCCCACCACCAGGGATCACAAGGGAACGCACGGCCGTCGTGGTCAAACATAATTGCACTCCCTTTATGTCACGATAACCGGGTTTTGTCAGTTTTTCTCATTGTCGTTAAAAACTGAATGGCGACTCCTATATTACTAGTCAATTGGGTGTAAACTCATAGGAAATCCAATTACACATGATTTGACAAAAAGAAGCGTCACACCCACGAGGGACGAGGTCACGCATTAGCCTCGTGCTTTTTCGACCCTCTCACACTTCCCCTAATGAGGGTGGTATGTCATCTTCCTCCTCTCCTTTTGATTTACATGGCTTACAATCTACCCTTGCGGCTATCTTGCAAGGGCAAGAGGACCAAACTCGTACCTTGGCCACTCTTTCTCCTCAAGGGAGCCGCACGGGAGATTCTTATCCCGATTTTGACTCGTCCTACTACGGTAGGCGGGTGTACGATTTCCATGTTGACAAAGGGGACTTTTCCCCCTATGTCAACTATCCTTATCACCCTCCCCAACAAGGGCCGTCCCTAGTTGGAATGAGGAGCGTACACCCACCTACCCGTATTGGATGGGTCCCTCTCAACCCGGTGTCACTCCCACCTCCTTTCCGCCCTATGACTATACTATGATGGGCGGGAGTGACTACCGTGGTGACCCTATGTACCCCACTACCCCACCGGTGGATCGGCCTAGTGAGTGGCCCGAGGATTTCACCGGATGGCCCAAGGGGTATATGTGAGGTTAGGATGGTCCCCGAGGAGAGCCACCCCATGGCAACTACCCCCTTCGGCCCCATTATGGTTGGTCGCCTTATACCGACACATCGGGTCCCGATGTTGAAGGAAATATGTCCTTCACCCAAGGTGCATTAAGTCTAATACCAAGGTTCAGATTAATTGCAAACAATTAATTCAGTGAGATCAAGTGATCGGAACAGCTAGCTGGAGCAATGCTTCCGATCAGTGAGTTCTAATGGATATTGAACTCACAACTTACTCTTGACTGAACCTACAAGGTCACACCAATGACACGTAACCGATCACCGGATTAAATAAATCGGAAATTCATTTAATAGCTTTTCGGGATTTAAGTTTGAAACGTATTATACGATACGACCTTGCGTCGGAATCGTATATCGTATCGCGAATATTCGTAAGCTAGGCGAGACGAATAAATCGTATCTTACGACGGTGATTCGTCGTATACGAAACGATAAATAAATATATCGGAAATATATTTAATCGCGAATACGAGGAGCGGCCCACGAGCTGAGTGCACGAAGCACTCGAGGCCCATGGGCGCGCGCATAGGCGAGCAAGCAAAGCGCGGCAGCAGCGAGGCCCAAAAGGCGAGGGCTGTGCGCGTGCGAGCGGGCCGAGACCACGACACAAGCAACAGCGCGGCCCACGACCCTTCGCTGTGCGTGTCCGTGTGACTTGGCGTGCAAGCTTGCTAGCCGGCCTTGCCTCTTGGCTTGGTCGGTTAGTAAGGTTATGAAAATAACCTTACAACCTAATTTCCACCTTAACACAATCACAATTCAGATTACACACAACCCTAGGAGAAAACAGAGAACCCTAATTCTCTTTGTGCCTCCATAGTGTATTCATCCCAAAAGGCAAAGTATCTTGATCAATTGTCTAAGCTACGATAATCAAGAAGGATCTGAACGTGTCGGTGAACCAAGTAGAGGAACGACAAGTGGAGTTCTTTGTTCGTGTTTGTTGACATATTATTGTGGAAAACACGCTTCGAATGTAAGTTTGCTTAATCTGTGCTTTATACATGTTTCCTGGCTTTGGGGATTGTTCCGCACATGTTATTATGTTTAACTGTATTCCCTTACAGATGTGGACCCCACCTACAATTTCACCCCCTTCACCGACGACGAGGCTCGTGCTCATCGTATTGAAAGGGATGAACATTGGAGGATTTATGATTCGAAGGGTAAAGGGCATGCCCCGGGCCCTTCTTCTTAGGGTTCACTCCATTTCTCCTCTATCTTGATGTGATGGTATGTTGTGATTAGCTTGGGGGAGAAATGCGGAGTGGGGGTTTGCTATGAGGACCCTTTGATGATGGTTGGTGTTGTTGGTGTTCTTGCCACTTTGTGTGGTTGTATATATGATGAGCTTATGTTAGTTTTTTAATTTTTTTTTTTTTTTTTGGGGTGTGTTTTGGCCATTTGGCCCTTGTCTACTAACATTTTTTCGTTGTTGTATTTGAGTTGTTTTTGTTATGTTTCATTGCGGTGGGTTCACACTTTCCACCATTGCCTTGTCCGTCGATTTTTCGGTGAGTTTGGTTCGGTTTTCACCGATTTTTTGCGGGACTTGCTCCCACGCCATTTCCGGTAATATCCTTCTATCTCACCTGCATTATTTGGGATGGGCATATTTCTTGTGGTGCATTTGGTTGGATGGGTAGCTGGGCCCCTCCATAGTTTTGTTTTAGGCCTTGGGGACATGGCCTAATTCAAGCTTGGGCGAGTTTTGTTGTGTGGTTGCCTATTTGTGATGCTCATTTCTATGAAATCATACCTAGTGTGCATTTGTATATATTAGTTTCTTTGTTTTTAGTTTGATTTTAGTTTGATTTTTGTTTTCTTTTCTTTTCTTTTGATTCTTTTTGTTTTCCTTTTGTGTGATTTCTTCTTTTCTTCTTTTTCTTTCCTTTTTCTTTGTTTTCCTTTCCTTTTGTCATGGCAAGTTTTTGATTTGTGCAAATTAAATTGGAACTTGCAGGTTAGAATGCTTTTATTCCTAATTGGTAGATATTTGCACGGTTTTCAATGTCTTGGGTCGAATCTAGGATTTTGGTGTTAAGAAAGTTGGTTGAACTTTGGGTAGCATGCGTCTTGAACCCTTGGCTTGTGGTAGATGGTGTCGATCTCTCTAGTGACTTGAAACCAGAGAGAGTGGTATTTGCTCCCATTGGTGAGGATCATGTTCATATTAGCCCAAACACATTGTTTTCATATATTGAGTGGCATGGATCCTTGGCATTGACTTTCTTATCTCCCGAATTGACTATTTCCTTCCCGAGACCGCGACCGAACTACTTTAGGGGACGATAGAGGCATTTCTTTCGGTGACTATTTTTCTTTTTAGTTTAGGACTTTATTTTCTATTTTTCTCATATATTTTTGTTTGCATTTTCCCACTTGCTAGCCATTTGAGCCTTTCCCCTTCATTTCTTATGAGCACATTACATGCCTATTAGCCTTTGTTTTATTTTCACCCTTAGAAGTGATAGTGAAGCTTGAGTTATGATGCTTGTTGGTTATGAATGATTATGCAAAGTTGAGGAATGATTGTTGATTGGTATGAATGGCAAGTTTTGGAAATTATGTTGTATATAGTGAATAAATGATGCATATGCAAAAAGAGAAAGGAAAATTTTAAAAAAGCCAAAAATAGAGAAAAACAAGGCAATGAGAAATGTTTCATTTGAAACACAAAAAAAAGAAAAAATCAAATCAAGAAAAGTTCAAAAAGAGTTCTAGTTTAGTGTAGTTGTTGAATAAGCTTGGGGGTACCCCAAATAAGTGGTATGAGTTTGTTTTGGTTCGATTTGCTTGAGTTGAGTTCATTCATTGCGCTTCACTTTAGGTATGAGCACCAATTACCAAATTTGTTCCACACCTTACCCCTAGCCTACGTTACACCCTAAAAATTCCTCTTCACCCTTTTGAGTTGAGTCATTGCCGGTGGAGGGAGGATTTGGTCAAATTTATGGAATGAGATTGTCATGCTAAGATGTCGGGTAACCTTCTCTTCTCCCTTGCAAATCTTGTTTTTCGGCGCCTTCCCGACGTCATGAGAAACTATTCTTAAGGGTGGATGGGATCTAGAGATTTGACGTGGTATGCTCGGTTGAAGGGGAATTGATAAGTGCTTACCCTTAGTTCTCTTTGCTTGGCATTTGAATCTTTCACTCGACTTAGGACATTGGCTAGCGTGCATTCGTTTATTTAGTTAGTAATATTAGCATTCTCTCATGCTTGTTCCATAATAAAGGCCCTTATCTTGAATTTTGTAGTTTCATTTTTCTTTCTTTTCCATTTTCTTTTCCTTTCTTTCTTTTTCTTTTCTTTCTTTTTCTTTTCTTCCTTTTTATTGGTTTGTTTTTCATTATAGGTCTTGCCTTGATTGAGTTTTTGGAAGAGTTATGGATGGTTCTCTTTAGAAACCCTTGCGAGATCCCACTCGCCCTCTGTAGACACCTCTCCCGAAAGGGAAGGTTCGATGATGAGAACATAATTTTCCATTTGGCAACGCATCTCCTATAAAATAACGAATCTCGATCACCCTTTTCATTTCAGCGAAACCTGCTATTTATAGAAACCTGCTAAAAATAGTAACTGCCACAACGGGTAGTTGTTAAAAGTGGCAAAGTCATAAAAGATAGAAATCTGTCAGAATTAGGTGTTGCACTCCAACATAAGTCCAAAAGAGATAGAATTGGCAAAGGAATTCTATTCCTGCTATAATTCGGAAATAAGAGTTAAGTATTAATTAAATTCCTAACGAACCTAGAGTTCGTAACGGGCCCAGACGCATTCCGTCATAAGTTGATACGCACTAAGAAACTCGGATAAGTCTCAAAAGCTCCGTGATTAAGAGTCCAAATCTGACAAAAAGCTCGGCTCAGATCCTATTTTCAACGCCTGGGTCTGGGCGCCGAAATCTTCGGCGCCCAGCCCTGGCCGCTGAAAATACCTGGGGACGTGTTGTCTCCGAATTCGTTTTGGATTCGGATTCTAAAGATCTATCTTTCCACGAACTCTTTCCCTATAAATACAGGCTCAAAACCGACGTGAACAGAACACACAATTCATAATCTGAGTATTGACTCCAACCCTAAGCCTAAGCCTCACGCTGCGAAATTGATCCCGCGTTCTGTCGCAATCGACCCAAAATTCGAACATAACGTATCCTGTCCCTTGTAGCTGATGAATTAAGCCTAAATACTGGAACACTGCTCAGAAACCCGTGATTCGTTAAATAAAAGGAGAAATAGCAAAGCCAAGTGGTTAGTTTTCTGAGAACCGTGACACACCTCTCAAGGGTGCGTTGTAATGTGTCCCTTCGCATGATTTAATCGCTTTCATCACCCTTTTATAAAATTGTTAAACTATTAATTTGATTGATCTATCACGCCTAATAAAGATAATACCCTGGACAATTGAACTATCATGCTAGGTACCGTAAATCAATCTAAATAAGATAATCACGTCCGATTTAGTATTATGTGTTGCATATTGCTAAAATCAATTCAGAATAGTTTAATAGTTTAAACGCATGTCCCTTCAATTATTTATGCTGAGCTAGTAAGGATAACTTGCCTCTGGAGTTATCGATGAGCACTCCTCTCTGTAGTTACAGTCCCCCGAACTCTCCATCTCTGCCCTGCAGGTGTACGTTGAGCGATCCCCACACCAGGGATCACAAGGGAACCTATGGCCGTCGTGGTCGAACATAATTGCACTCCCTTTATGTCACGATAACCGGGTTTTGTCATTGTCGTTAAAAACTGAATGGCGACTCCTATATTACTAGTCGATTGGGTGTAAACTCACAGGAAATCTAACTACACTTGATCTGACAACGTCACGCCCACGAGGGACGAGGTCATGCATTAGCCTCGTGCTTTTTCAACCCCCTCACAGTGGCGACTCTGCTGGGGAACGTTAATGAAATAATCGTGCTCGTAGGTAATCAAAATAGCCGAAGGGTGAAACGATCTTACTCCGCGTTTATTTCTTTATCAAGTTGGGACGACTTGAAAATCAGCATATTAATGTGAACGGACAGAACCGCATAACGAATCTCGGCTCCCTTGGCATGTTTCATCTCGGGAGTTGGGACTAAGGATACCCATCGCCAACCGGGGGGTGAATACGCTTCGAATGTTGTCCACTCGGCACTTGTCGCTAGTAGTACACCCGTCCCAAACCCAATCGCTCGCCCACTAAGGTCCCTCTCATTGGTGCATGCCCCCTTGGCTTACATCGTGATTGGCCTCTTGGGACGAAATTCGTCTGTTGAATGCACTACCTCGACCGGGGCATGTGTTGGATCTACGATAGAAACGGTACCAAGCCAGGCGCAAATATTACCCATAGAAGTCTATCATAAACTACGTGACATATTATTTTTGCTTAATGTTGTAATTTTAGTTATGTGTAGCGAATTACGTGATTATACTGTGATTGTGTGTGACAAATAACGCTAGAAAACCAACGGCCCTTAAAATTTCCCAAACATTCATAAACACCGATTGGCCAAAGAGTTATACCAAAATACGTGTTCCGCAACCCCGGGCTATCGCCACAAAAATAAGCAACGCCTAGGATGGACTGTAACGGATCCCACAACGCTGCACAACGCGTAAAGGACGTTATTAGGCAAGCACGCAAAAATAAGTCGCATGTACGAAAAAATAGACGAACAGAATACGAGTACCAGTCAGGGACGCATTTTCAGCGCCACTGGCTGGGCGCCAATTATTTCAACGCCCTCTGCTGGGCGCTGAAGTTGCTGCTTGGCCTTTTGGCCAGGCGCCGCAGCCTCGGTGCCTGCATACAAAATATACGTAACAATAAAAAAAAATTCGTAACAAATTTGCTACGAGGGCGTACGGAAAAGGCACTCAATTCTAAAAACGACTTACAAAATAAATAACTCCTTGCGTCGTCATTAGGCCTCCTATGACGACAATGTTCGGCACCAAAACCAAGCATGCCAATTAATATAACTTTGAATGTCACGCGGGCAAGTGTTTCGAAAATCTAAAGAATGACCGAAAGAAAAGACAAAAATATACCAACAAGAGTGAGAATAGAAAACCGATAGGAAGAGTCAAAAGTCTAGAATAAGTAATGCTTAAATTTGGGCCTAAACTTTAGCTTGTCTTATGCATAGGGCTGGTTCTGCCACTTGGTGTCGATATGAAAATCAAAGGTTAGTGTAGACACCTACTTTGTTCCCCATTCCCGAAAGGGAAAGGTTCGATGATGAAAGCATAAATCTCCACTTGACAACGCATCTCCTATAAAATAAACGAATCTCAATTCCCCTTTTCATTTCACCCGAAACCTGCTATTTATGGAAACCTGCTAAAAATAGTAACTGCCGTAAAAGGTAGCTTCTAAAAGTGGCAAATCATAAAGGATAGAAACCTGTCAGAATTAGGTGTTGCATTCCAACATAAATCCTAAATGAGATAGAAAACTGCGAGAATCCTATTCCTAATATGATTAGGAAATAAGAGTTACGTATTAATTAAAATCCTAACGAGCCTAGAGTTCGTAACGGGCCCAGACGCATTCCGTCATAAAATTGATACGCGCTAAAAGACTCGATTAAGTCTCAAACTCTACGGATTTCAGGAATCCGAATCTGACTAAAGAAAACAGCCCAGACCCTATTTTCAACGCCTGGCTCTGGGCGCCGAAATCTTCGGCGCCCAGGCCTGGGCGCTGAAAATACCTGGGTACGTGTTTTTTCCTAATTCTTTGTGGATTAGAACTCTGCAATTCTATCTTTCCACGAACTCTTCCCTATAAATAGACCCCTAAATTCGACGTGAAAAACACACAACACACAATTCATATTCTGAGTATTGATTCCAACCCTTAGCCTAAGCCTCACGCTGCGAAACTGTTCACGCGTTCTGTCGCAATCGATCCATAAATCGAACAGAACGTATCCTGTCCCATAATTTGAGATTCGTTAAATAAAAAAGAGAAATAGCAAAGTCAAAGTGGTTAGTTTTCTGAGAACCGTGACGCACCTCTCAAGGGTGCGTCGTAATGTGTCCCTTTTCGATGATTTAACTGCTTTCCTCGCCCTTTTTATGAACTGTTAAACTAACTAAACTTGATTGTTCTATCACGCTTAATAAATATAATATTTTTGGGAAATTGGATTATCATGCTAGGTCCCTTAATGCAATCTAAATCAGATAATAGCGATCGATCTAGTATTATATGTTGCATATTGCTAAAATCAACTCAGATTAGTTTAATAGTTAACGCATGTCCCTTCAATTATTTATCCTGAGCTAGTAAGGATGTCCTGCCTCTGGAGTTATCGACGAGCGAAGTACTCCTCTCGGTAGTTACAGTCCCCCGAACCCTCAATCTCTACCTTGCGGGTGTATGTTGAGAGATCCCCACACCAGGGATCACAAGGGAACCTACGGCCGTCGTGGTCAAACATAATTGCACTCCCTTTATGTCACGATAACCGGGTTTTGTCAGTTTTTCTCATTGTTGTTAAAAACTGAATGGCGACTCCTATATTACTAGTCAATTGGGTGTAAACTCACAGGAAATCCAATTACACTTGATTGAATAAAAAGAATCGTCACACCCACGAGGGACGAGGTCACGCATTAGCCTCGTGCTTTTTCGACCCCCTCACAGTGGCGACTCCACTGGGGATAGTGAAGGAAATACTCGTGCTTGTAGGTAATCAAAATAGCCGAAGGGTGAAACGATCCTACCCCTAGTTTATTTCCCCATCAAGTTGGGACGACCTGAAAATCAACATATTAATGTGAACGGGCAGAACCGCATAACGAATCTCGGCTCTCTCGGGAGTTGGGACTAAGGATACCTTTTTCCGCCAATAGGGGGGTGCATACGCCGCGCATGTTTCCCACTCGGTACTTGTGCAGGTAGTACACCTATCCCGAACCCAATCGCTCGCTCATTAGGTCCCTCTCGCCTGCATGCCCCCTTGGCTTGCACTTGCGGGTTGGCCTCTTGGGCGAAATTCGTCTGTTGAAGACACTACCTCGACTGGGGCATGTGTTGGATCCACGATAGAAGCGGTACCAAGCCAGGCGCAAATAAACTACCCATAGAAGCCTATCATAAACTACGTGGCATATTTAATTTTCAAATCCATGTTTGTAATGTAGTTATGTGTAGCGAAATATGTGATTGTGTGCGACAAACTATCCTAGAAAACCAACGACCTTAAAAATTGCCCAAACATTCATAGACTAATTTGCCAAAGAGTTATACCGAAACACGTGTTCCGCAAACCCGAATGATCGCAACAAAAATAAGCGACGCTCGGGATGGCCTGTAACGAATCCCACAAACGCTGTTACGCGTAAAGGACGTTATTAAGCAAGCACGCAAATCGAAGTCGCATAAACAGAAGACAGAAAACGAGAACCAGCCAGGGACGCATTTTCAACGCCCCTTGCTGGGCGCTAGAATTTCTCACGCCCCTCGCTGGGTGCTGAAGTTGCTGCTTGGCCTTCTGGTCAAGCGCAGCAGCCTCGGTACCCGCGCGAAAGGAAAATACGTAGCACAAAAAATGTTCGTAAAAGGAATTGCTACGAGGGCGTAAGAAAAGCACTCGATTTCAAAAGCGACCCATGAAAAAATTAATAACTCTTTGTGTCGTTGTTAGGCCTCCTACGACGACAATGCTCGGCACCAAAACCGAACGCGCTAATAACTATGAATGTCACACGGGCAAGTGTTTCGAAAATCCAAAGAATGACCAAAATAAAAAAAAAACCAAAAAGTGTACCGACAAAAGAAAGAGTGAAAAACCAATTTAGAGAGTCGAAGTCTAGACTAAGTAATGCTTGAAACTTTGGGAACCTAAACTTTAGCTTATCTTATGCCTAGGACTGGTCCTGCCACTTGGTGCCGATCAGGGAATCAACGGTTAGTGCGTCTCGAAGATACATCGGCAACATCAGGTTTAGTGACTCCAAGCTCCGTCCGTCATCCCTCATTTCAAGGATCTCCGCTTCCCCAACCTCGATTCGCACCTTCAAACATGTCCATCGAAGATTTGCAAGAGCAGATGGCTCAAATGACCCGACTCATGGGCCAACTAAAAATGGAAAATGAAGCTTTAGCGGCTGCGCAAGCCAAAAATGACCTCGATAACGAGAAGAGGATTGAAAAAATGGTCCTACAGCAAACCATGGGGAGTAAATACTTCTCCCTCGATCCTGAACCTTTTCCTGGCAAACTACCAGAAAAGTTCAGTTCATCTGACTTACCAAAGTTCAAGGCCACGGACAACCCCCGTGATCATCTACTGAGCTTTGTGAATGCCATGAACTTGAAAGGCGTGGACAAGTCCATGTACTTACCTGCCTTTCCTTTGTCCTTGGAACCTGTGCCGCTCAAATGGTACTATCACCAGGACCCTAAGCTCTTCCCCACTTGGGAAGACTTTGTCAATGTCTTCATCAAGCAATACTCGTCGAACATGGATTTCCAAGTCACCATGCGCGAGCTAGAAGTCCTCTTCCAAAAGAAAAATGAGGGTTTCACGACCTACTTTGCTAGATGGAGGGACCAGGCGGCCCAGCTAATCAATAGGCCTCCCGAAACAGAATTGGTCCAAAAATTCATTGACAACCTGGACCCGGCTTACAGACAACACCTTAGGTACCTGGGACTTGACACTTTCAAAAGAGTTTATGATGTGGGAATAAAGATCGAGGAAGACCTCGCCAAAACCATACAAAGCAAACCCACATATAAGAACAACACCTATAATCGGGGTAACACATCTCAAGCCCAAGAAGTCCATGCTGTAGAAGAGACTCCCGCCCGAAGAAGCCCTGGAAGATGGGTCCGAGACCGAAACTTTGCCCCACTCGGGTCGACTTTGGTACAAGCCTTTGAAAGACTAACCAATCAAGGAAAGTTGAGACCTATAGGCCCCACCCGTGACCCTCCTGTCAAAAGCAAATATTGGGTCGAAGGTATTTACTGTAAATTCCATCAAGGAAATGGGCATGACACTGAAAACTGCTGGAATCTAAAACATACGATCCAGGACATGATAGAGGATGAAGTAATACCTCTCCCTAAAGTTGGCAAACCCAACAACAACAAGAGCCCACTCGGCTCTTGTCACATCTCTCTCGACCAACCAAAGAATTTCGACCCCACGGTGTATATTACACCTCAAGGTGCACCACTCGTTGTGGTCCCTATGGATCGAATCGAGAGGGAAGTGTGCGGTGTGTGGAATGATGATGCTGAAGATATTTACCTATCTCAAGTGTCGGGCCAGGACCTCTTCACTGAAACTTGGCCCGGGTATGCTCTCATTGACACCACCCCTCAAGAGCCCGAGGTCGACAACCTCACCCGATCCGGAAGAATATACCAACCGGATATTCGCCCACCTCCTATGGACGACATCCCGGTTAGGCAAACTCCTGAGAATGGACGGCACGCCACCGTCGCAGAAGTCATTGAAAATCCTCTCCTGAAAAAACTAAAAAGAACCAAGGCCGAGATTACCATCTGGGATCTTATGTGTACTTAAAAGGAACATCGCGAAAAGCTTATTCGCTCACTAGACCTCATCTCAGTACCTACAGATATCACACCTGACTCATTGGTTAGCCATGTCACGAGAGATGCCGGAGAAAAGGCCATAGTTTTCACTGATAAAGACTTACCCAAAGAGGGGGGAGCTCACAATAAAGCCCTTTACCTAGTGGTTGGATGCAAAGGACAAAACATCCCCCTAGCGCTCGTAGATAATGGTTCAACGGTTAATGTCTGCCCATTGCGAACCGCCCATTGCTTGGGGCTAGGAAACGATGACTTCCAAACCTCCACGCAAGGGGTACGAGCATATGATAACTCCCGAAGGCGTGTATTGGGAAAAATCAACCTTACCATACAAACCGGGATTGTGGCACGCACCACGGAGTTTGAAATACTCGACATCAAGCCCACTTTCAACCTCCTCTTGGGAAGACCTTGGCTCCATGACTTAGGAGGTGTGGATTCTACCTTGCACCAAATGGTTAAACTTAACCATAATGGGGTAATACTAGAAATCCGCGCCTCTCCTCTCGACGTTAGTTGCACTATGGTTGGTACGGCCGAAAATGCAGACGACCTTTACGGGTTTCAAATGGAAGAAACAATCCAGTTCATCGAAGATTATGACCCAGCATTCCTAAACCCGCATGCATCCCGAGTCATCCCTAGAATGTTGTTAGCTCAAGGTTATTTCCCAGGAACCCCATTGGGCATAAGGAAGAAGGAATACACATTCCATCCTTTTCCCGACAAATCTACTCCCTTTGGCTTAGGTTATGAACCAACGGAGGAAGATATTGTTGACCGCCTGTCTAGGCTACGCCTTAACAAAGCCAAACAAACCACCCTCCTTCCCCCATATCAAAGGACCCTTAACGGGATGTTCGTTCGGGAAGGAGAAGAACACCCATGATGTGATTTCCCTGAACCCTTCGTTCAGGATGGCTTGCTAAAACCCGGATTTGAAATTTTCCATGACTGCCACACCTTGGATGAGGCACCCCACCTCACCAAAACTAAAACAGCTGAAATATTGGACAACCAGGCTCTATGGACATTGTTTAACGAATCTAGGCCTATGGAGAACGAGACTATGATGACTACCCTAGCTTTACAAGATGAAGGTTTCGATCCAACCCGGTTAATCTCTCCTGCATCAACACTAGAAGAGGTCGAGAACGGATGGGTGAAGACATATCAGTGGGTCAATGCAAAAGGAATGGAATTCAAGATGAGTACCGGTGAAGGACCGAAGTTTTATGAGACTAAACCCCAGGCTTGAGCCACATAGAGCACCATTAGTAAAAAGCGCCTAGTAGTTCTTTAGATTGATAGAAAAAAATAATAGAGACTTTAGATGGTCCTAAGGCCCCTTAGAATATGGGTCAGTTTTATTTTAGTGTGTTTTCCTTACTTTCCGAATCAATAAAGGCGTAACATTTCTCCTAAAATTTTATTCTAACACTAAATAAACACCAAATGTACTTGCAAAATACAAAAAAAAGAGGCGGCCCACTCCAGGCCCAACAAACAAAGCCCACTCGGTTTTGAAATAGTGCCATGGGAACCAATTCCTGAAACCCACAAAATAAACCGCACTATCCCATTCATATCCCCAAAACCTAAAAAGCCAAACCAGTGTCATCATAAGAGTCAATCCATGCAACCCAGAATCAAAGGAAATCAAAATCCAAAACAATGGAAATGTTACCAAAAAAACATATTCATAAAACATAGATTCCATCATACCCTTCACTAACAACACCTCAAAAACCTACACAAAGATCTTCATAACTTCCGCACCCTAACCCCATTTTCAAAACTGTTTCGAGTCACGAATAGAGAAAATTGATTCGGCCAAAAACGCATTTCACGCTAACAGTAAAAAAAAAGCCTCCAAATTAGCCTCAAAATTGGCCTTTAAATACGAGCAAAATATCAAGGCACAAAAAAAAAAGAGAAAGAAATGCAAGAACGTGTGAAGCAAAGCGTCAAAAATTGACCGCCCAAGTCATTTTCAGCGCCCAGGGCTGGGCGCCGAAATTTCTGACGCCCCAGCCTGGGCGTTGAAACTCTCTGCCTGACAAAAAAAAATTTCTTTTCAGAAGTGCTCGTCATTTTATCCGCACACAACGGAAAAATAACGAACACTTGGGGGGTACAGTACGTATCCAAATAGGCTTACCAACTAAGAATATAGCCATACAAATTAGTCGAATTTCGAATTTCATATTTTACACGACTTATGGCAAAAAAATGGCAGATGAAAATAATGATAATACTTCACTCATTTGACCGACTAAGTAATATGTTTCCACCTCAGGGCATATCTACCGAAATCCGGCATACTAGAACTTATTCAAAGGCTAGAACTGCGCGCGACCTGATTCTGACAAGATACGTAGGCAATCCTTACCAAGGATTCGGTCCAATAAAAAAAACGAATATTCTTTGTGCAAAAAGTGTTAGACATATAAAATACATAAAAAAAGGAGAAACAAAAATAAATGAAAATGAAAAATAAAAATACGCCTTTATTGAGAAATAATAAGAAGGAAAACAAAGTGCTAGGAATAAAAACAAACACAGCTGAAATAAATAGAGGGCACCTACACCCTAGCAAGAACTACATTACTCTAGTTCTTCTGGATCATCAAATAAAGTCTTGTAGAGGGCAATATTCGCAGGATCCACCCCCACAGTCTTCTGCGCTGCCCCAATGTCAATCTCCATAAGAACCGGCTCCTGGATACTAACTTCCAAAGATGCCAAGGCTTCAGAAACATTCTCAGTTATAGCCCGCTCAACCTCGAGGGCACAGGCAATGGTGGGAGAAGGATTATTATCATCAACTAGACTAGCCACTGTTTCTACAGGCGGCTGAGCCTTCCTAACCCGTACATTGTTCCGACGACGATATCCGCGAGAGCTTGCATTTCTTTTAACAACAGCAGGCCCCTTCATGTTAGGCATCTTTTTAGGCCTGAAACTGGAATGGGGAGGAACTTCCTTTCGCTTTCGATCAGGACGAGCTTTCACAGTCTTAATACTATAGGTACAAGGTCTGGCAGAATCAGGACCCTCATATTTAACACGAATACGAGGTATCAAAAGCTCAGCCGGCTCCCCATTTCGAGCCTCGGTCCTCACATCTTTATCATCGAAGCTCATCCACAACTTGTAGTATTCAGAAAGACACACAAAGCCATTTGTAGCTACGGCCCAACACGAGAGACCATCGTAATACTTAGCCCACGCTAAGACCCGTGTTTGTGAAAAGGCCGCTACCTTAGGTGGTACCGTATCAGAAAAGGGGATAGTCTGCCTTAACCATATTGACGCATGACTCGGTAAGGGAAAATATAAATGGGACGAGATAGCCCCAACAAAGAAACATAAACCGATACATCAGAACCCCCTGTCATATTAGTCAAACCCCACCATGGTACCACCCACTTAATAGATCAAATGCCATAAGTAAAAAAGGAGGTCCATTCGGCCTCGTCCTGGCCTTGGTGCAAGTATTTTCGGTTACCCAAGGCTATAGGGAGATAATGTTTAGGATCGGCAGGAGCTTCCAAAAGTCTAAGCCGTTCCGCAAGCCAAATCTGCAAAAACAGGTACAATCGAATCAAACGAATGAAAAAAATGGTCCCTGGGGCGCAGTTTCAACGCCCAGGACCAGGCGCCGAAAACTCCAGCCCAGCCCTGGGCGCTGAAACTCAGCCCCAGGCAAAAAAAAATATATGCAAAAGGGACGTATACGTACGCAAGGAAAAAACGATCACCTGCAGTAATAGGGGGCTTCCCTTAAAATGTTCGGATTTGGCATCCTTCTTCAGCTCATCCGCACTCAGCAAAGTCTCGGCAACAACCAGCGGCATGATAGAATAGCAACTTTCCATCTGGCTAATCAAGGGGATCAACCTTATGTCACCGAACTCACCATTGTTATTCGATAGCAAATAATGATTCAACAAGCAAAATACAAGGGCTCGAATATTCAATTTCTGTTCGGTCATATTCTTACTAGGCCTAAAGTGATGTTTTACAAGTTTTGCCAAGTTAACCTTATCATCTACAACAATTTTAGCAAACATGTTATCATCTAGTCCTAGGAAAGCCCTTATAGTTGTTTTACCCTCTTCAATAGTGCCAGGGGTAACAGGAGTAGCATTAGTAGGATAACCAAGGATCACAGCAAATTCATCGGGCAAAGGACATATTTCGTTGCCCCGAAAGGTAAAAACATGATGATAGGAGTCCCAAAAGCTTAGGGCATCATGCAGAAAGTTATAATCAATATTAATTTGTTGTAAGCCTAAAAGTGCCTCTAAGTGGTATTCTTTTAACAAAGCTTTTTCTGTGGGAGTAAGGGCCAGTAGCCAACGCCTAACAGTCCGTTGGAGTGAGAAAGTAGGGATCAACATGGCAAAAGCAATGAATAATTAAAGCACAACAAAAAGAAAAGAAAGAATTTGAGAGTGGTGGAAAATAGGGACGTATCTAACCCCTATATATAGCCGAACGCACCCAATGACATCCTGATCCCATTCGGAAACGTGTTAGGAAATCCGAAAGTCAAATATCACCAGGAAAAGACTTTCAGCGCCTACGGCTGGGCGCCGAAATGTTTAACGCCTGGCCTTGGGCGCTGAAAATGTAGCCCAAGGCCCAGATTTCACAAAACACGGAACAGGAAAGGACTTAAGACCGTGTTGCTAAACACGAGGCCCTATTGCAAGTAGGATCAAGCCCAAAGCACCTTTAGCTCCCAAATAAGCAAAAAAATAAACATTAAAAACTTGGTCGAAACCTAGACTCGTCTCAGAAAAGGCTTATGTACACTTTTCAAAAAAACAAGTTAAGTATCATGGTCATTCTTCGAAACACCAAAAATGTGTATCGTTAAATCGTTGGTTTTCCAAATAAAAAATATTTGTCAGTCAAAGGATTAATCCGGGCCAAGCTAAAACCGGATGTCGCCTGAAAACTAAAGTCGCACTCCACGGCTTAGCTAAAGTAGCACACTACTATAAAAGGTAGCTCGCACATACGAGCATGACCCCAAACATGATTACAAGATGCGAAAAACGACCGACGAGCCCCAGTGCTTGGGGGGTCGCAAAAAATAGACTCCAACAAGGAGCGCACGATCAAAATCATATTCCCGGACTACGCCATACACCATATCATGTTTGGATATCTCAAAAAAAAAAACAACAACAGGTTCGACCTCATCGAAAGGTCGTCATTGACACTTGTGCACGGTCCTCTGATCGAAGACCAAGTCGAGCCGTAAAGACTAGCTCAAAATCACGAAAGCAAGCGGTCGCAAGACAAAGGTCCATCTGAACACGTTGTCAGCCCACGTTCAGGTTACAACTAAATTCGAGCATCCCTCGAAAGAATTCGCTCTTGCAAGAATGAATAAAAAGAAATTCTCAAAAGAAATCACAAAGAACCAAAGAAATAGGAACTTGCCCATCTTCAGTCGGGAAGATCGCGTCACAAACCGCGCGAGTTCCCAAATCGAAAAAAACGAATTCAGGGACGTCCACCCTCAGCGGACAGGGCTCGCCCACCCTCAGCGGGAGGGGTCTGCGTCACTAGCCGCGCAGGTCCTCAGTTTTCGAAACAATAAAGTCTTCAAATTTAAAATAGGCTCGCTATCTTTAGCCGGCGGGGTCTACGACACAAACCACGTAGGTCCTTATTTTCAAAAAGCAAACAAACTTCAAAACAGATTCGTCCACTTCTATCTGATGGGGTGTCCACCCTTAGCGGACAGGTTCGCCATCTTTAGCCGGCGAGGTCTACGTCACAAACCGCGTAGGTCCTTATTTTCAAATTTCAAAAACAGATTCGTCCACTTCTATCGGACGGGGTGTCCACCCTTAGCGGACAGGCTCGCCATCTTTAGCCGGCGGGGTCTGCATCACTAACCGTGCAGGTCCTTAGTCGCTGCAGCGATAACTTTTTCTGGTTTTCCCTTTTCCAAAAATTAAAAGGATTGGTTTTCCGTTTTTTCCAAAAAAAAGCGATGTGCTGGATTTTCCTTCGTTTTACGTCCCATAAAAACAAGGGGGTTTTCTCGTTTAGCTAGCCCTGAAAATGAGAATCTTTAAAAACATTTTAACCTCGTGATTGGGCTTGGCCAAGCCCAATTACACTTTATAGCTTTGAATTCGAAAACATCTGTAGCTACTCCCAATGACAAAGTGAGGGAGTTTCTACGCACCTCTAGATCCTTCCAATGACAAAGTGAGGAAGTTTCTATACTATCAGTTGACAAATCCCAATGACACGTGAGGGATATGTCGACACTTCAAGTGATGACCCTTAAGCCAAATATTAACACTCGGGGGCTCGTGAGACCCTCGCAAAACAGGTCACATACACCATGGCTTGTGTGACGTAATCCGTTTAATACTTTGACCATAGTCTTACTCCAAGACTCAGTCAAAGTGGGGGCTAACTGTAGACACCTACTTTTGTCCCCATTCCCGAAAGGGAAAGGTTCGATGATGAAAGCATAAATCTCCACTTGACAACGCATCTCCTATAAAATAAACGAATCTCAATTCCCCTTTTCATTTCACCCGAAACCTGCTATTTATGGAAACCTGCTAAAAATAGTAACTGCCGTAAAAGGTAGCTTCTAAAAGTGGCAAATCATAAAGGATAGAAACCTGTCAGAATTAGGTGTTGCATTCCAACATAAATCCTAAATGAGATAGAAAACTGCGAGAATCCTATTCCTAATATGATTCGGAAATAAGAGTTACGTATTAATTAAAATCCTAACGAGCCTAGAGTTCGTAACGGGCCCAGACGCATTCCGTCATAAAATTGATACGCGCTAAAAGACTCGATTAAGTCTCAAACTCTACGGATTTCAGGAATCCGAATCTGACTAAAGAAAACAGCCCAGACCCTATTTTCAACGCCTGGCTCTGGGCGCCGAAATCTTCGGCGCCCAGGCCTGGGCGCTGAAAATACCTGGGTACGTGTTTTTTCCTAATTCTTTGTGGATTAGAACTCTGCAATTCTATCTTTCCACGAACTCTTCCCTATAAATAGACCCCTAAATTCGACGTGAAAAACACACAACACACAATTCATATTCTGAGTATTGACTCCAACCCTTAGCCTAAGCCTCACGCTGCGAAACTGTTCACGCGTTCTGTCGCAATCGATCCATAAATCGAACAGAACGTATCCTGTACCATAATTTGAGATTCGTTAAATAAAAAGGAGAAATAGCAAAGTCAAAGTGGTTAGTTTTCTGAGAACCGTGACTCACCTCTCAAGGGTGCGTCGTAATGTGTCCCTTTTCGATGATTTAACTGCTTTCCTCGCCCTTTTTATGAACTGTTAAACTAACTAAACTTGATTGTTCTATCACGCTTAATAAATATAATATTTTTGGGAAATTGGATTATCATGCTAGGTCCCTTAATGCAATCTAAATCAGATAATCGCGATCGATCTAGTATTAAATGTTGCATATTGCTAAAATCAACTCAGATTAGTTTAATAGTTAACGCATGTCCCTTCAATTATTTATGCTGAGCTAGTAAGGATATCCTGCCTCTGGAGTTATCGACGAGCGAAGTACTCCTCTCGTTAGTTACAGTCCCCCGAACCCTCAATCTCTACCTTGCGGGTGTATGTTGAGAGATCCCCACACCAGGGATCACAAGGGAACCTACGACCGTCGTGGTCAAACATAATTGCACTCCCTTTATGTCACGATAACCGGGTTTTGTCAGTTTTTCTCATTGTCGTTAAAAACTGAATGGCGACTCCTATATTACTAGTCAATTGGGTGTAAACTCACAGGAAATCCAATTACACTTGATTGAATAAAAAGAATCGTCACACCCACGAGGGACGAGGTCACGCATTAGCCTCGTGATTTTTCGACCCCCTCACAGTTAGTACGTCTCGAAGATACATCACCAACACAAGGTTTAGCAACTCCAAGCTCTATCCGTCACTCCCCCTTTCAAGGATCTCCGATTCCCCAACCTCGATTCGCACCCTCAAACATGTCCATGGAAGAGATGCGGGACCAAATGACCCTACTTATGAATCAATTGAAAATGGAAAACGAATCCTTAGCGGCTGCGCAAGCCAAACATGACCTCGATAACGAGAAGAAGATCGAAAAAATGGTTCTGCAACAAACTATGGGGAGCAAGTATTTCTCCCTCAACCTTTTCCCGGCAAAATACCGGAAAATTTTAGTTCATCCGACTTACCGAAGTTCAAAGCCACGGACAATCCCCGTGATCATCTCTTGAGCTTTTTGAATGCCATGAACATGAAAGGTGTGGACAAGTCCATGTATCTGCCTGCCTTTCCTTTGTCCTTGGAACCTGTGCCCCTCAAATGGTACTACCACCAGGACTTTCTCAATGTCTTCATCAAGCAATACTCGTCGAACATGGATTTTCAAGTCACCATGTGCGAGCTGGAAGTCCTCTTCCAAAAGAAAAATGAAGGTTTCACGACCTACTTTGCTAGATGGAGGGACCAAGCGGCCCAACTAATCAATAGGCCTCCTGAAACTGAATTGGTCCAAAAATTCATTGACAACCTAGACCCAGCTTATAAACAACATCTTAGATACTTGGGCCTTGACACCTTCAAGAGGGTTTACGATGTGGGAATAAAGATTGAGGATGACCTCACAAAAACAGTACAAAGCAAGCCTGGATACAAAAGTAATACCTACAACAGGGGCCACACGCCTCAAGCCCAAGAGGTCCACGCCGTAGAAGAAACCCCAACCCGAAGGAGCCCCGGAAGGTGGACCCGAGACCGAAAGTTTTCCCAACTCGGGTCGACTCTAGTACAAGCCTTCCATAGACTAACCAAACAAGGAAAATTAAGGCCCATAGGCCCCACACCCGACCTTCCAGTCAAAAATAAATACTGGGTCGAGGGCGCCCGCTGCGAGTTCCATCAAGGAAATGGGCATGATACTGAAAACTGCTGGAATCTAAAAAACACGATCCAGGATATGATAGAGAATGAAACAATACCCCTCCCTAACGTTGGAAAACCCAACAACAACAAGAGCCCACTCGGCTCTTGTCAAATCTCTCTCGATCAACCGGAAAATATGAACTTTGACCCTACGGTGTATATTACGCCCCAAGGTGTACCACTCGCCATGGTCCCTATGGATCAAATCGAGAGAGAAGTGTGCGGAGTGTGGGATGATGATGCTGAAGATATCTACCTGTCCCAAGTATCGGGCTAGGACCTCTTTACTGAAACTTGGCCCGGGCATGCTCCCATTGACACCACCCCTCAAGAGCCCGAAGTTGACAATCTCACTCGGTCCGTAAGGGTATATCAACAGGATATTCGCCCACCTCCCGTGGACGACATCCCAGACAGACTCCTAAAAACGTGCGGCACACCACCGTAGCAGAAGTCATCGAAAATCCTCTCTTGAAGCAACTAAAAAGAACCAAAGCCGAGATTACCATCTGGGATCTCATGTGCACTTCAAAGGAACAACGTGAAAAACTTATTCGCTCACTTGACCTCATCTCAGTCCCTACGGACATCACACCTGACTCGTTGGTTAGCCACGTCACGAGAGATGTTGAGGAAAAAGAAATAGTTTTTACTGACAAAGACTTACCTAAAGAAGGAGGCGCCCACAATAAGGCTCTCTATCTAGTGGTTGGATGCAAAGGACAAAACATCCCCCTAGCACTCGTAGATAACGGTTTAGCGGTAAATGTTTGCCCATTGCGAACCGCCTATTGCTTGGGGCTAGAAAATGATGACTTCCAAACCTCCACGCAAGGGGTGCGAGCCTATGATAACTCTCGAAGGCCTGTGTTGGGAAAAATCAACCTCACAATACAAACTGGGCCTGTGGCACGCACCACGGAGTTTCAGATAATTAACATCAAGCCCACTTTCGACCTCCTCTTAGGGCGCCCTTGGCTCCACGACTTAGGAGGTGTGGCTTCTACCTTGCACCAAATGGTTAAACTTAACCATAACGGGGGAATTCTGGAAATACGCGCCCCTCCTCTCGACGTCAGTTGTACTATGGTCGGAACGACCGATGCTGCAGAAAACCTTTACGGTTTTGAAGTGGATGAAGTCATCCAAGTCATTGAGGACTACAATTTAGCATTTCTAGATCCGCGAGCGTCCCGGGTCATCCCTAAGATGTTGCTAGCTCAAGGCTATTTCCCGGGAAATCCATTGGGCATAAGGAAGAAGAACAATATGTTCCACCCCCCACCCAACAAAACTACTCCCTTTGGTCTAGGCTATACACCAACGGAGGAAGATATTGCTGACCACTTGTCTAGGCTACGCCTTAAGCCAGCCAAGACAAAACAAACCACCCTTGTTTCCCAATACCAAAGAACCCTTAACGGTATGTTTTTCCGAGAAGGAGAAGAACACCTATGCTGCGACTTCCCTAAACCCTTTGTTCAGAATGGCCTGCTAAAACCTGGATTTGAGATTTTCCATGACTGTCATACTATGGATGAGGCACCCCACCTCACCAAGACCGAAACAGCTGAAATATTAGACAACCAAGCTCTATGGACATTGTTTAACGAATCGAGGCCTATGGAGGACGAGACTGTAATAACCACCCTAGCCCTACAAGATGAAGGTTTCAATCCAACCCGGTTAATCACTCCTATATCAACACCAGAAGAGACCGAGAACGGATGGGTGAAGACATATCAGTGGGTCAATGCAAAGGGAATAGAGTTCAAGATGAGTACAGGCGAAGGACCAAAGTTCTACGAGACTAAACCAAAGGCTTGATCCATAGAGAGCACTTTAGCAAAACGCCTAGTAGTTCTTTAGATAATAGAAAAAAAATACAACTCTAGAGATGGTCCTAACACCCCTTAGAATATAGGTTAATTTATTTCAGTGTGTTTTCCTTACTTTCCAAATTAATAAAGGCGTAAATGTTTTTTTGCTCTAACACAACAAGCACTAATCATATTTGCAAAAACAAAATCAAAAAAATATAAGGAAGCGGCCCACTTTAGGCCCAATAGCAAGGCCCACTCGGTCTTGAATCGTGACGTCAAAACCAATTCTCTAAATCCATAAAATAATCCGTACCTCCAAAGACATAAAAGTCAATCCGTGCAATCATAAAAGTCAACCCATGCAACCCGAAGAAATCAAAAAGTAAAGAAATCAAACAATGCAAATGTTGCTCAACAAAAAAAATTCATAAAACATAAACCCATCATTCCCACCATTAACAACACGCACCTCAACCAACCCAAAAACCCTGCACAAAGATCTTCACATCTTTCACACCCTAACTCCGTTTTCAAAGCCGTTTTGAGTCACAAATAGATAAAATTAATCCGGACGAAAATGCATCTCACGCTAACAGTCCAAAAAGCTTCCGAAATAGTGTCAAAATTGATTTCTGACGAATAAAAACTAAGATCAAAAAATAAATAAAAGCAAGAAACATGTGAAAGAAAAGAAGCAATGCGCCCAAAAATCACCCCAGAAATCATTTTCAGCGCCCAGAGCTGGGCGCCAAAATCATTAGCGCCCCATTCTGGGCGTTGAAACTCTCTGCTTGCCAAAGTTTACCCAGAAGTGCTCGTCATTTTATCCGCACATACATGGAAAAATAACAAACACTTGGGGGGTACAGCACCTGTTCGCGTATTTAGATATACATACAAAAAAAAAATGAAAATAAACGAGGCGCAAAATACATGCACTCAAAAATATAGCCTATTTATGGATGTACTCAAACAATGCGCAAAACACAGGTACTCAAAAAAAATCATAAAGCAAAGCAGCAGATCAAAATAAACATCGCCTATTCTACCGTTTCAAATAATATGTTTCCATCTCAAAACATACTTATCGAATCCGGCATCCTAAAATTCATTCTAGCTAGAACTACACGCGACCTGATTCTAAGTTAAAGTTATTTAACAAGGATATGTAGGCAATCCCATTTATGGATTCGGTCCAATCAAAAAATATATAATGTGCATAAGTGTTGGAAATGAGCGAATAAAAAAGAGAAGCAAAGCGAGAACAAGAAAGCAAAGAAACCAGAAATATAAAATCACGCCTTTATTAATATTTAAAAATAATAAGAAGGAAAACAAAAGTTCTAAGGAATGAAAAACAAACACAACTAAAATAAATAAAGGGCATCTACACCCTAGCAAGAACTACACTACTCGAGTTCTTCCGGATCATCAAATAGAGTGTTGTAGAGGGCAATGTTCGCAGGGTCCACCCCCACAGGCTTCTGCGCTACCCCTATGTCAATCTCCATAAGAACAGGCTCCTTGACACTAACTTCCAAGGATGCCAAGGCCTCAGAAACATTTTCAGTTTGAATAGCTACAGCACGCTCAGCCTCAAGGGCACAAATAATGGGAAGGGAAGGGTTATCAACATCAATTCGATCAGCCACTGGTTCTACTGGGGGCTGAACTTTCCTAACCCATACATTATTCCGGCGACGATCTCCGCGAGAGCTTGCATTTCTTTTGGGAAAAGCAGGCCCCTTCATGTTAGGTACCTTTTTAGGCCTAGAACTGGAACGGGGAGGAATTTCCTTTAGCTTTCGATCAGGGCGAGCTTTCAGTCTTAATGCCATTTTCACGAGAGTTAGCAGGATTACGGTTTTCATTCTTAGCCCTACCTCGAGGTATCAAAAGTTTAGCCGGCTCTTCATTTCGAGCCTTAGTTCTCACAGCCTTATCATCGGAACTCATCCACAACTTATAATTCTCGGAAAGACCCACAAAACCATTTGTAGTCAGGGTCCAACGCGGGAGGCCACCATAATACTTAGCCCACGCTTGAACCCGTGCTTGTGAAAAAACCGCTACTTTAGGTGGTACCATATCAGCAAATGGGATAGTCTACCTTAAGCCGTATTGTCGCATGACTCGGTAAGGAAAGATGTAAACAGGCAACAAAGAAACATGAACTACCGTCTCGGAACCCCCCGTCATATTAGTCAAACCCCACCACGGTACCACCCACTTAATAGAGCATATGCCATGAGTAAAATAGGAGGCTCATTCGGCCTCGTCCTGGCCTTGGTGCAAATACTTTCGGTTGCCTAAAGCTATAGGGCGATAATGTTTAGGATCGGCAGGAGCTTCTAGAAGCCTAAGTCGTTCCATGAGCCAAGTCTGCAAAAAACGGGTACGATCAGAAAAAGAATAAGGCCTGGGGCGCATTTTCAACGCACAGGACCAGGCGCCAGAAATTCCGACGCCCTGCCCTGGTCGCTGAAAATCAGCTCCAGATAGAGGCAAACAAAGAAAAAATAACAATCATATGCGCGCAAATAAACGATCAATTACCTGCAGCAATAGGGGGCTCCCCTTAAAATTTTCGGACTTGGCATCCTTCTTTAACTCATCCTCACCCAACAAGGTCTCAGAAACAATCAACGGCATAATAGAATAGCAACTCTCCATCTGACTGATCAGGGGAATCAACCTTATGTCACCAAACTCACCATTGTTATTCGACAGTAAATAGTGGTTCAACAAGCAAAATACAAGTGCCCGGATATTCAATTTCTATTCAGTCATATTTTTACTAGGCCTAAAGTGATGTTTTGCAAGTTTTGCCAAATTAACCTTATCACCCACAATGATCTCAGCAAGCGTGTCATCATCTAGTCCTAGGAAAGCCCCTATAGTTGTTTTACCCTCTTCAACAGTGCCAGGGGTAGGAGGAGTAGCATTGGTAGGATAACCCAGGATTGCGGCAAATTCATATGGCAAAGGGCATACCTCATTGCCCTGAAAAAAAAATATGGTGATCTGAATCCCAAAAGGTTAGGGCGGCATACAGAAAGTTATAATCAATGTTAATTTGTTGTAAGCCTAAAAGTGCCTCTAAGTGGTATCCTTTCAACAAAACCTTTTATGTGGAATTAAGGGCTCTAAGCCAGCGCCTAACAACTCGTTGGAGGGAGAAAGGAGGAATCGACATGGCAAGAGTAGAAAAAAAATAAAGCTAGATAACTGTAGAGAGAAGAAGTTGGCAGTGGTGGAAAAGAAAAAACATACTTAACTCCACGAAATCATCCTGATCCCATTCGGAAACGCGTTGAGAAATCTCGAAATATAAAAAGGGGCTGCTAAGGTAGCATTTTCAGTGCCCGAGGCTGGGCGCGAAATATCTAACGCCTGGCCTGGGGCGTTGAAAATGCAGCCCAAGGCCCAACTCTTCCAAAACGCGAACCAGGAAAATGCCTAAAACCGTGTTAGTAGACACGGGGCCCTGTTGTAATCAAGATCAAGCCCAAAGCACTTTTAGAACCCAAATAGTGAAAGCGAATGTCGAAACTTAGACTTGTCTCAAAATATGTACATTTTTCAAAGCAATAAAAAAACATGTAATAATCAATGTCATTCTCCGGAACAAAAAAAATCATTACGTCGTTGGTTTCTCAAAATTAAAAGCGTTTATTTGTCAAAAAGATCAATCCGGGCCAAAGTAAGCTCGATGCATTAATCATTGAAAAAATGAAGCGAACTTTGTCGCCTGGAAAATGAAGTCGCACTCCACGATTTCATCAAAGTATACCAAAGTCGCTCGCAATTACGAGCACGATCCCAAACACGATCAAGGACGTTATAAAATACACACTTGTCTTGGCAAAGAGCAACCATCAAGTATGAATGCTTGGGGGATCGAAAGAAAGAAAATACACGATGCAAGTTTGAAACAACGCTTCCAGGCTGCGTCCCGTGCTTGGACAAATTCAAAAACGGACTCGACCTCAAGGCAAACCTCTCCGTTAACATTCGCATATGGTCCCACCAGTCATTTCGCAAGGACCCAAGTAATGACAAAACTAAGCCAGTTCTAAACGGTGACATGCATCCTATGGGCCGCAAAGACTTGTTCAAAACCATGAAAGGCAAACGGCCATGAAACGATGGTCCATTTAGACACGTTGCCAACCCACATTCAGGTTGCAACTAAACCCGAGCATTTCTTAAGAGAACTCGCTCTTACAAGAATGAATAAAAAAAATCTCAATCCCAAGGATAATAGGTTATGGCCCACCTCGATCAGGCAGGATCGCGTTAGAACCATGCGAGTCCCAAATAAAATAAAATAAAAACAAATTCAGGTTTGCCCACCTTCAGCGGGCGAGGTCTGTGTCACTAAACGCTCAGGTCCTCAGTTTTCGAAAATAAAATATTCAAAAACAAACACAGGCTCGCCCACCTTCAGCGGGCGGGGTCCGCGCCACTAACCGCGCAGGTCCTTACTTGTTGCAGCAATAACTTTTCCCGGTTTATCCTTTTCCAAATATCAAAGGATGGTTTATCTTTTTCCAAAAATCAAAAGGATGGTTTATCTTTTTCCAAAAATCAAAAGGATGGTTTATCTTTTTCCAAAAATCAAAGGATGGTTTATCTTTTTCCAAAAATCAAAGGATGGTTTATCTTTTTCCAAAAATCAAAAGATGGTTTCCCTTTTCCAAAAATCAAAGGATTGGTTTTCCGCTTTTCCAAAAAAGAGCGATGTACTGGATTTTCCTTCGTTTTACGTCCAATAAAAACAAAGGGGGTTTTCTCGTTTAGCTAACCCTGAAAATGAGAATCTTTAAAAACATTTTTACCTCGTGATCGGGCTTGGTCAGGCCTGGTTACACTTTATAGCTTTGATTTTGAAAACGTCTGTAGATACTTCCAATGACAAAGTGAGGGAGTTTCTATACATCTGTAGGTACTTCCAATGACAAAGTGAGGGAGTTTCTATACTTAACAAATTCCAATGACACGTGAGGAATATGTTAACACTTCAAGTGATGACCCTTAAGTCAAATGTAATCACTCGGGGGCTCCTGAGACCCTCGCAAAACAGGTCACCTACGCCATGGCTTGTATGACGCACTCCGTCTGATACTTTGACCATCGTCTTACTCCAAGACTCAGTCAAAGTGGGGGCTAACTGTAGACACCAACTTTTGTCCCCATTCACGAAAGGGAAGGTTCGATGATGAGAACATAAATCTCCATTTGGCAACGCATCTCCTATAAAATAACGAATCTCGATCACCCATTTCATTTCAGCCAAACCTGCTATTTATAGAAACCTGCTAAAAATAGTAACTGCCATAACGGGTAGTTGTTAAAAGTGGCAAAGTCATAAAAGATAGAAATCTGTCAGAATTAGGTGTTGCACTCCAACATAAGTCGTAAAAGAGATAGAATTGGCAAAGGAATTCCATTCCTGCTATAATTCGGAAATAAGAGAACCTAACGAACCTAGAGTTCTTAACGGGCCCAGACGCATTCCGTCATAAGTTGATACGCACTAAGAAACTCGGATAAGTCTCAAAAGCTCCGTGATTAAGAGTCCAAATCTGACAAAAATCTCGGCTCAGATCCTATTTTCAACGCTTGGGTCTGGGCGCCGACATCTTCGGCGCCCAGCCTTGGGCGCTGAAAATACCTGGGGACATGTTGTCTCTGAATTCTTTTTGGATTCGGATTCGAAAGATCTAACTTTCCATGAACTCTTTCCCTATAAATACGGCCTCAAAACCGACGTGAACAGAACACACAATTCATAATCTGAGTATTGACTCCAACCCTAAGCCTAAGCCGAACGCTGCGAAATTGATCCCGCGTTCTGTCGCAATCGACCTAAAAGTCGAACAGAACGTATCATGTCCCTTGTAGCTGGTGAATTAAGCCTAAATACTGGAGCACTGCTCAGAAACCAGAGATTCGTTAAATAAAAGAAGAAATAGCAAAGCCAAGTGGTTAGTTTTCTAAGAACCGTGACGCACCTCTCAAGGGTGCGTTGTAATGTGTCCGTTTGCATGATTTAATCGCTTTCATCACCCTTTTATAAAATTGTTAAACTATTAATTTGATTGATCTATCACGCCTAATAAAGATAATACCCTAGACAATTGAACTATCATGCTAGGTGCCTTAAATCAATCTAAATAAGATAATCACTACCGATTTAGTATTATGTGTTGCATATTGCTAAAATCAATTCAGAATAGTTTAATAGTTTAAACGCATGTCCCTTCAATTATTTATGCTGAGCTAGTAAGGATAACCTGCCTCTGGAGTTCTCGATGAGCACTCCTCTCGGTAGTTACAGTCCCCCGAACTCTCAATCTCTGCTCTGCGGGTGTACGTTGAGCGATCCCCACACCAGGGATCACAAGGGAACCTATGGCCGTCGTGGTCGAACATAATTGCACTCCCTTTATGTCACGATAACCGGGTTTTGTCAGTTTTTCTCATTGTCGTTAAAAACTGAATGGCGACTCCTATATTACTAGTCGATTGGGTGTAAACTCACAGGAAATCTAACTACACTTGATCTGACAATATCACGCCCACGAGGGACGAGGTCATACATTAGCCTCGTGCTTTTTCGACCCCCTCACACCCTCATGAGCGATTGTGGGGTTTAAAGAGCTTGTTGCATGCGCTTAAATGCAACCGTGATTCCTACGAAAGTGAGTTAGGTTGTATATTCTTGTAGTTCTTGTTTTTTATAGCTTTTAGATTCTCAATAATATGCTCATCCTTCCCTAGTTCGTGCCTAGTTTGCTAGAGACTAGCAAACGCCTAGCTTGGGGGAGTTTGATGAGCGGCATTTATGTCGCTCTAGGCTTAGGATTTTATAGAGTTTTATTACGCTTTTTGATAGTTTTGTATAGTTTTGTTTCATTTTTATCCCCTTATTCCATCTATGCACTTTTCAGGTAAAATGTTGGAAAATGATGGAAAAGAGTTGAGGTTTGCTCGAATCAAGCCCGTGCGATCGCACAGGAATTCTGTGTGTTCGCACGTGTCATCAGTCTTGGCTTCAAAGTCAATCAGGCTCGTGTGCTCGTGCTCTAGGAATGTGTGGTCACACAAAATCGAAAAAACGATGCAGGAACTATTTGGGATTTCGTGCGATCGCAACACATTTGAGCCCGCTCGCACGGGTTTTTGGTGACCTCGCAGTGAATTTCCGTGCGAGCACATGAAGAATTTTGAAGAATGTTGAAGGATTGGCTAAGTCAGGACCGTGTGATCGCACGGATTTACAGCTCGTTCGCACAGATCAAAGAAGAAGAATCGTCGCTGAACACGTTCGCACGGAATCATGGCTCGCTCGCACTGATGCGGTCGCGTCTGGGTCTGTTCGATCGCACGGCTGCGCGGGCTGACTTATTCGAGTTTAAATTTCTACTTTTTAGGGGTTTGCTTAAATAGAATTTTCATTGTTTTTATTAAACAATTAATTTGAGAAATAGAAAACTAGGAAGTTTTAGAAGGTTTGCTCTTCAAGCTAGTGTTCTAGAGAGAGAAACTCATTGATTTCAAGCTTCAAATCTGTAATTTCTTTAACTCTTCTCTTTACCTTGCAATTTAATTCAAGGTCTTAGTATTTGTTCATGCAATTTTGTCAATGTTCTTTGATTGTTCTTCAACTTCTTGAAATTTCTTTTGCTTTGATTTTAGTTCCATTAATTCTCAATTTTCTAGTTGTTGATTTTAGTTTGCAATTGAATTCCTGATTCCTTCTTTCTACTCATTCAATTTCATGATTGCTTGCTTAGAATCCATGAATTCCCTAATATCTATCATGTGTAGTGAGTAGTCTTAGGTTAGGGAAAGGGGAGAATATAGGGGTTTGATTAGGGGAAATTGATGATTTAATGTTGATTGATTGTTGTAATTAAAGATGATTTGGTGATAGGATATCCATGCCTAATTGAGTGGTTGTTGCAAATGCTATTCGATTAGATTTAATTGGATTGCATAGGTTAGGTTTGGCAAGACATTGTGAGACTAACTTGTGTATGTGAATAGTGGTGCCTATTATATGCAAGTTTGTTTAGTCTAGAATTAGGCGAAAGCTCTTCCGTAGATTAGACGCTCCGCGTTCCCCATCCGTGAGGTGGCGGGTTCGTCATTTGATACTGTTTGCCTATACACCAAGTTCTTACATGATCATGATTACTTAAGTGCATAGTTCATTTCCCCCGGTTTCCCTAGGCTATCCCCGACTCCCTAGCTTTCCCTTTTATTGATTCAATTTCGTTTCATCGTTAGCTTTAGTTTCCTAGTTATAATTCAATCAAACTCTTGTTCGAACTAGCTTGACATCTAAACTCGATAACCACCGTTTCTATGGGACGATCCCTATACTTGCCGCTATAGCAATATAGCCGGTTAGTTTAGTGGTTTTATAAAATTTTTTTGGTGAGGTGAATTTCTATTCAACGACGGAAAAACACCCTATCAGTTGTATTTAGCATGTGCGGTGATGAAAGCAATAAAGCAAATAAAGCAACATCACAATAGTAAATAAGTGCGGTATTAGTAAATACAAGACCCCCTAGAGATGGACTAGGGAGTTGGTCCACATTGCCTAGAAGGACTAGGAAAGTAAAGTTGCGGAATTGAAATTGCAATATTGAAAGATGCGGAATTGAAATTGTGGAATTGAAAGGTGTATAATTGAAAGGGGCATAATTGAAAGGTGCAATATTGAAATGGAATGTAAGCACATGAGGTCCGAACGCCAAACAACTACTTAATAATAAGTACGTTGTTTTGGGCAAATTCTACTTAGAGACGAACTTGCCTTGATGATGGTGCTAACAATCGATTGAGCAAGATAATTTAGAGTAACGAGAGCAAGTTGTAAGGACATAGAATGAGAGTATTGTTATTGCTTAGCATTCGTATATACAAACTGACATAATTAAGCCATTTTATAGGCTCTCGTAAGAAGATTGTAACGTATGTTCTTAATTGCACATAATTGAATAATAAATGCGTAATGAAGGTTGGCTCCATCAACGGTTTGTAACCGTTATACTGATCCCAGCCGTTGAGGGCGAGTCTAAAAGGCCCTACCATACGCCTTGCTGGCAGCCACGTAGGCTTTGCTTGCCACATACGTCCACGTCATTAAGAGGGTATTTTCCCCCTAACAATTGTCCCCAAACCCATTTTGAATATTCTGGGAAGTTCAAAAGAAGAAATGGGTTTTTACGGAAAAAAGGGTGGAAACTGCCCCTTGATCCTCCCAACACTGACGGTATTAGTGTAATGATGATTTGCCTTGGAGTGATCGACCGCTCAACTGCGCCAATAAATAGGCTTGTCCATCCAACCACTCCAACACACTTCTGCATTCTCTCTCCTCTCTTTCCCAGAAAAGCAATCAGCGTCTTTCTCTCTCCTTTCCTCAGGTAACCGCTTCCCTTTCATCTTCTTTCCTTCTCTTTTCTCTTTTCAATTTCTTCTATGTCGCAACGAATGGGGACGAAATCCACCCGCGCGAAGAACAAGAAGGTAGTTGTGGAGTGCGATCTGGAAGAGGGGCCAATTTTCAGCCCTACTCACATACTGGACAAGAAGAATGCTCGGCCGGCCACTTGGGGGAAACAAGATGTGGAGGCGCTCAGGGAAGAGTGCGGCTTCCCTCCGTTGGCGGTAATTCGGTTGCCGCATCCCGATGAACGGGTGAAGGAAATATGTCCTTCACCCAAGGTGCATTAAGTCTAATACCAAGGTTCAGATTAATTGCAAACAATTCATTCAGTGAGATCAAGTGATCGGAACAGCTAGCTGGAGCAATGCTTCCGATAAGTGAGTTCTAATGGATATTCAACTCACAGCTTACTCTTGACTGAACCTACAAGGTCACACCAATGACACGTAACAGATCAACGGATTAAATGAATCGGAAATTCATTTAATAGCTTTTCGGGAATTAGTTGGAAACGTATTATACGATACGACCTTCATCGGAATCGTATATCGTATCGCGAATATTCGTAAGCTGGGCGACACGAATAAATCTTATCGTACAACGGTGATAAATAATATATCGGAAATATATTAAATCGCGAATACGAAGGGCATCGGAGTTGCCGGCCCGTCGAGCCAAGCACGTAAGCGTGCAAGGCCCAATGAGCCAGCAAGCTCGCGAGCAAAGGCGAGCAAGGCAAGCCCATTGGGCGCGAGCACGCAACAGCACGCAACAGCGCAAGCAACGCAGCGACGAGCGAGCAGGCCCACGGCCCAGTTGCTCGGCGCGCGCGTTGTGGGCTTCGGCCTGCAGTGTGTCGCTGGGCGCGGGCTGTGTGGTCCGTATGTGCTTGCGTGATGTGGCCGGTCAAGGCCTTTGGTTCTTGGCCGGTTACATCATATTATACAAGGTCAATTGTATTATTCCAACACACAATTCATATTACTCAAAAACCCTAGAGACACGGTGAACCCTAATTCTCTCTGTGCCTCCAAAGTGAGTTCTTCCCAAAAGCAAAGTATCTTTATCGATTGTCTAAGCTACGATAATCAAGACGGATCTGAACGTGTCGGTGAACCAAGTAGAGGAACGACAAGTGGAGTTCTTTGTTCATGTTCGTTGACATATTATTGTGGAAAACACGCTTCGAATGTAAGTTTGCTTAATCTGTGCTTTATACATGTTTCCTGGCTTTGTGGATAGTTCCGCGCATGTTATTATGTTTAGCTGTATTCCCCTACAGTGGTATCATGAGACTTTTGTATTCAAAGCATGAATTAGCATGATTATTATTGTTTTTGCATCTGTCGAAAAATTTGGAATTTTTGTTGATTTTTCGGAATTTTTACGAATTATTGGATGAATTGCGTAATAATCAGGTCTGAAAAAAAAATGTTCGTTTTTTCGAGTTTTAAAACCCTAATTTGATTGAAAACGATTTTTTAAGATCAACTCATGTGAACGGAATTGCAAAAACAGGCCTCTGAGTGTCGTTTTTTGGGCGTTTTTGTTAATTTTTCATTAAAAATTAAAAGTGTCGGACAGTAATTCAATTAAAAGGTCGACCTAAACTACTCGGAATTGCTTGAAATTTTGACACAATGTTGCTGGGTATATTCTTGATCTACGGTAAAAATTTCAGATTTAAACCCTAATTTTGCCTTTCCCCAATTCGTAAAATTTGAAACCCTAATTGAATTTAATTATTTTTGGTTTAATAATTTGGTTAATTCGGAAAGGGGATATAATTTCATGGGTCAGTGGCTAAATTTAAAAATTATTGGTTTAAAATTTTGAATGGTTTCGTTAATTTTAATCGCACTTAAACCAAATTATTAAAAATCTGAAATTTAATTGTTTATGAACGATTTAAAGATTCGGATTTTGTTAATTAAAAGATCAAAATTTAATGTTGATCGATTCGTTCGTTCATAAAAGTTTGAATATTGTTAGCCCTTTGATTTAATATTTTACGACATTGGATTGTCGTTAGAATTTATTAAATCGTTAAAAATCGTTGTTTTTCGAAAATAAAAATCGTAACTTTATGAAAAATAAAATTAATGCAAGTTCGTGAAATTAAATTTAATTTTAATTGAGTTGGTCCGTATCACGAACCAAAGGCACGAACACGAGTGTGGTGGACGTATGGCTCGTCGGGCCATACGGGCTGCTACAGTTAGGCCGAGCCGCATGCGACACGGGCAGCAGCAGGTACGCTGCGTGCCTCGTGCGAGCTGGGCGAGGAAAGGGCAGGCGGGACGCTTGCGGGGCTGCAACGAAGCAAGGCGCGAGCCATGCGACGTCCAGCACACACGAAGACACAACACGCAGTGCAGGGGCAGCGATGGCTGCTGGGACGCGCGCGCGCGAAGGCCTGGGGGTGTGCGAGCTTGCTCGTGCGCCTCTTGGGCCACACGCAAGGCATGGGGCTGGGCGTAAGCCTAGCCCGACTACGTAATTGAACTTTTTTCGTTGAAAATTGTTTATTTCGTTGGGCTTCGTATATTTGCATTATTTTGGGCTAAAGGGATATTTAATTTAATATTTTATTTGCTTGGGGCGGGCCGCGAATTTTAATTTAATAATTCATAATTAATTATCCGGAATAATTATTGGTTTGAGTGGGAGCCACTAAATGAAATTAAAATGAAATAATTATTTTAATTATTTTCGTAGGTCGCATTATTTTAATTAAATTCAATTTTAATTAGAATAAACTCTAAGGATTAATAATTTGGAAATTGATTAATCTTTTAGGACGCGTTTATGTGAACGTGAATTTTAATTAATTCACGTAAATACTTCCATATTAATATGGGCCATTCGTTTTAGCACACGAATGGGTGAATGCATAGAATATATATTTTATGTAATGCAGGTACTCCAAGTGACTAGTATGGCCAATTTAGGATAGTTAAATACGGTCTGCGTACCGTTCTATCTTTGAATGTAAAGTTTTAAATATGGTCTGCGTACCATGGAAATTTTGATGTAATTTTATTATTTTCAAGTATTTCTAAGTTTAGAACTTTAAGTTAGCATTTGAACGAAGATTCAAGACGATGCCAAGCTAACAAGGAGGTGATGAAGATTGGATGCTTCAAGACAAATGTTTTGGGCCATACTAGATCACCATTTATTTATGCAATTTGATATATATGTATATTATGCATGAATGTATGAATATATGTATGCTTTGCATGAATAGGTTTTTTCGTATAACTCGATTAGATTAAGTTCACTAAATAATCGAACCAACATAGAAACAACTAGGTCCAAAGTAATATTGACTTTAAAAATTGCCTTCCAAATCAAGCACTTACAAAAATCTAAGGAGCTAAGATAGTAGGTGTACGCTAAAGCGAGGTGCTATTTTAGTTGACTTAGGTGGTAAGGTGTCCTAAAGGAGCACGTTGATTGTGGTTTCGACTCAAACAACAATGGCATTATGTTGTGGCAATGGGATAAATTATGGTATTAATTTATTAACCAAGAGTAATTTGGAGATTACTAGCAATAGGTTTTGCTTACCTAAAATCTTAAACTACTTAAGACATGCTAAAGCTGCTTAAGGATTTAAGATTTTTGGGGTCTTGGAATCGTTTCATTCATTTTGGACCATGTTTTTGCTTTTTGCATGAATGAAATGTTTAATAGCTTTGATGATTGCGTGAATGCTTTTATTTCAAGTTATTAAAGTATGATAAATGTTTTTCTTTGCTAGTTCATTTTGTAGAATCGTAAATCTTCAACTTTATTGCGTTCGGACGATAGAACTGCGATATTTCCTCGGTCGATTGGTAACTATTTTGAGAGGGATTCTCAAAGAAAAGGAGAGTGAGAGCGTATCTTGAATACTATTTTCTTATAGTGATCTTCATGGTTGTTTTCAAACTAAAAATTTGAATGGTAGACCAATTGGACCCCATATATTCAAAATACTGGGTAGTTTTGAAATAATGAAGTATTGAGTTAAAGACTCATGTATAACCAATGGTTAACAACCAATCTTCTTTTGATTCGATAATGAACTAGACTCATTGGATGTGGTCATTCAAAGTGAATAAAAGAAAGGGACTTTGTAAGCGTAACAAAGTAAGAAGATCAAGCAAAGAGTAAAATCTTTAGGACTATAAGAAAACGTGCTAGAAAGGATAGGAAAGGGGAACAAAAGAAATGAATTCAGTATTCAATTTCTACCATGAAGTTTATGTTAAAGAGAAACGACTTAGCAAATAAACTCCTATGGTATTAGATTACCGCTTGAGGTTCTAAACTCTTGTTAAGAACTCAAATTCCGGGAGCTAAGTCTGGTAATTGACCTACAAGTGGGAAATGAAGCAAAGTTGTCCTACATTAACTGTATGGTCATCATGTTTGTTTTAAAGTCCTTCTAAAGGCTGGAACTTAATGGTATTATGTTCCATTAATCATCATAATCAAATTCTGTTTGGACAACGGAAAGACTCACATTCAAAGTAAACAAAAACATTCGTTAAGTGTTTATTTGAATGAAATGGTCATTTAAGGGTTGAGTGATATGATTGATTAATAAACAAACGAATCTCTTCACACTCAAACTTCAGAAGGTTCAAATCAAACATTTGATTTGTGTTCCACATATCTTTGGCAATGTCATACGACCATGTCAACAAGTCAACATTCTAAGATTCCATGGCATGGATTTCTGAAAGTTGGTTAATTTAAGACACGTGGGTCTTGCTTGTTGAACATGACATAGAAATGGACTATTGTTAGAAGTTTCTAGACAAAGAAGTTAATGGCCAAAGATGGATTTTATGAACTACCTATTTCACAAGAATTTGAGAATATGGCTATATTTACTCAAAGTGAAATGTGTGAAATGCTTCAATGCAATTCACAAAAGGGAATAAAATCAACTTGGCAAGAATTTTGGAACATCTAGGCTGGATCAAGGTGATGTTTGCATAAGCCAAGAAAGATTATCTAGATTGTTTATATGGAATTATGACAATAGAAGCTCCATAAGAATATGGTATGTCCAAATGGAGAAATCGGAATCTATTTCGATTAACGATAATCACGACTATTTTCCTATATAGTTTCTAAATGATACTCTCAAATGACTTTCACACTAAACAAAGTTGTCAAAGCTAAGGATAAGATGTCATAAGGATTGAACTTCGGTTCAGTACATCTTTTCAGTACATATATTTCTAGGGTTGTCAAACCCAATGGGAGTTAGTGTTTACATCAAACAAACTCAAGGATAGATATATATTTCTTTATGAGCGACTCATAGAAACAAAAGGTATTGATTCTACCACAAATCTGAGACCATATGGTTGTTGCTTAAGATAATGTCTTTTAGGAAACCATCATATATCCAAAAAGGCAAGTGGGAGAAAAATGACCTTGAATGGACTTCGAGTCAAGCCACAAACAAATGTAGGATATTTAGGAGTCTTTGGAAAAGCTCCGAACTTAGAAGCCTTTGGAAGAGCTCCAGGAAGACTTTAGAAGTGCTTCAAGAGAATCCTAATACTCAAAGGACTTGAGTAATGTCTTTATAGACACTAACGTTTGAAGTTCAATACCTAGTAAATCGTATAAGGAATAGAATTCAAGCAAGACAGATACATAGATATCTTGAGGAATGAAAACTATGAAGACTTTGGAAAGTGCTTCAAGAACATACAACTTACAGGTTAGCTACGACAAATTAAAAATTCCCAAGTATGGTTTGAGGCCATCAGAAACATAAGTATGGTTCGAGGCCATACAAAATGGTTTGAGGCCATTTTATCCGAAATATCTTCATCTTAGAGAATCAAATCTATGATTTGGTTGATTTGCATAAAGGGTTTACTCCCATTGGTTGCAAACATGTTTTCAAAACATACAGAGATGATATTGTATACACATACAAAAGAGAAGCTAGATTGGTGGTTAAAGATTGTAAACAACTTCACGGCGTTGATAATGTTGAAATATTTTTCACCAAGTCGGAATGCTTGAACTATTTTGGATAAATCTAGCAATCATTGCATATGGTAATATGGCAATTGGAAAACGAAACACCTTCCTCGATTGGACTTGTAGAAAGGAATTGTGTACATCACACAGTGTAAAAGTTTTGGATGCTAGATAAAAGAGCAAGCTTAAGAAATCTATTCGTAGATTAAAGCATGCAAGTGGGAATTGGACCATATTTGTCTAAAAGGCTATTGAGCAATCGTAGCTTTATGAAAATATGGATCATCTTATAGATGAGGAGTTTAGTGGGAGCTAAGTCCAGTTTATTGGTTCTATATATGAGATACATATCTCTCTATTGAAAATGACATTCAAATGGTTAGATTTGAAAGTATTTGTCAATATTAGAACCATGGCGAAACTTAGAACATACTGGGTTAAAGATCTATTGGACAGGATCTAAAGCGTTGTTTGGATTCTGTAAAACTAATTACGAAATCAAACACAATGGAGAGACTCAAAAGAGACTCTCATCCCATATGATTAAGTCTAAGTTATGAATGCTTTAACTAAGTATAAAGCTAGGTTGTTATCACTAAAGTTAAGCATGAAAGACCTTGAAGAGGTGCCTTCATCTTATATCACATGGCAATGCCAAGATTTTAGCAAGATTCAGTGTCTCTTGAAACAAAATAAAGCTAAAAGTTACATGGATGGATTTTAAAATGCGAATGGTTTTTGCATTACAATCAATCATGTATAATGTGATATATAGATCGCCAAGATAACTCGTGAACATTGGATCGTGACGAGTTTATACCAATCTCTATTGATCTGGATCAAAGATCATTGGAACAATATCAAGAACATCCGATACATTTGGATATGTAGGATGAGCACTTGATAGGAGGAAGTGAAGATAACTAAAGTTTTGATGCTACATGCATTTGCCTAAGCAAAAGTTGAATCTTGTTGTTAGGCAAACCACAAACAAACACGGGCAATTAGGCGTCGTGATTAAAAGGTGGTTACATTGGTTCTAAACCATATGTGATGCATGGGAAACTGAATCAATGATTAGTTTCTAAGTTCTCAGTTGAAAGATGTATCTCCCACATCTATGTGAACTGGTTGGAGCATTCCAAAAGGGAAGCATCATTTGAAATTCTACATAATTGAAATGAATTCATTGTTGCCTAAGAAGCAATAAAAGGGAATTGTTTTTAGTGGGAGTTCTTCAATGGACTCAGGTTGATCACAAGTCTACTACCTGGATGATTTTCTATTTTAGATATGATTATCATTCTAAACAACAACGAAAGACTAGATCATTCTAGAAACATATTCAAAGATCTTTTCATCTTACATCGAAAGACTTTCGATAGAAAAGATGCTAAGGATAGCAAAGTACGATAAACTAAACCTCTGCATTGAATGATACACAACATTCATATGCAGATATGGAATCAAGTTTGAGTTCCATGAATGTTTTAGGTATTGGGTGAAAGGCCTATATCTGTAAAACATTAAATGCTTGATTTTGGGTTAGAGGCCCACAAATTGGTAAGCACTTGGTTTAAACATTTATCATTTATGAAATTATATTTCATAGTTCATTTAATCTTGGTTTAGTATTAAATCATAAGTCCATGTGATTCAAAACATTCAAATAGGATGTCAAGATGGATTCTTCGACAAAGAAACACCCATAAGTGAACTTGAATATTGAAGTCACAAAGGATCCCTAATCCAGGTCATTGAAAGGTGGACGACCAATGGCTAATGAAGATTAGATTGCAAGTAGATTACTTAGTTCTGTTTCTTGAACTAGAGTGACTGGATGTCAGAATCTTTTGCATAGATACTTATTGGATCTTGTATCGGATTGACCATGAGAACGCTTTAAGAGATTAAAGTCATGTCATAGGTAGTTCTCATTAATGGTAATTAGAAACAATTCCTCAAAACATGAGCGATTATGTCTGCTCGTTTGAGAATTAGTTCGCTTTGATACTAGCTAAACGTCGCACCGTAAAAGGAAGCTATAAAAGCAGTTATTGGGCGTACTATGAATCAAAGTGAGTGTTCATAGATTGCAAGAATGGATTGTCCTCCTATCTTTGATAGGATATGGTGTTGTTGTGTAACAAGGCCTCTCGGAGAGTTAGATGCTGTAAAATGCATGGCCGTGCTCAGAATGGTTAAGGCTTAACCTTCTGCAAAAGTTTGACAGTTCAACTCTGTAATCCGAGAAACACTTCTAGACCTAATAAGGATGGCTTGGATCTTACCTTATGTTCAGTAAGTAACACTAAGTGACAAAGGAATGTCAATGCACACTTGTCTGAATGACAAGTGGGAGATTGAAGGAAATATGTCCTTCACCCAAGGTGCATTAAGTCTAATACCAAGGTTCAGATTAATTGCGAACAATTAATTCAGTGAGATCAAGTGATCGGAACAGCTAGCTGGAGGAATGCTTCCGATCAGTGAGTTCTAATGGATATTGAACTCACAGCTTACTCTTGACTGAACCTACAAGATCACACCAATGACACGTAACAGATCAACGGATTAAATGAATCGGAAATTCATTTAATAGCTTTTCGGGAATTAGTTGGAAACGTATTATACGATACGACCTTCATCGGAATCGTATATCGTATCGCGAATATTCGTAAGCTGGGCGACACGAATAAATCGTATCGTACGACGGTGATTCGTCGTATACGAAACGATAAATAATATATCGGAAATATATTAAATCGCGAATACGAAGGGCATCGGAGTTGCCGGCCCGTCGAGCCAAGCACGTAAAAGTGCAAGGCCCAACGACCCAGCAAGCTCGCGAGCAAAGGAGAGCAAGGCCAGCCCATGGGGCGCGAGCACGCAACAACACGCAACAGCGCAAGCAACGCAGCGACGAGCGAGCAGGCCCACGGCCCAGGTGCTCGGCTCGCGCGCTGTGGGCTTCGGCCTGCAGTGTGTCGCTGGGCGCGGGCTGCGTGGTCCGTGTGTGCTTGCGTGATGTGGCCGGTCAAGGCCTTTGGTTCTTGGTCGGTTACATCATTAAATATAAGGTCAATTGTATTATTCCAACACACAATGGATCTTACTCAAAAACCCTAGAGACACAAAGAACCCTAATTCTCTTTGTGCCTCCAAAGTGAGTTCTTCCCAAAAGCAAAGTATCTTGATCAATTGTCTAAGCTACGATTATCAAGACGGATCAGACGTGTCGGTGAACCAAGTAGAGGAACGACAAGTGGAGTTCTTTGTTCGTGTTCGTTGACAGATTATTGTGGAAAACACGCTTCGAAAGTAAGTTTGCTTAATCTGTGCTTTATACATGTTTCCTGGCTTTAGGGAATGTTCCGCGCATGTTATTATGTTTAACTGTATTCCCCTACAACGGGCCGATTGGACATCGGACGGTTGGGTGTATTTTTATGAGTACCCCTTCAGAATTGGGTACACTTACCCCTTCTCGCCACTGCTGCGGGGAGTTTTGAAGGCCTAGCTTGGCGGTGCCGCCGGCGCAGTTAATGCCGCAAGTCTGTAGGGTAATGCATCTGGTCGACCATTTGGCCGGCTAACTGGACATGGAGTTCCGGGTTGAAGACTTGGTTTACACCTACAAAGTCCAAAACTATGGGGCTGGAAGGTACTTGCTGCATGTCAAAGATGACATGGAGGCTCTTCTTAGCGCGGACAAGTCGAACGACTGCGGGTGGATGGGTCGGTTCTTTTTTGTGGAGTTGGCTAGTTTAGGGCCCGACTCCGACTTCTTGACGGGGGAATGGATGGCTAGAGGTATTTTTGTTTTCTTTTTGTGTTTTTGGGCTTGTTGATTTGACTTTGTCTCACTTGCTTGTTTTTGTAGGTGCATCGTTCGACACGGTTGGAGCCGGTGCCGAGGCTGTAGAAAAAACTGCCGTGCTGTTAGGAGTCCCCCTAAAGGAGAGAGCTTTCATAGGCATCAAGTTCGAACGCGAAGAACCTTCTCAAGAAGAAGAGATCTCTGAGCCTGCAAACATGTTGACATCAACAGGTAAACATGTGTTAGGGTTAGTTTACAACTTTGGGTTCGTTGCCCTTTTCAAAAAAAATATAGATTACAACTTTTGTGACAAGACTGTGTCGTCAAAAATGCTTTGCACAGGAACTGGCCCGTCGACACGCTCTAGTAAGGCTCCCTCTGCGGACGCGTTGCTGAGAAAAAGGTTGGAGACACTAGGGAGTGTGTCTCGACCTAAACCCATCACTGTGTTATCACCTCTGTGTAGGGGAATACAGTTAAACATAATAACATGTGCGGAACAATCCCCAAAGCTAGGAAACATGTATAAAGCACAGATTAAGCAAACTTACATTCGAAGCGTGTTTTCCACAATAATCTTTCAACGAACACGAACAAAGAACTCCACTTGTCGTTCCCCTACTTGGTTCACCGACATGTCAGATCCATCTAGATAATCGTAGCTTTGACAATTGATCAAGATACTTTGCTTTTGGGAAGAACTCACTTTGGAGGCACAGAGAGAATTAGGGTTCTCTGTGCCTCTGGGGTTTGAGCAATGAATTGTGTGTGTTGGAAATAAGGTTGTAAGGTTATATTATTAACCTTACTAACCGACCAAGCAAGAAGCAAGGCCGGCTAGCAAGCCGTGCGAGCCAAGCAACACGGACCGCACGCCCGCGCCCACCGACACACTGCAGGCCGAAGCCCACAGCTGGGTCGTGGGCTTTGATCGCTCGTCGCTGCTGTGCGCTATTGCTTGCTGTTGCGTGCTCGCGCCCAATGGGCTTGCCTTGGCTCGCGAGCTTGCTGGCTCGTTGGGCCTTGCACGCTTACGTGCTTGGCTCGACGGGCCGGCAACTCCGATGCCGTTCGTATTCGCGATTTAATATGTTTCCGATATATTATTTATCGTTTCGTATACGACGAATCACCGTCGTACGATACGATTTATTCGTGTCGCCCAGCTTACGAATATTCGCGATACGATATACGATTCCGACAAAGGTCGTATCGTATAATACGTTTCCAACTAATTCCCGAAAAGCTATTAAATAAATTTCCGATTCATTTAATCCGGTGATCTGTTACGTGTCATTGGTGTGACCTTGTAGGTTCAGTCAAGAGTAAGTTGTGAGTTCAATATCCATTCGAACTCACTGATCGGAAGTATTGCTCCAGCCAGCTGTTCCGACCACTTGATCTCACTGAATTAATTGTTCGCAATTAATCTGAACCTTGGTATTAGACTTAATGCACCTTGGGTGAAGGACATATTTCCTTCAATCTCCCACTTGTCATTCAGAAAAGTGTGCATCCACATTCCTTTGTCACTTAGTGTTACTTACTGAACATAAGGTAAGATCCAAGCCATCCTTATTAGGTCCAGAAGTGTTTCACGGATTACAGAGTTCAACTGTCAAACTTTTGCAGAAGGTTAAGCCTAACCATTCTGAGCACGACCATGCATTTTACAGTATCTAACTCTCCGAGAGGCCTTGTTACACAACAACACCATATCCTATCAAAGATAGGAGGACAATCCATTCTTGCAATCTATGAACACTCACTTTGATTCATAGTAAGCCCAATAACTGCTTTTATAGCCTCCTTTTACGGTGCGACGTTTAGCTAGTATCAAAGCGAACTAATTCTCAAACGAGCAGACATAATCGCTCATGTTCTGAGGAATTGTTTCTAATCACCATTAATGAGAACTACCTATGACATGACTTTAATCTCTTAAAGCATTCTCATGGTCAATCCGATAAAAGATCCAATAAGTATCTATGCAAAAGATTCTGATGTCCAGTCACTCTAGTTCAAGAAACAGAACTAAGTAATCTACTTGCAATCTAATCTTCATTAGTCATTGGTCGTCCACCTTTCAATGACCTGGATTAGGGATCCTTTGTGACTTCAATATTCAAGTTCACTTATGGGTGTTTCTTTGTCAATGAATCCATCTTGACATCCCATTTGAATGATTTGAATCACATGGACTTATCATTTAATTCTAAACCACAATTAAATGAATATGAAATAAATAAATTTCATAAATATGAAATGGTTAAACCAATTGTTTTAAACATAGATCTAACAGATGTTCTAAAACAATACTTAGAAAATCAAAGCCATTCTCTAACATGCTTGATTCCCATGGTTGCTACATGTGCGTTGTGTTTCACTTGTGGCAACGGTTTAGTCAATGGATCCGCGACGTTGTCGTCAGTTCCAACCTTGCAAATCTCGATTTCCTTTCTTTCAACGATCTCTCGTAGTATATGAAATCGCCGCAGTACGTGCTTGGACTTCTGGTGGCTCCTAGGCTCCTTTGTCTGGGCAATGGCTCCTCTATTGTCGCAATACAAAGCCACTGGTCCTTTAATGGAGGGGACAACACCAAGTTCTTCGATGAACTTCCGAATCCAAACAGCTTTCTTTGCTGCTTCTGAGGCAGCAATGTACTCGGCTTCAGTTGTAGAATCCGCAATAGTGCTTTGCTTAGCACTTTTCCAGCTTACTGCTCCGCCGTTGAAGCAGAACACAAACCCAGACTGTGATCTGAAATCATCTCTGTTGGTTTGAAAGCTTGCGTCCATATAGCCCTTAACAATCAACTCATCTGTACCACCATAAACCAGAAACTGATCCTTAGTCCTTTTCAGGTACTTTAGGATGTTCTTGGCATCAGTCCAATGCGCCTCACTTGGTTCTGACTGGTACCTGCTCATTGCACTGAGTGCGAACGAAACATCCGGCCTTGTACAAATCATAGCATAAATGATGGATCTAATAGCCGAGGCATATGGAATTCCACTCATCTTTCTACGCTCATCAGATGTTTTGGGACACTGATTCTTGCTTAGATATACGTCATGTGACATGGGTAGATGGCCTCTCTTGGCTTCCATCATATTGAACCTAGCTAGCACTTTGTCAATGTAAGTGCTTTGGCTTAGTCCAATCATCCTCTTAGATCTATCCATATAGATCTTGATGCCCAATATGTATTGTGCCTCTCCTAAGTCCTTCATTGAGAAACACTTCCCGAGCCAAGTCTTTACAGACTCCAACATAGGAATGTCGTTTCCAATAAGCAGTATGTCGTCAACATACAAGACTAGGAATGCAATTTTACTCCCACTGACCTTCTTGTATACACAAGATTCGTCCTGATTCTTGATGAAGCCAAACTTATTCCAACTCCTTGATGCCTGCTTCAGTCCGTAGATGGACTTCTTAAGCTTGCATACCTTTCCTTGGTTCTTTTAATCGACAAAACCCTCCGGCTGTGTCATGAACACAATCTCTTCAAGAACACCGTTCAAGAAGGCAGTTTTGACATCCATTTGCCATATTTCATAGTCATGAAAAGCGGCAATCGCAAGGATTATCCGAATAGACTTAAGCATCGCGACTGGAGAAAAGGTTTCATCGTAGTCAACGCCGTGAACTTGCCTGTAACCTTTTGCTACCAATCTACCCTTGTATATGTATACAATTCCATCTTTGTCTTTCTTCAACACTAGTAGAAAAAACCCTTATTGCAGCGGGCTTTTAGACCCCTGTTGCAGCGTACATCGTATGCTGCAACTGGGGGGCCTGCAACAAGTCTGAACTTGTTGCAGCGTACAATGTTCGCTGCGAAAAGTGCTTTTTTGCAGCGTACATGCATATGTACGCTGCAACGCATGTACGCTGCAAAAAGTGCCAAAAATTTGGCAAAATTCTGGACTTGTTGCAGCGTACAAATTGTTGTACGCTGCAAAAGACCCAACCTGTTGCAGGGTACATCTATTTGTACGCTGCAACAAGTCAAGAATTTTGCCAAATTTTTTGGCACTTGTTGCAGCGTACACATATATATGTACGCTGCAACAAAGCACTTTTGGCGGGAAAATTTTTGTTTTGTTTAGGGATACCTAGAGTGCCTTGCACCAAATATAGATCGAAACCTGTCACAACATTAATAGAATATCGCAACCTGTATAACAAATATAAAAACAATAACAGGTGTTTTGTATATATCTCAAAACCAAAGTGCACATACCATATACATTTAAATAAATATATGTACGTTCCAATTTCAACGTACACATACATTTTAACATAAAAGATTGTTCTATAACATCTAAACCAACTCGATCAAGCGCGCTCAGGTCAATAATAAATACTTGCTGGTAAAAAACTTCGCCCATTGCTCACGAACCACGTCAATTTCCTCACTAGCATAAGGCGCAGTCCTCGGAGTATAAACCTTTACAAAAACAAAAATTTGATTGGAGCATTAGATCGATTAAATGCAAATAAAATGTCACATTTTAAAATTCAAGAAACTAATTAAAATGTACTAATAGTCTAGAATACGAATCAATTAAGAGTAAGAAAAATTAATTAATTACCTATAACGACCCAAAGTTGGGAGCGGAAATGTCATTTTAGTTCTAAATATGACCTATAACGACCCAACGAGCCTTAAATGTGCATAAATAGGTTCGAATGACTTTTCGAAAGTTAAAACTATGCATATTAGTCATGTAATAAGAAGCAAATGTATCCTTAGGTTCTTTAGTTCAAAGTTGGGAGCGGAAATGTCATTTTAGCTCTAAATATAACCTATAACGACCCAAAGAGCCTTAAATGTGCATAAATAGGTTCGAATGAGTTTTAGAATGTTAAAACTATGCATATTAGTCATGTATAAGAATCAAATGAGTCCTTAGGTCCTTTAGTTCAAAGTTGGGAGCGGAAATGTCATTTTAGCCTAAATATGACCTATAACGACCCTATAAGCCTTGAATGTGCATAAATAGATTCGAATGAGTTTTAGAAAGTTAAAACTATGAATATTAGTCATGTAATAAGAATCAAATGTATCCTTAGGTTCTTTAGTTCAAAGTTGGGAGCGAAAATGTCATTTTAGCTCTAAATATGACCTATAACGATCCAGTGAGCCTTAAATGTGCATAAATAGATTGGAATGAGTTTTAGAGAGTTAAAACTATACATATTAGTCATGTAATAAGAATCATTCGAGTCCTTGGGTTCTTTACTTCAAAATTGGGAGTGGAAATGTCATTTTAGCTCTAACTATGACCTATAACGACCCAGTGGGCCTTAAATTTGCATAAATAGATTCGAATGAGTTTAAAAAAGTTAAAACTATGCATATGAATAATGTAATAAGAATCAAATGAGTCCTAAGGTTCTTTAGTTCAAAGTTGGGAGCGAAAATGTCATTTTAGTCTAAATATGACCTATAACGACCAAACAAGTCTCAAATGTGCATAAATAGATTGTATTGAGTCTTGGAAACAAAATTAATAATAATAATCATGTAATAAGTTTGAAATGAATTCTTAGGTATATTAGTTCAAAGTTGGAGGGGGAGGGGGACCACGGCCTTTAATGGTCTTTGTAATCGTACTAATACCTTGTGATTCGTCACCCGTTGTGGGAGTAATGCCACCTTCTGATTCATGCCCAACAACAATTTGGTAATTAATCATCGTACATAGGGTGTTCCTGCTTCAAGTAAAACATACAGAAGGGTGGTGAGTGAAGTATAGAATCAAATTTGCAGTCATATAAACTCGACCCCCAGTTAAGAAATTAACATCAGCAGATTGTCTTCGTGTTTGCAACTCTAGTTCAGTTAAGACTTAACTCTGGGGCATAGCAAATTCTAATCTGACAGTTAAATCTCAGTGTCTAATCCATAACTTCCTTCTAGTTACCGCGGAAAACATATATGTATGGATCTGGTATCAGCTCCATTTCAATGATGCTTTACACGAAGTAGTTTCTATGCTTACTTCCACCAAAAAGATTTCCAATGGTTCCTAATGAAACCAAGGGGCAAAGAGGAACAAGGATTTATGATTGCAAAAGTTATGATGTTCCAGTACAGGACTAACTATCTAGTTCCAAATGCAAGATTAACAAATAATATGAACTCGAGTCAAAACCATCTCTTAAACATTTAGATTTCCCTTACTATTACACTTCAGTTTTCAGTAGAACCGAAGATAATATTAAAGTGGTACCCTTAGTAAGGGTTACTTTCCCAAAGACATGGAGAAATAGGTTTATAAAACATGATATTCATAATGAATCTTTTCATTCTTCATGCTACAAAGTATGAACATTATATCAAAACACATTTATAAAAGTGAAGGCTCATTCTGATGGAAAACTTTCCTGCAGTTTTTACATCAAGATGAAACCACTTTAGTAGAATTATTTTAGGGGTTTGGAACTACAGAATATAATCCCTTGGTGTTGTTTGGTATAAAATTGACTTCGAAAAAAAGATCTGATGAACATGAAAGTGAGATGAAAACAGAATATAATCCCTAGGTTAAGGACTTTATAACAGATGACCACAGACCATTGCACCCCTTCAGATCATATTCTACGAGCCTGATGGAGATTCAATAAAGTCTGATGTGGGGGCAGGAATTGGATTATGGCCAGCAAGAGAACCAGTGGGGGTGCTCATCTTAAATATCTCAACTCCATTCAGAAATGAGTTATAGTAATTAGGTTTGGGAGTACCACTGGTATCTGGATGCAGTGTAAGCATTAGATTCTGCTGAGGTTCTTTACTATCGGGAAGAAGCACCACAAAGTCCTGAACATTAGGTATCCCATTGCTTGTTGCCAAGGCAATGATATCATATCCAGAGGATGCAGTTTGATTGTTGAGGTAGATATTAAACACAAACTGGTTTACCTTTGTTATATTAGCAAAGATCTCACAGAAATGCAGTCTAACCAAGTAACTTAACCCAGTATCGGAAAACCATTACCATTCTCCATACACAAGTAGAAGTATGAAGCAATGTTATTAAGTCTTAGGCATATAGAAACATTTAGAATCAACCGAATTCGATTACTTCGTATATAAATTGAATAAATCCCAAATAAACTCGCCAGCCAGTAGAGTATTCAACAATTTTCCAAATCAAAGAATGACTGACATTTACCTCCTGAAATAAGCTACCTTCTAATCTGTGAATTTCAAGCCTGCTCGAAGTCATCAGGGAAGAGAGCCCTGGTAAATGTCATCATTATGCTTGCCAGCTATGTTATGGATAAATAATTCCTCATCTATTGGAACACCACCGTTGAATCCTATCTGTTTAAACAAGAATACTAATCAATTCATGACATACATCTTACGATTCTCTCTCATTATTTATACTATCTAGAGTTGATGCAAGTTGTGCATTTAGACATCAGAAATATGTACATGATTTCCACGGGAGATCTCATATTTAGAATTGCTAGTCAAGTTGATTGCCCTAAATGGAGAAGAAATACAACATGCAATATGCAAGATCAATGAGCTAAAAACCAAGAGCCATGTAACATATACAGATCTTTTCATGAATATATCTCATCATGTTCATGTGTATGTCCCATGGACTCACTAAAAGAGTGGTATGACTCTTGTTCTTATTTACAAGGACAATCATTAAATTAAGCAGAATGTTTTATTGATTTTCTTTGATAGAAGCTTATATAGCATAACAGTAAGACTGGATTCTGCAGTAAACACTAGCAGAGAACAAGAAGAACCAATAGATCATTACGTATTACTTATAAACTTCAAATATTGCTGCTACAAGTTATTTCTATTGAAGCCTTATAAGTTAATTGAGGATACGATTGCGAAATCACTACAAGTTATTGAGGAAACCTGCTTATTTAAAAAATTAATTGTCTTGAACTTTTAATTTCATACATCAGGCTTTCAGGGCAGTTTCCCGAAACTACAAATTTATGATTTTAGTAGCAAAATCTGCATATACTCCTGCAGTTTCTAGATTACTAGCAAAAGCAGGAAAACAACATACACACACTACTACAAAAAAGGGCAAAGAGACCCGTTCAAAATGGCCTAAGAGACCCCATTTAAGGGGGTCTCTAGGTAGGGGGGTCTCTTTATAAAAGAGACCCCCCATGTAGAGGGGGTCTCTTTGTTAAAAACAAGAGACCCGTTATTTAAGAAAATGGGTCTGTAATGTTAACCGTGCAAAAAATAATATAGAAGGGGAAGAGACCCCTTTTTAGAGATATTAGGTCTGTTTGTACAAAAATTTAGACCCCATATTTAACATAGGGGGTCTCTTTAAATTTTTTAATATTAATTTATCCAGCAAACTCAGACCCCATATGTAAGATAAGGGGTCTCTTTGAGTTTTTTAATATTTTTATAATTAACAAACTCAGACCCCATATGTTAAATAGGGGGTCTCTTTGAATATTTTATGATTTTTTTATTATTATACTCAAGAGATCCCTTTTTATACCTTACGGATCTCTTTTCATAATTTTTTAATAAAAAAAAATCAGCATAAACAATTTCCGGCCAAAAATCAGCATTCAAACAATTTGGCAATTCCAAAATAATTCTTATAATTACAAAAAAATTATCCCACTATACACCAATTGTAATATCCAAAAATAAAATAATAAGTCTCAAAAGTCTACATAATTCAAAAGTAACATATTGATAATAATAAGTATTAGCGGTGCGGGCATAAGCATATGTTCGCCTCCACCTCTGTTTGCGTGGTTTCCGAATTTGAACTTCCCTTGCACCTTACCTTCTACAAGCAACAAACCTCCATTAACAACTGAGTTAAATATGAAAACAATAATACTAGTCTCTAACATCCCTTGAACAAACCTCCTGGCGTACTTTCTCAATGTTGTTTGGCTCTCTGACAGAAAACAAGAAGGCAATGCCATCTCCATGGTTTAGCTTCCAAGCCTCTTTCATGTTCTTCTCTTTAGAGGTTTTCTTCTATGTTCCCTATATGATTCAACATGATAACCTAATAACAAATACAGAGCCGATAAACACCAAACATGTAAACTTTGAATTCCGAATCCCCAATAAACGGAACAGTAATTACATTTTTGAGGTAGAATGTAAAAATTGTTTAAACTCAAAGTTAGAAATCTGAAAATGATCAATGAACAATAAAATCTTGAAGCAATAAAGTCCACTTACATCAGCCACTTTCTTCTTGGAGCTATCTGCATAGATCCTCTAAATTGTTGAAACCAACCTTCTTTTTCTCATTTTCTAGCATTACTGTAATTTACTTGCTGCATCACCAAAGGAAATGAATCTAAGTCCCAAATGGATGTACATATACAGAGATAATATTTTTATCTTTATTCCAACATTTCATACACCTATATAACTCAGACTCTTTTACATCTATATTCCAACCAGCTTTCAAAATGACACTCAGATACCTCAAATTAGGCCAAAGGTTTAACAAGATTCAACGAGAATTATGAAGTCCAGCAACAAACGTAGTTAAACAAAAACAAGTTCTCACTTCTAAGCATTAAAATGAAGAGTATACCTCAAATGGCGCAAGACCAGCCTCCCCTTCCAAATTAAGCACCGAAACACCCATGATTAACCTGAACAAATGTTCAGCTGCAGAGTAACCAGCCAACAAAGCCAAAAAGTAGTTGTAATATTTGGACCTCAAACAAAACTTCTCAGCTTTGAAATTCATGTTGGTTATCCATATTCGATATACACACAGCCCCATCATAGCTAAATGTGATATGCAAATCACAATAGTGTCTGTGGTACAGGGTGTAAAAGCTCCCAGAGCATTTTGCACCGCTGTTGCCCATACACCATTCGCCACTGGCTGGCAATACCAATCAAATGGCTTGAAAGCCATCACTACTCACCCTTCTTCCCTCAGTACACCTATATCAATATTGTAAACCTGTCTACTTTGCTTCAACCTCAGATGAACCTACCCCTACAACAGCTGCATCAAAACAAACCCCAATTTAGTAAAATCTGTGTGTTTACTTAACCAAAAAGACTATTACACTGAAACACAACATTTTATGGACAAGATTACAACAGCCCCAAGGGGGATATTCTACTCCAATGGAGTTGTGCTCGTCGTTTATCACCATACAATCCAAGGGAAAGTAACAAAAGTTGGCATACAGATTAACACGAAAGAAAATGAAAACAGCAGAAAATCATTCTACTAAAAACACCCATTTCAATACTAAACAAATTCAGCGAAATCAATCAACCAAACAAGCTCGAATTTGAAGCCTTACACATTTGAGCTCAGTCAACACTTAACAAACATAATTTCCTTCACCAAAAATCATTTCCTTCAAACTTTCTGAAAATCCAAACATCAAAAAAGACCCATAAACGAATAAAATTGGGGAAATAAGTTAAAAATCCCAAAAAACTAATGAGAATTTAATCAAAATGAGTATAATAACAATTAAAAATACATGAAAAACTAAGAAATCATTGAAATAGATGAACATACCACGTTGACCACAGAATTAGCTGAAAACAGATATTTTTGATCAGAAATTCGGCATCAATCAACCAATAAAGTCCGAGAATAATCACAGCTTCGGACAAGACCAGCTTGGCAGCAAGAATGAAGAAGAGTGGTGTGACAAGAGTGACTGTGATATCCAACAAGCCCTTAACTAATTAAACTAAACCATGATTAATTGGTTCAACACTAATAAAACTTAGGCCGCTTATTTTTGTATCTTAGGTTTAGTTTTTGGCGTTGTCATTGCACTAATTATGCTAGGCATTAACAAATTTTCATGGTATCCTACATCATTCAGAGAAATTAAGTGCAAAATTATTTAATTAGTAAAAAGTTATTGATAAGTGGTGATTAACCAAGATTAATTTTAGGCAAATGTCCCGAATATCGTAATATGTACCAACATCAAAACATGCCTATATCAGCCTTCATCTGAAATCTATGAAACACAAAAACTAACCAAATCAAATCATATTCGGATTAGTCGATTACCTTTATACCCTAAAACATTTAAACCAATATGAAATCCTAATTCCGCTCAAATCCTCCCTAAGATCGATACCCCAAAACCCTAATCTCACAACACATAGCCGTACAAGAAATAAAAGAACCCTAAATTCGCTGAAATCCATAACAAACAAGAAAAAGAAGCAACAAAATTGCAGCAAAATCAACATGAAGTACAAACGAAATCGACAAAAACATCACAAAAAATCATAGATTGAAGCTAAAACGTAACAAACTTGGAAAATGGCAAGAGTGATGTACTTTTCGAGGTTGAGAATAAGTAGATGCCATAGTTTCCTCTTGTTCAGATCTGCGGTGTATACAGCTAGCTGAACTTGGGATGCTCGCTTCTATGTGCTTCCAACCTCGCGGAGATTTTATCACTCTGGTTTATCAGATCGAGAGATGCAGCGTGGAGGAAGAGAGATAGAAAAGCTTGATTTTTTTTTCAATGAAACAAAGTTTGGGAGATTTGAAGAAGAAAAAAGCAAGAGACCCGGTATCAACAAAAAAAGTCTCCTCTTTTTCTACTTCTCTGTAGTCACGTGGGTCCAGTGCATTTAGAGACCCATTAAAATAAATAACGGGTCTCTTTTTTATCTTTCCTTATTTTCTCCAAATAAAAAGTGGGCCCTTTGATAAATTAGAGACCCGTTAAACAAAATAACGGGTCTCTTGCTTTTCTAATTCTTTTTTTTGCTGTCTTATTTCACTTAGTAGAGACCCGTTATCTCTAAAAATGGATCTCTTATATTAAAGAGACCCGTTATCTCAATCAAAGGGTCTTTTCTTAAGGGTCTCTTTGCCCATTTTTGTAGTAGTGACACAAACTGATTGGAACATACCATATTTTACTGGAAAATCAAAACTAATCGAACTGAAAAATCAAAACTGATCAGAAAGCCTCAGTGTTACGATTACAAATTGATCAGAACAACCTCAATGTTGTACTGAAATATCAAAACTTATTTTTTTTGGGAAATAACTTATAAAAACCAGAATCGGAACCAAAATTTGTACAAGATCAACCAACTAAACACCTAGGCCTTGCAACAAAAGCAAGCCAAAAACAAAAAAATCTAAGACTACTGAGAAGGTTTGAGAAAAGGTAAATGCTAGAAAAGAAACCACGCGGATGCAAGTTGCGTATTTACCAGTTCATATGTTTCTAAAAATGCAATAGATGTTCACATAGATCCCAATCCAACTAATAAAAATAATCGTCCAACGGTTTCACAAAAATTCACAAGAATAGCAGGAAATAAAAGACAGAACAACAGGCAACACATAACTTAAGCAACAACTTACTAAGCACACTCAGTGAGCTTCCTAAGGTTTTGATTGTCCAATATAGCTAGGATCAACTTTTTGTTCTCATAAAGATACTGCAATAGAATGTAAACATAAGATCAGGCTCGGGGAAGAAAAATGCACGTGTCTTGTAGACAATATATCACATTACACAGAAGATTGCAAATGATACTTATACCCAAATAAAATAAAAAATTCTTAAACAGTCACCAGTAAGAGCAAAACAGAATATGAAAAATGAAAAATGTCTCCCAATAAGAGCAAAACAGAATTGAACAAACCAGGAGCAGCAGCAAAACCAAAAACACTCCAATGCAAACCAGTATAACCCAACATGAGCTCCTATAACGGAATCTAAATCAGAAAAATAAATTCTCTTCTGCAAGACGGGAAGTACCCATCACACCAAACTTTAATAAGTAACTTAGTACTACAACTACAATCATAAAGTAAATTGTTAATTTCTATTTTCAAAATATTTACCCTTAACTTAAAACCTATGACCAAATTATCATTATTTACTTCCCCTATTTGGCTCTGGCTCTACCTAATTTTCATAAGCCCTTCCTAGATGCATTAGTGAATACAACGAGACATTTGCATTTGGCTCAAGCTGAGTACAAATACAACATTTGTAGAACCAGTAGCAATATGGAATTAATAGACTTCACATCAAACAAAGAAACTAACAAAATCAAGTATGACTAATCACATTACAACAATAGTTCTTGCATTCATACCGTACTAATTTCACAGAAGAAACACACAAACTAACCAAATTCAATCTATTCCAATTAGTTCCTCGATTACTTGTATACCCTGACACATTTAAACCAATCTGAACTCCTAACTCTGCTCAAATCCTCCCAAAGATTTGATCCCTCAAAACCCTAATCTCACAACATATAACCTTACAAATAAAAAAAACAAAAAAAAAACTAAATTCCGTGAAATCCATAACAAACAAGAAAAAAACTCAACACAATCGCAGCAAAATCAACATGAAGTTCAAACGAAATCGACAAAAACATCACAAAATCAGAAATTGATGCTAAAAAGTTACAAATCTGGAAAAGGGCAAGAGCGATGAACTTTTCGAGGTTGAGTATAAGCAGATGCGCGCACTAAAAACCAATTGAACAAACAAATTGAACAAACCCTAAAAACGAATTGAACAAACGAATGAAACCCTAAAAACGAATTGAAAAAACGAATTGAACAAACCCTAAAAAAGAATTGAACAAACGCACAGAACCCTAAAAACGAATTGAACAAACCCTAATTCTTAAAACGAAAATCAGGTAAACGAATTGAGCAAACCTGAGGGGACAGGGAAGATTACTAGCCGCGACGAAGAGGTTGACGGAAAATAGGACGCGAGCAACTTTCTTTCTTTAAACCACCGGCGCGAGCAAGCTAAGTGTTTCCTTGGAACCAACGGCCGAGCAAGCTAATAGGTGGCCTCTGGCGAGGAGGCCAGAACCACCGACGAAGAAGCTAGATTGACGATGAAGGGAAAGGTTTTTTTTTTGAGGGGACGACGCAGGGAAAGTTAAGGGAGAAGAAGGGAGTTGAGCGCGAGAGATGATTAATTTATTTTGAATTAGTTTCAACGAATATTGCAGCGATTTTTTTTTACCCGGGTTATTGTAGGGGGCTTTAACAAGTACGCTGCAATAAAAACGAGCTATTGCAGGGGGCTTTTAAAATGTACGCTGCAACAAACGTTTTTGCAGGGAATAATTAAATTGTACGCTGCAATAACCCTTTAAAGGGTTTGACCCGCGTTGACCGACTGGTTGTTGAAGCGTATTAACACATGTACGCTGCAACAAGGGGGCTGCAACAGGGGTTTTTTCTACTAGTGCAACTTGAAGACCCATTTGCATCCGATAGGTGTGAACCCATCCGGCAAATCAACCAAATCCCAGACTTGATTTTCAGACATGGAGTCTATTTCAGATTGCAAGGCCTCTAACCATTTAATGGAGCTTGGGCTCGTCATAGTTTGCTTGTAAGTCAAAGGTTCATCACTATCCAATATGAGAACGTCTAAGTTTTCAGTGAAGAGGACGCATGTCCATCTGAAAAATAGTTCTATTTGACCTACGAGGGGCAACAACGTTTTGAGGAACTACTCCCACTGGCTCTTCTAAAGACCTTGGAGGTTCATCAACTTGAACTGCTTCTAAGAGTTCTGAGTTCGTTGTTCGTCTCGAATCTCTTCGAGGTCTATTATTCTTCCACTTGTCAAATTGGAAATATGATTTCATTCCAATAAGTCACCGTCACGAGTGTGAGGGGGTCGAAAAAGCACGAGGCTAATGCGTGACCTCGTCCCTCGTGGGCGTGACGTTTCTTTTTGTCAAATCAAGTGTAATTGGATTTCCTGTGAGTTTACACCCAATTGACTAGTAATATAGGAGTCGCCATTCAGTTTTTAATGACAATGAGAAAAACAGACAAAACCCGGTTATCGTGACATAAAGGGAGTGCAATTATGTTTGACCACGACGGCTATAGGTTCCCTTGTGATCCCTGGTGTGGGGATCTCTCAACGTACACCCGCAAGGTAGAGATTGAGGGTTCGGGGGACTGTAACTACCGAGAGGAGTACTCGCTCTTCGATAACTCCAGAGGCAGGATATCCTTACTAGCTCAGCATAAATAATTGAAGGGACATGCGTTAACTATTAAACTAACCTGAATTGATTTTAGCAATATGCAACACATAATACTAGATCGATCGTGATTATCTTGTTTAGATTGATTTAAGGGACCTAGCATGATAGTCCAATTTCCCAAGATATTATCTTTATTAGGCGTGATAGAAAAATCGAATTTAATAGTTTAACAGTTTTATAAAAGGGAGAGGAAAGCGATTAAATCATGCGAAGGGACACATTACCACGCACCCTTGAGAGGTGCGTCACGGTTCTCAGAAAACTAACCACTTTGGCTTTGCTATTTCTCCTTTTATTTAACGAATCTCAAGTTTCCGGGCTTCATTCTTCAGCTACAAGGGACATGATACGTTCTGTTCCATTTTTGGATCGATTGCGACAGAACGCGGGATCAATTTCGCAGCGTGAGGCTTAGGCTTAAGGGTTGGAGTCAATACTCAGAATATCAATTGTGTATTGTGTTCTTTTTCACGTCGAACTTGGGGCTATATTTATAGAAAAGAGTTCGTGGAAAGATAGAATTGTAGAGCTCTAATCCACGAAGAATTAGGAAAGAACACGTCCCAGGTAATTTCAGCACCCAGGGCTGGGCGCCGAAGATTTCACCGCCTAGAGCCAGGCGTTGAAAATAGGGTCTGGGCCGTTTCTTTGTCAGATTCGGACTCTTAGAATCCGGAGTGTTTGAGACTTATTCGAGTCTTTTAGTGCGTATTAACTTTATGACGGAATGCATCTGGGCCCGTTACAAACTCTAGGTTCGTTAGGATTTTAATCAATACGTAACTCTGATTTTCGAATTATACTAGGAATAGGATTCCTCTTGCAAATTCTATCTCTTTTAGGATTTATGTTGGAGTGCAACACCTAATTCTGACAGGTTTCTATCTTTTATGACTTGCCACTTTTAGCAACTACCCGTTACGGCAGTTACTATTTTTAGCATGTTTCTATAAATAGCAGGTTTGGGTGAAATGAAAAGGGTGATTGAGATTCGTTATTTTATAGGATATGCGTTGCCAAGTGGAGATTTATGTTCTCATCATCGAACCTTCCCTTTCGAGAATGGGGACAAAAGTAGGTGTCTACAGTTAGCCCCCACTTTGACTGAGTCTCGGGATGAGACGATGGTCAAAGTACTAGACAGAGTGCGTAACACAAGCCATAGTGTATGTGACTTGTTTTGCGAGGGTCTCACGAGCCCCCGAGTGATAACATTTGACTTAAGGGTCATCACTTGAAGTGTCGACATATCCCTCACGTGTCATTGAGATTTGTCAACGGATAGTATAGAAACTCCCTCACTTTGTCATTGGAAGTATCTAAAGAGGCGTAGAAACTCCCTCACTTTGTCATTGTGAGTAGCTATAGATGTTTTCGAAATCAAAGTTATAAAGTGTAATTGGGCCTGGCCAAGCCCAATCACGAGGTAAAATGTTTTTAAAGATTCTCATTTTCAGGGTTAGCCAAACGAGAAAACCCCCTTGTTTTTATAGGACGTAAAACGAAGGAAAATCCAGCACATCGTTCTTTTTTGGAAAAACGGAAAACCAATCCTTTAATTTTTGGAAAAAAGGAAAACCAATCCTTTAATTTTTGGAAAAAAGGAAAATTACTCACATCGCTCTTTTTTAGAAAAACGGAAAACCAATCCTTTAATTTTTGGAAAAAGGGAAAACCAGAAAAAGTTATTGCTGCAGCGACTAAGGACCTGCGCGGTTAGTGGCGCAGACCCCGCCGGCTAAAAATGGCGAGCCTGTCCGCTAAGGGTGGACGCCCCGTCCGAAAGAAGTGGACGAAACTGTTTTGAAGTTTGTTTGTTTTTTTTTTTAAATAAGGACCTACGCGGTTTGTGACGTAGACCCCGCCGGCTAAAGACGGCGAGCCTGTCCGCTAAGGGTGGACACCCCGTCCGATAGAAGTGGACGAGTCTGTTTTGAAGTTCGTTTGAAAATAAGGATCTACGCGGTTAGTGACGTAGACCCCGCTGGCTGAAGATAGCGAGCCTGTGTTTTTGCTTTGTTTTGAAGATTCTATTTTCTTTTCATTTTCAAAATCTGAGGACCTGCGCGGCTGGTGACGCAGGCCCCGCCCACTGAAGGTGGGCGAGCCCTGTCCGCTAAGCGTGGGCGAGCCCTGTCCGCTAAGGGTGGACGCCCCGCTCGCTGGAGGTAAGCGAACCTGAATTCGTCTTTTGATTTGGGATTCGCGTGCCGCGGTCTTGCCTGATTGAGGTGGACAAGTCCCTATTTCATTTATTTTTCTTGTGATTTCTCTTGAGAATTTCTTTTTTTTCATTTTTGTAGGAGCGAATTCTTTCGAGGGATGCTCGAATTCAGTTACAACCATAACGTGGGTTGACAACGTGCTTAGACGGACCATTGTCTCGTGGTCATCATCTTTCATGGTCTTGAGCTAGTCTTTACGTCTCAATTTTGCCACTACTTGGGTCCTTGATTAGGGGACTATGTATAAGTATCAACGGCGACCTTTGTCTTGAGGTCGTAAACCGGTTTTATTTTTTGAGACATCCAAACACGGGACTTCGTACAGCGTAGTCTGGGAATCTTGTTTTAACTTTGCATAATATATATTTTCCTTCGAGCCCCCAAGCACTCGTGCTTGACGGTCATTTCTTGTCAAAGAGGTTCCTTGGGGTTACGCATTCTGTAATGTCCTTGATCGTGTTTGGGATTGTGCTCGTAAGTGCGAGCGACCCTTGTAATGGTGTGCTACTCTTAACAAAGCCGTGAGGTGCGACTTTCAGTAAAAAAATCGGCAATTTTCAAATCGAATGGATATGGCAGGTCCCTATAGAAGTCAGAGCTGTTTTTTCGGGTCTGGGCTCATTTTCGGCGCCCAGGCCTGGGCGTTAGAAATAACTCACGCCCAGGTGGGGCGTTGAAAATGTTGTCTGGGCTGGTCTTTTGATGACACAGTTGGCCCCTTGTTCATTCGTTTATTTCACTTGGAAATTCTATGTATTCTCTTCTCTTTTGTTTTTCTTTATTTTTAGAACGTGATGATTTTCTTGAGAAGCCGTAGTCGATTGGTGGACTACGGTGCTTGTCGCTTTGGGGCGATTATTTTAAGGAACTGTTGCTCTTAAGGCGTACAGTTATTGCAATAGTTAGGCGAGTCTATATGGCCCGAGGAACATACCTTGAGGCGTAAGACTTTGACCGATCTTGTTGTTGTATATTTTTCCTTTTGAACGCGTTCGTGAATGTTCGATACATAGAATGATGATATGTATGTGCGAACGAGCGTTCATAGAATGGCCGTTGCGTGCGGTCCATTAATCAGTTTGCTTGAATCAATTTATTTTTTTTTAAGCAATGACTGATTTTGAATAGTTTTCTTAGAAGCTTGATAGGGTTCAGGCCCATTCATGAAGTGGACTCAAGCATCGTGCCCTTTAGATCGTTCAAACATTTTCTTCGGGAGATTTTTTTTGCTAGGGTCGTTTCGTAGCTTGGAGCCCCCAAGTATGCATGTTGGGATGCTTTCTTTTGGCGTACGATTTTTGTAGGTTCTTTCGAGAAAGATTCCTTGGGGTTCCGCTCGTGTAGGTGCGAGCTATCCCTTCGTGGTAGGTAATATTTTGCTACTTTTAAATGTAGAAGTCGTATGGCTTGTATTTTGAATTTGGGCGATAAGTAGTCTTTGCCTCTTTTACGCATGCTCTTTGGTCGTGCCCGTATTAGTGCAATATGCCTTACTCTTTTTTTTAGACTTGTACCGTGGGATGGTTGAACTTATGGTGCAACGTAGGCTTGTGTGGCCTAACGACGTGTCTTAGAAAATTCCTCCAGGTGTTGGGATATCATTATTATTTTTTGCATTGGAGTACTTCATCACGTCTCGTTCAGGTGCTCGAACAAGTGTAGCATCTTCTTGCGCTAGTGTGCACGGTTTATTACTTCGTTCGATGCGAGGATTCATGGATGTTTTTTTTCTTGTTTTTATACCTGGGCAAATTTGGCAAGCCGAGAGAATCAGCGCCCAGGCTGGGGCGTTAAAGATATCGGCGCCCAGCTCTGGGCGTTGAAAATAATTTCTGGGAAGAATTTGACAGTTTTTTTTTATCCTTGATTTTTTTCTTTTGCCTTTGCTTTGGAACGACGTAGACTGTATAACGGGCGTTTGTAGGGCGAGCGTTATGTGCAGTAGTTGGATCGGAGTTTTGGTGACTCGCGATTTTCAGTTACCCTTGTTAGTGGGGTGACTTTATATATTCTAAGTAGTGCTTAGAATTTGGGAGGGGTTGTAGCCATTCTAAGGTTCGTTTTACACGATTGACCTTAGGATTGTCACCCCATGACGTGTGTATAGCATTAGCGTCGAGAATTTGCGATAAAATCGTCATTTCGACCATTTTTAGAGTGTTTTTCTCAAGCCCCCAATTGTAGCTACGGGATTGGCTTGGTGCTATAATGCTTGGCATACGTTTTTATGCATTCGTGGTGACATGGATCATGAATAGTTTGAACCAGACTCGTTTAGTGCGAGGTACGTTCGAGTAGTGGTTTGCTACTTCTCTTGTAAATGTCGTATTGTGCGACATTGCCATGGTCAAGGTAGTCACATGTTGAAGTGTGCCTTGACCAAAAGCTAGGTGCCTTTCTTTACCCATAATCATATTTAGAAATCTTTTTGACTCACTTGCAACTTTGAGATAAACGCATACTTAGCTTAAACCAACGACACTTTATTATGTTCGAAGAAGTCTTTGAAAATTATTTGAAATCCGAGTCCTACTGTGTACAATCCGAGGTGTCCTAAGTATGTTGACTTATAGAAGGGTTCGTACAGGATTACATGAGTGAATCAAAATAATGTTACGATTTTTGGAATGCTGTATAAGGATTTGCTGGAAGCCAGGGTGCAGGCGTCAAGATATACTTGTGCCCGTTTGGCATATGCTTTAGGCTTTTAGGGCCATCTTTTCCAGAATTGCGGGAATATAAACCGTTTTTAAATTGACTTAGATTTACTTGGTGTATGTCTGCACAAAAGGTGAAGGTATACTTAGTTCTTTCCCTAGCTCTTTCATTTCAATTTTTTAGCCCCCGGTTGCTGTTATGTCTTCCCATTAATGATGCTTTCAGATTTCGATTTTAGATGCCCGTGTCATATGTCTGAGTAGGGTGAGCCTTGGTTAAGTGCCAAGTCCTATTGACAATGTCTGATTTTTTTCTCAAAGGGGACTCGCAAGAATTTGAGTTACCATGAACGGGTGCCCTGAGTTCGAAGGAACGATGGGGCGATGCCGTTGAATAATCCTCTTTATTGCAAGCTTTACTGCCTTTACTACTTGTTGGCGATTATGACTGTGTCTAGTGGTGAAAGAAGGTCTTTAAGCAAATGACTATGTCTAGTGGTGAAAGGAAGTCTTTAAGTGAGTTAGTTCGCTTTAGGGAGGGTCAAGTCGAGTACTTTAGAGGTCATGGACGTTCGCGCTAGCCCCCATTCAATTGGGGCAAAGCGATCTTTTGAGTGTTGGCTAAGTTCCTAGGAGTGTGAGTGCTCCTTTTGGCAAGGGTATGTGCCCTTGTTATTTTTCGATGTGTGCTCGTTTTGGCATCTTGATGACTTGGATTCTTCCTTTGACTTAAATTTTTCTTTCGACTTGGATTGCAAGTAATTAAATTTCAATAAGGGACTCTATTTCTTAATCTTGTTATTCTATAGGCTTTAACATTTTTGCAACATGGTTGGACCGTATCATGGATTGCCTACGTATCCGCCTTAAATAGATTTAATTTGGAATTAGGTCTTGCGTAGTTCTTAGCCTAGAAAATGGTTTCTTAGAATGCCGATTTTAAACAAGTACGTTCAAGTGGAATCGTAATGTTTGAAATAGGGTGAAATTTATTTTAATCTGCTGCTTTGCCGTAAGCCGTAAATTTGTTTTACATATTTTTTGAGTACATGTATTTTTTGGTACGTATATCTGAATACGTGTTGTACCCCTCCAAGTGTTCGTTATTTTTCCGTGTATGTGCGGATAAAATGACGAGCACTTCTGAACAAAATCTGGCAAGTAGATAGATTCAGCGCCCAGGCTGGGGCATTAAAGATTTCGGGGCCCAGATTTGGGCGCTGAAAATATTTTCTGGGCGGATCTTTTTTGGTGCGCTAAATGCTTCTTTTTCTTATTAGACGAACTTTTAAAGGCGCTTTGCAAAGTTTGCTTTTTTATTATTTATTATTTTTTGTGTACTTTTCATTTGTCTTCTTTTTTTATTCGTGACTCAAGACTGTTTGAAAGATGGGTTGAATGAGATAGGATAATTTGTATAGGTATTGGTCAAGCATGAGGATCATATCTGCTAGGACCCACAATTTGCAGCCTCGTGCTAGTGTCATGGGTTTACATCGAGCAGCATGGGGATGGCTCAAGGATGTATCCAAACAAGTTATATGGTCATTATACTAATGGTGGTGTAAGAGCAGGTTTGGGCTTTGGAAATAATGGGTATGACGCATGTGTTGATGGTTGTACGTGGTTTGCAGTTGACAACAAGTTCAAGAACAAGAGTCGAGGTAATGGTTTCTTGGGTTATGGCAATGAGAACATGGATGGGTTAAATGAGCTGAACAGGGGCCCCAGAGCGAAGGCGTCTAAGAACATAAGGATTGGAAAGGGTAGACATCGTAGAATTTTATGTAGTTTTTGTGGCATGATTTGGATTGGTTGACTCAATTCTTTTCCTTCGTTTACTTGGGTGAATGTTGGACTTTGGGAGGTACGGGATAAGTATTCCATGGTTCGCTCTTTTCTCTCTCCCTTTTCTTTTTCTCTTTTTTTTCTTTTTGCTTGGTATTTCTCCCCAACATAAATCCTTCGAAATATTTTTTTTTGGGCTAAAAGGTAGATGGTTGTGGTCTTTGAGTCACGAGGCGAGACTGAGTGAGCCTCGTTTGGTAGGCCTATAGTGGGCCTTTAATTTTAGTAGGCCTAGGGTGGACCTTTAATTTTAGTAGGCCTAGGGTGGACCTTTAAATTGTCTTACTTTGCAAGCGTATTTGGTCGTTCCTTAAAATGTGCAAATAGCGTAGATTCGAAATCTTGTTTTCACCTTATTGAAATTTAAAGAAAGAATTACATAGAAAATAATTTTTTCCAGTTTTTGGGATTTAATTGGAAGTTGTGATTTAGACTCGAACTTTCATTAATTTTTCTGATTATAACCCGTGTAGGAATATAAGGAGGTGGCCTAGACTCAAAATAATGATGTAGCGTAAGCCTATAATACTTGACCAAGCGACTCTCAGACTTAGGCTAATTGGACCATAACTTTCGTTGGTTGACACTTTAGATTTTAACCCTTGGGTGTTCATTTGTCATGCGCTATTTTGCTTAATGTTGGCAAGGTAGTTGGTCGGGGAGATCGAATTTTTATTTTTGCAAGACTAGAATCATTAGTGCGGCTTCTCTCTTAGTGTGTATTGCTTTACCCCAATGGTAGCCTTATGGCATGCCGATTTGGGTATTTTCATGGTTTGTCATGTTGCATTCATGGAGAATTTTTTAGTCCGTACTTAGGAATACTTCAAGGAGCGAGTGGCTCGAGAGGACTATGATAGTCGTGACCCAATGTGATCATAAGCCTTGAGGCCATTAATTTTTGCTAATGGTATTGACACCTTAGGTTCACTTTGGGGGTTGTGCGACTATGGGGGAATGATTTTCAGAATGTGACTGTTTCCATTTTGCAAATACTATAATATATTCTTTTATTGGTGAGAGAGAGTATTGAGGCAGTAGATTCTTAGCAAGGGATGACAATTACATATGGGTGCTTATTGATTTAAATGTTAGGAAGGGAGCCACAATATGGTTTAACCTTTTAACTTGCAGAACGACACTAAGCATTAGGACCGATTCTATGGATAAGACAACTAAGACATAGGATTTAGATTGTACTTTGGCATAGCCTAGTCTAGACCCGGATTTATTTTTTATTCGAACATTATTTTTCCTTAAAGACTCTATTTGAACATTATTTTTTGAATACTTTGCCCACGTGATATTCAAGGTCATTTAATTAGCATGCTCAGTTTTGGTGCCGAACATTGTCGTCATAGGAGGCCTAACAACGACACAAAGAGTTATTCTTTTTTATGAGTCGCTTTTAGAATCGAGTGCTTTTCTTACGCTCTCGCAGCAATTTTTTACGAACGGTTTTTTTGCTACGTGTTTTTTTTTTTAAAGTCTCTTTTAGAATCGATTGCCTTTTCATACGCCCTCGCAGCAATTTTTACAAAATTTTTTTTTTTTTTTGCTACGTATATTTTTTTTACGCGGGCACCGAGGCTGCTGCGCCTGACCAAAAGGCCAGGCAGCAACTTCAGCGCCCAGCGAAGGGCGTGAGAAATATTGGCGCCAAGCCAGGGGCGTTGAAAATGCGTCCCTGGCTGATTCTCGTTTCTTGTTTGCGTATACTTTTTATTTATGCGACTTTGATTTTGCGTGCTTGCCTAATAACGTCCTTTACGCGTTGTGCATCGTTTGTGGGATTCGTTACGGGCCATCCCGAGCGTCGCTTATTTTTGTGGCGATCGTTCGGGTTTGCGGAACACGTATCTTGGTATAACTCTTTGGCCAATTGGTTTATGAATGTTTGGGCAATTTTTAAGGTCGTTGGTTTTCTAACATTATTTTTCACACACAATCACGTATTTCGCGACACATAACTAACATTACATCATGAGGCAAGATAATAATATGTCATGTAGTTTATGATAGGCTTCTATGGGTAGTATTTGCGCCGGCTTGGTACAACTTCTATCGCAGACCCAACACATGCCCCGGTCGAGGTAGTGCCTTTAACAGACGAATTTCGCCCAAGAGGCCAATCACGATGTAAGCCAAGAGGGCATGCACCAATGAGAAGGACCTAGTGGGCGAGCGATTGGGTTTGGGACGGGTGTATTACTAGCGAAAGTGCCGAGTGGACAACATTCGAAGCGTATGCACCCCCCGGTTGGCGATGGGTATCCTTAGTCCCAACTCCCGAGATGAAACATCCCAAGGGAGACAAGATTCGTCATGCGGTTCTGTCCGTTCACATTAATATGCTGATTTTCAGGTCGTCCCAACTTGATGGGGAAATAAACGCGGGGTAGGATCGTTTCACCCTTCGGCTATTTTGATTACCTACGAGCACGAGTATTTCCTTCACTATCCCAAGTGGAGTCGCCACTTTGAGGGGGTCGAAAAAGCACGAGGCTAATGCGTGACCTCGTCCCTCGTGGGCGTGACGTTTCTTTTTGTCAAATCAAGTGTAATTGGATTTCCTGTGAGTTTACACCCAATTGACTAGTAATATAGGAGTCGCCATTCAGTTTTTAACGACAATGAGAAAAACTGACAAAACCCGGTTATCGTGACATAAAGGGAGTGAAATTATGTTTGTCCACGACGGCCATACGTTCCCTTGTGATCCCTGGTGTGGGGATCTCTCAACGTACACCCGCAAGGTAGAGATTGAGGGTTCGGCGGACTGTAACTACCGAGAGGAGTACTCGCTCTTCGATAATTCCAGAGGCAGGATATCCTTACTAGCTCAGCATAAATAATTGAAGGGACATGCGTCAACTATTAAACTAACCTGAATTGATTTTAGCAATATGCAACACATAATACTAGATCGATCGTGATTATCTTGTTTAGATTGATTTAAGGGACCTAGCATGAAAGTCCAATTTCCCAAGATATTATCTTTATTAGGCGTGATAGAACAATCTGATTTAATAGTTTAACAATTTTATAAAAGGGAGAGGAAAGCGATTAAATCATGCGAAGGGACACATTACGACGCACCCTTGAGAGGTGCGTCATGGTTCTCAGAAAACTAACCACTTTGGCTTTGCTATTTCTCCTTTTATTTAACGAATCTCAAGTTTCCGGGCTTAATTCTTCAGCTACCAGGGACAGGATACGTTATGTTCGATTTTTGGATCGATTGCGACAGAACGCGGGATCAATTTCGCAGCGTGAGGCTTAGGCTTAGGGGTTGGAGTTAATACTCAGAATATCAATTGTGTGTTGTGTTCTTTTTCACGTCGAACTTTGGGCTATATTTATAGAAAAGAGTTCGTGGAAAGATAGAATTGTAGAGCTCTAATCCACGAAGAATTAGGAAAGAACACGTCCCAGGTAATTTCAGCGCCCAGGGCTGGGCGCCGAAGATTTCAGCGCCTAGAGCCAGGCGTTGAAAATAGGGTATGGGCCGTTTCTTTGTCAGATTCGGACTCTTAGAATCCGGAGTGTTTGAGACTTATTCGAATTTTTTAGTGCGTATTAACTTTATGACGGAATGCGTCTGGGCCCGTTACAAACTCTAGGTTCGTTAGGATTTTAATCAATACGTAACTCTTATTTTCGAATTATACTAGGAATAGGATTCCGCTTGAAAACTCTATCTGTTTTAGGATTTATGTTGGAGTGAAACACCTAATTCTGACAGGTTTCTATCTTTTATGACTTGCCACTTTTAGCAACTACCCGTTACGGCAGTTACTATTTTTAGCAGGTTTCTATAAATAGCAGGTTCGGGTGAAATAAAAAGGGTGATTGAGATTCGTTATTTTATAGGAGATGCGTTGCCAAGTGGAGATTTATGTTCTCATCATCGAACCTTCCCTTTCGGGAATGGGGACAAAAGTAGGTGTCTACAACGAACAACGAATACCTTGTTGTCTGACTTGTTGTAGAAATAATACCCCATAGTTTCTTTTGGATACCCAACGAAGAAACATTTGTCAGATTTAGGTTGTAGCTTGTCCGAAATTTATCGCTTGACATATGCTTCGCAACCCCAAGTCTTTAGAAAAGACAACTTTGGAAGTTTCCCAGTCCATAATTCATATGGAGTCTTTTCAACAGCTTTTGACGGAGCACGATTCAGTGTGAGTGATGCAGTTTGCAACGCAGGTCCCCAGAACTGTAAAGGAAGTTCGGCCTGACCCATCATTGACCTGACCATATCGAGTAAGGTCCTATTTCTCCGTTCCGACACTCCATTCCATTGAGGTGTCCCCGGAGCAGTCAATTCAAAAAGAATACCGCATTCTTTTAGATGGTCATCAAACTCGTGGCTAAGATATTCACCTCCTCGATCCGATCTTAGGGCTTTGATTTTCTTGCCATGTTGATTCTCTACTTCATTTTGAAATTCTCGGAATTTCTCAAACTATTCAGACTTGTGCTTCATTAAGTAAATATAGCCATATCTACTGAAATAGCTGAACTCACCTCTAGCTTTCGTACTCATAGGCCCACATACGTCCGTATGTATTAGCCCTAGTAGTTCGCTTGCTCTTTCTCCCACCTTTGAGAAAGGTTGTTTTGTCATTTTGCCAAGTAAACAAGATTCGCATTTATCAATCTTCTCTAAGTCGAATGATTCTAGAATTCCTTTCCGTTGAAGTAATTCCATGCGCTTTATGTTTATATGGCCTAATTGACAATGCCACAGAAATGTGAGATCCGAATCACCAGTTCTAGCCTTTTTAGTATTTATGTTATAAATGTGTTTGCTCGTATCTAGCACATAAAGACCGTTTCTTGTTGTGCTGAACCATAAAACATTCCATTCAAATCAAAAGAACAACTATTGTCTTTAAATTGAAAACTAAAACCTTTAGAATCCAAACTTGAAACGGAAATGATGTTTCTGGTGATACTACGAACGTAGTAACAGTTTTCTAGTTCCAAAACAAACCCACTAGGCAAAGAAATAAAATAAGATCCTACGGCTAATGCAGCAATCCGTGCTCCATTTCCCACGCGTAGATCCATCTCGCCTTTATCAAGCTTTCTACTTCTCCTTAGTCCCTGTGAATTGGAACATAAGTGTGAGCCACAACCAGTATCTAATACCCAAGAAATAGAATTAGCAAGATTACAATGTATAACATACATACCTGAAGTAGAAGCAACGTTCCCGTTCTTCTCATCTTCCTTCTTCTTCAAGCAATCCCTCTTCCAATGCCCCTTCTTCTTGCAGTAGAAGCATTCAGAGTCGGCAGGAGAACGAGTCGCCCTTTTCTGTTTACCAGAACTGGCGCCGTTGGACTTGGATGAGGGCGAAGCCTTGCCCTTACCCTTCTTGCCCTTATTCTTGCCTGATTTCTTGAAGTTCTTGCCCTTACGCACCATAAGCATATCGTGCTTGTTCTCTTGCTTGAGCGTCTTTTCAGCGGTTTTCAGCATACCGTGAAGCTCAGTAAGAGATTTCTCCATGTTGTTCATGTTGTAATTCAACTTGAACTGATCGTAGCCATTATGAAGCGAATGGAGAATGATGTCAATAGCCATTTCATCTGAGACGTCAGAATCTAGAGCTCTCATGTTCTCAAAGAGTCCAATCATTTTAAGAACATGTGGGCTCACTGGTTCTCCTTTCTTGAGCTTAGTCTCAAGGATTAACCTCTGAGTCTCGAATCTTTCGATTCTGGCTTGGTCCTGAAACATGTTCTTCAACTGCGAGATGATTTGGTAAGCATCCGAGTTAATGAACGTTTTCTGAAGTTCAGGACTCATGGATGCAAGCGTCACACATTTGACATCCCTGTTGGCTTGAATCCAACGATTAAGGGCAGCTTATATTACCTCCGGCCCAGCCTCTTGCGGTAACTCTTCCTCAAGGACATATTCTTTTTCCTCATGCATAAGAACTATTTGTAAGTTCCTTTGCCAGTCGAGGAAATTGTTGCCATTCAACTGCTCTTTGTCGAGAATTGAACGCAAGTTGAAAGTGTTATTGTTTGCGGCCATTTTGATTACTACAATCGAAAAGAATTTGCAATAAATAACCATTCATACAATTCAATAACTTTGAAATAAAAGCTAAAACATGCAATCATTAAAGCTATTAAAAACATCTCATTCATGCAAAAGCAAAGACATGGTCCAAAATGAATGAAACGATTCCAAGACCCCCAAAAGTCCTAAATCCTTAAGCAGCTTTAGCATGTCTTAAGTAGTTTAAGATTTTAGGTAAGCAAAACCTATTGCTAGTAATATCCAAATTACTCTTGGTTAATAAATTAATGCCATAATTTATCCCATTGCCACAACTTAATGCCATTGTTGTTTGAGTTGCAACCACAATCAACGTGCTCCTTTAGGACGCCTTACCACCTAAGTCAACTAAAATAGCACCTCGCTTTAGCGTAAACCTACTATCTTAGATCCCTATATTTTTGTAAGTGTTGATTTGGAAGGCAATTTTTAAACTCAATATTACTTGGACCTAGTTGTTTCTATGTTGGTTCGATTATTTAGAGAACTTAAAACTAATCGATTCATAGGAAATAACCTGTTCATGCAAAGCATACATACATTCATACATTCACGCATAATATATATATAGAAGTGCATAAATAAATGGTGATCTAGTATGGCCCAAAACATCTTGTCTTGAAGCATCCAATCTTCATCACCTCCTTGTTAGCTTGGCATCGTCTTGAATCTTCGTTCAAATGCTAACTTAAAGTTCTAAACTTAGAAATACTTGAAAATAATAAAATTACATCAAAATTTCCATTGTACGCAGACCATATTTAAAACATTACATTCAAAGATAGAACGGTACGCAGACCATATTTAACTATCCTAAATTGGCCATACTAGTCACTTGGAGTACCTGCATTGCATAAAATATATATTCTATGCATTCACCCATTCGTATGCTAAAACGAATGGCCCATGTCAATATGCAAGTATTTACGTGAATTAATTAAAATTCACGTTCACATAAACGCGTCCTAAAAGATTAATCAATTTCAAATTATTAATCCTTAGACTTTATTCTAATTAAAGTGAATTTAATTAAAATAATGCGACCTACGAAAATAATTAAAAATAATTAATTCATTTCAGTTTCATTTAGTGGCTCCCACTCAAACCAATAATTATTCCGGATAATTAATTATGAAATATTAAATTAAAACTCGCGGCCCGGCCCAAGCAAATAAAATATTAAATTAAATATCCCGTTAGCCCAAATTAATGCAAATATACGAAGCCCAACGAATTAAACGATTTTTAATAAAAAAAGTCCAATTGCTATATCGGGCTAGGCTTGCGCCCAGGCCCGTCTTGCGTGACGCCCAAGAGCACACGAGCAGAGCTCGCGCACCCCCAGCCCCATCGCGCGCGCGCGCGCACCGCGTCCCCGCAGCCATGCTGCTCCTGCGCTGCCCGTTGTGCATCGTGTGTGCTAGACGTCGCAAGGCTTGCGCCTCGCTTCGTCGCAGCCCCGCAAGCTCCCTCACCTGCCCCTTACTCGCCTAGCGCGCACGAGGCACACAGCATAGCTGCTGCTGCCCGTGTCGCATGGCTCGGTCGAGCACAATGGCCTCGTATGGCTCGACGAGCCATACTTCCACCATGCTCATGTTCGTGCCTTTGGTTCGTAATACGGACCAACTTAATTAAAATTAAATTTAATTCACGAACTTGCATTAATTTTATTTTTCAAAAAAAAGTTACGATTTAATTTTCAAAAAACAACGATTTTTAACGATTTAATAAACTTTAACGACAATCCAATTTCGTAAAATTTATAAATTAAGGGCTAACAATATTCAAACTTTTAAGAACGAACGAATCAACATTAAAGTTTGAACTTTTAATTAATAAAATCCGAAACTTTATATCGTTCATAAACAATTAAATTTCAGATTATTAATAATTTGGTTTAAGTGCGATTAAAATTAACGAAACCATTCAAAATTTTAATCCAATAATTTTTAAAATTAGCCACTGACCCATGAAATTATACCCCCTTCCCCAATTAACCGAATTATTAAACCAAAATTAATTAAAATTCAATTAGGGTTTCAAATTTTACGAATTGGGGAAAGGCAAAATTAGGGTAAGTGTGTCAAAAAATTTACCATAGATCAAGCATGTACCCAGCAACATTGGGTCAAAATTTCAAGCAATTCCGAGTAGTTTAGGTCGACCTTTTAATTGAAATACTGTCCGACACTTTTAATTTTTAATGAAAAATGAACAAAAACGCCCCAAAAATGATACTTCGAGGCCTGTTTTTGCAATTCTATTCCCATGAGTAGATCTTAGAAAATCGTTTTCCATCAGATTAGGGTTTTAAAAATCGAAAAAGGGATGATTTTTGATTTCGGACCTGATTATACGCAATTCATCCAATAATTCGTAAAAAATTCCGAAAAATCAACAAAAAATCCAAAATTTTGACAAATGCAAAAACAATTATAATCATGCTAATTCATGCTTTGAATACATAAGGCTCATGATACCACTGTAGGGGAATACATTTAAACATAATAACATGTGCGGAACAATCCCCAAAGCCAGGAAACATATATAAAGCACAGATTAAGCAAACTTACATTCGAAGCGTGTTTTCCACAATAACCTGTCAACGAACACGAACAAAGAACTCCACTTGTCGTTCCTCTACTTGGTTCACCGACACGTCAGATCCGTCTTGATAATCGTAGCTTAGGCAATTGATCAAAATACTTTGCTTTTGGGAAGAACTCACTTTGGAGGCACAGGGAGAATTAGGGTTCTTTGTGTCTCTAGGGTTTGAGCAATGAATTGTGTGTGTTGGAAATAAGGTTGTAAGGTTATATTATTAACCTTACTAACCGACCAAGCAAGAAGCAAGGCCGGCTAGCAAGCCGTGCGAGCCAAGCAACACGGACCGCACGCCCGCGCCCAGCAACACGCTGCAGGCCGAAGCCCACAGCGCGCGCCCCGAGCAGCTGGGCCGTGGGCCTTGCTCGCTCGTCGCTGCTGTGCGCTATTGCTTGTTGTTGCGTGCTCGCGCCCAATGGGCTTGCCTTGCTTGCCTTGGCTCGCGAGCTTGCTGGCTCGTTGGGCCTTGCACGCTTACGTGCTTGGCTTGAGGGGCCGGCAACTCCGATGCCCTTCGTATTCGCGATTTAATATATTTCCGATATATTATTTATCGTTTCGTATACGACGAATCACCGTCGTACGATACGATTTATTCGTGTCGCCCAACTTACGAATATTCGCGATACGATATACGCTTCCGACAAAGGTCGTATCGTATAATACGTTTTCAACTAATTCCCGAAAAGCTATTAAATGAATTTCCGATTCATTTAATTCGGTGATTTGTTACGTGTCATTGGTGTGACCTTGTAGGTTCAGTCAAGAGTAAGTTGTGAGTTCAATATCCATTAGAACTCACTGATCGGAAGCATTGCTCCAGCTAGCTGTTCCGATCACTTGATCTCACTGAATTAATTGTTCGCAATTAATCTGAACCTTGGTATTAGACTTAATGCACCTTGGGTGAAGGACATATTTCCTTCACTCCGAGGCCGCCAAAGGCTTCTACCGATGCCACGGTGACTGGGGAGACCGGGTCGTCTATGCCTGCTGAGAAAAAGCTGACGCCTCCTTCTCGGAAGAGGAAGCTCACAATGGAGTTTCCTGACGACTATGGGTCGGCAGATGCGCCACGAGTCCAGCTTTGGCCCGAGGTCGACCGCCTGTGGATGCCGGCCAACCGAGAGTGTCAAAAGTCCCTGTCCCCAGTTGCCGCAACTGTTGAGAGCGTCTCGGATGCATGGAAGGTATGACCTGCTTTGCTTACTCTTTGTTTCTTTATTTTGTTGCATGCCGTCATCGTCTCGTCATTCAATGACTTAGATTTGTCTTTTCCTGTTTAAATAGGCCCTGCAATCTGCTTTGGCTACACGCCATCATGTCATAATGTTAGAGGATCAGATAGTAAAAATGAAAAACGACATGAAGAAAGCAAAGCAGGAGGTTGGTCGTCTTGGCGGTGTGGCCAAAGAGGCGACGGCCAGAGCTGGGGCGCTGCAGGTGGCGCAAGAAAAGGGGGCTGCTGAGATTGCAACGTTGAATGCCGAGAAGGAGACGCTGGTTGCTGAGGTCGACGAGCTGAAGACGTCTCTCTCCAAAGTCAAGGCGAGGATTTCCGAGTGTGCTGGTTACTACACTTGGAAGATGAAAGCTGAGATGATGGAGGACTTCAAGGCTGCATTCCTTATGAAGATATTGCTCAGTTCAACGCTGCATTCCCCGAGGACTATATCCCCCCTGGTGCCGTTAGCGATGAAGAAGACGTTGAGGAGGGTGCAACAGCAACCAGCCCCAATGCCGAGACGATGGCGGCACCAGGCGATGGCGAATAAGGGGAGAATGCAGGTCCAGCAGACCCCCAGGAGTAGCTCTGTCCCCCCTGCTTAAAATTTTAAAAATTTCGATGGTGTTTTCTTTAAACAATGGTTTGTTTTAAACAATGCTTTTGTGTTTGGCCTTTGAAGAGGTCGAAAAATATTGGGGCTGTGTTTCGTCTTAATGGCGGCAGCCTTTTGTGTGTGTTTTGGGCTTGTCCAAGGGGACAAGTCATGTAAATATTTGTGGACTCTTTAATTTCCAGGTTTGGTGTGTGTGAATTGCTTGTATTTTGGAAAAAAATGTGATTGGTTTTGTGTTTTGTTTTGCAGGTTGGGCACATACCTCGAGTTTGACTTTGGCGACTCCTCCAGCCTTTCTGCGGAATGTATATTGTAGACAAAAAGTGTGGATCTGTATTCCATTTGTGTATGTAATGTACATTGTAGTGTACCAGGCGTTTTTGTCATGGCCTAAATTGTGTTTTGTAGTTTGTAAAATTGTAATATGTAATGTATACAAGTATGTTTGAATGAAATAAAGTTGACAACGTTTCTTTGCATTTGTTTCCTTGAACATGTGTGCATGATTTCGAGTTTTGCTTTCCTTTATTCTGTGTTGTATACTTCAATTCATCCATCCTCTCCTTGTCGAATTCGTCATCATGCGAACATCATACTGTCAACATAGCAGAGCGTGAGGGTTGGCCGTTAGTGAAGCCAACGGCCCTCCGATTCTTAAGTCAGTATAGAGTAACATGAAATGAAACGAAATTGCGACAAGGAGGAGAAAAGAAAAAAGGTTCAGAAGGAGTACTAGACGATGTCGAGACGTACACATGTGTTTGCCATTCCTTCTAGATGTGCGTTCATGCTGACATAGTGTCGTTACCTGCAAAACGAGATGATGGCGTGAAGGTTGGCCGTTGGTGGAGCCAACGGCCCTCCGATGCCTAAGTTAGTAATGATAATAATACGGTTCGAAAAAAGGAAGAAAGAAAGACATAGATGAGGGACTTAACTTCTTTTCTTTTCGTAATTGTGTTTTACCATAGTGGCGTCCGAGATATTCTCGGGTCCGTAATTCGTTATGCCCACGCCGTTTTCAGGGATGTCGACATAATGGCGGTGAACGCCAAAGTTCCTGTGTTAGAAAAAACTATAAATGGTAGAGTTTCAGGTAGAGCTGGCAAAAGCTTACCCAACCCACTAACCCGACCCGAACCCAACCCGTTATTAAAGGGTTGGGTCAAGATTTTTCAACTCGTTTAGTTAAATAGGTCGACCCAACCCAACCCGTTTATTAAATGGGTTGGGTCAGGTTGAAAATTTCAACCCGAAGACAACCCGCCTAACCCGTTTAATTATTGGGTCATAGGTTAACCCGCCAACCCGGCCAATCCGCCAACCCGTTTAAAAGTTTAAAGAAAAATTACTGGATATCCTAAATCATTTTGGGCTTTATGGTTTGGGCTTCTCTTCTTCTCTACTCATATATAAAGAAAAACCCTAAAAATCTCTCACAAATTCACTCTCACGGTCTCCCCTCTCTCAGTCTCTCCTCTCTAACTCTCGCACTCACTCATTCTCTCACTATGACTTAAACCCACCGCGCCGCCGCTTGTTGGTTTCCACTCACCCACCACGCCCCTCGTCGGTCTCCGGCTCTCCGCTCACCGCGCCGCTCTCTCACTCACTCCGTCACTCTAATTCAAGTGAGTAATTTTCGTAATTTTTTGTATGTTGAACCATTCGTAATTTTGAGTAATAAGCATGGGTCTTGCTGTTTTCTTGTAAAATGTAGGATTACCATGCTAAATATCAAATATGGCTTTGTTTTAGTAACATTAAGAAGTTTGTGCTTTTTGTAAGTTGGATTTGTACTAGATTTGGTCTTTGTAGGAAACTTCAATATGAAATTAGTAGTTCATGGTAGTTTACCGGTTAATTTTTATATATGTGAGCTAGTGGAATGTTGATTTTATTATGTTACTGATTTATTGCCAATTTAAATTGAAGTGCAGTACATTGTTGAAGGTGGAAGATCAAGTTGATGTACTTTGTGACTGTGGATACTCAACCCTCACCCTGCTTCACCAGGAACTCCAACAAGTTTGATGCTTAGATAGGGCTAGCGTATTATAAACTAGCATTGAACAATTACATATATGAGTTTGTATTTGAATTTTAGTTTTATGTCAAGAATTTCGGATTTGGTAATGTAGTAAGCCTTAATTTCGGATTTGGTGACTTATTAAGACTTAATGACTTGTAACAATGCATTCACTAATTGCAAATATTGCCAATTCGATTCACATTTTTTATTTAACAGATTACAGTGCATGTTGTTTACAAAGAAAAATAAATAAATGGGTCAGCGGGTTGAAATCAGGTTGACCCGTTTAATATCAGGTTGGGTTGGGTTGAAATTTTCAACCCGTTTAACTAAACAGGTTGGGTTCAGGTCGAGGAATTTTCAACCCGTTTATAAATAGGTCGACCTGATTTCGACCCGACCCGACCCATTGCCTCTAGTTTCAGGTGTGTTACGTTCCAACTTCTTGGGATAGATGTACCGTCTCTGTCAACCAACTCGTATGCGTCATGACCTGTTCGTCTTATAATCTGGTAAGGACCTTCCCATGTCGGAGCCAACTTGCCGTGTCGAGGATCTTTCTTATTTGGAAAGACTTTGCGTAGAACCCAATCTCTTTGTTGAAATACTCGAACTCTCACATTCTTGTTGTAACTATTCGCGGCTGCTTGTTTGTAGGACGCCATTCTGACCAATGTCGCTTCCCTGAGTTCGTCGACGGTATCAATTTCGTAGGCCAGGACTGAGTCGTTCATTCCTGGTGCCATGAAACTGCTTCGTGCTGTAGGGAGCTCGACTTCGGGAGGAATGACTGCCTCACAACCAAAGACTAGGGAGAAAGGAGTATGATTAGTCGTCGTCTTGGGTGTTGTCCTGTCACCCCAAAGGATCATAGGTAATTCGTCTGCCCATCTTCCTTTGGCGTCGTCGAGGCGCTTCTTGAGGTTGTTGATGATGATTTTGTTGCTTGATTCGGCTTGGCCATTTGCTTGAGGGTATCTCGGTGTTGAGGTGTGCAAGGTGATGTTGTACCTGCTGCAAAATTCTTTGGTTTTGTTGCTGATGAACTGAGAACCGTTGTCACAGACGATCTCGGAAGGGATACCAAACCGACTAAGGACATTTCGCTTTATGAATGAGATGACCTCAGTATCTCGAACTCGTTTGAATGCTTCCGCTTCGATCCACTTGGAGAAGAAATCAGTCATTGCCAACATGAAGACACGCTGCCTTGATGCTTGTGGTAAGGGTCCCACTATGTCCATCCCCCACTTCATGAAGGGCCAAGGGGACAAGATGGAGTGGAGTACTTCATAAGGTTGGTGAGAGATGGATGCGAACCGCTGGCAAGAGTCGCATTTCCTGGCGAAGGCAATTTCGTCTTTCTTCATGGTGGGCCAATAATATCCCATGGTGAGGGTTTTGTGGGCTAAGCTTCTTCCTCCAACGTGGTTTCCACATTCGTCATCGTGTATGTTGCACAGTGTCGACTCGATCTCGTCCTGATCTAAGCATCTTAGGTACGATCCTGCAAATGATTTTTTGAACAGTATTCCATGGATCAAGATGAATCTGGAAGCTTTCATGCGGAAGGATGTTTCGTGGGTGACTCCATGTGGGATGGTATGGTGTTTGAGCCAGTGTATGTAGGGATCGCGCCATGAAGGCACTCGAGTTGGTGGAGTTCGTTCGGTGATGGGTAGGTTATCTTTGGTGATGGCTGGGTACATTAAGTGGATTACGAGGATGGAGGTGAGCATGGGTTTGATATTTTTGCCGAGGTTGGCTAAGGCATCAACCTAGGTGTTCTGATCTATTGGTATTTGTTGTAGGGTGCATGAGTCGAACTTGTTGACGAGCCTTTTTGCTATTTCCAAGTAAGCCTGCATCTTTGAGTCTTTTGCTGCATACGAACCGTTAATCTGACTGGTAATCAATAATGAATCACAACGTATCTCGAGTCGGCGGATACTCATGTTGAGTGCTAGTGATAATCCCAGGATCAAGGCTTCGTATTCCGCCTCGTTGTTGGTAGCTTTGAACTCGCAACAGACAGACTGTACTATGGTGTCCCCTTGTGGCGACTTTAGCACAATTCCTAGGCCTGTCCCCCGTATGTTGGAGGAGCCGTCAGTATGCAAAGTCCATGTCGATGAGAGTCCACCATCGGTTAGTATGTTGATTTCTTTGTCGACTTCGTGTTGGAGGCTTGGGCTGAAGTCAGCCACAAAATCTGCTAGGGCTTGCGACTTAATGGCTGTGCGAGGTTCGTACCTGATATCATAACAACCTAACTGTATTGCCCATTTGGACATCCTACCAGATAACTCGGGTTTCCTCATGATTGACTTCATGGGATAGTTAGTTCTAACAGTTATGGGATGACATTCGAAATAAGGGCGTAATTTAACGGAAGCAACAACTAATGCAAGGACAAGTTTTTCAAGATGGGAGTACCTCGTTTCGGCGCTAAGTAGAGAATTACTGATATAGTAAACGGGTAACTGTCTGCCGTCTTCTTCTCGTACTAGTACTGCACTGATGGTCGACTCTGTGACTGCAAGGTATATCTGTAATTCTTCATTGTCTTTTGGCTTGGACAGTAGCGGAGGGTTCGACAGGTACTGCTTGAGTTGTTGTAATGCAGCTTCATGTCGATCGGTCCAACTGAACTTCTCGTTCTTCCTGAGGATGTCGTAGAATAATTTGCATTTGTCGGACGACCTGGAGATGAAGCGGTTGAGAGCAGCTACTCTGCCTGCTAACTTTTGTACATCCTTTTGATTTCGAGGTGATTGTAGGTTGATGATCGCACGGATATGGTTAGGACTAACTTCGATGCCTTTTTGAGTGACCATGTAACCTAAGAACTTCCCAGAGGAGACTCCGAACGAGCACTTGGTGGGGTTGAGCTTCATGCTGTATTCTCGTAGTACGTCGAAGGCTTGTTGGAGATGCGAGATGTGATATGAGGCTTTCTTAGACTTTACCAACATGTCGTTGATGTAGACTTCCATCGTGTCGCCTAGCTGAACTAGGCGTTGGTAGGTGGCACAAATGTTTCTTAATCCGAACGGCATGACTTTGTAACAATAAGTTCCTCACTCCGTGATGAAGGCGGTTTTCTCCTGATCTTCCGGGTGCATTAGAATCTGGTTATACCCACTGAATGCATCCATAAATGTGAGCATCTCATGCCCTGCAGTAGCGACAACCATGGCGTCGATGTGAGGTAAGGGAAAGGAATCCTTGGGGCATGCCTTGTTGATGTCAGTGAAGTCTATGCAAACACGTCATTTCCCGTTCTTCTTTCTGACTACGACGACATTGGCCAACTAATCTGGATATTTGACTTCTCTGATTTTTCCGGTATCCAACAGTTGCTGAACTTCGTCGTTGATGATTTGGTTGCGTTCTGGAGTAAACCTTCGCCGTTTCTGTTTAACAGGTTTGTGATGTGGGTCAACACTTAGTTTGTGAGTATTGACGTCTGGACTGATGCCTGGCATATCTTCATGGGACCATGCGAAGTAAACTGCGTTGGCTTTGAGAAATGTGATGAGCTCCGACCTGATGTAGTCGGGTACGTCGCAGGATCTAGGATGACTTCGTCAAGCTGCTCGGACTTGGGCTCTTTGTAGCCTGCTGGGTCGAAACTGGACTGTAGTTGCTATAATGAGGATTTATTTGTGGCTGGGGGCTTTAGAGCAGCCTTGTAACATTCCTTGGATTCTTGCTGATCTCCTTTGATTTCCTGAACTCCCCATCGAGTTGGGAATTTGATGGTTTGATGGTATGTCGAGGGGATGGCCTTCATATCGTGGATCCAAGGCCTGCCCAAGATAATGTTGTAAGATGAAGGGCAATCAATAACACAAAATTTTACCTTTTGGTTGATTCCTTGAGCGTAAACAGGTAAGGTGACTTCTCCGAAGGTGGTCTTCTCCTCACCGCTAAATCCTATCAGCACGGTGGATTTTTTGACGACATCTGTTTCTGGGTTGAGCCCCATCTCCTTGAGAGCGTCAAGCATCATCACATTAGTTGAGATGCCGTTGTCGACTAGGATTCGCTTGATCATGCAGTTTCCAACAGGAATTGATATCACCAAGCCATCTTAAGGAAATAATGCCCTTGGTCCAAGTATGCATTCTATGTTAAGTCTAATAAATGCGGTTCAGTATTAATTAACAAGTTAATAATTCAGCGAGATCAAGTGAGTTGAATGCCTAGCTAGAGGCCGCTTCAGTTCAAGTGGAATTAATGATATTAATCCACAGCTTACTCTTGACTGAACCCGTAGGGTCACACAAATAGTACGTAAACGGATCAAGTATTTAATGGCATTAAATACTCTATCTATGGATATTCGGAATCGACGGATCTTGGTTTCAGTGGGAGCTGAGATCGTCACAAGCAAGAAATGAATACTCCGGAAACGATGATATTGCCGGAAACGGAAATATGGATCGCATCGGAAATATAAATATTATCCAAGTCGTAGATGTTGCCGGAAACGGAAACATGGTACGTATCGGAAAATATTATCGGAAATGGAAATATTGCCGGAATCGGAAATATTGCCGGAAACGGAAATATTGTCAGAATCGGAAATATTATCCGAATCGGAAATTGATTCCGGAATCGGAAATATTAAATATTGTTCGTATCAGAAATGAATTTCGGAACCGGGAATTTAATAGGAAGCGTATCGTGCGAATAAGCATCGGACGAGGCCTGCCGGACGAGGGCCCAGCACGAAGCCAGGCCATCGCCCAGCAAGCCAAGCGCGCCACACGAACAGCCAAGGCCACGCCAGGCCCAGCGCAAGGCCAGGCCCAGCAGGCCATGGCAGCGCGCGCATCGATGGGCTGCGAGCTGTGCTGCTGCTCGCGTGGGCTTGCGGCTCGCGTGGGCCGAGCGGCCGTGTGGGCTGTGCGCGGGCATGGCCTGCACGCTCGTGGGTCATGCTCGTGTAGAGTTTGTGTTCACATACGAAACCTAAATTGTGTAGGATTTGTTTGATGATTAAATTCCTAATCCTAAAAGGATAAAGTTAATTAATTAGAGTCCTACTAGGATTCTAGTTTAACTAATTAGTATCCTAATAAGATTCCAGTTCCTTTTCCATACCTCTATAAATAAGGGCCTAGGGTCATCATTTTCAGACGCGATTGAAGTATTCAAAGGGTAAGTTTTTGAAATAAAATTAACCATACACTTGCAAACACTAGCCGAAATTCCTAGTGACCATAAGGGCGATTCTAGTTGGTGTAACTTGGGGCGGATCCGGACGTACTGTGGACTATCTACGGAGGGAAGACATTTGGAGTCCTAAAGACTTGTTCTTGTTCGGTTCGGGCGCAGCTAGGGAAGGCACGCTACAACATGTATGCATCAATTCTATGCTAAATGATTATGTGAATATAATATGCTTTCCTGGCTTTATGGTTTTTCCGCATGATTTATGAATTGTCATATGTATCATAACCTAACAGTGGTATCACGAGCCTCTTATTATTTTCATAATCTAAATTGCATGAACATGGTTAAATATTACAAATTTGCAAGAATTAAAAGGGGTGATTAATTTTCGTAATTGTTAATTAATTGCAAATTGCGTTTATTTAATCATACGTACGCAGTTTTTCGGCAGTTTCTTCGTTACTCATCCAAATCGAGTGATTTTTGTGCCATTTCCGCATGTAAAAGGCATTCTAAAATTTTGACAAAATTAGTATTTTTCGGCCGAACCCAGAATTCTCAAATTCGAAGCCTAACTATGAATTTTCGGAGGTTTTAGTTTTTCGAATGCAAAATTTCGTAAATTTAAGATGTTAAATTAAATATTTGCGATTCTTGTTGATAAATCTTGAATTTTTTATTGACCTACACTATATGTTTAACAAGTTTGAATGCCTAGCCTTGTTAATTATGCAATCTAATTTGTAATTATGATTAATTTGTTGAAAATTGGAATAATTTACAATTAATTTGATTTTCATAATTAGTTATAATTTAATTAGATACCTATGATTAAAAACCACCATAAAAATTGTAAATTTATGTTAAATTTTAAATTTTTATGACCTAGACTTGAATCCATGTTAATCTGAAATCAATTAAATAATAAATTTTCGATTTTTCGCCCTAAAATTATGAAATTAATATTATTTATTAATTTGTCATTAATTTTGAATATAAATTTTAAATTTTTATGCGATTCGCTCATATAACTTGCACGCACAAAGCAATGGACGCTACGTGTTACCCTTAAGGGGTGTTGTATAGTGCGGGCATCTGACGACGAGCAAGGGAGCTCGTCGCCCATGCGGTACGAATGCAATGAACAAGGCCATGGTGCACGAGCACAAGGCAGCAGCCCTGCCTTGTGTCGTGGGCTGTGTGCGATGGGCGAATGGGCGAGGGCGAGAGCAAGGCACGAGCAGTCGCGTGTGGGCAGCAAGCGAGCTGCGCCACAGCGCGCACTGCCTCGCGAAAGGGTGCGGAGCCTCGCGCGCAGCGAGCGCAAGCTCGCGTGCCATGAGTGCTACGCCCAGCATCGATCGCTCGCGCGCAGCGAGCTCCAGCTCGCATGCCACTGCCTCGTGCGATGTGCGCAAGCTCGCGTGCGACGAGGGCAGGCGCGCAGCGAGCCAGAGGCCAAGCATGCCTCGGATGCCTTGCGATGGAATGCAGCACCAATGCGACGCAGCGCATGGGCTTCGCGCACATGGCCAGCGATGGCTGCGTGCGTGTGGCCTATGGCTGTGCGTTGCGTGGGGTTGTTGCGTTACGATTAGATCGTTTTATAATTTTAATTTGAAATTTTCAGTTTCGTAATTTTAATTAATTTTAAAATTAATAATTTAAATTGTTTTCTTGGATTTTAATTTTGAATATTATAATTATAATAAATTTTATTTATTCTAATTATTTTACTAAAATTAAAATCATGAATTAATTTAAATACGACTGAAATTAAATTAAATTTATGGATTCAATTATAAATTTATATGAGCTTTAAATTTTAATTAAATTTGTATGTTTCCGGTTAGACTAGAAATACATTTTTATGTTTAAAATTAGTAAAGCATATGAATTTATTGGTTTAAGTGGGAGCCCTTTTAGTCATAAACTCTTGAATAATTGGTAGATTATTGGTGCCCTTGATTAATTGCTGCAAATATTTACGTGATGCATAATGTGTTTTACTAACCAGCTATGTGGGCCATTCATGTTAATGAATGGGTGAATGGTATATATTGTATATGAACTGTTTTGCAGGTTATGAAGTGACTAGTATGGCCCAAATAGGATAGAAAATATGGTCTGCATACCATTAATTTGAATGTAATTGGTCTAAAGTACCAAAGTTGTTTTTCAATTCAAATATGGTCTGCGTACCATCAAATAGTTGTAATTAGTTTTAATTATAGCTTATCCTATTTGAAGAAAATGGTGCCTCCCACGGAGATTTTCAAGACGGACTTTGAAGTTAAAACTTCAAGATGAAGTCGGGCCATACTAGATCACATTTATCTTATGCATGCTTTAAGTTATTTATTGCTTTAAATATGTCTTAAATATGCATGAGATCAAAGCTTGATTATGTTGCATGGTTAAGGATTTTAGTTCACTTAAAATCTAACCAACATAGTAAGAGCCTTAAGTTCCAAACTTAAAAATTGAGTTAAAAGGTGCCATGCCAAAATATACACTTGCTTGGATATCCTTTACATCAATCTAGTAATAGTTTTTGCTCAGCGAGGTGTTACTTATTGGTCCTAAAGGGGCAAGGTACACAAATAATTGTGAGTACATGTTAGTTTTGGTGAAACTCAACGATATAAGTAAGGAGTCCTTTTATGTCGTGGCAAAATCGATAGGTTTACCTAATAAGTTCTTAGACGTACATATCAACCAAGAATAGTTTCTAGACTATTAGCAAAAGGCTTTTGCTTACCTAAGATGTTTTAGGATTAAGTCGACAAACTGTGCTTACTTCTTCAATGATTTTAGGATCTTGGAATCATTTTATTCACACCTGCCGGAACAATAAATTCGAATAAAATGCTAATAACTTGTTGAAATTGCATGATTGCTTTAATTTTCAAGTTATTACTCATGATAAATGTTTAGACTTTGCATGCTTCAATGTATGTTTTAATTATTGTTTATAATTAAATATCTTGCACTGCAGTAAATTCTTTTAGAAAGGTGACAGTAAATTTCCTCGATTGGTAGTGAATCCAAGAACGATTCACGGAAATGAGAGAAAATGAGCAATTTAAAATGTACGTTTCTTTTAGCGACTTTTATGGTTGTTTTCGAATATCAAAATCGAATGGCAAACCAATTGGTGCTTGTGAATTCAAAATACAATGTAGTTTTGAGATCATAAAGCATTGAGTTTAAACGCTCAGCTTTACCAATGGTTAACAACCTAAAATATTTTTTCCATTTAATTCTCGAATGAGTCTAGTCCCTAGACATTCGAGTAGATTGATGCTTAGAGAACTTTAGAAGCTTCTAGTAAGATCATCTAGTTGAAACAAATTATTCAACATAAATTAAAATGGTAAAGAACCTTGTTGGTGACATTGGACATGTCTAACAAAGTATAAAAGTCAACACTAAAGAATTCAATTCTTAAGACTATAAGAAAGGGTACAAGAAATAGGAAAACAAAGGAACAGATGACAGGAATTTACAATTCCGTTTCTACCTATAAGTTTATGTTTAAAGAGAAGTGACCTAGGAATCAAACTTCCTTGGTATCATATACCGCTTGAGGTTCTTACTTCGGTAATAACTCAAATAATGGAAGCTAGGCTACACTAATGGCCTACAAGAGGGAAATGAAGCATGGCAATGCTACATTAGCTGTAGGGTCATCTAGGTTGTTTTAAGTCCTTTCAAGGCTGGAACTAAATGGCTATTTTGTTCCATAATCAACATACCTAAATTTCTGCTTCAAACACAGAAAGCCTCACATTCAGAAGAACAAAAACAATTCTTGTTTGTTTGTTTATTTGAATGAAATGGTCATTTACGGGTTGAGTCAATTTGCTTGATTAAAACAAACAACTCTTTAACAATAAAAACTTTACTAGGTTCAAATCAAACCCTTGATTTGAGTTCCACTAATCTTTGGCATTGTTGCTTAGACCATGTCAACAAGTTAACATTCACAAGCTCTATTTTAATGGACTTTTGAAAGTTGGTTGATTTCTAGATCAACTTAAGACAAGCTAGTCTTACTTGTTGAAAGTAACAAAGAATATGAACTATTGTTAGAACGCCTAGACGATAGAGTTCAAAGCTAAACAAAGGTTTTATGACTTCATTATTTCACATGGATTTGAGTGAATATAGGTTTATTTACTCAAATGTGATATAAGTTGAATCTGTTTGGCTAGTTCAAAGATTCAGAAGTATAAAATCCACTTGGCAAGAAATCATAAAGATCTAGGTTAGATCATGTTGATGATTACTTGAGACCAAATATGATCATCAATGATTGTGTGTTGTAATTTCACAATCTAGGTCCATAAGATATGGCATATCTTAGTTGGAATAATCGAAGTCAATAAGTACTTGATTCGATCAATGATGGATCATAAAGACTTTTCCTATAATTTCTAAAACAAAATGCTCAACTACCACCAAACTAAACCAAATTCGTCAAAGCTATTGAAAAGTAATTTCAAAATATCTTTTCATAATATATCTAAAGAGTTCCTAAACTCAGTGGGAGCTTAGTGTTTGTTATTCAACAAACTAAGGCCCCAAGTATAGATATATGTTTCATTGTGATTTATTCAAATGAGACACAAGGGTATTGTTTCTACCACGAATTTTTGAGAACATAATGTTTGTTTGCTCGAAATGATGTCCTTTTGGAGATGCGTTTCCAAAATGACAAGTGGGAGAAAATAGACCTCGAAAGTCTTCGAGGCGAACAACAAACATAGACGGACATTCCGGAGGATTTTCGAAGTTCTTTAGAAAATCCGAACACGTATTCTTTAAGGACTTTAGAAGTGGCTTTAAAGAATAGACATCTCTTAGAAGACTTTACAAGTGCTTCAAGGAGAACATAATATTCAAAGGACTCTCAAAGTGCCTGTTGATATTCTATTGTTTGATACCCAAGTAGGCATAGAGTTCAGGTCAATGAAACTATGAGATTCTTCTATTAATAGTGAAGAAACCTACAACTTGCAGTCAAACTATTAATGAGTTTGTGACCTGTAAGAAAGCTATGACGAAACCCAGATTCCCTAAAATGGTTAGAGGCCATATATAGACTCAAATGTTTTAGATGGTTAAAGGCCATAAAACATAACCAATGTTTTGATGACAAAATTGAAATTTTGTTGATTTGCAAGAATAGTTTCACACCTATTGGTTGCAAGTTTGTTTTAAGGATAAAAACCATCAAACATGGAATTGTGTTCACACACAAAGCTAGATTAGTTGCTAAAGGTTACAAGCAAATTCATGGCATGGATTGTGTTGAAACCTCATGCATAATCGTAATGCTCAAGTCTATAACTCAAGCAATGATTGCATATTGGTACATATGACAATTGGATGACAAAACGTATTCCTCAATCAAATGTTGGAAGAAAACTATGTACATGGCATGTCATTGGATTTGTGGATCCAAATAAATGCTTGAAAAGGAATGCTAACTTATGAAATCTAAGTACAGATTAAAGCAAGCAATTGGGAATTGGAACTGTATTTTAGTGAAGCTAATAAGCATTTTAGTTTCATAAAATATACATGATTCTTATAGATATATAAGAAGTTTAGTGGGAGTACGTAAAACTTATTTGGTCCTATGTGTATCACACATATCTTTCTATTGTGAAATAACATTCAAATGCTAATGACTTAGGTTTGAAATTATTCATCAATGATGGACCAAGGCGAAACTTAGTACATACTGGGTATTAAGATCTATTTACAAAGATCTTATGTTATTGTTTAGTAATGGCATTTACTAAATCAAACACGAAAGACTCCATTGGAGATATTCGATCCATATGAATAAATCTAAGTAATGAATGTTTGAACTATGTATAAGCATTTACTAAGTTAAACATCAAAGAATCTAATGATATTCTTCACCTATATTATATGTCAAAGAATTTAGTTGGATTCAGTATCTACTGTAACTGAATGAGCTAAAGTTACATGAATAGAATTCAATTGGGAATTATTCTGCAAAAGAATTTATCATGTATATAATATAATATGAGGATCGCCAAAAACGTATCGTATGACTTTAGGCATGACGAACATATACCAATCTCTATTGATCTAAGTGAAGATCAACTAGATTGAGATCAAGAACACTTATGGTACTTAAAAAGGTACATAGAAATAGTTCTTGATTCAAGGAAATAAAGATATGCTATATATTGATGCTACACGCATAAACACTGGAAAAGGATCAAGCAAGACCCTTTGGAGTTAACCATTGACAAGGACGAGCTAAAGAGCATCGTGTTTTGAAATGGCAACATGGATTGAAGACCATGAGTTGTTGCGTGGGAAATTAAAATAATAATTTCTATGTTCTAAGATATAGTTGGAGAGTCTTCCACATATCTGTGAACTGCTTGGATAAGTAGATCCAAACAAAGCATCACTAGCAACCTATACAGTTTAAGTAAAAGTAATTATTGCCTAAAGAAACAATAAAATAGAGTTGTTTATATGAGTTCTTCATTGAACTTGGGAAGATCACATGTCTGTTGACTTAATGGTTCTTCATTGCAAAATGCGTAGAACCACTAATGTAGCAAGAAAGACTAGATCACAAAATAAACATACTCAAAAGTTTTTATCATCATATCTCGAAGAACATTCGATGAAAAGGATGTTAAGATTGGCAAAGCGTGATAACTAAACCTATGCAACAAGTGAGAAGCAACACTCACGTTGTAGCACTGGAAATCAAGCATAGCTTTGAATTCCATGAACTGTTTTAAAGACGGGTTTGAGGCCCATGGTTGTAAAACAATGGGGTTGAACATTTATCATATATGAAATGTATTTTCATATTCCATTTAATCTTGGTTTAGTATTAAATGATGAGTCCCTTCAATTTGACGATATATTCAAGATAGACTGTCAGGACCAGTCCTGTGACTAAGAAATGTCTATCAAGTGAACTTGAATGTCAAAGGTTGAAAATGGTCCCTAGTCGGAGTTTTCTATAAAATTGGACGCATAGAAAACGTTAGACGATTAGAATGCAAGATGACTAGTAGTTCTGTTTCTTGAACTATGTGGACATGGCAATGTCATAATCATTTGCATAGATACTTACTTTGGGAAGACTAGTATCGGACAAGACCTATGAAACTTTACTGTAAGAGATGAAAATCTGTCATAAGTAAATTTCATTAAAATTATTAGACACTAAATCCTCAATACCTGAGTGATTTGAGATTACTTGTTTGAGAACTGGTTGCTTTGACGTTGACCAACCGTCGCACCGTAAAAGGAGGCTATAAAGGCAACTCTCGGGTAATCACCTATCAAACGAAGTCTAATCTCAAGATCGCAAGATTGGGATTGTCCTCCCATAAATCGGGATGAGATGCTTAAAAGTTGTATAAGGCCACTCGGAGAGCTAGAAAGTGTGAAATGCATGGCCGTGCTCGGATGAATCATAGGCTATGATTATCTGTTTATTTGATCAGCTGAACTCTGAAACCGAGAAACACCTCTGGACATAATAAGGATGACAACTCTTACCTTATGTTCAAGAGCAAGCATCGAGCGACAAAGGAATTAGGAAATGCACACTTGTCCCTAAGGACAAGTGGGAGACTGAAGGAAATAATGCCCTTGGTCCAAGTATGCATTCTATGTTAAGTCTAATAAATGCAGTTCAGTATTAATTAACAAGTTAATAATTCAGTGAGATCAAGTGAGTTGAATGCCTAGCTAGAGGCCGCTTCAGTTCAAGTGGAATTAATGATATTAATCCACAGCTTACTCTTGACTGAACCCGTAGGGTCACACAAATAGTACGTAAATGGATCAAGTATTTAATGGCATTAAATACTCTATCTATGGATATTCGGAATCGACGGATCTTGGTTTCAGTGGGAGCTGAGATCGTCACAAGCAAGAAATGAATACTCCGGAAACGATGATATTGCCGGAAACGGAAATATGGATCGTATCGGAAATATAAATATTATCCAAGTCGTAGATGTTGCCGGAAATGAAAACATGGTACGTATCGGAAAATATTATCGGAAATGGAAATATTGCCGGAATCGGAAATATTGCCGGAAACGGAAATATTGTCAGAATCGGAAATATTATCGGAATCGGAAAATAATTCCGGAAACGGAAATATTAAATATTTGTTCGAAACGGAAATTGATTCCGGAATAGGAAATATTAAATATTGTTCGTATCGGAAATGAATTCCGGAACCGGGAATTTAATCGGAAGCATATCGTGCGAATAAGCATCGGACGAGGCCTGCCGGACGAGGGCCCAACACGAAGCCAGGCCATCGCCCAGCAAGCCAAGCGCGCCACACAAACAGCCAAGGCCACGCCAGGCCCAGCGCAAGGCCAGGCCCAGCAGGCCATGGCAGCGCGCGCAGCGCGCGCAGCGATGGGCTGCGAGATGTGCTGCTGCTCGCGTGGGCTTGCGGCTCGCGTGGGCCGAGCGGCCGTGTGGGCTGTGCGCGGGCATGGCCTGCACGCTCGTGGGTCATGCTCGTGTAGAGTTTGTGTTCACATACGAAACCTAAATTGTGTAGGATGTGTTTGATGATTAAATTCCTACTCCTAAAAGGATAAAATTAATTAATTAGAGTCCTACTAGGATTCTAGTTTAACTAATTAGTATCCTAATAAGATTCCAGTTCCTTTTCCATACCTCTATAAATAAGGGCCTAGGGTCATTATTTGCAAAAGCGATTGAAGTATTCAAAGGGTAAGTTTTTGAAATAAAATTAACCATACACTTGCAAACACTAGCCGAAATTCCTTGTAACCTCAAGGGCGATTCTAGTTGGTGTAACTTGGGGCGGATCCGGACGTACTGTGGACTATATACGGAGGGACGACATTTGGAGTCCTAAAGACTTGTTCTTGTTCGGTTCGGGCGCAGCTAGGGAAGGCACGCTACAACATGTATGCATCAAGATTATGTGAATATAATATGCTTTCCTGGCTTTATGGTTTTTCAGCATGATTTATGAATTGTCATATGTATCATAACCTAACACCATCGTGATGTTTGTCCGAGATGTCCCCTGCATCAGATTCATCCAAAGATATAGGGGTTAGATAATTCGCGGCTACGGCTCGGGCCGGTCTGTCTATCTCATTTTCTCAAGCATGCCTCTTCGCTGCAGAATAGGTCAAACCACAAATGTCAGAACCTCCAGCAATAAAATTTACAGTTTTAGTATGAGGAGGAGGTGGAGGAGGTCGAGATGGAGAATTAGAGTTGTCTTTGTTGACGATGCCACGGGCTTTGTCTGACATGACGTCTTTGAGGTACCCGTTCTTCAATAGGTAGGCTACATCTCTCCTTAATGCAACGCAGTCGTTGGTGGTGTGACCGATGTCGGCATGGAAATCACACCATTTTGAGGGATCCTTCTTTGATTCGAGTTTGCTGGACTTTGGTGGCCACTGTACTGCTTTCCCCATCTTCGAGAGGTGGTTCATCAGACCTACACTGTCAACACAAAAAGAATATTCGTTAAACTTTGGAGGCAGGTCCGGGTTGTTCTTCCAGTCGGAGTCGTCATCTTCTTCCACCACTGCTACATGTTGAGGTCGAGAATAAGGGGCAGCACGATCACTGTTCCTCTTGGGGTAGGGCAATCGCCTATCCGTCTTGGTGTAGTCATTATCTCCTTTCCGGGAATAGAGAGTTTCTTCCAACCTGACTTGGGCCATTGCTTTGGCCTGAGCGTCCTCAAACGTCTTGCAGGGGTATTTGATCAAATCTCTCCAAAGATCGGTTTCACCATACAATCCTTGTCTGAATGCTTCAATTTCTGTTGGGACGTCGCACTCAGGTACAGTTACCTTCTCTCTGATGAACCGAGCTATATAATCCTTCAGAGGTTCATCTGGTCATTGAACTACACGATACAGGTCGCTTGTCTGTTTCTCCAAACACCTGCTGCTGGCGAACTGCTGATTAAACATGTTGTTGAGATGAGCAAAAGAGGTGATGCATCCATTTGGCAGGCTAGTTAACCACTTCAAGGCGGGTCCAACCAGTGTCGAACCGAACCCTTTACAGAGACTAGCTTCTCTCATGTGCTTGGGAACCGGAATTGTCATCATCCGCTGCTTGTAGGTCAAGATATGTTCCCTTGGATCGGTCGTTCGTCATACATGGGCATATTGGGTGGGCTGAATCGCTTCGGGATGTCGATTGCATCGATGGGGTCGGCATACGGTGAGTCGGCATAGCTGTCTAGGCTAGCTTCTTTGATTGGTGTTGGTACTCCTGGGATTTTGTTTATCATGGTCATGATTTGTTGGAGTTGATGATTAGTGTTTTCACACATGCTGTTGAGCACTGGAACGAGGCGGCTGAATGTTTCGGGGAGGCTAGCTTGGAGGTGTTGGTAGTAGGTGTTTTGTGGGTATATGTTGTGAGGTTGATGAGGAGTGAATTGCGGCACAACTTGTTGCATGTAGAAAGGCGTCACTTGGGTAGCATGGGTACCTGCAAAAGAAGGGAAAGGAGTTACTAAGCCGTGACTAACTGGAACGACTGACTTATTATGAGGAGTGTATGGAGAATAGTTTCGAGAAGAGTCTGGGCGCATTAGGGTGCTCGGGAACACTGCTTGCGGCGCCTGGCTGGCTAAAGGGACCGGCATCATCTGGGGGGGAGCTCCTGGTGCCGAAGTGACTAGGTTGACAACAGGCTGGACGACTTGCTGAGAGAAGAGTTGATTCCATGGTATTTGAGTCATCAGTGTCGGTCCTTGCGCCGGGACTGTGACGGGTAGGGGCATCGACATGGTTACCATTGGGGGCGGTAACGGATGAGATGCCGGATTGGAGGCGGGAGCCGACATGATGGTGGATGTCGTCATGCCGACCTGAGATGGGGCGACCTGGGCAGCTGTTGTGGCGACGGCGGCAACCGATGTACCTGCAGAAGATGGTTGAGTTGGAGGTGGGGAAAGCCAACTCGGGTTAGAGCGGGGCTGATTCGGCAGCAGGTCGAACTCGCGAATCTGCTCGAGGACTGGACCTCCAGGTTCGCCAAAGGTTACATGGAGGGGATGATCCGGGGCGACGTCAAGATCCAAATGGCGATTTAGACCAGAGGTATCTAGTCGGTACTGGAACCTGGATCCGGTGGCGATGAAGGCAGTGGGTCTGACCTGAGAGTGCAACGCTTCATTTTCCTTTTGGAGGATGCTGATGCGCTGCTCCATGACTTCAAAGCGACGAGTGATATCATCGGATGAGCTAGCATTTCCGGCCAAGGTGATTGGAATGGTATTATTAAGCTGCTTTTGATTGTCAGCCCCACGGTGGGCGCCAAATTGTTTTGGGCAAATTCTACTTAGAGACGAACTTGCCTTGATGATGGTGCTAACAATCGATTGAGCAAGATAATTTAGAGTAACGAGAGCAAGTTGTAAGGACATAGAATGAGAGTATTGTTATTGCTTAGCATTCTTATATACAAACTGACATAATTAAGCCATTTTATAAGCTCTCGTAAGAAGATTGTAACGTATGTGCTTAATTGCACATAATTGAATAATAAATGCGTAATGAAGGTCGGCTCCATCAACGGTTTGCAACCGTTATACTGATCCCAGCCGTTGAGGGCGAGTCTGAAAGGCGCTACCATACGCCTTGCTGGCAGCCACGTAGGCTTTGCTTGCCACATACGTCTACGTCACTAAGAGGGTATTTTCCCCCCTAACATACGTCCTACACGGAGTCAAAGCTAAAAAAATCTCGACATAGGATGGATTGTTCACCCAAAGTATCCTAGATTTTTCATATAGAACTTGAACTTGAAAAGTTTGAAACTTGAATTGTTTGAACTTGAAATATTGAACTTGAACTTTGAAAGGATCCTAGTTTAGGGAAGTAGTCATGAGCAACCCTAAACATTGTTAGCTCTTGAAATTTGAAAACTTGAACTTGTATATTGAAAAATGGAGTCTTGAATCTCAAATGACTAAACCCTTTAAAAGTTAGAAAGGTATCATCTTTGATTACTCAACACTTGAAAATGATTCTAGTTCAAAGAGATGGTTACAAGCAACTTTGAACATCCTTGAATCTTGAAAGTTTGCATTTTTGTATTTTGAAAAGTTTGGATTTTGAAAAGATGTATGATTGTTGCAAGTGACACTTTTAGTAGTAAAAATGCCAACTTGCTAATCATTTTTGAAATAGGAAAATCAAAGAAACATGATTGAATATGGTGGGATTCGGAATTACCTATTTAGGTTTAGGCAAGAATTCCTTTTAGAGCTCCCAATTGCTTAGAACTTGAAAATTGTATGTGTTTTTGAAGGATTTTTTGATTTGGATTTGAGGCATAATTTTGGTATTACGACGTTGTATCTTGAATCTGCCATTCTTAATGCTTGGAATTATGGGGTATTTATAGGGGGAATGGTTGCTAAACGCCAGCCATTACCAGCACAGCACGCCGAAGCATCGCCAAGCGCTGGTGACGTGGCGTGAATGCCGCCAAAACAAGGACGCGGGGTCCGTCCTTGATTTGTCTTGTATTGATGTACCTTCGTACGAATAGTACGATGTTTGGCACGTAGTGTTTGCTTGGGGGTTAAGACTTGATTTTGCGTCTAAAAACAAGCCGTTCCGGGTTTTGAATTTCGGTTTTACGGGACGAGGCCCCGCTTGCTCGGTTATGTGGGTCGGCGCCCGAATTTGTCTTGTCTATATGATTTTGAGTGGAAAAGGCTTAGTAAAACCAATGGAATGGTCTACTAGATGAGATTGTACTTGGATTTTGAAATTGGTATTTAAAAATTGTATTTTGTACCGAGTTCCGGAAGGGGAACGGCCTCGGGGATTGGATTTTGGCTCTTGTATTTTGAAGATGTTCTTAGCAATTGGGATTTCCGCACGGAGTTGCTCCAACCGCCTAGTAAGGATAATGGTATCGTCATCATCCCAGAGGGGAGACACGATTTAGGTGTCTACAGAAGCCCCCACTTTGACTGAGCGTTCGATTAGGAAAGCGCTAGTCAAAGTACTCAACTTGGGACGGAGAACGGTCAAGACGTTCTGCGATCAAGACCATTCTTTGTACGCCGGTACCAGCACAAAACAGGCGTTAGAAAAAAAGGATAGAGTCTACCTCCGTGCGGTTGTGATGACTCCGATTTGTACTTGTACTATTCTTCCGCCTTTGGTTCGGGACGGAGCTTGGCATCGAAAATTTGAATCTTGAATTTTTGAATCCTGAATTTTTGAATCTTGAATTTTTTAATTTTGAACACCCGGAGTTGACCCGTTGGGGATGGGCTTCACTGGGGATAAGAGTTTTTTATTGGCGCTTAAGATTTTGAAATTTCGGCCGACTTTCCTTGAGCTTGGGTCCGTTAGGAGTGAACGCCTGAGTCGCTGTATTTTTGGACTTTGTATTCTTGAAACACTCATCTGTTTGTTCTTGGTGATACGGGTGTATACCCGAATTTTCGAAGGATAGCCTGATTCGACGTTTGATTCTTGGTGCGGAATACCGTAGCAGCAAAGGACGTGCAATCAGCACGGGAGACCGCACGCTGCAGATTCCTGCGCATGCAGCAGGTAGCGCCCAACGCGGAGCTCGGCGTCAGGCGCGAGGCTAAGCTATAAAAGCTCCCCTTGCCGTTCCATTTTCGAGGCACACTCTCTTGAATTCTTTGGTCTTCTCTCCCAAAGGTCGATTAACCTCTCCCCTTGGTCTTGTTCTTGTTTTCCATGTAAGTATTTCATGTTTTTGCTTATGAAATAATCTCTAGGATTGCATGTAGCTTTGAACTTTCTCGTGCTTTAGAATGATGCTAGTATGCTTAAGCTTCTTGAATTTTGTTGAGAATTGTTTGATAGCCACTTGAACTGGAACTGTTGGAACTTGTAGATTCGAACTTTCGAAAATTTTCTTGAATCTTGTACCTGGTATTTGTAGATAGTGGTCTCACTGGTGACCTTGCGGGGTCTCAGGAGAGAATAGGCTAGGAAGCCTAGATGTTGTTTGTAGAGTTTTGGAATGCTGGCTTCGGCATGGGTAGCCTAGGCGTTGGTGTTGAACTTGTATACCTGCTTCGGCGTGGATAGCCTAGGCGTTGGTGTAGAACTTGTATACCTGCTTCGGCGTGGATAGCCTGGGCGTTGGTGTAGAACTTGTATTTTGAACTAGAGGTCCCTGGCTGAATTTGTACCGCCACTGGGGATTTTTGAATTTTTGACTTTGTACAGGCTAGTATAGGATAGCCTCTGAACTTTGATTTTTGCACGGGCTAGTATAAGATAGCCCCCAGTTTAGAATTTTGACACTTTGTACTCTGCTTGATTTAGTATGCCTCTTTATACTCGGAGGAAGCTCGTCAAATCTTCGGTGGTTCGAGCTGCTGAGGAGGACGCTTCAAACGATGAAGCGGCTGCGGTAAATGCGCCGGATGGGGGTATGGTTCCCCGGAGAGCACCCATTTTTGTCGGTACTGGCTGGAGTCCTTTCGATCTGGTGTTTCGACCAGAGTTTCACTTGTCTCAGCGGCCTCGCGCTGGCTTGGTGAGTCATGTATTATGCTTTGAATTTGTATTTTGTACATGTATAGGTTTTGAGCTGATTCGTTCATCTATAGGCAAATGGAGAGCCGTTTCGCACCTTCTGGTCCTTGGCGGAGCTTCAGAAGGCTTTTAAAACCATTCGTGCTGACGAGGAGGCTATGGAGATCTGGTTGCAAACGGGCCTGGTCGATTTTTGGCGTGCCATGGGACATACTCTGAGGAGGACGGGAATCAAACCCCGGCTAAAGGCTTGGCTGGAGCGGTGGTGGGATACCACCAACACTTTTCATATGGCATGGGGGGAGATCACCATTACCCCTTTTGAGTTTGTCATGATTACGGGTCTTCCTTTTTCTAAGAGGAACGTGACCTTCGATTCGGAGCTGACGTGGCGCTCGGCCGCTGCCAGGGACTTGCTCGGCCCTGTTGTTGACTTGTCAGATGATGACACCCATGCTTCTGTTTTGGTCCGAAAGCTTCGCTTAAGCTCAACTTCGAGCTTTAGGGAGAGGGTTAGGCTCTTCCTCTTAGCTTTGATGAGTAGGGTGGTGGCTCGAGCTGGAACAGTCGGGTGCATATTAGCTTCTAGTCAGCTTTGCAGGACTTGAGGGCTGTCTCGACCTACAGCTGGGGTGGTCTGGCATATAGCCACCTCTTGTACGAAATGAAGTGGGCCTCCCGGACTGCGCCGGAGAGTGAGCCGAGCATTGCTGCTCTGTGGAGTGTGCTGGAGGTATTTAAGACTCCTTGTACTTTGTGCCTTGTACTTGTATGTTTGTATTTTGAACTTGACTGATGTTTTGCTTGCTTTCTTGAAAGATTTGGATGTACGAGCACTTTCCGACTTTGGCGCCGGATCGTACTGGAAATGCGCCTCACCCGTATGCTGCCTCTTGGATAGGAGCGGTGCGCAGGAGGGTGCCTCTGGCGGCCTCCCGCAGAGCTTGGAGAGTTCTACCTGCTGATGAGGTAATATTTTTGTACTGTTTTGCTCTTTTGTATTTGTACTTGTATAGTGGCCTGAGTTGTCTGCTTTGTAGGTGGTGTGGCGTCCTTTCGCTGACGCGCCTGTACCTGCCTCGGCTGCTCGTGCCCATTTCTTGTCTGGACGGCGGGTTTCGCTCCCGGGAGTGTATCGCCACATGTGGTATCTTGGGGAGCGAGTGTCCCTTCAGCACAGTTCGGGGGATAGGCTTATCCCCAAGGACCCACCGGAGTCCATGATGGCGTCGGATGAAGAGCTTGCCCGGCTCTATGTGAATGCTAGGGGCGATGCTGTTTGCCGCTCTTGGAGGGACTTTGTACAAAGGAAGGGCAGCTATGACGACTTCTTGAGGAGGCTGGCTCCACCAGTACGCTTCGTACTGCCGGTGAGCTCTTGAACCTTGTATTCTTGTATTCTTGTATTCTTGTATTATTGTATGAATGTTTGTAGGAGGATGAGGTTGATCCTGAGGATATTCCCTATGCTGATAGGGTCATCCGCTATGATAACTCGGAGGGGGACAGGTGGAGGTGAACGTCCCTGTAGCTTCTCCTCTGCAACGGAGATCGTATGATGTTGTACCCGAGCATTATGCAGCTGTAAGTACTGTTGCTTTTTCTTGAAACTGATTATAATCTTGTATCTGGGAATTGATCTTGAATTTTTGTATGCAGGCGCCTCGGGTGAGAGTGCGTCGCTGGATGCTTTTGATTGATTCTTTGAAGAGGCATTGTGCCAAGCTGACCCAGTAGCTTTCCGGCCGGGACAGAGAGGTGCTTTTCTTGATTTTGAAATTTGTATTCTGGAAACTCGAACTTCGATGTCTGATTCTTGAAATTTGTATTTTGTACAGGAGCACCGTCGAGGGCGCAGAGGTTCCGTTGATAGGGAGCCCCAGGTGGAGACTTCCTCGAGGCATGAGGGACCGAGTTTAGACCTAGGACAGGGGTCTGGTGCTGGTACTCATCAGAGGCACTCTGATGCTAATTGGGGAGCTGCCCCTTTTGTATATGCTGATCCTACCAGGAATTCCTTTGGGGGTGCAAGCAGTTGGAGGCCTCTTGTTCCTCCTCCCGGTTACTATTTCGGAGAGAGCGGTCCTCAGCCTTGGAGTGCAGATCCTTGGACTTGCTGGCAGGAGATGGAGAGGATGCGTCAGGCGCAGATGTTTGAGGCACAACGCCAGTTCATGGCGATGCAGCAGCCTTATCAGTACCCTTCCCCTCAGCAGGGACCCTATCGTTCTCCCGTTACTCTTCGTATCTCGGAGCAGGATCCTGGTACCTCTGGGACAGAGCTGGATCGGGATTTGGAGCGCCTTAGGAGGCGGAACAAGAACAAGGAGCCCATGGTTGACATTACAGCTGATGATGACTCGGATTGACCCTGCATGGTAGCGAGTTCCAGTTTGCCTGGGCTGATTTTGTATAGGTTGGGTTGTATTTGTATGCATTTAAATTTTGAATCTTGTATGACTTGGATTGGATTTTTTTGATGGTTTTGTACTTGAAACTTGCAAGGTTTGGAATCTTTGAATCTTGTATGGTTGAAATTTTGAATTTTGTATGCGTTGTGTGTGCTTTGAAATTTGTAGCTATATGCATGCATGAAAATTTTTTTGGATGTATATACCCACTATAAGCCCCCACTTTGACTGAGGTTGTTTGGTAAGAAAAAGAGCAAGTCAAAGTATATTCAACTTTTTCTTATGCATATGCAGACTCTACTTAGGACGCCGATCTAGGACAAGAATGCTTGAATTTTGAATAAATTGAACCGAAATCTGCCCGAAGCGCTGACCCGGACTGCTTGAATTTGCGCGGCTTGCGGCTTTGGAATCTTGAATAATGGAGGTTGTACTCTGCTGTCCGAAACAATAAAGAGTGCGTACTCGGAACCATAAGAGAGGGCGGTGGCCTCGTCCTTCGTTGCAGGCCCCTGCGCCTGGCGCAGGACATGGCGCCTGGCGCCAGCGTGCTGTCGTGCAAGCCGACTCTTGTATAAATAGGGAGTATTTAGGATCATTCCTTTGCATCAATCCTTCCCTGCTATTCCTTGCATACTACTTCCTCACGAAAAAGAAGAGATAATATGGCTATGTCCTTTGAAAATGCCTTGAACTCTTGGCTTGGTTCGCTATGGAAATTGGAGAAAAGGGAGCTCGATGGCATGCATCTTGGGGTGCTGGCCTCCTTCCGGTTTGTAAAGCTGGATGTGCACTTCATTCTTGCTGCGTTGGAGGCTTGGGATCCGAATCATCATGTCTTCCGCTTTGGGAATAATAAGGTATGTCCCCTCCCTGAAGAGTTTAGCGCCATATTGGGGTGGCCCATTATGCCGGAGCCATGCATGCCTAGTGTTGAAGAACACTTTTTCTTGGGCTTTGAAAGATATTTGGGCTTGAAGCCCCCACTTTTGAGTGCTGTTGTATATGGCAGAGGGGTGGACTTGTCCCTCCTTGTCACCTACTTTGCTGGGCTTGATGTTCCCAAGGTTTTCCTCTTGAGGGCCTCGAGTTTTTGTATCTTTGCTCGCTTCCTCTTTTCGAAGCAGGGGTTTGGCAATGGCGATGCCTCCCTAATAGAGATTGTAGAGCAGTTTGCTAGTGGCCGAGACCCAATGTCGCTCGTGGTTGGCGAAACATTGATGGGGCTTGACATGCTGAAGTCGGACCCCTCTTCTTTGCCATCGGGAAGTCCGGTATTACTCCAAGTAAGGATCTGGAGCCTTCTTGTATGTTGAATTTGCACTTGTATTTGAATTTTGAATGTTGAATTTTGAAATGCATTTCGTGTATACTCCCCAAGGTTTGGCTTGTGGAGAGGCTCATGCTGGTGGCACCACCGGAGAACATGGAGAGCTATAATAGAAAAGGGTTCACCGTGCGGCCCATGATGTATGGTCGGCTTTCATTGGACGAGTAGAGATGCACTCTCTGTGGGATTGAATCTTGTATAAGGTGGATAGTTCCTTGGTGGGGAAATGCTTCCATGAGACATGCCCCTGGTTCTACTGCTTTGAGGGTGCCAAGCCTCACAATGTTGGTCTTCTACTCGCCTGCTCGAGTGATGAGTGTTAGGTTATGATACATATGACAATTCATAAATCATGCGGAAAAACCATTTAGCCAGGAATACATATTATTTACACATAATCATATAGCATAGTTTAGATGCATACTCTTTGTTGCGTGCCTTCCCTAGCTGCGCCCGAATCGAACAAGAACAAGTCTTTAGGACTCCAAGTGTCGTCCCTCCGTAGATAGTCCACAGCACGTCCGGATCCGCCTTAAGATTGACCAACTAGAATCGCCCTTAAGGTACTAAAGATTTTCGGCACTTATAGTCAAGAAAATGTGTCTGAATTTTCTCTCAAAAACTCACTTTGAATACTTGAATAATCTATAAAAATATGTGACCCTAGGCACCTATTTATAGAGTTATGGAAAGGGTTTTGGAATCCTATTAGGATACTAATTTATTTAATTATAACCCTACTAGGACTCTAATTAAATAATCATTATCTAATAGTTTTAGGATTTAATCACACTTAGAATCTCGATTGCTTCAGGATTCCCGCACAAGCATTGCACGAGCACCGTACACCCGCGCAAGCCTTGCGGCCCACGCTAGGCGCACAGCGCTCGCCCACTGCTGTGCTCCGCGCGCGCGCGCCCAAGGCCTTGGCTGGGCCTGGCCTTGCGCTGGGCCTGGTCGAGGCTTGGCGTGCGCTGGTGTGCGTTGGCTCGCTGGGCGACGGCCTGGCTTCGTGCTGGGCCTTCGTCTAGCGGGCCTCGTCCGATGCTAATTCGTACGATACGCTTCCGATTAAATTCCCGATTCCGGAATTCATTTCCGATACGAACAATATTTAATATTTCCGATTCCGGAATCAATTTCCGTTTCGAACAAATATTTAATATTTCCGTTTCCGGAATTATTTTCCGATTCCGATAATATTTCCGATTCTGACAATATTTCCATTTCCGGCAATATTTCCGATTCTGGCAATATTTCCATTTCCGATAATATTTTCCGATACGTACCATGTTTCCGTTTCCGGCAACATCTACGACTTGGATAATATTTATATTTCCGATACGATCCATATTTCCGTTTCCGGCAATATCATCGTTTCCGGAGTATTCATTTCTTGCCTGTGACGATCTCAGCTCCCACTGAAACCAAGATCCGTCGATTCCGAATATCCATAGATGGAGTATCTAATGCCATTAAATACTTGATCCGTTTACGTACTATTTGTGTGACCCTACGGGTTCAGTCAAGAGTAAGCTGTGGATTAATATCATTAATTCCACTTGAACTGAAGCGGCCTCTAGCTAGGCATTCAGCTCACTTGATCTCACTGAATTATTAACTTGTTAATTAATACTGAACCGCATTTATTAGACTTAACATAGAATGCATACTTTGACCAAGGGCATTATTTCCTTCAATGAGACAGTATGGCTTGAAACAGGAGATCCCAGACTGTACTGGAGAGAACCCGAAACCTGTTGCACCGAATGCGAGTCGACTTGAAGTTTGGAGGCGGTATTGGGTCGCCAAACCATTCTTGAGTGTTCAATACCCGCCCGAGCCTGATACTCTGTCTGCGGGATACATTGTTTGGATGAGAAGCCTAAGCCAGAGGGACATTTCTCTCTCCGGACCAGCTAGAGTCCGAGGTTCTAGAGCTAGACGTCGTGCATCAACTGACTATGAGGAAGGTGACAGGAGTGTGACCCGTCCGGTGCTTGACCGTTCGTAGTACAAAGGAAGTTCCTTCTCCCGCCGCTTGGGCAAGGGGAATATTGATGATTGATTGCAGGAGGAGCCGGGGGATAGTACTCAAGGTGCAAGGACTAAAGAGCATAGTCGCCCGACCCTAGATCTTTGTAGGCGGAATGTGTTTGAATTGTACTAGAAGGAATTGTGTTTGAAGAGCGTGTTTGGAAGATGTGTTTAGAAAATGTGTTTAGGAAGTGAAAAGGCTTTTGAACTTTGCTTCACTTGATCCTGACCTTGTATTTGAATTAGCTTTGAAGGCCTTAGAGTCGAATAAAAAAAAAAGTTATTGTGTTGAATTCCGCTTGAACATGCTTTGCTTTGAATTGGCACATTTGGAATAAAGACAACAACAATTAGAATTTGAATTTTGAGTTTGATTTGATTTTTAGGATGCCCCTAATTGAGGAAATTTTGAATTTTTTGTATTAAAGCGGTCGGGCCTCGGAATGAGGTTGCCTACGTGTCCCGTTAAGGAATCAGGCCGGAGGTAGTTCTGAATACCTTACACGACTTTGAATTGAATTCTTGAATTCGAACAAGGAACTTAGACATAGAACTTCTTGAGTTGGTCGAGGTTGGTCAGAGATCTGAATTATGTTCCATTGACGTTTGTTAGTTCGACTGCTCCCCCGGAGAGGATCTTCTTGACAATGTTTGGGCCTGCCTAGTTGGGTTTGAATTTTCCCCTTGGGTCCATGATGCTTTTGCGAAGGGCTCTCAGGACAAGCTCGCCTTCCTTGATGTTTCGGGTTCTGACCCTCTTGTTTAAATGTCTGGCTACTCGGCGCTGATAGACTTGTACATGGTGAGCCGCCTGATGTGGACGCTCATCGAGCATGATAAGCTCGTCATATCTTGCTTGTACCCATGCAGCTTCTGGGATTTCGCTTTCGGGGATTATCCTTAGAAAAGGTATCTCCAGCTCGATAGGTTGTACTGCCTCCATTCCATATACCAATGAGAATGGGGTTGCACCAGTTGACGTGAGAATTGAAGTTCGATACCCCCACAATGCGAAGTGCAGCTTCTGGGGCTAGTCCTTGTTATTGGTAGTCATTTTCATGATGATGGACTTGACATTCTTGTTGGCTGCTTCGACTGCTCCATTGGTTTGTAGGCGAGAAGGCAAAGAGCGATGATGTTGAATTTTGTACTCGGTGAATAGATCTTCACACTCTCCTTGAAATTGGGTTCTCTGGTCGCTGATGAACTCGTGAGGAACGCCATATCTGCAAATGATGTTTTCTTGTATGAACTGGGCCACTTGCTTGGAACCCAACACCTTGAATGACCTGGCCTCGACCCATTTGGTGAAGTAGTCGATAGCAACCAGTATGAACTCATGACCCCCGGTGCCCGTTGGAGTGACTTTGCCAATGACGTCGATACCCTAGGCAGAGAATGGCCACGGTGATGATTGAGAGTATAGCAATGATGGAGGAATGTGCTTCAGGTTCACACACTTTTGACAGGTAGGACATTTCTTGACAGACTCCAGCATGTATGTTGTCCATGACTCTTGGAGCTTCGTGCTTGTCAACACATCAGAGGTTAGGAGCTCTAAGGGACCTCTTATGTAGAACGTCGCCTTCTATGACGAAATTGGCTGATTGTAGTCTCAGAAACCTTTGATTCTTGCTTGAGAAGTGCGGGGGATACTCTGAGTTTTGCAGATACCTTTGAATGTCTGTAAACCAAGGTTCATCTCTGTCTTGCTCGACGTCGTCAATAGCATGGACATATGCTGCTTCTTGACGAGTTTCAATTGTAAGTGGCATTTCGGCATGCCGTTCGGAATGTTGATCATTGAGGCCAGCTTTGCCAGTGCATCGGCAAATTGGTTCTCCTCTCTCGGGAGATATGTATAGCGTAGCTCTTCTACTTGCTCAGACAGCTACTCAAGATAAGACTGGTATGGAGTCAAGCTCTCGCTCCTTACTTTCCATTTGGCGGAAATTTGATTGATGATTAGGGAGGAATCCCCGTATACACAAAAATGCATATCTTAAACGCACGTGATTGCAAATTCTGAACAAGCAGTCACAAAATTAAGCAAGCAAAGAAGGTTAATTTCTTGTAATTTCAAGGTCGGGCCAGATCTTTTCTAGATTTTGGTAGAAAGAGGAATGAAGTGCACAGCCCACAAAGTCATTCCAGGTGTATTAAAGATTGGATAAACACAATTCAGTACTACGGTAACCAGGATGAGTTCACCAATGCTGCAAGATAATGAAGACATTTTTACTAAATCGATGGCATCAGATGATCAGACAGGCACCCCCGCATCTGAATATTGAATGCATACAGATGAACTAAATGTTCATATCTGCACTAAATTCTGATATCTGCAACGGATTTTCAGGTACTTTCATTGTCTTCAGCCTCAAAAACTTGGATGCCACACTGAAATTTTGTCCGTGTTTCCCTTTCTCCATTCCTGATCAAATTTTGGTTTGAAACCTTGCAAGCATTTGCAAGTGGCATAATCATGAATGCAAGAACCAAAAGCCCCACACTTTCCATAAGACCGAGTAAACTTTCGGTAAAAAATGAGTAAAGCTCATTGGCATCACTTTTCGCCAATGCATAATTCACGAAATATTTAAGGCATAGGAATAAGTTATTAACAAAATTTAGTTACCCAAGGTGAAAGTGTGAAACCAGTTACCTGATAACATCTGCAAGAAAACGACTCTAACAAAAGGAACATATTCAGTAGAGGAACAACATCAGTACTTCCAGCAGAGAAGCTAGAAATACCTATGTCAACAATTCCAGCAGAGGAACAGCAGGAATAGAATTTCCTTCAAGAGAAGTGTCATCAGCAAAAGAATCAACCTCAGCCCAATGTCCCAAAATCTATTTGTAGAGTTTCATGAAATCCTCATAATTAAGAGCATCCTCAAACACTTAATTCTGAACGAAAGAGAGGAAAAAAACGAAACCCTAGATTAGTAGATTGTCCCTCTTTCAATTAAAAAATAAGAGCAGCCCAAATTGAGGAGAGGGGAAATAGTGTAATATGAACGAAAACTAAACAGCAGATAACCAATTTATCTCTCCCAAACAGCAAACAACCAAAATGATTTGAATTTGAGTAAAGAGTTGATTAAAAATGACTAAGGGGGAAATAAAACTACTCTGTAATTAAGGATTTGAGGAATACGGGAGATTAGAAGAACACATTTAATGCTCTTTTTGACCGAAATGCGGCAATTAGAATGTAATTTGCCGCATTACTAAAATAATGAGGCAAATGAGGTGCGGCAATTCACCATTATTCTACTAGTGCCACCTAGCTACAACATACTTGCAAGAACAACACACACGTCCAGTAGAACCCCAACAAACTACACAAAATGCACCAGTTACCCTACCTCTCCATCAGAAAATACCAACACCAATAGATCGACAAAGAGCCAACACCCAACACCTGAACAGAACGAAACCAGCAGCCAGGAACCACCAACACCCAAATACCCAAAAAAATCTAGCAGCATCATATGTGACGGTGTTTTCTCATGCCATTCATAATCAAGTTTGTGACTCTAAAAAGGTAAAAACTAATCTGAAGAACTAATGGGAAACAACTTGCATTTAGCAGAGAAACAGATGCAGCTGCAAGTATTTTGTTGTATGTAGCAGTAAGAACTCATAGGGAGAACCAGTTCAAGAACTAAAGAAGGGAGATAAAAGAACAAATAAATTTCCACGAAAAGCATCAAAATTCAGAATAAAATCATCAAAAATAACCCATGATCGATCACACAATTGATTGCTATTATGGAATCAACAAAAAGATATTGTAAATACATCATACGCACATGAGTAAGAATCAACACAATTCCCTAATTAAGAACCCTAATTTAGGTCTCAAAACCACACTGCAACTGTAACAGTTTAATTGAACAGCGTACTTGAAAATTAAAAACCAAATTCAATGAGATATACCAGTTAACCTTGTCCTTCTCGGAAATTCAGAAACGCAATTTGCCAATTTCTCCTTATCTCCAATTCAAACACCCAATTGGCAATTCAGATTAGCCTCACTTCGGGAAACGATAATGAAGAGGATTGACAATAACAAAGCAGATGCAAGAGGATTACAACGAAGCATATTACAGAGAAGATCGGAGAACGTGAAGAAGGGTTTGGGGTAAAGAAGAAGGGTTTGAAGGAGGCCATGGTAACCCAAATAAATTAGCGCTCTACAAAAATTTTCAAAAACTTTTTTTTAGTAAACAGAAATTTCAGTAACTTTCTCCGTATCTTTTAATTTTTTATTTTTCATTTTTTATTTTTTTTAGATACTTGACAAAAAAATAGTTGCAATGTTTTATTAAAATATTAAATAAATAAAAACTGTTGCAATAAAATGATGAAATTATACAATTGTTGCCATAGCGTTTCTATAGCAACGCTTTTTTAAAGTCAAAATCTACTCAAATTAATAATTATATAACTGTTGCAATAACTATGATATAGCAACGCCAGTGAAACTGTTGCATAAAAGGGCGTTGCTATAACCCCTTTTTGTTGTAGTGAGAGCTCGGTGGCTGATGTGGTTGCTGTGAGGAAAACGAATTACTCGAGTGAAGAGAAGGGCACGAAAACAACGAAAGACAAAAGAAGAAGACGAAGGAAAGGAGGAGTGTTACCGTGCAGCAGCGACGGCGGATGAGCGCCGGCGGTGGTGGCGGCGGCGTGGACAACAGCGTGAGGGAGAAGGGTTTGAGTTGGTTTGATTTCTTTCACGTGAACTTGGAGCAGAGGTTTTGATTTGTTTATTTTGTTTTTACGTAAAATTGAAGGAGAGGAAAGGGGTTGGGTAATTTTGTTTGGGTTTCTCTATTGGGCCTTGTAAACTTGGGCTAGGATTGGAATTGATGTTGTTTGAATCCAAAAATAGTTAGGATTGTTTATCCAAATTCAATCGAACGCGTTTTCGTAATTCGAATTCTTTTCAACGTAAAATTCTAAAATTACTTTTAATTTCATAAATTGTTAAAATATTTAAAACGTAAATAAAATAAATATACGTTAATTATATATTTATTACCAAAATTCATAAATTCTATTTAAATATAAATAATATACGTTAAAACATATTTAATAAAATTTATAAATTTACGGGGGATTACACAGAAGCAGCAAAGGAAGCTGTTTGGATTCAGAAGTTCATCGAAGAACTTGGTGTTGTCCCATCCATTAAAGGACCAGTGGCTTTTTATTGCGACAATAGCGGAGCCATTGCCCAGGCAAAGGAGCCTAGGAGCCACCAGAAGTCCAAGCACGTACTGCGGCGATTTTATATATACTTCGAGAGATCGTTGAAAGAAAGGAAATCGAGATTTGCAAGGTTGGAACTGACGAAAACGTCGCGGATCCATCGACTAAACCGTTGCCACAAGTGAAACACAACGCACATGTAGAAACCATGGGAATCAAGCATGTTGGAGAATGGCTTTGATTTTCTAAGTATTGTTTTAGAATATTTGTTAGATCTAGTTTTAAAACAATTGGTTTAACCATTTCATATTTATGAAATTTATTTATTTCATATTCATTTAATTGTGGTTTGGAATTAAATGATAAGTCCACGTGATTCAAATCATTCAAATGGGATGTCAAGATGGAGTCTTTGACAAAGAAACACCCATAAGTGAACTTGAATATTGAAGTCACAAAGGATCCCTAATCCAGGTCATTGAAAGGTGGACGACCAATGACTAATGAAGATTAGATTGCAAGTAGATTACTTAGTTCTGTTTCTTGAACTAGAGTGACTGGATGTCAGAATCTCTTGCATAGATACTTATTGGATCTTGTATCGGATTGACCATGAGAACGCTTTAAGAGATTAAAGTCATGTCATAGGTAGTTCTCATTAATGGTGATTAGAAACCGTTCCTCAGAACATGAGCGATTATGTCTGGTCGTTTGAGAATTAGTTCGCTTTGATACTAGCTAAACGTCGCACCGTAAAAGGAGGCTATAAAAGCAGTTATTGGGCGTACTATGAATCAAAGTGAGTGTTCATAGATTGCAAGAATGGATTATCCTCCTATCTTTGATAGGATATGGTGTTGTTGTGTAACAAGGCCTCTCGGAGAGTTAGATGCTGTAAAATGCATGGTCGTGCTCAGAATGATTAGGCTTAACCTTTTGCAAAAGTTTGACAGCTGAACTCTGTAATCCGAGAAACACTTCTAGACCTAATAAGGATGGCTTGGATCTTACCTTATGTTCAGTAAGTAACACTAAGCGACAAAGGAATGTGGATGCACACTTGTCTGAATGACAAGTGGGAGATTGAAGGAAATATGTCCTTCACCCAAGGTGCATTAAGTCTAATACCAAGGTTCAGATTAATTGCGAACAATTAATTCAGGGTGATCAAGTGATCGGAACAGCTAGCTGGAGCAATGCTTCCGATCAGTGAGTTCTAATGGATATTGAACTCTCAACTTACTATTGACTGAACCTACAAGGTCACACCAATGACACGTAACAGATCACCGGATTAAATGAATCGGAAATTCATTTAATAGATTTTTGGGATTTAAGTTGGAAACGTATTATACGATACAACCTTGCAACGGAATCGTATATCGTATCGCGAATATTCGTAAGCTAGGCGAGACGAATAAATCGTATCGTACGACGGTGATTCGTCGTATATGAAACTATAAATAAATATATCGGAAATATATTTAATCGCGAATACGAGGAGCGGCCCACGAGCCGAGTGCACGAAGCACTCGAGGCCCATGGGCGCGCGCATAGGCGAGCAAGCAAAGCGCGGCAGCATCGAGGCCCAAGAGGCGAGGGCTGTGCGCGTGTAAGCGGGCCGAGACCACGACACAAGCAGCAGCGCGGCCCACGGCCCTTCGCTGTGCGTGTCCGTGTGACTTGGCGTGCAAGCTTGCTAGCCGACCTTGCCTCTTGGCTTGGTCGGTTAGTAAGGTTATGTAAATAACCTTACAACCTAATTTCCAACTTAACACAATCACAATTTAGATTACACACAACCCTAGGAGAAAACAGAGAACCCTAATTCTCTATGTGCCTCCATAGTGTGTTCATGCCAAAAGCAAAAGTATCTTGATCAATTGTCTAAGCTACGATAATCAAGACGGGTCTGAACGTGTCGGTGAACCAAGTAGAGGAACGAAAAGTGAGTTCTTTGTTCGTGTTCATTGACAGATTATTGTGGAAAACACGCTTCAAATGTAAGTTTGCTTAATCTGTGCTTTATACATGTTTCCTGGCTTTGGGGATTGTTCCGCACATGTTATTATGTTTAATTGTATTCCCCTACAATAGACTGTATACTTGCTAATTCAACTTCTTGGGTATTAGATACAGGTTGTGGCTCACACTTATGTTCCAATTCACAGAGACTAAGAAGAAGTGGAAGATTAAGCAAAGGTGAGGTCGAACTAGGAGTGGGAAATGGAGCACGGATTTCTGCATTAGCTGTAGGAACTTATTATTTGTCATTTCCCTCTGGGCTAGTTTTGGAACTGGAAGAGTGTTTCTATGCTCCAAGTCTTACTAAAAAAAATCATTTATGTTTCTTGCTTTAATTCTAAGGGATTTTCCTTTTTAATAAAAGACAATAGTTGCTCGTTTTATTTTAAAGAGATGTTTTATGGATCAAATAGATTAGTCAATGGACTTTATTTACTAGATCACGACAAACAAGTTTATAACATGTGAGGGGGTCGAAAAAGCACGAGGCTAATGCGTGACCTCGTCCCTCGTGGGCGTGACGTTTCTTTTTGTCAAATCAAGTGTATTTGGATTTCCTGTGAGTTTACACCCAATTGACTAGTAATACAGGAGTCGCCATTCAGTTTTTAACGACAATGAGAAAAACTAACAAAACCCGGTTATCGTGACATAAAGGGAGTGCAATTATGTTTGACCACGCCGGCCATAGGTTCCCTTGTGATCCCTGGTGTGGGGATCTCTCAACGTACACCCGCAAGGTAGAGATTGAGGGTTCGGGGGACTGTAACTACCGAGAGGAGTACTCGCTCTTCGATAACTCCAGAGGCAGGATTTCCTTACTAGCTCAGCATAAATAATTGAAGGGACATGCGTTAACTATTAAACTAATCTGAATTGATTTTAGCAATGTGCAACACATAATACTAGATCGACCGTGATTATCTTGTTTAGATTGGTTTAAGGGACCTAGCATGATAGTTCAATTTCCCAAGATATTATCTTTATTAGGCGTGATAGAACAATCAGATTTAATAGTTTAACAGTTTTATAAAAGGGCGAGGAAAGCGATTAAATCATGCAAAGGGACACATTACGATGCACCCTTGAGAGGTGCGTCACGGTTCTTAGAAAACTAACCACTTTGGCTTTTCTTTTTCTCCTTTTATTTAACGAATCTCAAGTTTTCGGGCTTAATTCTTCAGCTACAAGGGACAGGATACGTTCTGTTCGATTTTTGGATCGATTGCGACAGAACGCGGAATCAAGTTCGCAGCGTGAGGCTTAGGCTTAGGGGTTGGAGTCAATACTCAGAATATGAATTGTGTGTTGTGTGTTGTATTCACGTCGAATTTGGGGTTGTATTTATAGGGAAGAGTTCGTGGAAAGATAGAATTATAGAGCTCTAATCCAAGAAGAACTAGGAGAGAATACGTTATCCGGGTAATTTCAGCGCCCAGGGCTGGGCGTTAAAGATTTCGGTGCCCAGCTCTGGGCGTTGAAAATGGGATCCAGGCAATTTCAGCACCCATGGCTGGGCGTTGAAAATGATGTTTGGGCCGAGTTCTTTGTCAGATTTGGACTCTTAGAATCCGGAGTGTTTGAGACTTATCCGAGTCTTTTAATGCGTATTAACTTTAGGAAGGAATGCATCTTGGCCCGTTACGAACTCTAGGTTCGTTAGGATTTTAATTAATACGTAACTCTTATTTTTGAGCTATACTAGGAACATGATTCCTCTTGCAAATTATATCTCTTTTAGGATTTATGTTGGAGTGCAACACCTAATTCTGACAGGTTTCTATCTTTTATGTCTTGCCACTTTTAACAACTACCTATTATGGCAGTTACTATTTTTAGCAGGTTTTTATAAATAGCAGTTTTGGTCGAAATGAATAGGGTGATTGAGATTCGTTATTTTATAGGAAATGCGTTGCCAAGTGGAGATTTATGTTATAATCATCGAACCTTCCCTTTCGGGAATGGGGACCAAAGTAGGTGTCTACAGTTAGCCCCCACTTTGACTGAGTCTCGGGATGAGACGATGGTCAAAGTACTTGACGGAGTGCGTCACACAAGCCATAGTGTATGTGACTTGTTTTGCGAAGGTCTCACGAGCCCCCGAGTGATAACATTTGACTTAAGGGTCATCACTTGAAGTGTCGACATATCCCTCACGTGTCATTGGGATTTGTCAACGGATAGTATAGAAACTCCCTCACTTTGTCATTGGAAGTATCTAAAGATGCGTAGAAACTCCCTCACTTTGTCATTGGAAGTAGCTATAGATGTTTTCGAAATCAAAGCTATAAAGTGTAATTGGGCCTGGCCAAGCCCAATCACGAGGTAAAAATGTTTTTAAAGATTCTCATTTTCAGGGTTAGCTAAACGAGAAAACCCCCTTGTTTTTATGGGACGTAAAACGAAGGAAAATCCAGCGCATCGCTCTTTTTTGGAAAAACGGAAAACCAATCCTTTAATTTTTGGAAAAAGGGAAAACTAATCACATCGCTCTTTTTTGGAAAAATGGAAAACCAATCCTTTAATTTTTGGAAAAAGGGAAAACCAGAAATAGTTATCGCTGCAGCGACTATGGACCTGCGCGGTTAGTGGCGCAGACCCCGCCGGCTAAAGATGGCGAGCCTGTCCGCTAAGGGTGGACACCCCGTCCGATAAAAGTGGACGAATCTGTTTTGAAGTTTGTTTGTTTTTTTTTTTGAAAATAAGGACCGGAAAACCAGAAAAAGTTATCGCTGCAGCGACTATGGACCTGCGCGGTTAGTGGCGCAGACCCCGCCGGCTAAAGATGGCGAGCCTGTCCGCTAAGGGTGGACACCCCGTCCGAAAAAAGTGGACGAATCTGTTATGAAGTTTGTTTGTTTTTTTTTTTGAAAATAAGGACCTACGCGGTTTGTGACGTAGACCCCGCCGGCTAAAGATGGCGAGCCTGTCCGCTAAGGGTGGACACCCCGTCCGATAGAAGTGGACGAATCTTGTTTTGATGTTTTGAAAATAAGGACCTACGCGGTTTGTGAAGTAGACCCCGCTGGCTGAAGATGGCGAGCCTGTTTGTGTTTTGAAGATCTCATTTTTTGAAAACTGAGGACCTGCGCGGCTAGTGACGCAGACCCCGCCCGCTGAAGGTGGGCGAGCCCTGTCCGCTGAGGGTGGACGTCCCTGAATTTGTTTTTTTCAATTTGGAACTCGCGTGGTTTGTGACACGATCTTGCCCGCTGAAGATGGGCAAGTTCCTATTTCTTTTTTTCATCGTGATTTCTTTTGAGAATTTCTTTTCTTATTCATTCTCGCAGGAGCGAATTCTTTCAAGGGATGCTCGGATTTAGTTACAACCTGAATGTGGGGTGACAACGTTCTTAGACGGACCATTGTCTTGTGGTCATCATCTTTCATGGTTTTGAGCTAGTCTTTTCAGCTCAATTTTGCCACTACTTGGGTCCTTGATTAGGGGACTATGTATAAGTATCAACGGCGGCCTTTGTCTTGAGGTCGTAAACCGGTTTTATTTTTTTGAGACATCCAAACACGGGACTTCATACATCGTAGTCTGGGAATATTGTTTTAACTTTGCATAATATATATTTTCCTGCCTTAAGGCGTACAGTTATTGCAATAGTTGCAATAGTCGCCCGACAAAAGTCGAGCGACAAATAATATATATTTTCCCATCGCTCTTAAGGCGTACAGTTATTGCAATAGTCGGGCGAGTCTATATGGCCGAGGAACATACCTTGAGGCGTAAGACTATGATCGCTCTTTATTTTGAACGTATATATTTTTTCTTTTGAACGTGTTCGTGAGTGTTCGATACTTAAAATGTACGTGCGAACGAGCGTTCATAGAATAGCTGTTGCGTGCGGTCCATTAATCAGTTCGCTTGAATCATTTTTTTCTTTTTTGAGCAATGACTGATGTTGAATAGTTTGCTTAGAAGCTTGATAGGGTTCAGGTCCATTCATGAAGTGGGCTCAAGTATCGTGCCCTTTTGATCATTCAAACATTTACTTTGAGACCTTTTTATTTTTTTATTTTGCTATGGTCGTTTCGTAGCTTGGAGCCCCCAAGTATGTATGTTGGGATGTTTTCTTTTGGCGCAAGATTTTTGTAGGTTCTTTCGAGAAAGATGCCTTGGGGTTCCACTCGTGTAGGTGCGAGCTATCCCTTCCGTGGCAGGTAATGTTTTGCTTCCTTTAATCCTTAATGTAGAAGTCGTGTGGCTTGCATTTTGAATTTGGGCGATAAGTAGTCTTTGCCTCTTTTACACATGCTCTTGGTCATGCCCGCATTAGTGCAATATGCCTTACTCTTTTTTTTTTAGACTTGTACCGTGGGATGGTTGAAATTATGGTGCGACGTAGGCTTGTGTGGCCTAACCGCATGTATTAGAACATTTCTCCAGGTGTTGGGATGTCATTATTATTTTTTGCATTGGAGTACTTCATCACACCTCGTTCAGGTGCTCGAACAAGTGTAGCACCTTCTGCGTGGGTGTGCACGGCTTATTACTTCGTTCGATGCGAGGATTCTTGGATGTTTTTTCCTTGTTTTTATACCTGGGCAAATTTGGCAAGCCGAGAGAATCAGCGCCCAGGCTGGGGCGTTAAAGATATCGGCGCCCAGCTCTGGGCGTTGGAAATGATTTCTGGGCAGAATTTGACAGTTTTTATCCTTGCTTTTTCTTTCGCATTTTCTTTGGAACGACGTAGACTCTGTAACGGGCGCTTATAGGGCGAGCGTTATGTGCAGTAGTTTGATCGGAGTTTTGGTGACTCGGGATTTTCAGTTACCTTTGTTAGTGGGGTGACTTTATATATTCTAAGTGGTGCTTAGAATTTGGGAGGGGTTGTAGCCATTCTAAGGTTCATTTTACACAATTGACCTTAGGATTGTGCCCCTATGATGTGTGTATAGCATTAGCGTCGAGAATTTGCGATAAAATCGTCATTTCGAGCATTTTTAGGGTGTTTTCTCAAGCCTCCAACTGTAGCTACGGGTTTGGCTTGGTGCTATAATGCTTTGCATACGTTTTTATGCATTCATGGTGACATGGATCATGAATAGTTTAAACCAGACTCGTTTAGTGCGAGGTATGTCCGAGTAGTGATTTGCTACTTCTCTTGTAAATATCGTATTGTGCGACATTGCCATGGTCAAGGTAGTCACATGTTGAAGTGTGCCTTGACCAAAAGCTAGGTGCCTTTCTTTACCCATAATCATATTTAGAAATCTTTTTGACTCACTTGAAACATCGAGATAAACGCATACTTTAGCTTAAACCAACAACACTTTATTATATTCGAAGAAGTCTTTGAAAATTATTTGAAATCCGAGTCCTACTGTGTACAATCCGAGGTGTCCTAAGTAAGTTGACTTATAGAAGGGTTCGTACAGGATTACATGAGTGAATCAAAATACTGTTACGATTTTTGAAATGTTGTCTAAGGATTTGCTGGAAGTCAGGGTGCAGGCGTCAAGATATTACTTGTGCCCGTGTGGCACATACTTTGGGCTTTTAGGGCCATCTCTTCCAGAGTGGCGGGAATATAAACCGTTTTCAAATTGACTTAGATTTACTTGGTGTATGTCTGCACAAAAGGTCAAGGTATACTTAGTTCTTTCCCTAGCTCTTTCATCTCAATTTTTTTAGCCCCCAGTTGCTATTATGTCTTCCCATTAATGATGCTTTTAGATTTCGATTTTAGATGCCCGTGTCATATGTCTGGGTAGGGTTAGCCTTGGTTAAGTGCCAAGTCCTATTGACAAGGTTTGATTTTTTTTTTCAAAGGGGATTCGCAAGCATTTGAATTACCATGAACGGGTGCCCTGAGTTCGAAGGAACGATGGGGCGATGCCGTAGAACAATCCTCTTTATTGCAAGCTTACTGCCTTTACTACTTGTTGGCGATTATGACTGTGTCTAGTGGTGAAAGAAGGTCTTTAAGTGAGTTACTTTGCTTTAGGGAGGGTCAAGTTGAGTACTTCAGAGGTCCTGGGCGCTCGCGCTGGCCCCCATTCAATTGAGGCAAAGCGGTCTTTTGAGTATTGGCTAAGTGCCTAGGAGTGTGAGTGCTCCTTCTGGCAAGGGTACGTGCCCTTATCATTTTTCGATGTGTGCTCATTAATTTTGGCATCTTGATGACTTGGATTCTTCCATTGACTTAAATTTTTCTTTCGACTTGGATTGCAAGTAATTAAATTTCAATAAAGGACTTTATTTTTTATTCTTGTTATTCTATAGGCTTTAATATTTTTGCAAATTGGTTGGACCGAATCATGGATTGCCTACGTATCCGCCTTAAATAGACTTAATTTGGAATCAGGTCTTGCGTAGTTCTTAGCCTGAAAATGGTTTCTTAGAATGCCGATTTTAAACAAGTACGTTCGAGTGGAACCGTAATGTTTGAAATAGGGTGAAATAAGTGTACGAAAATTTTGGAGCACGCGTATTTTGCGTATTTTATACGATCTTCTACCCCCCAAGTGTTCGTTATTCTTCCGCATGTATATAGGAAAATATACGAACACTTTTACGAATTGGCAGTTGAAAGCAAGAACGGCGCCCAGGGCTGGGCGCTATTATTTTCGGCGCCCAGGTCTGGGCGTTGAAAGCGTGTTCTTGGCTTCCTTTTTTGCGCTGCTCCTTTTCGTTTTGTGCCAAACATTTGCGAATCTTTTTTGTGCGCTAAATGCTTCTTTTCCTCTTTTGTGCGCTTTGCAAAGTTTTTTTTTTAGTATAAATTTTTTTTTTTTACGTTAAGTGTAGAACGTACTTTTCATTTGTTTTTTTTATTCGTGACTCAAGACGGCTTGACAGACGGGTCGAATAAGATAGGATAATATGTATAGGTATTAGTCAAGCATGAGGATCGCATCTGCTAGGACTCACAATTTGCAGCCTCAAGATAGTGTCACGAGTTTACATCAACCAAGGCCAATGAGTAGCATGGGGGACGGCTCAAGGGTATATCAACAGGATGTATCCACACAAGTTATATGGTCATTATGCTAATGGTGGTGTAAGAACAGGTTTGGGCTTTGGAAATAATGGGTATGACGCACGTGTCAATGGCCGTACGTGGTTTGCAGTTGATAACAAGAGTCGAGGTAATGGTTTCTTGGGTTATGGCAATGAGAACATGGATGGGTTAAATGAGCTGAACAGGGGTCCCAGAGCGAAGGCGTCTAAGAGTATAAGGATTGGAAAGGGTAGACATCGTAGAACTTTATGTAGTTTTTGTGGTATGATTTGGATTGGTTGACTTGATTCTCAGTGGAGCTAGGAGTTACTAAACCTCGTGTTGGTGATGTAGCTTCGAGACGCACTAACCTTCGATTTTTAGATCGACACCAAGTGGCAGAACCAGCCTTATGCATAAGACAAGCTAAAGTTTAGGCCCAAAGTTTAAGCATTACTTAGTCTAGACTTTTGACTCTTTCTATCGGTTTTCTATCCTCACTTTTGTTGGTACACTTTTGGCTCTTCTTTTCCTTCGTTTACTTGGGTAAATGTTGCACTTTGGGAGGTACGGGATAAGTATTCCATGGCTCGCTCTTTTCCCTCTCCCTTTTCTTTTTCTCTTTTTTCTCTTTTTTGCTTGGGATTTCTCCCCCTTTTTATTTGGGCTAAAAGGTAGATGGTTGTTGTCTTTGAGTCACGAGGCGAGACTGAGTGAGCCTCGTTTGGTAGGCCTATAGTGGACCTTTAATTTTAGTAGGCCTAGGGTGGACCTTTTAATTTTAGTAGGCCTAGGGTGGACCTTTAAATTGTCTTATTTTCCAAGCGTATTTAGTCGTTTCTTAAAATGTGCAAGTAGCGTAGATTCGAAATGTTGTTTTTACCTTATTGAAATTTAAAGAAAGAATTACATCGAAAATAAATATTCGCTTCTTTTCAGATTCTAGTTTCTCGGATTTAATTGGAAGTTGTGATTTAGACTCGAACTTTCATTAATTTTTCTGATTATAACCCGTGTATGAATACAAGGAGGTGGCCTAGACTCAAAATAATGACGTGGCGTAAGCCTATAATACTTGACCAAGCAACTTTCAAACTTAGGCTAATTGGACCGTAACTTTCGTTGGTTGATACTTTAGATTTTTAACCCTTGGGTGTTCATTTTTCATGCGCCGTTTTGCTTGATGTTGGCAAGGTACTTAGTTGGGGAGATCGAATTTTCATCTTTGCAAGGCTGGAATCATTAGTGCGGCTTCCCTCTTAGTGTGTATTGCTTTACCCCGATGGTAGCCTTATGGCATGCCGATTTGGGTATTTTCATGGTTTGTCATGTTGCATTCATGGAAAATCTTTAGTCCGTACTTAGGAGTACTTCAAGGAACGAGTGGCTCGAGAGGAATATGATAGTCGTGACCCAATGTGATCATAAGCCTTGAGGCCATTAATTTTTTTTTTTTTTTGCCAATGGTATTGACACCTTAGGCGCACTTTGGGGGTTATGCAACTATGGAGGAATGATTTTCAGAATGTGACTGTTTCCATTTTGCAAATACTTGAATTACATAATATATTCTTTTTGTTGGTGAGAGAGAGTATTGAGGCCGTAGATTCTTAGCAAGGGATGACAATTACATATGGGTGCTTATTGATTTAAATGTTAGGAAGGGAGACTTAATATGGTTTAACCTTTTAACTTGCAGAACGACACCAAGCATTAGGACCGATTTCTATGTATAAGACAACTAAGACTTAGGATTTGGATTGTACTTTGGCATAGCCTAGTCTAGACTCGTATTTATTTATCTTTTATTCGAACATTATTTTTCCTTGAAAACTTTATTTGAACATTATTTTTTGAATTCTTTGCCCATGTGACATTCAAATTTTTTTAAATTAGCATGCTCGGTTTTGGTGCCGAACATTGTCGTCATAGGAGGCCTAACAACGACACAAGGAGTTACTTTTTTTAAGTCGCTTTTAGAATCGAGTGCCTTTTCGTACGCCCTTGCAGCAATTTTCACGAATTTTCTTTTACTGCTACGTATTATTGGCAGGCAGCAACTTCAGCGCCCAGCTAAGGGCGTGAGAATTATTGGCGGCCAGCCAGGGGCGCTGAAAATGCATCCCTGACTAGTGCTCGTTTTCTGTTTGCGTATATTTTTTTGTTTACGCGACCTTGATTTTGCGAGCTTGCCTAATAACGTCCTTTACGCGTTGTGCAGCGTTCTGGGATTCATTACGGGCCCTCCTGAGCTTCGCTTATTTTTGTGGCGATCGTTCGGGGTTGCGGAACATGTATCTTGGTATAACTCTTTGGCCAATTGGTTTATGAATGTTTGGGAAATTTTTAAGGTCGTTGGTTTTCTAGCATTATATGTAACACACAATCACATAATTCGCTACACATAACTAACATTACATCATGAGACAAAATAATAATATGTCATGTAGTTTATGATAGGCTTCTATGGGTAGTATTTGCGCCGGCTTGGTACCGCTTCTATCGCAGATCCAACACATGCCCTGGTCGAGGTAGTGTCTTCAACAAACGAATTTCGCCCAAGAGGCCAATCACGATGTAAGCCAAGGGGGGATGCACCAATGAGAGGGACCTAGTGGGCGAGCGATTGGGTTTGGGACGGGTGTACTACTAGCGAAAGTGCCGAGTGGACAACATTCGAAGCGTATGCACCCCCGGTTGGCGATGGGTATCCTTAGTCCCAACTCCCGAGATAAAACATCCAAGGGAGCCAAGATTCGTTATGCGGTTCTGTCCGTTCACATTAATATGCTGATTTTCAGGTCGTCCCAACTTGATGGGGAAATAAACGCGGGGTAGGATCGTTTCACCCTTCGGCTTTTTTGATTACCTAAGAGCACGAGTATTTCCTTCACTATCCCCATTGGAGTCGCCACTGTGAGGGGGTCGAAAAAGCACGAGGCTAATGCGTGACCTCGTCCCTCGTGGGCGTGGCGTTTCTTTTTGTCAAATCAAGTGTATTTGGATTTCCTGTGAGTTTACACCCAATTGACTAGTAATATAGGAGTCGCCATTCAGTTTTTAACGACAATGAGAAAAACTGACAAAACCCGGTTATCGTGACTTAAAGGGAGTGCAATTATGTTTGACCACGACGGCCATAGGTTCCCTTGTGATCCCTGGTGTGGGGATCTCTCAACGTACACCCGCAAGGTAGAGATTGAGGGTTCGGGGGACTGTAACTACCGAGAGGAGTACTCGCTCTTCGATAACTCCAGAGGCAGGATATCCTTACTAGCTCAGCATAAATAATTGAAGGGACATGCGTTAACTATTAAAATAATCTGAATTGATTTTAGCAATGTGCAACACATAATACTAGATCGATCGCGATTATCTTGTTTAGATTGGTTTAAGGGACCTAGCATGATAGTTCAATTTCCCAAGATATTATATTTATTAGGCGTGATAGAACAATCAGATTTAATAGTTTAACAGTTTTATAAAAGGGCGAGGAAAGAGATTAAATCATGCAAAGGGACACATTACGACGCACCCTTGGGAGGTGCGTCACGGTTCTCAGAAAACTAACCACTTTGGCTTTGCTATTTCTCCTTTTATTTAACGAATCTCAAGTTTCCGGGCTTAATTCTTCAGCTACAAGGGACATGATACGTTCTGTTGGATTTTTGGATCGATTGCGACAGAACGCGGAATCAATTTCGCACCGTGAGGCTTAGACTTAGGGGTTGGAGTCAATACTCAGAATATGAATTGTGTGTTGTGTGTTGTGTTCACGTCAAATTTGGGGCTGTATTTATAGGGAAGAATTCGTGGAAAGATAGAATTATAGAGCTCTAATCCAAGAAGAATTAGGAGAGAACACGTCCCAGGTATTTTCAGCGCCCAGGGCTGAGCGTTAAAGATTTCGGCACCCAACTCTGGGCGTTGAAAATGGGATCCAGGCAATTTCAGCGCCCATGGCTGGGCGTTGAAAATGATGTTTGGGCCGAGTTCTTTGTCAGATTTGGACTCTTAGAATCCGGAGTGTTTGAGACTTATCCGAGTCTTTTAGTGCGTATTAACTTTAGGACGGAATGCGTCTGGGCCCGTTACTAACTCTATGTTCGTTAGGATTTTAATTAATACGTAACTCTTATTTTTGAGCTATACTAGGAACAGGATTCCTCTTGCAAATTATATCTCTTTTAGGATTTATGTTGGAGTGCAACACCTAATTCTGACAGGTTTCTATCTTTTATGTCTTGCCACTTTTAACAACTACCTATTATGGCAGTTACTATTTTTAGCAGGTTTTTATAAATAGCAGTTTTGGTCGAATTGAAAAGGGTGATTGAGATTCGTTATTTTATAGGAGATGCGTTGCCAAGTGGAGATTTATGTTCTCATCATCGAACCTTCCCTTTCGGGAATGGGGACAAAAGTAGGTGTCTACATAACATAAATACCAAAAGGGCCAAAAAGAATGATTCAGATCTCACCTATTTGTGGCATTGTCGATTAGGCCATATTAACATGAAGCGCATATATAGAAAGACTTCAAAAGGAAGGAATTCTATAACCATTTGACTTGGAGGATTATGGTAAGTGCGAATCATGCTTACTTGGCAAAATGACAAAGTAACCTTTCTCTAAAGTTGGAGAAAGAGCAACTAAAGTATTGGGTTTAATCCATACAGATGTATGTGGACCAATGAGTACAAATGCTAGAGGTGGTTTCAGCTACTTTTATCACTTTCACTGATGACTTCAGTAGATATGGTTATGTCTACCTAATGAAGCATAAGTCTGAATCCTTTGAAAAATTCATGGAATTTCAGAGTGAAGTAGAGATTCAATTAGGCAAGAAGATTAAAGCACTGCGGTCTGATAGAGGTGGTGAATATCTTAGCTATGAATTTAATGACCATCTGAAAGAATGTGGAATTCTATCAAAATTGACTCCTCTAGGAACACCTCAATGGAACGATGTGCCAGAACGGAAGAACATGACCTTGATAGACATGGTTAGATCAATGATGGGTCATGCCGAACTTCCAATAGAATTTTGGGGACATGCACTAAACACAGCTGCACTCACACTAAATAGAGCTCCGTTTAAACCTGTCGAAAAGACTCCATATAAGTTATGGTTTGGAAAGCCTCCAAATGTGTCTTTTCTTAAGATTTGGAGCTGTGAAATAAACGTCAAACGATTAATTTCAGACAAACTTTAACCAAAATCTAAAAAATGTATCCTTGTGGGCTATCCAAAGAAACAAAGGGGTATTACTTCTACAATACATCTGAGAACAAGGTGTTTGTTGCTCGAGATGGTATCGTTTTGGAAAGAGATCACATTTCCAAAATGACAAGTGGGAGAAAAGTAGACCTCGAAGAAATTCGAGTCGGACAACAAACACTAGAGAATGCTCAAGATGACATTCAGGTTGAACTTCAGAGATCTTTAGAAGTATCTGGTGAGAATCAAGAACCGTCTAGAAATGTAACCCCGCGTAGATCGCCGAGATATAGGTCTCAACCGGAAAAGTACTTAAGTACTTTAACGAACGAGAGCCATGAAGTTCTATTACTTGAAAGTGATGAACCTGCGACTTACAAACAAGCTATAATGAGCCCTAGCTCCAAGCAATGGCAAAAAGCCATGCAATCTGAATTAGACTCCATGTCTGAAAACCAAGTTTGGGATTTGGTCGATTTACCAAGCCATAGGAAGCAAATGGGTTTTCAAACTGAAAAAGGACAAGGATGGGAACCTAGAAGTTTTGAAAGCTAGATTTGTTGCGAAAGGTTACAGGCAAGTCCACGGTGTGGATTACGATGAAACCTTTTCACCAGTTGCAATGCTAAAGTCTATTAGGAAAAATTCCACTTTTAATTGACTTTTGGATACAAATCACGAGAATGTATAATTTTCCTCAAATTTTTCATTGAGAGGGAAAGGATTATTTCCATTTTAGAAATAAAGTTTTTGATTGGAATAGTAATCAAACCGTCAGACCCCTTAATTTGTAAGGGGGTAATAGAACGAATCACACTTGTTAGAAATTGCTCCATATTACGATTACGAAATATGGCAGATGGATGTCAAAACCACTTTCTTAAACGGCGTTTTAACAGAAACTGTGTTTATGACATAGCCTAAGGGTTTTGAGGTTCCAAAGAATGCTAAAAAGGTATGCAAGCTTAAGAAATCCATTTATGGATTGAACCAAGCATCAAGGAGCTAGAATATACGTTTTGATGAAGCAGTCAGTGACTTTGGCTTCGTCAAGAACGCAAACGAATATTGTGTATACAAGAAGGTCAGTGGGAGAAAATTTTTTTTCAAGTATTATATGTCAACGACATATTACTTATCGGAAATGACATTCCTATGTTGAAATCTGCCAAGATTTGGCTTGGGAAATGTTTTTCTATGAAGGATCTAGGAGAAGCACAGTACATACTGAGAATCAAGATTTATAGAGACAGATCTAAAAAGATTGGACTTAGTCAAAGCAGTTACATCAATAAGGTGCTTGAAAGGTTCAATATGGCAGACTCCAAGAGAGGCTACCTACCCATGTCTCATGGAATGACTTTAAGCAAGACTTAGTGCCCAAAACCACTGGATGAGCGTAGACGAATGAATGGGATTCCATATGCATCATTGATTGGTTCAATAATGTATGCTATGATATGAGCACGCCCGGATATTGCGTACGCACTCAGTGCTACGAGCAGATACCAGTCAGACCCAGGAGAGGCGCATTGGACTGCTGCCAAGAATATTCTGAAGTACCTGAAAAGGCACAAAGATGATTTCCTGGTCTATGGTGGAGATGATGAATTAATTGTTAAAGGCTATAGGGACGCAAGTTTCCAAACCGACAAGGATGATTTCAGATCACAGTCTGGGTTTGTCTTCTATCTCAACGGAGGTGCAGTAAGCTGGAAAAGTGCTAAACAGAGCACCATTGCGAATTTTACAACTGAAGCGGAGTACATTGCTGCACATGAAGCAGCAAAGGAAGCTATTTGGCTAAGGAAGTTCATAGGAGAACTTGGTGTAGTCCTCTCTATTAAGGGACCAATAGCTCTATATTGTGACAATAACGGAGCTATTGCACAGGCAAAGGAGCCTAGACACCACTGGAGAGTCAAGCATGTACTTCGTAGATTTCACCTTCTACGAGAGTTCGTTGAAAGAAAAGAAGTCGAGATAAGCAAGATTGGAACTGACGACAACATCTCAGATCCATTAACTAAACCTCTGCCGCAAGTAAAGCACAACTCGCACATTGCAGCTATGGGAATCAAGCATATTGGAGAATAGCTTTGATGTCCTTAATTAATGTTTTAAAGTTTTAGAGTTTAATACTTATTGGAAAATACTATTGGAAATAGAAATATTACCGGAATCGGAAATATTGCCGGAAACGGTAATATTACCGGAATCGTAAATATTGTCGGAATCGGAAATATTAAATATTTGTTCGAAACGGAAATGAATTCCGGAATCGGAAAATGAATCGGAAGCGAGACGTACGAAAAGATCGTCGGACGAGCTTGCTAGACGCAAGGTCCAACACGAAGCCAGGCCCGCGCCTAGCGAAGCCCGCGCGCAGCAAGGCCCGCGAGGCCCGCGAGCAGCGAGCAAGGAAAAGCCAAGCCCGCAGCAAGCGAGCCATGCAAGGCCCAGCAGCAACACCCACAGATGGGCCGCGTGCTTCCAGCGCCTCCCTTGTACCGAGCCGCGCACCACTCCCATGCGGGATGCGTGTGTGTGTGTGTACAACGCTACGTACGACCGAATCCTTGGTCGTTTAGGATTGCTTGATTAATCATTTTCCTAATTCCACAAAAATTAAATGTTTTGTGTTTAACTAAACATTAAATTATAATGGATTAATTTAACTAGAATTCTGATAGAATTAGTTATTTGAATCCTAGTGGAAATCTAAGTCCGATATTTCCTCCCTATAAATACGTGGTTCATAATCACAATTTATACATCACAATCAATAAGTATTCATATAGTTTAAGTTTAAGAACGAATTTAATAATTTTCCTAAAACTAATAACTAAGCTTTCGAATAAAACATAATACCTTAGATAATATTCTAGTTAATTGAATCTAAGGCGGATCAGTACGTGTTGTGGACTATCTACGGAGGGGTGATATTTGGAGTCCTAAACTTGTTCTTGTTCGGTTCGGGAGCAGCTAGGGAAGGCACGCATCACATGTATGAATCCTAAATTATGCTAATTGACTATGTGGCAATTAATTTGGATTCCTGGCTTTATGGGTTTTCCGCATGAAATATATGTTTTATATTTGTTATAACCTAACATTATTACCTTCATCCCTATTAGATAACAAAGAAGAAGAGCCGAGTAGAGATCACTAGCAGGAAGTTTTTTTCAAAAACATGTAACAACACCCAAGCTTGTACAACCTGACATATTACCTTCTCAATAATTCTGAATCTCTTCTGGCAGATAAGTGATCAGATTTCCATGTCCAGTGTCATTCCCACTGCTTCTTGAGTTTGAGGACTACCTGTTGCTAGAATCATCCCCGCTGCTTCTTGAATTTGAAGACCACCTGTTACTAGGTTTGCAGGAGCTTTGACCACCACGCCTTGTTGGAAGTAAAGCTTGAAAAAGAAGTCCACCCGATGGTCATCGGGCGGATGCAAAAAGACGTTTTTGGACGTTGGTTTTGCTTCATTGGGATTCCTTTTTTGGCAGCCTTATTAAGTATGGTTTAAGGGTTGTTAACCTTTCTGATTATGGTGAATTAAGTGAGTTTAACTCCCTATTGATTAAGGGGGTTTTAACTCTTCATTTTCATATGTTAATTGTCACGATTAAGTTCATTGGATTCCTTTGAGGCCTTTGATCTCCTTGGGCTGTTTGATATCCTCCACTAATCCTATAAATACTTGCTTCATTCTTTGTGTTGTTTACAAAAAAATTATTCTCTTATCATCTCCTTTTCTTCTTCTCTTTTCGGCATAAGTTCTAGTAACTCCATCTCACACCCAAGAGTACTATTTTGTGTTCAGAGCTGTGTAAACCTTATGGAACAAATCGGTGAATACAATTGTGTATCCCGGTTGCACCGAATCTCATTTTCAAGGCAGTGGTTTGGTTACCACGGCACAACAAGTTTCGTAAGTCTTACTTTCTTTTTCTTCATTTTAGCCTTGAAAACCCATAAAATACAACAATTTGAAAACGAGATTATGTCTATTGTCATGGCTAACTCCATATTGAACAAGACTCTTCCCGACCTCTCTAAGTTGGAGCCTCTTGATGGCAAGAACTACAAGAGATGGTCACAAAAATTATTGATCTTTTTGAGCAACTTGAAATAGATTATGTGCTTTATGAGGATGTGATTGAAGCAATTGAAGCAAGCAAGGCGGTAGCACCAGATCCCTCTCTTTCGGCGGAAGATGTCAAGAAGGCGGCCGAAGCATTGACCAAGAAGGAGAAAGACACCAAACTTGTTCGGGCTCACATTCTCCATCAAGTGAATGGAATCTTGTTTGACCTCCTCACCAGCAATCGGTCAAGCAAGTCCATTTGGTAAACCTTGCAAAAGAAGTATGGAGCCGATGATGCCGGTAAGAAATAATATGTTATTGGAAAGTGGATTAATTTCAAAATGATGGATGACAAGTCCATCATGGATCAAGTCCATGATTATGAGAATATGGTCACCGACATCTTGGGTGAAGGTATGAAGATGTGTGAAACTCTCCAAGCCAATGTACTCTTGGAGAAATTTCCACCATCCTGGAATGACTACCGCAATTCTTTGAAGCACAAGAAGAAGGACATGAACCTTCAAGAACTCATTGGTCATATAAGGACAGAAGAACCTAACCGCCTCAAGGATAAGTTTGAATCCCTTTCTTTGAATTCTTATAAATATTACTTGGTTGAATTTAGTGCTCCTATGGCTAAAAACAGGTTCAAAAGCAAGAAGAAAAATCATTCAACCAAAGGAAACTTCACTAAGAACCACAAGATTCAAAAGACCAAAGGATCGAGCTTATTATGTGTGTGGAAAGATAGGACACAAAGCCTATCAATGTGACTACCGCCACGAGAGCAACTCCAATGGTGCCTCCCAAGCCAACCTTGTTGAAAAGAATGAGGTGATAGCCGCGGTGGTGGTTGAAGCCAACTTGGTGGAGAACAAGGTAGAATGGATCTTGGATACGGGAGCATCAAGACACTTTTGTGCTAACAAGGCTATCATGACGGACTTTGAGCATGCTACCGATGGAGACCATGTTTACATAGGAAATAGTAGCACCGCCAGAGTTGTTGGCAAAGGAAAGGTCCACCTTAAACTCACTTCCGGAAAAACTTTGTTTTTTGAATAATGTCTTGTATGTTCCCTCCCTAAGGAGGAATCTTGTTTCGGGTGCCCTTCTCAACAAAGTCGGCCTAAAATTTGTCTTTGAGGCGGATAAGATTGATATCTCTAAGAATGGAGACTTTGTCGGGAAAGGCTACCTTAGTGAAGGCTTGTTTGTGTTGAATATTTTGAACAATAATGAAAGTACTTCTTTTGCTTACATCGTTGAATCTATGGATGTTCTCTACAATCGATTAGGACATTTAAATGTTTCTTACATGAAAAAGTTAAAAGACATGACTTGATTTCTTTTGATAAAATTGACAAAGCCTCTAAATGTCCTTTTTGTGTTGAGGCCAAACATACTAATAAACCTTTTAAGCAAGTGAAAACGAGAAGTACTAAATTGTTAGAGTTGATTTACTCGGATTTAGCGGAATTTAAAAATTACACCACTAGTAGAGGAGGGAAAAATTACTATATAACTTTTGTTGATGATTTTTCAAGGTTTACTAAAGTATATCTTTTGAAAACTAAGGATGAGGCCGAAAGTGCATTTTTAAAGTATAAAGCCGAGGTTGAAAATCAGCTTGACCTTAAAATTAAAAGAGTTAGAACCGATAGAGGTGGTGAATATGGGAAATGGTCTTTAAAATAATTTTGTGAAACCAATGGGATCATCCATGAGTTAAGTTCCCCTTACACCCCACAACAAAATGCTATTGTCGAAAGGTAAAACAAATCTTTAAAAGAGACTATGAATGCCATGCTTCTAAGTTCCGGATTATCCAACAACATGTGGGGGGAGGCGATTTTATCCGCAATAGAGTGCCCCATAAGAAGTTGGATAAGACACCCTATGAGCTTTGGAAGGGTTATAGTCCTAACATGAGTATTTTGAAAGTGTGGGGGTGCTTAGCCAAGGTTGCTTTTCCAGATTTTAAGAAAACCACTATCGGGTTTGTTATGCTCATAATAGTGCGGCATATAGATTCATGCTTTTAAGTGATCATTCTATTTGTGAATCTAGGGATGTAGTTTTCTTTGAGCATATTTTCCCTTTGAAATCCTCTTTGTCTTCACATGTGCACGAGTCAAGTGTTGATGTGCCTTTGGACGTTTCTATGCCTAGTTCTAGTGTTCGTCCTCCTCCCACTATAGTGGAAGAAGTACAACCTCGGAAGAGTAAGAGGCTTAGAGTAGAGACTACCTATGGACTGAATTTCTTGACCGTTTTTCTTGTTGAAGACTTTGATGTGGATTGTTTGAGTGAAATTGTTGTTTCTTTGTTTATCTTAGAAGAAGACCCAAAGACTTATAGTGAAGCTATGAAATCCATAGATGTTAGTTTTTGGAAAGAGGCCATTGAAAGTGAATTAGATTCAATCATGTCTAATTGGGACTTATGTGATTTGCCTAAAGGGTCTAAACCCATAAGTTGTAAATGGATCTTTACTAAGAATAAGAAACCCGATGATTCTATTGATAAGTTTAAAGCTTGACTTGTTATTAGAGGTTTCACTCAAAAAGAGGGGATTGACTTTTTTGATACCTACTCACCCGTGACTAAGATTGCCACCATTAGAACCTTGGTTGCTTTAGCGGCAATTCATGACTTAGTGGTCCATCAAATGGATGTTAAAATAGCCCTTCTTAAAGGTGATATTGATGAGGAAATTTCCATGACTCAACCGGATTGTGGTTAAGGGTCAAGAGCATAAGGTGTGTAGACTTAAAAAGTCTTTGTATGGTTTGAAACAAGCTCCTAAGCAATGGTATGAAAAGTTTGATAGTACCCTTAGGAGTAATGGCTTTGTGACTAATTCTTCGGACTCTTGTGTGTATTCTAAAGTGTTTGATTCCTCTTGTGTTATTATTTGTCTCTATGTTGATGACATGCTTATTATGGGCACTAACCTTGAGGTTGTGAATTACACTAAAGATATTTTGTCTACTAAGTTTGAAATGAAGGACTTAGGTGAAGCCAATGTGATCCTTGGTATTCGGTTGACCAAATCCAAGGATGGGTTCTCAATGAGTTAATCTCACTATGTGGAGAAAATCTTGAAGAAGTTAGATTGCTATGATGTGGATCCATGTAAGACCCCTTATGATTCAAGAGTAAATCTTGCAAAGAATAAGGGTTCAAGCGTGTCTCAAGAGAAATATGCCAAGATAATAGGAAGTGTAATGTTTTTGATGAATTGCACACGTCCCGACATTGCCTATGCGGTAAGTAGATTAAGTCGATATACTCACAATCCTAGTAGTGAACATTGGAAAGCACTTCATCGATTACTTAGGTACCTAAGGGGTACCATGGAGGTATGTTTTCATTTTAATCTCTTTCCTAATGTTTTGGAAGGTTATTGTGATGCTAATTGAGTGTCCGGTAATGATGAACTTTTTTCTACTAGTGGTTATGTGTTTATGTTGGGTGGAGGTGCTATTTCATGGAAGACCTCAAAACAACCATGTTTAGCCCGCTCCACCATGGAATCTGAATTCATTGCTCTTGAGTTGGCAGGTCAAGAAGCGGATTAGTTAAGGAGCCTCCTAGCCGATATCCCATTCTGGGCGAGAAAACTTCCCCAGTATCCTTGCATTGTGATTCTCAAGCGGCGATTAGTGTGGCTAATAATAGCAACTATAATGGTAAGAAGAGGCACATACGCCTTAGACATAGTTCGTTAAGGCAACTACTCAAAAATGGAGTGATTGCATTGAACTATGTAAGGTTCGAAAGAAAATTGGCGGATCCTTTGACTAAGGGGTTGGCAAGGAACCAAGTTATTGACTCGTCGAGGGGGATGGGGCTTAAGCCCATGATGTGAATATGATCAGCATTACTAATATTCCATCCCTATGACATTTCTGGTTGTAATGCTTGTTGTAGGTTGAATTCATTGGAATTCTTAATGGATTTATACTTACGTGGTAGGTGCTCTAGCTAAGCATTTGAGAAATCCACCGTTGTAATTTTGGGGAGGTTGAGTTTTTAAACTCTTAATGAATCCTAAGAGATGTTTGTGTTATTGATAAGCACAAGGGATTCACCTATGTGGTTGTGAAGACTCGCCATCTTCTATGGAAACTTGGGCGGTTTCCTAGAGCTTCCATGAGAATTAAGGTAAACGCATGGCTTAAAAAGCGTTCACTTTGTGGAGTTTACTAGATATTTGGAGTGAGGTATGTGTTGTAGGGGGCTTGACTTAAATCTTAGAGTTTCAAGGTTAGTCCACTCTTTGATCAAAAGTTTAAGGGTTTGAAGGTGTGTCCACCCTTGGACTTGTAAATCATGGTTCCACTTCACTAAGCATTTGGTTTCAATTTACATAAATGTAACACCGGATGTTATGTATTTATCTACTCTTATGCCGAGAAATTCATATTCTTTCCATCATTTCTTTTTCTATCTTTAGTGGGGGATTGTTGAAAGTAAAGCTTGAAAAAGAAGTTAGCCCGATGGTCATCGGGCGGAATGCGCCAGATCGGGCGCGCGTACAAAGAAAAAATGGGCGAGTAATTCGCCCGATCGGGCGGTGGTCGCCCGATCGGGCGGACCATCGGGCGGATGCAAAAAGACGTTTTTTGGACGTTGTTTTTGCTTCCTTCGGATTCCTTTTTTGGCAGCCTTATTAAGTGTGGTTTAAGGGTTGTTAACCTTTCTGATTATGGTGAGTTAAGTGAGTTTAACTCCCTATTGATTACGGGGGTTTTAACTCTTCATTTTCATATGTTAATTGTCACACCCAAGAGTGCCATTATGTGTTGAGAGTTGTGTAAACCTTAGGAAACGAATCGGTGAATACAATTATTGTGCACCCCGGTTGCACCGAATCTCGTTTTCAAGGCAGTAGTTTGGTTACCACGGCACAACAAGTTCCGTAAGTCATACTTTCTTGTTCTTCATTTTAGCCTTGAAACCCCATAAAATACAACACGTCTATCGTCATCAAAATCAAAGTCCTGACTCATGCCATCCCAGCCACGGGGACTTCGCCCTCCTCTAGCTTCCACTTGAACTTCCGTGACCTCCACCTCTACCAAATCTTCCATAGTTGTCACTTGGAGGAGCATCATCTTGCAGTGGAGGCAACTGCAAATTACAGTAAATTAAGTATGATCGATGAGACTAAGACTTACTCGTCAGAAGAAAGACGCGGGTAAACTGCATTCCAACAATGGTTTCCTTGGGTTTAACAATTGGGAATATCATAGGAAACGACAAACAACTTAGAATATCTTATAAACCTTAGAGATCTTTGCTAGTGAGTTTCTTGCAGGTAATTCTTTAGTCAGTAGCTACTTTGCAATTTCCTCAGGCAAATCAAAAATAGCACCTGGAGCCTGACAGAGAAACAAACAGCAATATCAACTACAACAATCCCAACCTAGACATTCCTACGATGAAATGAATATTTTGCACCACTCACCCTTTCATCTGCAACTGATTGTATCTTTCCAACTTGATCAGATTTCCATGTCTACTCAGGTCTAATGGGCCAAGACGTCACAGGAACAAGAAACAAAACATCTCAAGAATATGGTTACAACATTGTGTATTCGACAACAATTCCCCAGAAAATTCAACTAGCTGCAACATCTGATCCAAATCTGACTTGTATGTCCTAATTTGACTTGTAAGGTCTAACAATAACAAATTAATCCAAACCATAAAACTATAAATAAATATAATATTTCAAAAAGTTTCATCCAAATCTCACACTTGTCACTTGTTAGCCTAATTAACTCAGTTCGACTAATAAAGAGCATACTAAAAATAAAAATAAATTTTCATAGCACAGAAGAAGCTACATATTTCAACAAGTACGTCTGAAATCAATACAACTTGCATATATGAAATCAGACAGTCATAAATCAAGTTATCTTCGTAAAATCTTAGCTGTACACATGAATTAAACCAACTAATAGAGAGCTTGAAAGGTTTTCATTTTCATGTTATAGGTCTTCATTCACTAATAATCTGATATACAATCAAACTCACTCTTTTTTTCCTTTTTGTTGCACCAATAAAAGTATGCTATACCAAATTAGAGCTCCAAGCATACCATCCCTTATTTAAACCACAAAAATGGCTAACAAACCCCAATTCAACAGTCCTAAAATAGTATTAATGCTTAAAACTAAGCTATTATGAAACCAGAAAACGATCTACGACACCTCAAGGAGTAGTTCATCACATCTTGATGAACCCAAATAACATTTTTACAACAAATTATTACTATTCAATAGTTTATTGGACATCAATTCCAACATATCTCTTCTCAATTACAGTTTAAAGAGAGAAAAGAAAAACAAACACACAACATTTGAAGAAACCCCACCTAAATTAAAACCCATAAGAAACAAACCTAGAAATAGAAATTAAAATCAACAAAAACATGAGAACAAAACTAAAAATACAATAATTCACCTCTTGATTTAAAGACAACAACAAAACTAGTTGATTGGCTAAAACCATGCTAGATTCAACATAATAAAAAATAAAAAAAAAACAAGCATTAGATAACATCTCAAATTTAAACAATCTTAAATCAATCGATAACAAAAAACTAAAACCTTAGGTTCACCAAAATCAACATACGAAAGGGGTAAAACATGGTAAACTTCTGAGTTAGGGTATGAGAGAGAGAAAGTACGGGAACTGCAAACCATTCATACTGCTTCGATATTTTGCCTTCATCGTCGCGTCAGAACTTAGCGTGTTTCCTCTTGTTATTTTAGCAAAGCTCTTTTCAAGGATTTTAGAATTTTCGGTCTTAATGCTAGTGATTGGAATTTTGGAGGAGAGAGAAAGTTGTAGGAGCCTTCAACTGGACGAGGAGGGTTGCGGAGAAAGAGAGGTTTTGATTGTTGAGGTTTCAAGCTTTGGGATTAAGCGGATAAGAAAGAAAGAGAGGTTTGGAGAAGATAGGCGGAGTACATGTGTAAATGGAAAAAAAAGGTAAATTGAAAAAAGAAGTTTTCAATGACTAAGTCAGTGCGTCGCAGATTAATAAACCAGTGACATAATTAACTGAATACATTTCTATCTGTCAACTGCATCGCTGGTTATTAATCTGCGCCGCAAAATTAATTAATATTGCGTTGCATTTTAATAAATTGATAAGATGTTTTTCCGTCGTTGAATAGAAAATCACCTCATCAAACAAAATTTATATAACACCTAAACTACCGGCTATATTGACTACAGCGGCAAGTATAGGGATCGTCCCATAGGAATGGATATGTTTGACTTATCAATATATGCGTTCACAAGCTAGTTCGAATAGAATTTGAGTTTTTGAATTAAACTAATCTAAGCTAGAAATGCAAACAAATAAAGATATTCTAGAGATTTCGGGAATCGGCAATGGAAATCGAATCAAAGAAATAACAAGGTCAAGACATTTATGAATATGCAACGACATAGCAAATAGGGGAATGAAACTAATGACGTGCTCGCCACCTCTCGGATAGAGCACGCGAAGCATCCTAGCCTATGGAAAGCTTTCGCATAATCCTAAACTAGATATGCTTGCATATAATAGGAACTATCATTCACTTGCAGGAATTAGGCTCACAATGTCTTGCCAAACCTAAATCATACATTCCAATCTAATCCAATCAACTAGCATTTGCAACTACTACTCAATTGGTCATGGAAAATCCTATCACTAAATCACATTTAATCACAACATCAATCATGAATTTATCCTTAAATTCCCCAAATTCAATGCCAAAGCTTCATCCCTAACCTCTAGACTAAACTACTCAATTAGCATGATTAACATCAACATTAAACTAATATTAATCCTAATCATGAAACTAATTGAACTAATGAAGCTAATTGAAACAATAAAAATCAGAAAATTCAAACCACAAAAGTTGGGGAAAAATCAATGAAATTCAAAATATGAAACTAATTCTAGAATTTAAGATGAAATCAAAGCATAAACGAAATTAATGAAGCAATTAAAGAATTAATGAACTAATCAAAAAGAAAAGAAGAATTATACCTTGAATTGAAGAATTAGCATCAAACTTGAACAAAATGAAGAACAAAGCTCAAAGCAAAAGGAAAGAAATCTGAAAATTAAAGATGATTGTATTGAATTTAGAATCAAGAATTTGAGGCTAAGAATCCTTAATCCTAATCTCTAATCTAAGCCCTAAACTAATTCTAGAGAGAGAATTCTAAGCTAAGCCTAAAATCTCAAAAATTAGAAAATTACGTAAATGAAAGCCTGAAGAAAAGTTGCTGCGATTTTCGATTTTATAGTAGCAGCCCCGCAGTAACATTCGATCGAATAGAGGGTCTTGTGTGGGCACACAGATTATGTGCAATCGAACAAGATTCACATTCGGTCGCACAAAAATTTTAGGACATTCTGCTTGTAAACTGCAGTCTTGTTCGACCACACAGGAGCTTAAATTCGCTCGCAAAGCAGCTGTTCGATCGCACAGGAAAGCACTCGATCGCACAGACTGCTGCGAGCTTTGCTGCACCCACAGCTGCTATTCTGCTGCGTGTTCTGTGATGCTGTTATGCCTTGGCTCTTGCATTGATGTGCCATGCTGTGGATGCCACTATCTAATGTACATCTGCTGGGTATTACTTCAAAGCAGCCATGTGAAGAGTCCACAAGCTGATGCAAGGTGAGTGCACAAGAGCCGCTGCAAGTGTGCTTGTGCATAGCTGTGAGTGAACAGCTACTGTTCGAGCTGTTGCTGGCAGAGGTGTGTTGTTGCTATCAAGACAAGCACAAGGCTGTTGTTGGCAGCTTGCACTGTGATGCTCGTGAGGCTCTTGCATGCACTTGTGGGCAGCCTAAGTAGATTGCTTCACCTTGCAAAATCAATGAAAACCGTAGAGCATTTATTAATAATCGAAAATCAAAAATATTAATTCGTTTAACAATTTTACAAATCGTAAAACATATAACTCGTCGACAAGCATAATGACACGATATTAACACGTTAATACTCAAAACGAACCTTACGCAATGAGAATGCGCGCAAAAAGCATATTTAGAGCAAAAACGACTAAAATATGCGCAAGACGAGAAAATGTAACGATTAATGCAAAAATGCGATAAACGAACTAAAAACGATAAAACTAAGCGAAAATAATAATAAAAAGCTAATAAAATGAACTAAAATCCTAAGCTAAGAGCGACATAAATGTCGCTCATCAAACTCCCCCAAGCTAACCCTTTGCTTGTCCTCAAGCAAAGCTAGAATGAGAAACGGGGAGGAGAATGAGCTTAATTATTCAAAATCAAAATTACGAAAATAAGAACTACAAGAATGCACACTAACTCACTTTCGTTGGAATCACGGTTGCATTTAAGCGCATGCAACAAGCTCTTTGAACCCCACAATCGCTCATGAGGGCGAGTGGGATCTCCCAAGGGTTTCCAAAGAGAAACACCCATAAATCTTCCAAAAATTTGAATCAAGGAAAGAAATAAAATGGAGAACAAACCAAGAAAAAGAAAGAAAAGAAAAGGAAAAGAAAAGAAAGGAAAAGAAAATGAAAAAACGAAACTACAAAACTCAAGATAAGGGCCTTTATTATGGAATGAGCACAAAAGAATTCTAATATTACTAACTAAATAAACAAATGCACGCTAACCAATGTCCTAAATCGAGTGAAAGATTCAAGTGCCAAGCAAAGAGAACTAAGGGCAAACACTAGCCAATTCCCCTTCAACCGAGCATACCACGTCAAATCTCTAGATCCTATCCACCCTTGAGAATAGCGTCTCTAGACACCGCGAAGGCGCCGGAAAACAAGATTAGGCTACCCGACATCTTAGCATGACAATCCCATTCCATAAACTTGACCAAATCCTCCCTCCACCGACAATGACTCAACTCAAAAGGGTCAAGAGGACTTTTAGGGTGAAACGTAGGCTAGGGGTAAGGTGTGGAACAAATTTGGTAATTTGGTGCTCATACCTAAAGTGAAGCGCAATGAATGAACTCAACTCAAGCAATCGAACCGTAACAAACTCATACCACTTATTTGGGGTACCCCCAAGCTTATTCAACAACAACACTAAACTAAAACTCTTTTTGAACTTTTCTTGATTTGATTTTCTGTTTTTTTTTTTGTTTCAATTGAAACTTTTCTCATGCCTTGTTTTTCTCTATTTTTGGCTTTTTCAAAACTTTTATTTCTCATTTTTGCTTTTGCATCATTTATTCACTATATACAAACACATTTCCCAAACTTTTCCATTCATACCAATAAACATCATTCCTCAAATATGCATAATCATTCAAAACTATCAAGCATCATAACACTAAGCTTCACTGTCACTTCTAAGGGTGAAAACAAAACAAAGGCTATTAGGCTTGTAATATGCTCATAAGAAATGAAGGGGAAAGGCTCAAATGGTTAGCAAGGGGGCTAATTCAAACAAAAACATATGAGAAAAATAGAAAATAAAGTCCTAAACTAAAAAGAAAAATAGTCACCGAAAGAAATGCCTCTATCGTCCCCTAAAGTAGTTCGGTTGCGGTCTCGCGAAGGAAATAGTCAAATTCGGGAGATAAGAAAGTCAATGCCAAGGATCCATGCCACTCAATATATGTATATGTGTTTGGGCTAATTTGAACATGAACCTCACATGGGAGCAAATACCACTCTCTCCGGTTTCAAATCACTAGAGAGATCGACACCATCTTACGACAAGCCAAGGGTTCAAGACGCATGCTACCCAAAGTTCAACCAACTTTCTTGACACCTAAATCCTAGATTCGACCTAAGACATTGTAAACCGTGCAAACATCTGACAATTAGGAATAAAAGCATTTTAACCTACAAGTTCCAATTTTATTTTCCCAAATCAAGAATAATGCCTAAAAATCTAGAAAAGCTTGCCTTGAAAAAGATTGAAAAGGAAAAAGAAAGATAAGAAATGAAAAAGAAAATAAGGAAAAAGAAAATGAAAAGAAAAGAAAAGGAAACAAAATCAAATATTCACAAAATCAATGAAACAAATCAAGGAATATGCACAAAATCCAAAATATTCACAAAGTCAAGCAATCCATCACACGGAGATCAAAGTAGCAAACAATAGAATCTCCCCCCCAAGCTCGAATTAGGCCATGTCCTCAAGGCCTAAAACGAAACTAGGAGGGACACAGGTACCCATCCAACCAATGCCCCGCAATAACGATGCCCAACCCAAAGAATGCATATGAGTTAGAAGGATATTACCGGTGATAACGTGGGAGCAAGTCCCGCAAAGAACCGTAATAACAAACGAACTCACCAAGGAGAATAGCCGGACATGGCAAAGATGGATGCAAAGATTTCCACATCAAGAAAGCTTGAGCCAAAAAAAACTTCAAAAATCAAGAAAAATTAGTATACATGGGCCAAATGGCCAACATCCACGGGTTGCCTCCCGAGAAGCGCTCTTTTTACGTCATTAGCTTGGCGCCTCTTACCTCTAGTAAATACCCCGACAACGATCGCAATAGTTTGTCATATGAAATGGTAAACATTTCCAATAGTAACAAGTAGGCAAGAGTCAAATGAGATGCAAGCACAAAGTACAGCGCAACTCTATGCCTACAAGGGGTAGGGAACCAAAAATAAGAAAAATCAAAATGAAAAACAAAAGAAATACTCCCTTCTTTTTTCTCCTTTGGTAAAGGAGAATCATTAGGATCAATAGAGGAATAGGAATCCTCAAGCGGTGGGAGTCTTGACAAAAAGGGAAAAGAAATGGGAAATGAAGGATAAATGTTGAGTTTTCTCTTTCGGAATGGGGAATAAGGGAAGGGAGTGGGAACAAAAGATTCACAAACAACTTCGCTCATATCGCATAAAGCACAAGAAATCTCAACATAAGATCCTTCATTCACTTTAAAATCTTTTTGGTTGGCACATTCACTCTTTTCCTCAATTTGAATCGATTTAAGCACTTCGGGACAAAATGGAGCAAAAAGATGTTCATCACCATCATCGATGCACTCATTCAAAGCGGAACGAGTAGGAACAAACTTTTCGATACTCAACTCCTCAATGTTGTGCATCATAGGTGGTAATGTAGCCTCAAACTCATCTCTTCTCCATGAAACTTCCTTAATAGATTCTTGCAATAGGTTAGAAAGTCCCAAAAATCCTTTTACAATTTGTTGGGGCATGACTTCAAATGAACTCAAACGAGAATCTATTCTTAGCTCTTCTTGAATTTCAAGATATTTTATGAAAGGAAGCCTCCCCAATAATGATTTTGGAGATTCAAAATTCAAAATTCAAAGAGCTTAGGAAATTCTCATGGAGAAAGAGAAGATCATCAAGTGGAATCGACTCATCATCTTGAGAAACAAGAGAATTTGCCATTTTTTTGGTTTTCAAAGAAAAAAAAATCAAAAATGAACTAGGCTAGAGAACTAGAGTGAAAAATCAAACAATGATGCCATTCCCCGGCAACGACGCCATTTTGATAAGGTGTTTTTCCGTCGTTGAATAGAAAATCACCTCACCAAACAAAATTTATAAAACACCTAAACTACCGGCTATATTGACTATAGCGGCAAGTATAAGGATCGTCCCATAGGAATGGATATGTTTGACTTATCAATCTATGCGTTCACAAGCTAGTTCGAATAGAATTTGAGTTTTTGAATTAAACTAATCTAAGCTAGAAATACAAACAAATAAAGAGATTCTAGAGATTTCGGGAATCGGCAATGGAAATCGAATCAAAGAAATAACAAGGTCAAGACATTCATGAATATGAAACGACATAGCAAATAGGGGAATGAAAACTAATGACGTGCTCGCCACCTCTCGGATAGAGCTCACGAAGAAACCTAGCCTATGGAAAGCTTTCGCATAATCCTAAACTAGATAAGCTTGCATATAATAGGAACTATCATTCACTTGCATGAATTAGGCTCACAATGTCTTGCCAAACCTAAATCATACATTCCAATCTAATCCAATCAACTAGCATTTGCAACTACTACTCAATTGGTCATGGAAAATCCTATCACTAAATCACATTTAATCACAACATCAATCATGAATTTTCCCTAAAATTCCCCAAATTCAATGCCAAAGCTTCATCCCTAACCTCTAGACTAAACTACTCAATTAGCATGATTAACATCAATATTAAACTAATATTAATCCTAATCATGAAACTAATTGAACTAATGAAGCTAATTGAAACAATAAAAATCAGAAAAGTCAAACCACAAAAGTTGGGGAAAAAATCAATGAAATTCAAAATATGAAACTAATTCTAGAATTTAAGCATGAAATCAAAGCATAAACGAAATTAATGAAGCAATTAAGGAATTAAAGAACTAATCAAAAGGAAAAGAAGAATTATACCTTGAATTGAAGAATTAGCATCAAACTTGAAGAACAAAATGAAGAACAAAGCTCAAAGCAAAAGGAAAGAAATCTGAAAATTAAAGATGATTGTATTGAATTTAGAATCAAGAATTTGAGGCTAAGAATCCTTAATCCAAATCTCTAATCTAAGCCCTAAACTAATTCTAGAGAGAGAATTCTAAGCTAAGCCTAAAATCTCAAAAATTAGAAAATTAAGTAAATGAAAGCCTAATGAAAAGTTGCTGCGATTTTCGATTTTATAGTAGCAGCCCCGCAGTAACATTCGATCGAATAGAGGGTCTTGTGTGGGCGCACAGATTCTGTGCGGTCGAACAAGATTCAACATTCGATCGCACAACAATTTTAGGACATTCTGCTTGTAAACTGCAGTCTTGTTCGACCACACAGGAGCTTAAATTCGCTCGCACAGTAGCTGTTCGATCGCACAGGAAAGCACTCGATCACACAGACTGTTGCGAGCTTTGCTGCGCCCACAGTTGCTATTCTGCTGCGTGTTTTGTGATGCTGCTATGCCGCTATGCCTTGGCTCTTGCAATGTTGTGCCATGCTGTGGATGCCACTATGCTAATGTACAGCTGCTGGGTATACACTTCAAAGCAGCCATGTGAAGAATCCACAACCTGCTGCAAAGGTGAGTGCACAAGAGCCGCTGCAAGTGTGCTTGTGCATAGCTGTGAGTGAACAGCTACTGTTCGAGCTGTTGCTAGCAGAGGTGTGCTGTTGCTATTAAGACGAGCACAAGGCTGTTGTTGGCAGCTTGCACTGTGATGCTCGTGAGGCTCTTGCGTGCACTTGTGGGCAGCTTAAGTAGATTGCTTCACCTTGCAAAATCAATGAAAATCGTAGAGCATTTATTAATAATCGAAAATCAAAAATATTAATTTGTTTAACAATTTTACAAATCGTAAAACATATAACTCGTCAACAAGAATAATGACACAATATTAACACGTTAATACTCAAAACGAACCTTACGCAATGAGAATGCGCGCAAAAAGCATATTTAGAGCAAAAACGACTAAAATATGCGCAAGATGAGAAAATGTAACGATTAATGCAAAAATGCGATAAACGAACTAAAAACGATAAAACTAAGCGAAAATAATAATAAAAAGCTAATAAAATGAACTAAAATCCTAAGCTAAGAGCGACATAAATGTCGCTCATCAAACTCCCCCAAGCTAACCCTTTGCTTGTCCTCAAGCAAAGCTAGAATGAGAAACGGGGAGGAGAATGAGCTTAATTATTCAAAATCAAAATTACGAAAATAAGAACTAAAAGAATGCACACTAACTCACTTTCGTTGGAATCACGGTTGCATTTAAGCGCATGCAACAAGCTCTTTGAACCCCACAATCGCTCATCATAAATCAGCGACGCAATTGACTTACTTTAAACATCATCAGTAATTTGCGTTGCTCAAAATTAAACTACGACTTAAATGATAAAATTTCAGGCTAAAATTCAACAATTGCGGCGTGTGTTTAGAAGTGAGACGCAAATACAACAGCGCAAATGAAGAGTTTTCCACTAGTGCTAATTAGAGGGGAGAGGAATTAAGATATCGGTAGATGTGTCGAGAACAATGAGGGAGTCATTGGAGGACAGTAACTCAAGCCAAAAAATTAAGTATTATTGTCAAAATATTTTGACTATTTTTTTTATTTTTTAAAAAGTTCATGTATGTTTAAGGATTTGTTAAATATGGGTTAGTTTGCCTGGAAATTGAAGATAGACCGTAACTGATGAAGAAATAAAACATAGACCTCATAACGTGAAAACATTGATAACTTAGACCCTTTTTGTTTCCTTATCTCTTATATACCATCTTCATAACACTTTTTTAACTAAAGGTGTGTTTTATTCACCTGATTTTCTCTTATTTTTTCTAAATTTATATGAACTTATTAAACTTATCTAAACTTGTTTTAGTTACCCCATTTGTTTACCCATATACCCTCCTTTAGTTACCCCCTTCATTTAACATTTACCATCTTCATTTACCCTCTTGCCTTCCAACCCCAAATATAAGAACCACCCCCGGCCACCACCTCCAGCCACCACCGCCACCATCACGTCGTAGGATACAAAATGGCCAAGTCTTTACAAGAGGGTTTTATTTTTTGTCCGGATTTTTTTTAGATATTTATGCATTTTTAGCTTGTACCATAGTACATGATTATGAATTTTAATCTTGTACATTGTACAGACTTATGTATTTTTAGCTTCGATCATGATATTGAGTTATGAAGTTTAAGCTTGTACCATGGAAGGAGCTAAAACTTCATAAGCCTGTACCATTGTACAACCTAAATATTCATAAGTCTATATTATTTAATGTTTTGATTTGTTGTTGCATTTGATTTAATGAAACCGAAAATAAAAATAGAGACTTATGAATTTTTAGTTCCTTCCATGGTACGGGTTTATGAATTTTAAGCTCGTACCATGGAAGGAGCTTAAAATGCATAAGTCTCCACCATGGTGTGAGCATAATATGCATAAGTATGTGAATCCACAAGAGGATATTTTTTCGTTCGAATTTTTTTTTTATAAACTTATAAATATTTACCTTGTACCATGGTACAAACTTATAAATTTTTTTCTTGTACCATGGTAAAGACCTATGAGTTTTTAGCTTCGACTATGGTGTAGAATTATGCATTTTAAGCTCGTAGCATGGAAGGAGCTTAAAATTCATAAGCCTATACCATGGTACAAGCTAAATATTCATAAGTTTCTAATTTTTTTTCCCGAAAAATAATAAAAAAACCCTCTTGGAAAAAAAAAGTTAGAGACTTATGAATTTTTTTGTTTCGACCATATGGCTTATGAATTTTAAGCTCGTACCATGGCAGGAGCTTAAAATGCATAAGTCTACGCCATGGTGTGTGCTTAATATGCATAAGTCTCTACCATGTCATGAGCTTAAACTACATAAGTTTGTGGACTAAAAAATAAATTAGTTTATTTATTTATTTTATTTATTACTATTCTTATTGATAACTAAAATTACCTGTTTTTAATGGGCAGGTTCCGTTGCTAGATTTTGGAAGTGATGGTACTAATTATAATCCAAAATTCGTTACTTCTGAAATATTTCGGAGGGATGATGTTGTTGTCGAGTGGGCTAGAAACATTGCTATTAGCAATGGGTTTAAGCTTGTGAAGTCCTCGTGGAAACGAGGAGAATTGTACTTGAGATGTAATCGCAGTGAACGAAATAGAGGCAAAGGAAGAAATTTGGAAACTGTGGAATGACCAAACACAAAAACACAGGCATGTGGTTGCAAATTTCTTATTAAGGTGGCACCGTGCAAAGATGGTGAATGTTGGAATATTATGTTAGGTCCTGACCAACGCGGAATTCACAACCATGAATTAATTACATATCGAGAGGGAAATCGGCGGATGGGCGGCCTTAGCCTAGGTGCAAAGCAACATGTTCGTGATATGTCTTCGGCTCAAGCAAGGCCAAATGTCATATTGGTGGTTTTCTAGGAACAATTCCCCGAGGAAAACCCTAACACAAGACACATCGACAATTTTAGAGATCGGATGAGAAGGAAAGATGCAAAAGGAAGAGATAGTATAAGTCAATTCCTCCATCTTGGTAAAGAGAGTGATTACTTGCAATACATTCGAGAGGAGGCTCATATCGTGACACACACATTCATGGCACACCCTACATCGGTGAAATTGCTACGCACATATCCATGGGTCATTGGCATGGATTCTACGTACAAGACGAATATGTATAAGATTCCCTTCCTTGAAATATGTGGGGTTACTCCGTGTAACAAGAATTTTCTCATTGCATATGCAATTCATGAAGGACGAGACTGCTGAAAGCTACGGGTGGGTGTTAGATAAACTGAGGTTGTTGCTTGGTAACGAGGTACATCCAACAACAATTGTGACAGATTGTGAGTTAGGCCTTATGAGACCTATTCGAGAAATCTTTCGTTGCTCCTAACACTTACTTTGTGCATGGCATATTAACAAGGACGTAGAGGCGGCTGTCGGGAATATATGTGAAAATAAAATCATGGGTGAGAGATAGAATGGAAAATGGAAGAGAATCTTGGAGGCTCCAACTAGTGCTGAGTATGATCTAGCTTTGTTGAACATGCAGGATTCTTAGCGGGATTTTCCTAAGGTTATTGATTATTTGAATGGTACATGGTTACCTCATGCGGATAAAATTGTCTTATCATGGACAAATAATGTGCTTCACTTAGAAAAGAACATCTGGTTGCGTTTTCAGTTTGGATTCTGGTGCTATTACGTCGAGCTCGAAGAAGAAAGAAACGGTGGCTCTATCATCATCAGAAGATGAGTATGTAGCAGTAACTGCAGCAGCATGTCAAACAACATGGTTAAGGAAGTTACTTGCAGACTTCCAACAAGAGCAACTTGGTTCAACTGAAACTTATTGTGACAACAAAGCAACAATTGCCATGGAAAAGAATCTAGCATTCCATAGCAGAACAAAGCATATTGATACACATTGTTATTTCATTAGAGATCTTGTTGCAAAATAGTTGATAGTACTGAAGCATTGGGGAATAATGGAGCAACTAGCTGATGTTCTGACAAAGTTCCTGTCTGTTGGCAAGCATGAGTACTTTAGGTCCAAAATAAAAGTTACTGATTTTGAGGGCAAGGGAGTGTGTTTTTCAATGCCCCAAAATTAGTGGACTAAGTGGTTAGTTGTTAGTTCCTTAGTGGAATATTAATCTCCTAGAATAAAGTAGTATCTTATGACTGCTTAAAAGTTGCTAATCAGAATATTTAGTCAATATTTGGTGGAGTAAATCGTGGCCCATGATTACCAACTAAGTACTAGAATTTTCTATTTTCCAGCTTAAGTTTGTTATTTTAAGCCTATATAATGCTAGTTTATTCTTGAGTTAAATATATCAAAAAGTATTTTTCAAACTTTGCTTTTTACTTTACAACAAATCATCTCAAAGGTGTCTTCTGTTCGGATTCTACTGGACTACAACAACTTACAATTACAGACTTGATGTTGCAAGAGATGGACATACCTCAACTTTCTCATTGCCACAAGGATTTCTTAAATCTTCCTTTCTTAGATAATGAAATACGTTCGACCACGTTCTCCATTGCTAACTAATAAATCGCCAGGACTGGATGGATACTATTAGATGTTCTTCAAAGACCACTAGGGAAAAGTGTGTCATAGTGTGTGGGAGGCGTTTATAAGCTTCCTCGACACAAGATACCTTCTCAAGGAGTGGAACCATTAATTTGACACTTGTCATGATTTGGAAGCAATAAATTGCGGAAGAAGTGGGCCATTTGAGGCAGATAAGTTTGTGCAACACATTTTGTAAATGTGCCTCTAAATTCCCGACTAAGAGACTCAATCTTGTGTTACCCTCTGTTATTTTTCCTAGCCAACATGCGTTCTTGACATACCATTATATGACAAACAACATTTTACTTATCCACGAGATAAGATTAATGATAGGAGAAGGGGGACTCCTTTGGCGGTGGTTAAAATCGATATGAGAAAGGCTTATGATAGAGTGCATTGGAACTTCCTCCTCAGGGTTTTGCGAGCGTATAGCCTTCGGAACCATTGGATCCAGATTATTAGCCAATTTATATCTACAGTGTCGTAAAAAAAATTAACCAATAGCAAGACGTTGGAACAATTTAAATCAAGGCGTGGTTTACGACAAGGTGACCCGTTATCCCCCAATCTCTTCTTTTGTTGCATGCATGGATATTGGCCAGTTCAAGGGAATTAAGGATACCAGAGGATGCCCAAAAATATCACATTTATTTTTTGTAGATGATGCAATGCTTTCTTCCAGGAAACTCCGCTTATTTTTCAAAACGTTCAGGCCATTGTCTCTCGATTTTGTGAAATATTGGGGCAAGAATTGAACTTGGGGAAATCACACCTTAAGGTTAGTGTCAATGCGGCGCCTGAGATACTCCAAGAATTTTTTGTTTTTTTTTTGCATGGAACCAAAGAATGTTTTGGGGCATCACCTAGGATCACCAATTGATTTACAAGGCATAAACAACAACATTTTCAATATTTAGTGGATAATATTTCCAAGAAATTACATCCATAAAGTTCAATTCCATTTTCTCAACCACATAAAATTATCTTCATCATCCCGGTGTTAATTTCTATGGCTTCACACGTCATGAATACTTTTGAGGTTCCGCTTTCGATAACCTCCAAAGTGGATTCTCTGATGGCTTGTTTCTTTTGGGCAAATAAGGAGAACAAAAGGATGCACTGGTAAACCGTGATATGATTGATCGCCCCCGAGGCTTAGGTGGATTGGGAATCAATTCCATCTCTACTACGAATTGTGCTCTTCTTATATAAAAAATGCATGAAGAATACATACTAATCCACATCTCTTGTTATCCCAAGTATATAACAAGAAATTTATTTCTCCACTCACGGCAGGTACAGAGGTTGATACTAGGGGAAAAAACCTCTCTTGGGGCTTAAGAAGTATAGTTAAAGCGTCTAACTTGCTACTTAAAGGGTGCGACTGGAAGGTAGGGGATGGGAATTTCATTATAGCACGGAAGGAGAGATGAGTGAAAGGGTCAATTCCCGAATATAAGTCGGAGGTCAAGATAAGGAATGCCACATCTTGGAAGCTTAGCCACTTAATTTATTCTACCAACAGTAAGGGACTGGAATCATGATCACATCAATGCATGCTTTGAATTTGAGGATGCACAGAAAATAGCAGGAGTGGAACTATCGCACAATGATGGGGATGATCTCCTCTACTGGCGCTATCACAAGTTGGAGAGATTAACGGCTAAAACGACCTATGCCATGTTTTTCCCGGATGTACCACTATAATGTAGACGAGTGTGAGGATACGATTTTACTCTGTGTTATGGGGTTTGTGTTAGGTTATAAACAATCCAATGTCATGCGTAAATAGTATAAATTGCCAGAATCCATGTTAAATACACATAATCAGTTAGCACAATTCAAATTACGTACTTTGTGATGAGTGCCTTGCCTACCTGCTCCCAACCCGAACAAGAACATTAACGCGTGCAAAGACACCCACAGAAAATGCACATAGAAGCACGTTGTCACACTAACATGAATATGAATGCAACATGAAAAGTTCTCAACCTAAGGTCGGTCTAACTTTTTGTATGATGCAATGGTCGGTTTAGGGTGTCAAAAGGTCCTTGACTAAGAGGGGGATTCGGTAATAAGGCGCCTCCACCAAAGGGAGACGTATGTTAGCGAACGGTCTCCATGCCAATGCCGGGAGCATTGATAAATTTTAATGTTTGGTAGGCTCGTAAATGATCAATCACTTTGGCCGGGAGCCGTATGGAGAATGATCAAATTGTTGCCCCCATGGATGCCCTGAATGTAGAACACATTCTTGACGTGCAAGGGTAGAAAACTTGATTTTGTATTTTCAAAAAATGCATGCAATACCTAAACACAATTGTATGAACCAATACTTGAAAAATCTACCGTTTTGGTGCTCATTCTCAAAGTTTGGAAGTGGCTCTTTCCAAAGTCAAAATTCAAGATACACTAGCGGAAAAAACATCATAAGTTGCCCTTAAAATTGGCTTATAGGTTGCCAATTGCAAGGGCAACATATGGGGGGGTCACTTTTGTGAAATTATCAAAGGTTGCCCTTAACAAGGGCAACTTATAATCTTATAAGTTGCCCTTGTTTGCAACAAGGGCAACTTATGTGAAACTTATAAGTTGCCCTTGTCGCATACAAGGGCAACTTATAAGCTTCACATAAGTTGCTCTTGTTTGAAACAAGGGCAACTTATAAGATTCACATAAGTTGCTCTTGTTGCAAACAAGGGCAACTTTTGAGTTAATTTTTTTTTTTTTTTTTATAAAAAATCTGCAATATAATTCCTGATATTTTGCAATATAAAATTCTGCATTATAATTTATAGAATATTGTTTCACCAAACATCATCTTGACATTCCTCAAAAATGATATCAATTTCAAATTTCCAATAATATTTCCGAATTAATTCAAATGTAATTAATTAAATCGATAAATAAAAAAATAATGTAAGAGTCACGAATAACTACAAGCCTGCTCTAATTATTACACTGAGGGTAATTCACAATCGTTGAAGTAAGTAGCCCACTTGTCTCGAACTTCATCCAACTCCTCTTTGGTGAAGGGCTCCTCCCTTGGAGTTGTGAAAACCTTTAAAAGAACAACGTACATGCAAACCAATAAATTAAATTAAGTTTCATATGCGAAAACAGAAATTATATTGGTCGCGATAACAACTTTCTGAGTGTACTAATATTCATTTCAAGTTCTTTATGCACATATAAGGCTCACTTAGCTCGATATAGATCATATTTGGCCAAAAATGGCATTTTCGATCCCAAATATCAAAAAATGAACCTAAGTACACTTTTTAAATCAAATCCATGATTTATATGATTAGTTATATGTTTATAAGACTCATTTCAAGTTCGTTATGCACGCTTATGGGTCATTTGGGTCGATATAGGTCATTTATGGCCAAAAATGGCATTTTCGATCCCAACTACCAACAAACGAACTATTTCCACATTCTAACTCTTTTTCATGATTCATATGATTATTTATATGTTTATGAAACTCATTTCAAGTTCGTTATGCAAGCCTAAGGGTCATTTGGGTCGATATAGGCCATTTATGGCAAAAAATGTCATTTTCGAAACCAACTACCAACAAACAAACCTATTTCCAAATTCTAACCCTTTTTCATGATTCATATGATTAGTTTTATGATTATAAGACTCATTTCATGTTCTTTATGCACGCCTATGGGTCATTTGGGTCAATATAGGTCATTTATGGCCAATAATGGCATTTTCGATCCCAACTACCAACAAACGAACTTATTTCCATATTCTAAACGTTTTTCATGATTCATATGATTAGTTATATGTTTATAAGACTCATTTTAAGTTCGTTATGCACGCCTATGGGTCTTTTGGGTCGTTATAGGTCATTTATGGCCAAAAATGAAATTTTCGATCCCAACTACCAACAAATGAACCTCTTTCCACATTCAAACCATTTTTGATGATTCATATGATTAGTTATATGTTTATAAGACTCATTTCAAATTCGTTATGCACGCCTAAGGGTCATTTGGGTCGATATAGGTCATTTATGGCCAAAAATGGCATTTTCAATCCCAACTACCAACAAACGAACCTATTTCCATATTCTAAACGTTTTTCATGATTCATATGATTAGTTATATGTTTATAAGACTCATTTTAAGTTCGTTATGCACGCCTATGGGTCATTTGGGTCGATATAGGTCATTTATGGCCCAAAAATGACATTTTCGAACCCAACTACCAACAAACTAACCTAATTCCATATTATAAACGTTTTTCATGATTTTTATGATTAGTCATATGATTATAAGACTCATTTCAAGTTCGTTACGCACGCCTAAGGGTCATTTGGGTCGATATAGGTCATTTATGGCCAAAAATGACATTTTCGATCCCAACTACGAACAAACGAACTTATATCCACATTCTAAACCTTTTTCATGATTCATATGATTAGTTATATGTTTATGAAACTCATTTTAAGTTCGTTATGCACGCCTATGGTTCATTTGGGTCGATATAGGTCATTTATGGCCAAAAATGGCATTTTCGATCTCAACTACCAACAAACGAACTTATACTCAAATTCTAAAGCTTTTTCATGATTCATATGATTAGTTATATGTTTATAAGACTCATTTCAAGTTCGTTATGCACGACTATGGGTCATTTGGGTCGATATAGGTCATTAATGGCCAAAAATGGCATTTTCGATCCGAACTACCAACAAACGTACTTATTTCCATATGTTAAACGTTTTCATGATTCCTCCCACCTACTATGTTAGTTTCTGAAATTGGATCACTATGTTTAAACAGTACACTGTCATTGTTTGATTTTAAAATTCGTATTTGCTAGTTCATGAAGTGATTGTCATGACTCATGGGAAGATTAGAATCATTATTTAAGTCTCGCTTTAGCATTTAAAGTTGATTAAAATGTTTGGTTGTGCCATTTGTATCTTGTGTACGATCATTTGATCATTCCAGCTGAGCTTCTGTTGTACTTATTTTTGTTGAAATGAATTTTCTATTGAGTATTTTTTTGTTGTAAAAATATCTAGGGTCACAACATCCTTTAACTTAGAGAAGCCTCATTCAAGTAAATATCTATGTTGTTTCAAATATTTCTTGCAAATATCTATGTTGTTTCAAATATTTCTTGCTAAATTTGAAGAAACGGGTCTTACTTTGTTCAAGCATGTCAGGATACTTGGATTTTGCATCTCTGTGTTGTTCAGTAAAGAATACAAATGTTGTTTTGCAATTTGTTGTCTTCTATATATACTGATGATTTATATTACAGTAGTTTTTAGGTCCTAGCTATCAAAAACAAAAAAGTCTTTAGTTCACTTTTTATTTTTCATTTAAATTATTGTTTCGTGCATCAGGCCCACAAAAGAAGTTAGAGCAACTGCTATCTCACTGTGGCAATAGACACTGCGCAGACTACGGCAACCCAGAACCGAAATGGGTGTAAGTATTATGTAGCCTGACAGTAGTCCTTTACCATTAATAAATCTAATTACATATCATACAGGTTTTTATATTTTCATGCAGCATGCTCACAACATGCTCACAACATACCAGAGATCAAAGATGAGAACAAATTATATAGAGGAAAGACACTTGCCTTAAACAAATTGTTAGAGAAAATAGGATCACCACCACCAGCAATCTTGATCCTCCTGTCTTGAGATAAAGATGTGGTCATTGCGCTACATGGAAAGAAAATATATAAGGAACAACTCTCAGAAGCATCGCATCATAACAGAACTAAGGTGAATGTCTAGATCTTAATACAAAGGTGCACAAGAAAGAAAAATTCTCATGGCCTTGCACTCTGAAAATAAAGAGGAATTAGAATTGGGAGACTTATAAAAATATCATGCAACTATCTAGGATGAAAGAGGTCGCTGCATTTTCAGAAATTAATTAATCATTATACATAACAAATACAAAGGAAAAAAACCCTAAGTACTTAATAAATGTTTCATTGAAAAGTTTAGAACTTTTAAAACTCCTTTGACAAATTGGTTGATCACTCAGTTTCAGAGGAAAAGAAACCAGCACAAAATTGAGCATCCAGTTTCAAACAAAGATTAAATTGAGGAAGCCTGACCTTCGAATAACTCTGAAAACACGAAACTCGCAACTACATCGTTGGCAACTTGGCTAGCCTCCTCGTACTTCTTCTGCAGAAACATAAACATAAGAACAAAGAAATTTGGTGAAATTTACAAATGTAGGCAGAGAATGAAAGAAAGAAGAGATGAAGAACCTTTGCATCAGCACTAAATCCCTGCGTAAACTTTACTTGGAGATAACCACTGATTCCTATGAGAGGGATTAAGACGAGGACTATCAATGCCAGCATCTAGTTTGCAAGGAAAGAAATGACCAAACCAGTTATAGCAGAGGAAATATTTTGACAAGAAAACCCAATGCGTCTCCAACTAAAGCACGTACAGTTGCAGCATCAGCAGATAGCCTTGCACCTATTGTACCACTTGAATTTTCTGCCTCGCCAAACCAGCCAATCTCCATGTGCAGTACTCTCTCAAAACATAAAGTTCTGATCCTTCTTATCAACTTACACCCAGGTACAGAAAAGAAATAGGTTCTAGCTGGTTACGATATCAGTGTTGCTAAGCCAATGACAACAAACATAAGGGACCAGAACTTTGAATCCCTTCTCAAGATATCTGGTGGCTTGTAAAACATTTCAATCCGCACTAGCAAATATTATACTAAATACTGGAAATATTGCACCACTGGCAATTGCAAACCGACATCCCAACACAAGTATTGGGATTTCAGGCTTGTTTAGAGAGGCTAGACGCTTAATAGAAACTTCTGCAACAACATATGGTATTGGGATTTCTACCACGTCTGCAGTTGCTAGTCCTGACACCGTTGAAAAAGAGTCACGAATGCTGCTGCTATTTCTCCCTGAGTCAAAAAAATAAAAGTCCTGCAGATTATCAACTTCAACAAGAATCTAAAAGAAGACATCCAAAGAGGAAATTTCCTAAATTAAAATAAAAAAATCTTAACACTGATTTGGATAAAATAAAATAAAAACCCTCCTCTCGTCCAATGCACAATGACAATCCTTTCAAATTACCACAACAAATAAATGTTTCTGTTCAATATTTCTTCTCTTAGTATAAAAGGTAGTGTGGAAGTGGGATGAAAGCTTTGAGATATCAAGCATTTGAAGCCACCACTTGTGTAGTTCTGTTGGAAGCATTAAGTGGTCCAGACCAACATTATTAGGTAACTAAGATATGGTTTCTGATGAAATTCTATGCCAAAGTGAAAGATACTTAGTAGCCGATAAATTGTATGTTCTAGTTGATAAATGTAAGAACTTGTGAACAACATCTTATATATGTTCTAGTTTTGTCAGCTGATAAATTGTAACTCAACTAAAAAGCTGGACATCATGGTACAATATTGACAATTGGTAGCCGTCTGATATATATGTACCAGTTGATTTTCACACCACAACAGTCTGTTTACACAAACTAAAACCACCCTCATATTCTCTAAACAAACTCAAATTGGCAAAAGAAATCATCAAAAAAACATCTGTAAACAAAGTCTTTGTTCCTAGAATGGAAATGTTGTACCTCTATGCTTCTGATTCTCAAGTATCCTCCGGATATATACATTGAGCAACAATTTCATAGAGTTGGCAGAAGTTTTTTCAGAATCACTAATTAGATCCCTTTTAATGCCTCTGATGTCATCAGTTTCTTTCACAACAACAGGTTCTTCAGTTCTATATGGCATGAACTCAATAATAAACAAAATAAGGCTGAAAACTATAAAACCTGAATTATGTAATCAAATATTACCTTGCAAGTAAATTACTCAATCAAACCGAGTGAGAAAGGTTTCAGAAAAATTAGGGCACAAATTACTTAAGAAATTTGGATGAAAAGTGATCGAATAAATAGAAAATTAAGTATCATGTAATGAAAAGACAAGATTATGCGATAGTATTAGCCCAATCTTAAGCAATCTTGTTCATAGAAAAATAAAATTGGATAAGAAAATATAAAGAAATATACCGAATTTCGAGGTTCGCGGCGGAAATTCATTGAGTTTGAGGAGATAAGCCCTTGTGTAACCCAGAATGAGCAGATCTGGATGAAGATTCCCGACCTAAATCAACTATGAACTTCGATTAATACTTGACGGTGGTGGTTGACGCTGGTAACTTGTATGCCGGTGATGTTTTTATCAAGATGACGACGGCACATAAGGGCGCTTGAGAGGGAGTGCGGGGAATTAAGCAGAGAAGAATTGCAGGAGACTTTGAAAGAGAAGGAGAGAATTTTTTTTGGTTTCAAAAGTGTTTATTGTTTTCCTTTTTTTTAAGATGGAAGTAATTTCTAAAGGACACTTGAAAAGTAGGCGGTGGTGATGGTGGCCGGAGTGGCTGACTGTGCACGACAGGGAAGAAGTAAATTTGCCTAGTATAGGTGAGTATGGAGTGACTGCGAGAGAAGAATGAAGCAGGTCTAAAGATGCGCTTAACAAAAGGGAGGGAAAGATTTTAGTGATTTAATTTTTTTTTTAATTTTTTTTAACCATCAAAGGTGGCTCTTGTTGTATAAGGGCAACCTTTGATGAGCCACCTATGAGGATTTTTCCTCTAGTGATAACTCCCATTTCGTGCACTCGAACCAAAATTGGGCAAAAAGCCACTGGCAGCTACTGCGTCAAGAGCAAGCAGCAGCGCCAAGGAAAGGTTCTGCGCCTGGCGCTGGTGCTTGCGTTGGGTGCTTCAGCAGGCCCGTGGCAGTTCGCTCAAAAATTGGTTTGTGCTCAAAACTCTAATTTAGGACTCCCCAGCAGAGTTGCCAGATTGTAGGGGGTTTTTTTAGTGTTATTTTCCGTATTTAGTATTATTTGTAATTTGGGCTTTGTATGTAAGTTTTAAGCATTTGATGAATCCTGTTTAAGACTTGCCAAAGATTCAAACTTGGTTCAATTTATCAAGAATGTGACCAATAGTTTTGACTTGATTTTTGCAATTCCACCTCGTAAAGGAGAGCCAAATTCTAGGTTCACACTAGTGATGTTAATCGAATATGAACATAGAAAACTGAAATTCAAAATATGGAAAATGCGTAAAATACCCCTACGGCTTAGGAATTTTGAACTTCGGTGGAGTCGCCACCAAACAAGTTTATGGGTCCGGTTTGGAAAGACCTTAATGACTCGGGATAAGGAATAGGACTTGAAACCGCAATAAGACTCGAGTAAGGGATCGAGACACTTATTTTTGTAGACTTGAAAAGTTGGTTCACACAAGACAAAAATCATATTCATGCATAATCCTAATAATGGGAATAAGTGTAGCTCGGTGAGCATGCATTTTTAGAACATCGAAATTGCTAATTTTGCATGTGATCACTTCGCTTTAAGTCAAATTTAGGGAGCCTAAACCGGTTATCCAAAAATCATCTTTGTTAAGCGTGATTAGAACTTATAAATTGTTGATTTAGAATGTTGGGTGATAAAAGCAATATCAAATAAAGCAAGCATCACAATAGAAAATAAAGGTGCGGAGATAGTAAACATTATACATCACCACCTAAATAAGGCCTAGGTGTTAACCAAATTTGCTTGAAGGACTAGGCGGGAAAAATAAAACGAATAGCATATGTGCGGAATTGAAATGTGCAATATTGAAATAAGTAATAAAGTAAGCAATAAAGCATAAAGAATAGAACCTGTAATGATAGAACTTGTATGAATGATATTGGAAATCCAAACGGGAGACACTTGTTCAAGTATGACTTGGCCCCTCATGGATTCAACTTGGAAAGAATTTGACTTAGAAATGAGTTTCCTCATTAAAAAGTATCATCGATTTTGTATTTCAATATTGAAATAGAACTTGAATATTGAACTTTAACTTGAACTTGAATATAGAACTTGAATATTGGACTTGAATATTGAAATTAGGAGGCTTGGTTCTTAAAGATTAGACCTTTTTCATGTTAAAAGGCCTCAATTGGTTCTATTTTAAAGCGAAATTATTCCCATTTAAACATCATTTAACTTTGAATGTAGGAATTGAATATTGAACATTGAACTTTAGTGGTCATGTGTTCTAGTTTGGAAAAGGGTTTGCACTTTTCCAAACATCCTTGAACTTGCATTAAGTTATAGTTTTTTGAAGATTTGAATGATGATTGTTGTAAGGAACACTTTCAAGAATGAAAGCCTCAACTTACTAATCATGTTTTTTGAAAACAAAGCATAAAGATTGAAACCTGAAACTTGTAATTGGAGTATGGAAGATCATTTGAGGGGGGGGGGGGGGGGGGGGGTGGGGCATGAAATCCCCCTCAAAATTTTACTCCTTTTTAAACATTTACTAGTTTAAGTGAGTATTAACTTCACATGAACATCATACGATTAGTAATTTCTAAATAAGAAAGGTAGGAAAATAGATTTGAAAAGTCCTCATAAATTTACCTAGAGTTTCAAAATAGGCAGAGCTTCGCTGCTCGGAATTGGGTGATTCTGCCTCTCTTTATTCGTGGAAAAGGGGGGTATTTATAGGAAAAACTTCTGGGGGTAGGGCTTATATGCGCCAAGCGGTGGCCCTACGCCAGACGCAGGTTCAGCTGGTACATGACAATTGTTTTTGTCCTTTTGCGCGTTTTAGCGGTTTGCAAAAGATTCTCTTTGTACCTTCTCCGTCCTTTTACTTGGAGGTTAAGCCATTGATTTTTATGTATGTGAAAGATATACTTTTTAGTTGTTTCTTGGGATGTTTCTTGGGATTGATGATTTATACGGGTTTCGCTCGGTCTTATGGGTTGGCGTCGGAATGCTCGGTTTTGGGGTCGGAGCCCAAATTTTACTTTCCTTATATTATTTTAAGTGGAAAAAATCCACGGAGAATGATGGTGGCATACTTTTATTGATATTGAACTTGGATCTTGAAATTTTATTTTGGAAATGTATTTGAGCTTGGATTGTAGTCCGGCGTTAGGATCTGGACGCAAGGTTTGTATCTTTGAATTGGATGTTCGAAATAGGATTTGTATGGCTTTGAATTATGAATTGGAGTTGAATTTTTGGAATTAGAATGTGTTTGAATTGTAATTGTGTTTACTTTAGAAATTTCACTTGAGTTTTGAATGAAAGTTCAGAATTGAATTGAATTATGTCCTTTGCAATTGGTAGCTTGCACTTAGAAATTAACCGCCCAAAACTATTGGCGGTATTGTCATTGGACTCTAGGGGATACACAAATTAGGTGTCTACACATACCTTAGGCGATTCCACATTGGAAAAATGGGGCACAAGAGGGCAAGACCTACCCCTCTCCCATAGACAATGGTACTCAAAACCGGGGCCTCCAAACCCAAGAACCTCTCAATTGAGGAAAAGAAGTTCTCTTTGACACTTGGTATGCACGACTACAAAAAATGTGGTCACCTAATGATAGAACCAAATTCATTTAACAAAGGGAATATCTCGTTGATCTTGAACCGAATAACATGGTTACGGGTATCCAACAAACCCACGCAGCATGGGCGAAATTTAAATCAAGTTTGACAAACCTGAGGGAAGCTAAGAACCCTGAGTTAATGTCTTCCAACTCCCTCTTCTCAAGCTTATTCAAGGAACTAAGCCACTCATTCATGGCATTTTCAAACATTTGAGACATTATAGAAAAGAAGTGAGGAAGGGAATCAAAATTGCACTAAACACTTCCCTCAAAGCTCAATATTTATACAAGAACGAGCATTTACGAAGTTGTACCAAGCAGCATCACTTGCGCTAGGCGTAGGGCTTGCGCCAGATGCAACCTCTGCTTTAGGGGACGATTCACAATCTTTTTCTTTATAAAAAAGAAGGACTCATATTCAACATCAAGTACTATATATTTCAGCAAAATGATCGTCCAATTCAAGACGGAATCTCTGAAAGCGGCAAGCCGCATACCGACAATTTTAAAAACAGTTCAAAGCATGCACACGGGTCAAATTCGGGTTTTGTATATACTTTCAAAAATAATCGTTTAGTCAAAATTGAAGTTCTAGATCAGAGCTCTAGGTCGATTCAGCATTCGCATTAGCAAGAGTTGAATATACTTTAACTTGCGCTTTTTCTATACCAAAAAATCTCAGTCAAAGAGGGGGCTTATAGTAAGTATGTACGCTAGGAAAAAATGGGCAAATATTTTCATTTTTTCATGCATGCATTTACCACAAATTTCAATTCACACACAACGCGTACGAGTTTAATGCAAATCCTGCAAAAAAAAATTACAAAAAAACAAACATAGCAAAATATCCAAGCTGTCCAAAATATACAAAGTAAAAAATCCAAAACTCCAATTATCCAAAATACAAACCATGCAAATCCAAAAATATCCAACAAAATACAAATATCTAGTACAAACAATCCATAACAATGATTAACCTGGAAAATCTAGACCTCGTTACCATGCAAGATCAATCAGAGTCATCATCAGTCACCACCACAGGCTCAACAGGTGCCTTACCTCTGGTCCGACTGATATACTGCTCTAACTCCCAGTCGAGCTCTGTCCAAGGGGTAGCAGGCTCCTTCTCTGAAATCCGAAGAGTACCAGATCCCTGTCCATAAAATTTGGTGGGAAACTGCTGAGGTCCCTGCTGATGGGATAGAACCTATAGGCCTGATGTGACATAGCAAGCTGACGCTGCCTCTCAATCTCATCAAAAAGGCGCACCCTCTCCATCTCCAAGAACTGGGCCCAGGAAGGCATGCCATAAGTAGGACCCCAAGGTTTTTTTTGCGCTTCACTAGCCAGCGAGGGATGGCAAACGAGATACCTCGCTGCCATGCTTCACCAACCCTTGCGCCTTGTGCGTTGCCTAGGTGGCTTGGTTGTTCTCGGGTTTCATTGCCACGTCATCTTCATCGATCAATCAGTGACGACTTTTATTTTCTTATTTTTTATTTTAGAAAATAGAAATTACAAATACATAAAGGTAATTTATTTAAATTCCCTCATGCTTTATTTACTAGAATTCTTTTTCACGCTTAAATTGATTTTCTCTTCCTTCCATTGTTGAACCCTAGCTTTTTAATGTTTCAGTCATCAATCTAGAGGTATTTTTATAATTTTTCTTGTGTGAGGGGGTGGAAAAATACGGGACGGGCATAAAAAAAATGGCCTGAACGACTTTTCCCTCTGGATGTGACTATCATATTAAGTAAATAGGAACTAATTGTGGGAATTAACCTCTTTTTACTAGTCTGTAGAAGTCGTTATTCAATTTTACAACTACATTGAAGAAAAATGAAAAAACTCGGTTATCGTGATATGCATGGAGTGGAAGCATACTTAATTCACAATGGCCATAGGTTCCCTTGTGATCCCTGTTATGGAGATCGCTCAACGTACATCCAGCAGTGTAGAGAATGAGAGTTCGGAGGACGTTTACTAATACGGGGAGTGCCCAACATTAGCCCACGCGACGGTCCTTACTAGTTCAACGTGACGACAAAAAGGACATGCGTTATGCTACACTACTAATCCGAGTTGATTTTAATGCACAACTAATTAACTAAACAACGTCAAAATAATGATTTAGATTGATTCAAGGTGCTTAGCAATACACAGGTTTGTCCAGAGATTATCTTATTTAAGCGTGATTAATAAAACATATTAGGTGAACAGATTTATATTCTGATGAAAGCAGTAAAAATATAGATTTCAGGTTATAATATAGAGTAGGCTATATTGCGGTTATCAGGAACACTAACCACTTGACTTTGCTAGCTTTCCTTTTAGCTTTCGAACTTCCTGGTAACTGACTGATTATGGGGTGAGATTCTTCCAAAGTTTCTTGTGTTTAGGCTAGGGAATTGGTCAGAACTTCGGCAATATTTGGACTAGATCGAGCATTCGTGCGGGCAGAGTCTTCTTAACAGTGTGTTAATACGGCAAACAACCGCAAATACGGGACAGAGAGAAGCTTTGGTCGGTACTCAAGCTTAGGTTATTATGTGGGGATTGTGTGTGTTCTTCTCCGGATTTCAAAGGGTCTATACATAGTGGTAACAGGCCGGAATGAGATAGATACTGGAAGAGATAGAAGTTCACTGAAATGCATCCAGCAGCGCTAGAATATTTTAGCGCTCTAATTAGGAGCGCTATTATCTTCTTGCGCTGGAAAAGGAAGCGCCAGATCTGAATTGCGCTGAGTCATTGACAACTGTTTAAAACTTTATCTTTGTCGTGATTGGATGAGAACCAAACTGTAGCGCCAGAATATCCTGGCGCTGGCTTTGGTGTGCTGGAATATTTGTGGCGCATGTGTGCCTAGCACTAGAAAATTCCAGCGATGGTGTTTTACTTCCACCTTTACAGTTTTATCCGATTTTCTCCGAATCTTATTTCTCACTCCCGGTTTTATCTCTTTTAAAGATATTGGTTGGAATGCAAATCTTATCTTTTCTTCAAAGATTAATTGTAATGCAATGCAATCACTAGAAAACTTATCTTATACGGTTACCATTCTGGGCAGCGGTTAAGCATAGCAGTTACTATAAATAGCAGTTACTATAAATGAAAATATGGTTTTGGGGATTGTCAGTCAGTCACAGGTTGTTCATCGCATGTTCATGAAAGCTTAGTCAAGCAGTGTTTTGTTTCATCATCGAACACACTGCTTCGGGCCTAGGGAAAAATGTAGGCATCTACATCTTGCTTTAATTCTTCGTTATTATATTGGTTCATTAAATTAAATATTCCTTTAATTATCAAATTCATGTTTATTTTTTCCTTCATGCCTGTTAATTAAATTATGAGTGAGTAATCGTTTTATAGGGCTAAGTAAGGGAAGCCATGTTTATACCATGATTGTTATGTGTTAAAGTTTGTAAATTTATAGATTATGTTTGAGTAATTCCAATTGATTTGTTCTTAATTGTTGATTCATGTAATTGGCCAATATCGTGGATTGATTATCTAGCTAATAGGAATTAGAATTGAAAGATCATATTCTTAGAGGCTTGGTGCAATAGGAAATTCTGATTATGTTAGCGACCGTACTGCATATGTTGGATTGAAAGTGTTAAGACCTAACCATAGGATTAGCATATACTTTAATCAGTCGGCCTAGTTTATTCATTATCCGATTGATTTGCGTTCTTGGATTGGTATAATCATGGTGGACCGAACATACGCACTAGACTTTTAATTCATTGTTAATTATACATTTATATTATTGTTTTGGTTTCATTAGTTTATAAACAAAAATTTACACTTTGTTTATTAAAATATTTTATAATAATTGGGCAAAAACTAATAGAACTGGTCTCCCTATGGGATCGACCCGTATTTGCTAGGTATCTACTAACAACAGACGCCGTGCCCTTGCGGTATCACTTTTTAATTCATCATCATCTAGACACAGTGCCTCTTCACCAAGTAGATCGCCACTATACATCAAGCGGTGCACCCTTTTGCGAGGAGGCTGCACATACAATTCAAGATTCAATTTCTAATATACAAATAGAAAATATGGTAATTCAAAGATCGACGAATACTCACAGCTACAAAATGATCAAGAATGACATTGGCAGCCATCCACTCTGAACGAGGTACCGCAAGAACCGGAACCTCTTCCTGCCTCCCCTCATCATCTATACAGCGGAGAACTCTGTCAGCGTAAGGGATATCGTCAGGGTCAGCCTCCTTAATCTTTAAACAGGTGAACATGATTAGGCAATACAAATGGTCAATTCAATTAGGGCAAGTACAAATATACAAAGTACAAAATTCAAAACTCAAGTTTCAAGCTTACCGGTGCCACAAAGCGAACTAACAGAGCATTCCTAAGGAGAAAATCCTTATAACGAGCTTTCCTATCTACAAAATCCTCCCAAGAAAGACAGAGCGAGCCAGCGTCATCCCGGTGTAGAGCTTTCACATAAGCCTTCTCCGCACTCGAGGCATCCAGCATCATTGACTCAGGAAGATCAAGAGGAACTAGCGGGTCGGCAGAGATATGCTGGTGAACAACTCCCTAACCCAAATACCATATAGGGAGATAGACCACCGAGATAACCACCCTCCGCTTAGTCAAGAAGCGGTGCCGAACTGCCGAATCTAGCGTGGGCACCCCATAAAAAGGGCGAAATACAACCTACAACAGAAAGCAAGCTTAGTCTACCTACATACGAAGTTCAACACTTCTCAAAACACAATCATACATCCCTAACATGGGTACTCCGCAAAGACTTGCGGAATAAATGCATGGAAGTGCTAGTGCGCTCCGCTCCAGCCCACAAAGCAGCAAACGTGTAAGTCGCACCATGAGGGCGAGCAGGCGCCAAGCCAGAAAAATGCTCATACGCCCAGATCTGTCAAAAGTAGGGAACAAGTCAACCCTACAAATCAAAATGCAAATACAAAATCCTAAGCCAAAGGAGTCGTGAATACCTCCAGCACCATCCTCAAGGCGGCGATGCCTGCCGATCCATCAAAGTAGTCATCGAGGCATTCTTCAGCTTGTACAAAAGGTGGATGTATGCCAAGCTACCCCATCTTAGCCCCTAGACAGATCCCAGATCCCTCAAAGGCTCTAAGTGGCGTGCCAACACACAGCTACCCTGGCCTGGAATAATCATTTGACAGACATGTATGAGCAAGAACAATCGAACCCTCTGCTATGTCGTAGCACCTGGTAGCTCAACACCAGGAAATATCTTTATCAACGGGCAAGAAGCCTCGGTTGTCGCAACGGGCCCAATTAAAGCCTGAACATCGGCGCTAACCCATCTCAAACCACTACCAAATCGGTTTTCCCTCTCATAGAAAGGGAGCCCGGTAATCATAGCAAAATCAAAGGGAGTGATCGTGATCTCCCCCAAGCGCATGTGAAATGTACAAGTGTTTTCCAACCACCAGTCCAAAATAACCTGCAACAACGCCTTGATGTTGGTATTTCCCTCAAAGCCCTGAATCGCCTCATAGAACAGGGAAAAGCCAGACTGCTCCAACAGAGCTCTCGTATCATCACGTTCCTAGATATGCTTGAAGGCCCTCATGAGCTCTTCCCGAGACCAAAATACTCGGATGTCTACTTCCTCAATCTATGAAAAACAGGCAAATCAGTACAAAATAAGAAAGTTCAAAAAGCAAGGGCTAAACAGAGTACAAAAATCATACCACACCCATGGGCGGTCGGTGAGACAAATGGTGCGTTCGGTTGAGCACCAGGTCCTCCGGTCTCCAGCCACGATTATTGAAAGGGATCTTATTTAGAGGAGAAGATCTTCGATAGGTATCTCCTCCAGCTCCCCTACCTCAGTATTAGAGGCATCCTCCTCGGCAGCCTGACTAGTCGAACTTTCGAGCATCTTCCTTCAAGTGCGACGAAGAGGCATGCTGAAATTCAAAATGCAACATTTAAAGTCAATCATGGGGGTTATCTTATACTGGATCACTCTATTTCAAACCTATTATCCCTAGTGGCGGTACAAATTAGCCAGGTACTCTCATTCCAGAAGATTAGTTAGAGCCTACACCAACACCAAGGCTATCTGTGCCTAAGAAATTGCTCAAATCTACATCAATATTTGGGGTATCCAAAGCCTGTCATTCCCCTAGCAAGACCCTTTGAGGTCTATATTAAAAAAAAAAAACCATTCAAGGCCTCTATACAAAATTGAAGTTCCATACTCTCTAACGGTTATGCCACGCAGGGCATCTACAATCCCAAGTGCAAATGTGAAATACAAGATACAAGATTCCAGTTCTAAGTTCCAACAGTTCAATTACTTACAATTTCCATACAATTTCCAATACAAAGTCAAAAGGTATAGCACCTACTACTATCAATATTTCAACATTTCAAGATACAAGTATACCATCAACATTTTCCAACATACCAATCCCGTAGGTATGAATGGCCTCCCCTCAAAAGTGGTCAAAAATCCAACATTTTTCGAATCTACACACAAAATCAAGAGCCCTTCATTATACCTACCCAAGGGAGCAACATTTCTAGACCTCATGCATACAAAAAATATTCAAAAGTACAAGAAACAATCCTACACGTACTCCTAAGGTAATCTCAAAAGCAAAAAGCTTGAATTACTTGCATGGATTCATATAGAGGCAAAGAGCAAGAACAAAGCAAGAACCGAAGAAAACCAAAAATTTGAGAGCACTTGAAATATGGTGAAGTAAAGGAGGAACTCGGCCAAACTCCCAAAGGAGTATATAAGCTACAATTGCACCAGACGCATGGCCTGTGCCAAGCGCAGTCTATGCTGCACGCACATCCAGGAATCTCCACGCGGTCCTTCGCACTGATTGTACGTACTTTGCTGCTACAGTTTTCTGCACCCGGAATCAAAAATCAAGTCAAAGTCCTTTCCGGCAGATATGGGTGTTCGTCTATTTCAACGACAAAGGTAGATAAGTATTTCATGCATCCAAGCTCCGAAAAATAAACGGAATTAGGCAAAATACTCCTATCGAACTCAAGCTCCGGGAAAATTAAGAAACACATCAAAGATCAAAAAATAATTCCCACTAGATATTTAAACACCATTCCCTAGTAGATTAAGGCAAATAAGTCCCAAGCGGCATTTCAAGCAAATTCAAGCGCCCAACGGACTCGGCCCAGGGTATTCAAAATTCAAAAAAGCATTCAAAATTTTCGATGCCAAGCTTCGTTCCAAACAAAGTTCGGAGAAGTTCAAAACCATACAAGATCCGAGTCATCACGCCAGTCAAAAGGCAGACTAAACCAGTATTATTTTCTAACACTTGTTTTATGCAAGTACTGGCGTACAAAGATTGGTCATGATTGCAAAACATCTAGACCGTTCTCCGTCCAATTTAAAAAACTTTGACTTTCGGTTTCCTAACCGTACGCTCAGTCAAAGTGGGGGCTTCTGTAGACACCTAATTTGTGTCTTCCTTTAGGGCCAATGACGAAACCGTTAGCCTAGATTCAAGGTTGGTGCAACTCTGAGTGGAAGTCCCAATTGCTAAAGTACAAAGAAATTATTCTAACTCCAAACATCCAAAATCCAATTCCCAAGTAAGTTCCTATCCCTGAACTTGGTACAAAATTCAATTCCCAAAATACAACTCTAAAATCCAAATACATCTCTCAAAACGGATACCACCATTGGTCTCCAAAGCCTATTTCCAATCAAAATACCATTAAGTAATCCAAATTTGGGTGTCGACCCATAAAATCGAGCATCCTGGGCTCCGACCTAAAATCGGGTTCAAACTGTACAAAAATCTCGAAAATGACGCACTTAATTCGTAAAAATCAAACCTTAACCTCCAAGAAAAACATCTTTTGCCATCTTCCAAAAAGGTACAAAAGTACAGCTGCCAACGCGCCCACAAAAGGACGGTGTCATCGTCCTTTGTTTGGCAGCTTGCGCTGCCTCGGGCGCCAGCAAGGCACCTGCGCCAGGCGCAAGCTACCTTTGCATTTTCAACCGCTTTCCTATATAAATGTACCCCAATTTTCTTCTGAATGGAGAAGAGGAGAAAATAATCAGAATACAATTAACGTCGTAATACAAAAATCACTCCACACATACTAATCCCCTACAAAATTAAATTTTTCTAAAGAGAAAAAAAATTTATATACCAAAGCAATTGAAAAAATATTTTGGAAGCATCAACCTAGCGAACCTAGGTAATCCGAGTCCCTAAATTATATTATTTCTAATTATCATGCTTTAATCTTTAAGTTTTTCAATAATCCAAGGATGTTTAGTGAATTCATAACTCATAAAAATTAGGATTTGTACAAAGTGAGTAACCTTTAAGGGCTACCATACTTGAATCTCCCTTAAATGGTATTCCATACACCATTTCCAAGTTCCATGTTTCAATCTTTAAGCTTTGTTCTCAATAAAACATGATTAGTAAGTGGAGGCTTTCATTATTGAAAGTGTTCCTCGCAACAATCATTATTCAATTCTTCAAAAAAATTTAACTTTATGAAAGTTTAAGGATGTTTGAAAAAGTGAAAACCCTTTTCCAAACTAGAACACATGAACATCCAAACTTTTTTGTTCAATATACAATTTCTATTTCCAATATTCAAAAATGTTTAAATGAGATCAAGTTCTCTTTAAACTGGAATCAATTTCAAATATGGAGCTTATTAAAGAAGAGACTTTTAACGCGAAAGTTCTAATCTTTAAGAGTTTAGCCTGCTAATTTCAATATTCAAATTATATATTCAAGTTGAAGTTCAATATTCAAGTTTTATTTCAATATTCAAGTACAAAATCAATGATACTTTTTACTGAGAAAACTCATTTCAAAGTTATATTCTTTCAAAGTTGGATCATTGAGGAGACAAGTCATACTTGAACAAGTGTCTCTTGTTTGGATTTCCAACATCATTGCAATTTCAATACTTTATTGCTTACTTCATTGCTTATTTCAGTATTGCACTTTTAAACTCTGCACCTTTCAGTTCCGCACCTTTAAATTCCGCACCTTTACTATTCATTCGGTTTACACCTAGTCCTTTTTCTAGGTGGTAATCTTTACTTTTCCGCACATTATTTTCTATTGTGATGTTTTGCTTTATGTGTTATTGTTTTCATCACTCAACATGCTAAATCAACAATTTACAAGTTCTAATCACGCTTAACAAAGATATTTTTTGGATAACCGAACTAGGTTCCCTAAATTGTACTTAAAGTAAAGTGATCACATACAAAGTAGCAATTTCTATGTTCTTAAAATGCATGCTCCCCGACCTAAACTTAGTACCTTGATTAGGATGATGCAATAAAATAATTCTTGTCTTATTTTAACCAACTTGTCAAATCAAATCAAATAAGTGTCTTATTCCCTTACCCGAGTCTCAATCGGTTTCAAGTCCTAATCTTATCCCGACTCACTTTTGATCTTTCCAAACCAGACCCATAAAGTTGTTTGGTGGCGACTCCGTCAAAACCTAATATTCAATAAACTTAGGGGTAGTTTCTAGCATATTTCATGTAATTTGGATTTCCTATTTTCTAAGTGCTCCAATCAATTTATATCACCAAGTTCAACCTTTGAATTCGACTCCCCTTTTGGAGTGGTATTGCAAAAATCAAGTCGAATACAAGCTTTTTGCTTCTTGATTTTTATTGACCAAGTTTGAGTTCTTGGCATGTACTAAATGGGACATGTCAAGGTCCCCAAACTTGCATTTACAAAATCCGAAATACAAATATCCGAATTTCTAAAGAAACAAGGCACATATACAAAAACAAATCCCTACTGCAAGTAAAGTCGAAGCCCATGCGAACGTGTTTGACCACAACGACCTTAGGTTCCATTGTGATCCATGATGTGGAGATCTCTCAATGTACATCCGCAGAGTAGGGATTGAGGGTTCGGGAGATATCTATACCTAGTATTTAAAAAGCAAAACCATAGATATTTAGATGACATGTGGTATCCCCTTTTTTCATTCATCCTTTGACATGTGGCATCCTTTTTTTCATCCATCATTTATTTTTTTCAATTGTTTCTCATGTTTATATTTTACAACTCTAGCACCTCTTTCACTTCATCTTCTCCATTCAATTTTAATTCATATAACATTATTCAATCTTTTCCACTTCATCTCTTTCTTTAACACTATTATTAATTCATCTATAATTTAATTTTATATATTCTTTTAACCTTCAAAATTCTCACCTATTAAATCATGTATTTCTACTCAAATACAAGCCTTCCAAAAATTAGAATTTTAAAAGACAGTTAAATAACCACTAGAACGGGCTCAAGAGCTAGTTTACTAATACAGGGAGTGCCCAACATTAGCACATAAGGGGGTCCTTACTAGTTCAATGCAACGACGAAAGGGACATGCGTTAGGCTAAATTACTAATTTGTATTGATTTTAATGCACATATAATATCTAACTATCATCAAATTAATCATTTAGATTGATTAAAGGTGCTCAACATCACCGGTTTGTCAAGATATTACCTTATTAGGCGTGAGTAATATAGCAGATTATGTGAACAGATTTATAATGGTGATGAAAGCAGTAAAAAATGTATATTTGCATGTTACAATATAGTTTTGGATATATTGTGATTCTCATGAACACATACCACTTGTACTTGCTAGATTTCCTTTTCTGTTTAGAACTTCCCAGCAACTGACTGATTGTTCCTCATTTCTGGTGCGATTCCTCCAAAGTATCCCCTTAGATTCCTTAGTTTAGGGTAAAGAATTAGCTATAACTTCGGCAGTGAATGGGATGGTTTGAGTGTTTAGACGGACAGAGGCTTGATAACAAGAGTTAACACGGAGGGACATATTAAAGCTTCAGTTAATACTCAAGCTTAAGGGGTGTGGCGCTAATTGTTGAATATTTGGTACCGATTTCTAGAGTTAAGAGGGTTGTATTTATAGTGCAAATGGCCGAATAAAGATAGACGTTTGAAGAGATTGAATCTACTGAAACTGCAAAGCCAACGCTAGAAAATTATAGCGCTAGCCTGACCAGCGCTGGAAATTAACATCGCTGGTAAGGATGCATCAAATGTGTTATACTCTGAGTCAGCGACAACTTATTCTAGAATTCTATCCGTGCCATGATTGGGCGAGAACCAAATTATAGCGCCTCAAAAGTGTGGAGTAGGTGTTGGTTCTCTAGAAATAAATGCGCGTGTGTGCCACGCGCTAGAAGTTTCTAACGCTGGTAAATTCTATCCACGCGTTTTTCTAGATTCTTTCGGTTTATTTCGGGTTTTATCTCTTTCAGTGTTTTATCTCTTCTGTGATATTAGTTGAAGTGCAACTCTTATCTTTTTCAAAGGAATAATTGTAGTGGAACGTAATCTCCTCGAATATCTATCTTATGCGGTTGTCATATCTAATAGCTGTTCAGCATGACAATTACTATTAATGGATTGCAACATCACAACAAAAAAAATGTTGTTGGCTCAGTGGGTTTTAGGCTTTGATTAAGCCATACTCCTTACTAGAGGAAATGGGTTACATTACACAGCTGAGAAAATGTTAACATTTATTTGTTTTCTTTTCTTTTGATTTATATATTCCTTTTATTTACGCTATTTTATGCATGTTAATTGTTTCTTTTACTTCTCTTTCATTATTAAATATCTTTTGGTTTTTAATCCCTTTTCTAATATTTTAGTTTTTTGTATCTGCTAATAATTCACTTATTAAAATACGTTTTTTTCACTTTATTTTAAAAAAGTTTTATGTCCAATAAGCTATTTGATAATTTGCTAGCTATCAGATTCTACATGATTAATAAGTTTATTTAGGGCTTGGAAGTTCTAATAAGGGCTTACAAGTTCATCTCAAGTTTGCTTTCTTGCAATTAGATATCAGGTTCTTGCCAACGCAATGTTTAGCTATTTACAAAAAATATTCATCTGCTAATTCATGTCCATGCATTTGAAGACAAACATATTTTGTGTGTTTTTACCTAAACCAATTATACAAATACTTATTAATTTTTATTTTCTAATTAATTTTTAAAAGCAACTAATTAACGATCCTTATATTTTCTTCAAATTCGGATAAGTTTTTATTTTGTTGACAAAGGTACAAAAGAGACTAGTCTTAAATCCCCCTCTTTGTATCCAATGACTTTCCAAAAGCTTCGCATAAGCGTTTAAAATTGTCTCAACGCAATATCCTCTACCTTTGACCATTTCCTTAGCTCACAAAATTATTCTTTTAAAATCACTAATAATGTATAAAGCTTATTATGTAACTCTTTAAAATGTTCATCCACCACTTTTTGTAATATAAAAAGTTAATCAAAACATGTTAAAAGTTACAAAAAGTAAGGTACATGTTATCCCGATGCATATTGTAAACCTAATGCGTGCTTATAAGTTTATAACAAAAACGATTTTTAATTTTGACTAGCTTATAATTACATGACGTACATATATAGCAATTAAATTTATAATGCCTCTTTTTATGGAGTATGTAAAATTATGTTTCATAGTTGAGTTGCATTGAATTTATCTTCAATTACTCCATAGCTATTATCATTATAAAAACAAAATATAAACAACATTTAACTTAATCATGTATTCATATATTTAACTTAGAATAAATAGTAAAATATTCCACTTATAATGTGCGCGTACAACCGTACATTGAAACCTTATTCATGTTCGTTGGTCACCAGCGGACCCAGTAACTGGGCCCTGGAGAGGCACGTGCCCCACCATTATTTGCAAAATCAATTAATAGCTATACAAACTTTGCGTGCAACTTTACAACTATAAACATGTGTTGTCTTGGTGGTTTAGGGTGAGCATGGATCGGGTACCCGAACCAATAACATATCTGATTGAGTAACCGATAACTAATAATGCGAAAATTGATATTTATGAACCGAATTGTTAGCTTCGGGTACCCGTACTTCGGGTACACAAATTTTTGTATCGGATATCGGGTACCCGTTATGATATCCAATTAGAAAAAATACACTTTATAACTAGATTATTATAATATTATTCAACACTAAAAACCAACATTAGCACATGATTTTGACTACATTACTAATGATATTACAATTTACTACAATTATACATTGATATTAATATTTAGGATTTTAAGCTGTTGGAAAAAAATATTTAAATTGAGAAAAAACATAAAAGACAGCTTATCAGATCGTTTTCGGGTACCCGTTATTTATAAAACGATATCCTTAACCATATCCAATGACCTAATTTCGTAACGGGTACCCGAACCGATAGCATATCGGTTCCGGTACCCACTTTTTCAGATCGGATATCGGTTTAGGTTTCGGCTTTTTGATTTTTCGGATAGTTTTGCTCAACCCTGGTGTGGGCTTCATTTAAAGCGTAATACTTTCCTGTTTGCTCCACTTCTCTTTGATTTATTTATTTTTTGTTTTTATCCCTTTCCTATTCTATTTGTTTTCCATATCTCTTTACTTTTTCTATTTACGTTTTCCAAATTTGTGCAACAAAATAAATAAATAAATAAATATATTTTTTATTGTACAATTAATCTTTTTTGTGATGTACTGTTGTACAGTTGTATTAGCGTTGTAGGACCCCAAGTTATGGTCCGAGCATTGATTCCCCATAACGAATAGGTTAGCTCCAACCAAAAAAGGAGAAAGTATTTTCGGATATCAGATATGTGCTTGCAAATACATATCATAGCAAAAGACAAAATAGGAAAAAAGACAAAAAAAAAATAAATGGTACTTTTTATTTACAGAATGGTACTTTTTTTACAGAATGGTACTTCTTTTTTACAAAATGATACTTCCTATTTTGTCTTTTAGTTATTTGTCTTTTAGCTGATATGTGTGTTGCCACATATATCTGATATGCGTGTTGCCACATATATCTGATATGCGAAAAAATAACCTCCCAAGAAAGGCATGGGAGTCTTTGGGCATTGCTTTCTTCTCTTATTCCATTAATTTCTAGTTGGATGTAAAACGTTCTCCTAGGACTTCTCAACGAGCGAGCACTAAAACAAGAGTTTTGCCAGGCATGGAAGGCCATGAACCCTCGTAAATTTTCTTTGCCAAAAAGGGAGATTTTCTTTGCTGAAGCAAGAGATCCGGATATAATTAATGGCCAAGTGGTTGAAAATTTTAGTTTAGTTTTAATTAATGATCCGGATAGAATTAATTATATGTTGTAATTTAGTTTTAGGGCTATGGTATTGAACTTTTATTTTCTAACGTTAGAAAAATTTGAGCCTACATGTTATTAACACTACCCAAATCAAGTGTTAAAAATTATACGTATGAAGTTATTTCGAAGTAACTAAAAATGAGGATTAGTTTACTTCAATTTTAAAGTAATATTTAGTTGAAGCCTTGAGGGTGCCCTACCCATCTTTAATTGCTAGATCCGCCACTAGGCGTACATAATATATTCATCAGGTGAACAATGAGTTGTCACTAAGCATTATGCACCTGATATAATCCAAATTGTGTATATTTCTAGTCGTATCAATACAGGTTTGGGGGTCTAGATGAATCAATGATTTTAAATCAGGTAAGTTCGAGCAAAATAAATCCAAAATAAATTTATAATGTAAGTACTTGGTAATGGTTAGTCAAATGCATCCCCTCTTCCCCTTGACAAACATAATATACCATTAATAAGATAAACTTCTTTCCATTATTTATGTCAGTATTTTTGATAATTCACCAATATTTGTCCATACTCCAATTTAAAGACATTTATTTGAACCACTTTTATTTATTTTTTGTGTTGTTAAAATCTTCCCAAATCAAGAAAACTTGTAATGTTTGAACAACCAATCAAAAAGCATCTGACAAATCACATAATGATCATAATTTATACCTGCGCAGCACAAAATCTTTGCATAATCTTGATCAATTTTTATTTTATGATATCACATTCGGTTTATTCCGTTACTCTATTAACTCCTTTTGTTGTTTTCCTCCTTTAATAACACAACCTCCTTATGTGGAGCGCTTAAAGCCGCCCCACATTACTCAAAACCGCTCCACTATTTTACTTTAATATCCTTATATAATGAAACTTTTCTCCCAAATTAATTACCCCATCTATTTTGAAGAGAGAAAGTATCTTCATCCAAACCACCACCATACACCCATAAAAAAATATTATTTAAACCAAGCAATTTTATTTGTCAATAAGTACATTAATCAATAAATAAAAAAAATACTAATTTAATTTTGATTCCACAAACTTATGCATTCTAAGTTTACACCATGGTAGAGACTTATGCATTTTAAGCTCACACCATGGCATAGACTTATGCATTTTAAGCTCACACCATGTCATAGACTTATGCATTTTAAGCTCCTACCATGGTACGAGCTTAAAATTCATAAGTCTGTACCATGGTACAAGCTTAAGATGCATAAGTCTCTTAATCTTTTCTCCGAAACAAATTACATCAAATTCAACAACAAATCAAAACATTAAATAGTATAGACTTATGAGTTTTGAGCTCCGACCATGGTATACACTTATGAAGTTTAAGCTCCTTCCATGGTACGAGCTTAAACTACATAAGTCTATACCATGGTCGGAGCTCAAAACTCATAAGTCTGTACCATGGTACAGGCTTAAACTTCATAAGTCTGTACCATGGTACAAGCTAGAAATGCATAAGTTTCTGAATATTTTTTTCCGAAAAAAAGTCCTCTTGTGAATTTGATGTTCCACCGGTAGTCTCGGCCATGTAAAAATTATTTCATATTATGTTTAGGGTGGGCGGTAAAAAGGGAAAAGGTAAAGGATAATGGTAAATGCTAAAATGATGGGGTAAATAAAGGGGGTATATGGGTAAAATATTAGGGCGGTTTTGAGTAATATGGGGCGGTAAATAGTAAGCCCCCTACTTATTTACTTTTAAGTTTTAAAGATGCGATCTCAATTAGACACTCTAGCTTCACCAAATGCATGTCCGTCAGCAGCCTCGTTTTTGACATTTTGAGGGCCTTAAGCAAAATAAGGGATTGGGACCCCTTCCAAAATGATACTTCTTTAACTGAAATAATAACAAATATTTTTTGTTAAATCCATAATATTGTTGAATTCAAGTAAATAAAGAATTATTATATCTCTTTTGCAGGATCCTAGAATTTCAAAATATTGCTTTAGTCGATGTCTTGAAATATTTCAATAAAATAAATACTTACTTGATTTCAAGATAATATATTTGCATAAAGAGATTTTTATTTTATTTTTAAATAAAAGTTCATTTTGAGCATATAAAAGTATCCGTTAATTTCATCTTCATTAAAATTTGATATCTATTTTAAAACTGATAGACCCATAGTCCATCAAATAAGCATTTTTCACCGACATATAATTACATCAATTAGATCTGAACTAAAAGTCAAATACTACGTACATAAAATCAGCGTAAAACTTCATTATCTTGTAAAGGATTAAAAGACAGAGCTTATACAAATAATGGGTTTAAATAATTGAGACAATATACGTACAAAGTATTATAAATGAGAAAATTAGGTGCTAAAATACAAATTTAAATAAAAAAAATTACAGTACAAGCTAACAAACACAAAAATAAAAAATATGGACAAAGTTAAAAAAAAATAATTAAATAAATAAAAGAGGAGTTGAACGAATTAATTTTAAAATCAAAATTTTATTATTCAAATTAATTTCCGATCAAGTTTACATTCATGGATTCAAATCTAGGTAATAAAATTTTAAAACTTTTCAATTTTAACAAATTTTATGGTGGTTTTTAATCATGGATTCCTAATTAAATTGCTAATTAATTATGAAAATCAAATCAAATTCTAAATTATTCGAATTTCAACAAATTAATTACAATTACATCCCTCAAAAAAAATTTAATTACAATTACAAATTAGGTTGTATAATTAACAAGGTTAGGCATTAAAATTGTTAAACATATACAGTAGGTCAATCATAGATTCAAGATTTACAAACAAGAATCGCAAATATTTAATTTAACATCCTAAAAATTATAAATTTTGCGTTCTAAAACCTAAAACTTCTGAAAAGTCATAGTTAGGCTTCGAATTTGTGAAATCTGGGTTCGGCATCAAATCTATGATTTTAGTCAAAATTTTAAAACGCCATTTACATGCGAACGTCACTATAAAATTATACGATTCCGACCATTATTGACTAAACTGCCGAAAATCCCTGCGAACATATAATTAAATAATCTCACGAATTTGCAATTTATTACAAAAATCGAAATAAATCAACCCTTTAATTCATTGAAAATTTATAAAATTTAACCATGTTAACTATAATTGATTATGGAATTAATTAGAGGCTCGTGATACCACTGTTAGGTTATGATACATATAAAGCATATATATTTCATGCGAAAAACCATAAAGCCAGGAATCCAAATTAATTGCCACATAACAATTAACATAATTTAGGATGCATACATTTGTAGCGTGCCCTCCCTAGCTGCTCCCGAACCGAACAAGAACAAGTTTAGGACTCCAAGTGTAGTCCCTCCGTAGATAGTCCACAGCACGTTCGGATCCACCTTAGATTTAATTAACTAGAATTCAACCTAAGGTTTTAAGTTACTCGAATATAATTTGTGGCAAATTATTAACTTTAGTTTTAACCTTAAAACTATGTATGAATACTTGAATTGGGTGATTATAAATTGTGAATGCCATCACCTATTTTTAGGGTTGGATTATTGGAACTAGAAGCCTACTAGGTTTCAATTAATCTAATCCTATTAGAATTAGACATTAATTAAAACTATTAAGTTAATGTTTAATTTAACAACTACTACGTAACTCTATAGCTTTAGGAAATTAATCTTTAATCTAATCCTAATTGCTTAAGGATTCGATGCATGCACGAACTCAACGCACAACGCACGCACAGCCCACGAGGGGCGCTAGGCGCGCGCCACGCGGAGAAGGCTCGGCCCAGAAGCGCTGCAGCCCAGGTGGGCGTGCTAGCCTGCTGGCCTCGCATGGGCCTGGCCTTGCGCTTGCTTGGCTGGGCCTTGCGATTGCTGGCGGGCTGCCTTGCTGCTTTGCGGGCATGGGCTTGCTAGGCGCAGGCCTGGCTTCGTGTTGGGCCTTGCGTCTAGCAAGCTCGTCCGATGTTTATTTCGTACGACGCGCTTCCGATTAATTTTCTGATTCCGGAATTCATTTCCGGTTTGAACAATATTTAATATTTCCGATTCCGGAATTATTTTCCGTTTCGAACTAATATTTAATATTTCCGATTTCGGAAATATTTTCCGATTCCGACAATATTTTCGTTTCCGGCAATATTTCCGATTCCGGCAATATTTCCATTTCCGATAATATTTTTAGATACGTACCATGTTTCCGTTTCCCGCAACATCTACGACTTGGATAATATTTATATTTCTGATACGATCCATATTTCCGTTTCCGGCAATATCATCGTTTCCGGAGTATTCATAATTTGCCTTTGACGATTTCAGCTCCCACTGGAACCGAGATCCGTCGATTCCGAATATCCATAAATGGAGTATTTAATTCACTTAAATACTTGATCCGTTCACGTACTATTTGTGTGACCCTACGGGTTCAGTCAAGAGTAAGCTGTGGATTAATATTATTAATTCCACTTGAACTGAAGCGGCTTCTAGCTAGGCATACAGTTCACTTGATCTCACTGAATTATTAAGTTGTATAATTAATTATTACTGAACCGCATTTATTAGACTTATCATTGAATGCATACTTGGACCAAGGGAATTATTTCCTTCATGAATTGGGTGATAACACCAAAAAAATAAAAAATAAATATACAGCCAAGAAATAACGTTGCATCGCTACATTTTACATGATCCATAATTCCATATATGTATACTAACTTTATGCACGTTGTTTTACTAATTGGGAGGGGACTGGAACAATCCGCCCATAAACCTTTAACTGCGTTGATGATGAGAAGGTCGTCGCCCTCAATCTGCAAATGATCTATGTTGAGTCGTGGAGCTTCCTGAAGTCCTTTATGTAGAGAAATTGCCTCAGCCATAAAAGCCTGAGTATGACCAAGGTTGAAAGTCCAAGCAGAGATAGACTTCCCAGTACTCTCGCGAATAATAATTCCTGCTCATGCTGATGTAGATTTACTTGAGCCGTCGAATTTGAGTTTGAAAACACCCGTCGGAGGGGGGTACCAGCGTACCATTATAGGGGATGAAGGTGGAGGAGGAGTAGTGGAAGTGTGTGAGGTGAGAGGGGTGCCTTTAAGTTGGTGATGGTCGGTAATAACTCGAGTCTCCCATTCATGATAAGCGGAGTAACCTTTATGAAAAATTTTAATAGGATTGAAAGAGGCATTATTAAAAATACAGTCATTCCTCTCCTTCCATAATGTCAATAAAAGAAAGACATATTTATATAAGGTAGTGGGGTACTTCCTTAGAAGTTTTAGCGTTTTAAGGAGATCATGGGTGGTTATTGAATAATCCAACCAATGTTTGGTAAGGGAAAGACTCCACATAGTTCTAGAAGAGGGGCATTGCATGAACAAATGATTTGTAGTCTCAGTGTAAGTATTACAAAGGGACATTCATAAAAAAGAAATATGTTCCTTTTATGAAGAGTGTCTCTAAATGGTATACTGTTGTGACAAAATCGCCAAAGGAAACTAGCAATTTTGGGTGGAATGTCTAGTTTCCAGATCCAATTATAATGCCAGTTTTGAGAATTCTTTTCTAAGTCATGAGTTAACCAGGTAGCAGATTTGACAGGGCATTCCCCTGACGAGGTTGCTCCCCAAACAGGTGAATCCTCTAATTCAGTCGATGGAATTGGGAGACCCAAAATTTTCATTGCTAAGTGATGAGGAACAACGAACAACAATTTGATTCGATCCCATTCACGACTGGGAAGAATGAAATCGAAAACTAAAAGATCACTATTGATGGAATTGATACTCAACTTAAGGTGATGTAGTAGATTATCCCTAATTTCCTAGTTATCTAACCAGAAATAAATAGATTTACCATTCCCAATTTTCCATCATATTCCTTTGCCAAGAATTTCTCTTGCACTACAATTAATCATTGGATAAAGAATAGAGAGTTGAACGCCATATAATATTATTAGAAGATTAAACCATGAGTGAGATTCGGATAAAACCAAATAAATCTGGAAAAGTGGAAGTAAAACACCAGCACTGGAAAATTCCAGCGCTTGGCAAGCACGCGCCACAATTATTCCAGCGCACCAACAAAAGCGCCATAATTTTCTGACGCTGCAATTTGGTTCTCACCTATTCACGCAAAAATAAAGTTTTAATCCAACTGCAAAAAACCGATCTGACGCTGCATTGTTAAGCGCTGAAAATTTCCAGCGCTCCTGATCAAAGCACTAGAAATTTACAGCGCTACTATGTTCTTTTCAGAAAACTCCCATTTCTTCAAACTTATCTTATTTCGGCCTATTACAGTATAAATAGAGGCCTCTGAAACCCCGAAAAATACAGACAATCCTCTTAAAAACCCCTAAGCTTGAGTATTGACCGAAGCTTAACCATTCTCTCTCTATCCCACATTTTCGATAGTTTGCCGTAATAACACACCCTTAAGCAGACTCTGCCCGAACGATTGACCAGCTAAGTCTCAGTACTGCCGAAGATCTATCCCAATACCTAGCCTAAACACTCAAAACTCTGGAAGAATCTCGTCCCGCAGTCAGTCAGTTACCAGGAGGTTCGAAACCTAAAAGGAAAGCTAGAAAAGTCAAGTGGTTAGTGTTCCTGAGAACCGGAGTATAGCTTACGCTATACTGTAACCTGAAATCTACTTTTTATCGCTATTACCACCATGTAAATTTGTTCGCATAATCTGTTTTATCAATCACGCCTAATAAAATAATCTCTGGAATAATATGATATTGCTAGGCTCCTTAAATAAACCTAAATCACTCTTTTGACGTTGTTTAGTTAATTATATGTGCATTAAAATTAACGCAGATTAGTAATGTAGTATAACGCATGTCCCTTTCATCATCACATTGAAATAGTAAGGACCGTCACGTGGGCTAACGCTGGGCACTCCCTGTATTAGTAAACGTCCCCCCAACTCTCAATCTCTACTCCGCTGGATGAACGTTGAACGATTTCCACATCAGGGATAACAAGGGAACCTATGGCCATTGTTAGTCAAATATGTCTGCACTCCATGAATATCACGACAACCGGGTTTTGTCAGTTTTCCTCAGTGTTTTTGAAAACTGAATGACGACTCCTACAGACTAGTAAAAAGAGGCTAATGCCCACAGTTAGTCTCTGTTTTACTTAATATTTCTTGCTACATCCGGAAGGAAAAAGGTCGTGCGGGTCGTATACTTTTCTAGAGGCGCCCCATCTTTTCTTTCGACCCCCTCACAGGTTCGAGTCTCGCCTTATGCAAAAAATCTTGTTGGGAGACTCACCCACCATAAGCAAGGTGTGCAATAAACATATAAATTGAGGGGAAAAAACTTTATTACATGTTTAACGAATTATATGTTTCATACCAATAAACATATATAACCTGTCCAAAATATATGAAAAGGGACTAATTTATTGGGAGATCACCGTTTTTTATTACATTGAGGGGAAAAAAACTCATTTTAAAAAAAAAACTCATTTAGTACACATTTTTTTTTAAAAAAAACAAATTACTTATATGTGATTACATAAGTAATGGTGGATTACTTGTGTAGAGAAAATGCATTTTCAACGACTAGAGAAAATCCATATCCACCATTTGGGCCCAAGCCTGATAATAATGCCCGTTCAATGTTTTCTCGGTCCCATAGGCAAAGTGGTGATGCGTTGTGCATTATCAGGTGGTTAGATCTTGAATGGCTAAACTACCCACGTAAATAATCTGGATGAAAATTGAATTTTTTTTAGCAAAATAGTAACTACAATGTACAACACCGTAATATAATCGAAGTAAAGAAAAAAAATTAACTTACAAGCAACATAGTGCATCCACCATATGCCTCCTTTGATGTGTGGAAGTAGTGACTATGGTACCTCACCAGCCATTTCAACACATACGCCCCCCAATTATATTCTCGTGCATGTTTTTCAGCCTTGTCTAATACACGTACATGCAATATACTTATATGTCTCGATTTAGACGTCGAACATAAAACCATGCCTAGTGCGTACAGGAGGAAGTGTTTTTGAAATTCATACTTTTGTGTTGTATCTTGGAAAATATTTCGAACCAACTCCGACTCTGAAATACGAACATTAACCGTGTATTTTGCGTATTGCTTCTTTAGCCCTTCCAACACATCCCCATTGGCCTGATGTGGGTAATTAAGGTATCCCCCTGCTCTAAAACCTAAAACACACCAAAACTTTCCTTTGTCTACCTTTACCGAGTAATTGTCCTTAATTCACCAAGATCACATCTCGACCTAACACACTAAAAAAACAAGTGTTACTGTTTAACTGAATTAACTAAAGGGACAAATAGGTTAATCAACATATTTCAATGTATACCTTATTAGATGCGCCTAAAGGTTGAGGATGTTGTAGACCTCCTTAAACTCCTATTACGGGCCTTACACTTTTTTTTTCTTGCACTTCCTTAGTATACTACTTTGACTCTTCCCCAAGTCCTAAGATAAAAATATTTTGGATTTTTACTTAATATTATTGTGTATATCATACTATGTTTAATTTGAAAGTGTTACATCAATCGTCATAAACGAGCATAAATTTAAATTGTGAATGACAAAAATGTAATTAAATTTTGTTAAAACAATACTTGACCATGCCAAACTAGTCACAACTCATGCAATTCCTTAGCCAATATGCACACAGTTTTATGCCTTAGTCAATATACACATGGGTTCATGCCATCCACCATCCCAAAACCTCAACTTTGACCATGCCAGACTAGTCGCAGCTCATCTCAGCACCTAGAATGAGTCACAACCAACGAAAAAGTAAAATACGTTTTATGCATATGTAATAAGATAGTATGAAAAAGTAATCAGTTAGTTTTAAAAATGTTAGTATTCGGTTGGATTCGTTTCACGTTATCTTACACAATCCAACAAAGATGCAATTCTACATAAGTCAACATATTAAAGGGTTTTCATTGGTTTACACAATCCAACAAAGCAAAGGGTTTTCATTGGTTTACCTTCAATAACACCATGGAGCGCTCTCTGTTTGTTTGCAACTGTGATGAACGTGTAATGTAAAGAATTCCAAAGGACCGCAATCCCACCGGTAAATCCTAAAGCCTCGACTTTGCTTGCTGAATCAAATTGGGGGATCTGCATGAAGATTTCTTCACCATTCCGTTTCAAAAATGTCGTATGCATGTGTTAGAACCACGATATCAGGGGATTGATCATCCATTAGTTGATCAAAGTCCCCTCTGAACCATCTTCGAGCAATCCCCCTTGAATTCCATAACATGATGACCATAAGCCGGTTCAACTTTGGGAGGCTAGTAGTTTTAACCTTGGCATTGAATGAAATGTTATCCTCTGTGACAAACCTTTCAAGGTACGGGTTATACATCTCATACACATTGTCCCACAATTTTAATGCACCCATCAACTTGTCAGACCCCTTCTTCCATCCCCAAGCACAGGACAGGGAAATATGTCGGATCCCCTCTTTGTTACAAGTGAATAAGGTGATATTGTTACAACTTAATTCATATTGGGCCCTAACCTATTCTTCAGGAATGAGCAACCGAAAATGTTTCCCAAGTAATATTGGTTCCGGATCGGAGAAGAATTGAAGCTGCGAAGGTATAACAAGCATATCCAACCTTTGTATCCACCATCGTAGGATAATTCCGGCAACTTTGGACGTCGAATAAACATCTTGAAATGATAGAATGTGTGCCGGAATGAGTTCACCCTCGGCACTCGGAAAAACCATGAATAGGTTACACAAACTTTGGGGGACCTCCAATGGATTCATCAGAATATCCCTCTTGGTGAAAGTGGAAATGTTGTAGGGTTCCCCCTGGATTCCGATCCCATACTATTTTTTCATGTTAATATGAATACTGGGAAGGTTAAGCTAGGAGGGGTTGTGGTGGTTACACCCGTCCAATGAGTGCTTAATTCAAGAATGTGAACGGGTCTTGTTGGGGGAGCTGGTGGAGATCGAATGGGGTTCAATTATTCCGGAAATTCGGTGAGCTAGGTTAGAACTAGAGGAACTATAGGAAGAAATTTCTGGAAGGGGAAGATTCGTTTAGATATCTAGAGATGCTGGAAGGTGGCACGTCTCCCTTAGCTCGTCAATCACTTTTTTAGAATACATGGGATGAGCTTTGTTAAAATACTACAAGACAAGGTAAAATATAAGTTAATATACAATATTAGTCATTATTTAGAAGCTAAATATACAATGTGAAGTAGGTAACAGTGGGTGCAACACTCAGTCTTTCCTTATAAATGTGCATCAGGCATGGCAAACACAAAATTAGGGCCGATAGTATGTATAGTATAAGTGAATAACAAAAAGCTTAAGAACCTAAAGAAGGAGCTGAAAGGAATGACTTTGGGTGTTCAAGCAGCTGACATCAAAACTTAATAGGAACTTCTAAGTGCCCAAGAGACAACTTCAGATTCATCCAAGGGATGTTGGGGTTATAAAAAAAAAAAAAAAAAAGAGCCAGGTTTGGCTTTTACAATGGCTCGCAAAAATTACATTGAATCCCTAAACAAAAGGCTAAGATGGACTGCCTCTTAGATAGGGATAGGAATACTAGGCTATTTCGTGAGTGCATAAAAATGAAAATTACTATAGGCAAATGAATTAGAAAAGTGCTATGATCGAATAGATGTGAAGAAAGACTGTTATGTGTGCCTCGAATCTTCCTTGAAGGATGTTAAGGTGTTATAGTGGAAGTTCTGATTTCAAATGGACATATCTCATGATCTACTCATTAGATTGAGTTGATTCAAGTTGGAGGTGAAAGCTTGGCTCAATAGCTTTCCAACGCCTGGTCATAAGCTCATTTTGGATGAGAAATGAGGGAGTTATGACTGTTTTTCGAGAAGCTGTCATGAAGCAGGGGAAGTTCAGCCGAACTATTAGGTGGTTCGGCCGAACCTGAAGTCAGTAGCTGTGATTTTGGAGGTTCGCCCGAACATTGGGTAAGTTCGGCCGAACTCTTAGAATGTTCGGCCGAACCTGAAGAGAATCAGGAACTATGTTTTTGGAGGTTCGTCCGAACTTTTTGGTAAGTTCGGCCGAACCTGACCTTGGTTCGGCCGAACCCTTTGAGGGTTCGACCGAACTCTGCGGGTAATCTGTTTTCTTTTCCGCACGGTACAATCGACGTGGCCTTTTCTTGTCCCTTAGATTGGTTTGATGTCTAACACTATAAATGTAATGAGATTTTTCAGGATTAAGAGAGAGAAACACAAGTGAGGTTGAAACCGTAGATCTAAGCATACATAGAATTCTCTCTTCTTCACCTTTGAGAATTCCTCTTTGTAATCCTTTCTCCTTTGAAGAGTAATACAAGCTCCAAACCCTCCCCCATGGTGGATGTAGCTCATTGAAGAGTGAACCACCTTAATTCTTTGTGTGTGTTTTAATTTCTTTAATTATTTCTTCTCATTATTCAAACATCAAATTGTCATACAAAACAACATTCAAGCCTAAAAGGTCCTTCATTTATAACAATTGGTATCAAGAGATAAGGTTGTGTTTGGGTTGTTTGTTTGATTTCTTGGGAGTATTGAATACTCATGTCAACAATGAAGTTGGATATTGAGAAGTTTGATGGGTCAATTAACTTTGGCCTTTGGATGAAGATCACAGAGTCGAGGAAAGAGAAAGGGAAAACAAAGAGAATCAATCAAATTAGTAAGGTGGCTGAAGTGAGCATGTGGCATCATCCAACATCATGGCAAAATCCAGTAATTAAGGTTGAAAGGCGGGGGCAAAATTGGTAGCACACTATTGCTGCAATAGTAACTTCAAGTTTGCATATATAATGCTTAATTAATTAATAATAATAAAGTAAGTCATTAATTAATAATAATAATAAAGTAAGCCTCCCATTAATAAACTACTACGTACTGACCAAGGGTCAATAATGCCATGTAAGTAATGATAAATAGAGATTATGATCCGAGTTTAATTAAACGGGTCAACACGATATGAGAAGTTTAATTAAATGGGTCAAGTTAGTGTTGTAATTCTCAACAAGTAACTGATACGAGTTAAACCGTCTAAGAAAAAACAACCAATAGTTCAATGTATTTGGTGATAAACTTAAATAATATAACCAATTTTATTGAAGAAACACGATACGAACCAAACACGAAAAAAGGGTTAGTGTCAAGAGTCTCCAACACGATTAGTTAAATGGGTCAACACGATACGATACATTTAATAAACGGGTCGGGTAAGTATTAAAGTTTTCCAACCCGTTTATATTCGACACAAACACGACCCAACACGTTTAACAACTCTAATTAGAATTCACTGGAGAATGCTAAGCTATAATACGAATTGAAGCACACATAAAACCCCTAAAATTTTTTATTACCGTTGTTTTCTCTCTTTGATGTAATGAGCATAATCTATGACTCAAGCCCACTTCAAATATCAGTAGGTAGAGCTTGTAATTTAAATTTACCCTTTTCTTCAGCAATTTAATTAAAATAATTGTTTGCTCGGACGTGTCGTGTAGTTTGTTTTTGCTATTGTTGAGTTGGGGTTGGGTTTTCACTTGTAAATACGTAGTAGTGCTTTATTGTTAATTTTATAAATATATTCTTTTGCCAAAAAAATTAACTAAATTAAGAACCTACACTAGTGGAAAACTCTTTATTTGCGTCGGTCATTTAAGCTCATTTGTGTAGCACATTGCGACGCAACTGGCTGCGACGCAAATGACTAAAGTCATTTGCGTCGCACATTTAGGCGACGTAAATAAGAGTCATTTGTGTCGCAGATAAGCTAAAATTGCGATGTAAATGATTTTTTTTAACCTGCCGAAATGTCATTTGCGTCGCACTTTAGCTAAACTGCGACGCAAATGATTTTTCAGCATGTTACAAAAAAGTCATTTGCGTCGCAGTTTTAGCTAAACTGCGACGTAAATGGCTTTTTGTCATGTTAAAAAAGTCATTGCGTCACAGTTTTAGCTAATCTGGGACGCAAATGACTTTTTGTTTATTTAAAAAAAATGAGCTCCACATTTTCTTTATTTAACCTGCACATGTGCAGATTAAGTTAACAAAATGTTAAATTCTTAGTTTTATTTCCTCTAGCTCACACTAAAAATATACAAATTAACATTCAATTTCAACAATAAGTCCACAATGAAAAAAGTTTACAAAAATTAAAATCAAATAATATTAATAAAAAAGAACAAAAATATGGTGTCTCACCTCTTAGTAACACTCAATGAAGCTGCCAACACCAAATTTGAGACCTTATGTAGACACCTACTTTTGTCCCCATTCCCGAAAGGGAAGGTTCGATGATGAGAACATAAATCTCCACTTGGCAACGCATCTCCTATAAAATAACGAATCTCAATCATCCTTTTCATTTCACCCGAACCTGCTAAAAATAGTAACTGCCGTAACGGATAGTTGCTAAAAGTGGTAAGTCATAAAAGATAGAAACCTGTCAGAATTAGGTGTTGCACTCCAACATAAATCCTAAAAGAGATAGAATTTGCAAGAGGAATCCTATTCCTAGTATAATTCGAAAATAAGAGTTACGTATTGATTAAAATCCTAACGAACATAGATTTTGTAACGGGCCCAGACGCATTCCGTCATAAAGTTAATACGCAAAAAAGACTCGAATAAGTCTCAAACACTCCGGATTCTAAGAGTCCGAATCTGACAAAGAAACGGCCCAGACCCTATTTTCAACGCCTGGCTCTGGGCGCTGAAATCTTCGGCGCCCAGCCCTGGGCGCTGAAATTACCTGGGACGTATTCTTTCCTAATTCTTCGTGGATTAGAGCTCTACAATTCTATCTTCCCACGAACTCTTTTCTATAAATATAGCCCCAAGTTCGACGTGAAAAAGAACACAACACACAATTCATATTCTGAGTATTGACTCCAACCCCTAAGCCTAAGCCTCACGCCGCGAAATTGATCCCCCGTTCTGTCGCAATCGATCCAAAAAACGAAAAGAACGTCTCCTGTCCCTTGTAGCTGAAGAATTAAGCCCCGAAACTTGAGATTCGTTAAATAAAAGGAGAAATAGCAAAGCCAAAGTGGTTAGTTTTCTGAGAACCGTGACGCACCTCTCAAGGGTGCGTCGTAATGTGTCCCTTTGCATGATTTAATCTCTTTCCTCGCCCTTTTATAAAACTGTTAAACTATTAAATCTGATTGTTCTATAACGCATAATAAAGATAATATCTTGGGAAATTGAACTATCATGCTAGGTCCCTTAAACCAATCTAAACAAAATAATCGCGATCGATCTAGTATTATGTGTTGCACATTGCTAAAATCAATTCAGATTATTTTAATAGTTAACGCATGTCCCTTCATTTATTTATGCTGAGCTAGTAAGGATATCCTGCCTCTGGAGTTATCGAAGAGCGAGTACTCCTCTCGGTAGTTACAGTCCCCCGAACCCTCAATCTCCACCTTGCGGGTGTACGTTGAGAGATCCCCACACCAGGGATCACAAGGGAACCTATGGCCGTCGTGGTCAAACATAATTGCACTCCCTTTAAGTCACGATAACCGGGTTTTGTCAGTTTTTCTCATTGTCGTTAAAAACTGAATGGCGACTCCTATATTACTAGTCAATTGGGTGTAAACTCACAAGAAATCCAAATACACTTGATTTGAAAAAAAGAAACGCCACGCCCACGAGGGACGAGGGACGAGGTTAGGTAATCAAAATAGCCGAAGGGTGAAACGATCCTACCCCGCGTTTATTTCCCCATCAAGTTGGGACGACCTGAAAATCAGCATATTAATGTGAACGGACAGAACCGCATGACGAATCTTGGCTCCCTTGGGATGTTTCATCTCGGGAGTTGGGACTAAGGATACCCATCGCCAACCGGGGGGTGCATACGCTTCGAATGTTGTCCACTCGGCACTTTCGCTAGTAGTACACCCGTCCCAAACCCAATCGCTCGCCCACTAGGTCCCTCTCATTGGTGCATGCCCCCTTGGCTTACATCGTGATTGGCCTCTTGGGCGAAATTCCTCTATTGAAGGCACTACCTCGACCGGGGCATGTGTTGGATCTGCGATAGAAGCGGTACCAAGCCGGCGCAAATACTACCCATAGACGCCTATCATAAACTACATGACATATTATTATCTTGCCTCATGATGTAATGTTAGTTATGTGTCGCGAAATACGTGATTGTGTGTGACAAATAATGTTAGAAAACCAACGACCTTAAAAATTGCCCAAACATTCATAAACCAATTGGCCAAAGAGTTATACCAAGATACGTGTTCCGCAAACCCGAACGATCGCCACAAAAATAAGCGACGCTCGGGATGGCCCGTAACGAATCCCACAAACGCTGCACAACGTGTAAAGGACGTTATTAGGCAAACACGCAAAATCAAAGTCGCATAAACAAAAAGTATACGCAAACAAGAAACGAGAATCAGCCAGGGACGCATTTTCAACGCCCCTGGCTGGGCGCTAATATTTCTCACGCCCATCGCTGGGCGCTGAAGTTGCTGCCTGGCCTTTTGGTCAGGCGCAGCAGCCTCGGTGCCCGCGTAAAAAAAATATACGTAGCAAAAAAAAAAACTTTTCGTAAAAATTGCTGCGAGGGCGTATGAAAAGGCACTCGATTCTAAAGGCGACTTAAAAAAAAATAAAAACTCTTTCGTTGTTAGGCCTCCTATGACGACAATGTTCGGCACCAAAACTGAGCATGCTAATTAAATGACCTTGAATGTCACGTGGGCAAAGTATTCAAAAAATAATGTTCAAATAGAGTCTTCAAGGAAAAATAATGTTCGAATAAAAAATAAATCCGGGTCTAGACTAGGCTATGCCAAAGTACAATCTAAATCCTAAGTCTTAGTTGTCTTATCCATAGAATCGGTCCTAATGCTTGGTGTCGTTCTGCAAGTTAGAAGGTTAAACCTTATTGAGTCTCCCTTCCTAACATTTAAATCAATAAGCACCCATATGTAATTGTCATCCCTTGCTAAGAATCTACGGCCTCAATACTCTCTCTCACCAATAAAAGAATATATTATAGTATTTGCAAAATGGAAACAGTCACATTCTGAAAATCATTCCCCCATAGTCGCACAACCCCCAAAGTGAACCTAAGGTGTCAATACCATTAGCAAAAATTAATGGCCTCAAGGCTTATGATCACATTGGGTCACGACTATCATAGTCCTCTCGAGCCACTCGCTCCTTGAAGTATTCCTAAGTACGGACTAAAAAATTCTCCATGAATGCAACATGACAAACCATGAAAATACCCAAATCGGCATGCCATAAGGCTACCATTGGGGTAAAGCAATACACACTAAGAGGGAAGCCGCACTAATGATTCTAGTCTTGCAAAAATAAAAATTCGATCTCTCCGACCAACTACCTTGCCAACATAAAGCAAAATGGCGCATGACAAATGAACACCCAAGGGTTAAAATCTAAAGTGTCAACCAACGAAAGTTATGGTCCAATTAGCCTAAGTCTGAGAGTCGCTTGGTCAAGTATTATAGGCTTACGCCACGTCATTATTTTGAGTCTAGGCCACCTCCTTATATTCCTACACGGGTTATAATCAGAAAAATCAAAGAAAGTTCGAGTCTAAATCACAACTTCCAATTAAATCCCGAAAACTGTAAAAAATTATTTTTGATGTAATTCTTTCGTTAAATTTCAATAAGGTGAAAACAAGATTTCGAATCTACGCTATTTGCACATTTTAAGGAACGACCAAATTCGCTTGCAAAGTAAGACAATTTAAAGGTCCACCCTAGGCCTACTAAAATTAAAGGTCCACCCTAAGCCTACTAAAATTAAAGGCCCACTATAGGCCTACCAAACGAGGCTCACTCGGTCTCGCCTCGTGACTCAAAGACCACAACCATCTACCTTTTATCCCAAATAAAAAAATTTCGAAGGATTTATGTTGGGGAGAAATCCCAAGCAAAAAGAAAAAAAAGAGAAAAAGAAAAGGGAGAGCAAAAAGAGCGAGCCATGGAATACTTATCCCGTACCTCCCAAAGTGCAACATTCACCCAAGTAAACGAAGGAAAAGAATTGAGTCAACCAATCCAAATCATGCCACAAAAACTACATAAAATTCTACGATGTCTACCCTTTCCAATCCTTATGTTCTTAGACGCCTTCGCTCTAGGGCCCCTGTTCAGCTCATTTAACCCATCCATGTTCTCATTGCCATAACCCAAGAAACCATTACCTCGACTCTTATTCTTGAACTTGTTGTCAACTGCAAACCACGTACGGCCATCAACACGTGCGTCACACCCATTATTTCCAAAGCCCAAACCTGCTCTTACTCCACCATTAGTATAATGACCATATAACTTGTTTGGATACATCTTTGAGCCGTCCCCATGCTGCTCGATGTAAACTCATGACACTAGCACGAGGCTGCAAATTGTGGGTCCTAACATATATGATCCTCATGCTTGACCAATACGTCCACAAATTGTCCTATCTCATTCAACCCATCTTTCAAACCGTCTTGAGTCACGAATAAAAAAAGAAGACAGATGAAAAGTACAAAAAAAAAAAAATAATAAAAAAGAAAACTTTGCAAAGAGCCTTTAAAAGTTCGTCTAAAAAGAAAAAGAAGCATTTAGCGCACCAAAAAAGATCCGCCCAGAAAACATTTTCAGCGCCCACATCTGGGCACCGAAATCTTTAATGCCCCAGCCTGGGCGCTGAATCTCTCTACTTGCCAAATTTTGTTCAGAAGTGCTCGTCATTTTATCCGCACATACACGGAAAAATAACGAACACTTGGAGGGGTACAACACGTATTCAGATATACGTACCTAAAAATACATGTACTCAAAAAATTATGTACTCAAAAAATATATAAAACAAATTTACGGCTTACGACAAAGCAGCAGATTAAAATAAATTTCACCCTATTTCAAACATTACGATTCCACTTGAACGTACTTGTTTAAAATCGGCATTCTAAGAAACCATTTTCTAGGCTAAGAACTACGCAAGACCTGATTCCAAATTAAATCTATTTAAGGCGGATACGTAGGCAATCCATGATTCGGTCCAACCAATTTGCAAAAATGTTAAAGCCTATAGAATAACAAGATTAAGAAATAGAGTCCCTTATTGAAATTTAATTACTTGCAATCCAAGTCGAAAGAAAAATTTAAGTCAAAGGAAGAATCCAAGTCATCAAGATGCCAAAACGAGCACACATCGAAAAATAACAAGGGCACGTACCCTTGCCAGAAGGAGCACTCACACTCCTAGGCACTTAGCCAAGACTCAAAAGATCGCTTTGCCTCAATTGAATGGGGGCTAGTGCGAACGTCCATGACCTCTAAAGTACTCGACTTGACCCTCCCTAAAGCGAACTAACTCACTTAAAGACTTCCTTTCACCACTAGACATAGTCGTTCGCTTAAAGACCTTCTTTCACCACTAGACACAGTCATAATCGCCAACAAGTAGTAAAGGCAGTAAAGCTTGCAATAAAGAGGATTATTCTACGGCATCGCCCCATCGTTCCTTCAAACTCAGGGGACTAGTTCATGGTAACTCAAATGCTTACGAATCCCCTTTGAGAAAAAAATCAGACATTGTCAATAGGACTTGGCACTTAACCAAGGCTCACCCTACTCAGACATATGACACGGGCATCTAAAATCGAAATCTGAAAGCATCATTAATGGGAAGACATAACAGCAACCGGGGGCTAAAAAATTGAAATGAAAGAGCTAGGGAAAGAACTAAGTATACCTTGACCTTTTGTGCAGACATACACCAAGTAAATCTAAGTCAATTTGAAAACGGTTTATATTCCCGCAATTCTGGAAAAGATGGCCCTAAAAGCCTAAAGCATATGCCAAACGGGCACAAGTATATCTTGACGCCTGCACCCTGGCTTCTAGCAAATCCTTAGACAACATTCCAAAAATCGTAACATTATTTTGATTCACTCATGTAATCCTGGACGAACCCTTCTATAAGTCAACATACTTAGGACACCTCGGATTGTACACAGTAGGACTCGGATTTCAAACAATTTTCAAAGACTTCTTCGAACATAATAAAGTGTCGTTGGTTTAAGCTAAGTATGCGTTTATCTCAAAGTTGCAAGTGAGTCAAAAAGATTTCTAAATATGATTATGGGTAAAGAAAGGCACCTAGATTTGGTCAAGGCACACTTCAACATGTGACTACCTTGACCATGGCAATGTCGCACAATACGACATTTACAAGAGAAGTAGCAAATCACTACTCGAATGTACCTCGCACTAAACGAGTCTGGTTCAAACTATTCATGATCCATGTCACCACGAATGCATAAAAACGTATGCCAAGCATTATAGCACCAAGCCAATCCCGTAGCTACAATTGGGGGCTTGAGAAAAACACTCTAAAAATGGTCGAAATGACGATCTTATCGCAAATTCTCGACGCTAATGCTATACACACGTCATGGGGTGACAATCCTAAGGTCAATCGTGTAAAACGAACCTTAGAATGGCTACAACCCCTCCCAAATTCTAAGCACTACTTAGAATATATAAAGTCACCCCACTAACAACGGTAACTGAAAATCACGAGTCACCAAAACTCCGATCCAACTACTGCACATAACGCTCGCCCTACAAACGCCCGTTACACAGTCTACGTCGTTCCAAAGCAAAGGCGAAAGAAAAAATTCAAGGATAAAAAAAAACTGTCAAATTCTTCCCAGAAATTATTTTCAAGGCCCAGAGCTGGGTGCCGATATCTTTAACGCCCCAGCCTGGGCGCTGATTCTCTCGGCTTGCCAAATTTGCCCAGGTATAAAAATAAGAAAAAAAAAATATCCATGAATCCTCGCATCGAACGAAGTAATAAGCCGTGCACACTCGCGCAAGAAGATGCTACACTTGTTCGAGCACCTGAACGAGACGTGATGAAGTACTCCAATGCAAAAAATAATAATGATATCCCAACACCTGAAGGAATGTTCTAAGACACGCCGTTAGGCCACACAAGCCTACGTTGACCATAAGTTCAACCATCCCACGGTACAAGTCTAAAAAAAAGGAGTAAGGCATATTGCACTATTACGGGCACGACCAAAGAGCATGCGTAAAAGAGGCAAAGACTACTTATCGCCCAAATTCAAAATACAAGCCACACGACTTCTACATTTAAAAGTAGCAAAATATTACCTACCACGGAAGGGATAGCTTGCACCTACACGAGCGGAACCCCAAGGCATCTTTCTCGAAAGAACCTACAAAAATCGTACGCCAAAAGGAAGCATCGAATCCCAACATGCATACTTGGGGGCTCCAAGCTACGAAACGACCCTAGCAAAAAAAATCTCTCGAAGCAAATGTTTGAACGATCGAAAGGGAACGATGCTTGAGTCCACTTTATGAATGGGCCTGAACCCTATCAAGCTTCTAAGCAAACTATTCAAAATCAGTCATTGCTCAAAAAAAAAATTGATTCAAGCAAACTGATTAATGGACCGCACGCAACGGCCATTCTATGAACGCTCGTTCGCACATACATATCATCATTCCAAGTATCGAACATTCACGAACGCGTTCAAAAGGAAAAATATACAACAACAAGATCGGTCAAAGTCTTACGCCTCAAGGTATGTTCCTCGGGCCATATAGACTCGCCTAACTATTGCAATAACTGTACGCCTTAAGAGCAACAGTTCCTTAAAATAATCGCCCCAAAGCGACAAGCACCGTAGTCCACCAATCGGCTACGGCTTCTCAAGAAAATCATCACGTTCTAAAAATAAAGAAAAACAAAAGAGAAGAGAATACATAGAATTTCCAAGTGAAATAAACGAATGAACAAGAGGCCAACTGTGTCATCCAAAGACCAGCCCAAACAACATTTTCAACGCCCCACCTGGGCGTGAGTTATTTCTAACGCCCAGACCTGGGCGCCGAAAATGAGCCCAGACCCAAAAAAACAGCTTTGACTTCTATAGGGCCCTGCCATATCCATTCGGCTTAAAAATTGCCGATTTCTTTACTGAAAGTCGCACCTCATGGCTTTGTTAAGAGTAGCATACCACTACAAGGGTCGCTCGCACTTACGAGCACAATCCCAAACACGATCAAGGACATTACAGAATGCGTATCCCCAAGGAACCTCTTTGACAAGAAATGACCGTCAAGCACGAGTGCTTGGGGGCTCGAAGGAAAATATATATTATGCAAAGTTAAAACAAGATTCCCAGACTACGCTGTACGAAGTCCCGTGTTTGGATGTCTCAAAAAATAAAACCGGTTTACGACCTCAAGACAAAGGTCGCCGTTGATACTTATACATAGTCCCCTAATCAAGGACCCAAGTAGTGGCAAAATTGAGCCGTAAAGACTAGCTCAAGACCATGAAAAATGATGACCACGAGACAATGGTCCGTCTAAGCACGTTGTCAACCCACGTTCAGGTTGTAACTGAATCCGAGCATCCCTCGAAAGAATTCGCTCCTACAAGAATGAATAAAAAGAAATTCTCAAGAGAAATCACAAGAAAAAAAATGAAATAGGGATTTGTCCACCTCAATCAGGCAAGACCGCGGCACGCGAATCCCAAATCAAAAGGCGAATTCAGGTTCGCTTACCTCCAGTGAGCGGGGCGTCCACCCTTAGCGGACAGGGCTCGCCCACTTCAGCGGGCGGGGTCTGCGTCACTAGCCGCGCAGGTCCTCAGTCTTTGAAAATGAAAAGAAAATAGAATCTTCAAAACAAAGCAAAACCACAGGCTCGCCATCTTCAGCCGGCGGGGTCTACGTCACTAAACGCGTAGATCCTTATTTTCAAACGAACTTCAAAACAGACTCGTCCACTTCTATCGGATGGGGTGTCCACCCTTAGCGGACAGGCTCGCCATCTTTAGCCGGCAGGGTCTACGTCACAAACCGCGTAGGTCCTTATTTTCAAAAAAAAAAAAAAAACAAACTTCAAAACAGATTCGTCCACTTCTTTTGGACGGGGCGTCCACCCTTAGCGGACAGGCTCGCCATCTTTAGCCGGCGGGGTCTGCGCCACTAACCGCGCAGGTCCTTAGTCGCTGCAGCAATAACTTTTTCTGGTTTTCCCTTTTTCCAAAAATTAAAGGATTGGTTTTCCGTTTTTCCAAAAAAGAGAGATGTGAGTAGTTTTCCTTTTTTCCAAAAATTAAAGGATTGGTTTTCCGTTTTTCCAAAAAAGAACGATGTGCTGGATTTTCCTTCGTTTTACGTCCTATAAAAACAAGGGGATTTTCTCGTTTAGCTAACCTTGAAAATGAGAATCTTTAAAAACATTTTACCTCGTGATTGGGCTTGGCCAGGCCCAATTACACTTTATAGCTTTGATTTCGAAAACATCTGTAGCTACTCCCAATGACAAAGTGAGGGAGTTTCTACGCCTCTTTAGATACTTCCAATGACAAAGTGATGGATTTTCTATACTATCCGTTGACAAATCTCAATGACACGTGAGGGATATGTCGACACTTCAAGTGATGACCCTTAAGTAAAATGTTATCACTCGGGGGCTCGTGAGACCCTCGCAAAACAAGTAACATACACTATGGCTTGTGTGACGCACTCCGTCTAGTACTTTGACCATCGTCTCATCCCGAGACTCAGTCAAAGTGGGGGCTAACTGTAGACACCTACTTTTGTCCCCATTCCCAAAAGGGAAGGTTCGATGATGAGAACATAAATCTCCACTTGGCAACGCATCTCCTATAAAATAACGAATCTCAATCACCCTTTTCATTTCACCCGAACCTGCTATTTATAGAAACCTGCTAAAAATAGTAACTGCCGTAACGGGTAGTTGCTAAAAGTGGCAAGTCATAAAAGATAGAAACCTTTCAGAATTAGGTGTTGCACTCCAACATAAATCCTAAAAGAGATAGAATTTGCAAGAGGAATCCTATTCCTAGTATAATTCGAAAATAAGAGTTACGTATTGATTAAAATCCTAACGAACCTAGAGTTTGTAACGGGCCCAGACGCATTCCGTCATAAAGTTAATACGCACTAAAAGGCTCCAATAAGTCTCAAACACTCCGGCTTCTAAGAGTCAGAATCTGACAAAGAAACGGCCCAGACCCTATTTTTAACGCCTGGCTCTGGGCGCTGAAATCTTCGGCGCCCAGCCCTGGGCGCTGAAATTACCTGGGACATGTTCTTTCCTAATTCTTCGTGGATTAGAGCTCTACAATTCTATCTTTCCACGAACTCTTTTCTATAAATATAGCCCCAAGTTCGACGTGAAAAAGAACACAACATCCAATTCATATTCTGAGTATTGACTCCAACCCCTAAGCCTAAGCCTCACGCCGCGAAATTGATCCCGCGTTCTGTCGCAATCGATCCAAAAATCGAACAGAACGTATCTTGTCCCTTGTAGCTGAAGAATTAAGCCCCGAAACTTGAGATTCGTTAAATAAAAGGAGAAATAGCAATCCCAAAGTGGTTAGTTTTCTGAGAACCGTGACGCACCTCTCAAGGGTGCGTCGTAATGTGTCCCTTCGCATGATTTAATTGTTTTCCTCGCCCTTTTATAAAACTGTTAAACTATTAAATCTGATTGTTCTATCACGCCTAATAAAGATAATATTTTGGGAAATTGAACTATCATGCTAGGTCCCTTAAAACAATCTAAATCAGATAATCGCGATCGATCTAGTATTATGTGTTGCATATTGTTAAAATCAATTCTGATTAGTTTAATAGTTAACGCATGTCCCTTCAATTATATATGCTGAGCTAGTAAGGATATCCTGCCTCTGGAGTTATCGAAGAGCGAGTACTCCTCTCGGTAGTTACAATCCCCCGAACCCTCAATCTCTACCTTGCGGGTGTATGTTGAGAGAACCCCACACCAGGGATCATAAGGGAACCTATGGCCGTCGTGGTCAAACATAATTGCACTCCCTTTATGTCACGATAACCGGGTTTTGTCAGTTTTTCTCATTGTCATTAAAAACTGAATGGCGACTCCTATATTACTAGTCAATTGGGTGTAAACTCACAGGAAATCCAATTACACTTGATCTGACAAAAAGAAATGTCACACCCACGAGGGACGAGGTCACGCATTAGCCTCGTGCTTTTTCGACCCCCTCACACCTTACAATTACAATATTCAAGTAACGCTTCTAGATAAATTCCCTAACTAATTTAACATTAAAAAAAATCTGAAAATTGCTCGAGGATAAAGCACAGTTGAAACTCGAGTTCGACTCAAGAAAACTCCAATTCCGGCAAATCTAAAAGGTTACCTTCCCTCGGATCCTGCACAAGTACATCACATCATTGAATCCATAACACACAAGAATACATGACATTTCAACTATATTTAAAGAAAAATTCTCGTCGAACTCAGAAGACATTAACTGCTTTTAACTAACCACAAATATGCTAAATAAGATTCTCTATCTCAACTTCTAGCTGTTTAAAAGTGCTTATTACAGTGATCTGGTCAAATTAATTTTAAAATTAAAGCTCAATAGTGGTGGGCAATAGAGCTAACATGACGTAATTGAAGGAAATAATTCCCTTGGTCCAAGTATGCATTTAATGTTAAGTCTAATAAATGCGGTTCAGTATTAATTAACAAGTTAATAATTCAGTGAGATCAAGTGAGCTGAATGCCTAGCTAGAGGCCGCTTCAGTTCAAGTGGAATTAATGATATTAATCCACAGCTTACTCTTGACTTAAACCCGTAGGGTCACACAAAATAGTACGTAAACAAATCAAGTATTTAATGGCATTAAATACTCCATCTATGGATATTCGGAATCGACGGATCTTGGTTTCAGTGGGAGCTAAGATCGTCAAAGGCAAGTAAATGAATACTCCGGAAACGATGATATTGCCGGAAATGGAAATATGGATCGTATCGGAAATATAAATATTATCCAAGTCGTAGATGTTGCCGGAAACGGAAACATGGTACATATCGGAAAATATTATCGGAAATGGAAATATTGCCGGAATCGGAAATATTGCCGGAAACGGAAATATTGTCAGAATCGGAAATATTATCGGAATCGGAAAATAATTCCGGAAACGGAAATATTAAATATTTGTTCGAAACGGAAATTAATTCCGGAATCGGAAATGTTAAATATTGTTCGTATCGGAAATGAATTCTGGAATCGAGAATTTAACCGGAAGCGCGTTGTACGAATTAGCATCGGACGAGACTTGCTAGACGAAGGCCCAACACGAATGTGTCCAGCAAGCCATGCGCATCAACACAACGCAGCAAGGCTACGCCAGGCCCAACACAAGGCCAGACCCACCATGGCGCGCGCGCGAGCTCGTGAGCTGCGGGCTGTGCGGCTCGTGCTCATGCTCATACTCGTGCAACGCTTGTGTTCAATACAAATAGGCTAATGGAATTTGTTCTATGATTAAATCCTAATCCTAATAAAGATAGAATTTGTTTAATAGAGTTTTTATAAGATTCTAATTAAACTAATTGGTATTCTAATAGGATTCTAAATCCTTTTCCATAATCTATAAATATGTGCCTAGGGTCACAAATTTATACACGAGATTTGAAGTATTCAAAGCTAGGATTTTTAAGCAGAAAAATCAGTCAAAACTCTTGCCTTATTTAGCCGAAAATAATAGTACCTTAAGGGCGATTCTAGTTGGTCAATCTTAAGGCGGATCCGAATGTGCTGTGGACTATCTACGGAGGGACGACACTTGGAGTCCTAAAGACTTGTTCTTGTTCGGTTCGGGCGCAGCTAGGGAGGGCACGCTACAAAGTGTATGCATCCTAGACTAATTATATGATTATGTGCAATTAATATGATTCCTGGCATTAAGGTTTTTCCGCATGATTTATGTTGTTCATATGTATCATAACCTAACAGTAATAATAAAAGGAGTACATATATGATGTTCAAGTACAAAAACAAGGTACTGTCAATTTAATAGAAACAAAACAGTGCACCAAGAGACACAAGGTAACCTTCAGTAAAGTCAACAGATGATCTTCTCTCTTTCACCAATTGGAAACTTTGTGCAAGTCTCCATCCTTCGCATTTCATCAAGTAAGCCATAACTACAACTGGTGATCTGCAACAGGAAGAACTTCACAACTTAGTAGTCAAATAAAAAATAAGAAACGAAGGGTTTGTGTTCATAAAGGAACCACAGGAAAATGCGGGTGTCTGATTAGCACACACTCCTTAAATACAAATATAATGCATTAGACTATCAGCCAATGATACAAACACAAGTAATCGACAATAAAAAGAGATAGACTGATTAGCATAAGATTGAGGAATGATGAAAAGTAGATGTGTGGTCCTCGAGACCAGCATAAGAACAGACATTTGTAAACAGTATGAAAAGTACAGAAGAGCTTCAAACTGTTTAAATCATCAACAAATAGTTTTCAACAATTTCACAACAGGAGAAGAAAACGTACCATTCTTTCCGGCAACCGAATTTTCTGACTCTGAAAATGCAAGACCAAGAACAATGTTTTCAGAAAGTGATAGACCTTATGCATATGATAAATTTTCGAGGAATCCATCTCTAACTATAAGTTTTCGAAGAAACTGGCAGAGAACAACACTGAAGCTCGGTTTATCCAATATGAATCTAAAAACTGACGACATAACTGGGTGCAGATGAACATTCTTTGCATCTGTCTCAAATATATTCATAAAGTCCAACAAGCTCTGCATGATCAATAAGCTTACTTCCAAGCCTTGTTTGGTGAGCTGTCACCAAAAAACAAGTATGTGAGTTTGACAGGCACAAGATAACACCAACGAAAAAACCAACAAAAAGCATCCGAGCACACAAAATCGCCTTCCGCTATTTAACCTAAAATGAAACATAAAGTAGGAAATATCTGGAAAAGAAATTAGAAGTATAGGGAAATGACCCGATTATTTCAAGGGCGAAATGTCAATTACAAAGTCACAAGTTTTAGTGAACCAATTTAGCTCACTGCTATTGTTATCTGATCAAAGGCATCCCCATCACCTCCACCCTCGTGTAGAAAGAAAAAACACAATCACCATCAAATTTAAATACAACACTCTAATTGACAAAGAGAAACATTGTCCATATAAACCACATAACACCCCCCCGACTTCTAAAACCAATGCTCGAAAGTCACATTAAATTACCTCACACAGTCGCACACTACTGCTTTACTTCCTTCCCACATCAACAAAAATATAAACATATAACTCACATAGAGATATTATAACATTAAACACAGTAAGAGAAACTATTAATGTTAATCACTTGCCCTTAAGTCTACAACTTTTATTTGAAGGAAATAATGCCCTTGGTCCAATTATGCATTTAATGTTAAGTCTAATAAATGTGGTTCAATATTAATTAATTAAACAAGTTAATAATTCAGTGAGATCTAGTGAGCTGAATGCCTAGCTAGAGGTCGCTTCAGTTCGAGTGGAATTAATAATATTAATCCACAACTTACTCTTCACTGAACCCGTAGGGTCACACAAATAGTACGTGAACGTATCAAGTATTTAAGTGAACTAAATACTCTATTTATGGATCTTCGGAATCGACGGATCTCAGTTCCAGTGGGAGCTGAAATCGTCAAAAGGCAAAATATGAATACTCCGGAAATTATGCTATTGCCGGAAACGGAAATATGGATCATAACGGAAATATAAATATTATCCAAGTCGTAGATGTGGTCGGAAACGAAAACATATCGGAAAATATTATTGGAAATAGAAATATTGCCGGAAACGGAAATATTACTGGAATCGGAAATATTGCCGGAATCGGAAATATATTCCGGAATCGGAAATATTAATTATTTGTTCGAAACGGAAATAAATTCCGAAATTTGAAATATTAAATATTGTTCGAATCGAAAATGAAATCCGGAATCGGAAAACGAATCGGAAGCGCGACGTACAAAAAGATCGTCGGACGAGCTTGTTAGACGCAAGGCCCAGCATGAGGCCAGCCCCGCGCCTAGCGAAGCCCACGCGCAGCAAGGCCAACGAGTCCCGCGAGCAGCGAGCAAGGCAAAGCCAAGCCCGCAGCAAGCGAGCCAAGCAAGGCCCAGCAGCAGCGCCCACGGATGGGCCGCGTACTGCTAGGGCCTGCCTTGGGCCGAGCCGCGCACCACGCCCATGCGGGCTGCGTGTGTGTGTGTGTGTGTGTGTGTGTGCAATGCTACATACAGCCGGATCCTTGGTCGTTTAGGATTGCTTGATTAATCGTTTTCTTAATTCCACGAGAATTTAATGTTTTGTGTTTAACTAAACATTAAATTCTAATGGATTAATTTAACTAAAATTCTGATAGAATTAGTTATTTGAATCCTAGCGGAAATCTAAGTCCGATATTTCCTCCCTATAAATACGTGGTTCATAATCACAATTTATACATCACAATCAATAAGCATTCATATAGTTTAAGAACGAATTTAATAATTTGCCTAAAACTAATAACTAAGCGTTCGAATAAAACATAATACCTTAGATAATATTCTAGTTAATTAAATCTAAGGCGGATCCGAACGTGTTGTGGACTATCTACGGTGGGGCGGCATTTGGAGTCCTAAACTTGTTCTTGTTCGGTTCGGGAGCAGCTAGGAAAGGCACGCGTCACATGTATGTATCCTAAATTATGCTAATTGACTATGTGTCAATTAATTTGGATTCCTGGCTTTATGGTTTTTCCGCATGAAATATATGTTTTATTTTTGTCATAACCTAACAGTGGTATCACGAGCCTCTAATTAATTCCATAATCAATTATAGTTAACATGGTTAAATTTAATAAATTTGCAATGAATTAAAGGGGTGATTAATTTCGTTGTATGCAATTAATTGCAAATTCGTGCGGCTATTTGATTATATGTTCGCAGGATTTTTCGACAGTTTTGTCAATAATGGTCGGAATCGTATAATTTTATAGTGAATTTCGCATGTAAATGACGTTTTAAAATTTTGACCAAAATCAAAGATTTGTCGCCGAATCTAGAATTCCCAAATTCAAAGCCTAACTATGACTTTTCGGAGGTTTTAGTTTTTCGAACGCAAAATTTATAATTTTTATGATGTTATATTAAATATTTGCGAATCTTGTATGTAAATCTTGAATCTATGATTGACCTACTGTATATGTTTAACAATTTTAAAGCCTAATCTTGTTAACTATACAACCTAATTTGTAATTGTAATTAATTTGTTGAAATTCGAATAATTTAGAATTTGATTTGATTTTCATAATTAAGTAGCAATTTAATTTAATTTAAAAACCACCATAAAATTTGTTAAAATTTTAAAGTTTAAAAATTTTATGACCTAGATTTGAATCCATGAAAATAAATATAATCCGAAATTAATTTGAATAATAAATTTTCGATTTTTCGCCTAAATTTATGAAATTAATATGAGCTATTAATTTGTCAATAAATTTAAATTATAAATTTTTTGATTTTTATGAAAATCGTTCACGAATGTTGCACGCACGAAGCAATGGAAGCTAAGTGTTACCCTTAAGGGGTGTTGCATAGTGCGGGCATGCGACGACAAGCAAGGGAGCTCGTCGCCCATGCGGTACTAGGCAGCGAGCAAGGCACGGTGCACGCGCGCGGGGGCTTCACTCCTGTGCGATGTGTGCGGTGTGCATGTGAGCGAGTGGCGAGACGAAGGCACATGCCGTGTGCGCAAGCGACGAGCTCTGGTACGCTCCCTTAAGCACTGGTCCGCATAGTGCGCTGGCTCGTTCCAGTGAGCGATGCTTGCTACGCGTAGTGCGTGGCTTGCTCGACTTGCTGCGTGCTACGCGTGGCCTGCTCGATGTTCGTGCTATGACCAACGCAGTGGCAGGCCATGGGCGCTGCACTCATGCACGCGGCCACTACAAGGCTTTGTCTTAGCCCGTTGGTTCGTTTTAATTTTTCGGTTGAAAATGATTTGAATTAAATTTAAATTCGTAATTTTGATTTTTTTTCTCAGAATTTAATTTTGAATAGTTTAATTATTATAAATATATTTATAATAATTATTTTACTAAAATTAAAACCTTGATAAAATTTAAATTAATTAATTTTAATCAACTGAAAATAAAAATAAAGGATTTAAATAATATTTTATATGAGCTTTAAATCTTAATTAAATTTGTAAGTTTCCGGTTGGACTAGTAAATACAATTTTATGTTTAAAATTTATAAAGCATGTAAATTTTTTGGTTTTAGTGGAAGCATTTTAGTAAAAAAACTCTTGATTAGGTCTACATCCCTTTAAGGTTAAAACAACTCGATTAGAATTAATAAGGATTGAATAATTTGTAGATTATTGGAACCCCTGATTAATTGTTCCAAATATTTATGTGATGCATAATATGTTATACTAACTTGCTATGTGGGCCATTCATTGATAAATGAATGGGTGAATGGTATATTGTAAATGTACTGTTTTGCAGGTTGTGGAAAGTGACTAGTATGGCCCAAATAGGATAGAAAATATGGTCTGCATACCACTAATTTGAATGTAAAATTGGTCTAATGCATCAAAATTTTTAATTTTAAATATGGTATGCGTACCATCAAATAGTTGTAATTAGTTTCAATTATAGCTTATCCTATTTGAAAAAATAGCGCCTCCCATGGTGAAATTCAAGACGGAGTTTCCAATCCATTTTCATGATGGAGTTTGAAGTTGAAGCTTCAAGATGAAGTCGGGCCATACTAGATCACATTTATATCTTATGCATGCTTAAAGTTATTTATTGCTTTAAATATGTATTAATTATGCATGAGATTATGGCTTGATTATGTTGCATGATTAAGGATTTTAGTTCACTTAAAATCTAACCAACATAGTAAGAGCCTTAAGTTCCAAACTTTAAAAATTGAGTTAAAAGGTGCCATTCCAAAATAACACTTACTTGGATAACCTTTATATCAATCTTAGTAATAGTTTTACGCCATAGCGAGGTGTTACATATTGATCCTAAAGGGGTAAGGTACACAAATAATTGTGAGTACATGTTAGTTTTGGTGAAACTCAACGATATAAGTAAGGAGTCCTTTTATGTCATGGAAAAATGAGATAGGTTTACCTAATAAGTTCTTAGACGTACCTATCAACCAAGAGTAGTTTCTAGACTATTAGCAAAGGATCTTGGAATCATTTTATTCACACCTGCCGGAACACATAACTTGAAAAAAATGCTTAATAAATATTGAATTATGCATGAATGCTAGAATTTAAGTTTATTAGGAGAAACTGTGAATGGTTATTTATTTGTTTATTCTTTTCAATTATAGTTTTAACTATGGCAAACAACAATTCATTCAACATCCGATCAATTCTCGAAAAGGAGAAGTTGAGCGGGAAAAACTTCCTTGCCTGGCAAAGGAACTTGCAAATAGTTCTTATGCAGGAAGAAAAGAAGTATGTCCTAGAAGAGGCGATGCCCGAAGCCGTCGGCGACGGGGTCACTTAAGCAGCCCTCAATCGTTGGATTGATGCCAACAAGGATGTAAAATGTCTAATGCATGCAACCATGAGTGTAGATCTACATAAAACGTTCATCAACTCAGATGCTTTCACGATCATCGGTGAGTTAAAGAACATGTTCCAAGATCTGGCTCGAGTCTAACGATTCGAGACTCATAGGCAAATTCTTGAGACCAAGCTTAAGAAAGGCAAGCCCGTAAGCCCACATGTTCTCAAAATGGTTGGACTCATTGAGAATATGAGTCGGCTGGATCAGTAATTCTCCCAGGAAATGGCTGTAGACACCATCACTAGTGGAAAAAATACCTGTTGAGGGGGGCATTTTGGGCTTATTGAGGCGAACAAGGCCCGCTTCGACAGACGTGGCTTCAACAGCTCACATAGCTGTTGAGGCGGGCTTTGTTCGCCTCAACAGGTAGTCTGTTGTGGGGGGCTTTCAAAAGCCCGCCTCAACAGGCCAAAACCAAAGCGAAAAATAAGGACCTGTTGTGGGGGGCTTTACAAAAGCCCGCCTCAACAGACACCTCTGTTGTGGCTCACTTCTTAAATGCCCCCCTCAACAGACCTTTATTTTTGCGCCAATACCTGTACATTGGCGCCATAAATTCATATGTTGTCGAGGGGTACATTAAAAGCCCCCTTCAACAACATTATTTTTTTTTTCCAAATTCTTTTAAAATATAAAATAGGTGGCAATAACCAAATATATATATATACACCATTGAGCATTGAAACCTGTACACGCACCAATCAACACCAGAATAGCAAAGGTATGAATCTGCTTATTTTTTATTAATAAATCATTAAATTAACTTCATTTATATTAACCCAATAGAGAAAAGCGTATAGTACGTACGTTTACAATTTTTAAACACCTAGCTAGCTAGTCTAACAAATTAAAACTAATATTAACAAATAAAGACAAAAGGCTAGAGAGCTAGTCTAACAAATTTCTCTAATCCGGCCACTTAGCTCCCTTTAGATCATGCATTACAAACCTTAATTACGGCCGTGTTGACTTTCTAATTCCAATCGACTCGATCCCTGCAAGATGGAAGGAAAATATATGAGCTATAGAGTACCAAAGTTCACACTCACGATATTATCTTTACATTCCATTGAAGCATAAAAAGATAATCTTTATGTGGCTTACTACCGTCTTAATTAGGTGTTATAAATCACAGTTCACTGTATCGTTTATGTAATGCTTTGATTCTTCCAAGTAAGTTATGAGTTTAAACTCTTGCACGGGTGTTAATGTTCATAACTTATGAGGGTTTGTTATTTTCACTTCTCTAAAGGTAAGTTTTGTTCATAGAAGTTCCTAACAAAGCTACTTAAAATAAATTGTTATGAGACAGTACAAGCTATACTACTGATTGCAAGTTTGCAACCCACTGTGTGAAAATATATTCACCTCGAAAGCATAACTACCAGTAGAAACATACGATAATCTTAAAGTTGCCAAAATATTAGTACGGAGTATCATTAAATGGTTTTATTTCCTCGTTTTCTGGGGTAATTGAATCTTGAAAAAAAATTCAGATTCACAGAATCACCAAGTTCCTCGTATTACATTAACCTTGATCTCTTAAAAATCACAGGACCACAGGCAAGTTATATCTTCTTGGAGTTTGGTTGTCTTCACTGCTTACTAATTAAAATAAGCACAGATTATTGGTCACTAGGTTACCTTATTCTGCAGAGGTCCCAACATATTTTTTTTTGTTGGTTTTAACCAGGTTACTATAAGAAATGGTAATAAACTAATAACACTAATAGCACATACAATTCAATACCTGAAAAGTGCTATTCACAAGAATGGATGGTTCATATACAAGCAGCTTCCCCTGCATGAACAGAAGGTGCTACCAGTTCCAGCGTCCCCTGTAAGTCTCTCACCAACCAATTGCATTATCGATATAAACCTGGATCAACTTCACAAACCTGCAAAAGTATGGTGATTTCATGCTCTTTTCAGTTTTCACTAACACTGTATTTGGGAACCAGCAATGTTGAAATATATGGAAGTGTGACATTAGGGATTACACTAGAAAAGTAAGGCTGTCAAAATCAATAATTTTTCCATTATTTGATTGGTAAAATACTCAATTTTTCCATAAATATTGAAAGCAAACCGTGAAAAACTAATTTGACCATATTAGGGTAGAAGATATGCACATATTTTTCTGCAAAGTTTCCCTCCAAGAAAATAAGCAAATTAATTCAGACATCTATAGTTGTTTTCTTTGTAATATAGTTTACCCCATTACCTTCGAGTTTCCGAACATACTATAAAACTCCCCCTCTAATTACCAGGACAATATAAAAAGCTCTGGAAATCATGCTGACATTTTCCGGCTTTAATTTATATTTCACAGCATATTAAGAAACAAATGCACAAAGTCTAGATGTATGATAATTAGGTTGCCTTGATCCAAGTTGAGGATAAAATGGTAATAGACTAGTAGGTCAAAATCACACAATAATTCAGATAATATTTTTCTATAGTAAGAGACAATTTTCTAATAATCCCAAAACAAGAACACAACTGTACATTTCTCATATGAAAATTCTTTAGTAGTTATCAAGTGAAATCTACCACCTCGAGGCAGAAGATCCTTGCAAAGTGCAAACACAAAATAGGTAGTGTATTCCTCTAAGGGAGACAGGTTAACATCTCTATAAAAGCAACCATCTATAAAAAATAAATTATCTTCCATGTTAGAAAGTTAAGCAGGATCATGAAAACAAATGCCAGAAAGCCAATGAGACTGCAAGAAAAGGTGTAAGGTAATAAAATGAGACCTAGGGAAAGTAAAGCAGATTAACCACTACATTGTATAATCACTTATCTTGTTGGTGCCAAAATAGGAAAATTATAATCAAAATACCATAGATTCACCAACAATTTACTGATTTAGGATACTTTATAAAACATTCATACCATAGGCCGGTGTATCTGTATGCAGTGAACTTAGTTAACCAAAATCACATAAAAGTCACCCCAAATCCAATAAAAGTCAACTTCACAAACGGGTTAAAAGACATGAATGAAATTTAGGGTACCAATCTTCGTTGTAAAACTACACCCGTTGTATATAGGACCTGTTAAAGAAACATTGCCAAGACTCAAAGAGTCACAGGACTGCTGTATAATACATAAAAAGAACTTGCCTAATGAAAGCAAGTTATCAAACAACCCAAACATCACCTTGCATATCACCAAAGACATACTTTTATGCAACTTCATAAAAAGGCATTGAATACGCTTGATTAATTGCTAAAGTACGATAATCAAGTACTTAAAAGTAAAAAAATATGAGTAAAAAGAATTCATATCATAACAGAAAGTGAGAAGCAGCCAGAGATATCTGCGAACTTACAAGTGAAAATTGAGTTCCAGATTCATCCATAGTCACAATCTCACCATTCCAAGTGCCTATCTTCTCCAATACAGTGGAAAAATTCTGCTCACCAACAGTAAGTCGAAGTCTCATTGGAGATCTTTTGATGGGAAATTTCTTTACAAGCCGGTGAATAACATCTAGTGCCTGTAATTCACGATGCATAGAATTAACTTATGAGCTAAACTACACAATAGAACCATAATTTATCTTAACTTTATACTGTAATCTAGAAAGTGCAACAATCAAAGATACAGCTAATCAAATGTCCCAAAATAAGACAAATCAGAAGAATTATGCATAGCAATACAGTAGATAAAACAGTGCTAAACCTGCTTTTTGGAACTTTTATGAGGATCAACAGCAAAATGGATGTCATGCATCAAACGTTCGATCATAGTTATCGAGTAAGGGCGTTTCGTGTCAGGATTAATGGTGTTTTCCATGACAATGGTGGCAATATCACGAAACTGAAGTGACAATTGAGCCTCCCTTTCTTTCCCTGCAACTTGAAGATCTCCTTTCTCCAGAATCTAACCAAAACAATCAAATATATAAAATCGTGTTCGCTAAATCATTATTAACTAAAACCTCCCCAAAATTACATAAGTTCAATCAAAGAATTCGATTTCAAGAAGATGAATCACCTCTAAACAAATTGTTGTTGCGTCATCTGTCAGAAATGCAGTCTTCAAATCCTTCAGTTTACTACACTGTCGTCATTCCATTTGTTTGCAGACATAACATTATAAAAGAACATTAATTCAGAAAGCTATGAGATGACAGCCAGGAATACAAGACAGATGATGGAAATTGGAAAGCAGTATATGTATATACAAGCGAAAAAATGCATCAACCTATTTTCTGAAATTAAACAATTAGTAGAATACCTCTGTAATTCCACATTGAGCATGGTTGTGATCCTGAAATAAACCATACTGGTCATGACTTCATATAACTCAGCTTTAGATGCTGCAGGACTTGGATATATAGCTGCAAAATAAAATCATTTGTCTTAAAGATCCTACACTTCGGTTGCTATGTGCTTTTGATTCAAATAGCTCCCAAGCCAAGTGCAAAACTCACATATAAAAAGGTGGGAACTGGAAATCAGGACTTGTGTCTGAAAATGTTAGGAAAAATTCAACAAGCAAGCATGAAGTGTCTTGTTCTCTAGCATAATTTTTGGCCTAATTCTTCTTCTGATGATCGATTCAACCTCTGATAAAAAAGAACGAGGGAAGCTGTTGTTGAAACTAACCTTAACGGAGTTCACACAACAAACTGTGATATAATTACTCTATGTCAATCATAACAATGCAAAACTAGAGCTGAGTACAGAAAACATGAGACAAAGACATCTGGGCAACTGCAAGGTACATAGCAAGACAAAAGGAAAATAAACAAGCTGAACACAAGACCATCAGGTAGAAAACATTAGCAGGTAGGAACAACAAAAGTAAAAATAAAAGGGATAACTGCCATACACTCATCTAGTGCTGCAAATTTACTAATAAAAGAACAACTTTTAGCACATATTGCATAATTTCATAGTCTGCGCAAATTTACATCAAAATAAGAATGTAATAAATATCGGTTTTACAAATTCAGATTGCCCTGACATATTCATTGAAGTTGTCCAGATGTAGACATTGCCGCAACCATCTGATGGTCTTACAACAAGTTTCTCCAACAACATACTAACTAGCACTAAGATAAAGCATAAAAGTTCTAAATAGTACGGGCTTGATCCCCTGTTTAGTTGCCTGACTCTCTTCCAATTAGAAATTAAAGGAACTGTATGTTAGAAACTCATCAACGAATTCAGATTATAAACCACCACCACGGCAACTAATTTGAGACAAAAAACCTAAAATAAAAAACCTAAATTCACCACAATTGTAAATCATTAATTGGAACTAATGGGAGTAATTCCAAGAAGAAGAAGAAGATCTATTTACCACCGCAAGATCAGAGCCACCAGCAAGCCATCACCTTGCTTGCGTCGCCTCATCCGACCACCCACGACCTACCGAAACCCGAGCCGCACCTCCCGTTAGAAAATAAAAAATTGTTAAAATCAACAAAAATAATCAAAAACCTAAATTATAAATCAAAAAAGTTAATAAAAAATAATATGAAAAATCAAAAACCTAAAAGAATTGAAGAATGCAGGAGAGATGGAGAGAGATGAAAGAGTTACCTCATTTGGAGAACGACGTCGTCTTCCTCGAGAATGCTAAGTAGATGACGGTTGAATCGATATACCCTAGCTTGAGGAGGGAGACAAATCGACGAGTTTGAAGAGTCGAGGGAGAGAGGTCGCGGAGATACCCTAGCTTTGTAACTCTTCCATGGAAGGCGGAGGAAAAGCTTCCATGGAAGCCAACGACTGTGAGGAGAGGGAGCCCGATTTGTTGACGAAATAGCGGGTTTGAGGAGTATTGAACCAGGAGAGAGAGGAGAGGGGAGAGGGGAGAGAAGAGAGAGAAATGAAACAGATGAAATGAGGAGGAGATAGTATCAAAACCAGTAGATTGTGAAGACTTGTTGAAGCGAACAAACATAAGCCCGCCCCTTTAGACTAGTGTCTATTGAGGCGGGCAATCAAAAGCCCCCTTCAACAGTTTCTATAGAAGCGAACCCCACAAAAGCCCGCCCCAATCTGTTAGTAAAATATTTAACCCGCGTTGACTGGGTGGTTATTGAGGCTCACTTATGTATGCCCCCCTCAACAAGGGGGCTACAATAGGCGTTTTTTCCACTAGTGCATCCTCCATTCTCTTCATAGCGGGTATGATCAGTTCAAGCTGAACTACATTATGAATAGTCTGGACATAACCCTCACTGAGCTTCACGTTATGCTAAAGACCGCTGAAAAGACGCTCAAAAGTGATAAGCCAGATGTGCTTATGGTGCGTGGGGGCAAGTTCAAGAAATCTGGTAAAAAGAGGAATGCTAAGAAAGGTGGCAAGAAGGCCAACCCAACTAAGAAAGCTGGAGGCACCAAGTCTGAAAACAAGAAGGTGAGCCAACCCACTTCTGAATCTGAATGCTTCTACTGCAAGAAGAAGGGGCATTGGAAGAGTGATTGCTTGAAGCTTAAGGAAGATCAGAAGAACGGAACGGTCGTTCCATCTTCAGGTATTTTCGTTATAGATGAAGGAAATATGTCCTTCACCCAAGGTGCATTAAGTCTAATACCAAGTTCAGATTAATTGCGAACAATTAATTCAGTGAGATCAAGTGATCGAAACAGCTAGCTGGAGCAATGCTTCCGATCAGTGAATTCTTATGGATATTGAACTCACAACTTACTCTTGACTGAACCTACAAGGTCACACCAATGACACGTAACAGATCACCGGATTAAATGAATCGGAAATTCATTTAATAGCTTTTTGGGATTTATGTTGGCAACGTATTATACGATACGACCTTGCATCGGAATCGTATATTGTATCGCGAATATTCATAAGCTAGGCGAGACGAATAAATCCTATCGTACGACGGTGATTCGTCGTATACGAAACGATAAAAAAAAATATCGGAAATATATTTAATCGCGAATACAAGGAGCGGCCCACGAGCCGAGTGCACGAAGCACTCGAGGCCCATGGGCGCGCGCATAGGCGAGCAAGCAAAGCGCGGGAGCAGCGAGGCCCAAGAGGCGAGGGCTGTGCGCGTGCAAGCGGGCCGAGACCACGACACAAGCAGCAGCGCGGCCCACGACCCTTCGTTGTGCGTGTCCGTGTGACTTGGCGTGCAAGCTTGCTAGCCGGCCTTGCCTCTTGGCTTGGTCGGTTAGTAAGGTTATGTAAATAACCTTACAACCTAATTTCCAACTTAACACAATCACAATTCAGATTACACACAACCCTAGGAGAAAATAGAGAACCCTAATTCTCTCTGTGCCTCCATAGTGTGTTCATCCCAAAAGGCAAAGTATCTTGAACAATGTCTAAGCTACGATAATCAAGACGGATCTGAACGTGTCGGTGAACGAAGTAGAGGAACGATAAGTGGAGTTATTTGTTCGTGTTCGTTGACAGATTATTGTGGAAAAAAAATTTGAATGTAAGTTTGCTTAATCTGTGCTTTATACATGTTTCCTGGCTTTGGGGATTGTTCCGCACATGTTATTATGTTTAACTGTATTCCCCTGCAGTGGTATCATGAGCCTTATGTATTCAAAACATGAATTAACATGATTATTATTGTTTTTGCATCTGTCGAAAAATTTGGAATTTTTGTTGATTTTTCGGAATTTTTACGAATTATTGGATGAATTGCGTAATAATCAGGTCCGAAATAAAAAATGTTCGTTTTTTCGAGTTTTAAAACCCTAATCTGATGGAAAACGATTTTCTAAGATCAACTCATGGGAACGGAATTGCGAAAACAGGCCTCGAAGTATCGTTTTTTGGGCGTTTTTGTTAATTTTTCATTAAAAATTAAAAGTGTCGGACAGTAATTCAATTAAAAGGTCGACCTAAACTACTTGGAATTGCTTGACATTTTGACACAATGTTGCTTGGTACATGCTTGATCTATGGTAAAAGTTTGAGATTTTTCCGATAAGTATAAACCCTAATTTCGCGTTTCCCCAATTCGTAAAATTTGAAACCCTAATTGAATTTTAATTAATTTTGGTATAATAATTCGATTAATTGGGAAAGGGGATATAATTTCATGGGTCAGTGGCTAATTTTAAAATTTATTGGATTAAAATTTTGAATGGTTTCGTAAATTTTAATCGCACTTAAACCAAATTATTAAAATCTGAAATTTAATTGTTTATGAACGATTTAAAGCTTCGGATTTTATTAATTAAAAGTTCAAACTTTAAATGTTGATTCGTTGGTTCTTAAAAGTTTGAATATTGTTAGCCCTTGATTTAATAATTTTACGAAATTGGATTGTCGTTAAAGTTTATTGAATCGTTAAAAATCGTTGTTTTTCGAAAATAAAAATCGCAACTTTTTGAAAAAAAATATTAATGCAAGTTCGTGAAATTTAATTTAATTTTAATTAAGTTGGTCCGTATCACGAACCAAAGGCACGAACACATGTGTGTGGTGGGTGTGTGGCTCTACGAGACATGCGAGCTACCGTGCGCAATCGAGTCGCAGCGACGCGGGCAGCAGCATGCACGCTGCGAGCCGCGCGCGCTGGGCGAGAGGTCAAGGGCGTGTGTTGCGCGCATTGCAGGGCGCAAGCCCTTGCGATGGTGCAGCGATGCGCTACGACGAGTCGAGCAAGGCACGTAGGGCAGCAGCGATGTTGCGGGTACGCGTGCGCTGGCATGCGATGGGTGCGGGCTATGCTCGCATGCCTCGTAGGCCATGCGACAGCTGCGATGGCTGCGGGCTATGCTCGTGTGCCTCGTAGGCCACGCAATGCTAATGGGCTGGGCGCAAGCCTAGCCCAAGTAAGCACATGATAATTTTTTTTGTTGGGCTTGACTTTTTTGCATTAATTTGGGCTAACGGGATATTTAATTTAATATTTTATTTGCTTGGGCCGGGCCGCGAGTTTTAATTTAATATTTCATAATTAATTATCCGGAATAATTATTGGTTTGAGTGGGAGCCACTAAATGAAATTAAAATGAAATAATTATTTTTTCATTATTTTCATAGGTCGCATTATTTTAATTAAATTCATTTTTAATTAGAATAAAGTCTAAGGATTAATAATTTGGAAATTGATTAATCTTTTAGGACGCGTTTATGTGAACGTGAATTTTAATTAATTCACGTAAATACTTGCATATTAATATGGGCCATTCGTTTTAGCATACGAATGGGTGAATGCATAGAATATATATTTTATGTAATGCAGGTACTTCAAAGTGACTAGTATGGCCAATTTAGGATAGTTAAATACGGTCTGCGTACCGTTCTATCTTTGAATGTAAAGTTTTAAATATGGTCTGCGTACCATGGAAATTTTGATGTAATTTATTATTTTCGAGTATTTCTAAATTTAGAACTTTAAGTTAGCATTTGAACGAAGATTCAAGACGATTCCAAGCTAACAAGGAGGTGATGAAGATTGGATGCTTCAAGACAAGATGTTTTGGGCCATACTAGATCACCATTTATTATGCACTTCTATATATATATTATGCGTGAATGTATGTATGCTTTGCATGAACAGGTTGTTTCCTATGAATCGATTAGTTTTAAGTTCACTAAATAATCGAACCAACATAGAAACAACTAGGTCTAAGTAATATTATATTGAGTTTAAAAATTGGCTTCCAAATCAACACTTACAAAAATCTAGGGATCTAAGATAGGAGGTTTACACTAAAGCGAGGTGCTATTTTAGTTGACTTAGGTGGTAAGGCGTCCTAAAGGAGCACGTTGATAGTGGTAACAACTCGAACAACAATGGCATTAAGTTGTGGCAATGGGATAAATTATGGCATTAATTTATTAACCAAGAGTAATTTGGAGATTACTAGCAAAAGGTTCTGCTTACCTGAAATCTTAAACTACTTAAGACATGCTAAAGCTGCTTAAGGATTTAGGACTTTTGGGGTCTTGGAATCGTTTCATTCATTTTGGACCATGTTTTTGCTATTTTCATGAATGAAATGTTTTAATAGCTTTAATGATTGCATGTTTTTACTTTTATTTCAAAGTTATTGAATTGTATGAATGGTTATTTATTGCAAATTCTTTTCGATTGTGGTAATCAAAATGGCCGCGATCAAAACAAAACTCAAAGTAACTGAAATTCTGGATGTAAAATTGAACCTATCAAACTTTCTTGATTGGGAGAGGAAGCTTCGACAAGTCCTCAGGTGGAACAACATTGAATATGTAGTTGACCATCCCATCCCCAGCTATTACTCAAAGGATATGACTCCAGAAAAGCACTATGCGTGGGCGAACCACATGACGCTAGTGATGGATCTTATTCTTGGCTCTATCCCAAATGATTGGAGTGCAAGGTTCGTTGCATACGAGCCATGGGCACTCCTAAGGCATATTAGGGATATATGTCGTGGTAGATTCCAACATGGTGGTCAACATGTCGACCAAAATGTTTTTGAATTGGTAAATTCATTTGAGGATCTAAAGCTTAACGCTCCACTGGGTTGTTTCTTTGACGTCGAAAGACAAAAAACAAGGGAAAGGGTCATTGATCTTGAAATGACAGAACGAACGCCAATCATAACTCATACAAAGAAAATGGTTGGGCTTCTCAACCGGCTTGAGTTACTTGGTGATCCATTCCCAGATTCTGCGGCTGCGGGAATACTTTTGAATTATCTTCACCCTGGTTATTAGAAATTCAAACTACTCTATTTATCTAAGAAAAGGGAGAATACTCTTAGTGAACTAATATACTTGCTTCATCAGTATGAATTGGACTTTATAAACGATAAGCAAGCATCACTAAAAGTAAAGAGTAAGAAAATCAAGAAAAAGGTTCCGGGGAAGATCCAAAGCAAGGGTGCATCTCCATCTACTTCAGGGTGGCAAGTGGCGCCATCCAAGAAGAATATGAAGAAGGATCGTTCTCCATCTACATCGCAATGCTTCAATTGTAATGAAATTGTTCATTACAAGCGAGATTGCCCCAAACTAAAGGAAGAGAAGAAGGACGGAAACGTTGCTTCTCCTTCAGGTATGTATGTTATACATTGTAATCTTGCTAATTCTACTTCTTAGGTATTAGATACTGGTTATGGCTCACACTTATGTTCCAATTCACAGGGACTAAGGAGAAGTAGAAGGCTTGATAAAGGCGAGATGGATCTACGCGTGGGAAATGGAGCACGGATTGCTGGATTAGCCGTAGGATCTTATTTTATTTCTTTGCCTAGTGGGTTTGTTTTGGAACTAGAAAACTGTTACCACGTTCCTAGTATCACCAGATACATTATTTCCGTTTCAAGTTTGGATTCTAAAGGTTTTAGTTTTCAATTTAAAGACAATAGTTGTTTTTTTTCTTTGAATGGAATGTTTTATGGTTCAGCACAACAAGAAAACGGTCTTTATGTGCTAGATACGAGCAAACACATTTATAACATAAATACCAAAAAGGCTAAAACTGGTGATTCGGATCTCACCTTTCTGTGGCATTGTCGATTAGGCCATATAAACATAAAGCGCATGGAATTACTTCAACGGAAAGGAATTCTAGAATCATTCAACTTAGAGAAGATTGATCAATGCGAATCTTGTTTACTTGGCAAAATGACAAAGCAACCTTTCTCAAAGGTGGGAGAAACAGCAAGCGAACTACTAGGGCTAATACATACGGACGTATGTGGGCCTATGAGTACGAAAGCTAGAGGTGAGTTAAGCTATTTCATAACGTTTACGGACGACTTTAGTAGATATGGCTATATTTACTTAATGAAGCACAAGTCTGAATCGTTTGAGAAATTCAGAGAATTTCAAAATGAAGTAGAGAATCAACATGGCAAGAAAATCAAAGCTCTAAGATCGGATCGAGGAGGTGAATATCTTAGCCACGAGTTTGATGACCATCTAAAAGAATGCGGTATTCTTTCTGAATTGACTGCTCCGGGGACACCTCAATGGAATGGAGTGTCGGAACGGAGAAATAGGACCTTACTCGATATGGTCAGGTCAATGATGGGTCAGGCCGAACTTCCTTTACAGTTCTGGGGACATGCGTTGCAAACTGCAGCACTCACACTGAATCGTGCTCCGTCAAAAGCTGTTGAAAAGACTCCATACGAATTATGGACTGGGAAACTTCCAAAGTTGTCTTTTCTGAAAATTTGGGGTTGCGAAGCATATGTCAAGCGATTAATTTCGGACAAGCTACAACCTGAATATGACAAATGTTTCTTCGTTGGGTATCCAAAAGAAACTATGGGGTATTATTTCTACAACAAGTCAGACAACAAGGTATTCGTTGCTCGTGACGGTGTCTTTTTGGAAAGAAATCATATTTCCAAATTGACAAGTGGGAGAATAATAGACCTCAAAGAGATTCGAGACGAACAACGAACTCATAACTCTTTTGAAGCAGTTCAGGTTGATGAACCTCCAAGGTCTTTACAAGAGCCAGTGGGAGTAGTTCCTCAAAACGTTCTTGCCCCTCGTAGGTCAAATAGAACTATTTTTCAGCCGGATAGATGGACAGGCGTCCTCTTGACTGAAAACTTAGACGTTCTCATATTGGATAGTGATGAACCTATGACTTACAAGCAAGCTATGACGAGCCCAAGCTCCATTAAATGGTTAGAGGCCATGAAATCTGAAATAGACTCCATGTCTGAAAATCAAGTCTGGGATTTGGTTGATTTGCCGGATGGGTTCACACCTATCGGATGCAAATGGGTCTTCAAGTTGAATAAAGACAAAGATGGAATTGTATACATATACAAGGCTAGATTGGCAGCAAAAAGTTATAGGTAAGTTCACGGCGTTGACTACGATGAAACCTTTTCTCCAGTCGCGATGCTTAAGTCTATTCGGATAATCCTTGCGATTGCCGCTTTTCATGACTATGAAATATGGCAAATGGATGACACAACTGCCTTCTTGAACGGTGTTCTTGAAGAGACTATGTTCATGACACGGCCGGAGGGTTTTGTCGATCAAAAGAACCAAGGAAAGGTATGCAAGCTTAAGAAGTCCATCTACGAACTAAAGCAGGCATCAAGGAGTTGGAATAAACGATTTGATGAAGCAGTCAATAATTTTGGCTTCATCAAGAATCAGGACGAATCTTGCGTATACAAGAAGGTCAGTGGGAGTAAAATTGCATTCCTAGTCTTGTATGTTGACGACATACTGCTTATTGGAAACGACATTCCTATGTTGGTGTCTGTAAAGACTTGGCTCGGGAAGTGTTTCTCAATGAAGGACTTAGGAGAGGCACAATACATATTGGGCATCAAGATCTATAGGGATAGATCTAAGAGGATTATTGGACTAAGCCAAAGCACTTACATTGACAAAGTGCTAGCTAGGTTCAATATGATGGAAGCCAAGAGAGGCCATCTACCCATGTCACATGGCATATATCTAAGCAAGAATCAGTTTCCCAAAACATATGATGAGCGTAGAAAGATGAGTGGAATTCCATACGCTTCAGCTATTGGATCCATCATGTATGCTATGATTTGTACAAGGCCGGATGTTTCGTTCGCACTCAGTGCAACGAGCAGGTACCAGTCAGAACCAGGTGAGGGGCATTGGACTGCTGCCAACAACATCCTAAAGTACCTGAAAAGGACTAAGGATCAGTTTCTGGTTTATGGTGGTACAGATGAGTTGATTGTTAAGGGCTATACGGACGCAAGATTTCAAATCGACACAGATGATTTCAGATCATAGTCTGGGTTTGTGTTCTGCCTCAACGGCGGAGCAGTAAGCTGGAAAAGTGCTAAGCAAACCACTATTGCGGATTCTACAACTGAAGACGAGTACATTGCTGCCTCAGAAGCAGCAAAGGAAGCTGTTTTGATTCAGAAGTTCATCGAAGAACTTGGTGTTGTTCCCTCCATTAAAGGACCAGTGGCTTTGTATTGCAACAATAGCGGAGCCATTGCCCAGGCAAAGGAGCCTAGGAGCCACCAGAAGTCCAAGCACGTACTGCGGCGATTTCATATACTTCGAGAGATCGTTGAAAGAAAGGAAATCGAGATTTGCAAGGTTGGAACTGACGGCAACGTCGCGGATCCATTGACTAAACCGTTGCCACAAGTGAAACACAACGCACATGTAGCAACCATGGGAATCAAGCATGTTGGAGAATGGATTTGATTTTCTAAGTATTGTTTTAGGACATCTTTTAGATCTATGTTTAAAACAATTGGTTTAACCATTTCATATTTATGAAATTTATTTATTTCATATTCATTTAATTGTGGTTTAGAATTAAATGATAAGTCCATGTGATTCAAATCATTCAAATGGGATGTCAAGATGGAGTCTTTGACAAAGAAACACCCATAAGTGAATTGAATATTGAAGTCACAAAGGATCCCTAATCCAGGTCATTGAAAGGTGGACGACCAATGACTAATGAAGATTAGATTGCAAGTAGATTACTTAGTTCCGTTTCTTGAAGTAGAGTGACTGGATGTCAGAATCTTTTGCATAGATACTTATTGGATCTTGTGTCGGATTGACCATGAGAACGCTTTAAGAGATTAAAGTCATGTCATAGGTAGTTCTCATTAATAGTGATTAGAAACCGTTCCTCAGAACATGAGCGATTATGTCTGCTCGTTTGAGAATTAGTTCGCTTGATACTAGATAAACGTCGCACCGTAAAAGGAGGCTATAAAAGAAGTTATTGGGCGTACTATGAATCAAAGTGAGTGTTCATAGATTGCAAGAAGGGATTGTCCTCCTATCTTTGATAGGATATGGTGTTTTTGTGTAACAAGGCCTCTCGGAGAGTTAGATGTTGTAAAATGCATGGTCGTGCTCAGAATGGTTAGGCTTAACCTTCTGCAAAAGTTTGACAGTTGAACTCTGTAATCCGAGAAACACTTCTGGACCTAATAAGGAAAGCTTGGATCTTACCTTATGTTCAGTAAGTAACACTAAGCGACAAAGGAATGTGGATGCACACTTGTCTGAATGACAAGTGGGAGATCGAAGGAAATATGTCCTTCACCCAAGGTGCATTAAGTCTAATACCAAGGTTCAGATTAATTGCGAACAATTAATTCAGTGAGATCAAGTGATCGGAACAGCTAGCTGGAGCAATGCTTCCGATCAGTGAGTTCTAATGGATATTGAACTCACAACTTACTGTTGACTGAACCTATAAGGTCACACAAATGACACGTAACAAATCACCGGATTAAATAAATCGGAAATTCATTTAATAGCTTTTCGGGATTTAAGTTGGAAACGTATTATACGATACGACCTTGCATCGGAATCGTATATCGTATCGCGAATATTCGTAAGCTAGGCGAGACGAATAAATCGTATCGTACGACGGTGATTCGTCGTATACGAAACGATAAATAAATATATCGGAAATATATTTAATCGCGAATACGAGGAGCGGCCCACGAGCCGAGTGCACGAAGCACTCGAGGCCCATGGGCGCGCGCATAGGCGAGCAAGCAAAGTGCGGCAGCAGCGAGGCCCAAGAGGCGAGCGTTGTGCGCGTGCAAGAGGGCCGAGACCATGACACAAGCAGCAGTGTGGCCCACGGCCCTTCGCTGTACGTGTCCGTGTGACTTGGCGTGCAAGCTTGCTAGCCGGCCTTGCCTCTTGGCTTGGTCGGTTAGTAAGGTTATATAAATAACCTTACAACCTAATTTCCAACTTAACACAATCACAATTCAGATTACACACAACCCTAGGAGAAAACAGAGAACCCTAATTCTCTATGTGCCTCCATAGTGTGTTCATCCCAAAAGGCAAAGTATCTTGATCAATTGTCTAAGCTACAATAATCAAGACGGATCTGAACGTGTCGGTGAACCAAGTAGAGGAACGACAAGTGGAGTTCTTTGTTCGTGTTCGTTGACAGATTATTGTGGAAAACACGCTTCGAATGTAAGTTTGCTTAATCTGTGCTTTATACATGTTTCCTGGCTTTGGGGATTGTTCCGCACATGTTATTATGTTTAATTGTATTCCCCTACAATACCGTTTAATCTATACAGATGTTTGTGGACCAATGAGTAAAAATGCTAGAGGTGGTTTCAGCTACTTTTATCACTTTCACTGATGACTTGAGTAGATATGGTTATGTCTACCTAATGAAGCATAAGTCTGAATCCTTTGACAAATTCAAGGAATTTCAGAGTGAAGTAGAGAATTAGTTAGGCAAGAATATTAAAGCATTGCGGTCTGATAGAGGTGGTGAATATCTTAGCTATGAATTTAATGACCATCCGAAAGAATGTGGAATTCTATCAAAATTGACTCCTCTAGGAACACCTCAATGGAACGGTGTGTCAGAATGGAGGAACATGACCTTGCTAGACATGGTTAGATCAATGATGGGTCATGCCGAACTTCCAATAGAATTTTGGGGACATGTACTAAACACAGCTGCACTCACACTAAATAGAGCTCCGTCTAAACCTGTCGAAAAGACTCCATATAAGTTATGGTTTGGAAAGCCTCCAAATGTGTCTTTTCTTAAGATTTGGAGTTGTGAAGTAAACGTCAAACGATTAATTTCAGACAAACTTCAACCAAAATCTGAAAAATGTATCCTTGTGGGCTATCCAAAGAAACAAAGGGGTATTACTTCTACAATACATACAAGGTATTTGTTGCTCGAGATGGTATCGTTTTGGAAAGAGATCACATTTCCAAAATGACAAGTGGGAGAAAAGTAGACCTCGAAGAAATTCGAGTCGGACAACAAACACTAGAGAATGCTCAAAATGACATTCAAGTTGAACTTCAGAGATCTTTAGAAGTATCTGGTGAGAATCAAGAACCATCTAGAAATGTAACCCCGCGTAGATCGCCGAGATATAGGTCTCAACCGGAAAGGTACTCAGGTACTTTAACGAACGAGAGCCATGAAGTTCTATTACTTGAAAGTGATGAACCTGTGACTTACAAACAAGCTATAACGAGCCCTAGCTCCAAGCAATGGCAAGAATCCATGCAATCTGAATTAGACTCCATGTCTGAAAACCAAGTTTGGGATTTGGTCGATTTACCAAGCCATAGGAAGCAAATGGGTTTTCAAACTAAAAAAGGACAAGGATGGGAAGCTAGAAGTTTTCAAAGCTAGATTGGTTGCGAAAGGTTACAGGCAAGTCCATAAGGTGGATTACGATGAAACCTTTTCACCAGTTGCAATGCTAAAGAGTATTCAGATAATGTTAGCAATCGCTCCATATTACGATTACGAAATATGGCAGATGGATGTCAAAACCACTTTCTTAAATGGTGTTTTAAAAGAAACTGTGTTTATGACACAGCCAAAGGGTTTTGAGGTTCCAAAGAATGCTAAAAAGGTATGCAAGCTTAAGAAATCCATTTATGGATTGAAGCAAGCATCAAGGAGCTGGAATATACGTTTTGATGAAGCAGTCAGTGACTTTGGCTTCGTCAAGAACGCAGACGAATCTTGTGTATACAAGAAGTTCAGTGAGAGAAAAATTTCTTTTCTAGTATTATATGTCAACAACATATTACTTATCGGAAATGACATTCCTATGTTGAAATCTGCCAAGATTTGGCTTGGGAAATGTTTTTCTATGAAGGATCTAGGAGAAGCACAATACATACTGGGAATCAAGATTTACAGAGATAGATCTAAAAAGATTGGACTTAGTCAAAACACTTACATCAATAAGGTGCTTGAAAGGTTAAATATGGCAGACTCCAAGCGAGGCTACCTACCCATGTCTCATGGAATGACTTTAAGCAAGACTCAGTGCCCAAAACCACTGGATGAGCGTAGACGAATGAATGGGATTCCATATGCATCATTGATTGGTTCAATAATATATGCTATGATATGTGCACGCCCGGATATTACGTACGCACTCAGTGCTACGAGCAGATACCAGTCAGACCCAGGAGAGGCGCATTGGACTGCTGCCAAGAATATTCTGAAGTACCTGAAAAGGCACAAAGATGAATTCCTGGTCTATGGTGGAGATGATGAATTAATTGTTAAAGGTTATACGGACGCAAGTTTCCAAACCGACAAGGATGATTTCAGATCATAGTATGGGTTTGTCTTCTGTCTCAACGGAGGTGCAGTAAGCTGGAAAAGTGCTAAACAGAGCACCATTGCGAATTCTACAACTGAAGCGGAGTACATTGCTGCACATGAAGCAGCAAAGGAAGCTATTTGGCTAAGGAAGTTCATAGGAGAACTTGGTGTATTCCCCTCCATTAAAGGACCAATAGCTCTATATTGTGACAATAACGGAGCTATTGCATAGGCAAAGGAGCCTAGACACCACTGGAGAGTCAAGCATGTACTTCGTAGATTTCACCTTCTACGAGAGTTCGTTGAAAGAAAAGAAGTCAAGATAACCAAGATTGGAACTGACGACAACATCTCAGATCCATTAACTAAACCTCTGCCGCAAGTGAAGCACAACTTGCACATTGCAGCTATGGGAATCAAGCATATTGGAGAATAGCATTGATGTCCTTAATTAATGTTTTAAAGTTTTAGAGTTTAATACTTATCGGAAAATATTATTGGAAATAGAAATATTACCGGAATCGGAAATATTGCCGGAAACGGAAATATTACCGGAATCGTAAATATTGTCGGAATCGGAAATAAATTCCGGAATCGGAAATAAATTCCGGAATCGGAAATAAATTCCGGAATCGGAAATATTAAATATTTGTTCGAAACGGAAATAAATTCCGAAATCGGAAATATTATATATTGTTCGAATCGGAAATGAATTCCGGAATCGGAAAACGAATCGGAAGCGAGACGTACGAAAAGATCGTCGGACGAGCTTGCTAGACGCAAGGTCCAACACGAAGCCAGGCCCGCGCCTAGAGAAGCCCGCGCGCAGCAAGGCCAGCGAGATCCGCGAGCAGCGAGCATGGCAAAGCCAAGCCCGCAGCAAGCGTGCCAGGAAAGGCCCAGTAGCAGCGCCCACAGATGGGCCGCGTGCTGCCAGCGCCTCCCTTGTACCGAGCCGCGCACCACTCCCATGCGGGATGCGTTTGTGTGTGTGTACAACGCTACGTACGACCGAGTCCTTGGTCGTTTAGGATTGCTTGATTAATCGTTTTCCTAATGCCACAAGAATTAAATGTTTTGTGTTTAACTAAACATTAAATTCTAATGGATTAATTTAACTAGAATTCTGATAGAATTGGTTATTTGAATCCTAGTGGAAATCTAAGTCCGATATTTCCTCCCTATAAATACGTGGTTCATAATCACAATTTATACATCACAATCAATAAGTATTCATATAGTTTAAGTTTAAGAACGAATTTAATAATTTTCCTAAAACTAATAACTAAGCTTTCGAATAAAACATAATACCTTAGATAATATTTTAGTTAATTGAATCTAAGGCGGATCAGTACGTGCTGTGGACTATCTACGGAGGGGCGACATTTGGAGTCCTAAACTTGTTCTTGTTCGGTTCGGGAGCAGCTAGGGAAGGTACGCGTCACATGTATGAATCCAAAATTATGCTAATTGACTATGTGGCAATTAATTTGGATTCCAGGCTTTATGGGTTTTCCGCATGAAATATATGTTTTATATTTGTTATAACCTAACATTATTACCTTCATCCCTATTAGATAACAAAGAAGAAGAGCCGAGTAGAGATGACTAGCAGGAAGTTTTTTTCAAAAACATGTAACAACACCCAAGCTTGTACAATCTGACATATTACCTTCTCAATAATTCTGAATCTCTTCTGGAAGATAAGTGATCAGATTTCCATGTCTAGTGCCATTCCCACTGCTTCTTGAGTTTGAGGACCACCTGTTGCTAGAATCATCCCCGCTGCTTCTTGAATTTGAAGACCACCTGTTGCTAGGTTTGCAGGAGCTTTGACCACCACGCCTTGTTGGAAGTAAATCTTGAAAAAGAAGTCCGCCCGATGGTCACCGGGAAGATGCAAAAAGACGTTTTTGGACGTTGGTTTTGCTTCATTGGGATTCCTTTTTTTGGCAGCCTTATTAAGTACTCCCTCTGTCCCTTAATACTCGCACCGTTTTGTCTGGACACGCTTGCCAATGCACAACTTTGACCATCAATATCTTTAACTACATATTACAAAAACTTATCAAATATTAATATTTGAAAATATATATTAAGATGAATCCAACAATATATTATATACTAACATTTATTTTTATATACTAGAAACAAAATAGGGTCAAAGTGAATTATGTGAATAGTGCAAAAAGTCAAAATGGTGCGAGTATTATGGGACAGGGAGAGTATGGTTTAAGGGTTGTTAACCTTTCTGATTATGATGAGTTAAGTGAGTTTTACTCCATATTGATTAAGGGGGTTTTAACTCTTAATTTCATATGTTAATTCTCACGATTAAGTTCATTGGATTCCTTTGAGTCCTTTGATCTCCTTGGGCTGTTTGATATCCTCCACTAATCCTATAAATACTTGCTTCATTCTTTGTGTTGTTTACAAAAAAAATTATTCTCTTATCATCTCCTTTTCTTCTTCTCTTTTCGGCATAAGTTCTAGTAACTCCATCTCACACCCAAGAGTACTATTTTGTGTTTAGAGTTGTGTAAACATTATGGAACAAATCGGTGAATACAATTGTGTATCCCGGTTGCACCGAATCTCGTTTTCAAGGTAGTGGTTTGGTTACCACGGCACAACAAGTTTCGTAAGTCTTACTTTCTTGTTATTCATTTTAGCCTTGAAAACCCATAAAATACAACAATTTGAAAACGAGATTATGTCTATTGTCATGGCTAACTCCATGTTGAACAAGACTCTTCCCGACCTCTCTAAGTTGGAGCCTCTTGATGGAAAGAACTACAAGAGATGGTCACAAAAATTATTGATCTTTTTTGAGCAACTTGAAATAGATTATGTGCTTTTTGAGGATGTGATTGAAGAAATTGAAGCAAGCAAGGCGGTAGCACCAGATCCCTCTCTTTCGGCGGAAGATGTCAAGAAGGCGGCCGAAGCATTGACCAAGAAGGAGAAAGACAACAAACTTGTTCGGGCTCACATTCTCCATCAAGTGAATGGAAACTTGTTTGACCTCCTCATCACCAATCGGTCAAGCAAGTCCATTTGGTAAACCTTGCAAAAGAAGTATGGAGCCGATGATGCCGGGAAGAAAAAATATGTTATTGGTAAGTGGATTAATTTCAAAATGATGGATGACAAGTCCATCATGGATCAAGTCCATGATTATGAGAATATGGTCACCGACATCTTGGGTGAAGGTATGAAGATGTGTGAAACTCTCCAAGCCAATGTACTCTTGGAGAAATTTCCACCATCATGGACTGACTACCGTAATTCTTTGAAGCACAAGAAGAAGGACATGAACCTTCAAGAACTCATTGGTCATATAAGGACCGAAGAAGCTAACCGCCTCAAGGATAAGTTTGAATCCCTTTCTTTGAATTCTTATAAATCTAACTTGGTTGAATTTAGTGCTTCTATGGATAAAAACAGGTTCAAAAGGAAGAAGAAAAATCATTCAACCAAAGGAAACTTCACTAAGAACCACAAGATTCAAAAGACCAAAGGATCGAGCTTATTATGTGTGTGGAAAGATAGGACACAAAGCCTATCAATGTGACTACCGCCACGAGAGCAACTCCAATGGTGCCTCCCAAGCCAACCTTGTTGAAAAGAAAGAGGTGATACCCGCGGTGGTGGTTGAAGCCAACTTGGTGGAGAACAAGGTAGAATGGATCTTGGATACGGGAGCATCAAGACACTTTTGTGCTAACAAGGCTATCATGACGGACTTTGAGCATGCTACCGATGGAGACCATGTTTACATAGGAAATAGTAGCACCGCCAGAGTTGTTGGCAAAGGAAAGGTCCACCTTAAACTCACTTCCGGAAAAACTTTGTTTTTTGAATAATGTCTTGTATGTTCCCTCCCTAAGGAGGAATCTTGTTTCGGGTGCCCTTCTCAACAAAGTCGGCCTAAAATTTGTCTTTGAGGCGGATAAGGTTGCTATCTCTAAGAATGGAGACTTTGTCGGGAAAGGCTACCTTAGTGAAGGCTTGTTTGTGTTGAATATATTGAACAATAATGAAAGTACTTCTTTTGCTTACATCGTTGAGTCTATGGATGTTCTCCACAATCGATTAGGACATTTAAATGTTTCTTACATGAAAAAGTTAAAAGACATGACTTGATTTCTTTTGATAAAATTGACAAAGCCTCTAAATGTCCTTTTTGTGTTGAGGCCAAACATACTAATAAACCTTTTAAGCAAGTGACAACGAGATCGTTGAGTCTATGGATGTTCTCCACAATCGATTAGGACATTTAAATGTTTCTTACATGAAAAAGTTAAAAGACATGACTTGATTTCTTTTGATAAAATTGACAAAGCCTCTAAATGTCCTTTTTGTGTTGAGGCCAAACATACTAATAAACCTTTTAAGCAAGTGACAACGAGAAGTAATAAATTTTTAGAGTTGATTTACTCGGATTTGGCGGAATTTAAAAATTGCACCACTAGTAGAGGAGGGAAAAATTACTATATAACTTTTGTTGATGATTTTTCAAGGTTTACTAAAGTATATCTTTTGAAAACTAAGGATGAGGCCGAAAGTGCATTTTTAAAGTATAAAGCCGAGGTTGAAAATCAACTTGACCTTAAAATTAAAAGAGTTAGAACCGATAGAGGTGGTGAATATGGGAAATGGTCTTTAAAATAATTTTTTGAAACCACTGGGATCATCCATGAGTTAAGTTCCCCTTACACCCCACAACAAAATGGTATTGCCGAAAGGTAAAACAAATCTTTATAAGAGACTATGAATGCCATGCTTCTAAGTTCCGGATTATCCAACAACATGTGGGGGGAGGCGATTGTATCCGCAATAGAGTGCCCCATAAGAAGTTGGATAAGACACCCTATGAGCTTTGGAAGGGTTATAGTCCTAACATGAGTATTTTGAAAGTGTGGGGGTGCTTAGCCAAGGTTGCTTTTCCAGATTTTAAGAAAACCACTATCGGGTTTGTGATGCTCATAATAGTGCCGCATATAGATTCATGCTTTTAAGTGATCATTCTATTTGTGAATCTAGGGATGTAGTTTTCTTTGAGCATATTTTCCCTTTGAAATCCTCTTTGTCTTCACATGTGCAAGAGTCAAGTGTTGATGTGCATTTGGACGTTTCTATGCCTAGTTCTAGTATTCGTCCTCCTCCCACTATAGTGGAAGAAGTACAACCTCGGAAGAGTAAGAGGCTTAGAGTAGAGACTACCTATGGACTGAATTTCTTGACCGTTTTTCTTGTTGAAGACTTTGATGTGGATTGTTTGAGTGAAATTGTTGTTTCTTTGTTTATCTTAGAAGAAGACCCAAAGACTTATAGTGAAGCTATGAAATCCATAGATGTTAGTTTTTGGAAAGAGGCCATTAAAGTGAATTAGATTCAATCATGTCTAATTGGGACTTATGTGATTTGCCTAAAGGGTCTAAACCCATAAGTTGTAAATGGATCTTTACTAAGAAGAAGAAACCCGATGACTCTATTGATAAGTTTAAAGCTAGACTTGTTATTAGAGGTTTCACTCAAAAAGAGGGGATTGACTTTTTTGATACCTACTCACCCGTGACTAAGATTGCCACCATTAGAACCTTGGTTTCTTTAGCGGCAATTCATGATTTAGTGGTCCATCAAATGGATGTTAAAATAGCCCTTCTTAAAGGTGATATTGATGAGGAAATTTACATGACTCAACCGGATTGTGGTTAAGGGTCAAGAGCATAAGGTGTGTCGACTTAAAAAGTCTTTGTATGGTTTGAAACAAGCTCCTAAGCAATGGTATGAAAAGTTTGATAGTACCCTTAGGAGTAATGGCTTTGTGACTAATTCTTCGGACTATTGTGTGTATTCTAAAGTGTTTGATTCCTCTTGTGTTATTATTTGTCTCTATGTTGATGACATGCTTATTATGGGCACTAACCTTGAGGTTGTGAATTACACTAAAGATATTTTGTCTACTAAGTTTGAAATGAAGGACTTAGGTGAAGCCGATGTGATCCTTGGTATTCGGTTGACCAAATCCAATGATGGGTTCTCAATGAGTCAATCTCACTATGTGGAGAAAATCTTGAAGAACTTAGATTGCTATGATGTGGAGCCATGTAAGACCCCTTATGATTCAAAAGTAAAGCTTACAAAGAATAAGGGTTCAAGCGTGTCTCAAGAGCAATATGCCAAGATAATAGGAAGTGTAATGTTTTTGATGAATTGCACACGTCCCGACATTGCCTATGCGGTAAGTAGATTAAGTCGATATACTACCAATCCTAGTAGTGAACATTGGAAAGCACTTCATCGATTACTTAGGTACCTAAGGGGTACCACGGAGGTATGTTTGCATTTTAATCTCTTTCCTAATGTTTTGGAAGGTTATTGTGATGCTAATTGAGTGTCCGATAATGATGAAGTTGTTTCTACTAGTGGTTATGTGTTTATGTTGGGTGGAGGTGCTATTTCATGGAAGTCCTCAAAACAACCATGTTTAGCCCGCTCCACCATGGAATCTGAATTCATTGCTCTTGAGTTGGCAGGTCAAGAAGCGGATTGGTTAAGGAGCCTCCTAGTCGATATCCCATTGTGGGGTGAGAAAACTTCCCCGGTATCCTTGCATTGTGATTCTCAAGCGGCGATTAGTGTGGCTAATAATAGCAACTATAATGGTAAGAAGAGGCACATACGCCTTAGACATAGTTCGTTAAGGCAACTACTCAAAAATGGAGTGATTGCATAGAACTATGTAAGGTTCGAAAGAAAATTGGCGGATCCTTTGACTAAGGGGTTGGCAAGGAACCAAGTTATTGACTCGTCGAGGGGGATGGGGCTTAAGCCCATGAAGTGAATATGATTAGCATTACTAATATTCCATCCCTATGACATTTCTGGTTGTAATGCTTGTTGTAGGTTGAATTCATTGGAATTCTTAATGGATTTATACTTACGTGGTAGGTGCTCTAGCTAATCATTTGAGAAATCCACCGTTGTAATTTTGTGGAGGTTGCGCTTTTAAACTCTTAATGAATCCTAAGAGATGTTTGTGTTATTGATAAGCACAAGGGATTCACCTATGTGGTTGTGAAGACTCGCCATCTTCTATGGAAACTTGGACGGTTTCCTAGAGCTTCCATGAGAATTAAGGTAAACGTATGGCTTAAAAAGCGTTCACTTTGCGGAGTTTACTAGATCTTTGGAGTGAGGTATGTGTTGTAGGGGGCTTGACTTAAATCTTAGAGTTTCAAGGTTAGTCCACTCTTTGATAAAAAATTTAAGGGTTTGAAGGTGTGTCCACCCTTGGACTTGTAAGTCATTGTTCCACTTCACTAAGCATTTGGTTTCAATTTACTTAAATGTAACACCGGACGTTTTGTATTTATCTACTCTTATGCCCAGAAATTCATATTCTTTCCATCATTTCTTTTTCTATCTTTAGTGGGGGATTGTTGAAAGTAAAGCTTGAAAAAGAAGTCAGCCCGGGCGCCCGTACAAAGAAAAAATGGGCGAGTAATTCGCCCGATCAGGCGGTGGTCGCCCGATTGGGCGAACCATCGGGCGGATGCAAAAAGACGTTTTTTGGACGTTGTTTTTGCTTCCTTCGGATTTCTTTTTTGGCAGCCTTATTAAGTGTGGTTTAAGGGTTGTTAACCTTTCTGATTATGGTGAGTTAAGTGAGTTTAACTCCCTATTGATTAAGGGGGTTTTAACTCTTCATTTTCATATGTTAATTGTCATGATTAAGTTCATTGGATTCCTTTGATCTCCTTGGGATGTTTGATATCCTCCACTAATCCTATAAATACTTGCTTCATTCTATGTGTTGTTTACAAAAAAAAATATTCTCTTATCATCTCCTTTTCTTCCTCTCTTTTGGGCATAAGTTCTAGTAACTCCATCTCACACCCAAGAGTACCATTATGTGTTGAGAGTTGTGTAAACCTTAGGAAACGAATCGGTGAATACAATTGTGCACCCCGGTTGCACCGAATCTCGTTTTCAAGGCAGTAGTTTTGTTACCACGGCACAACAAGTTCCGTAAGTCTTACTTTCTTGTTCTTCATTTTAGCCTTGAAAACCCATAAAATACAACACGCCTATCGTCATCAAAATCAAAGTCCTGACTCATGCCATCCCAGCCACGGGGACTTCGCCCTCCTCTAGCTTCCACTTGAACCTCCGTGACCTCCACCTCTACCAAATCTTCCATAGTTGTCACTTGGAGGAGCATCATCTTGCAGTGGAGGCAGCTGCAAATTACAGTAAATTAAGTATGATCGATGAGACTAAGACTTACTCGTTAGAAGAAAGACGCGGGTAAACTGCATTCCAACAGTGGTTTCCTTGGGTTTAACAATTGGGAATATCATAGGAAACGACAAACAAATTAAAATATCTTATAAACCTTAGAGATATTTTCTAGTGAGTTTCTTGCAGGTAATTCTTCAGTCAGTAGCTACTTTGCAATTTCCTCAGGCAAATCAAAAACAGCACCTGGAGCCTGAAAGAGAAACAAACAGCAATATCAACTAAAACAATCCCAACCTAGACATTCCTACGATGAAATGAATATTTTGCACCACTCACCCTCTCATCTGCAACTGATTGTATCTTTCCAACTTGATCAGATTTCCATGTCTAGTCAGGGGTCTAATGGGCCAAGACATCACAGGAACAAGAAACAAAACATCTCAAGAATATGGTTACAACATTGTGTATTTGACAACAATGCCCCAGAAAATTCAACTAGCTGCAACATCTGAACCAAATCTGACTTGTATGTCCTAATTTGACTTGTAAGGTCTAACAATAACAAATTAATCCAAACCATAAAACTATAAATAAATATAATATTTCAAAAAGTTTCATCCAAATCTCACACTTGTCACTTGTTAGCCTAATTAACTCAGTTCGACTAATAAAGAGCATACTAAAACTAAAAATAAATTTTCATAGCACAGAAGAAGCTACATATTTCAACAAGTATGTCTGAAATCAATACAACTTGCATATATGAAATTAGACAGTCATAAATCAAGTTATCTTCGTAAAATCTTAGCTGTACACATGAATTAAACCAACTAATAGAGAGCTTGAAAGGTTTTCATTTTCATGTTATAGGTCTTCATTCACTAATAATCTGATATACAATCAAACTCACTCTTTTTTTCCTTTTTGTTGCACCAAAAAAAGTATGCTATACCAAATTAGAGCTCCAAGCATACCATCCCTTATTTAAACCACAAAAATGGCTAACAAACCCCAATTCACCAGTCCTAAAATAGTATTAATGCTTAAAACTAAGCTAATACGAAACCAGAAAACGATCTACGACACCTCAAGGAGTAGTTCATCACATCTTGATGAACCCAAATAACGTTTTTACAACAAATTATTACTATTCAATAGTTTATTGGACATCAATTCCAACATATCTCTTCTCAATTACAGTTTAAAGAGAGAAAAGAAAAACAAACACACAACATTTGAAAAAACCCCACCAAAATTAAAACCCATAAAAAACAAACCTAGAAATAGAAATTAAAATCAACAAAAACATGAGAACAAAACTAAAAATACAATAATTCACCTCTTGATTTAAAGACAACAACAAAACTAGTTGATTGGCTAAAACAATGCTAGATTCAACATAATAATAAAATAAAAAAAAGCATTAGAAAACATCTCAAATTTAAACAATCTTAAATCAATCGATAACAAAAAACTAAAACCTTAGGTTCACCAAAATCAACATACGAAAGGGGCAAAACATGGTAAACTTCTGAGCTAGGGTATGAGAGAGAGAAAGTACGGGAACTGCAAACCATTCATACTACTTAGATATTTCGCCTTCATCATCGCGTCAGGACTTAGCGTGTTTCCTCTTGTTATTTTAGCAGAGCTCTTTTCAAGGATTTTAGAATTTTCGGTCTTAATGCTAGTGATTGGAATTTTGGAGGAGAGAGAAAGTTGTAGGAGCCTTCAACTGGACGAGGAGGGTTGCGGAGAAAGAGAGGTTTTGACTGTTGAGGTTTCAAGCTTTGGGATTAAGCGGATAAGAAAGAAAGAGAGGTTTGGAGAAGATAGGCGGAGTACATGTGTAAATGGAAAAAAAAGGTAAATTGAAAAAAGAAGTTTTCAATGACTAAGTCAGTGCATCGCAGATTAATAAACCAGGGACACAATTAACTGAATACATTTCTATCTGTCAACTGCATCCCTGGTTTATTAATCTGCGTCGCAAAATTAATTAATATTGCGTTGCATTTTAATAAATTGATAAGATGTTTTTCCGTCGTTGAATAGAAAATCACCTCATCAAACAAAATTTATATAACACCTAAACTACCGGCTATATTGACTACAACGGCAAGTATAGGGATCGTCCCATAGGAATTGATATGTTTGACTTATCAATCTATGCGTTCACAAGCTAGTTCGAATAGAATTTGAGTTTTTGAATTAAACTAATCTAAGCTAGAAATGCAAACAAATAAAGAGATTCTAGAGATTTCGGGAATCGACAATGGAAATCGAATCAAAGAAATAACAAGGTCAAGACATTCATGAATATGCAACGACATAGCAAATAGGGGAATGAAAACTAATGACGTGCTCGCCACCTCTCGGATAGAGCACGCGAAGCAACCTAGCATATGGAAAGCTTTCGCATAATCCTAAACTAGATAAGCTTGCATATAATAGGAACTATCATTCACTTGCATGAATTAGGCTCAGAATGTCTTGCCAAACCTAAATCATACATTCCAATCTAATCCAATCAACTAGCATTTGCAACTACTACTCAATTGTTCATGGAAAATCCTATCACTAAATCACATTTAATCACAACATCCATCATGAATTTTCCCTAAAATTCCCCAAATTCAATGCCAAAGCTTCATCCCTAACCTCTAGACTAAACTACTCAATTAGCATGATTAACATCAACATTAAACTAATATTAATCCTAATCATGAAACTAATTGAACTAATGAAGCTAATTGAAATAATAAAAATCAGAAAATTCAAACCACAAAAATTGGGGAAAAATCAATGAAATTCAAAATATGAAACTAATTCTAGAATTTAAGCATGAAATCAAAGCATAAACGAAATTAATGAAGCAATTAAAGAATTAAAGAACTAATCAAAAAGAAAAGAAGAATTATACCTTGAATTGAAGAATTAGCATCAAACTTGAAGAACAAAATGAAGAACAAAGCTCAAAGCAAAAGGAAAGAAATCTGAAAATTAAAGATGATTGTATTGAATTTAGAATCAAGAATTTGAGGCTAAGAATCCTTAATCCTAATCTCTAATCTAAGCCCTAAACTAATTCTAGAGAGAGAATTCTAAGCTAAGCCTAAAATCTCAAAAATCAGAAAATTGCGTAAATCAGAGAATTCTAAGTTGCTGCGATTTTCGATTTTATAGTAGCAGCCCCGCAGTAACATTCGATCGAATAGAGGGTCTTGTGTGGGCACATAGATTCTGTGCGGTCGAACAAGATTCAACATTCGGTCGCACAACAATTTTAGGACATTCTGCTTGTAAACAGCAGTCTTGTTCGACCACACAGGAGCTTAAATTCGCTCGCAAAGCAGCTGTTCGATCGCACAGGAAAGCACTCGATCGCACAGACTGCTGCGAGATTCGCTGCGCCCACAGTTGCTATTCTGCTGCGTGTTCTTGATGCTGCTATGCCTTGGCTCTTGCAATGCTGTGCCATGTTGTGGCTGCCACTATGCTAATGTACAGCTGCTGGGTATACACTTCAAAGCAGCCATGTGAAGAGTCCACAAGCTGCTGCAAGGTGAGTGCACAAGAGCCGCTGCAAGTGTGCTTGTGCATAGCTGTGAGTGAACAGCTACTGTTCGAGCTGTTGCTGGCAGAGGTGTGCTGTTGCTATCAAGACGAGCACAAGGCTGCTGTTGGCAGCTTGCACTGTGATGCTCGTGAGGCTCTTGCGTGCACTTGTGGGCATCCTAAGTAGATTGCTTCACCTTGCAAAATCAATGAAAATTGTAGAGCATTTATTAATAATCGAAAATCAAAAATATTAATTCGCTTAACAATTTTACAAATCGTAAAACATATAACTCGTCGACAAGCATAATGACACGATATTAAAACGTTAATACTCAAAACGAACCTTACGCAATGAGAATGCCCGCAAAAAGCATATTTAGAGCAAAAACGACTAAAATATGCGCAAGACGAGAAAATGTAACGATTAATGCAAAAATGCGATAAACGAACTAAAAAGGATAAAACTAAGCGAAAATAAGAATAAAAAGCTAATAAAATGAACTAAAATCCTAAGCTAAGAGCGACATAAATGTCGCTCATCAAACTCCCCCAAGCTAACCCTTTGCTTGTCCTCAAGCAAAGCTAGAATGAGAAACGGGGAGGAGAATGAGCTTAATTACTCAAAATCAAAATTACGAAAATAAGAACTACAAGTATGCACACTAACTCACTTTCGTAGGAATCACGGTTGCATTTAAGCGCATGCAACAAGCTCTTTAAACCCCACAATCGCTCATGAGGGCGAGTGAGATCTCGCAAGGGTTTCCAAAGAGAAACACCCATAACTCTTTCAAAAATTTGAATCAAGGAAAGAACTAAAATGGAGAACAAACCAAGAAAAAGAAAGAAAAGAAAAGGAAAATAAAAGAAAGGAAAAGAAAATGAAAAAACAAAACTACAAAAATCTAGATAAGGGCCTTTATTATGGAATGAGCACAAAAGAATCCTAATATTACTAACTAAATAAACAAATGCACGCTAACCAATGTCCTAAATCGAGTGAAAGATTCAAGTGCCAAGCAAAGAGAACTAATGGCAAACACTAGCCAATTCCCCTTCAACCGAGCATACCACGTCAAATCTCTAGATCCTATCCACCCTTGAGAATAGCGTCTCGAGACACCGCGAAGGCGCCGGAAAACAAGATTAGGCTACCCGACATCTTCGCATGACAATCCCATTCCATAAACTTGACCAAATCCTCCCTCCACCGACAATGACTCAACTCAAAAGGGTCAAGAGAACTTTTAGGGTGAAACGTAGGCTAGGGGTAAGGTGTGGAACAAATTTGGTAATTTGGTGCTCATACCTAAAGTGAAGCGCAATGAATGAACTCAACTCAAGCAATCGAACCATAACAAACTCATACCACTTATTTGGGGTACCCCCAAGCTTATTCAACAACAACACTAAACTAAAACTCTTTTTGAACTTTTCTTGATTTGATTTTCTCTTTTTTTTTTTTGTGTTTCAATTGAAACTTTTCTCATGCCTTGTTTTTCTCTATTTTTGGCTTTTTCAAAACTTTTATTTCTCATTTTTGCTTTTGCATCATTTATTCACTATATACAACACATTTCCCAAACTTTGCCATTCATACCAATAAACATCATTCCTCAAATATGCATAATCATTCAAAACTATCAAGCATCATAACACTAAGCTTCACTATCACTTCTAAGGGTGAAAACAAAACAAAGGCTATTAGGCTTGTAATGTGCTCATAAGAAATGAAGGGGAAAGGCTCAAATGGCTAGCAAGGGGGCAAATGCAAACAAAAACATATGAGAAAAATAGAAAATAAAGTCCTAAACTAAAAAGAAAAATAGTCACCGAAAGAAATGCCTCTATCGTCCCCTAAAGTAGTTCGGTCGCGGTCTCGCGAAAGAAATAGTCAAATTCGGGAGATAAGAAAGTCAATGCCAAGGATCCATGCCACTCAATATATGTATATGTGTTTGGGCTAATTTGAACATGAACCTCACATGGGAGCAAATACCACTCTCTCCGGTTTCAAATCACTAGAGAGATCGACACCATCTTACCACAAGCCAAGGGTTCAAGACGCATGCTACCCAAAGTTCAACCAACTTTCTTGACACCTAAATCCTAGATTCGACCTAAGACATTGAAAACCGTGCAAACATCTACCAATTAGGAATAAAAGCATTCTAACCTACAAGTTCCAATGTTATTTGCCCAAATCAAGAATAATGCCTAAAAATCTAGAAAAGCTTGCCTTGAAAAAGATTGATAAGGAAAAAGAAAGAAAAGAAATGAAAAAGAAAATAAGGAAAATGAAAATGAAAAGAAAAGAAAAGGAAACAAAATCAAATATTCACAAAATCAATGAAACAAATCAAGGAATATGCACAAAATCCAAAATATTCACAAAATCAAGCAATCCATCACACGGAGATCAAAGTAGCAAACAATAGAATCTCCCCCCAAGCTCGAATTAGGCCATGTCCTCAAGGCCTAAAACGAAACTAGGAGGGACACAGCTACCCATCCAACCAATGCCCCGCAATAACGATGCCCTGAAGGAAATATGTCCTTCACCCAAGGTGCATTAAATCTAATACCAAGGTTCATATTAATTGCGAACAATTAATTCAGTGAGATCAAGTGATCAGAACAGCTAGCTGAAGCAATGCTTCCGATCAGTGAGTTCTAATGGATATTGAACTCACAACTTACTCTTGACTGAACCTACAAGGTCACACCAATGACACGTAACAGATCACCGGATTAAATGAATCGGAAATTCATTTAATAGCTTTTCGGGAATTAGTTGGAAACGTATTATACGATACGAGCTTTGTCGGAATCGTATATCGTATCGCGAATATTCGTAAGCTGGGCGACACGAATAAATCGTATCGTACGACGGTGATTCGTCGTATAAGAAACGATAAATAATATATCGGAAATATATTAAATCGTGAATACGAAAGGCATCGGAGTTGCCGGCCCGTCGAGCCAAGCACGTAAGCGTGCAAGGCCCAACGAGCTAGCAAGCTCGCGAGCAAAGGCGAGCAAGGTCAACTCATTGGGCGCGAGCACGCAACAGCGCATCGCAGCAACGAGCGAGTAGGCCCACGGCCCAGCTACTCGGCGCGTGCGCTGTGGGCTTCGGCCTGCAGTGTGTCGCTGGGCGTGGGCGTGCGGCGCTGTTGCTTGGCGTCTACGGCTTGCTAGCCAGCCTTGCTTTTTAGCTTGGTCAGTTAGTAAGGTTATGTAAATAACCTTACAACCTAATTTCCAACTTAGCACAATTCATATTACTCAAACCCTAGAGACACAGAGAACCCTAATTCTCTCTGTGCCTCCAAAGTGAGTTCTTCCTAAAAGCAAAGTATCTTGATCAATTGTCTAAGCTATGATTATCAAGACGGATCTGATCGTGTCGGTGAACCAAGTAGAGGAACGACAAGTGGAGTTCTTTGTTCGTGTTCGTTGACAGATTATTGTGGAAAACACACTTCGAATGTAAGTTTGCTTAATCTGTGCTTTATACATGTTTTCTGGCTTTGGGAATTGTTCCGCACATGTTATTATGTTTAACTGTATTCCCCTATAGTGGTATCATGAGCCTTATATATTCAAAGCATGAATTAGCATGATTATTATTGTTTTTGCATCTGTCGAAATTTTGGTTTTTTGTTGATTTTTCGGAATTTTTTACGAATTATTGGATGAATTGCGTATAATCAGGTCCGAAATCAAAATTCATCGCTTTTTCGACTTTTAAACCCTAATCTGATGGAAAACGATTTTCTAAGATCAACTCATGAGAATAGAATTGCGAAAACAGGCCTCGAAGTATCGTTTTTTGGGCGTTTTTGTTAATTTTTCATTAAAAATTAAAAGTGTCGGACAGTAATTCAATTAAAAGGTCAACCTAAACTACTCGGAATTGCTTGAAATTTTGACACAATGTTTCTGGGTACATGCTTGATCTATGGTAAAAATTTTGACACAGTGACCCTAATTTTGCCTTTCCCATATTCGTAAAATTTTAAACCCTAATTGAATTTTTATTAATTTTGGTTTAATAATTCGGTTAATTGGGGAAGGGGGTATAATTTCATTGGTCAGTGGCTAATTTTAAAAATTATTGGATTAAAATTTTGAGTGGTTTCGTTAATTTTAATCGCACTTAAACCAAATTATTAATAATCTGAAATTTAATTGTTTATGAACGATTTAAAGCTTCGGATTTTATTAATTAAAAGTTCAAACTTTAATGTTGATTCGTTCGTTCATAAAAGTTTGAGTATTGTTAGCCCTTGATTTATTAGTTTTACGAAATTGGATTGTCGTTAAAGTTTATTAAATCGTTAAAAATCGTTGTTTTTCGAAAATAAAATCGTAACTTTTTGAAAAATAAAATTAATGCAAGTTCGTGAATTAAATTTAATTTTAATTAACTTGGTCCGTATTACGAACCAAAAACACGAACATGAGCATGATGGAAGTATGGCTCGGCGAGCCATACGAGGCCATTGCGCTGAGGCCGAGCCACGCGACACGGGCAGCAGCAGCTGTGCTGCGTGCCTCGTGTGCGCTAGGCGAGGAAGGGGCAGGCGAGGGAGCTTACATGGCTGCGACGAAGCAAGGCGCAAGCCTTGCGACGTCTAACACACACACGATGCACAACACGCAGCGCAGGGGTAGCATGGCTGCGGGGACGCGGTGCGCGCGCGCGCGATTGGGCTGGGGGTGCACGAGCTTTTCTCGTGTGCTCTTGGGCCTCACGCAAGGCGGGGCTGGGCGCAACCCTAGCCCGATTTTGCAATTGGACTTTTTTTTATTAAAAATCGTTTAATTCGTTGGGCTTCGTATATTTGCATTAATTTGGGCTAACGGGATATTTGATTTAATATTTTATTTGCTTGGGCCGGGCCGCGAGTTTTAATTTAATATTTCATAATTAATTATCCGGAATAATTATTGGTTTGAGTGGGAGCCACTAAATGAAATTAAAATGAAATAATTATTTTAATTATTTCGTAGGTCGCATATTTTAATTAAATTCAATTTTAATTAGAATAAAGTCTAAGGATTAATAATTTGGAAATTGATTAATCTTTTAGGACACGTTTATGTGAACGTGAATTTTAATTCACGTAAATACTTGCATATTAACATGGGCCATTCTTTTTAGCATACGAATGGGTGAATGCATAGAATATATATTTTATGTAATGCAGGTACTCCAAGTGACTAGTATGGCCAATTTAGGATAGTTAAATACGGTCTGCGTACCGTTCTATCTTTGAATGTAAAGTTTTAAATATGGTCTGCGTACCATGGAAATTTTGATGTAATTTATCATTTTCAAGTATTTCTAAGTTTAGAACTTTAAGTTAGCATTTGAACGAAGATTCAAGACGATGCCAAGCTAACAAGGAGGTGATAAAGATTGGATGCATCAAGACAAGATGTTTTGGGCCATACTAGATCACCATTTATTTATGCAATTTAATATATATATTATGCGTGAATGTATGAATGTATGTATGCTTTGCATGAACAGGTTGTTTCCTATGAATCGATTAGTTTTAAGTTCACTTAATAATCGAACCAACATAGAAACAACTAGGTCCAAGTAATATTGAGTTTAAAAATTGCCTTCCAAATCAACACTTACAAAAATCTAGGGATCTAAGATAGTAGGTTTACGCTAAAGCGAGGTGCTATTTTAGTTGACTTAGGTGGTAAGGCGTCCTAAAGGAGCACGTTGATTGTGGTTACAACTCAAACAACAATGGCATTAAGTTGTGGCAATGGGATAAATTATGGCATTAATTTATTAACCAAGAGTAATTTGGAGATTACTAGCAATAGGTTTTGCTTACCTAAAATCTTAAACTACTTAAGACATGCTAAAGCTGCTTAAGGATTTAGGACTTTTAGGGTCTTGGAATCGTTTCATTCATTTTGGACCATGTTTTTGCTTTTTGCATGAATGAAATGTTTTAATAGCTTTAATGATTGCATGTTTTGCTTTTATTTCAAAGTTATTGAATTGTATGAATGGTTATTTATTGCAAATTCTTTTCGATTGTAGTAATCAATATGGCCGCGATCAAAACAAAACTCAAAGTAACTGAAATTTTGGATGTAAAATTGAACCTATCAAACTTTCTTGATTGGGAGAGGAAGCTTCGGCAAGTCCTCGGGTGGAACAACATTGAATATGTAGTTGACCATCCCATCCCCAGCTATTACTCAAAGGATATGACTCCAGAAAAGGACTGTACGTGGGCAAGCCATGTGTCGCTAGTGATGGATCTTATTCTTGGCTCTATCCCCAATGATTGGAGTGCAAGGTTCGTTGCATACGAGCCATGGGCACTCCTAAGGCACCTTAGGGATATATGTCGTGGTAGATTCTAACATGGTGGTCAACATGTCGACCAAAATGTTTTTGAATTGGTAAATTCATTTGAGGATCTAAAGCTTAACGCTCTACTAGGTTGTTGCTTTGACGTCGAAAGACAAAAGGCAAGGGAAAGGGTCATTGATCTTGAAATGACATAACGGACGCCAATCAGAACTCATACAAAAAAATGGTTGGGCTTCTCAACCGGCTTGAGTTACTTGGTGATCCATTCCCAGATTCTGCAGCTGCGGGAATACTTTTGAATTCTCTTCACCCTGGTTATAAGAAATTCAAACTACTATATTTCTCCAAGAAAAGGGAGAATACTTTTAGTGAACTAATTTACTTGCTTCATCAGTACGAATTGGACTTTGTAAGTGATAAGCAAGCATCACTAAAAGTAAAGAGTAAGAAAATCAAGAAAAAGGTTCCGGGGAAGATCCAATGAAAGGGTGCATCTCCATCTACTTCTGGAAGGCAAGTGGCGCCATCCAAGAAGAAGATGAAGAAGGATCGTTCTCCATCTACATCGAAATGCTTCAATTGTAATGAAATTGGTCATTACAAGCGAGATTGCCCCAAACTAAAGGAAGAGAAGAAGGACGGAAACGTTGCTTCTCCTTCAGGTATGTATGTTATACATTGTAATCTTGCTAATTCTACTTCTTGGGTATTAGATACTGGTTGTGGATCACACTTATGTTCCAATTCACAGGGACTAAGGAGAAATAGAAGGCTTGATAAAGGCGAGATGGATCTACGCGTGGGAAATGGAGCACGGATTGCTGCATTAGCCGTAGGATCTTATTTTATTTCTTTGCCTAGTGGGTTTGTTTTGGAACTAGAAAACTGAGAAACATCATTTCCGTTTCAAGTTTGGATTCTAAAGGTTTTAGTTTTCAATTTAAAGACAATAGTTGTTCTTTTTCTTTGAATGGAATGTTTTATGGTTCAGCACAACAAGAAAACGGTCTTTATGTGCTAGATACGAGCAAACACATTTATAACATAAATACCAAAAAGGCTAAAACTGGTGATTCGAATCTCACATTTCTGTGGCATTGTCGATTAGGGCATATAAACATAAAGCGCATGGAATTACTTCAACGGAAAGGAATTCTAGAATCATTCGACTTAGAGAAGATTGATCAATGTGAATCTTGTTTACTTGGCAAAATGACAAAGCAACCTTTCTCAAAGGTGGGAAAAAGAGCAAGCGAACTACTAGGGCTAATACATACGGACGTATGTGGGCCTATGAGTACGAAAGCTAGAGGTGAGTTCAGCTATTTCATAACGTTTACGGACGACTTCAGTAGATATTGCTATATTTACTTAATGAAGCACAAGTCTGAATCGTTTGACAAAGTCCGAGAATTTCAAAATGAAGTAGAGAATCAACATAGGAAGAAAATCAAAGCTCTAAGATCGGATCGAGGAGGTGAATATCTTAGCCACGAGTTTGATGACCATCTAAAAGAATGCGGTATTGTTTCTGAATTGCCTGCTCCGGGGACACCTCAATGGAATGGAGTGTCGGAACGGAGAAACAGGACCTTACTCGATATGGTCAGGTCAATGATGGGTCAGGCCGAACTTCCTTTATAGTTCTGGAGACATGCGTTGCAAACTGCAGCACTCACACTGAATCGTGCTCCGTCAAAAGCTGTTGAAAAGACTCCATACGAATTATGGACTAGGAAACTTCCAAAGTTGTCTTTTCTGAAGATTTGGGGTTGCGAAGCATATGTCAAGCGATTAATTTCGGAGAAGCTACAACCAAAATCTGACAAATGTTTCTTCGTTGGGTATCCAAAAGAAACTATGGGGTATTATTTCTACAACAAGTCAGACAACAAAGTATTCGTTGCTCGTGACAGTGTCTTTTTGGAAAGAAATCATATTTCCAAATTGACAAGTGGGAGAATAATAGACCTCGAAGAGATTCGAGACGAACAACGAACTCAGAACTCTTTAGAAGCAGTTCAAGTTGATGAACCTCCAAGGTCTTTAGAAGAGCCAGTGGGAGTAGTTCCTCAAAATGTTATTGCCCCTCATAGGTCAAATAGAACTATTTTTCAGCCGGACAGATGGACAGGAGTCCTCTTGACTGAAAACTTAGACGTTCTCATATTGGATAGTGATGAACCTTTGACTTACAAGCAAGCATGTTGGAGAATGGCTTTGATTTTCTAAAATAGACTCCATTAAATGACGATCACAAGCTCCATTAAATGGTTATAGGCCATGCAATCTGAAATAGACTCCATGTCTGAAAATCAAGTCTGGGATTTGGTTGATTTGCCGGATGGGTTCACACCTATCGGATGCAAATGGGTCTTCAAGTTGAAGAAAGACAAAGATGGAATTGTATACATATACAAGGCTAGATTGGTAGCAAAAGGTTACAGGCAAGTTCACGGCGTTGACTACGATGAAACCTTTTCTCCAGTCGCGATGCTTAAGTCTATTCGGATAATCCTTGCGATTGCCGCTTTTCATGACTATGAAATATGGCAAATGGATGTCAAAACTGCCTTCTTGAACGGTGTTCTTGAAGAGACTGTGTTCATGACACAGCCGAAGGGTTTTGTCGATCAAAAGAACCAAGGAAAGGTATGCAAGCTTAAGAAGTCCATCTACGGACTAAAGCAGGCATCAAGGAGTTGGAATAAACGATTTGATGAAGCAGTCAATAAGTTTGGCTTCATCAAGAATCAGGACGAATCTTGTGTATACAAGAAGGACAGTGGGAGTAAAATTGCATTCCTAGTCTTGTATGTTGACGACATACTACTTATTGGAAACGACATTCCTATGTTGGAGTCTGTAAAGACTTGGCTCGGGAAGTGTTTCTCAATGAAGGACTTAGGAGAGGCACAGTACATATTGGGCATCAAGATCTATAGGGATAGATCAAAGAGGATGATTGGACTAAGCCAAAGCACTTACATTGACAAAGTGCTAGCTAGGTTCAATATGATGGAAGCTAAGAGAGGCCATCTACCCATGTCACATGGCATATATCTAAGAAAGAATCAGTGTCCCAAAACATCTGATGAGCGTAGAAAGATGAGTGGAATTCCATACGCTTCGGCTATTGGATCCATCATGTATGCTATGATATGTACAAGGCTGGATGTTTCGTTCGCACTCAGTGCAACGAGCAGGTACCAGTCAGAACCAGGTGAGGCGCATTGGACTGCTGCCAAGAACATCCTAAAGTACCTGAAAAGGACTAAGGACCAGTTTCTGGTTTATGGTTGTACAGATGAGTTGATTGTTAAGGGCTATACGGACACAAGCTTTCAAACTGACAGAGATGATTTCAGATCACAGTCTGGGTTTGTGTTCTGCCTCAACGGTGGAGCAGTAAGCTGGAAAGGTGCTAAGCAAAGCACTATTGCGGATTCTACCACTGAAGCCGGTACATTGCTGCCGCAGAAGCAGCAAAGGAAGCTGTTTGGATTCGGAAGTTCATCGAAGAACTTGGTGTTGTCCCCTCCATTAAAGGACTAGTGGCTTTGTATTGCGACAATAGCGGAGCCATTACCCAGGCAAAGGAGCCTAGGAGCCACCAGAAGTTCAAGCACGTACTGCGGCGATTTCATATACTTCGAGAGATCGTTGAAAGAAAGGAAATCGAGATTTTCAAGGTTGGAACTGACGACAACGTCGCGGATCCATTGACTAAACGCAACGCACATGTAGCAACCATGGGAATCAAGCATGTTGGAGAATGGCTTTGATTTTCTAAGTATTGTTTTAGAACATCTGTTAGATCTATGTTTAAAACAATTGGTTTAACCATTTCATATTTATGAAATTTATTTATTTCATATTCATTTAATTGTGGTTTAGAATTTAATGATAAGTCCATGTGATTCAAATCATTCAAATGGGATGTCAAGATGGATTCTTTGACAAAGAAACACCCATAAGTGAACTTGAATGTTGAAGTCACAAAGGATCCCTAATCCAGGTCATTGAAAGGTGGACGACCAATGACTAATGAAGATTAGATTGCAAGTAGATTCTTAGTTCTGTTTCTTGAACTAGAGTGACTGGATAACATAATCTTTTGCATAGATACTTATTGGATCTTGTATCGGATTGACCATGAGAACACTTTAAGAGATTAAATTCATGCCATAGGTAGTTCTCATTAATGGTGATTAGAAACCGTTCCTCAGAACATGAGCGATTATGTCTGCTCGTTTGAGAATTAGTTCGTTTTGATACTAGCTAAACGTCACACCGTAAAAGGAGGCTATAAAAGCAGTTATTGGGCGTACTATGAATCAAAGTGAGTGTTCATAGATTGCAAGAATGGATTGTCCTCCAATCTTTGATAGGATATGGTGTTGTTGTGTAACAAGGCCTCTCGGAGAGTTAGACACTGTAAAATGCATGGCCGTGCTAAGAATGGTTAGGCTTAACCTTCTGCAAAAGTTTGACAGTTGAACTCTGTAATCCGAGAAACACTTCTGGACCTAATAAGGATGGCTTGGATCTTACCTTATGTTCAGTAAGTAACACTAAGCGACAAAGGAATGTGGATGCACACTTGTTTTAATGACAAGTGGGAGATTGAAGGAAATATGTCCTTCACCCAAGGTGCATTAAATCTAATACCAAGGTTCAGATTAATTGCGAACAATTAATTCAGTGAGATCAAGTGATCGGAACACCTAGCTGGAGCAATGCTTCCGATCAGTGAGTTCTAATGGATATTGAACTCACAACTTACTCTTGACTAAACCTACAAGGTCACACCAATGACACGTAACAGATCACCGGATTAAATGAATCAGAAATTCATTTAATGGCTTTTCGGGAATTAGTTGGAAACGTATTATACGATACGACCTTTGTCGGAATCGTATATCGTATCGCGAATATTCGTAAGTTGGGCGACACGAATAAATCGTATCGTACGACGGTGATTCGTCGTATACGAAACGATAAATAATATATGGGAAATATATTAAATCGCGAATAAGAAAGGCATCGGAGTTGCCGGCCCGTCGAGCCAAGCACGTAAGCGTGCAAGGCCCAACGAGCCAGCAAGTTCGCGAGCAAAGGCGAACAAGGCCAGCCCATTGGGCGCGAGCACGCAACAGCACGCAACAGCGCATCGCAGCAACGAGCGAGCAGGCCCACGGCCCAGCTACTCGGCGCGCGCGCTATGGGCTTCGGCCTGCAGTGTGTCGCTGGGCGCGGGCGTGCGGTCCGTGTTGCTTGGCGTGCACGGCTTGCTAGCCGGCCTTGCTTCTTAGCTTGGTCGGTTAGTAAGGTTATGTAAATAACCTTACAACCTAATTTCCAACTTAGCACAATTCATATTACTCAAACCCCAGAGACACAGAGAACCCTAATTCTCTCTGTGCCTCCAAAGTGAGTTCTTCCCCAAAGCAAAGTATCTTGATCAATTTTCTAAGCTACGATTCTCAAGACGGATCTGATCGTGTCGGTGAACCAAGTAGAGGAACGACAAGTGGAGTTCTTTGTTCGTGTTCGTTGACAGATTATTGTGGAAAACACGCTTTGAATGTAATTTTGCTTAATCGGTGCTTTATACATGTTTCCTGGCTTTGGGGATTGTTCAGCACATGTTATTATGTTTAACTGTATTCCCCTACATGCCCAACCCAAAGAATGCATGTGAGTTAGAAGGATATTACCGGTGATGACGTGGGAGCAAGTCCCGCAAAGAACCGTAATAACAAACGAACTCACCAAGGAGAAAAGCCGGACATGGCAAAGGTGGATGCAAAGATTTCCACATCAAGAAAGCTTGAGCCACAAAAAACATCAAAAATCAAGAAAAATTAGTATACATGGGCCAAATGGCCAACATCCACGGGTTGCCTCCCGAGAAGCGCTCTTTATAAGTCATTAGCTTGACCCCTCTTACCTCTAGTAAATACCCCGACAACGATCGCAATAGTTTGTCATATGAAATGGTAAACATTTCCAATAGTAACAAGTAGGCAAGAGTCAAATGAGATGCAAGCACAAAGTAAAGCGCAACTCTATGCCTACAAGGGGTAGGGAACCAAAAATAAGAAAAATCCAAATGAAAAACAAAAGAAATACTCCCTTCTTTTTGCTCCTTTGGTAAAGGAGAATCATTAGGATCAATGGAGGAAGAGGAATCCTCAAGCGGTGGGAGTCTTGACAAAAAGGGAAAAGAAATGGGAAATGAAGGATAAATGTTGAGTTTTCTCTTTCGGAATGGGGAATGAGGGAAGGGAGTGGGAACAAAAGATTCACAAACAACTTCGCTCATATCGCATAAAACACAAGAAATCTCAACATAAGATCCTTCATTCACTTTAAAATCTTTTTGGTTGGCACATTCACTCTTTTCCTCAATTTGAATCGATTTAAGCACTTCGAAGCAAAATGGAGCAAAAATATTTTCATCACCATCATCGATGCACTCATTCAAAGCGGAACGAGTAGGAACAAACTTTTCGATACTCAACTCCTCAATGTTATGCATCATAGGTGGCAATGTAGCCTCAAACTCATCTCTTCTCCATGAAACTTCCTTAATAGATTCTTGCAATAGGTTAGAAAGTCCCAAAAAGCCTTTTACAATTTGTTGGGGCATGACTTCAAATGAACTCAAACAAGAATCTATTCTTAGTTCTTCTTGAATTTCAAGATATTTTATGAAAGCAAGCCTCCCCAATAATGATTTTGGAGATTCAAAATTCAAAGAGCTTAGGAAATTGTAATGGAGAAAGAGAAGATCATCAAGTGAAATCGACTCATCATCTTGAGAAACAAGAGAATTTGCCATTTTTTTGGTTTTCAAAGAAAAAGAAAAAAAAATCAAAAATGAACTAGACTAGAGAACTAGAGTAAAAAATCAAACAATGATGCCATTCCCGGCAACGACGCCATTTTGATAAGGTGTTTTTCCGTCGTTGAATAGAAAATCACCTCACCAAACAAAATTTATAAAACACCTAAACTACCGGCCATATTGACTATAGCTGCAAGTATAGGGATCGTCACAAAGGAATGGATATGTTTGACTTATCAATCTATGCGTTCATAAGCTAGTTCGAATAGAATTTGAGTTTTTGAATTAAACTAATCTAAGCTAGAAATGTAAACAAATAAAGAGATTCTAGAGATTTCGGGAATCGGCAATGGAAATCGAATCAAAGAAATAACAAGGTCAAGACATTCATGAATATGCAACGACATAGTAAATAGGGGAATGAAAACTAATGACGTGCTCGCCACCTCTCGGATAGAGCACGCCAAGCAACCTATCCTATGGAAAGCTTTCGCATAATCCTAAACTAGATAAGCTTGCATATAATAGGAACTATCATTCACTTGCATGAATTAGGCTCACAATGTCTTGCCCAACCTAAATCTTACATTCCAATCTAATCCAATCAACTAGCATTTGCAACTACTACTCAATTGGTCATGGAAAATCCTTTCACTAAATCACATTTAATTACAACATCAATCATGAATTTTCCCTAAAATTCCCCAAATTCAATGCCAAAGCTTCATCCCTAACCTCTAGACTAAACTACTCAATTAGCATGATTAACATCAACATTAAACTAATATTAATCCTAATCATGAAACTAATTAAACTAATGAAGCTAATTGAAACAATAAAAATCAGAAAATTCAAACCACAAAAATTGGGGAAAAATCAGTGAAATTCAAAATATGAAACTAATTCTAGAATTTAAGCATGAAATCAAAGCATAAACGAAATTAATGAAGCAATTAAAGAACTAAAGAAATGATCAAAAAGAAAAGAAGAATTATACCTTGAATTGAAGAATTAGCATCAAACTTGAAGAACAAAATGAAGAACAAAGCTCAAAGCAAAAGGAAAGAAATCTGAAAATTAAAGCTGATTGTATTGTATTTAGAATCAAGAATTTGAGGCTAAGAATCCTTAATCCTAATCTCTAATCTAAGCCCTAAACTAATTCTAGAGAGAGAATTCTAAGCTAAGCCTAAAATCTCAAAAATCAGAAAATTACGTAAATGAAAGCCTGATGAAAAGTTGCTGCGATTTTCGATCGAATGGAGGGTCTTGTGTGGGCGCACAGATTCTGTGCGGTCGAACAAGATTCAACATTCGGTCGCACAACAATTTTAGCACATTCTGCTTGTAAACTGCAGTCTTGTTCGACCACACAGGAGCTTAAATTCGCTCGCACAACAGTTGTTCGATCGCACAGGAAAGCACTCGATCGCACAGACTACTGCGAGCTTTGCTGCGCCCACAGTTGCTATTTTGCTGCGTGTTTTGTGATGCGGCTATGCCGCTATGCCTTGGCTCTTGCAATGCTATGCCATGCTGTGGCTGCCACTATGCTAATGTACAACTGTTGGGTATACACTTCAAAGCAGCCATGTGAAGAGTCCACAAGCTGCTGGAAAGGTGAGTGCACAAGAGCCGCTGCAAGTGTTCTTGTGCATAGCTGTGAGTGAACAGCTACTGTTCGAGCTGTTGCTGGCAGAGGTGTGCTGTTGCTATCAAGACGAGCACAAGGTTGTTGTTGGCAGCTTGCACTGTGATGCTCGTGAGGCTCTTGCGTGCACTTGTGGGCAGCTTAAGTAGATTGCTTCACCTTGCAAAATCAATGAAAATCGTAGAGCATTTATTAATAATCGAAAATCAAAAATATTAATTCGTTTAACAATTTTACAAATCGTAAAACATATCACTCGTCGACAAGCATAATGACACGATATTAACACGTTAATACTCAAAACGAACCTTACGCAATGAGAATGCGCGCAAAAAGCATATTTAGAGCAAAAACGACTAAAATATGCGCAAGACGAGAAAATGTAACGATTAATGCAAAAATGCGATAAATGAACTAAAAACGATAAAACTAAGCGAAAATAATAATAAAAATCTAATAAAATGAACTAAAATCCTAAGCTAAGAGCCACATAAATGTCGCTCATCATAAATCAGCGACGCAATTGACTTACTTTAAAGATCATCAGTAATTTGCGTTGCTCAAAATTAAACTGCGACGTAAATGATAAAATTTCAGGCTAAAATTCAACAATTGCGGCGCGTGTTTAGAAGTGCGACGCAAATACAACAGCGCAAATGAAGAGTTTTCCACTAGTGCTAATTAGAGGGGAGAGGAAGATATCGGCAGATGTGTCGAGAACAATGAGGGAGTCATTAGAGGAGAGTAACTCAAGCCAAAAAATTAAGTATTATTGTCAAAATATTTTGACTATTTTTTTTATTTTTGAAAAAGTTCATGTATGGTTAAGGATTGGTTAAATATGGGTTAGTTTGCCTGGAAATTGAAGATAGACCGTAACTGATGAAGAAATAAAACATAGACCTCATATCGTGAAAACATTGATAACTTAGACCCTTTTTGTTTCCTTATCTCTTATATACCATCTTCATAACACTTTTTAACTAAAGGTGTGTTTTATTCACCTGATTTTCTCTTATTTTTTCTAAATTTATATGAACTTATTAAACTTATCTAAACTTATTTTAGTTACCCCATTCGTTTACCCATATACCCTCCTTTAGTTACCCCCTTCATTTAACATTTACCATCCTCATTTACCCTCTTGCCTTCCAACCCCAAATATAAGAACCACCCCCGGCCACCACCTCCAGCCACCACCGCCACCATCACGTCGTAGGCGACAAAATGGCCAAGTCTTTACAAGAGGGTTTTATTTTTTGTCCGGATTTTTTTTAGATATTTATTCATTTTTATCTTGTACCATAGTACATGCTTATGAATTTTAATCTTGTACATTGTACAGACTTATGTATTTTTAGCTTCGATCATGATATTGAATTATGAAGTTTAAGCTTGTACCATGGAAAGAGCTAAAACTTCATAAGCCTGTACCATTGTACAAGCTAAATATTCATAAGTCTATATTATTTAATGTTTTGATTTGTTGTTGCATTTGATTTAATGAAACCGAAAATAAAAATAGAGACTTATGAAATTTTAGTTCCTTCCATGGTACGGGTTTATGAATTTTAAGCTTGTACCATGGAAGGAGCTTAAAATGCATAAGTCTCCGCCATGGTGTGAGCATAATATGCATAAGTCTGTGAATTCACAACAGCACATTTTTTCGTTCGAATTTTTTTTTTAGAAACTTATAAATATTTAGCTTGTACCATGGTACAAACTTATAAATTTTTTTCTTGTACCATGGTAAAGACCTATGAGTTTTTAGCTTCGACTATGGTGTAGACTTATGCATTTTAAGCTCGTAGCATGGAAGGAGCTTAAAGTTCATAAGCCTATACCATGGTACAAGCTAAATATTCATAAGTTTCTATTTTTTTTTCCCGAAAAATAATAAAAAAAACCCTCTTGGAAAAAATAAGTTAGAGACTTATGAATTTTTTTGCTTCGACCATAGGGCTTATGAATTTTAAGCTCGTACCATGGAAGGAGCTTAAAATGCATAAGTCTACGCCATGGTGTGTGCTTAATATGCATAAGTCTCTACCATGTCATGAGCTTAAACTACATAAGTTTGTGGACTAAAAAATAAATTAGTTTATTTATTTATTTTATTTATTACTATTCTTATTGATAACTAAAATTACCTGGTTTTAATGGGCAGGTTCCGTTGCTAGATTTTGGAAGTGATGGTACTAATTATAATCCAAAATTCGTTACTTCTGAAATATTTCGGAGGGATGATGTTGTTGTCGAGTGGGCTAGAAACATTGATATTAGCAATGGGTTTAAGCTTGTGAAGTCCTCGTGGAAACGAGGAGAATTGTACTTGAGATGTAATCGCGGTGAAAGAAATAGAGGTAAAGGAAGAAATTTGGAAACTGTGGAACGACCAAACACAAAAACACAGGCATGTGGTTGCAAATTTCTGATTAAGGTGGCACCGTGCAAAGATGGTGAAGGTTGGAATATTATGTTAGGTTCTGACCAACGCGGAATTCACAACCATGAATTAATTACATATCGAGAGGGAAACCGGCGGATGGGCGGCCTTAGCCTAGGTGCAAAGCAACATGTTCGTGATATGTCTTCGGTTCAAGCAAGGCCAAACGTCATATTGGTGGCTGTCTAAGAATAATTCTCCGAGGAAAACCCTAACATAAGACACATCGACAATTTTAGAGATCGGATGAGAAGGAAAGATGCAAAAGGAAGAGATAGTATAAGTCAATTCCTCCATCTTGGTAAAGAGAGTGATTACTTGCAATATATTCGAGAGGAGTATCATATCGTGACACACGCATTCATGGCACACCCTACATCGGTGAAATTGCTACGCACATATCCATGGGTCATTGCCATGGATTCTACGTACAAGACGAATATGTATAAGATTCCCTTCCTTGAAATATGTGGGGTTACTCCATGTAACAAGAATTTTCTCATTGAATATGCAATTCCTGAAGGACAAGACTGCTGAAAGCTACGGGTGGGTGTTAGATAAACTGAGGTTGTTGCTTGGTAACGAGGTACATCCAACAACAATTGTGACAGATTGTGAGTTAGGCCTTATGAGACCTATTCGAGAAATCTTTCGTTGCTCCTAACACTTACTTTGTGCATGGCATATCAACAAGGACGTAGAGGCGGCTGTCGGGAATATATGTGAAAATAAAATCATGGGTGAGAGATAGAATGGAAAATGGAAGAGAATCTTGGAGGCTCCAACTAGTGCTGAGTATGATCTAGCTTTGTTGAACATGCAGGATTCTTGGCGGGATTTTCCTAAGGTTATTGATTATTTGAATGGTACATGGTTACCTCATGCGGATAAAATTGTCTTATCATGGACAAATAATGTGCTTCACTTAGAAAAGAACATTTGGTTGCGTTTTCAGTTTGGATTCTGGTGCTATTACGTCGAGCTCGAAGAAGCAAGAAACGGTGGCTCTATCATCATCAGAAGATGAATATGTAGCAGTAACTGTAGCAGCATGTCAAACAACATGGTTAAGGAAGTTACTTGCAGACTTCCAACAAGAGCAACTTGGTTCAACTGAAATTTATTGTGACAACAAAGCAACAATTGCTATGGAAAAGAATCTAGCATTCCATAGCAGAACAAAGCATATTGATACACATTGTTATTTCATTAGAGATCTTGTTGCAAAATAGTTGATAGTACTGAAGCATTGGGGAATAATGGAGCAAGTAGCTGATGTTCTGACAAAGTCCCTGTCTGTTGGCAAGCATGAGTACTTTAGGTCCAAAATAAAAGTTACTGATTTTGAGGGCAAGGGAGTGTGTTTTTCAATGCCCCAAAATTAGTGGACTAAGTGGTTAGTTGTTAGTTCCTTAGTGGAATATTAATCTCCTTGAATAAAGTAGTATCTTAGGACTGCTTAAAAGTTGCTAATCAGAATATTTAGTCAATATTTGGTGGAGTAAATCGTGGCCCATGATTACCAACTAAGTACTAGAATTTTCTATTTTCCAGCTTAAGTTTGTTATTTTAAGCCTATATAATGCTAGTTTATTCTTGAGTTAAATATATCAAAAAGTATTTTTCAAACTTTGCTTTTTACTTTACAACAAATAATCTCAAAGGTGTCTTCTGTTCGGATTCTACTGGACTACAACAACTTACAATTACGGACTTGTTGTTGCAAGAGATGGACATACCTCAACTTTCTCATTGCCACAAGGATTTCTTAAATCTTCCTTTCTTAGATAAAGAAATACGTTCGACCACGTTCTCCATTGCTAACTAATAAATCGCCGGGACTCGATGGATACTATTAGATGTTCTTCAAAGACCACTAGGGAAAAGTGGGTCATAGTGTGTGGGAGGCGGTTATAAGCTTCCTCGACACAAGATACCTTCTCAAGGAGTGGAACCATTAATTTGACACTTGTCATGATTCAGAAGCAATAAATTCCGGAAGAAGTGGGCCATTTGAGGCAGATAAGTTTGTGCAACACATTTTGTAAATGTGCCTCTAAATTCCTGACTAAGAGACTCAATCTTGTGTTACCCTCTGTGATTTTTCCTAGCCAACATGCGTTCTTGACAGACCATCATATGACAAACAACATTTTACTTATCCACGAGATAAGATTAATGATAGGAGAAGGGGGACTCCTTTGGCAGTGGTTAAAAGCGATATGAGAAAGGCTTAAGATAGAGTGCATTGGGACTTCCTCCTCAGGGTTATGCGAGCGTATAGCCTTCGGAACCATTGGATCCATATTATTAGCCAATTTATATCTACGGTGTCGTAAAAAAATTTAACCAATAGCAAGACGTTGGAACAATTTAAATCAAGACGTGGTTTACGACAAGGTGACCCGTTATCCCCCAATCTCTTCTTTTGTTGCATGCATGGATATTGACCAGTTCAAGGGAATTAAGGATACCAGAGAATGCCTAAAAATATCACATTTATTTTTTGTAGATGATGCAATGCTTTCTTCCAGGAAACTCCGCTTATTTTTCAAAACGTTCAGGCTATTGTCTCCCGATTTTGTGAAATATTGGGGCAAGAATTGAACTTGGGGAAATAACACCTTAAGGTTAGTATCAATGCGGCGCCTGAGATACTCCAAGAATTTTTTTTTTTTTTTGCATGGAACCAAAGAATGTTTTGGGGCATCACCTGGGATCACCAATTGATTTACAATGCATAAACAACAACATTTTCAATATTTAGTGGATAATATTTACAAGAAATTACATCCATAGAGTTCAATTCCATTTTCTCAACCACATAAAATTATCTTCATCATCCCGGTGTTAATTTCTATGGCTTCACACGTCTTGAATACTTTTGAGGTTCCGCTTTCGATAGCCTCCAATCGCCCCCGAGGCTTAGGTGGATTGGGAATCAATTCCATCTCTACTACGAATCGTGCTCTTCTTATAAAAAAAATGCATGGAGAATACATACTAATCCACATCTCTTGCTAGCCCAAGTATATAACAAGATATTTATTTCTCCACTCACGACAGGTACGGAGGTTGATACTAGGGGGAAAAACCTCTCTTGGGGCATAAGAAGTATAGTTAAAGCGTCTAACTTGCTACTTAAAGGGTGCGACTGGAAGGTAGGGGATGGGAATTTCATTATAGCACGGAAGGAGAGATGAGTGAAAGGGTCAATTCCCGAATATAAGTCGGAGGTCACGATAAGGAATGCCACATCTTGGAAGCTTAGCCACTTAATTTATTCTACCAACAGTAAGGGACTGGAATCATGATCACATCAATGCATGCTTTGAATTTGAGGATGCACAGAAAATAGCAGGAGTGGAACTATCGCACAATGATGGGGATGATCTCCTCTACTGGCGCTATCACAAGTTGGAGAGATTAACGGCGAAAACGACCTATGCCATGTTTTTCCCGGATGTACCACTACAATGTAGTCGAGTGTGAGGATACGATTTTACTCTGTGTTATGGGGTTTGTGTTAGGTTATAAACAATCCAATGTCATGCGTAAAAAGTATAAATTGCCAGAATCCATGTTAAATACACATAATCAGTTAGCACAATTCAAAATACGTACTTTGTGATGAGTGCCTTGCCTACCTGCTCCCAACCCGAACAAGAACATTAACGCGTGCAAAGACAACCACAGAAAATGCACATAGAAGCACGTTGTCACACTAACATGAATATGAATGTAACATGAAAAGTTCTCAGCCTAAGGTCGGTCTAACTTTTTGTATGATGCAATGGTCGGTTTAGGGTGTCACAAGGTCCTTGACTAAGAGGCGGATTCGGTAACAAGGCGCCTCCACCAAAGGGAGACGTATGTTAGCGAACGGTCTCCATGCCAATGCCGAGAGCATTGATAAATTTTAATGTTTGGTAGGCTCATAAATGATCAATCACTTTGGCTGGGAGCCGTATGGAGAATGATCAAATTGTTGCCCCCATGGATGCCCCGAATGTAGAACACATTCTTGACGTGCAAGGGTAGAAAACTTGATTTTGTATTTTCAAAAAATGCATGCAATACCTAAACACAATTGTATGAACCAATACTTGAAAAATCTACCGTTTTGGTGCTCATTCTCAAAGTTTGGGAGTGGCTCTTTCCAAAGTCAAAATTCAAGATAACTCCCATTTCGTGCACTCGAACCAAAATTGGGCAAAAAGCCACTGGCAGCTACTGCGTCAAGAGCAAGCAGCAGCGTCAGGGAAAGGTTCTACGCCTGGCGCTGGTGCTTGCGTTAGGCGCTTCATCAGGCCCGTGGCAGTTTGCTCAAAAATTGGTTTGTGCTCAAAATGCTAATTTAGGACTCCCCAGCAGAGTTGCCAGATTGTAGGGGGTTTTTTTAGTGTTATTTTTCGTATTTAGTATTATTTGTAATTTGGGCTTTGTATGTAAGTTTTAAGCATTTGATGAATCTTGTTTAAGACTCGCCAAAGATTCAAACTTGGTTTAATTTATCAAGAATGTGACCAATAGTTTTTTACTTGATTTTTGCAATCCCACCTCGTAAAGGAGAGCCAAATTCTAGGTTCACACTAGTGATGTTAATCGAATTTGAACATAGAAAACTGAAATTCAAAATATAGAAAATGCGTAAAATACCCCTACGGCTTAGGAATTTTGAACTTCGGTGGAGTCGCCACCAAACAAGTTTATGGGTCCGGTTTGGAAAAACCTTAATGACTCGGGATGAGGCATAGGACTTGAAATCGCAATAAGACTCGAGTAAGGGATCGAGACACTTATTTTTGTAGACTTGAAAAGTTGGTTCACACAAGACAAAAATCATATTCATGCATAATCCTAATAATGGCACTAAGTGTAGGTTGGTGAGCATGCATTTTTAGAACATCGAAATTGCTAATTTTGCATGTGATCACTTCGCTTTAAGTCAAATTTAGGGAGCCTAAACCGGTTATCCAAAAATCATCTTTGTTAAGCGTGATTAGAACTTATAAATTGTTGATTTAGCATGTTGGGTTATAAAAGCAGTATCGAATAAAGCAAGCATCATAATAGAAAATAAAGGTGCGGAGATAGTACAAATTATACATCACCACCTAAATAAGGACTAGGTGTTAACCAAATTTCCTAGAAGGACTAGGCGGGAAAAATAAAACGAATAGCATATGTGCGGAATTAAAATGTGCAATATTGAAATAAGTAATAAAGTAAGCAATAAAGCATAAAGAATAGAACCGGTAATGATAGAACTTGTATGAATGATATTGGAAATCCAAACGAGAGAAACTTGTTCAAGTATGACTTGGCCCCTCATGGATTCAACTTGGAAAGAATTTGACTTAGAAATGAGTTTCCTCATTAAAAAGTATCATCGATTTTGTATTTGAATATTGAAATAAAACTTGAATATTGAACTTGAACTTGAACTTGAATATAGAACTTGAATATTGAACTTGAATATTGAAATTAGGAGGCTTGGTTCGTAAAAAGATTAGACCTTTTTCATGTTAAAAGGCCTCAATTGGTTCTATTTTAAAGCGAAATTATTCCCATTTAAACATCATTTAACTTTGAATGTAGGAATTGAATATTGAACATTGAACTTTAATGGTCATGTGTTCTAATTTGGAAAAGGGTTTGCACTTTTCCAAACATCCTTGAACTTGCATTAAGTTATAGTTTTTTGAAGATTTGAATGATGATTGTTGTAAGGAACACTTTCAAGAATGAAAGCCTCAACTTACTAATCATGTTTTTTGAAAACAAAGCATAAAGATTGAAACCTGAAACTTGTAATTGGAGTATGGAAGATCATTTGAGGGGGGGCATGAAATCCCCCTAAAAATTTTACTTCTTTTTAAACATTTACTAGTTTAAGTGAGTATTAACTTCACATGAACATCATACGATTAGTAATTTCTAAATAAGAAAGGTAGGAAAATAGATTTGAAAAGTCCTCATAAATTTACCTAGATTTAGGCATATATTAATTTCTCAGCTTAGACTCCCAAATTGCTTAGGACATTAGAACATTGAAATTTTATTTGAAGAGTTTTTGTATGAGAATATTTTTTAGAGATTTTAGGTAGAATGTTGAAAGATTTGAAGCTTGAATATTGAAGGATTTGAAGATTGAATATTGAAGAGTTTCAAAATAGGCAGAGCTTCGCTGCTCGGAATTGGGTGATTCTGCCTCTCTTTATTCGTGGAAAAGGGGGGTATTTATAGGAAAAACTTCTGGGGGTATGGCTTATATGCGCCAGGCGGTGGCCCTACGCCAGACGCAAGTTCAGCTGGTACATGACAATTGTTTTTGTCATTTTGCGCGTTTTGGCGGTTTGCAAAAGATTCTCTTTGTACCTTCTCCGTCCTTTTACTTGGAGGTTAAGCCATTGATTTTTATGTATTTGAAAGATATACTTTTTAGTTGTTTCTTGGGATGTTTCTTTGGATTGATGATTTGTACGGGTTTCGCTCGGTCTTATGGGTTGGCGCCGAAATACTCGGTTTTGGGGTCGGAGCCCAAATTTGACTTTCCTTATATTATTTTAAGTGGAAAAAATCCACGGAGAATGATGGTGGCATACTTTTATTGATATTGAACTTGGATCTTGAAATTTTATTTTGGAAATGTATTTGAGCTTGGATTGTAGTCCGGCGTTAGGATCTGGACGCAAGGTTTGTATTTTTGAATTGGATGTTCGAAATAGGATTTGTATGGCTTTGAATTATGAATTGGAGTTGAGTTTTTGGAATTAGAATGTGTTTGAATTGTAATTGTGCTTACTTTAGAAATTTCACTTGAGTTTTGAATGAAAGTTCAGAATTGAATTGAATTATGTCCTTTGCAATTGGTAGCTTGCACTTAGAAATTAACCGCCCAAAACTATTGGCGGTATTGTCATTGGACTCTAGGGGATACACAAATTAGGTGTCTACACATACCTTAGGCAATTCCACATTGGAAAAATGGGGCACAAGAGGGCAAGACCTACCCCTCTCCCATAGACAATGGTACTTAAAACCTGGGGCTCCCAACCCAAGAACCTCTCAATTGAGGAAAAGAAGTTCTCTTTGACACTTGGTATGCACGACTACGAAAAATGTGGTCACCTAATGATAGAACCAAATTCATTTAGCAAAGGGAATATCTCGTCGATCTTGAACCGAATAACATGGTTACGGGTATCCAACAAACCCACGCAGCATGGACGAAATTTAAATCAAGTTTGACAAACCTGAGGGAAGCTAAGACCCCTGAGTTCATGTCTTCCAACTCCCTCTTCTCCAGCTTATTCAAGGAACTAAGCCACTCATTCATGGAATTTTCAAACATTTGAGACATTATAGAACAAAAGTGAGGAAGGGAATCAAAATTGCACTAAACAGTTCCCTCAAAGCTCAATATTTATACAAGAACGAGCATTTACGAAATTGTACCAAGCAGCATCACTTGCGCTAGGCGTAGGGCTTGCGCCAGATGCAACCTCTGCTTTAGGGGACGATTCACAATCTTTTTCTTTATGACAAAGAAGGACTCATATTCAACATCAAGTACTATATATTTCAGCAAAATGATCGTCCAATTCAAGACGGAATCTCTGAAAGCGGCAAGCCGCATACCGACAATTTTAAAAACAGTTTAAAGCATGCACACGGGTCAAATTCGGGTTTTGTATATATTTTCAAAAATAATCGTTTAGTCAAAATTGAAGTTCTAGATCAGAGTTCTAGGTCGATTCAGCATTCGCATTAGCAAGAGTTGAATATACTTTAACTTGCGCTTTTTCTATACCAAAAAACCTCAGTCAAAGAGGGGTCTTATAGTAAGTATGTACGCTAGGAAAAAATGGGCAAATATTTTCATTTTTCATGCATGAATTTACCACAAATTTCAATTCACACACAATGCGTACGAGTTTAATGCAAATCCTGCAAAAAAAATTACAAAAAAACACACACAGCAAAATATCCAAGCTGTCCAAAATATACAAAGTAAAAAATCCAAAACTCCAATTATCCAAAATACAAACCATGCAAATCCAAAAATATCAACAAAATACAAATATCTAGTACAAACAATCCATACAAATGACCAACCCGGAAAATCTAGACCTCGTTACCATGCAAGATCAATCAGAGTCATCATCAGTCACCACCACAGGCTCAACAGGTGACTTACCTCTGGTCCGACTGATATACTGCTCTAACTCCCAGTCGAGCTCTGTCCAAGGGGTAGCAAGCTCCTTCTCTGAAATCCGAAGAGTACCAGATCCCTGTCCATAAAATTTGGTGGGAAACTGCTGAGGTCCCTGCTGATGGGATAGAACTTATAGGCCTGATGGGACATAGCAAGCTGACGCTGCCTCTCAATCTCATCAAAAAGGCGCACCCTCTCCATCTCCAAGAACTGGGCCCAGGAAGACATGCCATAAGTAGGACCCCAAGGTTTTTTTTGCGCTTCACTAGCCAGCGAGGGATGGCAAACGAGATACCTCGCTGCCATGCTTCACCAACCCTTGTGCCTTGTGCGTTGCCTAGGTGGCTTGGTTGTTCTCGGGTTTCATTGCCACGTCATCTTTATCGACCAATCAGTGACGACTTTTATTTTCTTATTTTTTATTTTAGAAAATAGAAATTACAAATACATAAAGGTAATTTATTTAATTCCCTCATGCTTTATTTACTAGAATTCTTTTTCACGCTTAAATTTATTTTCTCTTCCTTCCATTGTTAAACCCTAGCTTTTTAATGTTTCAGTCATCAATCTAGAGGTATTTTTATAATTTTTCTTGTGTGAGGGGGTGGAAAAATACGGGACGGGCATTAAAAAAATGGCCTGAACGACTTTCCCCTTTGGATGTGACTATCCTATTAAGTAAATAGGAACTAATTGTGGGAATTAACCTCTTTTTACTAGTCTGTAGAAGTTGTTATTCAATTTTACAACTACATTGAAGAAAAATGAAAAAACTCGGTTATCGTGATATGCATGGAGTGGAAGCATACTTAATTCACAATGGCCATAGGTTCCCTTGTGATCCCAGTTATGGAGATCGCTCAACGTACATCCAGCGGTGTAGAGAATGAGAGTTCTGATGACGTTTACTAATACGGGGAGTGCCCAACATTAGCCCACGCGACGGTCCTTACTAGCTCAACGTGACGACAAAAAGGACATGCGTTATGCTACACTACTAATCCGAGTTGATTTTAATGCACAACTAATTAACTAAACAACGTCAAAATAATGATTTAGATTGATTCAAGGTGCTTAGCAATAAACAGGTTTGTCCAGAGATTATCTTAGTTAAGCGTGATTAATAAAACATATTAGGTGAACAGATTTATATTCTGATGAAAACAGTAAAAATATAGATTTCAGCTTATAATATAGAGTAGGCTATATTGCGGTTATCAGGAACACTAACCACTTGACTTTGCTAGCTTTCCTTTTAGCTTTCGAACTTCCTGGTAACTGACTGATTATGGGGTGAGATTCTTCCAAAGTTTCTTGTGTTTAGGCTAGGGATTTGGTCAGAACTTCGGCAATATTTGGACTAGATCGAGCAGTCGTGCGGGCTAGAGTCTTCTTAACAGTGTGTTGATACGACAAACGACCGAAAATACGGGACAGAGAGAAGCTTTGGTCGGTACTCAAGCTTAGGTTATTATGTGGGGATTGTGTGTGTTCTTCTCCGGATTTCAAAGGGTCTATATATAGTGGTAACAGGCCGGAATGAGATAGATACTGGAAGAGATAGAAGTTCACTGAAATGCATCCAGCAGCGCTAGAATATTTTAGCGCTCTAATTAGGAGCGCTATTATCTTCTTGCGCTGGAAAAGGAAGCGCCAGATCTGATTTGCGCTGAGTCATTGACAACTGTTTAAAACTTTATCTTTGTCGTGATTGGATGAGAACCAAACTGTAGCGCCAGAATATCCTGGCGCTGGCTTTGGTGTGCTGGAATATTTGTGGCGCATGTGTGCCTAGCACTAGAAAATTCCAGCGATGGTGTTTCACTTCCACCTTTACAGTTTTATCTGATTTTCTCCGAATCTTATTTCTCACTCCCGGTTTTATCTCTTTTAAAGATATTGGTTGGAATGCAAATCTTATCTTTTCTTCAAGGAATAATTGTAATGCAATGCAATCACTTGAAAACTTATCTTATACGGTTACCATTCTGGGCAGCGGTAAAGCATAGCAGTTACTATAAATGAAAATATGGTTTTGGGGATTGTCAGTCAGTCACAGGTTGTTCATCGCATGTTCAGGAAATCTTAGTCAAGTAGTGTTTTGTTTCATCATCGAACACACTGCTGCGGGCCTAGGGAAAAATGTAGGCGTCTACATCTTGCTTTAATTCTTCGTTATTATATTGGTTCATTAAATTAATTATTCCTTTAATTAACAAATTCATGTTTATTTTTACTTTCATGCCTGTTAATTCAATTATGAGTGAGTAATCGTTTTATAGGGCTAAGTAAGGGAAGCCATGTTTATACCATGATTGTTATGTGTTAAAGTTTGTAAATTTATAGATTATGTTTGAGTAATTCCAATTGATTTGTTCTTAATTGTTGATTCATGTAATTGGCCAATATCGTGGATTGATTATCTAGCTAATAGGAACTAGAATTGAAAGATCATATTCTTAGAGGCTTGGTGCAATAGGCAATTCTGATTATGTTAGCGACCGTACTGCATATGTTGGATTGAAAGTGTTAAGACCTGACCATAGGATTAGCATATACTTTAATCAGTCAGCCTAGTTTATTCATTATCGGATTGATTTGCGTTCTTGGATTTGTATAATCATGGTGGACCGAACATACGCACTAGACTTTTAATTCATTGTTAATTATACATTTATATTATTGTTTTGGTTTCATTAGTTTATAAACAAAAATTTACACTTCGTTTATTAAAATATTTTATAATAATTGGGCAAAAACTAATAGAACTTGTCTCCCTATGGGATCGACCCGTATTTGCTAGGTATCTGCTAACAACAGACGTCGTGCCCTTGCGGTATCACTTTTTAATTCATCATCATCTTGACACAGTGCCTCTTCACCAAGTAGATCGCCACTATACATCAAGCGGTGCACCCTTTGGCGAGGAGGCTGCACATACAATTCAAGATTCAATTTCTAATATACAAATAGAAAATATGGTAATTCAAAGATCGACGAATACTCACAGCTATAAAATGATCAAGAATGACATTGGCAGCCATCCACTATGAACGAGGTACCGCAAGAACCGGAACATCTTCCTGCCTCCCCTCATCATCTATACAGCGGAGAACTCTGTCAGCGTAAGGGATATCGTCAGGGTCAGCCTCCTTAATCTGCAAACAGGTGAACACGATCAGGCAATACAAATGGTCAATTCAATCAAGGCAAGTACAAATATACAAAGTACAAAATTCAAAACTCAAGTTTCAAGCTTATCGGTGCCACAAAGCGAACTAACAGAGCATTCCTAGGCAGAAAATCCTTATAACGAGCTTTCCTATCTACAAAATCCTCCCAAGAAAGACAGAGCGAGTCAGCGTCATCCCGGTGTAGAGCTTTCACATAAGCCTTCTCCGCACTAGAGGCATACCATACAGGGATATGCTGGTATGCTGGTACAAGAGGAACTAGTGGGTCGGCAGAGATATGCGGGTGAACAACTCCCTAACCCAAATACCATACAGGGAGATAGACCACCGAGATGACCACCCTCCGGTTAGTCAGGAAGCGGTGCCGAGCTGCCGAATCTAGCGTGGGCACCCCATTAAAAGGGCGAAATACAACCTACAACAGCAAGCAAGCTTAGTCTACCTACATACGAAGTTCAACACTTCTCAAAACACAATCATACATCCCTAACACGGGTACTCCGCAAAGACTTGCGGGATAAATGCATGGAAGTGCTAGTGCGCTCCGCTCCAGCCCACAAAGCAGCAAACGTGTAAGTCGCACCATGAGGGCGAGCAGGCGCCAAGCCAGGAAAATGCTCATACGCCCAGATCTGTCAAAAGTAGGGAACCAGTCAACCCTACAAATCAAAATGCAAATACAAAATCCTAAGCCAAAGGAGTCGTGAATACCTCCAGCAACATCCACAAGGCGGCGATGCCTACCGGTCCATCAAAGTAGTCCTCGAGGCATTCTTCAGCTTGTACAAAAGGTGGATGTATGCCAAGCTACCCCATATTAGCCCCTAGACAGATCCCAGATCCCTCAAAGGCTCTAAGTGGCGTGCCAACACACAGCTACCCTGGCCTGGAATAATCATTTGACAGACATGTATGAGCAAGAACAATCGAACCCTCTGCTCTGTCGTAGTACCTGGTAGCTCGACACCAGGCAATATCTTTATCAACGGGCAAGAAGCCTCGGTTGTCGCAACGGGCCCAATTAAATCCTGAACATCGGCGCTAGCCCATCTCAAACCACTACCAAATCAGTTTTCCCTCTCATAGAAAGGGAGCCCGGTAATCATAGCAAAATCAAAGGGAGTGATCGTGATCTCTCCCAAGCGCATGTGAAATGTACAAGTGGTGTCCAACCACCACTCCAAAATAACCTGCAACCACGCCTTGATGTCGGTATTTCCCTCAAAGCCCTGAATCGCATCATAGAACAGGGAAAAGCCATACTGCTCCCACGGAGCTCTCGTATCATCACGTTCCTTGATATGCTTGAAGTCCCTCATGAGCTCTTCCCGAGACCAAAATACTCGGATGTCTACTTCCTCAATCTATAAAAAATAGGAAAATCAGTACAAAATAAGAAAGTTCCAAAAGCAAGGGCTAAATAGAGTACAAAAATCATACCACACCCATGGGCGGTCGGTGAGACAAATGGTGCGTTCAGTTGAACACCAGGTCCTCCGGTCTCCAGCCCCGATTATTGCAAGGGATCTTATTTAGAGGAGAAGATCTTCGATAGGTATCTCCTCCAGCTCCCCTACCTCAGTATCAGAGGCATCCTCCTCGGCAGCCCGACTAGTCGAACTTTCGAGCATCTTCCTTCAAGTGCCACGAAGAGGCTTGCTGAAATTCAAAATGCAACATTAAAAGTCAATCATGGGGGTTATCTTATACTGGATCACTCTATTTCAAACCTATTATCCCCAGTGGCGGTCCAAATTAGCCAGGGACTCTCATTCCAGAAGTCTATTTAGAGCCTACACCAACACCCAGGCTATCTGTGCCTAAGAAATTGCTCAAATCTACATCAATATTTGGGCTATCCAAAGCCTGTCATTCCCCTAGCAAGACCCTTTGAGGTCTATATTAAAAAAACAACCATTCAAGGCCTCTATACAAAATTGAAGTTCTATGCTCTCTAACGGTTATGCCACGCAGGGCATCTACAATCCCAAGTGCAAATGTGAAATACAAGATACAAGATTCCAGTTCTGAGTTCCAACAGTTCAATTACTTACAATTTCCATACAATTTCCAATACAAAGTCAAAAGGTATAGCACCTACTACTATCAATATTTCAACATTTCAAGATACAAGTATACCATCAACATTTTCCAACATACCAATCCCGTAGGTATGAATGGCCTCCCCTCAAAAGTGGTCAAAAATCCAACATTTTTCGAATCTACACACAAAATCAAGAGCCCTTCATTATACCTACCCAAGGGAGCAACATTTCTAGACCTCATGCATACAAAAACAATTCAAAAGTACAAGAAACAATCCTACACGTACTCCTAAGGTAATCTCAAAAGCAAAAAGCTTGAATTACTTGCATGGATTCATATAGAGGCAAAGAGCAAGAACAAAGCAAGAGCCGAAGAAAACCAAAAATTTGAGAGCACTTGAAATATGGTGAAGTAAAGGAGGAACTCGACCAAACTCCCAAAGGAGTATATAAGCTACAATTGCACCAGATGCAGGGCCTGCGCCAAGCGCAGCTTATGCTGCACGCACATCCAGGAATCTCCACGCGGTCCTTCGCACTGATTGTACGTACTTTGCTGCTACATTTTTCTGCACCAGGCATCAAAAATCAAGTCAAAGTCCTTTCCGGCAGATATGGGTGTTCGTCTATTTCAACGACAAAGGCAGATAAGTATTTCATGCATCCAAGCTCCGAAAAATAAACGGAATTAGGCAAAATACTCCTATCGAACTCAAGCTCCGGGAAAATTAAGAAACACATAAAAGATCAAAAAATAATTCCCACTAGATATTTAAACACCATTCCCTAGTAGATTAAGGCAAATAAGTCCCAAGCGGCATTTCAAGCAAGTTCAAGCGCCCAACGGACTCGTCCCAGGGTATTCAAAATTCAAAAAAGCATTCAAAATTTTCGATGCAAAGCTTCGTTCTAAACAAAGTTCGGAGAAGTTCAAAACCATACAAGATCCGAGTCATCACGCCAGTCAAAAGGCAGACTAAACCAGTATTATTTTCTAACACTTGTTTTATGCAAGTACTGGAGTACAAAGATTGATCTTGATTGCAAAACATCTAGACTGTTCTCCGTCCAATTTAAAAAACTTTGACTTTCGGTTTCCTAACCGTACGCTCAGTCAAAGTGGGGGCTTCTGTAGACACCTAATTTGTGTCTTCCTTTAGGGCCAATGACGAAACCGTTAGCCTAGATTCAAGGTTGGTGCAACTCTGAGTGGAAGTCCCAATTGCTAAAGTACAAAGAAATTATTCTAACTCCAAACATCCAAAATCCAATTCCCAAGTAAGTTCCTATCCCTGAACTTGGTACAAAATTCATTTCCCAAAATACAACTCTAAAATCCAAATACATCTCTCAAAACGGATACCACCATTGGTCTCCAAAGCCTATTTCCAATCAAAATACCATTAAGTAATCCAAATTTGGGTGTCGACCCATAAAATCGAGCATCCTAAGTTCCGACCTATAAAACTGGAATCAATTTCAAATATGGAGCTTATTAAAGAAGAGACTTTTAACGCGGAAGTTCTAATCTTTAAGAGTTTAGCCTGCTAATTTCAATATTCAAGTTCAATATTCAAGTTATATATTCAAGTTGAAGTTCAATATTCAAGTTTTATTTCAATATTCAAGTACAAAATCAATGATACTTTTTACTGAGAAAACTCATTTCAAAGTTATATTCTTTCAAAGTTGGATCATTGAGGGGACAAGTCATACTTGAACAAGTGTCTCTTGTTTGGATTTCCAACATCATTGCAATTTCAATACTTTATTGCTTACTTCATTGCTTATTTCAGTATTGCACTTTTAAACTCTGCACCTTTCAGTTCCGCAACTTTAAATTCCGCACCTTTACTATTCATTCGGTTTACACCTAGTCCTTTTTCTAGGTGGTAATCTTTACTTTTCCGCACATTCTTTTCTATTGTGATGTTTTGCTTTATGTGTTATTGCTTTCATCACTCAACATGCTAAATCAACAATTTACAAGTTCTAATCACGCTTAACAAGTATATTTTTTGGATAACCGAACTAGGTTCCCTAAATTGTACTTAAAGTAAAGTGATCACATACAAAGTAGCAATTTCTATGTTCTTAAAATTCATGCTCCCCGACCTAAACTTAGTGCCTTGATTAGGATTATGCAATAAAATAATTCCTGTCTTATTTTAACCAACTTGTCAAATCAAATCAAATAAGTGTCTTATTCCCTTACCCGAGTCTCAATCGGTTTCAAGTCCTAGTCTTATCCCGACTCACTTTTGATCTTTCCAAACCAGACCCATAAAGTTGTTTGGTGGCGACTCCGTCGAAACCTAATATTCAATAAACTTAGGGGTAGTTTCTAGCATATTTCATGTAATTTGGATTTCCTATTTTCTAACTGCTCCAATCAATTTATATCACCAAGTTCAACCTTTGAATTCGACTCCCCTTTTGGAGTGGTATTGCAAAAATCAAGTCGAATACAAGCTTTTTGCTTCTTGATTTTTATTGACCAAGTTTGAGTTCTTGACATGTACTAAATGGGACATGTCAAGGTCCCAAAACTTGCATTTACAAAATCCGAAATACAAATATCCGAATTTCTAAAGAAACAAGGCACATATATAAAAAAAATTCCCTACTGCAAGTAAAGTCGAAGCCCATGCGAACGTGTTTGACCACAACGACCTTAGGTTCCATTGTGATCCATGATGTGGAGATCTCTCAATGTACATCCGCAGAGTAGGGATTGAGGGTTCGGGAGATATTTACTAATACAGGGAGTGCCCAACATTAGCCCATAAGGGGGTCCTTACTAGTTCAATGCAACGACGAAAGGGACATGCGTTAGGCTAAATTACTAATTTGTATTGATTTTAATGCACATATAATATCTAACGATCATCAAAATAATCATTTAGATTGATTAAAGGTGCTCAACATCACTTGTTTATCAAGATATTACCTTATTAGGCGTGAGTAATATAGCAGATTATGTGAACAGATTTATAATGGTGATGAAAGTAGTAAAAAATGTATATTTGCATGTTACAATATAGTTTTGGATATATTGTGATTCTCATGAACACATACCACTTGTACTTGCTAGATTTCCTTTTCTGTTTAGAACTTCCCGACAACTAACTGATTGTTCCTCATTTCTGGTGCGATTCCTCCAAAGTATCCCCTTAGATTCCTTAGTTTAGGGTAAAGAATTAGCTATAACTTCGGCAGTGAATGGGATGGTTTGAGTGTTTAGACGGACAGAGGCTTGATAACAAGAGTTAACACGGAGGGACATATTAAAGCTTCGGTTAATACTTAAGCTTAAGGGGTGTGGCGCTAATTGTTGAATATTTGGTACCGATTTCTAGAGTTAAGAGGGTTGTATTTATAGTGCAAATGGCCGAATAAAGATAGACGTTTGAAGAGATTGAATCCACTAAAACTGCAAAGCCAACGCTAGAAAATTATAGCGCTCGCCTGACAAGCGCTGGAAATTAACATCGCTGGTAAGGATGCATCAAATGTGTTATACTCTGAGTCAGCGACAACTTATTCTAGAATTCTATCCGTGCCATGATTGGGCGAGAACCAAATTATAGCGCCTCAAAAGAGTGGCGTAGGTGTTGGTTCTCTAGAAATAAACGCGCGTGTGTGCCACGCGCTAGAAGTTTCTAACGCTGGTAAATTCTATCCACGCGTTTTTCTAGATTCTTTCGGTTTATTTCGGATTTTATCTCTTTCAATGTTTTATCTCTTCTATGATATTAGTTGAAGTGCAACTCTTATCTTTTTCAAAGGAATAATTGTAGTGCAACGTAATCTCCTCGAATATCTATCTTATGCGGTTGTCATATCTAATAGTTGTTCAGCATGACAATTACTATTAATGGATTGCAACATCACAACAAAAAAAATGTTGTTGGCTCAGTGGTTTTTAGGCTTTGATTAAGCCATACTCCTTACTAGAGGAAGTGGGTTACATTACACAGCTGAGAAAATGTTAACATTTATTTGTTTTCTTTTCTTTTGATTTATATATTCCTTTTATTTACGCTATTTTATGCATGTTAATTGTTTCTTTTACTTCTCTTTCATTATTAAATATCTTTTGGTTTTTAATCCCTTTTCTAATATTTTAGTTTTTTGTATCTGCTAATAATTCACTTATTAAAATACGTTCTTTTCACCTTATTTAAAAAAAGTTTTATGTCCAATAATAAGCTATTTGATAATTTGCTAGCTATCAGATTCTACATGATTAATAAGTTTATTTAGGGCTTAGAAGTTCTAATAAGGGCTTACCAGTTCACTTTCTCAAGTTTGCTTTCTTGCAATTAGATATCAGGTTCTTGCCAACGCAATGTTCAGCTATTTACAAAAAATATTCATCTACTAATTCATGTCCATGCATTTGAAGACAAACATATTTTGTGTGTTTTTACCTAAACCAATTATACAAATACTTATTAAATTTTTTTTTTTCTAATTAAATTTTAAAAGCAACTAATTAACGATCCTTATATTTTCTTCAAATTCGGATAAGTTTTTATTTTGTTGACAAAGGTACAAAAGAGACTAGTCCTAAATCCCCCTCTTTCTATTTAAAAATAGTAGCATAATTTTTACTTTTCTTTCTTAGCAACATTGTTCATCACTTCATCTACGAAGTATTAGTTACTTTGACAATTTATCATCATTCTAAACAATAATGTGGTTATAAAAAGTAGTAGTATTGCATAAAGATGTTCTAGCATCTCGCTTAAGATCATTCCATAAGTATGTTTTAGTTTCTACTTTATTCCTATTATGGTAATGAAAACAGTATACGTACTTTACCCTTCTTTACCCTCCCACATAAGTCCACTTTATCTATAATAATATTCATTGGTATACAAACTTGATCGAATCAAAACTTTATTTGTACTTAAGAATTAATAATGTGAATTGAAGAAGAATAAATATATTACAATCTCAATCAAGATTCATAAATATTCATAAAATTTGTTTGTATGTGCGCGCGGCTCCTCTTAGTACTAAGTATTAGGATTTAGGCTGCCTCGTGTTAGAGAGACTAATCATGTATATGCACATGGAATAAAGAGCTGCTCCCCAAATCCTAATTATGTACTACGTACATACTTCCATTAATCATGTATGTTACTCAGAAACTTAGACTAATTATATACGTAGTATGTCAATTACGAATCAATTCAAGATCAGGATTATAAGGGGAATTCAATTATGTCAGAACATACGATCTTGCATGGATTTTTTATTTCATCTCATAATATTACAAAACCAATACTTTCAATCCTCAAACCAGTTTAAGGTGGCCTAATTTTCATTTATCTGCTGATTTTATTTATATGTAAATTAGTTTTATTTTTTCTTGAATTAATCTTCTCTGGATTTCTATACTTTACTAAATTTAATTTATTTGAATTTATCTTTCCTTTTACAAGTGAAAATTAAATGAAAATTAGGGATTACATAAAATTTTCAATTATACTTGTACTACGTATATTTTTCCTTCTTTTAATTAAATAGGAAAAATTGAGATGAATAATCTCAACTTTCACTCATTTTCTAAAAATAATCCCAACTTTGGATTATTTTTGGATAATCCAAACTTTTGGGGTTACTTTCTTGTTATTAATAAACCATTTTGGATCTATTGTACATCGGCAAATTGATTTTTTAGATTATTTTAAGAAAATCTACCCGGAAGTTGAGATTATTCCAAAATAATCCAATGTTGGGATTCTTTTGAGAAGATGAGTGGAAATTGGGATTATTTATTTCAATTTTTCCTAATTAAATATGTCACAAATTCTTATTAAAACTGGTGTACAACAAATATGGTAAGACGGAGAGGTAAAATTAACTTAAAATGTTCAAAAGTTACCCTATATAATGTAAAATTTATCTATTATTTAGTGAAAACTGTTTTTGTCCCACAAATTGAGAATGTGAAAGAGAAATTCCTAAAATATGACTTTCCAAAAGCTTCGCATAAGCGTTTAAAATTGTCTTACCGCAATATCCTCTACCTTTGACAATTTCCTTAGCTCACAAAATTATTCTTTTAACAGTAGCTTTTCGGTAAGACCGCCTTACGGCGCGTGTAGGAAAGACCGGGTGAACAAACCACGCGCGCGTGGACTCACGCGCTATATAAAAAGAAAATATTTCTCTCTCCTCTCATTTTCTGCAAACACGGACTTATTCTTTGCTTCTCTCATCCTTCTCTCTGAAACCCTAATCTCTGGCTTCTCCTCAAAATCTCCTCCACCAAGAAGATCGAATCTCCAAACCACCTACACCATGTGGCCGTCAACTGGAGCAGCCGAAACGCTGTCGATCTCTCTCCTCTCTTCTCAGTGTTCTATGCTTCCTTTCTCGACGGAGAAGACAACCATCACCACCATCATACTCGTCGTTGCCGCCTACCTTTCTCCCTCTTCGAATAGTCAAACTCACCGGTGATCTCCATCGTCCAAGTATCTGAATAAGTATTTTAATTTGGATTATGATTTTGTAATTTAGGTTTTTGATTTAGGTTATTTTAATAATTTGTATTTTGGATAGATCGTGTTCTTGGATCTACCAATTGTGCTGAATTTAGGTTTTTTATTTCCCTCTGATTCGTTGCGGTGGTTGTGGTTTTTAATTTTGTTGAATTTAGTCTCGCCACCCATCACCGGTGGATTCGCTGATGGTGAATTAGGCGGCGGCAAGGAAGTCGGAGGGAGGAATGGAGTCACAAGCCTCTAGTAGATGTAGTTTAGAAATTTGAAGTACTCCTGTAGTTTTTTTGTATAAATTTTTGTTTTAGTTATAAATTTTTTATATTCAGTTATGAAATTAAAGTGCTTTAGTTATCTTTTTGCATTTTATTTTTGGTTATAAGCAACAAATTATCAATGTCTTTTGATGTCAGATTTCTGAATATGTGAGATTTGATTTAATAGATGAAGTTATACATTTATATTCAAAAAATCTTAAATAAAACTTCGAAAATATTAACTAACTAAAACTCAAAACAATTTAACTAAAACGCAAAACAAAGAAACTAATACCGCTGAAACCTTGACTAAAGCTCAAAAAAATTTAACTAATACTTTTTTTAAAAAAAAACTAAAAATATGTAACTAGAACTCTTTTTTTTTTTTTTTTTTTTTAAAATCCTAACTAAAACGTCAAAAACCATAACTAAAACTTGAAAAATCCTAACTAAAAACTCAGAAAATCGTAATTGGTTTCATTGCTTTAACTAAATCGTTCCATTGCTTAATCAATTGGTTCTATTGCTTTAACTAAATCGTTTCATTATTTAACTAATTGAATTTCAAACTTAACTAATTGGTTCAATTGTTTAACTAATTGAATTTCAGGATTAACTAATTGGTTTCATTGCTTTAACTAAATCGTTTCATTGCTTAACTAATTGGTTTTATTGCTTAACTAATTGGTTTTATTGCTTAACTAATTGGTTCAATTGCTTAACTAATTGAATTTCAGGATTAACTAATTGTTTTCATTGCTTTAACTAAATCGTTTCGTTGCTTAACTAATTGGTTTTATTGCTTAATTAACTAATTGAATTTCAAACTTAACTAATTGGTTCGATTGCTTAACTAATTGAATTTCAGGCTTAACTATTTGGTTTCTTTGCTTTAACTAAATCGTTCCATTGCTTAACCAATTGGTTTCATTGCTTAACTAATATGTTACATTACTTGACTAATTGAATTTCATGTTTAACTAATTAGTTTCGTGCTTAACTGATTGATTTCATTGCTTCACTAATTAGTTTCATTGCATAACTAATTGATTCAATTGTGTAACTAATGGTTTCATTGATTAATTAATTGAATTTCAAACTTAACTAATTGGTCCAATTGGTTAACTAATTGAATTTCTTGCTTAACTAATTGGTTTCATTGCTTAACTAATAGGTTACATTGTTTGACTTATTGAATTTCAAGGTTCACTAATTAGTTACATTGCTTAACTAATTGGTTTCATTGCTTCACTAATTAGTTCCATTGCTTAACTAAGTGGTTCTGTTGCTTAACTAATTGAATTTCAAGCCCAACTAAATGGTTTCATTGCTTAACTAAATGGTTTCATTGCTTAACTAATTGGTTTTATTTCTTAACTAATTAAATTCCAGAGTTAACAAATATACTTATTGATTTCGTTGCTTAACTATGAGTGTCGTTGCCTAACTAATTGGTTTCAGTGCTTAACTAATTGGTTTCATTGCGTAACTAAATAATCATATTGCTTAACTTATTAATGCCATTGCTTAACTACTTGGTTTTATTGCTTAACTAATTGATTTTATTGTTTAACTAATTAATTTTATTGTTTAACTAATTATTTCAAGTGTTTAACTAATTCAATTTCAGGCTCTCTATTGGTTAACTAATTGGTTCTATTGCGTAATTAATTAATTCAATTATTTAACTAATTTCTTTGCATTTTGTAACTTAAATAAAGCCCTGAAATTGATTGTCTGAACCTCAAAAATACATAAATAAAACTCAAAAGTTATAACTAAAACCAAGAAAGTCATAACTAAAAGTACAAAAATCTTAACTAAAACTCAGAAAACCAACAAAATATTTATTAACTAAAATAAAATTATTCTAAACTAATTTTTTTTAAACTTTAACTAAAAGGAAATACAGCATGACTAAAACATAGTTATGTAAAACAATAAATAACTAAAACGATTTATTTCTTAACTAAATACAACAAAAAATATACCTAAAACAATAACCGAGATAACCGTAACTAAACCATTTAATTTATTAACTAAATACAACTAAAATATAACTAAAACAATAGAATTCTTGACTAAAACGAAAATAAATCTGACAACACCACCAACCAAAACTAAAACCTAGATCGCTGCCTCACTTAGCAGAGCTGCAATCGGAGATACGAGGAGCGACATTTTCGAAGTTGGCGTTGCCAGAGAGAATGTCATCGCGAACACATTGCAGATTCTAGGATGCAGGAAGCCTTTAACTTGCTGATTTGTAGACATTTTCTTAGATTTCTTGAGCTGCTATTGACGATGATGATTGCGCTTCTCTTTCTATCTGTTTCTATCTCCTCCGCCTTGATCGTCGTCGTTCGAACCAATTTCAGCTACATCAATCAAATTCAATTTCTAAGTAATTAACATTTTATCGGATAAAATGAGCAAGGAAAATCAAGAGAAGAGAGAAAATCCTTGAGAGAACAACAGACCTCTGGTCCTTTCTTTCACATCCCGTCGGCCATCGTCGCTTTCGAACACCTACGGCAGGAGCACCACCAAAACTTGTCGTTGCTCAACGCCGCTTGCCTTGCCGATTCACCGATCTAGCTCTTTTTCGCGTCCGCATCCACCACAACGACGAATAACATGCCACCATGCCACCACAAGCCACCACTAAGCCATCGCCGAATCTTCAGCGCCGCCATACCAGGCATCGGAGGAGAGAGGAGGCGGCGGTTTGGAAGAGATCGGCGTAGCAAATCGTGACCTACCTATCCGTGGTTGTGCCTCACAGCCGGGAAATTAGGGTTTGAGGAGAGAGAAAGAAGAAGGTTGTTTAGGAGAGAGAGAGGGGGAGGCAGACACTCGTTGGGGAGAGAGAGAAACGAATGGGTTTTCAAATGTGGTGAAAAGCAGCTTCTTTATTAGATCCGAAAATTAAAACCCATGACCCGTACCCGCGTGTGTTAACCCGCGAAAATTTGAAACCCAATTCAATAATAAGGTGGTCTTTCCTGTAAGACCGTCTTTTATAAAAGTTTGTATTCTTTTAAAATCACTAATAATGTATAAAGCTTATTATGTAACCCTTTAAAATGTTCATCCATCACTTTTTTATAATATAAAAAGTTAATCAAAACATGTTAAAAGTTACAAAAATTAGGGTACATGTTATCCCGATGCATATTGTGAACCTAATGCCACTACAAAAACTTGTATCTTTTGTGACAACCTAATAACGACGGGTAAAAATCCCGTCGCAAAAGGGCTTTTGCGACGGGAATAACAACCCAACAAAGACGGGAACGACCGTCACAAATGTCTTTTACGACGGGTTAACGACGGGATTTTCCATTAACGACGACCCCCTTTTATGACGGGTTCGCGACGGAAAATCCTGTCGTTAATCAACAATTATCGACCTTTAGCGACGGGATTTCCCGTCCTTAATAGTATAATTTCTTGTAGTGTGCGTGCTTATAAGTTTATAACAAAAACGATTTTTAATTTTGATTTATAATTACATGACGTACATATATAGCAATTAAATTCATAATGCCTCTTTTTATGGAGTATGTAAAATTATATATGTTTTATAGTTGAGTTGCATTCAATTTATCTTCAATTACTCCATAGCTATTATCATTATAAAAAAATTATAAACAATATTTAACTTAATCATGTATTCATATATTTAACTTAGAATAAATAGTAAAATATTCCACTTATAATGTGCGCGTACAACCGTACATTGAAACCTTATTCATGTTCGTTGGTCACCGGCGGACCCAGTAATTGGGCCCTGGAGAGGCACGTGCCCCACCATTATTTGCAAAATCAATTAATAGCTATACAAACTTTGCGTGCAACTTTACAACTATAAACATGTGTTGTCTTAGTGGTTTAAGGTGAGCATGGATCGGGTACCCGAACCAATAACATATATGATTGGGTAACCGATAACTAATAATGCGAAAATTGATATTTATGAACCGAATCGTTAGCTTCGGGTACCCGAAAATTTTTGTATCGGATATCGGGTACCCGTTATGATATCCAATTAGAAAAAATACACTTTATAACTAGATTATTGTAATATTTCAACACTAAATACCAACATTAGCACATGATTTTGACTACATTACTAATGATATTACAATTTACTACAATTATACATTGATATTAATATTTAGGATTTTAAGTTGTTGGAAAAAATATTTAAATTGAGGAAAAACATAAAAAACAGCTTATATCGGATCGTTATCGGGTACCCGTTATTTATAAAACGATATCCTTAACCATATCCAATGACCGGATTTTGTAACGGGTACCCGAACATATAGCATATCGGTTCAGGTAACCACTTTTTCAAATCGGATATCGGTTCAGGTTCCGACTTTTTAGTTTTCGGATAGTTTTACTCAACCCTGATTTGGGCTTCATTTAAAGCGTAATACTTTCCTGTTTGCTCCACTTCTCTTTGATTTATTTATTTTTTGTTTTTATCCCTTTCCTGTTCTTATTTGTTTTCCATTTCTCTTTACTTTTTCTATTTACGTTTTCCAAATTTGTGCAACAAAATAAATAAATTAATATATTTTTTATTGTACAATTAATCTTTTTTGTGATGCACTGTTGTACAGTTGTATTAGCGTTGTAGGACCCCAAGTTATGGTCCGGAGCATTGATTCCCCATAACGAATAGGTTAGCTCCAGCCAAGAAAGGCATGGGAGTCTTTGGGCATTGCTTTCTTCTCTTATTCCATTTCTAGTTGGATGAAAAAAGTTCTCCTAGGATTTCTCAATGAGCGAGCACTAAAACAAGAGTTTTGCCGGGCATGGAAGGCCATGAACCCTCGTAAATTTGACACCAATACAATTGTATGCCAAAAAGGGAGATTTTCTTCGCTGAAGCAAGAGATCCGGATATAATTAATGGCCAAGTGGTTGAAAATTTTAGTTTAGTTTTAATTAGTGATCCGGATAGAATTAATTATCTGTTGTAATTTAGTTTTAGGGCTATGGTATTGAACTTTTGTTTTCTAACGTTAGAAAAATTTGAGCCTACATGTTATTTTTATTTTATTTTTTTTACAAGGTAAGAAGAATAGTACATTAGGAGCCCCTCCGCACGAGGAGTTCTCCTAAGTAATCACTATCTAAAATGGAAATTAACTGGGGACTATTATAAGCTTCAATACACATGGTGCTGCTAACTAGGTGACCCACATTTGCTATCCAATCTGCTGCTCGATTAGCTTCTCTGTATACGTGCTTGATATTCCAAGTGTCGAAACTTTTGATTATTTCCAGGATATCTTGAAAGACAAAATGGAGTTTCCACGGGGTTTTCCACTTTCCTTTAACTACGTTGATAATAACCATCATATTGTCTCCTTCAATGTGAAGTTAAAAATTCGAGCCTACATGTTATTAACACTACCCAAATCAAGTGTTAAAAATTATACGTATGAAGTTATTTCGAAATAACTAAAAATGAGGATTAGTTTACTTCAATTTTAAAGTAATATTTAGTTGAAGCCTTGAGGGTGCCCTACCCATCTTTAATTGCTAGATCCGCCACTAGGTGTACATAATATATTCATCAGGTGAACAATGAGTTGTCACTAAGCATTATGCATCTAGTATAATCCAAATTGTGTATATTTCCAGTCGTATCAATACAGATTTGGGGGTTTAGATGAATCAATGATTTTAAATCAGGTAATTTGGAGCAAAATAAATCCAAAATAAATTTATAATTTAAGTACTTGGTAATGGTTAGTCAATTGCATCCCCTCTTCCCCTTGACAAACATAATATACCATTCATAAGATAAACTTCTTTCCATTATTTATGTCAGTATTTTTTATAATTCAACAATATTTGTCCATACTCCAATTAAAGACATTTATTTGAACCACTTTTATTTATTTTTTGTGTTGTTAAAATCTTCCCAAATCAAGAAAACTTGTAATGTTTGAACAACCAATTAAAAAGCATCTGACAAATCACATGATGATCATAATTTATACCTGCGCAGCACAAAATCTTTGCATAATCTTGATCAATTTTTATTTTATGATATCACATTCGGTTTATTCCGTTACTCTATTAACTCCTTTTGTTGTTTTCCTCCTTTAATAACACAACCTACTTATTTACTTTTACAGATGCGATCTCAATTAGACACTCTAGCTTCATCAAATGCATGTCGGTCAGCAGGTTCGGTCCTGATATTTTAAGGGCTCTAAGCAAAATAAGGGATTGGGACCCTTTCCAAAATGATGTAGTACTTCTTTAACTGAAATAATAACAAATTTTTTTTGTTAAATCCATTATATTGTTGAATTCAAATAAATAAAGAATTAATATATCTCTTTTGCAAGATCCTAGAATTTCAAAATACTGCTTTAGTCGATGTCTTCAAATATTTCACTAAAATAAATACATACTTAATTTCAAGATAATTGATATGCATAAAGAGATTTTTATTTTATTTTTAAATAAAGGTTCATTTTGAGCATATAAAAGTATCCGTTAATTTTATCTTTATTAAAATTTGATATCTATTTTAAAATCGATAGACCCATTGTCCATCAAATAAGCATTTTTTCACCCACATATAGTTACATCAATTAGAACTAAACTAAAAGTCAAATACTACGTACATAAAATCAAGGTAAAACTTCATTATCTTGTAAAGACAGAGCTAATATAAATAATGGGTTTAAATAATTGAGACAATATATGTACAAAGTATTATAAATGAGAAAATTAGTTGCTAAAATATAAATTAAAATAAAAAAATTACAGCACAAACTGAAAACACAAAAATAAAAATTTGGACAAAGTTAAAAAAAAAAAAAAGATTTGAACGAATAAAGGAAGATGGAAGTCAACAAGAAAAACAATGAGGGAATGAATAAACAAAATAATAAAAACAGTGACGGTACTCAGACACTAGACCTGTAGTAGGTATTAAAGTACCTTTCTTCATTTTTTGTTCATTTAATGATTTCTTGCAACATAATTATAGACATATGTGCACAATATTGATTATGCACCAATATAACACATGTGTATATAACGTACGGAGTATATATGTAGACAAACATGACATGTAATTAAAATGAATTAACATGTTTTTTTTTGTGTACCACCCGATTCACCCTTATGGCTAATTCGGATCCGGGGCGATTTCTGAGTGGATATGTTTCATTCCTCTTCCAATTGTTGTTGCAGTGGATCGAACACGGGTCCTCCCTACCAAGTTCAGCCTCAATCGCCACTGAACCAACAGGCAATTGGTAAAATGAATTAACATGTGCGTACGTGATATATTGGTTCAGTGGTAATTGAGGATGAGCTTGATAGGGATGACCCCGTGTTCGATCCCCTAAAATAACAATTAGGAGGGGACTGGAAAAATCCATCCAATAATTGCCCCAAATCCGGATTAGCCCTAAGGATTAATCGGGTGGTAACACAAAAAAAAAGAAAAAAAACAGCCAAGAAATAGCGTTGCCTCGCTACATTTTACATGATCCATAATTCCATATATGTATACTAACTTTATGCACGTTGTTTTACTATATATATATATATATATATATATATATATATATATATATATATATATATATATATATATATATCTATCTTGAAAGGTATACTTAAGAGCCTCCCTACACGAGAGTCACTCCTAAGTAGTCATTACAAATAATAGATGATAAACTTTGACTAGTAGTAGGATTTATATACATATTTTAACTAATTAGATGCCCAACATTTGCAATCCAATCAGCTGATGAGTTTGTTTCTCTGAAAGAGTGCTTGATTTCCCAAGTGTGAAAGAGGTTAAGAAGGTGCTTGATGTCCGTAATAATGTTGTTGATTTTGCAAGCAGTCGCCCATAAACCTTTAACTGCGTTGATGATGAGAAGGTTGTCTCCCTCAATCTGTGAATGATCTATGTTGATTCGTTGAGCTTCCTGAAGTCCTTTATGTAGAGCAATTGCCTCAGTCATAAAAGGCCGAGTATGACCAAGGTTGAAAGTGCAAGCGAAGATAGACTTCCCAGTACTCTCGCGAATAATAATTCATGTTGCTGCTGATGTAGATTTACTTGAGCTGTCTAAGTTGAGTTTGAAAACACCCATCGGAGGGGGGTACCAGCGTAACATGATAGGGAATGAAGGTGGAGGAGGAGTAGTGGAAGTGTGTGAGGTGAGAGGGGTTCCTTTAAGTTGGTCATGGTAGGTAATAACTCGATTTTCCCCTTCATGATAAGCGGAGTAACCTTTATGAAAAATTCTGAAAGGATATAAAGAATCATTATTAAAAATGCAGTCATTCTTCTCCTTCCATAATGTCAATAAAAGAAAGACATATTTATATAATGTTGTGGGGTACTTCCTTAGAAGTTTTAGCATTTTAAGGAGATCATGGGTGGTTATTGAATAATCCAACCAATTTTTGGTAAGGGAAAGACTCCACATAGTTCTAAAAGAGGGGCATTGCATGAACAAATGATTTGTAGTCTCAGTGTAAGTATTACAAAGGGACATTCATAAAAAGGAAGTATGTTCCGTTTATGAAGAGTGCCTCTAACTGGTATATTGTTGTGACAAATTTGCCAAAGGAAACTAGCAATTTTGGGTGGAATGTCTAGTTTCCAGATCTAATTATAATGCTAGTTTTGAGAATTCTTTTCTAAGTCATGAGCTAACCAGGTAGCAGATTGACAGGGAATTCCCCTGCCGAGGTTGCTCCCCAAACAGGTGAATCTCTAAGTCAGTCAATGGAATTAGGAGATCCAAAATTTTCATTGCCAAGTTATGAGGAACAACGGACAACAATTTGATTCGATCCCATTCACGACTGGGAAGAATGAAATCGGAAACTAAAAGATCATTATTGATTAAATTGATACTCAACATAAGGTGACGTAGTAGATTATCCCTGATTTCCTAGTTAGCTAACCAGAAATTAATAAATTTACCATTCCCAATTTTCCATCGGATTCCTTTGCCAAAAATTTCTCTTTGATTAAGATATGTCGCCATATTGGCGAATCCTTGGGTTTAGGAGAATACTCGAAGAAGAAGGAGTTAGAAAGATATTTCTTTCTAATAAAAGAAACCCATAGGGTTTGATCATTTTGTAAGACTTCCCACCCAAGTTTGGCTAGGAAGGCTTGGTTCAGCGGTCTTGTTTTCTTGAGACCCAAGCCTCCAACACTTTTTGGCAGGAAAATCTTATTCCAAGAGATGAGAGGCGTATTAGTAGAAGTATCAGATTGTTTCCAAAATAAATTTCGATGAACAGAGTCTAGGTTAGAGCATGTTTTTTGAGGTAGGAGGAAGGACGAGCAAACATAAGCTTGCAAAGCTTCAAGATTGCTTTGAATCAGGACCGCTCTATCATCTTTTGATAGAAAATTAGCATGTCATACATTGATACGCGATATATTCTTTTGAATAGTGTCATTGTAGTCTGTTTTTTTGGTTTGAAAGATGAAAAAGGTACACCAAGGTGCCTTCCTAAAGACGTTGATTTAGTCATGGAGAATTTCCCAGCAATGAAATCACGTCTGGAATGATCAATATTTTTTGAGAAAATGATTGCAGATTTATGAAAATTCACTAGTTGGCCTGAAAATTTGCAAAAGTCGTTTATCAATGAGGTTAAGTTGGCTGTTGCCGAAGATGTCGCTCTAACTAAAAGTAGGAAGTCATCAACAAAAAGGAGGCGAGGAACCTTGTGGGTGTGGTTGGAAATGCGAATTCCAATACATGTGCTCGGGAATGAGCTACTTTTTAGTGAGCATACTGATGAAAACCTCCATACATATAAGGAACAGATAAGGGGAGAGTGGGTCTCCTTGGCGGATACCCCTAGTAGGGGAGAAGTATTTATTGGTGGATCCATTGATTTTGAGGGAATAAGATATTGCAGTAACACAAGCTTTAACCCATTGTATCCATTGGGTAGGAAATTCAAAGGCTGATTGAGTAGCCTAGAGAAAGTCCGATTCACTTGTTAGGTTATTAATAATACAATAATATAATTCATTCGGAAAAACCATAAAGCCAGAATCCAAATTAATTGCCACATAGTCAATTAGCATAATGTAGGTTACATACAATGTGATGAGTGCCTTCCCTAGCTACTTCTGAACTGAACAAGAACAAATGTTTAGAGCCCCAAACGTTGCTTCTCCGTAGAAAGTCCACAGTACGTTTGGATCCGCCTTAGGTTCAACCAACTAGGATTTTACTTAAGGTATTATGTATTCGGGTTAGGCTATATTATGTTCTCCCTTGAACACAATGAGAGTAAAGAATATAATTTCCAATGTAATTGATGTGTATAATTATGAGGGCCTAGCCTCATATTTATAGGGTAGGAAATAAGGAGTTTGAGTCTTACTACCAACCCTACTAGGATTGAAATTCTTATCCAATTAGAATTGTAACATTAAATAAACTCTCAATTAAATCAATTCCAGTAGGACTAGGAATACTTAATCCAAGGTTACTTGGGAATTAAGCAATTGCACTTTTGTTGGAGCCCAAGACGAAGCAATCCAACGCAACCAAAATGGGCCACGTTGGTGCGCGTGCCTGCCTAGGCCCAGCCACAGCCGCAGCTGGCCAAAGGCCCACCACGCTGCAGCGCGCCTTGCCTTGGCGGGCTTTCATCGATGTTGGCTTGCTTTGCTTGGCGCGGCCCACGGTGTTGATGTTGCCTTGCTTGTTTGGCGCGGCCCACTCTGTGCTGCTGCCTTCCTTGCTTGGCACGACCTAGTGTGATGTTGGCCCATGGCTGGGCGCTGGCGCTGGGCTTGATGCTTAGTGCTATGCGCTCGGCCTTTGCTTGTCGAGCGATGGGCCGGCTCTCTTGCCAGCGTGTGGCTTATCGAGCTTCCGATTCGTTTTCCGATTCCGGAATCCATTTCCGTTTCGAACTAATATTTACGTTTCTTTTAATATTTCCAATTCCGGAAATAACTTCCTTTTCCAACAATATTTCCGATTCCGGTAATATTTCCGTTGCCAGCAATATTTCTGATTCCACAATATTTCTATTTCCGATAATATTTTCCGATGCAAACCATGTTTCCGTTTCCAGCAACATCTACGACTTGGATAATATTTATATTTCCGTTATGAACCATATTTCTGTTTCCAGCAATATCTTCACTTCCGGAATATTCTTTACTTTGCCTTTTGACGATTCCAGCTCCCACTGGAACCGAGATCCGTCATTTCCGAATGTTCATAAATGGAGTACTTAATGAATAATATGTTCACTTAAATACTTGATCCGTTCACGTACTATTTGTGTGACCCTACGGGTTCAGTCAAGAGTAAGTTTTGGATTAATATTATTAATTCCACTTGAACGGAAGTGACCTCTAGCTAGGCATTCAGTTCAATTGATCTCGCTGAATTAATAACTTGGTTATTAATACTGAACAGCATTTATTAGACTTAGCATTAAATGCATACTTGGACCAAGGGCATTATTTCCTTTAGTCTCCCACTTATCCTTACGGACAAGTGTGCATTTCCTAATTCCTTTGTCACTTGATGCCTGCTCATGAACATAAGGTAAGAGTAGTCATCCTTATTATGTCTAGAGGTATTTCTCGGTTTCAGAGTTCAATTGATCAAATAAACAGATAATCATGGCCTATGATTCATCTGAGCACGACCATGGATTTTTTAGTTTCTAGCTCTCCGAGTGGCCTTGTACAACTTTCGGCATCTCATCCCGATGTATGGGAGGACAATCCCAATCTTTTTATCTTGAGGTTAGACTTCATTTGATAGGTGATTACCTGAACGTTGCCGTTATAGCATCCTTTTATGGTGCGACGCTTGCCTACGTCAAAGTAACCAGTTCTCAAACAAGCAATCTCAAATCACTCAGGTATTGAGGATTAGTGTCTAATAATGTAATGAAATTTACTTATGAAAGATTTTCATCTCTTATAGTAAAGTTTCATAGGTCTCTATGCAAATTATTGCAACATTGCCATGTCCACATAGTTCAAGAAACAGAACTACTAGTCATCTTGCACTCTAGTCGTCTAGCGTTTTCTATGTGTCCACCTTTATAGAAAACTTCCGACCAGGGATCATTTTCAACTTTTGACATTCAAGTTCACTTGATAGACATTTCTTAGTCACAGGACTGGTCCTGACAGTTTATCTTGAATATATCGTCAAATTGAAAGGACTTATCATTTAATAAACCACAAAATTAAATGGAAAAATGAATTCTTTTCATTTATATGAATGGTTAAACAAAACGTTTTATAAAGTAGTAAACTCTAAAACTTTAAAAACATTTATTAAGTACATCAAAGCCATTCTCCAATATGTTTGATTCCCGTAGCTGCAGTGTGCCAGTTGTGCTTCGCTTGCGGCAGAGGTTTAGTCAATGGATCTGAGATGTTGTCGTCAGTTCCAATCTTGCTTATCTGGACTTTTTTTTCTTTCCACGAACTCTCGTAGAAGGTGAAATCTACGAAGTACATGCTTGACTCTCTAGTGGTTTCTAGGCTCCTTTGCCTGTGCAATAGCTCCGTTATTGTCACAATATAGAGCTATTGGTCCTTCAATGGCGGGGAATACACCAAGTTCACCTATGAACTTCCTTAGCCAAATAGCTTCTTTTGCTGCTTCATGTGCAGCAATGTACTCCGCTTCAGTTGTAGAATCCGCAATGATGCTCTGTTTAGCACTTTTCCAGCTTACTGCACCTCTGTTGAGGCAGAAGACAAACCCATAATGTGATATGAAATCATCTTTGTCGGTTTGGAAACTTGCGTCCGTATAACCTTTAACAATTAATTAATCATCTCCACCATAGACCAGGAAATCATCTATGTGCCTTTCCAAGTACTTCAGAATATTCTTGGCAGCAATCCAATGTGCCTCTCCTGGGTCTAACTGGTATCTACTCGTAGCATTGAGTGCGTACGCAATAGCCGGGCGTGTACATATCATAGCATACATTATTGAACCAATCAATGATGCATATGGAATCCCACTCATTCATCTACACTCGTCTAGTGTTTTTGGGAACTGAGTCTTGCTAAGAGTCATTCCACGAGACATGGGTAGGTTGCCTCGCTTGGAGTCAGCCATATTGAACCTTTCAAGCACCTTATTAATATAAGTGCTTTGACTAAGTCCAATCATCCTTTTAGATCTATCTCTGTAGATCTTGATGCCCAGTATGTACTGTGCTTCTCCTACATCCTTCATCTATAAACATTTCCCAATTCAAATCTTAACAGAGTTCAACATAGGAATGTCATTTCCGATAAGTAATATATCATCGACATATAATAGTAGAAAAGTAGTTTTGCTCCCACTGACTTTCTTGTATTCACAAGATTCGTCTGCGTTCTTGACGAAGCCAAAGTCACTGACTACTTCATCAAAACGTATATTCCAGCTCCTTGATGCTTGCTTCAATCCATAAATGGATTTCTTAAGCTTGCATATCTTTTTAGCATTCTTTGGATCCTCAAAACCCTCAGGTTGTGTCATAAACAAAGTTTCTATTAAAACGCCGTTTAAGAAAGAAGTTTTGACATCCATCTGCCATATTTCGTAATCGTAATATGCAGCGATTGCTAACATTATCTGAATAGACTTTAGCGTTGCAACTGGTGAAAAGGTTTCATCATAATCCACACCGTGGACTTGCCTGTATCCTTTTGCAACCAATCTAGCTTTGAAAACTTCTAGTTTTACATCCTTGTCTTTTTTCAGTTTGAAAACCCATTTGCTTCCTATGGCTTGGTTTCCATCTGGCGAATCGACCAAATCCGAAACTTGGTTTTCAGACATGGAGTCTAATTCAGATTGCATAGCTTCTTGCCACTGCTTGGAGCTAGGGCTCGTCATTTCTTGTTTGTAAGTCGCAGGTTCATCGCTTTCCAGCAATAGAATTTCATGGCTCTCATTCGTCAAAATACATATGTATCTTTCTGGTTGAGACCTATTCCTCTGCGATCTACGCGGGGGTACATTTCTAGTTGGTTCTAGATTCTCACCAGATACTTCTAAAGATCTTTGTGTTTCAACTTGAATGTCATCTTGAGCATTCTCTAGAGTTTGTTGTTCGACTCGAATTTCTTCGAGGTCTACTTTTCTCCCACTTGTTATTTTGGAAATGTGATCTCTTTCCAAAAAGATACCATCTCGAGCAAAAACACTTGTTCCCAAATGTATTGTAGAAGTAATACCCCTTTCTTTCCTTTGGGTAACTTACAAGGATACATTTGTCAGATTTTGGTTGAAGTTTGTCTGAAATTAATCGTTTGACGTATACTTCACAACCCCAAATCATAAGAAAAAACACATTTTGAGGCTTTCCAAACCATATATAACTCATATGGAGTCTTTTCGGCAGCTTTAGACGGAGCTCTATTTAATGTGAGTGCAGCTGTGTTTAGTGCATGTCCCCAAAATTCTATTGGAAGTTCGGCCTGACCCATCATTGATCGAACCATATCTAGCAAGGTCATGTTCCTCCATTCTGACACACCGTTCCATTGAGGTGTTCGGGGAGGAGTCAATTCTGATAAGATTCCATAATCTTTTTGATGGTCATCAAATTTATAGATCAAATATTCACCGCCTCTATTAGACCGCAGTGCCTTAATTCTAGCCTAGTTGATTCACTACTTCACTTTGAAATTCCTTAAATTTGTCAAAGGATTCAGACTTATGCTTCATTAGGTAGACATAACCATATCTACTGAAGTCATTAGTGAAAGTGATAAAGTAGCTGAAACCACCTCTAGCATTTTAACTCATTGGTCCACATACATCTGTATGGATTAAACCCAATAGATCAGTTGCTCTTTCTCCAATTTTAGAGAAAGGTTGCTTTGTCATTTTTCCAAGTAAGCATGCCATGATTCGCATGGACCATAATCCTCTAAGTCAAATGGTTCTAGAATTCCTTCCTTTTGAAGTTTTTCTATGCGTTTCAAGTTAATATGGCATAATCGACAATGCTACAGATATGTGAGTGTAGACGCCTACTTTTGTCCCCATTCCCGAAAGGGAAGGTTCGATGATGAGAACATAAATCTCCACTTGGCAACGCATCTCCTATAAAATAACGAATCTCAATCACCCTTTCATTTCAGCCAAAGCTGCTATTTATAGAAACCTGCTAAGAATAGTAACTGCCGTAAAAGGTAGTTGTTAAAAGTGGCAAAGTCATAAAAGATAGAAACCTGTCAGAATTAGGTGTTGCACTCCAACATAAATCCTAAAAGAGATAGAATTTGCATTCCTAGTATAATTCGAAAATAAGAGTTACGTATTAATTAAATTCCTAACGAAGCTAGAGTTCGTAACGGGCCCAGAGGCATTCCGTCATAAGTTAATACGCACTAAAAGACTCGGATAAATCTCAAAAGCTCCGTGTTCTAAGAGTCCAAATCTGACAAAGAACTCGGCCCAGATCCCATTTTCAACGCTTGGATCTGTGCGCCGAAATCTTCGGCGCCCAGCCTTGGGCGCTGAAAGTGCCTGGGGCCGTTTTATCTCCGGATTTTTTTTGGATTCGTATCTTAAAATCTATCTTTCCACACACTCTTTACCTATAAATACAGCCTAAAATCGACGTTAAAACAACAGAAAATTCCATAACCTGAGTATTGACTCTAGCCTTAAGCCTAAGCCTCACGCTGCGAAATTGATCCAGCGTTCTGTTGCAATCGACCCAAAAGTCGTACAGAACGCACCCTGCCCCTTGTAGCTTGATGAATTAAGCCTAAATACTGGAACATTGCTTGGAAACCCGAGATTTGCTAAATAAAAGGAGAAATAGCAAAGCCAAGTGGTTAGTTTTCTGAGAACCACAACGCACCTCTCAAGGGTGCGTTGTAATGTGTCCCTCATATGATTTAATCGCTTTCATCACCCTTTTATAAAATTGTCAAACTATTAATTTGATTGATCTATCACGCCTAATAAGATAATACCTTGGACAATTGAATTATCATGCTAGGTACTTAAATCAATCTAAATAAGATAATCACGATCGATTTAGTATTATGTGTTGCATATTGCTAATATCAATTCAGAATAGTTTAATAGTTTAACGCATGTCCCTTCAATTATTTATGCTGAGCTAGTAAGGATAACCTGCCTCTGGAGTATTATCGATGAGCACTCCTCTCGGTAGTTATAGTCCCCCGAACTCTCAATCTCTGCCCTGCGGGTGTACGTTGAGCGATCCCCACACCAGGGATCACAAGGGAACCTATGGCCGTCGTGGTCGAACATAATGGCACTCCCTTTATGTCACGATAACCGGGTTTTGTCAGTTTTTCTCATTGTCGTTAAAAACTGAATGGCGACTCCTATATTACTAGTCGATTGGGTGTAAACTCACAGGAGATCCAATTACACTTGATCTGACAACGTCACGCCCACGAGGGACGAGGTCACGCATTAGCCTCGTGCTTTTTCGACCCCCTCACAGTGGCGACTCAACTGGGGATGTTAATGAAATACTCGTGCTCGTAGGTAATCAAAATAGCCGAAGGGTGAAACGATCCTACCCCGCGTTTATTTCCCTATCAAGTTGGGACGACCTGAAAATCAGCATATTAATGTGAACGGACAGAACCGCATAACGAATCTTGGCTCCCTTGGCATGTTTCATCTCGGGAGTTGGGAATAAGGATACCCATCGCCACCCGGGGGGTGCATACGCTTCGAATGTTGTCCACTTTGCACTTTCGCTAGTAGTACACCTATCCAAAACCAAATCGCTCGCCCACTAGGTCCCTCTCATTGGTGCGTGCCCCCTTGGCTTACATCGTGATTGGCCTCTTGGGACGAAATTCGCTCGTGAATGCACTTCCCTGACCGGGGCATGTGTTGGATCAACGATAGAGGAGGTACCAAGCCGGCACAAATATTACCCATAGAAGCCTATCATAAACTACGTGACATATTATTTTGCTTCATGTTGTAATGTTAGTTATGTGTAGCGAATTATGTGATTGTGTGTGACAAATAATACTAGAAAACCAACGACCCTAAAAATTGCCCAAACATTCATAAACACCAATTGGCCAAAGAGTTGTACCAAAATACGTGTTCCGCAGCCCCGGGCGATCGCCACAAAAATAAGCGATGCCCAGGACAGCCTGTAACGGATCCCACAACGCCGCACAACGCGTAAAGGACGTTATTAGGCAAACATGCAAAATCAATTCGTATATACGAAAAAAGGATACGCGAACAGAATACGAGTACCAGTCAGGGACGCATTTTCAGCGCCCCTGGCTGGGCGCCAATCATTTTCCACGCTCAGCCTGGGCGCCGAAGATGCTGCCTGGCCTACTGGTCAAGCCCAGCAGCTTTGGTGCCCGCGCATAGAAAAAAAGAATAATGAGCGACAAATCTGTTGCAAGGACGTATTGGAAAAAAGGCACTCGACTTTTAAACATGACTTATAAACTAAACAACTCATTGTGTCGTCACTAGGCCTCCAATGACGACTATGTTCGGCACTAAACCGAGCACGCTGATTAAATGACCTTGAATGTCACATGGGCAAAATGTTCAAAAAATAATGTTCGAATAAAAAATAAATAAATCCGAGTCTAGACTAGGTTATGCCAAAGTAAAATCTAAATCATAAGTCTTAGTTGTCTTATACATAGAATCGGTCGTAATGCTTGGTGTCGTTCTGCAAGTTAAAAGGTTAAACCATATTGAGTCTCCCTTCCTAACATTTAAAAGAAATCAATAAGCACCCATTTGTAATTGTCATCCCTTGTAAAGAATCTACGGCCTCAATACTCTCTCTCACCAATAAAAAGAATATATTATGTAATTCAAGTATTTGCAAAATAGAAACAGTCACATTCTGAAAATCATTCCTCCATAGTCGCACAACCCCCAAAGTGAGCCTAAGGTGTCAATACCATTGGCAAAAAAAAAAAATTAATGGCCTCAAGGCTTATGATCACATTGGGTCACGACTATCATAGTCCTCTCGAGCCACTCGCTCATTGAAGTACTCCTAAGTACGGACTAAAAGATTTTCCATGAATGCTACATGACGAACCATGAAAATACCTAAGTCGGCATGCCGTAAGGCTACCATTGGGGTAAAGCAATACACACTAAGAGGGAAGCCGTACTAATGATTCTAGTCTTGCAAAAATGAAAATTCGATCTCCCCAACTAACTACCTTGCCAACATTAAGCAAAATGGCGCATGACAAATGAACACCCAAGGGTTAAAATCTAAAGTGTCAACCAACGAAAATTATGGTCCAATTAGCCTAAGTCTGAAAGTCGCTTGGTCAAGTATTATAGGCTTACGCCACGTCATTATTTTGAGTCTAGCTAGGCCACCTCCTTGTATTCATACACGGGTTATAATCAGAAAAATTAATGAAAGTTCGAGTCTAAATCACAACTTCCAATTAAATCCCGGAAACTAGAATCTGAAAAGAAGCAAAAAAATTATTTTCGATGTAATTCTTTCGTTAAATTTCAATAAAGTAAAAACAACATTTTGAATCTACGCTATTTGCACATTTTAAGAAACGACTAAATACGCTTGCAAATTAAGACAATTTAAAGGTCCACCCTAGGCCTACTAAATTAAAGGTCCACTATAGGCCTATGTAGACACCTACTTTTGTCCCCATTCCCGAAAGGGAAGGTCCGATGATGAAAACGTAAATCTCCACTTGACAACGCATCTCCTATAAAATAACGAATCTCATTACCCCTTTTAATTTCACCCGAAACATGCTATTTATAGAAACCTGCTATTTATGGAAACCTGCTAAAAATAGTAACTGCCGTAATGGGTAATTGTTAAAAGTGGCAAGTCATAAAAGATAGAAACCTGTCAGAATTAGGTGTTGCACTCCAACATAAATCATAAATGAGATAGAAATTGCGAGAGAATCCTATTCCTAATATGATTCGAAAGTAAGAGTCACGTATTAATTAAAATCCTAACGAGCCTAGAGTTCGTAACGGGCCCAAACGCATCCCGTCACAAGGTTAATACGCACTAAAGGACTCAATTAAATCTCAAATACTCCGAATTCTAGGAATCCGAATCTGACTAAGAAAAACAGCCCAGATCCTATTTTCAACGCCTGGCTCTGGGCGCTGAAATCTTCGGCGCCTAGGCCTGGGCGCTGAAAATACCTGGTACGTGTTTTTTCCTAATTCCTCGTGGATTAGAGTTCTGCAATTCTATCTTTCCACGAACTCTTTTCTATAAATAGGGCCTTAAGTTCGACGTGAAAAGAACACACAACACACAATTATATTCTGAGTATAAATAGGGCCCTAAGCCTCACGCTGCAAAACTGATCACGCGTTCTGTCGCAATCGATCCATAAATCGAACAGAACGTATCCCGTCCCATAATTTGAGATTCGTTAAATAAAAGGAGAAATAGACAAGTCAAAGTGGTTAGTTTTCTGAGAACCGTGACGCACTTCTCAAGGGTGCGTCATAATGTGTCCCTTTTCCATGGTTTAATTGCTTTCCTCGCCCTTTTATGAACTGTTAAACTAACTAAAATCTGATTGTTCGATCACGCTTAATAAATATGATACTTTTGGGAAATTGGATCATCATGCTAGGTCCCTTAAAATAATCTAAATCAGATAATCGCGTTCGATCTAGTACTATATGTTGCATATTATTAAAATCAACTCAGATTAGTTTAATAGTTAACGCATGTCCCTTCAATTATTTATGCTGAGCTAGTAAGGATATCCTGCCTCTGGAGTTATCGAAGAGCGAGTACTCCTCTCGGTAGTTACAGTCCCCCAAACCCTCAATCTCTACCTTGCGGGTGTACGTTGAGCGATCCCCACCACCAGGGATCACAAGGGAACCTACGGCCGTCGTGGTCAAACATAATTGCACTCCCTTTATGTCACGATAACCGGGTTTTGTCAGTTTTTCTCATTGTCGTTAAAAACTGAATGGCGACTCCTATATTACTAGTCAATTGGGTGTGAACTCACAGGAAATCCAATTACACTTGATTTGACAAAAAGAAGCGTCACACCCACGAGGGACGAGGTCACGCATTAGCCTCGTGCTTTTTCGACCCCCTCACAGTGTCGACTCCACTGGGGATAGTGAAGGAAATACTCGTGCTTGTAGGTAATCGAAATAGCCGAAGGGTGAAACGATCCTACCCCGCGTTTTTTTTCCCAATCAAGTTGGGACGACCTGAAAATCAGCATATTAATGTGAACGGGCAGAACCGCATAACGAATCTTGGTTCCCTTGGTGTTTCATCTCGGGAGTTGGGACTAAGGATACCCATCGCCAACCGGGGGGTGCATACGCTTCGAATGTTGGCCACTCGGCACTTTCGCTAGTAGTACACCCGTCCCAAACCCAATCGCTCGCCCATTAGGTCCCTCTCGCCTGCATGCCCCCTTGGCTTGCACTTCCGGGTTGGCCTCTTGAGCGAAATTCGTTTGCTGAAGACACTACCTCGACCGGGGCATGTGTTGGATCTACGATAGAAGCGGTACCAAGCCAGGCACAAATAACTACCCATAGAAGCCTATCATAAACTACATGACATGTTATCATTGCCTCATGATGGAATGTTAGTTATGCGTAACTAAATATATGATTGTGTGTGACAAACTATCCTAGAGAAAACCAACGACCTTAAAAATTTCCCAAACATTCATAAACCAATTTGCCAAAGAGTTATACCGAAACACGTGTTCCGCAAACCCGAACGATCGCCACAAAAATAAGCGACGCTCGGGATGGCCTGTAACGAATCCCACAAACGCTGCACAACGCGTAAAGGACATTATTAGGCAAGCACGCAAAATCGAAGTCGCGTAAACAAAAGTAGACGCAAACAGAAAACGAGAACCAGCCAGGGACGCATTTTCAACGCCCCTGGCTGGGCGCCAGAATTTCTCACGCCCTACGCTGGGCGCTGAAGTTGCTGCTTGGCCTTCTGGTCAGGCGCAGCAGCCTCGGTGCCCGCGCAAAAGGAAAACACGTAGCACAAAAAAACGTTCGTAAAAAGAAATGCTACGAGGGCGTAAGAAAAGCACTCGATTTCAAAAGCGACTCGTAAAAAATTAATAACTCTTTGCGTCGTTGTTAGGCCTCCTACGACGACAATGCTCGGCACTAAAAACCGAACATGCTAATAATTATGAATGTCACACGGGCAAGTGTTTCGAAAATCCAAAGAATGACCAAAAGAAAGAACTAAAAAGTGTACCAACAAAAGAAAGAGTGAAAAACCAATAGAGAGAGTCGAAGTCTAGACTAAGTAATACTTGAAACTTCGGGACCTAAACTTTAGCTTATCTTATGCATAGGACTGGTCCTGCCACTTGGTGCCGATCAGGAAATCAACGGTTAGTGCGCCTCGAAGATACATCGCCAACACTAGGTTTAGTGACTCCAAGCTCCGTCCGTCATCCCTCATTTCAAGGATCTCCGCTTCCCCAACCTCGATTCGCACCCTCAAACATGTCCATCGAAGAATTGCAAGAGCAGATGGCTCAAATGACCCAACTCATGGGCCAACTGAAAATGGAAAACGAAGCCTTAGCGGCTGCGCAAGCCAAAAACGACCTCGATAACGAGAAGAGGATTGAAAAAATGGTCCTATAGCAAACCATGGGGAGCAAGTACTTCTCCCTCGATCCTGAACCTTTTCCTGGCAAACTACCAGAAAAGTTTAGTTCATCGGACTTACCAAAGTTTAAAGCCACGGATAATCCCCGTGATCATCTATTGAGCTTTGTGAATGCTATGAACTTGAAAGGCGTGGACAAGTCCATGTATTTACCTGCCTTTCCTTTTTCCTTGGAACCTGTGCCGCTCAAATGGTACTATCACCAGGACCCTAAGCTCTTCCCCACTTGGGAAGACTTCGTCAATGTCTTCATCAAGCAATACTCGTCGAACATGGATTTTCAAGTCACCAAGCGCGAGCTGGAAGTTCTCTTCCAAAAGAAAAATGAGGGTTTCACAACCTACTTTGCTAGATGGAGGGATCAGGCGGCCCAGCTAATCAATAGGCCTCCCGAAACAGAATTGGTCCAAAAATTCATTGACAACCTGGACCCGGCCTACAGACAGCACCTTAGGTACCTGGGACTTGACACTTTCAAAAGAGTTTATGATGTGGGAATAAAGATCGAGGATGATCTCGCAAAAACAATACAAAGTAAACCCGCATACAAAAGCAATACCTACAACAGGGGCAACACATCCCAAGCCCAAGAAGTCCATGCCGTAGAGGAGACTCCCGCCCGAAGAAGCCCTGGAAGATGGGTCCGAGACCGAAAGTTTGCCCCACTCGGGTCGACTTTGGTACAAGCCTTTGAAAGACTTACCAATCAAGGAAAGTTGAGACCTATAGGCCCCACCCGTGACCCTCCTGTCAAGAACAAATATTGGGTCGAAGGTACTTACTGCAAATTCCATCAAGGAAATGGGCATGACACCGAAAACTGCTGGAATCTAAAACATACGATCCAGGACATGATAGAGGATGAAGTGATACCTCTCCCTAACGTTGGCAAACCCAACAACAACAAGAGCTCACTCGGCTCTTGTCACATCTCTCTTGACCAACCAGAAAATGAGAACTTCGACCCTACGGTGTACATTACGCCCAAGGTGCACCACCCGCTGTGGTCCCTATGGATCGAATGGAGAGAGAAGTGTGCGGTGTGTGGTATGATGATGCTGAAGATATTTACCTATCTCAAGTGTCGGGCCAGGACCTCTTTACTGAAACTTGGCCCGGGTATGCTCTCATTGACACCACCCCTCAGGAGCCCGAGGTCGACAACCTCACCCGATCCGGAAGGATATACCAACCGGATATTCACCCACCTCCTACGGACGATATCCCAGTTAGGAAAACTCCTGAGAATGGACGACACACCACCGTCGCGGAAGTCATTGAAAATCCTCTCTTGAAATAACTAAAAAGAACCAAAGCCGAAATTACCATCTGGGATCTCATGTGTACTTCAAAGGAACATCGCGAAAAGCTTATTCGCTCACTCGACCTCATCTCAGTACCTACAGATATCACACCTGACTCACTGGTTAGCCATGTCACGAGAGATGCCGGAGAAAAGGCCATAGTTTTCACTGACAAAGACTTGCCCAAAGAGGGGGGTGCTCACAACAAAGCCCTTTATCTAGTGGTTGGATGCAAAGGACAAAACATCCCCCTAGCGCTCGTAGATAACGGTTCGGCGGTCAATGTTTGCCCATTGCGAACTGCCCATTCCTTGGGGCTAGGAAATGATGACTTCCAAACCTCCACGCAAGGGGTACGAGCTTATGATAACTCCCAAAGGCCTGTGTTGGGAAAAATCAAACTCACCATACAAACCGGGCCTGTGGCACGCATCACGGAGTTTCAAATAATTGACATCAAGCCCACTTTCAACCTCCTCTTGGGGCGACCTTGGCTCCATGACTTAGGAGGTGTGGCTTCTACCTTGCACCAAATGGTTAAACTTAACCATAACGGGGTAATACTAGAAATCCGCGCCCCTCCTCTCGACGTCAGTTGTACTATGGTTGGAAAGGCCGAAACTGCGGACGACCTTTACGGGTTTCAAATGGAAGAAACAATCCAGTTCATCGAAGATTATGATCCAGCATTCCTAGACCCGTATGCATCCCGAGTTATCCCTAGAATGCTGTTAGCTCAAGGTTATTTCCCTGGAACCCCATTGGGCATAAGGAAGAAGGAATGCACATTCCATCCTTTACCCAACAAATCTACTCCCTTTGGCTTAGGCTATGAACCAGCGGAGGAAGATATTGCTGACCGCCTGTCTAGGCTACGCCTTAACAAGGCCAAACAAACCACCCTCCTTCCCCCATATCAAAGAACCCTTAACGGGATGTTCGTTCGGGAAGGAGAAGGACACTCGTGCTGTGATTTCCCTGAACCCTTCGTTCAGGATGGCTTGCTAAAACCAGGATTTGAAATCTTCCATGACTGCCACACCTTGGATGAGGCACCCCACCTCACCAAGACTAAAACGACTGAAATATTGGACGACCAGGCTCTATGGAGGACGAGACTGTGACGACTACCCTAGCTTTACAAGATGAAGGTTTCGATCCAACCCGGTTAATCACTCCTACATCAACACTAGAAGAGATCGAGAACGGATGGGTGAAGACATATCAGTGGGTCAATGCAAAAGGAATAGGATTCAAGATGAGTACCGGTGAAGGACCAAAGTTTTACGAGACTAAACCCAAGGCTTGAGCCACATAGAGCGTCGTAGTAAAAAGCGCCTAGTAGTTCTTTAGATTGGTAGAAAAATAATATAGACTTTAGATGGTCCTAAGACCCCTTAGAATATAGGTCAAGTTTGTTTCAGTGTGTTTTCCTTACTTTCCCAATTAATAAAGGCGTAATATTTCTCCTAAAGATTTTATTCTAACACTAAGTAAACACCAAATGTACTTGCAAAATACAAAAATAAAGAGGCGGCCCACTCTAGGCCCAACAAGCGAGGCCCATTCGGTCTTGAAATAGTGCCATGGGAACCAGTTCCCGAAACCCACAAAATAAACCGCACCATCCCCTTCACATCCCCAAAACCTAAAAAGTCAACCAGTGTCATCATAAGAGTCAATCCATGCAACCCAAAGAAATTAAAGGAAATCAAAATCCAAAACAATGCAAATGTTACCAAAAAACAGATTCATAAAACATAATTCCATCATACCCTTCATTAACAACACGCACCTTACCCACCCAAAAGCCTACACAAAGATCTTCATATCTTCCACACCCTAACTCCATTTTTAAAACCGTTTCGAGTCACGGATAGAAAAAAATAATCCGGACAAAAATGTATCTCACGCTAACAGTCAAAAAAGCCTCCGAAATAGCCTTAAAATTGATCTTAAATACGAGCAAAAATCAAAGCACTAAAACAAAAAAAAAGAGAAAAAAGAAATAAATGCAAGAACACGTGAAGCAAAGCGTCAAAAACGACCGCCCAAGTCATTTTCAGCGCCCAGGGCTGGGCGCCGAAATCTTTGACGCCCCAGCCTGGGCGTTGAAACTCTCTGCCTCCCTAAATTTTTTTAGAAGTGCTTGTCATTTTATCCGCACATAACGGAAAAATAACGAACACTTGGGGGGTACAGCACGTATCCAAATAGGCTCACCAAAAAATTGTTAGGTTATGATGCATATGACAATTCATAAATCATGCGGTAAATACCATTAAGCCAGGAATACATATTATTTACACATAATCATTTAGCATAGTTTAGATGCATACTCTTTGTTGCGTGCCTTCCCTAGCTGCGCCCGAACCGAACAAGAACAAGTCTTTAGGACTCCAAGTGTCGTCCCTCCGTAGATAGTCCACAGCACGTCCGGATCCGCCTTAAGATTGACCAACTAGAATCGCCCTTAAGGTACTCTGAATTTTCGGCACTTTATAGGCAATTGTATGACTGAATTTTGCTCTCAAAAACTCACTTTGAATACTTGAATGCTCGATGTAAATATGTGACCCTAGGCACCTATTTATAGAGTTATGGAAAAGGATTTGGAATCCTATTAGGATACTAATTTATTTAATTATAATCCTACTAGGACTCTAATTAAATAAACTAAATCATTTAGGATTAGATTTAATCATATGACAAATCCCGGTAGCTTTAGGATTCGAGTAGCACACAAACACACACGCACGCACAGCAGCCCACGAGGGGCGCCATGCGCGCGCGCGCAGCCCGCGAGCTTGCAGCCCACTGCCGCAAGCCCACACGCTGCCGTAGCCTTGGCGCGCGCTGGGCCTGCCTTGCGGTGGGCCTGGCGCAGCCTTGGCTGGTGCGTTTGTGGCGCGCTGGCTTGCTGGGCGATGGCCCGGCTTCGTGCTGGGCCTTCGTCTGGCAGGCCTCGTCCGATGCTAATTCGTACTATACGCTTCCGATTAATTTCCCGATTCTGGAGTTCATTTCCGATACGAACAATATTCAACATTTCCGATTCCGGAATCAATTTCCGTTTCGAACAAATATTTAATATTTCCGTTTCCGGAATTATTTTCCGATTCCGATAATATTTCCGATTCTGACAATATTTCCGTTTCCGGCAATATTTCCGATTCCGGCAATATTTCCATTTCCGATAATATTTTCCGATACGTACCATGTTTCCGTTTCCGGCAACATCTACGACTTGGATAATATTTATATTTCCGATACGATCCATATTTCCGTTTCCGGCAATATCATCGTTTCCGGAGTATTCATTTCTTGCCTGTGACGATCTCAGCTCCCACTGAAACCAAGATCCGTCGATTCCGAAAATCCATAGATGGAGTATTTAATGCCATTAAATACTTGATCCGTTTACGTACTATTTGTGTGACCCTACGGGTTCAGTCAAGAGTAAGCTGTGGATTAATATCATTAATTCCACTTGAACTGAAGCGGCCTCTAGCTAGGCATTCAGCTCACTTGATCTCAATGAATTCTTAACTTGTTAATTAATACTGAACCGCATTTATTAGACTTAACATTGAATGCATACTTGGACCAAGGGCATTATTTCCTTCAGTCTCCCACTTGTCCTTAGGGACAAGTGTGCATTTCCTAATTCCTTTGTCGCTCGATGCTTGCTCTTGAACATAAGGTAAGAAATGTCATCCTTATTATGTCCAGAGGTGTTCCTCGGTTTCAGAGTTCAACTGATCAAATAAACAGATAATCATAGCCTATGATTCATCCGAGCACGGCCATGCATTTCACAGTTTCTAGCTCTCCGAGTGGCCTTGTACAACTTTTAAGCATCTCATCCCGATTTATGGGAGGACAATCCCAATCTTGCGATCTTGAGATTAGACTTCGTTTGATAGGTGATTACCTGAGCGTTGCCTTTATAGCCTCCTTTTACGGTGCGACGGTTGGTCAACGTCAAAGCAACCAGTTCTCAAACAAGTAATCTCAAATCACTCAGGTATTGAGGATTTAGTGTCTAATAATTTTAATGAAATTTACTTATGACAGATTTTCATCTCTTACAGTAAAGTTTCATAGGTCTTGTCCGATACTAGTCTTCCCAAATTAAGTATCTATGCAATTGATTATGACATTGCCATGTCCACATAGTTCAAGAAACAGAACTACTAGTCATCTTGCATTCTAGTCGTCTAACGTTTTCTATGCGTCCAATTTTATAGAAAACTCCGACTAGGGACCATTTTCAACCTTTGACATTCAAGTTCACTTGATAGACATTTCTTAGTCACAGGACTGGTCCTGACAGTCTATCTTGAATATATCGTCAAATTGAAGGGACTCATCATTTAATAAACCACAAATTAAATGGAAAAATGAATTCTTTTCATTTATTGTGAATGATTAACCAATAATGTTTTACAAAGATTTAAACTCTAAAACTTTAAAACATTAAACAGGGTCATCAAAGCCATTCTCCAATATGCTTGATTCCCATAGCTGCAGTGTGCGAGTTGTGCTTCGCCTGCGGCAGAGGTTTAGTCAATGGATCTGATATGTTGTCATCAGTTCCAATCTTGTTTATCTCGACTTCTTTTCTTTCAACGAACTCTCGTAGAAGGTGAAATCTACGAAGTACATGCTTGACTCTCTGGTGGTGTTTAGGCTCCTTTGCTTGTGCAATAGCTCCGTTATTATCACAATACAGGGCTATTGGTCCTTTAATGGAGGGGCCTACACCAAGTTCACCTATGAACTTCCTTAGCCATATAGCTTCCTTTGCTGCTTCATGTGCAGCAATGTACTCCGCTTCAGTTGTAGAATCCGCAATGGTGCTTTGCTTAGCACTTTTCCAGGTTACTGCTCCTCCGTTGAGGCAGAAGACAAACCCAGACTGTGATCTGAAATCATCTTTGTCGGTTTGGAAACTTGCGTCCGTATAGCCTTTAACAATTAATTCATCATCTCCACCATAGACCAGGAAGTCATCTTTGTGCCTTTTCAGGTACTTCAGAATATTCTTGGCAGCAGTCCAATGCGCCTCTCCTGGGTCTGACTGGTATCTGCTCGTAGCACTGAGTGCGTACGCAACATCCGGGCGTGTACATATCATAGTATACATTATTGAACCAATCAATGATGCATATGGAATCCTATTCATTCGTCTACGCTCATCAAGTGTTTTTGGGCACTGATTCTTGCTTAGAGTCATTCCATGAGACATGGGTAGGTAGCCTCGCTTGGAGTCCGCCATCTTGAACCTATCAAGCACCTTATTGATATAAGTGCTTTGACTAAGTCCAATCATCCTTTTAGATCTATCTCTGTAAATCTTGATGCCCAATATGTACTGTGCTTCTCCTAGATCTTTCATCGAAAAACATTTCCCAAGCCAAATCTTGACAGAGTTCAACATAGGAATGTCATTTCCGATAAGTAATATGTCGTCGACATATAATACTAGGAAAGCAATTTTGCTCCCACTGACGTTCTTGTATACAAAAGATTCGTCTGCGTTCTTGATGAAACCAAAGTCACTGACTGCTTCATCAAAACGTATATTCCAGCTCCTGGATGCCTGCTTCAATCCGTAGATTGACTTCTTTAGCTTGCATACCTTTTTAGCATTCTTTGGATCCTCAAAACCTTCAGGCTGTCTCATAAACACATTTTCTGTTAAAACGCCGTTTAAGAAAGCAGTTTTGACATCCATCTGCCATATTTCGTAATCGTAATATGCAGCGATTGCTAACATTATCCGAATAGATTTTAGCATTGCAACTGGTGAAAAGGTTTCATCGTAATCCACACCGTGGACTTGCCTGTAACCTTTTGCAACCAATCTAGCTTTGAAAACTTCAAGTTTCCCATCCTTGTCCTTTTTCAGTTTGAAAACCCATTTGCTTCCAATGGCTTGGTAGCCATCTGGCAAATCGACCAAATCCCATACTTGGTTTTCAGACATGGAGTCTAATTCAGATTGCATGGCTTCTTGCCATTGCTTGGAGCTAGGGCTCGTCATAGCTTATTTGTAAGTCGCAGGTTCATCACTTTCAAGTAATATAACGTCATAGCTCTCGTTCGTCAAAATACCTAAGTACCTTTCCGGTTGAGATCTATATCTTTGCGATCTACGCGGGGTAACATTTCTAGTTTGACCATGATTCTCACCAGATTCTTCTAAAGATCTCTGAGTTTCATCCTGAATGTCATCTTGAGCATTCTCTAGAGTTTGTTGTTCGACTCGAATTTCTTCGAGGTCTACTTTTCTCCCACTTGTCATTTTGGAAATGTGATCTTTCTCCAAAAAGACACCATCTCGAGCAACAAACACTTTGTTCTCAGATGTATTGTAGAAGTAATACCCCTTTGTTTCCTTTGGATAGCCCACAAGGATACATTTGTCAGATTTTGGATGAAGTTTGTCTGAAATCAATCGTTTGACGTATACTTCACATCCCCAAATCTTAAGAAAAGACACATCTGGAGGTTTTCCAAACCATAATTCATATGGAGTCTTTTCGACAGCTTTAGACGGAGCTCTATTTATAGTGAGTGCAGTTGTATTTAGTGCATGTCCCCAAAATTCTAATGGAAGTTTGGCCTGACCCATCATTGACCTGACCATGTCTAGCAAGGTTCTGTTCCTCCGTTCCGACACACCGTTCCATTGTGGTGTTCTAGGAGGAGTCAATTCCGATAGAATTCCACATTCTTTCAGATGGTCATCAAATTCATAGCTCAGATATTCACCGCCTCTATCAGACCGCAGTGCCTTAATCTTCTTGCCTAATTGATTCTCTACTTCACTCTGAAATTCCTTGAATTTGTCAAAGGATTCAGACTTATGCTTCATTAGGTAGACATAACCATATCTACTGAAGTCATCAGTGAAAGTGATAAAGTAGCTGAAACCACCTCTAGCATTTGTACTCATTGGTCCACATACATCTGTATGGATTAAACCCAATAGTTCATTTGCTCTTTCTCCAACTTTAGAGAAAGGTTGCTTTGTCATTTTGCCAAGTAAACATGATTCGCATTTACCATAATCCTCTAAGTCAAATGGTTCTAGAATTCCTTCCTTTTGAAGTCTTTCTAAGCGTTTCAAGTTTATATGGCCTAATCGACAATGCCACAGATAGGTGAGATCTGAATCATCCTTTTTGTCCTTTTTGGTATTTATGTTATATACTTGTTTGTCGTGATCTAATAAATAAAGTCCATTGACTAATCTAGCAGATCCATAAAACATCTCTTTAAAATAAAACGAACAACTATTGTCTTTTATTAAAAAGGAAAATCCCTTAGCATCTAAGCAAGAAACTGAAATGATGTTTTTGGAACATGGAAACATTCTTCCAGTTCCAAAACTAGCCCGGAGGGCAACGACAAATAATAAGTTCCTACAGCTAATGCAGCAATCGTGCTCCATTTCCCACTCGTAGGTCGACTTCACCCTTGCTTAACTTTCTACTTCTTCTTAGTCCTTGTGGATTGGAACATAAGTGTGAGCCACAACCTGTATCTAATACCCAAGAAGTTGAATTAACAAGTATACAGTCTATAACGAAAATACCTGAAGATGGAACGACTGTTCCGTTCTTCTGATCTTCCTTTAGCTTCAAGCAATCTCTCTTCCAATGCCCCTTCTTCTTGCAGTAGAAGCATTCGGATTCAGAAGTGGGTTGACTGACCTTCCTCTTTACAGATTTGGCGCCAGTTTGCTTAGTTGGGCTGGCCTTGTTGCCACCTTTCTTAGCATTCCTCTTCTTTCCAGATTTCTTGAACTTGCCCCCTCGCACCATAAGCACATCCTGCTTATCACTTTTGAGCGTCTTTTCAGCGGTCTTCAGCATACCGTGAAGCTCAGTGAGCGTTTTGTCCAGACTATTCATACTGTAGTTCAGTTTGAACTGATCATACCCGCTATGAAGAGAATGGAGGATGGTGTCTATAGCCATTTCCTGAGAAAATTGCTGATCCAGCCGACTCATATTCTCAATGAGTCCAATCATTTTGAGAACATGTGGACTTACGGGCTCGCCTTTCTTAAGCTTTGTCTCAAGAATTTGCCTATGAGTCTCGAATCTTTCGACTCGAGCCAGATCTTGGAACATGTTCTTCAACTCACTGATGATTGTGAAAGCATCTGAGTTGATGAACGTTTTCTGCAGATCCGCACTCATGGTGGCGAGCATTAGACTTTTCACATCCTTGTTGGCATCAATCCAACGATTGAGGGCTGCCTGAGTGACCCCGTCGCCTGCGGCTTCGGGCATCGCCTCTTCTAGGACATACTCCTTTTCTTCCTGCATAAGAACTATTTGCAAGTTCCTTTGCCAGTCAAGGAAGTTCTTCCCGTTCAACTTCTCCTTTTCGAGAATTGATCGAATGTTGAATGAATTGTTGTTTGCCATGTTTAAAACTACAATTGAAAAGAATAAACAAATAAATAACCATTCACAGTTTCTCTTAATAAACTTAAATTCTAGCATACATGCATAATTCAATGTTTATTAAGCATTTTATTCAAGTTATGTGTTCCGGCAGGTGTGAATAAAATGATTCCAAGATCCTAAAATCATTGAAGAACTAAGAACAGTTTGTCGACTTAATCCTAAAACATCTTAGGTAAGCAAAAGCCTTTTGCTAATAGTCTAGAAACTATTCTTGGTTGATAGGTATGTCTAAGAACTTATTAGGTAAACCTATCGATTTTGCCACGACATAAAAGGACTCCTTACTTATATCGTTGAGTTTCACCAAAACTAACATGTACTCACAATTATTTGTGTACCTTGCCCCTTTAGGACCAATAAGTAACACATCGCTGAGCGAAAACTATTACTAGATTGATGTAAAGGATATCCAAGCAAGTGTATATTTTGGCATGGCACCTTTTAACTCAATTTTTAAGTTTGGAACTTAAGGCTCTTACTATGTTGGTTAGATTTTAAGTGAACTAAAATCCTTAATCATGCAACATAATCAAGCTTTTGATCTCATGCATTTTAAGACATATTTAAAAGCAATAAATAACTTAAAACATGCATAAGATAAATGTGATCTAGTATGGCCCGACTTCATCTTGAAGCTTTAACTTCAAAGTCCGTCTTGAAAATCTCCGTGGGAGGCACCATTTTCTTCAAATAGGATAAGCTATAATTAAAAAACTAATTACAACTATTTGATGGTACGCAGACCATATTTGAATTGAAAAACAACTTTGGTACTTTAGACCAATTACATTCAAATTAATGGTACGCAGACCATATTTTCTATCCTATTTGGGCCATACTAGTCACTTCATAACCTGCAAAACAATACATATACAATATATACCATTCACCCATTCATTATCATGAATGTCCCACATAGCTGGTTAGTCAAACACATTATGCATCACGTAAACATTTGCAGCAATTAATTAAGGGCACCAATAATCTACCAATTATTCAGTCCTTATTAATTCTAATCAAGTTGTATTAACCTTAAGGATTTGTAGACCTAATCAAGAGTTTATGACTAAAAGGGCTCCCACTTAAACCAATAAATTCATATGCTTTACTAATTTTTAAACATAAAAATGTATTTCTAGTCTAACCGGAAACATACAAATTTAATTAAAATTTAAAGCTCATATAAATTTATAATTGAATCCAAAAAGTTTAATTTAATTTCAGTCGTATTTAAATTAATTCATGATTTTAATTTTAGTAAAATAATTAGAATAAATAAAACTTATTATAATTACAATATTCAAAATTAAAATCCAAGAAAATAATTTAAATTATTAATTTTAAAATTAATTAAAATTACGTAAACTGAAAATTTCAAATTAAAATTTCAAAACGATCTAATCGCAACGCAACAACCCTACGCAACGCACGCCCATGGGCCACACGCACACAGCCATCGCTGGCCATGTGCGCGCAGCCCATGCGCTGCGTCGCATCGCTACTGCTGCTTTCCTTCGCAAGGCATCACGCGAGCTGGTGCTCGCTGCGCGCGCCAGCATTCGATGCACGCGAGCCATCGCTCGCTACATGCGAGCCAGCGCTCGCTGCGCGCGCTTGCCAGCGCTCGCTTTATGCGGGCCATTGCTCGCTGCGCGCGCTCGCCAACGCTCACTGCGCGCGCTTGCCAGCGCTCGATCCTGCGAGCCATCGCTCGCTGCGCGAGTCATCGAGGCTGGGCGTAGCACTCGTGGAACGCGAGCTTGCGCTCGCTGCGGGCGAGGCTCCGCACGCTTGCGCGAGGCAGTGCGCGCTGTGGCGCAGCTCGCTTGCTGCCCACACGCGACTGCTGTGCCTTGCTTTCGGCTTCGCCCATTCGTTCATTGCACACAGCCCACGACACAAGGCAGGGCTGCTGCCTTGTGCTCGTGCACCATGGCCTTGCTCATTGCATTCGTGCCGCATGGGCGACGAGCTCCCTTGCTCGTCGTCACATGCCCGCACTATACAACACCCCTTAAGGGTAACACGTAGCGTCCATTGCTTTGTGCGTGCAAGTTATATGAGCGAATCGCATTAAATTTCAAAATTTATATTTAAAATTAATGACAAATTAATAAATAATATTAATTTCATAATTTTAGGGCGAAAAATCGAAAATTTATTATTCAATTGATTTCCGATTAACATGGATTCAAGTCTAGGTCATAAAAATTTAAAATTTAACATAAATTTACAATTTTTATGGTGGTTTTTAATCATTGGTATCTAATTAAATTATAATTAATTATGAAAATCAAATTAATTCTAAATTATTCTAATTTTCAACAAATTAATCATAATTACAAATTAGATTGCATAATTAACAAGGCTAGGCATTCAAACTTGTTAAACATATACAGTAGGTCAATCAAAAATTCAAGATTTATCAACAAGAATCGCAAATATTTAATTTAACATCTTAAATTTACGAAATTTTGCATTCGAAAAACTAAAACCTCCGAAAAGTCATAGTTAGGCTTCGAATTTGAGAAACTGCCGAAAAACTGCGTACGTATAATTAAATAAACGCAATTTGCAATTAATTAAAAATTACGAAAGTTAATCACCCCTTTTAATTCTTGCAAATTTGTAATATTTAACCATGTTCATGCAATTTAGATTATGAAAATAATAAGAGGCTCGTGATACCACTGTTAGGTTATGATACATATTACAATTCATAAATCATGCGGAAAAAACCATTAAGCCAGGAATACATATTATTTACACATAATCATTTAGCATAGTTTAGATGCATACTCTTTGTTGCGTGCCTTCCCTAGCTGCGCCCGAACCGAACAAGAACAAGTCTTTAGGACTCCAAGTGTCGTCCCTCCGTAGATAGTCCACAGCACGTCCGGATCCGCCTTAAGATTGACCAACTAGAATCGCCCTTAAGGTACTCTGAATTTTCGGCACTTTATAGGCAATTGTATGACTGAATTTTGCTCTCAAAAACTCACTTTGAATACTTGAATGCTCGATGTAAATATGTGACCCTAGGCACCTATTTATAGAGTTATGGAAAAGGATTTGGAATCCTATTAGGATACTAATTTATTTAATTATAATCCTACTAGGACTCTAATTAAATAAACTAAATCTTTTAGGATTAGATTTAATCATATGACAAATCCCGGTAGCTTTAGGATTCGAGTAGCACACAAACACACACGCACGCACAGCAGCCCACGAGGGGCGCCATGCGCGCGCGCGCAGCCCGCGAGCTCGCAGCCCACTGCCGCAAGCCCACACGCTGCCGTAGCCTTGGCGCGCGCTGGGCCTGCCTTGCGGTGGGCCTGGCGCAGCCTTGGCTGGTGCGTTTGTGGCGCGCTGGCTTGCTGGGCGATGGCCCGGCTTCGTGCTGGGCCTTCGTCTGGCAGGCCTCATCCGATGCCAATTCGTACGATACGCTTCCGATTAATTTCCCGATTCCGGAATTCATTTCCGATACGAACAATATTCAACATTTCCGATTCCGGAATCAATTTCCGTTTCGAACAAATATTTAATATTTCCGTTTCCGGAATTATTTTCCGATTCCGATAATATTTCCGATTCTAACAATATTTCCGTTTCCGGCAATATTTCCGATTCCGGCAATATTTCCATTTCCGATAATATTTTACGATACGTACCATGTTTCCGTTTTCGGCAACATCTACGACTTGGATAATATTTATATTTCCGATACGATCTATATTTCCGTTTCCAGCAATATCATCGTTTCCGGAGTATTCATTTCTTGCCTGTGACGATCTCAGCTCCCACTGAAACCAAGATCCGTCGATTCCGAATATCCATAGATGGAGTATTTAATGCCATTAAATACTTGATCCGTTTACGTACTATTTGTGTGACCCTACGGGTTCAGTCAAGAGTAAGCTGTGGATTAATATCATTAATTCCACTTGAACTGAAGCGGCCTCTAGCTAGGCATTCAGCTCACTTGATCTCACTGAATTATTAACTTGTTAATTAATACTGAACCGCATTTATTAGACTTAACATTGAATGCATACTTGGACCAAGGGCATTATTTCCTTCAAAAATATAGCCATACAAAAACTAGTCGAATTTCATTTTTTTTACGCGACTTACGGCAAACAAAAACGGCAGACCAAAATAATGATAATACTTCACTCATTTGACCGATTAAGTTATATGCTACCACCTCAGGGCATATCTATTAAAATCTGGCATCCTAGAACTTATTCTAGCCAGAACTACGCGCGACCTGATTCTGACAAGATACGTAGGCAATCCTTACCAAGGATTCGGTCCAATCAAAAAACAAACATACATAAATTGTGCAAAAAGTGTTAGACATGTGAAAATATAAAAAGAAGGAGAAACAAAAAAGAAAATGAAAAAATAAAATACGCCTTTATTGAAAAATAATAAGAAGGAAAACAAAGTGCTAAGAAATGAAAAAACAAACACAACTGAAATAAATAAAGGGCACCTACACCCTAGCAAGAACTACACTACTCTAGTTCTTCCGGATCATCAAATAAAGTCTTGTAGAGGGAAATGTTCGCAGGATCCACCCCCACAGTCTTCTGCGCCGCCCCAATATCAATCTCCATAAGAACCGGCTCCTGGACACTAACTTCCAAAGATGCCAAGGCTTCAGAAACATTCTCAGTTATGGCCCGCTCAGCCTCAAGGGCACAGACAATGGTGGGAGAAGGATTATTATCATCAACTAGACTAGCCACTGTTTCTACAGGCGGCTGAGCCTTCCTAACCCATACATTATTCCGGCGACGATCTCCGCGAGAGCTTGCATTTCTTTTAACAACAGCAGGCCCCTTCATGTTAGGCATCTTTTTAGGCCGTAAACTGGAACGGGGAGGAACTTCCTTTCGCTTTCGATCAGGACGAGCTTTCACAGTCTTAATACCATGGGTACGAGGTTTGGCAGAATCAGGACCCTCATACTTAACACGAATACGAGGTATCAAAAGCTTAGCCGGCTCCCCATTTCGAGCCTCGGTCCTCACAGCTTTATCATCGGAGCTCATGCACAACTTGTAGTTTTCAGAAAGACCCACAAAGCCGTTTGTAGCTACGGCCCAACGCGGGAGACCATCATAATACTTAGCCCACGCTAGAACCCGTGCTTGTGAAAAGGCCGCTACCTTAGGTGGTACCGTATCAGAAAAGGGGATAGTCTGCCTTAAACCATATTGACACATGACTCGGTAAGGGAAAATATAAATGGGCCGAGATAGCCCCAACAAAGAAACATAAACCGATACATCAGAACCCCCCGTCATAGTAGTCAAACCCCACCATGGTACCACCCACTTAATAGAACGGATGCCATAAGTAAAAAAGGAGGTCCATTCGGCCTCGTCCTGGCCTTGGTGCAAATATTTTCGGTTACCCAAGGCTATAGGGCGATAATGTTTAGGATCGGCAGGAGCTTCCAAGAGTCTAAGCCGTTCCACGAGCCAAATCTGCAAAAACGGGTACGATCAAAAAATAATAATAAAAGAAAACGGTTCCTAGGGCGCAGTTTCAACGCCCAGGACCAGGCGCCGAAAATTCCAGCGCCCATCCCTGGGCGCTGAAACTCAGCCCCAAGGCAGGACGAATAAAAAATGTGTATGCAAAAAAAATGTGTGTATGTGCGCAAGAAAAAATAGATTACCTGTAGTAATAGGGGGCTTCCCTTAAAATGTTCAGATTTGCCATCCTTCTTCAGCTCATCCGCACTCAGCAAAGTCTCGGCAACAACCAACGGCATAATAGAATAGCAACTTTCCATCTGGCTAATCAAGGGGATCAACCTTATGTCACCGAACTCGCCATTGTTATTCGACAGCAAATAATGATTCAACAAGCAAAATACACGGGCTCGAATATTCAATTTCTGTTCGGTCATATTCTTACTAGGCCTAAAGTGGTGTTTTACAAGTTTTACCAAATTAACCTCATCACCTACAACAACTTCAGCAAGCATGTTAGCATCTAGTCCTAGAAAAGCCCCTATGGTTGTTTTACTTTCTTCGATAGTGCCAGGAGTGGCAGGGGTAGCATTAGTAGGATAACCAAGGATCGCAGCAAATTCATCTGGCAAAGGACATATTTCGTTGCCCCGAAAGACAAAAACATGATGATCGGAATCCCAAAAGCTTAGGGCTGCGTGCAGAAAATTATAGTCAATATTAATTTGTTGTAAGCCTAAAAGTGTCTCTAAGTGGTATTCTTTCAATAAAGCATTTTCTGTAGGATTAAGGGCCCGTAGCCAACGCCTAACAGCCCGTTGGAGTGAGGAAGTGGGAATTGACATGACGAAAGCAAGGAGTAATTAAAACACAGCAAAGAAAGAAGGAAATTGAGAGGGATGGAAAATAAGGGACGTATCTAGCCCCTATATATAGCTGAACGCATCAAGTGACATCCTGATCCCATTCGGAAACGCGTTAAAAAATCCGAAAGTCAAAATTCGCCAGGAAAAGACTTTCAGCGCCTGAAGCTGGGCGCCGAAATATTTAACGCCCAGCCTTGGGCGCCGAAAATGATTCCAGACCCAAAAAACAGCTCTGACTTCTATAGGGCCCTGCCATATTTATTCGACTTGAAAATTGCCGATTCCTTTACTGAAAGTCGCACCTCACGGCTTTGTTAAGAGTAGCACATTACTACAAAGGTCGCTCGCACATACGAGCTCGACCCCAAACATGATTAAAAGACGTTATTAAGTATGCGAAAAATGACCACCAAAGCCCGAGTGCTTGGGGGCTCGCGAAAAGTATACTCCAACAGAGAGCGCGCGATCAAAATCACATTCTCGGGCTGCGCTATACACAAGTCCCGTGTTTGGATAATCTCAAAAAAAAAAAAGGAAAAAAAAATGGTATTTTAAAAATATCGTTAACAGAAATATACTCAGTGTGGGCCCACTTGTAGGACACACCTAATCAGGAAATATTGCGACCCACCAACAGGTCGTAATCACAAAAGCCCTTCCACATAGGCAAAATGAAAAGAAAGTAAGAAATTCAAAATGGGCTCGCCCACCTTCAACGGGCGGGGTCTGCGTCACTAGCCGCGTAGGTCCTCAGTTTTCGAAAAATAAAGTCTTCAAATTCAAAATAGGCTCGCCATCTTTAGCCGGCGGGGTCTACGTCACAAACCGTGTAGGTCCTTATCTTCAAATTTCAAAAACAGATTCGTCCAATTCTATCGGACGGGGTGTCCACCCTTAGCGGACAGGCTCGCCATCTTTAGCCGGCGGGGTCTGCGTCACTAACCGCGCGGGTCCTTAGTCACTCCAGCGATAACCTTTATCGGTTTTCCCTTTTTCCAAAAATTAAAGGATCGGTTTTCCCTTTTTCCAAAAATTAAAGGATTGGTTTTCCGTTTTTCCAAAAAAGAACGATGTGATTGGTTTTCCGTTTTTTCAAAAAAGAACGATGAGATTGGTTTTCCCTTTTTTCCAAAAATTAAAAGATTGGTTTTCCGTTTTTCCAAAAAAGAACGATGTGCTGGATTTTCCTTCGTTTTACGTCCCATAAAAACAAGGGGGTTTTCTCGTTTAACTAGCCTTGAAAATGAGAATCTTTAATAACATTTTTACCTCGTGGTTGGGCTTGGCCAGGCCCAATTACACTTTATAGCTTTGATTTCGAAAACATCTGTAGCTACTCCCAATGACAAAGTGAGGGAGTTCCTACACTTCTTTAGATCCTTCCAATGACAAAGTGAGGAAGTTTCTATACTATCCGTTGACAAATCCCAATGACACGTGAGGGATATGTCGACACTCCAAGTGATGACCCTTAAGTCAAATGTTATCACTCGGGGGCTCGTGAGACCCTCGCAAAAACAGGTCACCATGGCTTGTGTGGCGCACTCCGTCTAGTACTTTGACCATCGTCTTATTCCAAGACTCAGTCAAAGTGGGGGTTAACCGTAGACACCTACTTTTGTCCCCATTCCCGAAAGGGAAGGTTCGATGATGAAAACGTAAATCTCCACTTGACAACGCATCTCCTATAAAATAACGAATCTCATTACCCCTTTTCATTTCACCCGAAACCTGCTATTTATAGAAACCTGTTATTTATGGAAACCTGCTAAAAATAGTAACTGCCGTAATGGGTAATTGTTAAAAGTGGCAAGTCATAAAAGATAGAAACCTGTTAGAATTAGGTGTTGCACTCCAACATAAATCCTAAATGAGATAGAAATTGCGAGAGAATCCTATTCCTAATATGATTCGAAAGTAAGAGTCACGTATTAATTAAAATCCTAACGAGCCTAGAGTTCGTAACGGGCCCAGACGCATCACGTTACAAGGTTAATACGCACTAAAGGACTCAATTAAATCTCAAATACTCCGGATTCTAGGAATCCGAATCTGACTAAGAAAAACAGCCCAGATCCTATTTTCAATGCCTGGCTCTAGGCGCCGAAATCTTCGGCGCCCAGGCCTGGGCGCTGAAAATACCTGGTACGTGTTTTTTCCTAATTCCTCGTGGATTACAGTTCTACAATTCTATCTTTCCACGAACTCTTTTCTATAAATAGGGCCTTAAGTTCGACGTGAAAAGAACACACAACACACAATTATATTCTGAGTATTGACTCTAAACCCCTAAGCCTAAGCCTAAGCCTCACGCTGCAAAACTGATCACGCGTTCTGTCGCAATCGATCTATAAATCGAACAGAACGTATCCCGTCCCATAATTTGAGATTCGTTAAATAAAAGAAGAAATAGCAAAGTCAAAGTGGTTAGTTTTCTGAGAACCGTGACGCACCTCTCAAGGGTGCGTCGTAATGTGTCCCTTTTCCATGGTTTAATTGCTTTCCTCGCCCTTTTATGAACTGTTAAACTAACTAAAATCTGATTGTTCGATCACTCTTAATAAATATGATATTTTTGGGAAATTGGATTATCATGCTAGGTCCCTTAAAACAATCTAAATCAGATAATCGCGTTCGATCTAGTACTATATGTTGCATATTATTAAAATCAACTCAGATTAGTTTAATAGTTAACGCATGTCCCTTCAATTATTTATGCTGAGCTAGTAAGGATATCCTGCCTCTGGAGTTATCGAAGAGCGAGTACTCCTCTCGGTAGTTACAGTCCCCCGAACCCTTAATCTCTACCCTGCGGGTGTACGTTGAGCGATCCGCACCACCAGGGATCACAAGGGAACCTACGGCCGTCGTGGTCAAACATAATTGCACTCCCTTTATGTCACGATAACCGGGTTTTGTCAGTTTTTCTCATTGTCGTTAAAAACTGAATGGCGACTCCTATATTACTAGTCAATTGGGTGTAAACTTACAGGAAATCCAATTACACTTGATTTGACAAAAAAAAGCGTCACACCCACGAGGGACGAGGTCACGCATTAGCCTCGTGCTTTTTCGACCCCCTCACAGCCTACCAAACGAGGCTCACTTAGTCTCGCCTCGTGACTCAAAGACCACAACCATCTACCTTTTAGCCCAAATAAAAAGGGAGGGAAATCCCAAGCAAAAAAGAAAAAAGAGAAAGAGAAAAGGGAGAGCAAAAAGAGCGAGCCATGAAATACTTAGCCCGTACCTCCCAAAGTGCGAAATTTACCCAAGTAAACGAAGGAAAAGAATTGCGTCAACCAATCCAAATTATACCACAAAACTACATAAAGTTCTACGATCTTCTACCCTTTCCAATCCTCATGCTTGACTAATACCTACACAAATTATCCTATCTCATTCAACCCATCTTTCAAGCCGTCTTGAGTTACGAATAAAAAAAAAAGACAAATGAAAAGTACATTCTACGCTTAACGTAAAAAATAATAATAATAATAATAATAATAATAATAATAATAATAATAATAATAATAAAGAAACTTTGCAAAGCGCCTTTAAAGTTCATCTAAAAAAAAAAAAAAAGCATTTAGCGCACAAAAAAGATTCCCAAATATTTGGCACAAAACGAAAAGGAGCAGCACAAAAAGGCAGCCCAGAACACGTTTTCAATGACCAGACCTGGGCGCCAAAAATAATAACGCCCAGCCCTGGGCGCCGTTCTTGCTTATCACTTTTCAACTCCCAATTCCTAAAAGTGTTCGTATATTTTCCTATATACATGCGGAAGAATAACGAACACTTGGGGGTAGAAGATCATATAAAACACGCAAAATACGCGCGCTCCAAAATTTTCGTACACTTATTTCACCCTATTTCAAACATTACGATTCCACTCGAACGTACTTGTTTAAAATCGGCATTCTAAGAAATCATTTTCTGGCTAAGAACTACGCAAGACCTGATTCCAAATTAAATCTATTTAAGGCGGATACGTAGGCAATCCATGATTCGGTCCAACCAATTTGCAAAAATGTTAAAGCCTATAGAATAACAAGAATAAAAAATAGAGTCCCTTATTGAAATTTAATTACTTGCGATCCAAATCGAAAGAAAAATTTAATTCAAAGGAAGAATCCAAGTCATCAAGATGCCAAAATGAGCACACATCGAAAAATAATAAGGGCATGTACCCTTGCCAGAAGGAGCACTCACACTCCTAGGCACTTAGCCAATACTCAAAAGATCGCTTTGCCTCAATTGAATGGGGGCTAGCGCGAGCGTCCATGACCTCTAAAGTACTAAAGACCTTCTTTCACCACTAGACACAGTCATAATCGCCAACAAGTAGTAAAGGCAGTAAGCTTGCAATAAAGAGGATTGTTCTACGGCATCGCCCCATCGTTCCTTAGAACTCAGGGCACCTGTTCATGGTAATTCAAATGCTTGCGAATCTCCTTTGAAAAAATCAGACATTGTCAATAGGACTTGGCACTTAACCAAGGCTCACCCTACTCAGACATATGACACGGGCATCTAAAATCGAAATCTGAAAGCATCATTAATGAGAAGACATAATAGCAACTGGGGGCTAAAAATTGAAATGAAAGAACTAGGGAAAGAACTAAGTATAACTTGACCTTTTGTGCAGACATACACCAAGTAAATCTAAGTCATTTTGAAAGCGGTTTATATTCCCGCAATTTTGGAAATGATGGCCCTAAAATCCTAAAGCATGTGCCAGACGGGCACAAGTAATATGTTGACGCCTGCACCCTGGCTTCCAGCAAATCCTTAGACAGCATTCCGAAAATCGTAACAGTATTTTGATTCACTCATGTAATCCTGTACGAACCCTTCTATAAGTCAACTTACTTAGGACACCTCAGATTGTACACAGTAGGACTCGGATTTCAAATAATTTTCAAAGACTTCTTCGAACATAATAAAGTGTCGTTGGTTTAAGCTAAGTATGCGTTTATCTCGATGTTGCAAGTGAGTCAAAAAGAATTCTAAATATGACTATGGGTAAAGAAAGGCACCTAGCTTTTGGTCAAGGCACACTTCAACATGACTACCTTGACCATGGCAATGTCGCACAATACGACATTTACAAGAGAAGTAGCAAATCACTACTCGAACGTACCTCGCACTAAACGAGTCTGGTTCAAACTATTCATGATCCATGTCACCATGAATGCATAAAAACGTATGCCAAGCATTATAGCACCAAGCCAATCCCGTAGCTACAATTGGGGGCTTGAGAAAAACACTCTAAAAATGCTCGAAATGACGATTTTATCGCAAATTCTCGACGCTAATGCTATACACACGTCATAGGGGCACAATCCTAAGGTTTGATCGTGTAAAACGAACCTTAGAATGGCTACAACCCCTCCCAAATTCTAAGCGCTACTTAGAATATATAAAGTCACCCCACTAACAAGGGTAACTGAAAATCGCGAGTCACCAAAACTCCGATCAAACTACTGCATATAACGCTCGCCCTACAAGCGCCCGTTACACAGTCTACGTCGTTCCAAAGCAAAAGCGAAAGAAAAATCAAGGATTAAAAAAAAAACATCTATGAATCCTCGCATCGAACGAAGTAATAAGACGTGCACACCCACGCAGAAGGTGCTACACTTGTTCGAGCACCTGAACGAGGCGTGATGAAGTACTCCAATGCAAAAAATAATAATGATATCCCAACACCTGGAGGAATGTTCTAAGACACGCTGTTAGGCCACACAAGCCTACGTCGCACCATAAGTTCAACCATCCCACAGTACAAGACTAAAAAAAAGAGTAAGGCATATTGCACTAATGCGGGCACGACCAAGATTATGAGGCAAAGACTACTTATCGCCCAAATTCAAAATGCAAGCCACACGACTTCTACATTAAGGATTAAAGGTAGCAAAATATTACCTACCACGGAAGGGTTAGCGCGCACCTACACGAGCGGGATCCCAAGGCATCTTTCTCGAAAGAACCTACAAAAATCGTACGCCAAAAGGAAGCATCCCAACATGCATACTTGGGGGCTCCAAGCTACGAAACGACCGTAGCAAAATAATAAAAAAAATATACGCGATCAAAGTATTACGCCTCAAGGTATGTTCCTCGGGCCATATAGACACGCCCAACTATTGCAATAACTGTACGCCTTAAGAGCGACAGTTCCTTTAAATAATCGCCCCAAAACGACAAACACCATAGTCCACCAATCGGCTACGGCTTCTCGAGAAATCATCACGATCACTCAACTCATTGTGATCTCTAATAAAATTCTACGTTCCAAAAATAAAGAAAAACAAAAGAGAAGAGAATACGTAGAATTTCCAAGTGAAATAAACGAACGAACAAGAGGCCAACTGTGTCATCAAAAGACCAGCCCAAACAATATTTTCAACGCCCCACTTGGGCGTGAAATATTTCTAACGCCCAGGCCTGGGCGCCGAAAATGAGCCCAGGCCCAAAAGAAGCCCTGACTTCTATAGGGTCCTGCCGTAACCATTCGACTCGAAAATTGCCGATTTCTTTACTGAAAGTCGCACCTCGCGGCTTTGTTAAGAGTAGCACACCACTACAAAGATCGCTCGCACTTACGAGCACGATCCCAAACACGATCAAGGACATTACAAAATGCGTATCCCCAAGGAACCTCTTTGACAAGAAATGACCGTCAAGCACGAGTGCTTGGGGGCTCGAAAGAAAATATATATTTCAAAAGAGAGTATGCAAAGTTAAAACAATATTCCCTGACTACGCTGTACGAAGTCCCGTGTTTGGATAATCTCAAAAGATAAAACCGGATTACGACCTCAAGACAAAGGTCGCCGTTGATACTTATACATAGTCCCCTAATCAAGGACCCAGGTAGTGGTAAAATTGAGCCGTAAAGACTAGCTCAAAACCATGAAAGATGATGACCACGAGACAATGGTCCGTCTAAGCACGTTGTCAACCTACATTCAGGTTGCAACTAAATCCGAGCATCCCTCGAAAGAATTCGCTCTTACAAGAATGAATAAAAAGAAATTATCAAAAAAAAATCACAAGAACAAATAAAATAGGGACTTGCCCACCTCAATCGGGCAAGATCGCGGCACCTACCACGCGAGTCCCAAATCGAAAAGACGAATTCAGGTTCGCTCACCTCCAGCGGGCAGGGCGTCCACCCTTAGCGGACAGGGCTCGCCCACCTTCAGCGGGCGGGGTCTGCGTCACTAACCGCGCAGGTCCTCAGTTTTCGAAAATGAAAAAAAAATAAAATCTTCAAAACAAAAACAGGCTCACCCACCTTCAGCGGGTGGGGTCTACGTCACAAACCGCGTAGGTCCTTATTTTCAAAACATCAATACAGATTCGTCCAATTGTATCGGACGGGGTGTCCACCTCAGCAGACAGGCTCGCCCACCTTCAGCGAGCGGGGTCGGCGTCACTAACCACGCAGGTCCTTAGTCGGTGCAGCGATAACTTTTCCCGGTTTATCCAATCAAATGATGGTTTCCCTTTTCCAAAAATCAAAGGATGGTTTCCCTTTTCCAAAAATCAAAGGATGGTTTCCCTTTTCCAAAAATCAAAGGATGGTTTCCCTTTTCCAAGAATCAAAGGATGGTTTCCCTTTTCCAAAAATCAAAGGATTGGTTTTCCGCTTTTCCAAAAAAGAGCGATGTGCTGGATTTTTTCTTCGTTTTACAAGGGGGTTTTCTCGTTTAGCTAACCCTGAAAATGAGAATCTTTAAAAATGTTTTACCTCGTGATTAGGCTTGGCCAGGCCTAGTTACACTTTATAGCTTTGATTTCGAAAACATCTTTAGATACTTCCAATGACAAAGTGAGGGAGTTTCTATACTATCAGTTAACAAATTCCAATGACGCGTGAGGAATGTGTTAACACTTCAAGTGATGACCCTTAAGTCAAATGTTATCACTCGGGGGCTCGTGAGACTCTCGCAAAATAGGTCACATACACCATGGCTTGTATGACGCACTCCGTCTAGTACTTTGACCATCGTCTCATCTCGAGACTCAGTCAAAGTGGGGGCTAACTGTAGACGCCTACTTTTGTCCCCATTCCGGAAAGAGAAGGTTCGATGATGAGAACATAAATCTCAACTTGGCAACGCATCTCCTATAAAATAACGAATCTCAATCACCCTTTCATTTCAGCCAAAGCTGCTATTTATAGAAACCTACTAAGAATAGTAACTACCGTAAAAGGTAGTTGTTAAAAGTGGCAAAGTCATAAAAGATAGAAACCTGTCAGAATTAGGTGTTGCACTCCAACATAAATCCTAAAAGAGATAGAATTTGCATTCCTGGTATAATTCGAAAATAAGAGTTACGTATTAATTAAATTACTAACGAACCTAGAGTTCGTAACGGGCCCAGACGCATTCCGTCATAAGTTAATACGCACTAAAAGACTCGGATAAATCTCAAAAGCTCTGTGTTCTAAGAGTCCAAATCTGACAAAGAACTCGGCCCAGTTCCCATTTTCAACGCCTGGATCTGGGCGCCGAAATCTTCGGCGCCCAGCCTTGGGCGCTGAAAGTGCCTGGGGCCGTTTTATCTCCGGATTCTTTTTGGATTCGTATCTTAAAATCTATCTTTCCACACACTCTTTTCCTATAAATACAGCCTAAAACCGACGTGAAAATAACAGACAATTCCATAACCTGAGTATTGACTCTAGCCTTAAGCCTAAGCCTCACGCTGCGAAATTGATCCAGCGTTCTGTCGCAATCGACCCAAAAGTCGAAAAGAACGCACCCTGCCCCTTGTAGCTTGATGAATTAAGCCTAAATACTGGAACATTGCTTGGAAACCCGAGATTCGCTAAATAAAAGGAGAAATAGCAAAGCCAAGTGGTTAGTTTTCTGAGAACCACAACGCACCTCTCAAGGGTTCGTTGTAATGTGTCCCTCATATGATTTAATCGCTTTCATCACCCTTTTAAAAAATTGTCAAACTATTAATTTGATTGATCTATCACGCCTAATAAGATAATACCTTGGACAATTGAATTATCATGTTAGGTACCTTAAATCAATCTAAATAAGATAATCACGATCGATTTAGTATTATGTGTTGCATATTGCTAAAATCAATTCAGAATTGTTTAATAGTTTAACGCATGTCCCTTCAATTATTTATGCTGAGCTAGTAAGGATAACCTGCCTCTGGAGTATTATCGATGAGCACTCCTCTCGGTAGTTACAGTCCCCCGAACTCTCAATCTCTGCCCTGCAGGTGTACGTTGAGCGATCCCCACACTAGGGATCACAAGGGAACCTATGGCCGTCGTGGTCGAACATAATGGCACTCCCTTTATGTCACGATAACCGGGTTTTGTCAGTTTTTCTCATTGTCGTTAAAAACTGAATGGCGACTCCTATATTACTAGTCGATTGGGTGTAAACTCACAGGAGATCCAATTCACTTGATCTGACAACGTCACGCCCACGAGGGACGAGGTCACGCATTAGCCTCGTGCTTTTTCGACCCCCTCACAGTGAGATCTAAATCATTCTTTTTGGCCCTTTTGGTATTTGTGTTATAAACTTGTTTGTCGTGATCTATTATATAAAGTCCATTGACTAATTTAGCAGATCCATAAAATATCTCTTTAAAATAAAACGAGCAACTATTGTCTTTTATTAAAAAGCTAAATCCCTTAGCATCTAAGAAAGAAACAGAAATGATGTTTTTAGTCAGACTTGGAACATGGAAACACTCTTCCAATTCCAAAACTAGCCCAGAGGTCAACGACAAATAATAAGTTCCTACAGCTAATGCAGCAATCCTTGCTCCCTTTCTCACTCGTAGGTCGACTTCACCCTTGCTCAACCTTCTACTTCTTCTTAGTCCCTGTGAATTGGAACATAAGTGTGAGCCACAACCTGTATCTAATAGCCAAGAAGTTGAATTTGCAAGTCTACAGTCTATAACGAAAATACTTGAAGATGGAACGACAGTTCCGTTCTTCTGATCTTCCTCATATTTGGGGCATTCTCTTTTGTAATGGTCGATTCCATCACAATAAAGACAGATGGATGTGGACTTGTCCTGCTTTGTCTTCTTTCTGGGAACTGAATTAGCATTGCCCTTGGACTTTCCACCTTTCTTGAAAGGTCTCCATTTAGCCTTGAGTAAATCTTTGGCTTCACAGTCGAGTACTATTTCAGCATTTTTGACTAGCCGAATAAACTCACCGATTGTTTATTCTCTTGGTTTACACATACAGAAATGCCTGAAGCGTCTAAATCCTTCATGAAGTGAATTGAGTAAGATGGAGGCAACCATCCTTTCGCTTATTGGTGTACCTAGCAGACTCAAGTGATCAAACAATGATAACATGTAGTTCACATGATCCCTAAGTGGTTTACCAACTCTTTGTTTAGAGCGAAGAACTTGAGCATGTGTTTCCTGGACTTCTTGCCCGAAACATCTTTTATGAAGATCAACCTTTAGCCCTTTCATTGATTCAATCAACTCATGGACATTTAGGTCTCTTTCCTCCGTGCTTCCACGGCAGATATCCCTTAGATGCCCGAGTAGCATATATGGTTCTTAAGCTACAAACTTTCTATGCCAATCGTCAGGGATGTTGCTCAGCATGAGACTCATGACCTTCTTGAGATCCGCTTCCCTAGCGGCGTGTCTTTCAGGAGTCATGTCTCTTGCATAATAGCTTGGCATGGTAGAACAGTGCATACTCAATGCCATTGAGTTTCACTACAACCAGCTTATCTTGCCATCCAAGAAAATTTGTTAGGTTCAACTTGATCATAAGTTCAGAACCCTTGATGATGTTTTGATTGTTGTTTGCCATAGTTAAAACTACAATTGAAAAGAATAAACAAATAAATAACCATTCATATTTTCTCTTAATAAACTTAAATTCTAGCATATATGCATAATTCAATATTTATTAAGCATTTTATTCGAGCTTTTGTGTTCCGACAGGTGTGAATAAAATGAATCCACGATCCTTAAATCATTGAAGAATTAAGCACATTATGTATTCTGACTCAATTCTAAAATAATTTAGGTAACAAATCCTTTTCTAATAGTCAGAAACTACTCTTGGTTGATAGGTACGTCTAAGAAATTATTAGGTAAACCTTTCCCGTTTGCCACGACATAAAAGGACTCTTTACTTATATCGTTGAGTTGTACCAAAACTAACATGTACTCACAATTATTTGTGTACCTTACCCCTTTAGAATCAACAAGTAACACCTTGCTATGGCGAAAAACTATTACTTAGATTGATGTAAAGGTTATCCAAGTAAGCGTTATTTTGGCATGACACCTTTTAACTCAATTTTTAAGGTTTAGAACTTATGGCTCTTACTATGTTGGTTAGATTTTAAGTGAACTAAAATCCTTAATCATGCAACATAATCAAGCCACAATCTCATGCATTATTAAGACATATTTAAATCAATAAATGACTTAAAACATGCCTAAGATTTAAATGTGATCTAGTATGGCCAATCTTCATCTTGAAGCTTCAACTTCGAACTTCGTCTTGAAATGGATTGGAAACTCCGTCTTGAATTTCACCATGGGAGGCGCCATTTTCTTCAAATAAGATATGCTTTAATTAAAACTAATTACAACTATTTGATGGTACGCATACCATATTTAAATAAAAACTTTGGTGCATAAGACCAATTTTACATTCAAATTAATGGTACGCAAACCATATTTTACTATCCTATTTGGGCCATACTAGTCACTTTCCATAATTAACTTGCAAAACAATACATTTACAATATACCATTCATCCATTCATTTATCAATGAATGGCCCACATAGCAAGTTAGTAGAAAAATCATGCATCACATAAACATTTGCAGCAACTAATTAAAAGTTCCAACAATCTACAAATTATTCAACCTTATTAGTTCTAATCGAGTTGTTTTAACCTTAAAGGAATAAAGACCTAATCAAGAGTTTAATGATTAAAGCTCCCACTAAAACCAAGAATTTACATGCTTTACAAATTTTAAACATAAAATTGTATTTCCTAGTCCAACCAGAAACTTACAAATTAAATTAAAATTTAAAGGTCACATAAAATAATTTTAAATCCCTTTATTTTATTTTCAGTTGATTAAAATTAATTAATTATAATTTTACCAAGGTTTTAATTTTATTAAAATAATTAGTATAAAATAATTTATAATAATTAATTTAATCAAAATTAAATTCCGAGAAAATTTACGAAATTTAATTAAAATCGACGCTCAACCGAAAATTAAAGGAACGGCCCAACGTGCCAAGGCAAGGCCGTAGGCCGAAGCCCACGCCTCGCCCAAGCAAGCGACACAGATGCAGCACCCATGGCCTGCTTGTTGCTGGTCGAGAGCACAACCATCGCAGGGGCTGGCGCGAGCAGTGCTCGCTTGCTCTTGCTTTGCCAGCCATGCCTCTTCGCCCTTGCTCGATCACACCGCACGACACACACTACACAGGGGCTGTCCCCGCGCGCGTGGCTCATGCATTGCTCGCTGCCTTGTACTGCATGGACGATGAGCTCCCTTGCTCGTCGTCGCATGCCCGCACAATGCAACACCCCTTAAGGGGTACACTTAGCTTCCATTGCTTCGTGCGTGTAATTTTGTGAACCATTTATAAAAATCAAAACTTTTATATTTAAATTTAACGACAAATTAATAATTCATATTAATTTCACTAAATTTAGGCGAAAAATCGAAAATTTATTATTCAAATTAATTTCCGATTACATATTTTCTTAGGGATTAAAATCTAGGTCATAAAATTTTAAAATATTTCAATTTTAACAAATTTATGGTGGTTTTTAATCATAGGATCCTAATTAAATTATCAATTAATTATGAAAATCAACACAAATTCTAAATTATTTGAAATTCAACAAATTAATTTTAATTTCAAATTAGGTTGTATAATTTAAAAAATTAGACCTTAAAATTGTTAACCATATAGAGTAGGTCAATACTAGATTCAAGATTTACATTCAAGATTCGCAATTATTTAATATAACATCATAAAAATTACAAATTTTGCATTCGAAAAACTAAAACCTTCGAAAAGTCATAGTTAGGCTTCGAATTTGGGAATTCTGGGCTCGGCATCGAATTGGGGTTGAGCTTGGTAGGGATGACCCCGTGTTCGATCCCCCAAAATAACAATTGGGAGGGGACTAGAACAATCCACCCAAAACATGCCCCGAATCCGAATTAGCCCTAAGGATGAATCGGGTGGTAACACCAAAAAAAATATATATATATATAAATACAGCCAAGCAATAACGTTGCCTCGCTACATTTTACATGATTCATAATTCCATATATGTATACTAACTTTATGCATGTTTTTTTACATATAATATATATATATATATATACATACATATATATATATATATATATATATATATATATATATATATATATATATATATATATATATATATATATATATATACTTAAGAGCCTCCCCGCACGAGAGTCACTCTTAAGTAGTCATTACAAATAATAGATGATAAGCTTTGACTAGTAGTAGGATCTATATACATATTCCCACTAATTAGATGCCCAACATTTGCAATCCAATCAGCTGCTGAGTTTGCTTCTCTGAAAAAGTGCTTGATTTCCCAAGTGTGAAAGAGGTTAAGAAGGTGCTTGATGTACGTAATAATGTTGTTGATTTTGCAAGGAGTCGTCCATAAAACTTTAACTGCGTTGATGATGAGCAGGTTGCCGCCCTCAATCTGTAAATGATCTATGTTGAGTTGTCGAGCTTCCTAAAGTCCTTTATGTAGAGCAATTTCCTCAGCCACAAAAGGATGAGGATGACCAAGTTTGAATGTGCAAGAACAGCTAGACTTCCCAGTACTCTCGCGAATAATAATTCTTGCTGTTGCCGGTGTAGATTTACTTGAGCCGTCGAAGTTGAGTTTGAAAACACCAGTCGGAAGGGGGTACCAGCGTATCATGATAGGGGATGAAGGTGGAGGAGGAGTAGTGGAAGTGTGTGAGGAGAGAGGGGTGCCTTTAAGTTGGTGATGGTCGGTAATAACTCGAGTCTCCGATTCATGATAAGCGGAGTAACCTTTATGAAAAATTCTGAAAGGATTGAATGAAACATAATTAAAAATGCAGTCATTCCTATCCTTCCATAATCTCAATAAAAGAAAGACATATTTATATAAGGTAGTGGGGTACTTCCTTAGAAGTTTTAGCGTTTTAAGGAGATCATGGGTGGTTATTGAATAATCCAGCCAATGTTTGGTAAGGGAAAGACTACACATAGTTCTAGAAGAGGGGAATTGCATGAAAAAATGATTTGTAGTCTCAGTGTAAGTATTACAAAGGGGAAATTTATAAAAAAGTAAGTATATATATTCCTTTTATGAAGAGTGTCTCTAACTGGTATACTGTTATGAAATTTTTTCCAAAGAAAACTAGCATTTTTGGGTTGAATGTCTAGTTTCTAGATCCAATTATAATGCCAGTTTTGAGAATTCTTTTCTAAGTCATGAGCTATCCAGGTAGCAGATTTGAAAGGGAATTCCCCTGACGAGGTTGCTCCCCAAACAGGTGAACCCTCTAAGTCGGTCGATGGAATTGGGAGACCCAAATTTTCATTGCTAAGTGATGAGGAACAACGGACAACAATTTGATTCTATCCCATTCACGACTGGGAAGAATGAAATCGGAAACTAAAAATCACCATTGATGAAGTTGATACTGAACTTAAGGTGATAGAGTAGATTATCCCGGATTTCCCAGTTATCTAACCAAAAATTAATAGATTTACCATTCCCGATTTTCCATCGGATTCCTTTGCCAAGAATTTCTCTTTGATTAAGATATGTCGCCATATTGGCGAATCCTTGGGTTTAGGAGAATACTCGAAGAAGAAGGAGTTAGAAAGACATTTCTTTCTAATAAGAGAAACTCATAGGGTTTCCTCATTTTGTAAGACTTTCCACCCAAGTTTGGCTAGGAAGGCTTGGTTCAGCGGTCTTGTTTTCTTGAGACCCAAGCCTCCTAAACTTTTTGGCTGGGAAATCTTATTCCAAGAGATGAGAGGCATATTAGTAGAAGTAGCAGATTGTTTCCAAAAGAAATTTCGATGAACAGAGTCTAGGTTAGAGCATGGTTTTTGAGGTAGGAGGAAGTACGAGCATATATAAGCTAGCAAAGCTTCAAGATTGCTTTGAATCAGGATTTCTCTACCATCTTTTGACATAAAATTAGCATGCCATACATTGATATGCAATATATTCTTTTCAATAATGTAATTATAGTCTGTTTTTGTTGGTTTGAAAGATGAAAAAAGTACACCAAGGTACCTTCCTAAAGACGTTGATTTAGTCAAGGAGAATTTCCTAGCAATGAAATCACGTCTGGAATGATCAATATTTTTTGAGAAAATGATTGCAGATTTGTGAAAATTCACTAGTTGGCCTGAGAATTTGCAAAAGTAGTTTATCAATGAGCTTAAGTTGGTGGTTGTCGAAGATGTCGCTCTAACAAAAAGTAGGTAGTCATCAACAAAAAGGAGGCAAGGAACCTTGTGGGTGTGGTTGGAAATGAGAATTCAAATACCTGTGCTCGGGACTGAGCTACTTTTTAGTGAGCATACTGATGAAGACCTCCATACATATAAGGAACGGATAAGGGGATAGTGGGTCTCCTTGGAGGATACCCCTAGTAGGGGAGAAGTGTTCAGTGGTGGATCCATTGATTTTAAGAGAATAAGATACTATAGTAACACAAGCTTTAACCCATTGTATCCATTGGGTAGGAAATTCAAAGGCTGGTTGAGTAGCCCAGAGAAAGTCCCATTCAATTGTTAGGTTATGAATAATACAATAATATAATTCATGCGGCAAAATCATAAAGCCAGAATCCAAATTAATTGCCACATAGTCAATTAGCATAATTTAGGTTACATAAAATGTGATACGTGCCTACCCTAGCTGCTCCGGAACCAAACAAGAACAAGTCTTTTTAGAGCCCCAAACGTTGCCCCTCCGTAGAAAGTCCACATAACGTTCGGATCCGCCTTAGGTTCAACCAACTAGGATTTTACTTAAGGTTTTATGTATTCGGGTTAGGCTATATTATGTTCTCTCTTGAACACAATGAGAGTAAATAATATGATTTCCAATGTAATTGATGTGTATAATTATGAGGGCCTAGCCTCATAGTTATAGGGTAGGAAATAAGGAGTTTGAGTCTTAGTAGGAAAAGAATTACCAACCCTACCATGATTGAAATTCTTATCAAATTATTACCAACCCTACCAGGATTGAAATTCTTATCAAATTAGAATTGTAACATTAATTAAACTCTTAATTAAATCAATTCTAGTAGGACTAGGAATACTTAATCCAAGGTTACTTGGGAATTAAGCAATCGGACTTTTCTTGGAGCCCATCGCGAACCAATACAACGCAGCCACAATGGGCCACGTTGGTGCGCGTGCCTACCTAAGCCCAGCCACAGCCGCAGCTGGCCCAAGGCCCAGCACGCTACTGCCTTGCCTTGGCGGGCTTGCATCACTGCTGCCATGCTTTGCTTGGCGCGGCCCATGGTTCTGCTGCTGCCGTGGTTGCTTCGCGCGGCCCAGTGTGTGATGTTGTCTTGCCTGCTTGGTGCGGCCTAGTGTGATGCTGGCCCATCGACTGGGCGCTGGCGCTGGGCTTCATGCTCAGTGCTATGCGCTCGGCCTTTGCTTGTCGAGCGATGGGCCGACTTGGTTGCCGGCTTGTCGCTCGTCTAGCATCTGATAAGGCTTTTTCCGTGTCGTTGAATCGGAATCCACCTACCAAACAATATTTTTAAGATCCTAGACCGACACACTATATGAATTATAGTGATAAGCTAAGGTATCGTCCCAAGAGAACGGTTCGTTTTTGAGTATATGCACCAAGCTAGTTTAGAAAGCTAATTCAAAAGTCTGTGTCACAACTAGGGAGATTAAGCTAATTAGGCAACAATTATGGAAGGAGTTAGGGTATCGGGGGTCAACTTGGGTAAATTGGGGAAAACGAGATGTAATGCAAGCATGACAATGTAAGGATATGCAATTATGGAAGCAACCAACAATTATGGTTCGGCACCCCTCCCGGTTAGCGAACCTTTCCAATTCTAACTCTAATGACACGTTTTCGCGTCACCTTAGAACTAGGATGGGAATCTAAATCAACTAGCCACTTCAAATTCACTCAAAGGCTCTCAATTTCTTGACCTGTCCATGAAGAAAGCTCCAATTATAATCACAAGGATAGTATTTGCAACTACTAAACCAATCAAACATTGAATTCCAAAATCTCAAGTCACAATTTAATCACATCATCAATTCTACAAATTAACTCTACATCCCCAATCATTCCCCAAATATCACCCTTAACCCTAACAATTGACTACTCACTACTCATTAATGGAACAATTGGGCTAAGAAGTGAAATTATACCAAGAATCATCATGATTGAAAAGAATTACGAAATTGCAAGGAAACAAGTAATCAATCTAGAATTTCCAAGGATTCAATTGAAATCAAATTAGAAAGCAAATCCAAAATTCAATTATCAAAGCAATTGAGGAAAATAAAGCAAAAGTTGAAAGGATTGAAGTGAAGAGAAATTACTAAAAGCTTGAAGAATCTTGAAAGTAAACTTGAATTGAACTTGAATTTATCACTAGAATTTGAGTTGCAAGTGTTTGAAACAAAGAAATCTCAAAATTCTCTCTCTAAAACTCAAAGCATAAAGTCTGGAAACTAATTCTAAAACTTACTAAAAAAATAACTCTCAATAATAAAATGAAAAAAAGTATTTATATGTTTCCCGAAATAGAATTTCAAATGTCAAAATAGTGCCATCCTACGTCAGTGTGCGAACGCACACACCCCGTGCGAACGAGCAGGGTTAATGTGTGTGGGCGCACAAAATTCTTTGCGTCCACACAAAGCAACGAATCAAATCCTTCGTGTCGTGCGAGCGCATGAAAATTCTGCGTGGTCGCACAGACCAACTTTAGCTGCTGTTCTTCAAGATTTCTTGTGTGGTAGCATGGCTCTGCTGTGTCGGCGCATGGGAATTTAGTGAGAGCGCATGGATATTTCGTGCGAGCGCATGCAAAAACGGGAAGCCACTACTACAGAAATGTCATTTAATATCGTTTTTTTAATAGCTCTTTTATCTCTCCTACTATCGAAAGTATAAAAATAACATATTAAAGCACTTGTATAAAAAACGCTGTCCTATGTACACATACTACACCGTCTATATAAAAAACACTGTCATATGTATACAATATTATAGCGCAAAATTCTAAAACACTGTCCAATTACTGCTTTATTATAGACCTTCTAAAACAATAAAACAAAAATTTAACAAAAATTAAAAGTTTATCAAAAAAAAAACTTAACAAAAATTAAAAGAAAACCGCCGTCTTCCTTCCCTGGCTTCTCGATCTTCACTCTGCAAGCCTCAAGCCTCAAGACCCTCAATAGATGGTGACACTAGCCTACCAAAATCATTCACACGGCGGAGATTTACGGTACTGGCGATTTCCTTCAGGTGGTGGCGATTTCCTTCAGGTGGTGGCCTTTTCTTCGCCCGGTGGTGCTTCTTCTCACGGCGAAATCGAATTTCAAGGTAATCCATCCATAAATTTTGCGAATTTGGTTGATTTATGTTTGGTTGTTCTTAATTTTTGTTTTAAATGTGGGTTTATTGTTAATTAATTTTCTTGAATGGTTTTGTGGGGAAGGAGGTTTGCATTCAATTAGGATTGGTTTAATTGTGGTTTTAGGGTTTTGTTCCTTTGAATTGGTACACGACTGCAGTGAGTATTTAGATTGTAATTGGGTTTTGATTCTTTATTTTGATAGTAGGTTATTGGAATATTTGATTTCATTATTGCACTAGAGATTAGTTTACCTGAGATTAGCGCACAATTGCATATATTAATGGAAAAAAAAACTCATGTTTAGAATAAAGACAAAGCACTTGTGAGAAGTTAATGGGGTTTGCTGATGGAGTAATTATTCTTTTCTGGTTTCCTGGAATTTCGGAAAACTACAGTAAGCACTTAAGAGACTTTCATTTTTACGAAAAAATTATACCAACTGGAAGTGAAATATTTGTTTGGAATCCTTATCACTTTATCATACTAGTCGAGCTCAATTCTCCTTAGACGACTCTTGATGCAAAATCGCGTTTCCCGTGTTTCACGAATATGTTGTTTTGATCTTTGATCTACACTGCCTAATTTCTTCAATTGTGGATTCTTTGTTGCAGTTGGGGAATCACTGAAGAACACTTTGCAGGTCAGTTAAATTGTTTCTACTATGGTATGAGATTTTATTTTTATTTGTGATATCAAACCTCATAGGCTGGATTGCTGGATATTACCACTGCTTCATTGCTGCAGCTCATATTCTCCTACACTAATTCGGATTTTTTTGTACATCGGATTATGCTCCAAGTATGATGTACATGGTTTCTAAAGGTTTGTTTTGTCCGTATGGCTCATGTAACATTTGGACTGTATCTCAGTCCAAACACCACACATTCAAAATGCCTATTTCTGGTTACAACTAAATCCCAGAGTAGAAAGTCAATGGTGCTCATCCAAATTTTTTAGCACTCCCTGTATATTCCTATTACACTACCACTTCTCCTGTTAGCCATAAAGCAAATAACCAGGAAAAAAAAAACAACCGTAACTTAGGACAAGGAATAACATGTTCTTCATGAAGATACAGAAGAAATACAGAGCATTGAACTTCTACAGAATTCGCAGAAAACCAATATTTGAACTTGTTGCCAAAAAAACCAAATTGAGAAGTCATAGCAACATAGGAAAGTCCCCTGCATAAGCAATTGATTTACTCTAACAGAAAGATAAATAAGAGACCTGGAGAACAACAGTTCAATACCCAAGGTAAAAAATCTCTAATCCTAGCAAACTTGTTGTCATCTAAATTCCATTCAGTTGATAAGCTTCTGATGCAGACCCTTGAACCAAGTTATCAGAGGACAAGAGGTCAACAAGTAATGAGGAAGTGTATGCATCAGCTTTAAAATTGTTACAGTAATTTATTTTTCAATAGAGTGCTTATAGTAATGCTAAGTCTTTCGTATTTAATTTTTTTCCCCTTCTATATTTTGTATGAGTATCTTATACCATGTTGCTGTTTGACACTTTTCATATTGGCAAGTTTCCAAGTTATGACCAAGAGTAGATGGACAAAGTAAAAACTCACTGGATGCGCTATGTTGTTCAACTAGGTTACGTTGAAGGAATCAACAAATATACACCTCTATTAATTTTTTTTTTTTTCGAAGTTTAGTATGTCTAGTCTTAATTTAGAACATATCTATGTAATTGGTTTTATTATGGTGATAATTTCTTCTTTTTATTGAAGTTTGGAAATTAATATTCAACTATTTACTCTAACTCTTCAATATATGATGTTATTATGAATTATCTATAGTTTTTTAGTATATATATATACACACATATATATATATAATATATATATATTAGCCAACGAAGTTATAGAAAAAAACTTTAAAAAGATTACTTTAATAGCGCTTCATATACAACCGTTATTAGAAAATAATTTAAAAGTTGGCGGCAAAATCTTTAACAGCACAACTTTAATAGCGCTTATAATGTGCTATAAAAGAAACATTTGAATTATCCTAAAAATTACATATGATAGCGCTTTTGAAAAACGCTATTAAAGGTACCTTTTACTTTTAATAGCGGAGCCATCAACAGCGCTTCAAGAAGCCCTATTAAAAGCATTATTAAGCGCTATTAAAAGCATTTTCTGTCGTAGTAGCTATTGGAAATTTTCATGATTTGGTGCGAACGCACTCTGTTACCCGGGCGCACAGCCCCATGTTGCCCTCAATGTCTCCTCTTCTTCGCTGTGCGAGCGCATAGAATTTCTGTGCGATCGCACAGGACTGCTGCTTGCACCATTGTACTCGGATTTCCACATTTCTTCAATACTCCCTCCGTCCCTTAATACTCGCACCGTTTCGAGTGGACACGCTTGCCAATGCACAACTTTGACCACCAATATATTTAATTACATATTATAAAAACTTATAAAAATATTAATATTTTGAAAATATATATTAAGACAAAACAAAAAATATATTATATACTAACATTTATTTTCATATATTAGAAATAAAATATGGTCAAAGTGAATTATGTGAATAGTGCAAAAAGTCAAAACGGTGCGAGTATTAAGGGACAGAGGGAGTATTTTTCTATAAAGCATAAAAGTGGAATAAGAACATATAAATGTCATAAAACTACCTAAAAATCACAAAAAATCATAATAAAACAATAAGAAAACCTAAGCTAAGAGGGACATAAATGGCGCTCATCAAACTCCCCCAAGCTAAGCGTTTGCTTGTTTCTAGCAAACTAAGCATGATATAGGGAAGAATGAGCTTATTATTCAAATTCTAAAAATTACGAAAACGAGAACTACAAGAATATACAACTTAACTCATTTTTGTAGGAATCACGGTTGCATTTAAGCGCATGCAACAAGCTCGTTAAACCCTACAATCGCTCATGAGGCGAGTGGGATCTCTGATAAGGTGTTTTTCCGTCGTTGAAAAGAAAACCACCTAATCAAACAAAATTTATAAACCACTAACTAACCGGCTACATTGCTATAGCGGCAAGTATAGGGATTGTCCCAAGAGAATGAATATGTTTGACTTTTCAATCTAATGCGTTTCAAAGCTAGTTCGGATGGAAAATGAGTTTTTGAATTAAGCTAATGAAAGCAAGAAAAGCACGAAACGCAAACAAATAAAGAGATTCTAGAGATTTCGGGAATCGGCAATGGAAATTGAATTAACGGAAGGACAAGGTCAAAACAATCATGACTATGCAAAGACTTAGTGCATAGGGGAATAGAATCGAATGATGTGCTCGCCACCTCTCGGATGGAGCACGCGAAGCATCTAATCTATGGAAGAGATTTCGCCTTATCCTAAACTAGACAACTTGCATATAATAGGAACTACTATTCACTTGCATAAAATAGGCTCATAATGTCTTGTCAAACCTAACTATGCATTCCAATCAAATCCTAATCAATTAGTATTTGCAATTAATTTTTCCAATCAAATCAAATCCTAACCTAACTATGCATTCAATCATGATTATGCAATCAAACCTAACTATGCATTCCAATCAAATCCTAAACAATCATGATTATGCAAAGACTAGAGAACTAAGCCACTGCATCAATTTTTCCATTTCGTATGGTCGCACAAAAGTCCAGTGTGCTCGCACAGAAGTGTGTGCTCGCACACCAAACTTGTGTGTTCGCACAACTGGCACCTCTTGCTGTTTTTGCGTGTTGCTGCTGCGATTTAGCTGATCTGCTGCACTATTCTTGCTTGCTTTGTTGTTGGTTGAGTAGCTGCTACAAGGTAATGCAAATGAGCTAAGGTGAGGACAAGAGGCTGCTGCTGTAAAGCCACGAACAAGAGCAGAAAGTGCGCGAAAGTACAACAGGTATGGCTGTTGTTTGCTCGATGTTTAGCTGCTGTTCTTGCTCGTGTTTGGCTGCTGTTTTGCATGCAGTACAAGGCTGATTGAGGCTGCCATTCTTGCCCATGTACATCCACTATCAAGGGGCTTTTTGGTGATGAAAAAGAGCTCAAAAGGGGCTGCTGCGAAGCCTTAAACAGCAGCTAATGGTGGCTGTTTGTGTGCTGTTTGTGTTGCTGTTTGTGTGCTGTTTGTGTGCACTTGTGAGGTTGCTACTGTGGCTGCTATTCTGCTTGCTTACTGCTGCTGTTATTGGGCTGTTTGCGCACTGCTGGACACTAAAATAAATGTCGCTGCACAGAGAAATCGTAAAGCATATTATTGAAATTTCGAAAATCAAAATAATAATTCGTTTAACATTTTTACAAATCGCAAAACATATAATTCGTCGACAAGCATAATGACACATTATTAACACGTTAATACTGAAAACGACTCTTACGCAATCAGAATGCGCACAAAAGGAACGTTTAGAGCAAAAACGACTAAAATATACGCAAGACGAGAAAATATTACGATAAATGCAAAAATGCAACAAACGAACTAAAAACGATAAAACTAAGCAAAAAATAATGATAAAACGCTAATAAAATGAACTAAAATCCTAAGCTAAGAGCGACATAAATGTCGCTCATCAATCTCGCAAGGGTTTCCAAAGAGTTCAACCTATAGCTCTTCCAAATATTGAATCAAGGAAAGACCTAAAAGGAAAATAAACCAAGAAAAAGGAAAGAAAAGAGAAGAAAGGAAAAGAAAAGAAAAGAAATAAAAGACAATAAAACAAAATAAAACTACAAAATCCAAGAACCGGGCTTTTATTATGGAACGAGCACAAAAGAATGCAAATATTACTAAATCGATAAACGAATGCACGCTAATCAATGTCCTAAGTCGAATGAAAGATTCAATTGTGAAGCATAGAGAACTAAGGAATTGCACTTATCTATCCCCCTTCAACTGATCTTACCACGTCAACTCTCTACGTCATATTCACCCTCAAAGATAGCTTATCGTGACGCCGCGAAGGCGCCCGAAAAGAAAAGAATTGCAAGAGAAGAAAGAAGGCTACTCGACATCTCGGCATGACAATCCCGCTCCATAAATTTGACCAATTCCTCCCTCCACCGACAATGACTCAACTCAAAAGGGTCAAGAGGGATTTTATGGTGTAACGTATAGGCTAGGGGTAAGGGCGTGGAATAAATTTGGTAACTGGAGCTCAATCCTAAAGTGAAGCACAAAATGAACTTTACTTAAACAAATAGAACCAAAACAAATTCACACCACTTATTTGGGGCACCCCCAAGATTATTCAACAAAAAAACTAAACTATACTCTTTTTGCACTTTTCTTGATTTGATTTTCTCCTTTTTTGTGTTTCAAATGAAACTTTTCTTATTGCCTTGTCTTTCTATATTTTTGGCTTTTTGTAAACTTTATGCATTTGCTTTTGCCTCTTATTCAATATATACAACATATTTCACAAACATTCCATTCTAACCAACAACCATCATTTCTCATTATTTGCATAAACATTCAAAACCACAAAGCACAATTACTCTAGCTTCACTATCACTTCTAAGGGTGAAAATAAACAAAGGCTAATCGGCTTGTAATGAGCTTATAAGAAATCAAGGGAAAAGGCTCAAATGGCTAGCAAGGGGGCAAATGCAAACAAAAATATGAGAGAAAAATAAAAATAATGTTCGAATAAAAAAAAGAATAATAGTCACCGAAAGAAATGCCTCTATCGTCCCCTAAAGTAGTTCGGTCGCGGTCTTGAGAAGGAAAAAGTCAAACTCGGGATATAGGAAGTCAATGCCAAGGATCCATGCCACACTCAATATTTGTGTTTGAGAATTGGGCTAGAAAGAACAAGATCCTCATATATGGGTAGCAAATACTATCCTCTCCGGCTTCAAGTCACTAGAGAGAACGACACCATCTTACCACAAACCAATGGTTCAAGACTCATGCTATCCAAAGTTCTAACGACTACCTTTACACCCAAATCCTAGACTCAAACCAAGACATTCAAAGCCGTGCATAACTCTACCAATTAGGAATAAAAGCATTCTAGTCTAACCTACAAGTTCCAATTTTATTATGCCCGAATCAAGAATAAATCCTAAAAACTAGAAAAACTTGCCTTGACAAAAAGAAAGAAAAAGGAAAGGAAAAGGAAAAAGGAATGAAAGAAAAAGGAATGAAAGAAAAAGGAAAGGAAAAGAAAGAAAAGAAAATAACGAAAGGAAAAGGAAAACAAAAGAAAACAAAAGGAACCTAAAATCAAAGAAACTAAGCAAGATAGTATTTACAACAGCACACAAATGCACGAAATCATTGGCATGAGAATCATAATGGCAACCACACAATAAAATCTCCCCCCACGCTCGAATTAGGCCATGTCCTCAAGGCCTAAAACGAAACAAGGAGGGGCACAACTACCCATCCAACCAATGCCCCACATGAATAATGCACGATCCCAAAGAATGCATGTGAGTTAGAAGGATATTACCGGAGATGCCGTGGGAGCAAGTTCCGCAAAGAACCAGAATAACTAACGAACTCACCAAAAATATCATCGCGCATGACAATGGTGAATGAAATGAATCCACACCACGAAAACATACAAAAACATGCACAAAACCCGCGGGGTGCCTCCCGGAAACGCTTCTTTAACGTCACTAGCTTGACGGTGCCCCCCCAATTCTTGGGGGGTCCTTGAGGTCCATGATAGCAAACGAGCCAAGAGAGTCACCCATATAATAATGCTTAAGCCTATGACCATTAACTTTGAAGTTGCTGGTATCTTGTCTCCGAATCTCAATTGCACCATGTGGGAACACTCTCACTACATCAAATGGGCCGCTCCACCGGGACTTGAGCTTGCCCGGGAATAATTTCAAACGAGAATTATAGAGGAGAACCTTTTCTCCCTCCTTGAACTCTCTCTTCTCAATACGGGCGTCGTGATATCGCTTGGAACAAGCTTTGTAAATACTTGCCGAATCATATGCATTCATTCGGAGCTCTTCAAGCTCATATAAGTCAAGTAAACACCGCTCACCCGCACAAGAAAGCTCGAAATTCAAGGTTTTAATGGCCCACATGGCCCGATGCTCCAACTCGACCGGCAAATGGAAATTCTTGCCATACATGAGCTTATACGGGGTCATCCCAATTGGAGTCTTGAAAGCCGTCGTATAAGCCCATAAAGCATCATCGAGTATGATTGCCCAATCCTTTCGGTTCTTAGCAACCGTCTTCTCAAGGATGGACTTAACCTCCCGGTTGGTTACCTCAACTTGGCCACTAGTTTGGGAGTGGTACGTACCCCAAACCTACTTTGTGATGCACACCATATTTCTTCAAAATTTCCTTGAACTTCCCATGAGCAAAGTGGGATCCTCCATCACTTATCACCGCTCTAGGGACTCCGAAACGGGGGAAGACAATCTTCTCAAAAAGAGAAATCACCACCTTATGATCAATGGTGGGTGAGGCGATTTCTTCTGCCCATTTAGACACATAGTCAACGGCCACTAGGATGTACAAATTGCCGTAGGAAGAAGGAAAAGGGCCCATGAAGTCAATGCCCCAAACATCAAACACTTCTAGCTCAAGAATGGAAGATTGTGGCATCTCTTGCCTCTTAGATACATTTCTCGTGCGTTGGCAACGATCACAAGATTTGACAAAGGCCCAAGCATCGCGGAAAAGGGTGGGCCACCATAACATACTTTGAAGGACCTTGGAGGCAGTTTTATCACCTCCCATATGCCCACCACAAGGACAAGAGTGGCACATACGGTGAACATTAGAAAACTAATCATTCAGTACACATCTCCGTTATAGCCCATCCGGGAACCTTCTCAACAAGATAGGCTCATCCCACACATATCGCCGAGCATCATATTTCAACTTTCGCCATTGTTGAGTAGAGAGATCCTCGGGGATCGCCCCACAAGCGAGGTAGTTCACAATGTAACCGATCCAAGGGAGAGTGGAGCTTTCTACCATATACAAAGTATCATCATGCAAGGTATCTTCAATTGGAAAATCATCCTTAACCCTATCCCCAAGCTCAAGCCTAGAGAGATGATCGACTACCACATTTTCGGCTCCCTTCTTATCACGAATCTCAATGTCGAATTCTTGGAGGAGGAGAACCCATCGAATGATCCTAGGATTTGCCTCCTTCTTGGCCATAAGATACCCGATTGCCGCATGGTCAGTGTACACAATGGTTTGTGAACCCACCAAATAGTTCCGGAATTTCTCGAAGGCATGAACAATTGCAAGGAACTCTTTTTCGGTGGTAGTGTAGTTGGATTGGGCTTGGTTGAGTGTTTTGCACATGTAATAAATGACATGGAACTTCTTATCCTTCCTTTGACCAAAGACACCCCCAACCGAATAGTCGCTTGCATCGCACATAAGTTCAAAAGGGAGGGACCAATCGGGGGCTTGCAAGATAGGAGTGGAAACTAAGGCGAGCTTGAGTGTGTTGAAGGAATTAAGGCATGCGGCATTGAATTGAAAATCAAACTCCTTTTGAAGGAAATTAGTAAGGGGCCTAACAATCAACGAGAACTCCTTGATGAATCTCCTATAAAAACTGGCGTGCCCAAGGAAGGAGCGGATGCCCTTAACATTGATCGGAGGAGGGTGCTTTTCAATAACCTCAATTTTCGCCCTATCCACTTCAATACCAAAGTGTGATACCTTATGCCCAAGGACAATCCCCTCTTGCACCATAAAGTGACACTTCTCCCAATTAAGGACCAAATGAACCTTTTCACATCTCTCAAGACACTTTTCAAGGTTGAGGAGGCACTCATCATAGGTGGCATCACCCACCGATAAATCATCCATGAAAACCTCCATTTCCTCCTCAATCATGTCACCGAAAATGCTCATCATGCATCTTTGAAAAGTCCCGGGGGAATTACAAAGCCCAAATGGAATCCTCCCATAAGCAAATGTTCCATATGGACAAGTGAAAGTAGTTTTCTCTTGGTCTTCCGGGTTTATGGGGATTTAAAAGAACCCGGAATAGCCATCACGAAAACTAAAGTACTTGTGCTTTGTTAGTCGCTCAAGCATTTGATCTATGAAGGGCAAAATGATATTTCTTGGTTGAAAGGTTGAGTTGACGGTAATCAATGCACATTCGCCACCCGGTCACCGTCTGAGTAGAAATTAGCTCACCTTGTTGATTTTTGACCACCGTCATCCCACCTTTCTTGGGGACAACGTGGACCGGGGACACCCACCTACTATTGGAAATATGGTAGATGATCCCGGCAGCCAAGAGTTTGACAATTTCTTTCTTAACCACCTCACCCATTGGTGGGTTAAGCTTGCGTTGTCTTTCCCGATGGGGGAAGGCATTGTCCTCAAGTTCAATGTGGTGCATACAAAGTGTCAGGCTTATGTCTTTCAAGTCATCTATGGTATACCCCAAAGCACTTTGATTCCTCCTCAAAACATGAATGAGCTTGAGGACTTGCTCATCATTCAAACTAGCGTTAACAATGACGGGGTAGGAGGAGTTAGGACCACGGAAAACATACCTCAAGTTTGAAGGTAGACTTTGAGCTCAACCTTGGGAGCTTCTTTACCATCACGTTGCTCTAGATCATCATGAAAGTCCTCCCGGTCAAGCAAAAGGCAACATTCCTCACCAAGTGGGGTGGTGTTCAATTGCTCCTTGTATTTGGCCGCTTCCACCCCTACATTTCCTAAACATTCCCTATTCAAGATAGCAAGCTTAAGAGGATCATTAGAAATGAGCAAGTGCTCATGCATATCATGGACAAGGGGGTCAAGGGAGTAAACAAAGAAGCAATTTTCACTAGGTGAGCTAGGATATTGCATAGTGTTAGTCAAATCAAAAGTAAGACTATCCTTTCCCACCTTAAGGGTGATTACCCCTTGTTTAACATCAAAGATAGCCACCGCCGTGGCCAAAAACCGCCTACCAAGAATGATTGGGACATGAGCATCCTCATCAATATCGAGAACCACAAAGTCCATGGGGATGATGAACTTTCCTACCCTCAATGGTACATCTTCAACCTTGCCAATGGTATATTTGACCGATCGGTCGCCAAGTTGCAATGTAATATTGGTAGGGACCAATTCTCCAATGTCAAGTTTAGTGAATACTGAGTACTGCATCAAACTAACACTGGCCCCCAAATCACATAGGGAATTCCCAATTTCAAGGGTTTTGATTGCACATGGGATAGAGAAACTACCCGGATCCTTGAGTTTTGGGGGCATTTGATTGAGAATAATGGCGCTACCATTCTCAGTTAAATTAACCGTTTTCTTTACGTCGCAATCTCTCTTTCCACTCAAAATTTCCTTAAGAAATCTTGAGTAAGTAGGCATTTGCTTCAATGCGTCCGTAAAGGGAATGGTAATATGTAACTTCCTAAGGAATTCAAATAATTTTGAGAATCGAACATCCAATTTGTGCCTTATAAACCTTTGGGGGTAGGGGGGTTTAGGAGTGGGGAAAGGTAGAAGAGTAGTCTCCTTTGGCTTTGAAACATCACTCACATCATCTACGTGAGGCTCATTTTCTACTGCGTCATTGTCATTCGACTCAACAATACCCTTTTGTTCTTCCCCTTTTGACTCAGAAACTTTACTAGCTCTAACACTATCACCTAGAGTCTTTCCACTCCTAGTCACAATGGCATTCATTTGTCGTGGAGCTTGACCTTGGGGTGGGAGACTTGTATGCAAATGATGCTCCTTGATGGTGCTAGCAAGTTGAGCTAGTTGGGTTTCAATCATCTTAAGATGAATATTGGATTGCTTGAATCCATCCTCAAATTCCACATTTTCTTGGCTTGCGCCCCCACAAACGACTCCATGAGAGCCACAAGATTAGATTTGGTAGGCGGGAGCCATGGAGGAGCATTACCAAATCCGGTAGGATTAGGTGGAAAATGAGTGCAATAGGTCCTAGGTGCATTGAATCCGGGAGGAGGATATTGGGAATTGCCATATTGGTTTCCCGAATTCAATGGATAGCCCCCACTAGAAGCTCCCCTATATTTCCCATATTGGTAGTTGTAACCCCCTCCGCCTTGGTGGTTTGGGTTATAACTAGGTTGGTTGTTTTGAGTTTGATTACCTAGGCCATGGGGTTGACCATAGGAATCTTGGCCTTAATAGCTTTGCGCCCTATAGTTAACCCGACCTTGATTATAAAACCCTCCTTGGCCTTGGCCTTGGTAGGATCCACCTTGATAAGCATGCATAGGAGGGCCTCTAGGTGCTTGTCTATTAAAGTTTAGGTTCGGGGGCCCATCATATATAGGCCTCTCATTCATAGAATTTGCATATTCCACATCAAATTCTTGCTTATAAGGAGAGCCATGTTCAACATATGATACATTATTCAATAAATGGCACAAGCTAGGGAAATGACCATGCTCACCACAAATTGAAGGAAATAATGCCCTTGGTCCAAGTATGCATTCTATGTTAAGTCTAATAAATGCGGTTCAGTATTAATTAACAAGTTAATAATTCAGTGAGATCAAGTGAGCTGAATGCCTAGCTAGAGGCCGCTTCAGTTCAAGTGGAATTAATGATATTAATCCACAGCTTACTCTTGACTGAACCCGTAGGGTCACACAAATAGTACGTAAACGGATCAAGTATTTAATGGCATTAAATACTCCATCTATGAATATTCGGAACCGACGGATCTTGGTTTCAGTGGGAGCTAAGATCGTCACAGGCAAGAAATGAATACTCCGGAAACGATGATATTGCCGGAAACGGAAATATGGATCGTATCGGAAATATGAATATTATCCAAGTCGTAGATGTTGCCGGAAACGGAAACATGGTACGTATCGGAAAATATTATTGGAAATGGAAATATTACCAGAATCGGAAATATTGCCGGAAACGGAAATATTGTCAGAATCGGAAATATTGCCGGAATCGGAAAATAATTCCGGAAACGGAAATATTAAATATTTGTTCGAAACGGAAATTAATTCCGGAATCGGAAATGTTAAATATTGTTCGTATCGGAAATAGATTCCGGAAATGGAAATTTAATCGGAAGCGTATCGTACGAATTAGCATCGGACGAGGCTTGCCGGACGAAGGCCCAGCACGAAGCCGGGGCCATCGCCCAGCAAGCATGCGCGCCACAAAGCCCAGCCAAGGCAGCGGCCAGGCCTACCGCAAGGCAGGCCCAGCGCGCGCCAAGAGGCCGCGGCTGCGTGGGCCGTGCTACGCGGGCTGCTGCTCGCACGCGCATGGGCAGCCCTTGTGGCTGCCGTGTGTGTGTGAGTTTGTGCTCATGCATGATTCCTGAATCTGCAAGAGTCAGTGTATGATTAAATGTCTATTCCTAATTGGATAAATTAATTAAATAGAATTCATGTAGGATTCTAATTCCAATTAATTCGCATCCTACTAGGATTACGATTCCTTTTCCATAACTCTATAAATAAAGGCCTAGGGGTCATAATTTATACACAAGTTTCAAAGTATTCAAAAGTGAGTTTTTTGAGAGAAAATTAAAACACATCTTGCTCATAAAAGTGCCGAATTTTCTAGTACCTTAAGGGCGATTCTAGTTGGTCAATCTTAAGGCGGATCCGGACGTGCTGTGGACTATCTACGGAGGGACGACACTTGGAGTCCTAAAAGACTTGTTCTTGTTCGGTTCGGGCGCAGCTAGGGAGGGCACGCAACAAAGAGTATGCATCTAAATTATGCTATATGATTATGTGTAAATAATATGTTTCCTGGGTTAATGGTTGTTTCCGCATGATCTATGTAAATGTCATATGTATCATAACCTAACAGTGGTATCACGAGCCCCTTATTATTTTCATAATCTAAATTGCATGAACATGGTTAAATATTACAAATTTGCAAGAATTAAAAGGGGTGATTAATTTTCGTAATTGTTAATTAATTGCAAATTGCGTTTATTTAATTATATGTACGCAGTTTTTCGGCAGTTTCTTCATTACTCATCCGAATTGAGTGATTTTTGTGTCAATTCCGCATGTAAAAGGCATTCTAAAATTTTGACAAAAAATAGTATTTTTCTGCCGAACCCAGAATTCTCAAATTCGAAGCCTAACTATGACTTTTCGAAGGTTTTAGTTTTTCGAATGCAAAATTTCGTAAATTTAAGATGTTAAATTAAATATTTGCGATTCCTGTTGATAAATCTTGAATTTTTGATTGACCTACTGCATATGTTTAACAAGTTTGAATGCCTAGTCTTGTTAATTATGCAATCTAATTTGTAATTATGATTAATTTGTTGAAAATTAGAATAATTTAGAATTAATTTGATTTTCATAATTAATTGTAATTTAATTAGAAACCTATGATTAAAAACCACCATAAAAATTGTAAATTTACGATAAATTTTAAATTTTTATGACCTAGACTTGAATCCATATCAATCGGAAATCAATTGGATAATAAATTTTCGATTTTTTCGCCCTAAAATTATGAAATTAATAATATTTATTAATTTGTCATTAATTTTAAATATAAATTTTAAATTTTAATGCGATTCGTTCAAATAACTTGCACGCACGAAGCAATGGACGCTTCGTGTTACCCTTAAGGGGTGTTGTATAATGCGGGCATGCGACGACGAGCAAGGGAGCTCGTCGCCCGTGCGGCACGAATGCAATGAGCAAGGGCGTAGTGCACGAGCACAAGGCAGCAGCCCTGCCTTGTGTCGTGTGCCACGAGCAATGAACGAATGGGCATGGGCGAAGGGCGAGCCAAGGCAGTCGCGTGTGGGCAGCAAGCGAGCTGCGCCACAACGCGCGCTGCCTCGCACAAGTGCGCGCAGCCTCGCGCGCAGCGAGCGCAAGCTCGCGTGCCACGAGCGCTGCGCCCAGCACTGCTCGCGCGCGCAGCGCGCGATGTCGCTCGCCCAGCGAGCGATGTCGCTCGCCCAGCGAGCGATGTCGCGCCCCAGCGAGCGATGGCTCGCGCGCACAGCGAGCGAGCCAGCGCGCCCAGCGAGCGATCTCGCGCGCGCGCACTGCGAGCGATAGCTCGCGTGCGATGGGGCGCTGTGCGGAGGCTTGCGATGAGACAGCAGCAGCTATGCGACGAGCGCATGGGCTGCGCGCACATGGCCAGCAATGGCTGTGTGCGTACGGCCCATGGGCGTGCAACGCATAGGGTGTTTGCGTTACGATTAGATCGTTTTGAATGTTTAATTTGAAAATTTCAGTTCACGTAATTTTAATTAATTTTAAAATTAAAAATTTGAATTAATTTCTTGGATTTTAATTTTGAATATTATAATTATAATAAATGGAATTTATTCTAATTATTTTACTAAAATTAAAATCATGAATTAATTTAAATGCGACTGAAATTAAATTAAATTTTTGGATTCAATTATAAATTTATATGAGCTTTAAATTTTAATTAAATTTGTATGTTTCCGGTTAGACTAGAAATACAATTTTATGTTTAAAATTAGTAAAGCATATGAATTTATTGGTTTGAGTGGGAGCGCTTTTTAGTCATAAACTCTTGATTAGGTCTACAAATCCTTAAGGTTAAAACAACTCGATTAGAATTAATAAGGACTGAATAATTGGTAGATTATTGGTGCCCTTAATTAATTGCTGCAAATGTTTACGTGATGCATAATGTGTTTTACTAACCAGCTATGTGGGCCATTCATGATAATGAATGGGTGAATGGTATATATTGTATATGTACTGTTTTGCAGGTTATGAAGTGACTAGTATGGCCCAAATAGGATAGAAAATATGGTCTGCGTACCATTAATTTGAATGTAATTGGTCTAAAGTACCAAAGTTATTTTTCAATTCAAAATGGTCTGCGTACCATCAAATAGTTGTAATTAGTTATAGCTTATCCTATTTGAAGAAAATGGTGCCTCCCACGGAGATTTTCAAGACGGACTTTGAAGTCAAAGCTTCAAGATGAAGTCGGGCCATACTAGATCACAAATATCTTATGCATGTTTTAAGTTATTTATTGCTTTAAATATGTCTTAAAATGCATGAGATCATAAGCTTGATTATGTTGCATGATTAAGGATTTTAGTTCACTTAAAATCTAACCAACATAGTAAGAGCATTAAGTTCCAAACTTAAAAATTGAGTTAAAAGGTGCCATGCCAAAATATACACTTGCTTGGATATCCTTTACATCAATCTAGTAATAGTTTTCGCTCAGCGAGGTGTTACTTATTGGTCCTAAAGGGGCAAGGTACACAAATAATTGTGAGTACATGTTAGTTTTGGTGAAACTCAACGATATAAGTAAGGAGTCCTTTTATGTCGTGGCAAATTCGATAGGTTTACCTAATAAGTTCTTAGACGTACCTATCAACCAAGAATAGTTTCTAGACTATTAGCAAAAGGCTTTTGCTTACCTAAGATGTTCTAGGATTAAGTCGACAAACTGTGCTTAGTTCTTCAATGATTTTAGGATCTTGGAATCATTTTATTCACACCTGCCGGAACACATAACTTGAATAAAATGCTTAATAAACATTGAATTATGCATGTATGCTAGAATTTAAGTTTATTAAGAGAAACTGTGAATGGTTATTTATTTGTTTATTCTTTTCAATTGTAGTTTTTTAATATGGCAAACAACAATTCATTCAACATTCGATCAATTCTCGAAAAGGAGAAGTTGAACGTGAAAAACTTCCTTGACTGGCAAAGGAACTTGCAAATAGTTCTTATGCAGGAAGAAAAGGAGTATGTCCTAGATGAGGCGATGCCCGAAGCTCCAGGCGACGGGGTCACTCAGGCTGCCCTCAATCGTTGGATTGATGCCAACAAGGATGTGAAATGTCTAATGCTCGCCACCATGAGTGCGGATCTGCAGAAAACGTTCATCAACTCAGATGCTTTCACAATCATCAGTGAGTTGAAGAACATGTTCCAAGATCTGGCTCGAGTCGAAAGATTCGAGACTCATAGGCAAATTCTTGAGACCAAGCTTAAGAAAGGCGAGCCCGTAAGTCCACATGTTCTCAAAATGATTGGACTCATTGAGAATATGAGTCGGCTGGATCAGCAATTTTCTCAGGAAATGGCTATAGACACCATCCTCCATTCTCTTCATAGCGGGTATGATCAGTTCAAACTGAACTACAGTATGAATAGTCTGGACAAAACGCTCACTGAGCTTCACGGTATGCTGAAGACCGCTGAAAAGACGCTCAAAAGTGATAAGCAGGATGTGCTTATGGTGCGTGGGGGCAAGTTCAAGAAATCTGGAAAGAAGAGGAATGCTAAGAAAGGTGGCAACAAGGCCAGCCCAACTAAGCAAACTGGCGCCAAATCTGCAAAGAGGAAGGTCAGTCAACCCACTTCTGAATCCGAATGCTTCTACTGCAAGAAGAAGGGGCATTGGAAGAGAGATTGCTTGAAGCTAAAGGAAGATCAGAAGAACGGAACAGTCGTTCCATCTTCAGGTATTTTCGTTATAGACTGTATACTTGCTAATTCAACTTCTTGGGTATTAGATACAGGTTGTGGCTCACACTTATGTTCCAATCCACAGGGACTAAGAAGAAGTAGAAAGTTAAGCAAGGGAGAAGTCGACCTACGAGTGGGAAATGGAGCACGGATTGCTGCATTAGCCGTAGGAACTTACTATTTGTCGTTGCCCTCCGGGCTAGTTTTGGAACTGGAAGAATGTTTCCATGTTCCAAGTCTTACTAAAAACATCATTTCAGTTTCTTGCTTAGATGCTAAGGGATTTTCCTTTATAATAAAAGACAATAGTTGTTCGTTTTATTTTAAAGAGATGTTTTATGGATCTGCTAGATTAGTCAATGGACTTTATTTATTAGATCACGACAAACAAGTATATAACATAAATACCAAAAAGGCCAAAAAGGATGATTCAGATCTCACCTATCTGTGGCATTGTCGATTAGGCCATATAAACTTGAAACGCTTAGAAAGACTTCAAAGGGAAGGAATTCTAGAACCATTTGACTTAGAGGATTATGGTAAATGCGAATCATGTTTACTTGGCAAAATGACAAAGCAACCTTTCTCTAAAGTTGGAGAAAGAGCAAATGAACTATTGGGTTTAATCCATACAGATGTATGTGGACCAATGAGTACAAATGCTAGAGGTGGTTTCAGCTACTTTATCACTTTCACTGATGACTTCAGTAGGTATGGTTATGTCTACCTAATGAAGCATAAGTCTGAATCCTTTGACAAATTCAAGGAATTTCAGAGTGAAGTAGAGAATCAATTAGGCAAGAAGATTAAGGCACTGCGGTCTGATAGAGGCGGTGAATATCTGAGCTATGAATTTGATGACCATCTGAAAGAATGTGGAATTCTATCAGAATTGACTCCTCCTGGAACACCACAATGGAACGGTGTGTCAGAACGGAGGAACAGAACCTTGCTAGACATGGTCAGGTCAATGATGGGTCAGGCCGAACTTCCATTAGAATTTTGGGGACATGCACTAAATACAGCTGCACTCACTATAAATAGAGCTCCGTCTAAAGCTGTCGAAAAGACTCCATACGAATTATGGTTTGGAAAGCCTCCAAATGTGTCTTTTCTTAAGATTTGGGGATGTGAAGTATACGTCAAACGATTAATTTCAGACAAACTTCATCCAAAATCTGACAAATGTATCCTTGTGGGCTATCCAAAGGAAACAAAGGGGTATTACTTCTACAATACATCTGAGAACAAAGTGTTTGTTGCTCGAGATGGTGTCTTTTTGGAGAAGGATCACATTTCCAAAATGACAAGTGGGAGAAAAGTAGACCTCGAAGAAATTCGAGTCGAACAACAAACTCTAGAGAATGCTCAAGATGACATTCAGGATGAAACTCAGAGATCTTTAGAAGAATCTGGTGAGAATCATGGTCAATCTAGAATTGTTACCCCGCGTAGATCGCAAAGATATAGATCTCAACCGGAAAGGTACTTAGGTATTTTGACGAACGAGAGCTATGACGTTCTATTACTTGGAAGTGATGAACCTGCGACTTACAAGCAAGCTATGACGAGCCCTAGCTCCAAGCAATGGCAAGAAGCCATGCAATCTGAATTAGACTCCATGTCTGAAAACCAAGTATGGGATTTGGTCGATTTGCCAGATGGCTACCAAGCCATTGGAAGCAAATGGGTTTTCAAACTGAAAAAGGACAAGGATGGGAAACTTGAAGTTTTCAAAGCTAGATTGGTTGCAAAAGGTTACAGGCAAGTCCACGGTGTGGATTACGATGAAACCTTTTCACCAGTTGCAATGCTAAAGTCTATTCGAATAATGTTAGCAATCGCTGCATATTACGATTACGAAATATGGCAGATGGATGTCAAAACTGCTTTCTTAAACGGCGTTTTAACAGAAACTGTGTTTATGACACAGCCTGAAGGTTTTGAGGATCCAAAGAATGCTAAAAAGGTATGCAAGCTAAAGAAGTCAATCTACGGATTGAAGCAGGCATCCAGGAGCTGGAATATACGTTTTGATGAAGCAGTCAGTGACTTTGGTTTCATCAAGAACGCGGACGAATCTTGTGTATACAAGAAGGTCAGTGGGAGCAAAATTGCTTTCCTAGTATTATATGTCGACGACATATTGCTTATCGGAAATGACATTCCTATGTTGAACTCTGTCAAGATTTGGCTTGGGAAATGTTTTTCGATGAAGGATCTAGGAGAAGCACAATACATATTGGGCATCAAGATTTACAGAGATAGATCTAAAAAGATGATTGGACTTAGTCAAAGCACTTATATCAATAAGGTGCTTGATAGGTTCAAGATGGCGGACTCCAAGCGAGGCTACCTACCCATGTCTCATGGAATGACTCTAAGCAAGACTCAGTGCCCAAAAACACTTGATGAGCGTAGACGAATGAATGGGATTCCATATGCATCATTGATTGGTTCAATAATGTATGCTATGATATGTACACGCCCGGATGTTGCGTACGCACTCAGTGCTACGAGCAGATACCAGTCAGACCCAGGAGAGGCGCATTGGACTGCTGCCAAGAACATTCTGAAGTACCTGAAAAGGCACAAAGATGACTTCCTGGTCTATGGTGGTGATGATGAATTAATTGTTAAAGGCTATACGGACGCAAGTTTCCAAACCGACAAAGATGATTTCAGATCACAGTCTGGGTTTGTCTTCTGCCTCAACGGAGGAGCAGTAAGCTGGAAAAGTGCTAAGCAAAGCACCATTGCGGATTCTACAACTGAAGCGGAGTACATTGCTGCACATGAAGCAGCAAAGGAAGCTATATGGCTAAGGAAGTTCATAGGAGAACTTGGTGTAGTCCCCTCCATTAAAGGACCAATAGCCCTGTATTGTGATAATAACGGAGCTATTGCACAGGCAAAAGAGCCTAGACACCACCAGAGAGTCAAGCATGTACTTCGTAGATTTCACCTTCTACGAGAGTTCGTTGAAAGAAAAGAAGTCGAGATAAGCAAAATTGGAACTGATGACAACATATCAGATCCATTAACTAAACCTCTGCCGCAAGCGAAGCACAACTCGCACACTGCAGCTATGGGAATCAAGCATATTGGAGAATGGCTTTGATGTCTCTGTTTAATGTTTTAAAGTTTTAGAGTTTAAATCTTTGTAAAACATTATTGGTTAATCATTCACAATAAATGAAAGAAATTCATTTTTCCATTTAATTTGTGGTTTATTAAATGATGAGTCCCTTCAACTTGACGATATATTCAAGATAGACTGTCAGGACCAGTCCTGTGACTAAAAAATGTCTATCAAGTGAACTTGAATGTCAAAGGTTGAAAATGGTCCCTAATCGGAGTTTTCTATAAAATTGGACGCATAGAAAACGTTAGACGATTAGAATGCAAGATGACTAGTAGTTCTGTTTCTTGAACTATGTGGACATGGCAATGTCATAATCATTTGCATAGATACTTACTTTGGGAAGACTAGTATCGGACAAGACCTATGAAACTTTACTGTAAGAGATGAAAGTCTGTCATAAGTAAATTTCATTAAATTATTAGACACTAAATCCTCAATACCTGAGTGATTTGAGATTACTTGTTTGAGAACTGGTTGCTTTGACGTTGACCAACCGTCGCACCGTAAAAGGAGGCTATAAAGGCAACGCTCAGGTAATCACCTATCAAACGAAGTCTAATCTCAAGATCGCAAGATTGGGATTGTCCTCCCATAAATCGGGAAGAGATGCTTAAAAGTTGTACAAGGCCACTCGGAGAGCTAGAAACTGTGAAATGCATGGCCGTGCTCGGATGAATCATAGGCTATGATTATCTGTTTATTTGATCAGTTGAACTCTGAAACCGAGGAACACCTCTGGACATAATAAGGATGACAACTCTTACCTTATGTTCAAGAGCAAGCATCGAGCGACAAAGGAATTAGGAAATGCACACTTGTCCCTAAGGACAAGTGGGAGACTGAAGGAAATAATGCCCTTGGTCCAAGTATGCATTCTATGTTAAGTCTAATAAATGCGGTTCAGTATTAATTAACAAGTTAATAATTCAGTGAGATCAAGTGAGCTGAATGCCTAGCTAGAGGCCGCTTCAGTTCAAGTGGAATTAATGATATTAATCCACAGCTTACTCTTGACTGAACCCGTAGGGTCACACAAATAGTACGTAAACGGATCAAGTATTTAATGGCATTAAATACTCCATCTATGAATATTCGGAACCGACGGATCTTGGTTTCAGTGGGAGCTAAGATCGTCACAGGCAAGAAATGAATACTCCGGAAACGATGATATTGCCGGAAACGGAAATATGGATCGTATCGGAAATATGAATATTATCCAAGTCGTAGATGTTGCCGGAAACGGAAACATGGTACGTATCGGAAAATATTATTGGAAATGGAAATATTACCAGAATCGGAAATATTGCCGGAAACGGAAATATTGTCAGAATCGGAAATATTGCCGGAATCGGAAAATAATTCCGGAAACGGAAATATTAAATATTTGTTCGAAACGGAAATTAATTCCGGAATCGGAAATGTTAAATATTGTTCGTATCGGAAATAGATTCCGGAAATGGAAATTTAATCGGAAGCGTATCGTACGAATTAGCATCGGACGAGGCTTGCCGGACGAAGGCCCAGCACGAAGCCGGGGCCATCGCCCAGCAAGCATGCGCGCCACAAAGCCCAGCCAAGGCAGCGGCCAGGCCTACCGCAAGGCAGGCCCAGCGCGCGCCAAGAGGCCGCGGCTGCGTGGGCCGTGCTACGCGGGCTGCTGCTCGCACGCGCATGGGCAGCCCTTGTGGCTGCCGTGTGTGTGTGAGTTTGTGCTCATGCATGATTCCTGAATCTGCAAGAGTCAGTGTATGATTAAATGTCTATTCCTAATTGGATAAATTAATTAAATAGAATTCATGTAGGATTCTAATTCCAATTAATTCGCATCCTACTAGGATTACGATTCCTTTTCCATAACTCTATAAATAAAGGCCTAGGGGTCATAATTTATACACAAGTTTCAAAGTATTCAAAAGTGAGTTTTTTGAGAGAAAATTAAAACACATCTTGCTCATAAAAGTGCCGAATTTTCTAGTACCTTAAGGGCGATTCTAGTTGGTCAATCTTAAGGCGGATCCGGACGTGCTGTGGACTATCTACGGAGGGACGACACTTGGAGTCCTAAAAGACTTGTTCTTGTTCGGTTCGGGCGCAGCTAGGGAGGGCACGCAACAAAGAGTATGCATCTAAATTATGCTATATGATTATGTGTAAATAATATGTTTCCTGGGTTAATGGTTGTTTCCGCATGATCTATGTAAATGTCATATGTATCATAACCTAACACAAATGTCACAAAAAGATGTATCGAGAGGCATGGTGTTGTAGGAACTAACCTTTCCCTTCCCGTTAGTGAGAAGGGTGGCCGATGGTGGAGGAATTGTTGATGGATATGGTGGTTGACTTGGAGCACTCTCAAGCTTCTCAAGTCTTGAGCTAAGCTTTTCAATGATATTGGCTTTCCCCAAAGCGAACATCGAACCCTTGCCATCTTCATACTTCCCCTTGTTATCATAATTCCTACTCCCCACATGCCATTCTTGGTAGTTTTGCACGACATCTTCTATTATCTCTTCGATTTGGACCTCCGTCTTATTCATAATTGGACCACCCGCCCCCGCATCAAGACTTGTTTCGGAGGTTGGGCTAAGTCCCAAGTAGAAAGTTTGTAGGAGGAGCCACTTAGGGATTCCGTGATGAGGCCACTCCCTTTGGTATTCCTTAAATCGATCCCAAACCTCAAATAGCGATTCATCACGCTTTTGCTCGAAGGATTGAATTTTGTGCCGATACTCCGTCGTCTTCCCATGCGAGTAGAACTTACTAAGGAATGCGCTTGTCACTTCGTTCCAAGTCCTTAGTGAAGTTGGCTTGACCTCCTTGTCAAGCCAATCACTAGCTCGCCCCAATAGAGAAAACCGGAATAGCTTCAACCTAACATAATCGGAAGTCATCCCGTTGTGCTTAATAGTATCGCAATAGTATTCAAATTGTTTCAAATGTTCGTGCGGCGATTCACTACTTTTTCCGCAAAAAGGGTGACTTTGAACCAAGGTAATCAAGGCGGGCCTTATCTCAAAGTTTTTGGCATTGGTGGTCAGGGATTGTATGCCACAAGTTGCCTCAAAAGTTCCTGGTATGCCCAAATTATTAACTGGAAGAGCCATTCTATCGATGGTTGGACTTGATAGTTCTTGATCCGGTACTTCACTCAAAGGATCAAACCTATTGAAGCTCGATGAACGGGTTCGAATTCGTCTAAAGCTCCGCAAAGTCCTCTCTAAATCTAGGTCGAGAGGGTAGAGAGGCCTATGACGAGTGTGCCCCCTATCTTGCCTACAATCTCAAACACACCGTGAGCAATGAAAAGTAAACTAAAGCAATAATGAAATTTGGTTAAACTAGACTCAACTGATCTAAACTCAAGAACAACAACCGTTCCCCGACAACGGCGCCATTTTGATAAGGCTTTTTCCGTGTCGTTGAATCGGAATCCACCTACCAAAAAATATTTGTAAGATCCTAGACCGACACACTATATGAATTATAGTGGTAAGCTAAGGTATCATCCCAAGAGAACGGTTTGTTTTTGAGTCTATGCACCAAGCTAGTTTAGAAAGCTAATTCAAAATTATGTGTCACAACTCGGGAAATTAAGCTAATTAGGCAAAAATTATGGAAGGAGTTAGGGTATCGGGGGTCAACTTGGGTAAATTGGGGAAAAAGAGATACAATGCAAGCATGACAATGTAAGGATATGCAATTATGGAAGCAACCAACAATTATGGTTCGGCACCCCCTCGGTTAGCGTTAGCGAACCTTGCCAATTCTAACTCCAATGATACGCTTTCGCGTCACCTTAGAACTAGGATGGGAATTTAAATCAACTAGCCACTTCAAATTCACTCATAGGATCTCAATTTCTTGACAAGTCCATGAAGAAAGCTCCAATTATAATGACAAGCATAGTATTTGCAACTACTAAACCAATAAAACATGGAAATCCAAAATTGTAAGTCACAATTTAATCACATCATCAATTCTACAAATTAACTCTACATCCCCAATCATTCCCCAAATATCACCCCTAACCCTAACAATTGACTACTCACTACTCATCAATGAACAATTGGGCTAAGAATTGAAATTATGCCAAGAATCACCATGATTGAAAAGAATTACGAAATTGCAAGCAAACAAGTAATCAAGCTAGAATTTCCAAGGATTCAATTGAAATCAAATTAGAAAGCAAATCCAAAATTCAATTATCAAAGCAATTAAGGAAAATAAAGCAAAAGTTGAAAGGATTTAAGTGAAGAGAAATTACTCAAAGCTTGAAGAATCTTGAAAGCAAACTTGAATTGAACTTGAATTTATCACTAGAATTTGAATTGCAAGTGTTTCAAACAAAGAAATTTGAAAATTCTCTCTCTAAAACTCAAAGCATAAAACCTTGAAACTAATTCTAAAACATATTAAAAACTAACTCTCACTAATAAAATGAAAAAAATATATTTATTTATATGTTTCCCGAAATAGAATTTCAAATGTCAAAATAGTGCCAGCCCGCGCCTGTGTGCGAACGCACACACCCCTGTGCGAACGAACAGGGTTAATGTGTGTGGGCGCACAAAAATTCTGTGCGTCCACATAGAGCGACAAATCAGATCCTTCGTGCCGTGTGAGTGCATGAAAATTCTGCGCGGTCGCACAGACCAACTTCAGCTGCTCTTCTTCAAAATTTCTTGTGTGGTCGCATGGCTCTGATGTGTGGAAGCATGGGAATTTAGTGCGAGCGCATGGATTTTTCGTCCGAGCGCATGCAAAAAAGGGGAGCTGCTGGAAATTTTCATGATTTGGTGCGAATGCACCCTGTTACCCGGGCGCACAGCCCTGTGTTGCCTTCAATGTCTCCTCTTCTTCACTGTGCGAGCGCACAGAATTCCTATGCGATCCCACAGGACTGCTTCTAGCACCATTCTACTAAGATTTCCACATTTCTTCAGTATATTCCTATAAAGCATAAAAGTGGAATAAGAACATATAAATGTCATAAAAACTACCTAAAAATCACAAAAATCATAATAAAACAATAAGAAAGCCTAATCTAAGAGCAACATAAATGTCGCTCAGCTTCCGATTCGTTTTCCGATTCCGGAATCCATTTCCGTTTCGAACAAATATTTACGTTTCCGTTAATATTTCTGATTCCAGAAATAACTTCCTTTTCCGACAATATTTCCGATTCCGGTAATATTTCCGTTTCCGGCAAAATTTCTGATTCCGGCGATATTTCTATTTCCAATAACATTTTTCGATGCGAACCATGTTTCCGTTTCCGGCAACATCTACGACTTGGATAATATTTATATTTCCGTTATGAACCGTATTTCCGTTTCCAGCAATATCTTCATTTCTGGAATATTCTTTACTTTGCCTTTTGACTATGCCAATTCCCACCGGAACCGAGATCTGTCATTTCCGAATGATCATAAATGGAGTACTTAATGAATAATATATTCACATAAATGCTTGATCCGTTCACGTGCTATTTGTGTGACCCTAAGGGTTTAGTCAAGAGTAAGTTGTGGATTAATATTATTAATTCCACTTGAACTAAAGCGGCCTCTAGCTAGGCATTCAGTTCACTTGATCTCACTGAATTATTAACTTGTTAATTTATACTGAACCGCATTTATTAGAATTAGAATTAAATTCATACTTGGACCAAGGGCATTATTTCCTTTATCAATTCTATCATAAGCTTTCTCCATGTCAAGGTTGAGCGCACACCAACCAGTTTTTGAAGTTGATTTCTGAAAGGTGTTTAGAATTTCTTGTGCAATTAAAAGATTATCGTGGATGGATCGTTCAGCGGTAGATGTATTTTGGAAGGGGCTAATGTGTTGTTGTAAAATTGGACGAAGTCTGCTAACTAACAATTTAGATATTGGTTTATACATGGTATTGCATAAGTTGATGGGACGGAAATGATTTGGAGTCCGAGGGTTATCATTTTTTCGAATGAGGGCAATTATTGTATGATTTAGAGCTTTGGGAATTTTTCCGTGAAAAAAGAAACTCTTGATGGTCGTAATCACCTCAATGGATATAATCGGCCAGTAGGCTTTGAAAAACTAAGGCCCAAATCCATCCGATCCTGGGATTTGAGAGGATCCATAGAGAAGAAGGCATCCTTAATTTCTTCATTGGAGAATGGTTTTAATAGACTAGTTTGTTGTTCTTGGGAAAGCCACTGAGGTAAGAAAGAGAGATCAATTTTCCTATTAGGGTCACAAGTTGATAAAAACCGTTGTTTGAAGGAATTAAGAAGAATACTCTTAACAATAGATGGGTCGGATTCCCATTGGGCAATATCGTTTTGTAAGCGGTAAATCGTATTTCTTGAAGATTGTGTTTTGATTTTCTGATAAAAAACCCGGAGTTTCTATCCCCTTGAACTAGCCTTTGTTTTTTATTAAAGGATTTCCAGGCCAACTGCCCAAAAATAAGCAATTTTTCTCTTTGTTTAATCATACGAACCAAATGCTTCTGAAGAATCTGGTGGAAGGGTTGGGCGGTTAAGGTGGTTTGAATAAGCATAATATTTTCACTATTCTATTGTAATTTAATAATATTATTTCCGTATTTGGTCTTTGCCCATTCGCGAAGGCGATGTTTAATAGAAGAGAGCTTCTCACGAATCCTGAAAAAACGCGATCCTTCTCTCTAAATACCCCATTCCTTGGCGACAATAGAATGGGATTCATTATCTAGTGTCCACATATTTTTGAAACGAAATAGACGATTTCTAATGATGGATTCTGAATTTGAGTCGAAAATTACCGGTGCCTGGTCAGACAACGAAAAATTGCCATATTTGACAATACTCTTAGGAAAGAGGTTGGCAAAGTGCATATCAATAATAGCCCGGTCAATGCGTTTAAGAAGAAACTCTTATTGGTTTGATTTCCAAGAATAAGCCGTTTGAACACATGGAACATCTTTAGCGTTATTAGCTGTAAGAAAGTTCGGGAGGCGTTGGAATTGGTGTGGATTAATAGGGTTGCCACCTAATTTATCATTCGGAGAGAGAAGTTCATTGAAATCTCCAATGAGAACCCATGGGAGGTTTGTTGTGGCATAGTAAGACGAATGGTCATCCCATAGTGGTTGTTTTTCATCTTCTTTTGTCGGGCAATAGATACCTGAGACTAGGAGGGTGGTGTTAGTAAGTTTTTAGAGTATCGTTAAGTGAGCGCATCTATTTGTTAAGGTTGTGTAGAAAACCTTAATACTATCTTCATTCCAAAGAGCCTATATTCCTCCACAATGGTTAGTTGGGTCTATAATATGCTTCTGAAATCGGGTTGCTTTAACTATTGATTGACTATGAAAATTATTAGTCAATGTTTCTATTACAAAACAAATGTCCTGTTTCTCTTGTTGTTTTAGATTCATAAGTTCAGCTATGGCGTGGTCCCGTTTACCATCTCGGATATTCCAGGCGCAAATTTTTCTTTTATAATTAAAAGCTAGAAAATTGTTCCTTATTAGTGTAGCAAGGAAGGTCGTAATCAAGATTAGTATGCGTTTGTGAGATGGATTAGCACTAATCAAATCCGGTCTTTGAAACCGGAAGGAATAGAGAATGAGATTTCTACAAAACAAGGCGAATTTTAGAATCCAGTTCCGATAAGAAGTGAACATCTTAGGCAAGTGATTTGCGAAGTTTGAGCTCCGATACATAAAAAAGGCGGATTTTAGAATCCGGTTCCGATAAGAAGCGAACTTCTTAGGCAATTCTTTAGCGGAGTGTGAGCTCCGATACATGAAAAATGCAGATCTTAGAATCCGATTCCGATAAGAAGCGAACTTCTTAGGCAAATCATTTGCGGAGTTTGAGCTCCGATAGATAATAGTAAGAATTAAAGCGGGGAATAAAACCCGATTCTTCAAAATTTCAGTGTCCTTATACAATGTGGACAAAAGACCACTTCGAATAACAAAAATGATGTAGATAAAGAAGTTAAAAAATACAAATTTTTCTTGGTTAGTAATAAACATCCAAAGCAGCCATGTGGAGAGCTTTGGGGAGATACGCCCAGTGCACTGCAACTCCAGTTGGCTCCAAGGGAATTGATATTGCAAAACTGAACCTATAGGGAGGCATCGAAGAGGTAGAATAATAATTCAGAATAAAACAACAACATAGTCGAAAACTTGCCTTGATTTTGTATGTAACAGGAAGGGGGTAGGGGTGATTACTATAATTCTCAAGCCAAGAATGAAGGGCATTCTTAATTACATCATCGAATATAGGCTTACGAGAAGATTTCCTCGCATAACCAAGCTTCAACCTTCCAAGTAGCATCCCATTAGATGGGTTCCAAAACTTGGAAAGGAGCCTAGTTCGGAGAACTAATCCAAGGCAAGCACGCCACAAGCAGGCAGCAAACTTGGAAACAAGGTATATAGTGATAGCAGCAAAACCAAAATATGCAGAGGATTGAAGTGAGGCATCACTTCGTAACAATTGAGGCACGGTGTTTGACAGGCTAAATCGCACTCCTATCAAAGATAAACCTAACGTTCACCAACTAAAAATATAGCAAGGGAAGTAGGGATCGTATCCACAGGGAAACAATGTTCTTTCTACTATTAAAGTAAAGGTCTAGACTACTGGGAACAAGATTATAGTTGGTTTGGATATTAAAGTATGACGATAATAAAGCGGGAAAATTCAGAAATTAAAGGGTCTAGGGCATAGGTTCACCAATAAACAACAATCCAGGATGATAAACAATCAATAATAATCAATAAAGCAGTTAATTACACTAGCATGCTCACTCGAATCGATACTAATCATAGACTTCGAATTAACGGGCTCTCGCTACGTATTAATCCCAATCCTTCCTATTGAAACAAGCCTAAATATCAAATTGCATCTCTCGAATCTTAACCTGTTATTGCTAGACTAATACAATTAATCCAGCGCAAATCTAATCGCATAGTAAATGAAACCAATCAATAGGAATTAACCACAATACCAACAATCAATAACATTCAATCATCCCTTCATATTAATTCATGGATTCCCAAAACCCTACAATATAAACTACTCACATATTTAATTTTAGTTTAAACAAAGCAAACATGATTAATGAAAACATAATTAAAATTGAATAACGAAGGAAAGAAATAAGAAATACCAAATAAAAAAAACAAGGGATGAAATTTAAAGCTTGAAACTTGAATTGAATAATAAAACTAATTTTTAGAGAGAGAATAAAAACTAAGCAATAAACTAAGGTACTAGAAAATAAGATGCTGAAAAATAAGATGTCCAACTAAATAATAAGGGCTTGGTATTTATAGTTTACCCAAAAAAACAAGCGAAAACCGGAAATAAACTAAAATCCGCGCTACAGGGGTTGTCGTCGCCGGATCAGGAGGCCCAGTCGGGGGATCTGCTCGTCAAACTGCACGATCCTGTATCTTAAACACATCATATATCCTTCGTTATAAGTCGGAATCATGCGAGTGACCACTCATTGGAAATCTCTTGAAGTCTAGAATCCAACCCCATTTGAATCTCTGCATTTGGAGTTGTATAACTTGAGTTATGATCAAAAGAGTAGACGAGTGTCGGTTTTCTACTTCTTTCACTATTCGCTTTGTTCGAAAACTCTTCCAACTCAATGTTTGTGCTCTCGAAAGTACATAATCTCTTGTATTGATTCAAATGCGTAGGAAATGCACAAAAATATCCTAATTCCTACAATGATGAACCTGAAACTACAAGGAGCATATTAGTACTAAAAATCGCTCCGAAGAGCTCATTTGAGATCAAAAAGTACTAAGGAACGGGGGTAAAAACACTATAAAATATGAGCATATCAAACTCCCCCAAGCAAAGAAATCATCGATGAATACATAAATCAACTTCACCCCAAACGCAACTTAAAGCAATGGATACGATTCAAGGTAAAATCCAACAAGTATGCATCAATGTCAACCAATCAAATCTATTCGACCATAAAATGCTCTCTAACAATCGTCACGCAGAGCAAACCACAAGTGTACATGGAATTCAAGAATAGTTCTTTCACACTCTTCACTCATTTATGTGGCGGGTAAAAAAAGGTACATGTTCGCTCTCCTCCCAACAATGTATGTGAACAATGCCCTCCCAAACTCACAACACTCGTGTATTTAAAAGGACATGCACTCAACCTAACAGTCGACTCGGACTATGTCATGTCATAACTTGCATTGATAAACAACTACTTTCACATTAATATGACTATATGCACAAAGGTCGGAAGGTCTTCAAAGCTTGTAATGTTAGGCTTGGGTAAGGGTGTGGTAAATTTGGATAAAATGTGAGCTTAAAGCTTTAGCTAAGCACAATTCCTAGCAAAACCCATGATCAAACATAAATGATGACCGCAACTCTCCCACTCAACACAGGATAAAGTAACAAATGAACCACATCATACTTTTTCGCCTTTTTTCCACAACTAAAACCGATCACTCATAAAAATATGAAATTATAACACTTGAGTGAAATTATGCTTTGAGTTTTTCCGAAAGTAATGAATTTTTTTTTTCCGCTCAATTTCTTTCTCTTTCTTTTTTTAATTTTTTTTTTGGAAACCTTCTTATTTTCTATTCTTCTCATCGATCTTTTTTCTTATCAATTTTTTTTAATCACTACACAAGAACAAGAAGAACTCCCCTTACTTTTCAATACCCAAATTGTGCTCAAATGAAACACACTACAACTCCCTCGCCTCACTCACTAATAGCTCCTCCGAGTCAAGCTTGGGACTGTTAACCAATGGGGCTTAATGGGCTTGTAATGTGGTTAGTCACCGAATAAAAGGGCACAAGCAACAACATGGGTAGAAAGAAGGGAGCAAATGTATCTAAAATCGTCTGAAGGCCACCTAAAAGAAGAAATGCCTTCGTCCTCCTCAATGTGCATGCATGTGAGCCATAAAACATTACTAACCATTGCAAACCAATACTCAAAATCAATGACATACCAGGAATCTAACACACATTCCTAACCAAATCAACTAGCCAAGCACCAAGTCCACAAACAGTTGGTCAAAGTTGACTCATGCAAAGGCATCAAAATAGTCGAATCTCAAATCATGGTCAACAAATCAACAATGATCGTCATCAAAAACCAAGAATCAAAATAGCTTTCAATCAAGGGGCACAGGGAAGCATGTTTTTTGTATTCATAGGAATATATTTTTGTTCTTTTTTTTTTTCAAAAGCAATAAACTACTCTAGAAAGCAATAACACATACCTCCCCCAAGCCAAACTTAGCAATGTCCTCAGTGCTTGAAGGAGTGGAGATCGAGGGTCTCAATCTTCATTAAACCCCTCCGGCTCCAACTCTTATGTGCCCCCTGCAAAGCGATTGGTTAGTAAATAACCAACCAACGAGCGCAAAAGCTTGTCATGCGCACTCGCACATCTTTCGTGCAACAAGACATGCACGATAATCAACAACAACATTTGCATAAAGTCAGAACGAACTCGATGCCAGTAAGGAGTGGGATGCCTAAAGGAAGAAGAACAAAAAGGGAAAACAATAATAATAGAAGAATAGGAAAAAGAAGGAAAAAAGAAAGTAGGCATACTCTCCTTATGGAAGTTGTTTTTGCGGACTATTGATTCTTCAACAACAATTATCAATGAAATAGCTCTCTCTATGTTCTGGCATTCATGGTGGACAAACTCTTCACCATATAAAGCTCTCTGCAAAGCATCCACCTCTTCTTTGTAAGTACTACAAGTACCTGCAAAAGATTCACAAAGAGGAACTGGAAAAGAATAATAATCCATTTTTTTCAAAGAGAAACTAAAGAAAAGAAAATATATACGTGGTCTCAAAGAAATGGAAGTTCTTCGAGCCTCAAGAAAACAATCTAAACCACAAAATTAATTGCAGAAAATAAAACTGTTTCCCCGGCAACGGCGCCAAAATTTGACAGGCTAAATCGCACTCCTATCAAAGATAAACCTAACGTTCACCAACTAAAATATAGCAAGGGAAGTAGGGATCGTATCCACAGGAAAACAATGTTCTTTCTACTATTATAGTAAAGTTCTAGACTAATGGGAACAAGATTATAGTTGGTTTGGATATTAAACTACAACGATAATAAAGCGGAAGAATTCAGAAATTAAAAGATCTAGGGCATAGGTTCACCAATGAACAACAATCCAGGATGATAAACAATCAATAATAATCAATAAAGTAGTTAATTAGACTAGCATGCTCTCTCGAATCGATACTAATCATAGACTTAGATTTAACGGGCTCTCGCTAGGTATTAATCTCAATTCTACCTATTGAAACAAGCCTAAATATCAAATTGCATCTCTCGAATCTTAACCTGATATTGCTAGACTAATTCAATTAAACCTGCACAAATCTAATCGCATAGTAAATGAAACCAATCAATAGGAATTAACCAAAATACCAACAATCAATAACATTCAATCATCCCTTCATATTAATTCATGGATTCCCAAAACCCTACAATATAAACTACTCACACATATTTGATTTTAGTTTAAACAAAGCAAACATGATTAATGAAAACATAATTAAAATGGAATAACGAAGGAAAGAAATAAGAAATACCAAATAAAAAAACAAGGGATTAAATTTAAAGCATGAAACTTGAATTGAATAATAAAAGTAGTTAACAAAAGTTTAGAGAGAGAATAAAAACTAAGCAATAAACTAAGGTACTAGAAAATAAGATGCTGAAAAATAAGATGTCCAACTAAATAATTAGGGCTTGGTATTTATAGTTTACCCAAAAAAACAAGCGAAAACCGGAAATAAACTAAAATCCGCGCTACAGGGGTTGTCGACGCCCGATCGGGCAAAGGGCCGTCAGATCGGGCGATCGATCTGCTCGTCAAACTGCACGATCCCGTATCTTAAAAATATCATATCTCCTTCGTTATAAGTCGGAATCAGGCGAGTGACCAATCGTTGGAAAGGTCTTGAAGGGTAGAATCCAACCCAGTTTTAATATCTGCATTTAAAGTTGTTTAACTTGAGTTATGATCAAAAGAGTAGACGAGTGTTGGTTTTCTACTTCTTTCACTATTCGCTTTGATCGAAAACTCTTCCAACTCAATGTTTGTGCTCTCGAAAGTACATAATCTCTTGTATTTATTCAAATGAGTAGGAAATGCACAAAAATATGCTAATTCCTACAATGATGAACCTGAAACTACAAACACACTATAAGGAGCACATTTGTATTAATAATCGCTCCAAAGAGCTCATTTGAGATCAAAAAGTACTAAGGAACGGGGGTAAAAACACTATAAAATATGAGCATATCAGTGTTGAAAAAGAACAAAGTTATTGCAAGGGATTGAATCACATAGCCACAAGAGAATAACTGTGAGGGGGTCGAAAAAGCACGAGGCTAATGCGTGACCTCGATCCTCGTGGGCGTGACGTTTCTTTTTGTCAAATAAAGTGTATTTGGATTTCCTGTGAGTTTACACCCAATTGACTAATAATATAGGAGTCGTCATTCAGTTTTTAACGACAATGAGAAAAACTGACAAAACCCGATTATCGTGACATAAAGGGAGTGCAATTATGTTTGACCACGACGGCCATAGGTTCCCTTGTGATCCCTGGTGTGGGGATCGCTCAACGTACACCCGCAGGGTAGAGATTGAAGGTTCGGGGGACTGTAACTACCGAGAGGAGTACTCGCTCTTCGATAACTCCAGAGGCAGGATATCCTTACTAGCTCAGCATAAATAATTGAAGGGACATGCGTTAATTATTAAACTAATCTGAATTGATTTTAACAATATGCAACACATAATACTAGATCGATCGTGATTATCTTGTTTAGATTGATTTAAGGGACCTAGCATGATAGTTCAATTTCCCAAGATATTATCTTTGTTAGGCGTGATAGAACAATCAGATTTAATAGTTTAACAGTTTTATAAAAGGGCGAGGAAAGCGATTAAATCATGCGAAGGGACACATTACGACGCACCCTTGAGAGGTGCGTCACGGTTCTCAGAAAACTAACCACTTTGGCTTTGCTATTTTTCCTTTTATTTAACGAATCTCAAGTTTCCGGGATAATCCAAGAAGAATTAGGAGAGAACACGTACCCAGGTAATTTCAGCGCCCAGGGCTGGGCGCCGAAGATTTCGGCGCCCAGAGCCAGGCGTTGAAAATAGGGTATGGTTCGTATTTCCTTGTTAGATTTGGACTCGTGGAATACGGAGTCTTTGAGACTTATCCGAGTCTTTTAGTGTGTATTAACTTTATGACGGAATGCGTCTGGGCCCATTACGAACTCTAGGTTCGTTAGGATTTTAATTAATACGTAACTCTTATTTTCGAATTATACTAGGAATAGGATTTCTCTTACAAATTCTATCTCTTTTAGAATTTATGTTGGAGTGCAACACCTAATTCTGAAAGGTTTCTATCTTTTATATCTTGCCACTTTTAGCAACTACCCGTTACGGCAGTTACTATTTTTAGCAGGTTTCTATAAATAACAGTTTTGGTCGAAATGAAAAGGCTGATTGAGATTCGTTATTTTACAGGAGATGCGTTGCCAAGTGGAGATTTATGTTCTCATCATCGAACCTTCCCTTTCGGGAATGGGGACAAAAGTAGGTGTCTATAGTTAGCCCCCACTTTGACTGAGTTTCGGGATGAGACGATAATCAAATTACTAGACGGAGTGCGTCACACAAGCCATAGTGTATGTGACTTGTTTTGCGAGGGTCTCACGAGCCCCCGAGTGATAACATTTGCCTTAAGGGTCATCACTTGAAGTGTCAACATATCCCTCACGTGTCATTGGGATTTGTCAACGGATAGTATAGAAACTCCTTCACTTTGTCATTGGAAGTATCTAAAGATGTGTAGAAACTCCCTCACTTTGTCATTGGAAGTAGCTACAGATGGTCGAAATCAAAGCTATAAAGTGTAATTGGGCCTGGCCAAGCCCAATCACGAGGTAAAAATGTTTTTAAAGATTTTTGGTAAAAGGGAAAACCGATCCTTTAATTTTTGGAAAAAGGGAAAACCGATAAAGGTTATCGCTGCAGCGACTAAGGACCTGCGCGGTTAGTGACGCAGACCCCGCCGGCTAAAGATGGCGAGCCTGTCCGCTAAGGGTGGACACCCCGTCCGATAGAAGTGGACGAATCTGTTTTGAAAATAAAGACCTACGCGGTTTGTGACGTAGACCCCGCCGGCTGAAGATGGCGTGCCTGTCCTCTAAGGGTGGACACCCCGTCCGATAGGAGTGGACGAATCTATTTTGAAATCTGTTTGTGTTGTTTTGAAAATAAGGACCTACGCGGTTTGTAACGTAGACCCCGACGGCTGAAGATGGCGAGCCTGTTTTATTTTGTTTTTTTGAAGATTCTATTTTTCGAAAACTAAGGACCTGTGTGATTAGTAACGCAGACCGCGCCCGCTGAAGGTGGGCGAGCCCTGTTCGCTGAGGGTGGACGTCCCTGAATTCGTTTTTTTTTCCAATTTGGAACTCGCGTGGTTCATGACGCGATCTTGCCCGCTGAAGATGGGCAAGTTCCTATTTCTTTTGTTCATCGTGATTTCTTTTGAGAATTTCTTTTCTTATTCATTCTCGCAGGAGCGAATTTTTTCGAGGGATGCTTGGACTTAGTTGCAACCGGAATGTGGCGTTGACAACGGGCTTAGACGGACCTTTGTCTCGGGGTCATCTCATTTTGTGGTTTTGAGCTAGTCTTTACGGCTCGATTTTGCCACCACTTGGTCTTTGATCAGAGGACCATGTACAAGTATCAACGGCGACCTTTACTCTGAGATCGAAATCCGTTTTTTTTTCTCTTGAGATTATCCAAACATGGGACTGTGTATAGCGTAGTCCGGGAATATGATCTTATCTTCGCACATCTTCGTGGGAGTATATATTTTCTTTCGAGCCCCCAAGTACTCGGGCTTGACGGTCATTTCTTGCCAAGAGAAGTACGTATTTTATAACGTCCTTTAATCATGTTTGGGATCGTGCTCGTATGAGCGAGAGACCTTTATAGTGGTATGCTATTTTGACGAAGTCGTGGAGTGCGACTTCGTTTTCCGGGCGACAAAGTTTATTTTTCAGTAATATCAGGTTTAGCTTGGCCCGGGTTGATCTTTTGACAAATAAACATTTTTTTATTTGAGAAACCAACGACTTAATAATATTTTTTTGGTGTTTCGAAGAATGACCTTGATATTTATTTTGCTTATATTTGTTTTGAAAAAATGTACACATATAGTCCTTGAGACGAGTCTAAGTTTCGACAAGTTTTAACATTCATTTTCATTATTTGGGTGCTAAAGGTGCTTTTGGGCTTGATCTTGATTTCAATAGGGCCTCGTGTCTACCAACACGGTTTTAAGTCCTTTCCTTCTCCGCATTTTGCGAGATCCGGGCCTTAGGCTGCATTTTCGGCGCCCAAGGCTAGGCGTTAATCATTTCGGCGCCCAGCCGTGGGCGCTGAAAGCCTTATCCTGGCAATTTTTGGTTTTCGGATTTCTTAACGCGTTTCCGAATGGGATCAGGATGTCACTTGATGTCTTCAGCTATATATAGGGGTTAGATACGTCCTTATTTTCCATCACTCTCAATCTTCTTCTCTCTTATAGTTGTTTAGCTTTAATTCTTCCTTGCTTTTGTCATGTCGATTCCTCCCTTCTCCCTCCAACGAGCTGTTAGGCGTTGGCTAAGAGCCCTTACTCCTACAGAAAATACTTTGTTGAAAGAATACCACTTAGAGTCACTTTTAGGCTTACAACAAATTAATATTGATTATAACTTTCTGTATGCAGCCCTGAGCTTTTGGGATTCCGATCACCATGTTTTTGTGTTTCGGGGCAATGAAATATGTCCTTTGCCAGATGAATTTGCTGCGATCCTTGGTTATCCTACTAATGCTACTCCTGCCACCCCTGGCACCATTGAAGAGGGTAAAACAACCATAGGGGCTTTCCTAGGATTAGATGCTAACATGCTCGCTGAGATTGTTGTGGGTGATGAGGTTAATTTGGTAAATCTTGTAAAACATCACTTTACACCTAGTAAAAATATGACCGAACAGAAATTGAACATTCGAGCCCTTGTGTTTTGCTTGTTGAATCATTATTTGCTGTCGAATACCAATGGCGAGTTCGGTGACATAAGGTTGATCCCCTTGATTAGCCAGATGGAACGTTGCTATTCTATTATGCCGTTGGTTCTTGCCGAGACTTTGCTGAGTGCGGATGAGTTAAAGAAGAATGCCAAATCTGAATATTTTAAGGGGAGCCCCCTATTGCTGCAGGTAATCGATCTTTCGTTTGCGCACAAATATTTTTTCGTTCGTCCTACCTGGAACTGATTTTCAGCGCCCGGGGCTGGGCGTTAGAATTTTTAGCGCCTGGTCCTGGGCGTTGAAACTGCGTCCCAGGTTTCGTTTGTTTATTTATTATTTCTTGATCTGATCGTACCCGTTTTTTGCAGATTTGGCTCATGGAACGACTTAGGCTTTTAGAAACTCCTGCCGATCCTATACATTATCGCCCTATAGCCTTGGGTAACGCACCGAGGCCAGGACGAGGCCGAGTGGGCCTCCTTTTTCGCTCATGGTATTTGTTCTATTAAGTGGGTGGTACCGTGGTGGGGTTTGACTACTATGACGGGGGGTTCTGATGTGTCAGTTTATGTATCTTTGTTGGGGCTATCTCGGCCCATCTATATCTTTCCTTACCGAGTCATGCGTCAATACTGCTTAAGGCAGACTATCCCATTTTCTGATACAGTACCACCTGAAGTAGCGGCCTTTTCACAAGCACGGGTTCAAGCATGGGCTAAGTATTATGATGGTCTCCCGCGTTGGGCCGTGGCTACAAATGGCTTTGTGGGTCTTTCTGAAAGCTACAAGTTGTGGATGAGTTCCGATGATAAAACTGTGAGGACCGAGGCTCAAAATGGGGAGCCGGCTAAGCTTTTGATACCTCGTATTCGGGTTAGGTATGAGGGCCATGATTCTTCCAATCCTCGCACCCATGGTATTAAGACTGTGAAAGCTCGTCCTGATCGAAAGCGAAAGGAAGTTCCTCCCCGTTCCAGTTCTAGGCCTAAGAAGATGCCTAGCATGAAGGGGCCTGCCGTTGCTAAAAGAAACGCAAGCTCTCGCGGAGATCGTCGCCGGAACAATGTATGGTTAGGAAAGCTCAGCCGCTAGTAGAACCAGTGACTAATCCAGTTGATGTTGATACTCCTTCCCCCACCATTCTTTGTGCCCTTGAGGCTGAGCGAGCTGTAACTGTTCAAACTGAGAATGTTTCTGAGGCCTTGGCATCTTTGGAAGTTAGTGTCCAGGAGCCGGTTCTTATGGAGATTGATATAGGGGCATCGCAGAAGCCTGTGGGGGTGGACCCTGCGAATATTGCCCTCTACAAGACTTTATTTGATGATCCGGAAGAACTAGAGTAGTGTAGTTCCTGCTAGGGTGTAGGTGCCCTTTATTTATTTCAGTTGTGTTTGTTTTTCATTCCTTAGCACTTTTGTTTTCCTTCTTATTATTTTTTAATAAAGGCGTGTTGTATTCTTACTTTCATTTTTTGCTTCTCCGCTTTTTTCATTTTTTATATATTTGCTCATGTCTAACACTTTTGCACAACATATATATTTTTTACTTGATTGGACCGAATTCACAAATAGGATTGCCTACGTATCTTTGTTAAATAATTTTAACTTAGAATCAGGTCCCGCGTAGTTCTAGCTAGAATAAATTCTAGGATGCCGAATTTTAATAGATATGCTCTGAGGTGGAAACATACTATTTGATCGGTGAAATGAGTGAAGTTTTATCATTATTTTAATCTGCTGTTTTTGCCGTGAGCCGTGTATCTGCACATAAAAAACGAAATTCCATGTGTGTTTTTTGTTTTTTGTACGGCTATTTTTCGGTACGCATATCTGAATACGTGCTGTACCCCCCCAAGTGTTCGTTATTTTTCCGTTATGTGCGGATAAAATGACGAGCACTTCTGGGCAAAATTTGGCAGGCAGAGAGTTTCAACGCCCAGGCTGGGGCGTCAAAGATTTCAGCGCCCAGCCCTGGGCGTTGAAAATGATTTATGGGCGGTCTTTTTTCGGCGCTTTGCTTCACATGTTCTTGCATTTATTTTCTATTTTTTTGTTTTACTTTTTACTCGTATTGAAATCAATTTTGACGCTATTTCAGAGGCTTTCTTGACTGTTAGCGTGAGACGCATTTTTGTCCGGATTAATTTTTTCTATTCATGACTCGAAACGGTTTTGAGAATGGGGTTAGTGTGCGGAAGATATGAAGATCTTTGTGTAGTCTTTTGAGTGGGCCGAGGTGCGCGTTGACGTGGGGGGCGGTGTTTATTATTTTATGAAATTTTTTTGAGCAACATTTGCATTGTTTGGATTAGATTTTCTTTTTTGATTTCTTTTGGGTTGCATGGGTTAGACCCTTATGTTTTGGAAATATGATAGTGTGGTTCATTTTGTGGGTTTTCGGGTATTGATTTCGATGTCATGATTCAAGACCAAGTGGGCCTTGCTTATTGGGCCTAGACTGGGCCGCTTCTTTGTTTTTGTATTTGCAAGTACGTTTGGTGCTTATTTAGTGTTAGAATAAAAGTTTTTTTAGGAGAAATCTTACGCCTTTATTAATTTGGAAATTAAGGAAAACACACTGAAATAAAATTTGCCTATATTCTAAGGGGTCTTAGGACCATCTAAAGCCTTTATTTTTTCTATTAATCTAAAGACCTACTAGGCGTTTTTCTTTACTAAGGTGCTCTCTATGGCTCAAGCCTTGGGTTTAGTCTCGTAAAACTTTGGTACTTCGCCGGTACTCATCTTGAATTCTATTCCCTTTGTGTTGACCCACTGACATGTCTTCACCCATCCGTTCTCGGCCTCTTCTAGTGTTGATGCAGGAGAGATTAACCGGGTTGGATCGAAACCTTCATCTTGTAAAGCTAGGGTAGTCATCACAGTCTCGTCCTCCATAGGCCTCGATTCGTTAAACAATGTCCATAGAGCCTGGTTGTCCAATATTTCAGCTGTTTTGGTGTTGGTGAGGTGAGGTGCCTCATCCAAGGTATGGCAGTCATGGAAAATTTCAAATCCGGGTTTTAGCAAGCCATCCTGAACGAAGAGTTCAGGAAAATCACAACATGGGTGTTCTTCTCCTTCCCGAACGAACATTCCGTTAAGAGTTCTTTGATACGGGGGAAGAAATGTGGTTTGTTTGGCCTTAGCTGGGTTAAGGGGTAGCCGAGACAAGCGGTCAGCAATATCTTCCTCCGTTGGTTCATAGCCTAGGCCAAAGGGAGTAGATTTGTTGGGTAGAGGATGAAACGTGCATTCCTTCTTCCTTTTTGCCCAATGGGGTTCCTGGGAAATAACCTTGAGCTGACAGCATTTTAGGGATGACTCGGGATGCACGCGGGTCTAGGAATGCTGAATCATAGTCCTTAATGAACTGGACGACCTCATCCTTTTGAAAACCGTAAAGGTCGTCTGCAGTTTCTGCCGTTCCAACCATAGTACAACTGATGTCGAGACGAGGGGCGCGGATTTCCAGAATTACCCCGTTGTGGTTAAGTTTAACCATTTGGTGCAAGGTAGAAGCCACACCTCTTAAGTCATGGAGCCAAGGTCGCCCCAAGAGGAGGTTGAAAGTGGGCTTGATGTCGATTATTTGAAACTCCGTGGTGCGTGCCACAGGCCCGGTTTGTATTGTAAGGTTGATTTTTCCCAATACAGGCCTTCGAGAGTTATCATAAGCTCGTACTCCTTGCGTGGAGGTTTGGAAGTCATCGTTTCCTAGCCCCAAGCAATGGGCGGTTCGCAATGGGCAAACGTTAACTGCCGAACCGTTATCTACGAGCACTAGGGGGATGTTTTGTCCTTTGCATCCAACCACTAGATAGAGGGCTTTATTGTGGGCACCCCCTTCTTTGGGCAAGTCTTTGTCAGTAAAAACTATAGCCTTTTCTCCGGCATCTCTTGTGACGTGGTTGACCAATGAGTCAGGTGTGATGTCCGTAGGTACTGAGATGAGGTTAAGTGAGCGAATAAGTTTTTCGCGATGTTCCGTCGAAGTACACATGAGATCCCAGATGGTAATCTCGGCCTTAGTTCTTTTTAGTTGCTTCAAGAGAGGATTTTCAATGACTTCTGCGACGGTGGTGTGCCGTCCATTCTCAGGAGTTTGTCTGACTAGGATGTCGTCCATGGGAGGTGGGCGAATATCCGGTTGGTATATCCTTCCGGATCAGGTGAGATTGTCGACTTCGGGCTCCTGAGGGGTGGTGTCAATGAGAGCATACCCGGGCCAAGTTTCGGTAAAGAGGTCCTGGCCCGATACTTGAGATAGGTAGACATCTTCAGCATCATCATCCCACACACCGCACACTTCTCTCTCGATTCGATCCATAGGGACCACAACAAGTGGTGCACCTTGAGGTGTAATGTACACCGTAGGGTCGAAGTTCTTATTTTCTGGTTGGTCGAGAGAGATGTGACAAGAGCCGAGTGGGCTCTTGTGAGGGGGTCGAAAAAGCACGAGGCTAATGCGTGACCTCGTCCCTCGTGGGTGTGACGATTCTTTTTATTCAATCAAGTGTAATTGGATTTCCTGTGAGTTTACACCCAATTGACTAGTAATATAGGAGTCGCCATTCAGTTTTTAACGACAATGAGAAACACTGACAAAACCCGGTTATCGTGACATAAAGGGAGTGCAATTATGTTTGACCACGACGGCCGTAGGTTCCCTTGTGATCCCTGGTGTGGGGATCTCTCAACATACACCCGCAAGGTAGAAATTGAGGGTTCGGGGGACTGTAACTACCGAGAGGAGTACTCGCTCGTCGATAACTCCACAGGCGGGATATCCTTACTAGCTCAGCATAAATAATTGAAGGGACATGCGTTAACTATTAAACTAATCTGAGTTGATTTTAGCAATATGCAACATATAATACTAGATCGATCGCGATTATCTGATTTAAATAGCATTAAGGGACCTAGCATGATAATCCAATTTCCCAAAAATATTATATTTTTTAAGCGTGATAGAACAATTAGATTTAGTTAGTTTAACAGTTCATAAAAAGGGGGAGGAAAGCAATTAAATCATAGAAAAGGGACACATTACGACGCACCCTTGAGAGGTGCGTCACGGTTCTCAGAAAAATAACCACTTTGACTTTGCTATTTCTCCTTTTTATTTAACGAATCTCAAATTATGAGACAGGATACGTTCTGTTCGATTTATGGATCGATTGCGACAGAACGCGTGAACAATTTCGCAGCGTGAGGCTTAGGCTAGGGGTTGGAGTCAATACTCGGAATATGAATTGTGTGTTGTGTCGTTTTCACGTCGAACATGGGCTATATTTATAGAAAAGAGTTCGTGGAAAGATAGAATTGTAGAACTCTAATCCTCGAGGAATTAGGAAAAAACACGTCCCAGGAATTTTCAGCGCCCAGCTCTGGGCGTCAAAGATTTCGACGCCCAGCTCTGGGCGTTGAAAATAGGACCCATGCAATTTCAGCGCCCAGGGTTGTGCGTTGAAATTGATGTTTGGGCTGTTTTCTTAGTCAGATTCGGATTCCTGAAATCCGTAGTGTTTGAGACTTAATCGAGTCTTTTAGTGCGTATCAATTTCATGACGGAATGCGTCTGGGCCCGTTACGAACTATAGGCTCGTTAGAATTTTAATTAATACGTAACTCTTATTTCCGAATCATATTAGGAATAGGATTCTCGCAGTTTTCTATCTCATTTAGGATTTATGTTGGAGTGCAACACCTAATTCTAACAGGTTTCTATCTTTTATGACTTGCCACTTTTAGAAGCTACCCTTTACGGCAGTTACTATTTTTAGCAGGTTTCCATAAATAGCAGGTTTCTATAAATAGCAGGTTTCGGGTGAAACGAGAAGGGTGATTGAGATTCGTTATTTTATAGGAGATGCGTTGTCAAGTGGAGATTTATGTTTTCATCATCGAACCTTCCCTTTCGGGAATGGGGACAAAAGTAGGTGTCTACAGTTAGCCCCCACTTTGACTGAGTCTTGGAGTAAGACGATGGTCAAAGTATTAGACGGAGTGCGTCACACAAGCCATGGTGACCTTTTTTTGCGAGGGTCTCACGAGCCCCCGAGTGATAACATTTGACTTAAGGGTCATCACTTTGAAGTGTCGACATATCCCTCACGTGTCATTGGGATTTGTCAACTGATAGTATAGAAACTTCCTCTCTTTGTCATTGGAAGGATCTAAAGGTTCTTAGAAACTCCCTCACTTTGTCATTGGGAGTAGCTACAGATGTTTTCGAAATCAAAGCTGTAAAGTGTAATTGGGCCTGGCCAAGCCCAATCACGAGGTAAAAATGTTTTCAAAGATTCTCATTTTTAGGGTTAGCTAAACGAGAAAAACCCCCTTGTTTTTATGGGACGTAAAACGAAGGAAAATCCAGCACATCGTCCTTTTTTGGAAAAACGGAAAACCAATCTTTGAATTTTTTTGTGGAAAAAGGAAAAACTACTCACATCGCTCTTTTTTTGGAAAAACGGAAAACCAATAACTACTCACATCGCTCTTTTTTGGAAAAACGGAAAACCAAAAGCTACTCACATCGTTTTTGGGAAAAACGGAAAACCAAAAAGAGTTATCGCTGCAGCGACTAAGGACCTGCGCGGTTAGTGACGCAGACCCCGCCGGCTAAAGATGGCGAGCCTGTCCGCTAAGGGTGGACACCCCGTCCGATAGAAGTGGACGAATCTGTTTTGAAGTTTGTTTGTGCTTTTTTGAAAATAAGGACCTACGTGGTTTGTGACGTAGACCCCGCCGGCTGAAGATGGCGAGCCTATTTGAATTTGAAGACTTTATTTTTTGAAAACTGAGGACCTGCGCGGCTAGTGACGCAGACCCCGCCCGCTGAAGGTGGGCGAGTCCTGTCCGCTGAGGGTGGACGTCCCTGAATTCTTTTTTTGTATTTGGAACTCGCGCGGTTCGTGGCGCGATCTTGCCCGATTGAGGTGGGCAAGTCCCTATTTCATTTGTTCTTGTGATTTCTTTCAGAATTTCTTTTCTTATTCATTCTCGCAGGAGCGAATTCTTTCGAGGGATGCTCTGATTTAGTTGTAACCTGAATGTGGGTTGACAACGTGCTTAGACGGACCATTGTTTTGTGGTCATCTTCTTTCGTGGTCTTGAGCTAGTCTTTATGGCTCGATCTTGCCACCACTTGGGTCTTTGATCAGAGGACCACGTACAAGTATCAACGGCGACCTTTGTCTTGAGGTTGTAAACTGGTTTTATTTTTCGAGACATCCAAACACGGGACTTCGTACAGCGTAGTCTGGGAATATTGTTTTAACTTTTCATACTCTCCTTTGAAATATATATTTTCTTTCAAGCCACCAAGCACTCGTGCTTGGCGGTAAGTTCTTGTCAAAGAGGTTCTTTGGGGATACTATACGCATTTTGTAATGTCCTTGATTGTGTTTGGGATCGTGCTCGTAAGTGCGAGCGATCTTCGTAGTGGTGTGCTACTCTTGACAAAGTCGTGAGGTGCGACTTTCGGTAAGGAAATCGGCAATTTTCGAGTCGAATGGATGCGGCAGGGCCCAATAGAAGTTAGGGCCTTTTTTGAGCCTGGGTTCATTTTTGGCGCCCAGGCCTGGGCGTTGAAATAATTCACGCCCAGGTGGGGCGTTGAAAGTGTTGTTTGGGCTGGTCTTTTGATGACACAGTCGGCCTCTTGTTCATTCGTCTATTTCACTTGGAAGTTCTATGTATTCTCTTCTCTTTTGTTTTTTTCTTTATTTTTAGAACGTGATGATTTTCTTGAGAAGCCGTAGCCGATTGGTGGACTACGGTGCTTGTCGCTTTGGGGCGATTATTTTAAGGAACTGTTGCTCTTTAAGGCGTACAGTTATTGCAACAGTTGGGCGAGTCTATATGGCCCGAGGAACATACCTTGAGGCGTAAGACTTTGATCGCTCTTGTATATATTTTTTTCTTTTGAATGCGTTCGTGAATGCTTACATGTATGTGCGAACGAGTGTTCATAGAATGGCCGTTGTGTGCGGTCCATTAATCAGTTTGCTTGAATCAATTTTTTTTTGAGCAATGACTGATTGTGAATAGCTTGCTTAGAAGCTTGATAGGGTTCAGGCCCATTCACGAGGTGGGGTCAAACATTGTGCCCTTTCGATTGTTCAAACATTTGCTTCGAGATTTTTTTTATTATGGTTGTTTCGTAGCTTGGAGCCCCCAAGTATGCATGTTGGGATGCTTTCTTTTGGCGTACGATTTTGTAGCTTCTTTTGAGAGAGATGCCTTGGGGTTCCGCTCGTGTAGGTGCGAGCTATCCCTTCCGTGGTAGGTAATGTTTTGCTACCTTTAATCCTTAATGTAGAAGTCGTGTGGCTTGCATTTTGAATTTGGGCGATAAGTAGTCTTTGCCTCTTTTACACATGCTCTTTGGTCGTGCCCTCATTAGCGCAATATGCCTTACTCTCTTTTTTAGACTTGTACCGTGGGATAGCTGAATTTATGGTGCGACGTAGGCTTGTGTGGCCTAACCGCATGTATTAGAACATTTCTCCAAGTGTTGGGATTTATTTTTTGCATTCGAGTACTTCATCACGCCTGGTTCAGGTGCTCGAACAAGTGTAGCACCTTCTGCGTGGGTTTGCACGGCTTATTACTTCGTTCGATGCGAGGATTCATTGGTGTTTCTTTCTTATTTTTATATCTGGGAAAAACATGGCTAGCAGAAAGATTCAGCGCCCAGGCTGGGGCGTTAAAGATATCGGCGCCCAGCTATGGGCGTTGAAAATGATTTCTGGGCAGAACTTTGATAGTATTTTTTTCTTTCGCTTTTGCTTTGGAACGATGTAGACTGTGTAACGGGCGCTTTATAGGGCGAGCGTTATGTGCAGTGGTTTGATCGGAGTTTTGGTGACTCGCGATTTTCAGTTACCCTTGTTAGTGGGGTGACTTTATATATTCTAAGTAGTGCTTAGAATTTGGGAGGGGTTGTAGCCATTCTAAGGTTCGTTTTGCACGATTAAAGCTTAGGATTGAGCCCCTATGACATATGTATAGCATTAGCGTCGAGAATTTGCGATAAAATCGTCATTTCGAGCATTTTTAGAGGGTTTTTCTCAAGCCCCCAATTGTAGCTACGGGATTGGCTTGGTGCTATAGTGCTTTGCATACGTTTTTATGCATTCATGGTGACATGGATCATGAATAGTTTGAACCAGACTCGTTTAGTGCGAGTTACGTTCGAGTAGTGATTTGCTACTTCTCTTGTAAATGTCGTATTGTGCGATATTGCCATGGTCAAGGTGGTCACATGTTGAAGTGTGCCTTGACCAAAAGTTAGGTATCTTTCTTTACCCATAATCATATTTAGAAATCTTTTCGACTCACTTGCAACATCGAGATGAACACATACTTAGCTTAAACCAACGACACTTTATTATGTTCGAAGAAGTCTTTGAAAATTATTTGGAAATTATTTAAAATCCGAATCCTACTGTGTACAGTTCGAGGTGTCCTAAGTAGGTTGACTTATAGAAGGGTTCGTACAGGATTACATGAGTGAATCAAAATACTGTTACGATTTTTGGAATGCTGTCTAAGGATTTGCTGGAAGCCAGGGTGCAGGCGTCAAGATATACTTGTGCCCGTTTGGCATATGCTTTAAGGCTTTTAGGGCCTATCTTTTCCAGAATTGCGGGAATATTAACCGTTTTCAAATCGACTTAGATTTACTTGGTGTATGTCTGTACAAAAGGTCAAGGTATACTTAGTTCTTTCCCTAGTTCTTTCATTTCAATTTTTAGCCCCCAGTTGCTGTTATGTCTTCCATTAATAATGCTTTCAGATTTCGATTTTAGATGCCCGTGTCATATGTCTGAGTAGGGCGAGCCTTGGTTAGGTTCCAAATCCTATTGAAAATTTCTGATTTGTTTTCAAAGGGATTAGCAAGCATTTGAATTACCATGAACGGGTGCCCTGAGTTCGAAGGAACGATGGGGCGATGCCGTAGAACAATCTTTTCCATTGCAAGCTTACTGCCTTTACTACTTGTTGGCTATCATAACTGTGTCTAGTGGTGAAAGAAGGTCTTTAAGCGAACGACCATGTCTAGTGGTGAAAGAAAGTCTTTAAGTGAGTTAGTTCGCTTTAGGGAGGGTCAAGTCGAGTACTTTAGAGGTCATGGACGCTTGCGCTAGCCCCCATTCAATTGAGGCAAAGCGATCTTTTGAGTCTTGGCTAAGTGCCTAGGAGTGTGAGTGCTCCTTCCGGCAAGGGTACGTGCCCTTATTATTTTTCGATGTGTGCTCGTTTTGGCATCTTGATGACTTGGATTCTTCCTTTGACTTAAGTTTTTTCTTTCGACTTGGATTGCAAGTAATTAAATTTCAATAAGGGACTCTATTTCTTATTTTTGTTATTCTATAGGCTTTAATATTTTTGCAAATTGGTTGGACCTAATCATGGATTGCCTACGTATCCGCCTTAAATAGATTTAATTTGGAATCAGGTCTTGCGTAGTTCTTAGCCTAGAAAATGGTTTCTTAGAATGCCGAATTCGATAAGTATGTTCTGAGGTGAAAACATATTATTTGAAACGGTAGAATAAGTGAAGTTTATTATTATTTTAATCTGCTGCCTTGCCGTAAGCCAAAAATTTGTTTTATATATTTTTCGAGTACATGTGTTTTTTGGTGGTACGTATATCTGAATACGTGTTGTACCCCTCCAAGTGTTCGTTATTTTTCCGTGTATGTGCGGATAAAATGACGAGCACTTCTGGACAAAATTTTGCGAGCAGAGAGATTCGGCGCCCAGGCTGGGGCGTTAAAGATTTCGGCGCCCAGCTGTGGGCGCTGAAAATCACTACTACAAAAATGGGCAAAGAGACCTTTAATAAAAGACCATTTGGATGACATAACAGGTCTCTTCAATAAAAAAGATCCAATTTTCGAAGTAACAGGTCTCTTATGTGCATTAGAGTCTACGAATCTCACCAAATATGATAGAAAAGAGATCTCCTTACTAAGACCACGGGTCTCTCGTATATAATGGGGTACACAACGTAGATAAAGATGCTAGGGAGGAGACCCCCTGACAATATCCACGGATCTCTTCTTTTTTTCCCAAATTAAAATAAATCAATTTGTTTTAGCTTGTTAATTTTCTAAATTGTTGAATACCAGAAGGTTCTCTCTCTACTCCATGGCCTTTCTGTCTCTCTCCTCTAGCAGTCTCTCCGTCTTCTTTTCCCTCGCCGCCGCCCAGCACCGCCTCACACAGGTAAATCACCTCCGCCGCCGCCATATCGAGCTAGTTCACTGTCGTTAATAATCTTCAATCGGCATTTAGGGTTGTAGAAGCCTATTTCAGAGTCAATTCTTGTAATATACTCTCACCGCCTCTCACCACCTCCAAGGAAGCTCAGGTATCCTGATCTCATCTATTTAATGTTTTAATTTCTTTACATTTTTTGGTATAAATGTTAATTAGGTTTTGGTAGAAATGTTAATTAGGGTTCGAATTTGGTTTTGTTTGCTTTGATTTGATATGATCTACGAAGTATGTGTTTTGATTGCTTAAATTAATGCTCTAGTTTATGCTAATTTTCACTGTTTGTGAATCAATTGGATCTTTTTGGATCAAACTGGTAACTTTTGGTATATTTTACTCGAATTCGATAGATTTCAGAATAATCGAGGTGTTCCTTTCTTTGTTACGATTTTCTCATTTTGAATAAACTTGGAATTTAGAAATTGAATTAGGATATTATGCTTTGGATATTTGTAGATGTCAATAGACTGAGGCATTGAAGGCTTCAGTTTTTGTAATTTGCTCAATTAGGTTTAAACGGACTTTTGGAAATCTTGAGTTACTTAGTTTTTTGTGACAGTAGAACCCATGTATGCGCTAGTACTGCCTTATTGATGAGATTAACATTCATGATATAGGATGTATTCTAGGGTAAATGCAGGATTGAAAATTTTGGAATTTTGGTTGTATTTTTAGGGATGAGTTAGCCTGAAACTGTGATCTTCAGTTAGCTAAAGGTGAATCTAGGATGAAATTAAGCTCTTGAGGATACTTTGGTTATTGTGATAAACTGATAATCAAGCTGGAACTTAAAATGTCTGGATGAGTTTCACTCGGTCTTCAGATTGTAGCTCTGTTTTACAATCGTTCTCAGGCGTCGGAGAGCTAGTTCTATAACATATTTTAGTCCTTGGCCTTTTCTTCAGTCAGATTATCTCTTCGTCTTTAACAATGATTTCTTTCTTTTGGTGACAGGGTCAATCAGACATAGCACTCCTGTGCATGTAGAGGTGCAGGTACATGACTCAAGCAACTTAGGGAAGCCATCAATATATGAGGATGAGGAGTAATGATCTGTATTTATGGCCAGTTTACTCTCTAGCAAACGTCTGATGTTAAGCAAGCAGTACCCAGTATCTGTATTTTTGACATAGATATGAAAGCCATTTGGTGTATCCCTAAAACCATGATAACATATTTTTCAATTTGCTTATATTGGTGCTGAATTCTGTTGTGAGCTCAAGACTCTGGTTTTATTTGTTGGGTTAATAAATTTCTACAGCCCGATGTATTTGTAGGGTGACTAGTGTCTTTGCTCAACTAGAACTGTTGTTATAAATGAATGTGTATTTAGGAAATCTCGTAGAAAACTCGACTTATTATGGATAGTAATACCATGTATGTTCAAGTTTGTGTCTGAATACTCTGGTTTTATTTGTTGGGTCGATAAATTTCTGCAGCCCGATGTATGTGTAGCGTGACTAGTGTCTTTGCTCAACTAGAACTGTTGTTATAAATGAATGTGTATTTAGGAAATCTCGTAGAAAACTCGACTTATTATGGATAGTAATACCCTTTGTAGAGAACATGAGAGAAAACAGGAGAAAATCGTAGCTTTTTTCTTATAGATTCTTACTCAGTCCCACGATATTTGAAAGCTTTGGAAAATTTCAATCGAAATATTTTGAATCATAAAATCCAAAGCTTGCAAACAATATGGGACGAAGAAAGCATGTATATACTTCCCATTGCGAGTAACAATTTTGTGACGAAGGGTCATGAATTACCCTAGCGCTGGAAACCCACTTGGTATCAGCCCTTGAGGGTGTCCCAGGATCGATTTCTCATGGCCTAGGGATAGTTATATGGTAATGCTGAATGTTCTGAAGGATTGTTATCCCTCTAATTTACTCCTTCATTATTTCTGTATATGATAGGAAATGGGTGCTATCAGTTTCTATGTTAGAGGATATAGATGATAACTTTTATGGGTGGTTCTCAATCACTAGAGAAGTTTGGTTCATGTATAATCAAAAGAGAGGAATAAGTGGTAATTATTTTGATCATCTTGTAAAACAGTGACATTTTTTGGAGTAATGACACGCACCAATTGATTTAAATTCCCCTCTTGGTAGAATATCTGACATGCTTTTTCTCTGTTTGGATACCAGGTTCTCACAGTTTAACTGGTGTTGAGTACATTTAAGGGGCAATTAACCTTGGTCGCGGTCTTGCTGAGAGGGATGGATTTAAAAAGATTGCTTCTCAATACATTTCTGATTCAAATAATACTTTTGCATTACCGATAGTTTGATTTCATGATGTTGATGAGGTTTTCTAGAACAAGAAGCATATGAAATAAACAAAGATGATGGTATGGAAACAAAGATGACTTAGCAACATTATTTTATTGTTCTTAGGTTTTCAGAAATTACGATGTAAAGATTTTAAGTTTTTGGAAATTACAATTGATGTAAATCTTTTGTGTGTTTGAGGATTACAATTGGAGCATTACTTGTAGGAAATATATATTTTGGTAATAATAAGAATTATTACGAATTATTATTCTCCAAGTTGCATACCAGGCGAGTAGCAAGTATACGCTAATGTTTTTTTTAATTTAAATATAGGTGAAAAGAGACCCTTTATCTATAAAAATAGGTCTCTCACTTTTTATAAATAAATAAATCTTAAAATATCAAAGAGACCCCCTTTCTTTTATATGGGGTTTAATTTATTTAACAAAGAGACCCCATTTCTTTAATGGTGGATCTCTTTTATTTAACAAAGAGACCTCATTTCTTTAAACATGGGTCTCTTCTTCTATTAAATTATTTTTGAATCACTAGTAAAAGAGACCCCCTTTCTCTAATAAAGGGTCTTTTATTTCTAAATAAGAGACCTCCTCATTAGAGGGGGTCTCTTTATCAAAGAGACCTGTGAGATAGAGACCTGTCCAAAGGAGGTCTCTTAGGCATATTTGGACAGGTCTCTTTGCCTATTTTTGTAGTAGTGAATTATTTCTGGGCGGATCTTTTTTGGTGCGCTAAATGCTTTATTTTTTTTACACGAACTTTTAAAGGAGCTTTGCAAAGTTTCTTTGTATTATTTACATTTCTTGTACTTTTCATTTGTCTTCTTTTTTTATTCGTGACTCAAGACGGTTTGAAAGATGGGTTGAATGAGATAGGATAATTTGTATAGGTATTGGTCAAGCATGAGGATTATATTTGCTAGGGCTCACAATTTGCAGCTTCGTGCTAGTGTCACGAGTTTACATCAACCAAGGCAAATAAGTAGCATGGGGACGGCTCAAGGGTATATCAACAGGATGTATCCACACAAGTTATATGGTCATTATGCTAATGGTGGTGTAAGAGCAGGTTTTGGAAATAATGGGTATGACGTACGTGTAAATAGCCGTACGTGGTTTGCAGTTGACAACAAGTTCAAGAGCAAGAGTCGAGGTAATGGTTTCTTGGGTTATGGCAATGAGAACATGGATGGATTAAATGAGCTGCACAGGGACCCCAGAGCGAAGGTGTCTAAGAGCATAAGGATTGGAAAGGGTAGACATCGTAGAATTTTATGATTTGGATTGGTTGACTCAATTCTTTTCCTTCGTTTACTTGGGTAGATTTCGCACTTTGGGAGGTACGGGCTAAATATTTCATGGCTCTTTTCGCTCTCCCTTTTCTCTTTCTCTCTTTTCTTTTTGCTTGGGATTTCTCCCCAACATAAATCCTTCGAAATTTTTTGTTTGGGCTAAAAGGTAGATGGTTGTGGTATTTGAGTCACGAGGCGAGACTGAGTGAGCCTCGTTTGGTAGGCGTATAGTGGACCTTTAACTTTAGTAGGCCTAGGGTGGACCTTTAGCTTTAGTGGGCCTAGGGTGGACCTTTTAAATTGTCTTACTTTGCAAGCGTATTTAGTCGTTTCTTAAAATGTGCAAATAGCGTTGATTCAAAAAATGTTGTTTTTACCTTATTGAAATTTATCGAAAGAATTACATCGGAAATAATTTTTTTTGCTTCTTTTCAGATTCCAGTTTTCGGGATTTAATTGGAAGTTGTGATTTAGACTCGAACTTTCATTAATTTTTCTGATTATAACCCGTGTAGGAATATAAGGAGGTGGCCTAGACTCAAAATAATGACGTGGCGTAAGCCTATAATACTTGACCAAGCGACTCTCAGACTTAGGCTAATTGGACCATAACTTTTGTTGGTTGACACTTTAGATTTTAACCCTTGGGTGTTCATTTGTCATGCGCCATTTCGCTTAATGTTGGCAAGGTAGTTAATTGGGGAGATCGAATTTTTATTTTTGCAAGACTAGAATCATTAGTGCGGCTTCTCTCTTAGTGTGTATTGCTTTACCCCAATGGTAGCCTTATGGTATGCCGATCTGGGTATTTTCATGGTTTGTCATGTTGCATTCATGGAAAATCTTTTAGTCCGTACTTAGGAGTATTTAAAGGAGCGAGTGGCTCGAGAGGACTATGATAGTCGTGACCCAATGTGATAATAAGCCTTGAGGCCATTAATTTTTTGCTAATGGTATTGACACCTTAGGTTCACTATGGGGGTTGTGCGACTATGGGGGAATGATTTTCAGAATATGACTGTTTCCATTTTTCAATTACTATAATATATTCTTTTTATTAGTGAGAGAGAGTATTAAGGCCGTTGATTCTTAGCAAGAGATGACAATTACATATGGGTGCTTATTGATTTAAACGTTAGGAAGGGAGACTCAATATGGTTTAACCTTTTGACTTGCAGAACGACACCAAGCATTAGGACCGATTCTATGGATAAGACAACTTAAGACTTAGGATTTAGATTGTACTTTGGCATAGCCTGTAGACACCTACTTTTGTCCCCATTCCCCCAAGGGAAAGGTTCGATGATGAAAGCATAAAAACTCCACTTGCAACACATCTCCTATAAAATAAACGAATCTCGATTCCCTATTTCATTTCACCCGAAACCTGCTATTTATGGAAACCTGCTAAAAATAGTAACTGCCGTAAAAGGTAGCGTCTAAAAGTGGCAAATCATAAAAGATAGAAACCTGTCAGAATTAGGTGTTGCACTCCAACATAAATCCTAAATGAGATAGAAAACCGCGAGAATCCTATTCCTAATAGGATTCGGAAATAAGAGTTACGTATTAATCAAAATCCTAACGAGCCTAGAGTTCGTAACGGGCCCAGACGCATTCCGCCATGAAATTGATACGCGCTAAAAGACTCGAATTAATCTCAAACTCTACGGATTTTAGGAATCCGAATCTGACTAAACAAAGCTGCCTAGACCCTATTTTCAACGCCTAGCTCTGGGCGCCGAAATCTTCGGCGCCCAGGCATGGGCGCTAAAAGTACCTGAATACGTCTCTTTTCCTAATTCTTTGCGGATTAGAACTCTGCAATTCTATCTTTCCACGAATTCTTCCCTATAAATAGGCCCCTAGTTTCGACGTGAAACAACACACAACAACACATAATATATTCTGAGTATTGACTCTAAACCCCTTAGCCTAAGCCTCTCGCTGCGGAACTGTTCACGCGTTCTGTCGCAATCGATCCATAAATCGAACAGAACGTATCCTGTCCCATAATTGAGATTCGTTAAATAAAAGGAGAAATAGCAAAGTCAAAGTGGTTAGTTTTCTGAGAACCGTGACGCGCCTCTCAAGGGTGCGTCGTGATGTGTCCCTTCACTACTACAAAAATGGCCAAAGAGACCCGTCAAAAATTGCCTAAGAGACCCCATTTAAGAGGGTCTCTAGACATGGGGGTCTCTTTTATAAAGAGACCCCCTCATCTAGAGGGGGTTTCTTTGTTAAAAATAAGAGACCCGTTATCTAAGAAAAGAGGTCTGTTGTGTTAACCATACAAAAAATAATATAGAAGGGGAAGAGACCCCTTATTAGAGATATGGGGTATGTTTGTAAAAGAATTCAGACCCAATATTTAACATAGGAGGTCTCTTTGAATTTTTTTAATATTATTTTATCCAAACAATTAAAACCCCATATGTAAGATAGGGGGTCTCTTTGAATTTTTTAATATTTTTATAATTAATAAATTTAGACCCCATATCTTAGATAGGGGGTCTCTTTGCATATTTTACTATTTTGTTTTATTATACCGGAGAGAGCTCTTTTTACACTTAACGGGTCTCTTTTCATTAATATTTATTAAAAAAAAATCACCATAAACAGGTCGTTTTCCGGCCAAAAAAATCAGCATTTATTTAACCAATTTCGTAATTCCAAAATAATTCTTACAATTACATTTAATATATAAAAAAAAACATATATCCCACTTTACATCAATTGTAATTGTATTCGTTATCTGATGATGCACCCTTTGCATAATTCATGTACCTCCTGCCCTCCTGGTAACCGCATCCACCATCTCTTCAATAGACTCCTTCAACTTCACCGTCGCTTCTCATGCTTTCATTTTCTCCTCCTGCAATTTAGTAAGTTAGAATATGAGTATATATAAATTCTAGAAACTAACACCCAAAAAGTAACTAGAGTTAGAAATAAACGAAGACTATGGTGTTCACAAAACATATGTTCAATGATAAAGGGGCACAACTATTCACAATAGCGAAATGAATAATCTCTAATTTGACTACCGCAAAATCGACAAGAAATCAAAAGCACAACAAACCCAGAACCAAAGATCTAAAAAAGCAGATCTAAATCCAAAATGCATATTAACAAAACCCTAAAAATACCCCATATGCATATTTCTTAACCAAAATCAAATCAATTCAAATTATAATTTTTTTCTTCAGAAATCGAAAACAATAAAAATAATTAGATCTTACAGTTTTAAGTAGAGATTCAATGTTCAAAACGGTTGACCACGAACAAGACCTTAGGTACCATCCATAGAAATAACCCTAACCATATTCTTCACCAAATCTTGCGTAACCTCAGAACCAATCGAGTCTCGTCGGTTAAAATCTTCCAATCGAACATCGACGGCATCGATCACTGGCAGACCTTTCCAATCGAGCATTTTTTGATGAATTCGTAGGTGGTTTAAAGGTTCCAGCTCCTCTGGATTTGGGGAAAGTCTGAGCTGCGGTAGCAGAGTAGGAGGTGTAGTAGACTAGTCGGCGACATGGTTGATAGAGATGAAGGAGAAGGAGAAGGAGATGGAAAGTTGTGAACTGGGGGGAGCAACAGCGTGAGTAGTGAGGAGGGGAGAGAACACAAAAATAACTTAAAAGCTTCACAATTTTTTTTATTTAATTTAGGATTGGGAAGAGAGACCCGTGTTCTATCTTATTAGGTCTTATATCTTTCCTTTTCCTTTTCTAAGCGCCGTATTAGTGGGCCCAACGCAAAATAGAGACCCGTTGCCTTACTTAAGGGGTTTCTCTCCTTTTAGATTTAATGTGGTATGCGGGGTCCATTATATATAAGAGAGCCGTTATCACTCAAATTAGATCTCTTGTATTAAAGAGATCCGTTATGTCGTTCAACAGGTCTTTTATTAAGGGTCTCTTTGACGATTTTTGTAGTAGTGCTTTTCGATGATTTAACTGCTTTCCTCGCCCTTTTTATGAACTGTTAAACTAACATAATATGATTGTTCTATCACGCCTAACAAATATAATATTTTTGGGAAATCGGATTATCATGCTAGGTCCCTTAATGTTATTTAAATCAGATAATCACGATCGAATTAGTATTATATGTTGCATATTGCTAAAATCAACTCAGATTAGTTTAATAGTTAACGCATGTCCCTTCAATTATTTATGTTGAGCTAGTAAGGATATCCTGCCTCTGGTGTTATCGACGAGCGAATTACTCCTCTCGGTAGTTACAGTCCCCCGAACCCTCAATCTCTACCTTGCGGGTGTATATTGAGAGATCCCCACACCAGGGATCACAAGGGAACCTACGGCCGTCGTGGTCAAACATAATTGCACTCCCTTTATGTCACGATAACCAGGTTTTGTCAGTTTTTCTCATTGTCGTTAAAAACTGAATGGCGACTCCTATATTACTAGTCAATTGGGTGTATACTCACAGGAAATCCAATTACACTTGATTGAATAAAAAATCGTCACACCCACGAGGGACAAGGTCACGCATTAGCCTCGTGCTTTTTCGACCCCCCTCACAGTGGCGACTCAACTGGGGATAGTGATGGAAATACTCGTGCTTGTAGGTAATCAAATAGCCGAAGGGTGAAACGATCCTACCCCGCGTTTATTTCCCCATCAAGTTGGGACGACCTAAAAATCAGCATATTAATGTGAACGGGCAGAACATCATAACGAATCTCGGCTCCCTCGGGAGTTGGGACTAAGGATACCTTTTTTCGCCAATAGGGGGGTGCATGCGCCGCGCATGTTTCCCACTCGGTACTTGTGCAGGTAGTACACCTATCCCGAACCCAATCGCTCGCCCATTAGGTCCCCCTCGCCTGCCTGCCCCCTTGGCTTGCACTTGCGAGTTGGCCTCTTGAGCGAAATTCGTCTGTTGAAGACACTACCTCGACCGGGGCATGTGTTGGATCTACGATAGAAGCGGTACCAAGCCAGGCGCAAATACTACCCATAGAAGCCTATCATAAACTACGTGGCATATTTAATTTTCAAATCCATGTTTGTAATGTAGTTATGTGTAACGAAATATGTGATTGTGTGTGACAAACTATCCTAGAAAACCAATGACCTTAAAAATTGCCCAAACATTCATAGACTAATTTGCCAAAGAGTTATACCGAAACACGTGTTCCGAAAACCCGAATGATCGCCACAAAATAAGCGACGCTCGGGATGGCCTGTAACGAATCCCACAAACGCTGTTACGCGTAAAGGACGTTATTAGGCAAGCACGCAAATCGAAGTCGCATAAACAGAAAACAGAAAACGAGAACCAGCCAGGGACGCATTTTCAACGCCCCTGGCTGGGCGCCAAAATTTCTCACGCCCACCGCTGGGCGCTGAAGTTGCTGCTTGGCTTTCTGGTCAGGCGCAGCAGCCTCAGTGCCCAAGCAAAAAGAAAGTACGTAGCACAAAAAATGCTCATCAAAAGAATTGCTACGAGGGCGTAAGAAAAGCACTCGATTTCAAAAGGCGACTCGCGAAAAATTAATAACTCTTTGTGTCCTCGTTAGGCCTCCTACGACGGCAATGCTCGGCACCAAAACCGAACATGCTAATAACTATGAATGTCACACGGGCAAGTGTTTCGAAAATCCAAAGAACGACCAAAATAAAAAAAAAACCCCAAAAAGCGTACCGATAGAAGAAAGAGCGAAAAGAAAACACCAATTTAGAGAGTCGAAGTCTAGACTAAGTAATGCTTGAAACTTTGGGAACCTAAACTTTAGCTTATCTTATGCCTAGGACTGGTCCTGCCACTTGGTGCCGATCAGGGAATCAACGGCTAGTGCGTCTCGAAGATACATCACCAACACCAGGTCTAGTAACTCCAAGCTCCGTCCGTCGTCCCTCATTTCAAGGATCTCCGCTTCCCCAACCTCGATTCGCACCTATAAACATGTCCATCGAATATTTGCGAGACCAGATGGTCCAAATGACCCAACTCATGGGCCAACTGAAAATGGAAAACGAAGCCTTAGCGGCTGCGCAAGCAAAAAATGACCTCGAAAACGAGAAGAGGATCGAAAAAATGGTCCTACAGCAAACCATGGGGAGAAAATACTTCTCCCTCGAGCGTGAACCTTTTTCTGGCAAATTACCAGAAAAGTTCAGTTCATCTGACTTACCAAAGTTCAAGGCCACGGACAACCCCCGTGATCATCTACTGAGCTTTGTGAATACCATGAACTTGAAAGGCGTGGACAAGTCCATGTACCTACCTGCCTTTCCTTTGTCCTTGGAACCTGTGCCGCTCAAATGGTACTATCACCAGGACCCTAAGCTCTTCCCCACCTGGGAAGACTTTGTCAATGTCTTCATCAAGCAATACTCGTCGAACATGGATTTCCAAGTCACCATGCGCGAGCTGGAAGTTCTCTTCCAAAAGAAAAATGAGGGTTTCACAACCTACTTTGCTAGATGGAGGGACCAGGCGGCCCAGCTAATCAACAGGCCTCCCGAAACAGAATTGGTCCAAAAATTCATTGACAACTTGGACCCGGCTTACAGACAACACCTTAAGTACCTGGGACTCGACACTTTCAAAAGGGTTTATGATGTGGGAATAAAAATCGAGGACGACCTCGCCAAAACCATACAGAGAAAACCTGCATATAAGACCAACACCTATAATCGGGGTAACACACCCCAAGCCCAAGAAGTCCATGCTGTAGAAGAGGCTCCCGCCCGAAGATACCCTGTAAGATGGGTCCGAGACCGAAAGTTTGCCCCACTCGGGTCAACTTTGGTAAAAGCCTTTGAAAGACTAACCAATCAAGGAAAGTTGAGACCTATAGGCCCCACCCGTGACCCTCCTGTCAAAAACAAATATTGGGTCGAAGGTACTTACTGCAAATTCCATCAAGGAAATGGGCATGACACTGAAAACTGCTGGCATCTAAAACATACGATCCAGGACATGATAGAGGATGAAGTAATACCTCTCCCTAACGTTGGCAAACCCAACAACAACAAGAGCCCACTCGGCCCTTGTCACATCTCTCTCGACCAACCAGAGAATTTTGACCCCACGGTGTATATTACACCTCAAGGTGCACCACTCGCTGTGGTACCTATGGATCGAATCGAGGGGGAAGTGTGCGGTGTGTGGAACGATGACGCTGAAGATATTTACCTATCTCAAGTCTCGGGCCTGGACCTCTTCACTGAAACTTGGCCCGGGTATGCTCTCATTGACACCACCCCTCAGGAGCCCGAGGTCGACAACCTCACCCGATCCGGAAGGATATACCAACCGGATATTCACCCAACTCCTATGGACGACATCCCGGTTAGGCAAACTCCTGAGAACGGGCGGCACGCCACCGTCGAGGAAGTCATTGAAAATCCTCTCCTGAAACAACTGAAAAGAACCAAGGCTTAGATTACCATCTGGGATCTTATGTGTACTTCAAAGGAACATCGCGAAAAGCTTATTCGCTCATTTGACCTCATCTCACTACCCACAGATATCACACCTGACTCATTGGTTAGCCATGTCACGAGAGATGCCGGAGAAAAGGCCATAGTTTTCACTGATAAAGACTTACCCAAAGAGGGGGGTGCTCACAATAAAGCCCTTTACTTAGTGGTTAGATGCAAAGGACAAAACATCCCCCTAGCGCTCGTAGATAATGGTTCGGCGGTTAATGTCTGCCCATTGTGAACCGCCCATTGCTTGGGGCTAGGAAGCGATGACTTCCAAACCTCCTCACAAGGGGTACGAGCTTATGATAACTCCCGAAGGCCTGTGTTGGGAAAAATCAACCTTACCATACAAACTGGGCCCGTGGCACGCACCACGGAGTTTCAAATAATCGACATCAAGCCCACTTTCAACCTCCTCTTGGGGCGACCTTGGCTCCATGACTTAGGAGGTGTGGCTTCAACCTTGCACCAAATGGTTAAACTTAACCATAACGGGGTAATACTAGAAATCCGCGCACCTCCTCTCGACGTCAGTTGTACTATGGTTGGAACGGCCGAAACTGCAGATGACCCCATTGGGCAAAAAGGAAGAAGGAATGCACGTTTCATCCTCTACCCAACAAATCTACTCCCTTTGGCCTAGGCTATGAACCAACGGAGGAAGATATTGCTGACCGCTTGTCTGGGCTACGCCTTAACCCAGCTAAGGCCAAACAAACCACATTTCTTCCCCCGTATCAAAGAACTCTTAACGGAATGTTCGTTCGGGAAGGAGAAGAACACCCATGTTGTGATTTTCCTGAACCCTTCGTTCAGGATGGCTTGCTAAAACCCGGATTTGAAATTTTTCATGACTGCCACACCTTGGATGAGGCACCCCACCTCACCAAGATTAAAACAGCTGAAATATTGGACAACCAGGCTCTATGGACATTGTTTAACGAATCGAGGCCTATGGAGAACGAGACTGTGATGACTACCCTAGCTTTACAAGATGAAGGTTTTGATCCAACCCGGTTAATCTCTCCTGCATCAACACTAAAATAGGTCGGGAACGGATGGGTGAAGACATATCAGTGGGTCAACGCAAAAGGAATAGGATTCAAGATGAGTACCGGTGAAGGACCGAAGTTTTATGAGACTAAACCCCAAGCTTGAGCCATATAGAGCACCATTAGTAGTTCTTTAGATTGATAGAAAAAATAATAGAGACTTTAGATGGTCCTAAGGCCCTTTAGAATATGGGTCAGTTTTATTTCAGTGTGTTTTCCTTACTTTCCAATCAATAAAGGCGTAATATTTCTCCTAAAAATTTTAATCTAACACTAAATAAACACCAAATGTACTTGCAAAATAAAAAAAGAAGCGGCCCACTATAGGCCCAACAAACAAAGCCCACTCAGTTTTGAAATAATGCCATGTGAACCAGTTCCCGAAACCCACAAAATAAATCACACTATCCCATCCTCAAAACCTAAAAAGCCAACCAATGTCATCATGAGAGCCAATCCATGCAACCCAAAATCAAAAAGAAATCAAAAATTTAAAACAAATGCAAATGTTACCAAAAAAATAAATTCATAAAACATAGAATCCACCAACAGCTGTTTCACATAGATTCTATCATACCCTCCACAAATATCTTCATAAGTTCTGCACCCTAACTCCATTTTCAAAACTGTTTTAAGTCAACAATAGAAAAAATTAATCTGGACAAAAATGCGTTTCACGCTAACAGTCAAAAAAGCCTCCAAAAAAGCCTCCAAAATAGCCTCAAAATTAACTTTAACTACGAAGCAAAATATCAAGGCACAAAAAACGAAATAGAAATAAACGCAAGAACATGTGAAGCAAAAACGTCAAAATTGACCGCCCAAGTTATTTTCAGCGCCCAGGGTTGGGCGCCGAAATTTCTGACGCCCCAGCCTGGGCGTTGAAATTCTCTGCCTGCCAAAAGTTTCCTTTTTTCCGAAAAGTGCTCGTTATTTTATCCGCACACAACGGAAAAATTACGAACACTTGGGGGGTACAGTACGTATCCAAATAGGTTTACCAACAAATTGGTCGAATTTTACGCAACCTATGGAAAACGGCAGATGAAAATAATGGCAAATACTTCACTCATTTGACCGATTAAGTAATATGTTTCCACTTCAGGACATATCTACCGAAATCCGGCATAATAGAACTTATTCTAAAGCTAAGAACTACGCGCGACCTGATACTGACAAGATACGTAGGCAATCCTTACCAAGGATTCGGTCCAAATAATAATAAAAAAAATTATATTCTTTGTGTAAAAAAGTGTTAGACATATAAACAAAATTGAATGGAAACTAAAAATACGCCTTTATTAAAATATAATAAGAAGGAAAACAAAGTGCTAAGAATAAAAACAAACACAACTGAAATAAATAGAGGGCACCTACACCCTAGCAAAGAACTACACTACTCTAGTTCTTCCGGATCATCAAATAAAGTCATGAAGAGAGCAATGTTCGCAGGATCCACCCCCATAGTCTTCTGCGCTGCCCCAATATCAATCTCCATAAGAACTGGCTCCTGGACACTAACTTCCAAAGATGCCAAAGCTTTAGAAACATTCTCAGTTATAGCCCGCTCAGCCTCAAGGGCACAAACAGTGGTGGGAGAAGGATTACTATCATCAACTGGACTAGCCACTGTTTCTACAGCCGGCTGAGCCTTCCTAACCCATACATTGTTCCGGCGACGATCTCTGCGAGAGCTTGCATTTCTTTTAACAACAGCAGGCCCCTTCATGTTAGGCATCTTTTTAGGCCTGACATTGGAACGGGGAAGAACTTCCTTTCGCTTTCGATCAGGACGAGCTTTCACAGTCTTAAAACTATAGGTACGAGGTCTGGCGGAATCAGGACCCTCATACTTAACACGAATACGAGGTATCAAAAGCTCAGCCGGCTCCCCATTACGATTCTCGGTCCTCACACCCTTGTCATTGGAACTCATCCACAACTTATAGTTTTCAGAAAGACCCATAAACTCATTTGTAGCTACAGCACAACGCGGGAGACCATCAAAAAACCTAGCCCACGCTAAGACCCGTGTTTGTGCAAAGGTCGCTACCTTAGGTGGTACCGTATCAGAAAAGAGGATAGTCTGCCTTAAACCATATTGACGCATGACTCGGTAAGGGAAAATATAAATGGGACAAGATAGCCCCAACAAAGAAATATAAACCGATACATCAGACCCCCCTGTCATAGTAGTCAAACCCCACCATGGTACCAACCACTTAATAGAACAAATGCCATAAGTAAAAAAGGAGGTCCATTCAGCCTCGTCCTGGCCTTGGTGCAAGTATTTTCGGTTACCCAAAGCTATAGGGCGATAATGTTTAGGATCGGCAGGAGCTTCCAAAAGTCTAAGCCGTTCCGCAAGCCAAATCTGCAAAAACAGGTACGATCGAATCAAAAGATTGAAAAGAAAGAAAAAGGTTCATGGGGCGCAGTTTCAACGCCCAGGACCAGGCGCCGAATATTCCATCGCCCAGCCCTGGGCGCTGAAACTCAGCCCCAGGCGAAAAGAAATATATAAAAGTGGCGTATGTGTGCGCAAAGAAAAAATAGATTACCTGCAGTAATAGGGGGCTTCCCTTAAAGATTTCGGATTTGGCATCCTTCTTCAGCTCATCCGCACTCAGCAAAGTCTCAGCAACAACCAACGGCATAATAGAATAGCAACTTTCCATCTGGCTAATCAAGGGGATCAGCCTTATGTCACCGAACTCACCATTATTATTCGACAGCAAATAAAGATTCAACAAGCAAAATACAAGGGCTCGAATGTTCAATTTTTGTTCGGTCATATTCTTACTAGGCCTAAAATGATGTTTTACGAGTTTTGCCAAGTTAACCTTATCGTCTACAACAAGTTCAGCAAACATGTTATCATCTAGCCCTAGGAAAGCCCTTATGGTTGTTTTACCCTCTTCAATAGTGCCAGGGGTAACAGGAGTAGCATTAGTAGGATAACCAAGGATCGCAGCAAATTCATCAGGCAAAGGACATATTTCATTGCCCCGAAAGGAAAAAACTTGATGATCGGAGTCCCAAAAGTTTAGGGCAGCATGCAGAAAATTATAATCAATATTAATTTGTTGTAAGCCTAAAAGTGCCTCTAAGTGGTATTCTTTTCACAAAGCTTTTTCTGTGGGAGTAAGGGCTCGTAGCCAACGCCTAACAGTCCGTTGGAGTGAGAAAGTAGGGATCGACATGGAAAAAGCAGTAAATAATTAGAGCACAGCAAAAAAGAGAGAAAGAATTTGAGAGTGGTGGAAAATAAAGACGTACCTAGCCCCTATATATAGCTGAACGCACCCAATAAACATCCTGATCCCATTCGGAAACGTGTTTAGAAATCCAAAAATCAAATATTACCAGGAAAGAACTTTGAGCGCCCACCTCTGGGCGCCGAAATTTTTAACGCCTGAGCTTGGGCGCTGAAAATGCAGCCCAAGGCCCAGATTTCACAAAAACACGGAATAGGAAAGAACTTATGACAGTGTTGCTAAAACACGAGGCCCTATTACAAGTAAGATCAAGCCCAAAGCACCTTTAGCTCCCAAATAAGCAAAAAATAATAATAACATTGAAACTTGGTCGAAACTTAGACTCATCTCAGAAAACGCTCATGTACACTTTTCAAAAAAAGCAAGATAAATATCATGGTCATTCTTCGAAACACCAAAAATATGTGTCGTCAAGTCATTGGTTTTCCAAATAGAAAATGTCTGTCTGTCAAAGGGATAATCCGGGCCAAGCCAAAACCGGATGTCGCCCGAAAGCTAAAGTCGCACTCCACGGCTTCACTAAAATAGCACACTACTATAGGAGGTCGCTCGCACATACGAGCGTGACCCCAAACATGATTACAAGACGCAAAAAACAACCGACGAGCCCCAACACTTGGGGGCTCGCGAAAAGTGGACTCCAACAAAGAGCGCGCAATCAAAATCACATTCCCAGACTGCGCCACGCACCATATCAAGTTTGGATATCTCAAAAAATATATTGTTAAAAATACACAGTGTGGACCCACTTGTAGGACACATCTAATCAGGAAATATTACGACCCACCAACAGGTTGTAATCACCAAAGGCTCTTCTATATAGGCTAAATAAGAAATTCAAAATGGGCTCGCCCACCCTCAGCGGGCGGGGTCTGCGTCACTAGCCGCGCAGGTCCTCAGTTTTTCGAAGAATAAAAGTCTTCAAATTTAAAATAGGCTCGCCATCTTCAGCCGGCGGGGTCTACGGCGCAAACCACGTAGGTCCTTATTTTCAAAAAAAAATAAAACAAATTTAAAAACAGATTCGTCCACTTCTATCGGACGGGGCGTCCACCCTCAGCGGACAGGTTCGCCATCTTCAGCCGGCGGGGTCTACATCACAAACTGCGTAGGTCCTTATTTTCAAAAACATCAAACAGATTCGTCCACTTCTATCGGACGGGGGTCCACCCTCAGCGGACAGGCTCGCCCACCTTTAGCGGGCGGGGTCTGCGTCACTAACAGCGCAGGTCCTTAGTCGCTGCAGCGATAACTTTTATTGGTTTTCCCTTTTTCCAAAAATTAAAGGATTGGTTTTTTCGTTTTTCCAAAAAAGAGCGATGTGTTGGATTTTTCTTCGTTTTACGTCCTATAAAAACAAGGGGGTTTTCTCGTTTAGCTAGCCCTGAAAATGAGAATCTTTAAAAACGTTTTACCTCGTGATTGGGCTTGGCCAGGCCCAATTACACTTTACAGCTTTAATTACGAAAACATCTGTAGTTACTCCCAATGACAAAGTGAGGGAGTTTCTACGCACCTTTAGATCCTTCCAATGACAAAGTGAGGAAGTTTCTATACTATCAGTTGACAAATCCCAATGACACGTGAGGGATATGTCGACACTTCAAGTGATGACCCTTAAGTCAAATGTTATCACTTGGGGGCTCGTGAGACCCTCGCAAAACAGGTCACATACACCATGGCTTGTGTGACGCACTCCGTCTAATACTTTGACCATCGTCTTACTCCAAGACTCAGTCAAAGTGGGGGCTAACTGTAGACACCTACTTTTGTTCCCGTTCCCGCAAGGGAAAGGTTCGATGATTAAAGCATAAAAACTTCACTTGACAACGCATCTCCTATAAAATAAACGAATCTCGATTCCCCATTTCATTTCACCCGAAACCTGCTATTTATGGAAACCTGCTAAAATTAGTAACTGCTGTAAAAGGTAGCTTCTAAAAGTGGTAAATCATAAAAGATAGAAATATGTCAGAATTAGGTGTTGCATTCCAACATAAATCCTAAATGAGATAGAAAACTGCGAGAATCCTATTCCTAATATGATTCGGAAATAAGAGTTACGTATTAATTAAAATCCTAACGAGCCTAGAGTTCGTAACGGGCCCAGACGCATTCCGTCATAAAATTGATACGTTTTAAAAGACTCGAATTAATCTCAAACTCTACGGATTTCAGGAATCCGAATCTGACAAAGAATTCGGCCCATACATCACTTTCAACGCCCAGAGCTGGGCGCCGAAATCTTTGATGCCCAGAGCTGGGCGCCGAAATTACCTGGGACATGTTTTTTCCTAATTCTTTATGGATTAGAACTCTGCAATTCTATCTTTCCCCGAACTCTTCCCTATAAATAGGCCCCTAGTTTCGACGTGAAACAACACACAACAACACATAATATATTCTGAGTATTGACTCTAAACCCCTTAGCCTAAGCCTCTCGCTGCGAAACTGTTCACGCGTTCTGTCGCAATCGATCCATAAATCGAACAGAACGTATCCTGTCCCATAATTGATATTCGTTAAATAAAAAGGAGAAATAGCAAAGTCAAAGTGGTTAGTTTTCAGAGAACCGTGACGCACCTCTCAAGGGTGCGTCGTAATGTGTCCCTTTTCGATGATTTAACCGCTTTCCTCGCCCTTTTTATGAACTGTTAAACTAACCTAATTTGAATGTTCTATCACGCCTAACAAATATAATATTTTTGGGAAATCGGATTATCATGCTAGGTCCCTTAATGTTATTTAAATCAGATAATCACGATCGAATTAGTATTATATGTTGCATATTGCTAAAATCAATTCAGATTAGTTTAATAGTTAACGCATGTCCCTTCAATTATTTATGCTGAGCTAGTAAGGATATCCTGCCTCTGGAGTTATCGACGAGCGAATTACTCCTCTCGGTAGTTACAGTCCCCCGAACCCTCAATCTCTACCTTGCGGGTGTATATTGAGAGATCCCCACACCAGGGATCACAAGGGAACCTACGGCCGTCGTGGTCAAACATAATTGCACTCCCTTTATGTCACGATAACCCGGTTTTGTCAGTTTTTCTCATTGTCGTTAAAAACTGAATGGCGACTCCTATATTACTAGTCAATTGGGTGTATACTCACAGGAAATCCAATTACACTTGATTGAATAAAAAGAATCGTCACACCCACGAGGGACAAGGTCACGCATTAGCCTCGCGCTTTTTCGACCCCCTCACAGTGGCGACTCCACTGGGGATAGTGAAGGAAATACTCGTGCTTGTAGGTAATCAAAATAGCCGAAGGGTGAAACGATCCTACCCCGCATTTATTTCCCCAGCAAGTTGGGACGACCTGAAAATCAGCATATTAATGTGAACGGGCAAAACATCATAATGAATCTCGGCTCCCTCGGGAGTTGGGACTAAGGATACCTTTTTTCGCCAATAGGGGGGTGCATACGCCACGTATGTTTCCCACTCGGTACTTGTGCAGGTAGTACACCTATCCCGAACCCAATCGCTCGCCCATTAGGTCCCTCTCGCCTGCATGCCCCCTTGGCTTGCACTTGCGGGTTGCACTCTTGAGCGAAATCCGTCGGTTGAAGACACTACCTCGACCGGGGCATGTGTTGGATCTACGATAGAAGCGGTACCAAGCCAGGCGCAAATAAACTACCCATAGAAGCCTATCATAAACTACGTGGAATTTGCAGTAAGTACCTTCGACCCAATATTTGTTTTTGACAGGAGGGTCACGGGTGGGGCCTATAGGTCTCAACTTTCCTTGATTGGTTAGTCTTTCAAAGGCTTGTACCAAAGTTGACCCGAGTGGGGCAAACTTTCGGTCTCGGACCCATCTTACAGGGTATCTTCGGGCGGGAGCCTCTTCTACAGCATGGACTTCTTGGGCTTGGGGTGTGTTACCCCGATTATAGGTGTTGGTCTTATATGCAGGTTTGCTCTGTATGGTTTTGGCGAGGTCTTCCTCGATTTTTATTCCCACATCATAAACCCTTTTGAAAGTGTCGAGTCCCAGGTACCTAAGTTGTTGTCTGTAAGCCGGGTCCAAGTTGTCAATGAATTTTTGGACCAATTCTGTTTCGGGAGGCCTATTGATTAGCTGGGCCGCCTGGTCCCTCCATCTAGGAAAGTAGGTTGTGAAACCCCCGTTTTTCTTTTGGAAGAGAACTTCCAGCTCGCGCATGGTGACTTGGAAATCCATGTTCGACGAGTATTGCTTGATGAAGACATTGACAAAGTCTTCCCAGGTGGGGAAGAGCTTAGGGTCCTGGTGATAGTACCATTTGAGCGGCACAGGTTCCAAGGACAAAGGAAAGGCAGGTAGGTACATGAACTTGTCCACGCCTTTCAAGTTCATGGTATTCACAAAGCTCAGTAGATGATCACGGGGGTTGTCCGTGGCCTTGAACTTTGGTAAGTCAGATGAACGTAACTTTTCTGGTAATTTGCCAGAAAAAGGTTCAGGCTCGAGGGAGAAGTATTTGCTCCCCATGGTTTGCTAAGGCTTCGTTTTCCATTTTCAGTTGGCCTATGAGTTGGGTCATTTGGACCATCTGGTATCGCAAATCTTCGATGGACATGTTTGGAGGTGGGAATCGAGGTTGGGGAAGCGGAGATCCTTGAAATGAGGGACGACGGACGGAGCTTGGAGTTACTGGACCTGGTGCTGGTGATGTATCTTCGAGACGCACTAGCCGTTGATTCCCTGATCGGCACCAAGTGGCAGGACCAGTCCTAGGCATAAGATAAGCTAAAGTTTAGGTTCCCAAAGTTTCAAGCATTACTTAGTCTAGACTTCGACTCTCTAAATTGGTGTTTTCTTTTCGCTCTTTCTTCTGTCGGTACACTTTTTGGGGGTTTTTTTTTATTTTGGTCGTTCTTTGGATTTTCGAAACACTTGCCCGTGTGACATTCATAGTTGTTAGCATGTTCGGTTTTGGTGCCGAGCATTGCCGTCGTAGGAAGCCTAACGATGACACAAAGAGTTATTAATTTTTCGCGAGTCGCCTTTTGAAATCGAGTGCTTTTCTTACGCCCTCGTAGCAATTCTTTTGATGAGCATTTTTTGTGCTACGTACTTTCTTTTTGCTTGGGCACTGAGGCTGCTGCGCCTGACCAGAAAGCCAAGCAGCAACTTCAGCGCCCAGTAGTGGGCGTGAGAAATTTTGGCGCCCAGCCAGGGGCGTTGAAAATGCGTCCCTGGCTGGTTCTCGTTTTCTGTTTTCTGTTTATGCGACTTCGAATTGCGTGCTTTCCTAATAACGTCCTTTATGCGTAACAGCGTTTGTGGGATTCGTTACAGGCCATCCCTAACGTCGCTTATTTTGTGGCGATCATTCGGGTTTGCGGAACACGTGTATCGGTATAACTCTTTGGCAAATTAGTCTATGAATGTTTGGGCAATTTTTAAGGTCATAGGTTTTCTAGGATAGTTTGTCACACTCAATCACATATTTTGCTACACATAACTACATTACAAACATGGATTTGAAAATTAAATATGCCACGTAGTTTATGATAGGCTTCTATGGGTAGTATTTGCGCCTGGCTTGGTACCGCTTCTATCGTAGATCCAACACATGCCCCGGTCGAGGTAGTGTCTTCAACAGACGAATTTCGCTCAAGAGGCCAACTCGCAAGTGCAAGCCAAGGGGGCAGGCAGGCGAGGGGGACCTAATGGGCGAGCGAATGGGTTCGGGATAGGTGTACTACCTGCACAAGTACCGAGTGGAAAACATGCGCGGCGTATGCACCCCCCTATTGGCGAAAAAAGGTATCCTTAGTCCCAACTCCCGAGGGAGCCGAGATTCGTTATGATGTTCTGCCCGTTCACATTAATATGCTGATTTTCAGGTCGTCCCAACTTGATGGGGAAATAAACGCGGGGTAGGATCGTTTCACCCTTCGGCTATTTGATTACCTACAAGCACGAGTATTTCCTTCACTATCCCCAGTTGAGTCGCCACTGTGAGGGGGGTCGAAAAAGCGCAAGGCTAATGCGTGACCTTGTCCCTCGTGGGTGTGACGATTTTTTATTCAATCAAGTGTAATTGGATTTCCTGTGAGTATACACTCAATTGACTAGTAATATAGGAGTCGCCATTCAGTTTTTAACGACAATGAGAAAAACTGACAAAACCCGGTTATCGTGACATAAAGGGAGTGCAATTATGTTTGACCACGACGGCCGTAGGTTCCCTTGTGATCCCTGGTGTGGGGATCTCTCAATATACACCCGCAAGGTTGAGATTCAGGGTTCGGGGGACTGTAACTACCGAGAGGAGTAATTCGCTCGTCGATAACTCCAGAGGCAGGATATCCTTACTAGCTCAGCATAAATAATTGAAGGGACATGCGTTAACTATTAAACTAATCTGAGTTGATTTTAGCAATATGCAACATATAATACTAATTCGATCGTGATTATCTGATTTAAATAACATTAAGGGACCTAGCATGATAATCCGATTTCCCAAAAATATTATATTTGTTAGGCGTGATAGAACAATCATATTAGGTTAGTTTAATAGTTCATAAAAAGGGCGAGGAAAGCAGTTAAATCATCGAAAAGGGACACATCACGACGCACCCTTGAGAGGTGCGTCACGGTTCTCAGAAAACTAACCACTTTGACTTTGCTATTTCTCCTTTTATTTAACGAATCTCAATTATAGGACAGGATACGTTCTGTTCGATTTATGGATCGATTGCGACAGAACGCGTGAACAGTTCCGCAGCGAGAGGCTTAGGCTAAGGGGTTTAGAGTCAATACTCAGAATATATTATGTGTTGTTGTGTGTTGTTTCACGTCGAAACTAGGGGCCTATTTATAGGGAAGAGTTCGTGGAAAGATAGAATTGCAGAGTTCTAATCCGCAAAGAATTAGGAAAAGAGACGTACCCAGGTACTTTCAGCGCCCAGGCCAGGCGTTGAAAATAGGGTTTGGGCAGCTTTGTTTAGTCAGATTCGGATTCCTAAAATCCGTAGAGTTTGAGATTAATTCGAGTCTGTTAGCGCGTATCAATTTCATGACGGAATGCGTCTGGGCCCGTTACGAACTCTAGGCTCGTTAGGATATTGATTAATACGTAACTCTTATTTCCGAATCATATTAGGAATAGGATTCTCGCAGTTTTCTATCTCATTTAGGATTTATGTTGGAATGCAACACCTAATTCTGACAGGTTTCTATCTTTTATGATTTACCACTTTTAGAAGCTACCTTTTACAACAGTTACTATTTTTAGCAGGTTTCCATAAATAGCAGGTTTCGGGTGAAATGAAATGGGGAATCGAGATTCGTTTATTTTATAGGAGATGCGTTGTCAAGTGAAGTTTTTATGCTTTAATCATCGAACCTTTCCCTTGCGGGAACGGGAACAAAAGTAGGTGTCTACAGTTAGCCCCCACTTTGACTGAGTCTTGGAGTAAGACGATGGTCAAAGTATTAGACGGAGTGCGTCACACAAGCCATGGTGTATGTGACCTGTTTTGCGAGGGTCTCACGAGCCCCCAAGTGATAACATTTGACTTAAGGGTCATCACTTGAAGTGTCGACATATCCCTCACGTGTCATTGGGATTTGTCAACTGATAGTATAGAAACTTCCTCACTTTGTCATTGGAAGCATCTAAAGGTGCGTAGAAACTCCCTCACTTTGTCATTGGGAGTAACTACAGATGTTTTCGAAATTAAAGCTGTAAAGTGTAATTGGGCCTGGCCAAGCCCAATCACGAGGTAAAACGTTTTTAAAGATTCTCATTTTCGGGGCTAGCTAAACGAGAAAACCCCCTTGTTTTTATAGGACGTAAAACGAAGGAAAATCCAACACATCGCTCTTTTTTGGAAAAACGAAAAATCCAATCCTTTAATTTTTGGAAAAAGGGAAAACCAATAAAAGTTATCGCTGCAGCGACTAAGGACCTGAGCTGTTAGTGACGCAGACCCCGCCCGCTGAAGTTGGGCGAGCCTGTCCGCTGAGGGTGGACCCCCCGTCCGATAGAAGTGGACGAATCTGTTTGATGTTTTTGAAAATGAGGACCTACGCGGTTTATGACGTAGACCCCGCCAGCTGAAGATGGCGAACCTGTCCGCTGAGGGTGGACGCCCCGTCCGATAGAAGTGGACGAATCTGTTTTGAAATTTTTGTTTTTTTTTTTTTTTTTTTTGAAAATAAGGACATACGTGGTTTGCACCGTAGACCCCGCCGGCTGAAGATGGCGAGCCTATTTTAAATTTGAAGACTTTTATTCTTCGAAAAACTGAGGACCTACGCGGCTAGTGACGCGGACTGTGTATATTTAACAATATTTTTTTTTGATTAGATGTGTCCTATAAGTGGGTCCACACTGTGTATATTTAACAATATATTTTTTTGAGATATCCAAACATGATATGGTGCGTGGCGCAGTCTGGGAATGTGATTTTGATTGCGCGCTCTTTGTTGGAGTCCACTTTTCGCGAGCCCCCAAGTGTTGGGGCTCGTCGGTTGTTTTTCGCGTCTTGTAATCATGTTTGGGGTCACGCTCGTATGTGCGAGCGACCTCCTATAGTAGTGTGCTATTTTAGTGAAGCCGTGGAGTGCGACTTTAGCTTTCGGGCAACATCCGGTTTTGGCTTGGCCCGGATTATCCCTTTGACAGACAGACATTTTCTATTTGGAAAACCAATGACTTGACGACACATATTTTGGGTGTTTCGAAGAATGACCATGATATTTAACTTGCTTTTTTTGAAAAGTGTACATGAGCGTTTTCTGAGATGAGTCTAAGGTTCGACCAAGTTTCAATGTTATTATTATTTTTTGCTTATTTGGGAGCTAAAGGTGCTTTGGGCTTGATCTTACTTGTAATAGGGCCTCGTGTTTTAGCAACACGGTCTTAAGTTCTTTCCTATTCCGTGTTTTTGTGAAATCTGGGCCTTGGGCTGCATTTTCAGCGCCCAAGCTCAGGCGTTAAAAATTTCGGCGCCCAGAGGTGGGCGCTGAAAGTTCTTTCCTGGTAATATTTGATTTTCGGATTTCTAAACACGTTTCCGAATGGGATCAGGATGTTTATTGGGTGCGTTCAGCTATATATAGGGGCTAGGTACTTCCTTATTTTCCACCACTCTCAAATTCTTTCTCTCTTTTTTGCCGTGCTCTAATTATTTACTGCTTTTGCCATGTCGATCCCTACTTTCTCACTCCAACGGACTGTTAGGCGTTGGCTACGAGCCCTTACTCCCACAGAAAAAGCTTTGTTAAAAGAATACCACTTAGAGGCACTTTTAGGCTTACAACAAATTAATATTGATTATAATTTTCTGCATGCTGCCCTAAACTTTTGGGACTCCGATCATCATGTTTTTTCCTTTCGGGGCAATGAAATATGTCCTTTGCCTGATGAATTTGCTGCGATCCTTGGTTATCCTACTAATGCTACTCCTGTTACCCCTGGCACTATTGAAGAGGGTAAAACAACCATAAGGGCTTTCCTAAGGCTAGATGATAACATGTTTGCTGAACTTGTTGTAGACGATAAGGTTAACTTGGCAAAACTCGTAAAACATCATTTTAGGCCTAGTAAGAATATGACCGAACAAAAATTGAACATTCGAGCCCTTGTATTTTGCTTGTTGAATCATTATTTGCTGTCGAATAATAATGGTGAGTTCAGTGACATAAGGCTGATCCCCTTGATTAGCCAGATGGAAAGTTGCTATTCTATTATGCCGTTGGTTTTGCTGAGACTTTGCTGAGTGCGGATGAGCTGAAGAAGGATGCCAAATCCGAAATTTTTAAGGGAAGCCCCCTATTACTGCAGTCTATTTTTTTCTTTGCGCACACATACGCCACTTTTATATATTTCTTTTCGCCTGGGGCTGAGTTTCAGCGCCCAGGGCTGGGCGCTGGAATATTCGGCGCCTGGTCCTGGGCGTTGAAACTGCGCCCCAGGAACCTTTTTCTTTCTTTTCATTCTTTTGATTCGATCGTACCTGTTTTTGCAGATTTGGCTTGCGGAACGGCTTAGACTTTTGGAAGCTCCTGTCGATCCTAAACATTATCGCCCTATAGCTTTGGGTAACCGAAAATACTTGCACCAAGGTCAGGACGAGGCCGAATGGACCTCCTTTTTTACTTATGGCATCCGTTCTATTAAGTGGGTGGTACCATGGTGGGGTTTGACTACTATGACAGGGGGGTCTGATGTATCGGTTTATATTTTTTTGTTGGGGCTATCTTGTCCCATTTATATTTTCCCTTACCGAGTCATGCGTCAATATGGTTTAAGGCAGACTATCCCCTTTTGTGATACGGTACCACCTAAGGTAGCGACCTTTGCACAAACACGGGTCTTAGCGTGGGCTAGGTATTATGATGGTCTCCCGCGTTGGGCTGTAGCTACCAATGGGTTTGTGGGTCTTTCTGAAAACTATAAGAGTCCTGATTCCGCCAGACCTCGTACCTATAGTTTTAAGACTGTCAAAGCTCGTCCTGATCGAAAGCGAAAGGAAGTTCTTCCCCGTTCCAGTGTCAGGCCTAAAAAGATGCCTAACATGAAGGGGCCTGCTGTTGTTAAAAGAAATGCAAGCTCTCGTGGAGATCGTCGCCGGAACAATGTATGGGTTAGGAAGGCTCAGCCGCCTGTAGAAACAGTGGCTAGTCCAGTTGATGATAGTAATCCTTCTCCCACCACTGTTTGTGCCCTTGAGGCTGAGCGGGCTATAACTGAGAATGTTTCAAAAGCTTTGGCATCTTTGGAAGTTAGTGTCCAGGAGCCAGTTCTTATGGAGATTGATATTGGGGCAGCGCAGAAGACTATGGGGGTGGATCCTGCGAACATTGCTCTCTTCAAGACTTTATTTGATGATCCGGAAGAACTAGAGTAGTGTAGTTCTTTCCTAGGGTGTAGGTGCCCTCTATTTATTTCAGTTGTGTTTGTTTTTATTCCTAGCACTTTGTTTTCCTTCTTATTATATTTTAATAAAGACGTATTTTTAATTTCCATTCAATTTTGTTTATATGTCTAACACTTTTTTACACAAAGAATATAATTTTTTTATTATTATTTGGACCGAATCCTTGGTAAGGATTGCCTACGTATCTTGTCAGAATCAGGTCGCGCGTAGTTCTTAGCCTAGAAAATGGTTTCTTAGAATGCCGAATTCGATAAGCATGTTCTGAGGTGGAAACATATTATTTGAAACGGTAGAATAAGTGAAGTTTATTATTATTTTAATCTGCTGCTTTGCCGTAAGCCAAAAATTTGTTTTATATTTTATGTATTTTTTTTTTGAGTACATGTATTTTTTGGTGGTACGTATATCTGAATACGTATTTTTTTTTTGAGTACATGTATTTTTTGGTGGTACGTATATCTGAATACGTGTTGTACCCCTCCAAGTGTTAGTTATTTTTCCGTGTATGTGCGGATAAAATGACGAGCACTTCTGGACAAAATTTGGCAAGCAGAGAGATTCAGCGCCCAGGCTGGGGCGCTAAAGATTTCGGCGCCCAGCTGTGGGCGCTGAAAATTATTTCTGGGCGGTTTTTTTTTTGGTGCGCTGAATGCTTCTTTTCCCTTTTTTAGACGAACTTTAAAGGCGCTTTGCAAAGTATATTTTTTTTATTATTATTATTTTTGTGAAGCGTTAAGTGTAGAATGTACTTTTCCTTTGTCTTCACTTTTTTTTTATTCGTGACTCAAGACGGCTTGAAAGACGGGTTGAATGAGATAGGATAAGTTGTATAGGTATTAGTCGAGCATGAGGATTACTTCTACCAAGGCCAATGAATAGCATGGGGACAGCTCAAGGGTATATCAACAGGATGTATCCAAACAAGTTATACGGTCATTGTGCTAATGGTGGTGTAGGAGCAAGTTTTGGAAATAATGGGTATGACGCACGTGTCAATGGCCGTGCGTGGTTTGAAGTTGACAACAAGTTCAAGAACAAGAGTCGAGGTAATGGTTTCTTGGGTTATGACAATGAGAACATGGATGGGTTAGATGAGCTGAACAGGGGCCCAGAGCGAAGGCGTCTAACAGCATAAGGATTGGAAAGGGTAGACATCGTAGAACTTTATGATTTGGATTGGTTGACTCGATTCCCTTCCTTCGTTTACTTGGGTAAATTTCGTACTTTGGGAGGTACGGGCTAAGTATTTCATGGCTCGCTCTTTTCGCTCTCCCTTTTCTCTATCTATTTTTTCTTTTTGCTTGGGATTTCTCCCCAACATAAATCCTTCAATCAATTTGGGCTAAAGGGTAGATGGTTGTGGCCTTTGAGTCACGAGGCGAGACTGAGTGAGCCTCGTTTGGTGGGCCTATAGTGGACCTTTTAATTTCCGTAGGCCTAGGGTGGACCTTTTAATTGTCTTACTTTGCAAGCGTATTTAGTCGTTTCTTAAAATGTGTAAATAGCGTTGATTCAAAATGTTGTTTTTACCTTATTGAAATTTAACGAAAGAATTACATCGAAAATAATTTTATTTTTTGTTTCTTTTCAGACTCGGGGTAGGATCGTGTCACCCTTCGGCTATTTTGATTACCTACAAGCACGAGTATTTCCTTCACTATCCCCAGTGGAGTCGCCACTGTGAGGGGGTCGAAAAAGCGCGAGGCTAATGCGTGACCTTGTCCCTCGTGGGTGTGACGATTCTTTTTATTCAATCAAGTGTAATTGGATTTCCTGTGAGTATACACCCAATTGACTAGTAATATAGGAGTCGCCATTCAGTTTTTAACGACAATGAGAAAAACTGACAAAACCCGGTTATCGATCGTGACATAAAGGGAGTGCAATTATGTTTGACCACGACGGCCGTAGGTTCCCTTGTGATCCCTGGTGTGGGAATCTCTCAATATACACCCGCAAGGTAGAGATTGAGGGTTCGGGGGACTGTAACTACCGAGAGGAGTAATTCGCTCATCGATAACTCTAGAGGCAGGATATCCTTACTAGCTCAGCATAAATAATTGAAGGGACATGCGTTAACTATTAAACTAATCTGAATTGATTTTAGCAATATGCAACATATAATACTAATTCGATCGTGATTATCTGATTTAAATAACATTAAGGGACCTAGCATGATAATCCAATTCCTAAAAATATTATATTTGTTAGGCGTGATAGAACATTCAAATTAGGTTAGTTTAACAGTTCATAAAAAGGGCGAGGAAAGAGGTGAAATCATCGAAAAGGGACACATTACGACGCACCCTTGAGAGGTGCGTCACGGTTCCCAGAAAACTAACCACTTTGACTTTGCTATTTCTCCTTTTTATTTAACGAATCTCAATTATGGGACAGGATACGTTCTGTTCGATTTATGGATCGATTGCGACAGAACGCGTGAACAGTTTCGCAGCGAGAGGCTTAGGCTAAGGGGTTTAGAGTCAATACTCAGAATATATTATGTGTTGTTGTCTGTTGTTTCACGTCGAAACTAGGGGCCTATTTATAGGGAGGAGTTCGTGGAAAGATAGAATTGCAGAGTTCTAATCCATAAAGAATTAGGAAAAAAGACGTCCCAGGTAATTTCGGCGCCCAACTCTGGGCGTCAAAGATTTCGGCGCCCAGGGCTGGGCGTTGAAAATAGAGATCCATGTAATTTCAGCGCCCAGGGCTGGGCGTCAAAGATTTCGGCGCCCAGCTCTGGGCGTTGAAAGTGATGTCTGGGCCAAATTCTTTGTCAGATTCGGATTCCTGAAATCCGTAGAGTTTGAGATTAATTCGAGTCTTTTAGCGCGTATCAATTTTGTGACGGAATGCGTCTGGGCCCGTTACGAACTCTAGGCTTGTTAGGATTTTAATTAATACGTAACTCTTATTTTCGAATCCTATTAGGAATAGGATTCTCGCAGTTTTCTATCTCATTTAGGATTTATGTTGGAATGCAACACCTAATTCTTACAGGTTTCTATCTTTTATGATTTTGCCACTTTTAGAAGCTACTTTTTACGGCGGTTACTATTTTTAGTAGGTTTCCATAAATAGCAGGTTTCTGGTGAAATGAAATGGGGAATCGAGATTCGTTTATTTTATAGGAGATGCGTTGTCAAGTGGAGAGTTTATGCTTTCATCATCGAACCTTTCCCTTGCGGGAACGGGGACAAAAGTAGGTGTCTACAGTTAGCCCCCACTTTGACTGAGTCTTGGAGTAAGACGATGGTCAAAGTATTAGACGGAGTGCGTCACACAAGCCATGGTGTATGTGACCTGTTTTGCGAGGGTCTCACGAGCCCCCGAGTGATAACATTTGACTTAAGGGTCATCACTTGAAGTGTCGACATATCCCTCACGTGTCATTGGGATTTGTCAACTGATAGTATAGAAACTTCCTCACTTTGTCATTGGAAGGATCTAAAGGTACGTAGAAACTCCCTCACTTTTTCATTGGGAGTAACTACAGATGTTTTCGAAATTAAAGCTGTAAAGTGTAATTGGGCCTGGCCAAGCCCAATCACGAGGTAAAACGTTTTTAAAGATTCTCATTTTCAGGGCTAGGTAAACGAGAAAACCCCCTTGTTTTTATAGGACGTAAAACGAAGGAAAATCCAACACATCGCTCTTTTTTGGAAAAAACGAAAAAACCAATCCTTTAATTTTTGGAAAAAGGGAAAACCAATAAAAGTTATCGCTGCAGCGACTATGGACCTGCGCTGTTAGTGACGCATACCCCGCCCGCTGAAGGTGGGCGAGCCTGTCCGCTGAGGGTGGTCCCCCCGTCCGATAGAAGTGGACGAATCTGTTTGATGTTTTTGAAAAGAAGGACCTACGCGGTTTGTGACGTAGACCCCGCCGGCTGAAGTTGGCGAACCTGTCCGCTGAGGGTGGACGCCCCGTCCGATAGAAGTGGACGAATCTGTTTTGAAATTTTTTTTTTTTTGAAAATAAGGACCTACGTGGTTTGCGCCGTAGACCTCGCCGGCTGAAGATGGCGAGCCTATTTTAAATTTGAAGGCTTTTATTCTTCGAAAAACTGAGGACCTGCGCGGCTAGTGACGCAGACCCCGCCCGTTGAGGGTAGGCGAGCCCATTTTGAATTTCTTATTTTGCCTATGTAGAAGAGCCTTTGGTGATTACAACCTGTTGGTGGGTCGTAATATTTCCTGATTAGATGTGTCCTATAAGTGGGTCCACACTGTGTATATTTAACAATATATTTTTTGAGATATCCAAACATGACATGGTGCATGGCGCAGTCCGGGAATGTGATTTTGATCACGCGCTCCTCGTTGGAGTCTATTTTTTTTCGCGAGCCCCCAAGCACTGGGGCTCGTCGGTTGTTTTTCGCATCTTGTAATCATGTTTGGTGTCATGCTCGTATGTGCGAGCGACCTTTGTAGTGGTGTGCTACTCTTAACAAAGTCGTGAGGTGCGACTTTCAGCAATTTTCAAGTCGAATGAGTATGGCAGGGCCCACTAGAAGTTAGGGCCTTTTTTGAGCATGGTTACATTTTTGGCACCCAGGCCTGGGCGTTGAAATAATTCACGCCCAGGTGGGGCGTTGAAAGTGTTATTCGGGATGGTTTTTTGATGACACAGTTGGCCTCTTGTTCATTCGTTTATTTCACTTGGAAGTTCTATGTATTTTCTTTTCTTTTGTTTTTTCTTTGTTTTTAGAACGTGATGATATTCTTGAGAATCCGTAGCCGATTGGTGGACTACGGTGCTTGTCGCTTTGGGGCGATTATTTTAAGGAACTGTTGCTCTTAAGGCATACAATTATTGCGATAGTTGGGCGAGTCTATATGGCCCGAGGAACATACCTTGAGGCGTAAGACTTTGATCGCTCTTGTATATATATTTTTTTTCTTTTGAATGCGTTCGTGAATGATGATATGTATGTGCGAACGAGCGTTCATAGAATGGCCGTTGTGTGTGGTCCATTAGTCAGTTTGCTTGAATCATTTTTTTGAGCAATGACTGATTTTGAATAGTTTGCTTAGAAGCTTGATAGGGTTTAGGCCTATTCATGAAGTGGGCTCAAGCATCGTGCCCTTCTTGATCGTTCAAACATTTGCTTCGAGTTTTCTTTTATTTTGCTATGGTCGTTTCGTAGCTTGGAGCCCCCAAGTATGCATGTTGGGATGCTTCCTTTTGGCGTACGATTTTGTAAGTTCTTTCGAGAAAGATGCCTTGGGGTTCCGCTCGTGTAGGTGCGAGCTATCCCTTTCGTGGTAGCTAATATTTTGCTACCTTTAATCCTTAATGTAGAGGTCGTGGGGCTTGCATTTTGATAAGTAGTCTTTGCCTCTTTTACACATGTTCCTTAGTGCAATATGCCTTACTCTCTTTTTTTTAGACTTGTACCGTGGGATGGTTGAACTTATGGTGCGACGTAGGCTTGTGTGGCCTAACGGCGTGTCTTAGAACATTCTTCCAGGTGTTGGGATATCATTTGCATTGGAGTATTTCATCATGCCTTGTTCAGGTGCTCGAACAAGTGTAGCACCTTCTGCGTTGGTTTGCACGGCTTATTACTTAGTTCGATGCGAGGATTCATAGGTGTTTCTTTCTTGTTTTTATATCAGGGCAAGATTTAGCAAGCAGAGATATTCAGCGCCCAGGCTGGGGCGTTAAAGATATCGGCGCCCAGCTCTGGGCGTTGAAAATGATTTCTGGGTATATTTTGACGTTTCTTATCCTTGATTTTTCTTTCGCTTTTGCCTTGGAACGAGGTAGACTGTGTAACGGGCGCTTATAGGGCGAGCGTTAGGTGCAGTAGTTTGATCGGAGTTTTGGTGACTCGCGATTTTCAGTTACCCTTGTTAGTGGGGTGACTTTATATATTCTAAGTAGTGCTTAGAATTTGGGAGGGGTTGTAGTCATTCTAAGGTTCATTTTACACGATTAAAGCTTAGGATTGAGCCCCTATGACATATGTATAGCATTAGCGTCGAGAATTTGCGATGAAATCATCATTTCGAGCATTTTTAGAGTGTTTTTTTTCTCAAGCCTCCAATTGTAGCTACGGGATTGGCTTGGTGTTATAATGCTTTGCATACGTCTTTATGCATTCATGGTGACATGGATCATGAATAGTTTGAACCAGACTCGTTTAGTGCGAGGTACGTTCGAGTAGTGATCTGCTACTTCTTTTGTAAATCTCGTATTGTGCGACATTGCCATGGTCAAGGTAGTCACATGTTGGAGTGTGCCTTGACCAAAAGCTAGGTGCCTTTCTTTACCCATAATTATATTTAGAAATATCTTTGACTCACTTGCAAAACGCATATTTAGATTAAACCAACGACACTTTATCATGTTCGAAGAAGTCTTTAAAAATCATTTGAAAATTATTTAAAATCCGAGTCCTACTGTGTACAATCCGAGGTGTCCTAAGTAGGTTGACTTATAGAAGGGTTCGTACAGGATTACATGAGTGAATCAAAATACTGTTACGATTTTTGGAATGCTGTCTAAGGATTTGCTGGAAGCCAGGGTGCAGGCGTCAAGATATACTTGTGCCCGTTTTGCATGTACTTTAGGCTTTTAGGGCCATCCTTTCCAGAGTTGCGGGAATATAAACCGTTTTCAAATTGACTTAGATTTACTTGGTATATGTCTGTATAAAAGGTCGAGGTATACTTAGTTCCTTCCCTATCTCTTTCATTTCAATTTTTAGCCCCCAGTTACTGTTATGTCTTCCCATTAATAATGTTTTCAGATTTCGATTTTAGATGCCCATGTCATATTCCTGAGTAGGGTGAGCCTTGGTTAAGTGCCAAGTCCTATTGACAATGTACCATTTTTTTATTTTTTTCAAAGGGGATTAGCAAGCATTTGAAATACCATGAACGGGTGCCCTGAGTTCGAAGGAACGATGGGGCGATGCCGTAGAACAATCCTCTTTATTGCAAGCTTACTGCCCTTACTACTTGTTGGCCATCATGACTGTGTCTAGTGGTGAAAGAAGGTCTTTAAGCGAACGACTATGTCTAGTGGTGAAGAAAGTCTTTAAGTGAGTTAGTTCGCTTTAGGGAGGGTCAAGTCGAGTACTTTAGAGGTCATGGACGCTTGCGTTAGCCCCCATTCAATTGAGGCAGAGTGATGTTTTGAGTCTTGGCTAAGTGCCTAGGAGTGTGAGTGCTCCTTCTGGCAAGGGTACGTGCCCTTATTATTTTTCGATGTGTGCTCATTAATTTGGCATCTTGGTGACTTGGATTCTTCCTTTGACTTAAATTTTTCTTTTGACTTGGATTGTAAGTAATTAAATTTCAATAAGGGACTTCTATTTTTATTCTTGTTTTTCTATAGGCTTTAATATTTTTGCTGATTGGTTGGACCGAACCATGGATTGCCTACGTATCCGCCTTAAATAATTTTAATTTGGAATCAGGTCTCGCGTAGTTCTTAGCCTAGAAAATGGTTTCTTAGAATGCCGAATTCGATAAGAATGTTCTAAGGTGGAAACATATTATTTGAAACGGTAGAATAAGTGAAGTTTATTATTATTTTAATCTGCTGCTTTGCCGTAAGCCAAAAATTTGTTTTATATTTTATGTATTTTTTTTTGCGTACATGTATTTTTTGGTGGTACGTATATCTGAATACGTATTTTTTTTTTAGTACATGTATTTTTTGGTGGTACGTATATCTGAATACGTGTTGTACCCCTCCAAGTATTCGTTATTTTTCCGTGTATGTGCGGATAAAATGACGAGCACTTCTGGACAAAATTTGGCAAGCAGAGAGATTCAGCGCCCAGGCTGGGGCGCTAAAGATTTTGGCGCCCAGCTGTGGGCGCTGAAAATTATTTCTGGGTGGATCTTTTTTGGGGCGCTAAATGCTTCTTTTCCTTTTTAGACTAACTTTAGAGGCGCTTTGCAAAGTTCTTTTTTTTTTTATTATTCACATTCTTTAATTTTTTTAATTTTCATTTTTGAGTGTAGAATGTACTTTTCATTTGTCTCTTTTTTTTATTTGTGACTCAAGACGGTTTGAAAGATGGGTTGAATGAGATAGGGTAATTTGTATAGGTATTGGTCAAGCATAAGGATTACATCTGCTAGGATTCACATTTTACGGTCTCAGGCTAGTGTCGTTGATGTATCCACACAAGTTATATGGTCATTATGCTAATGGTGGTGTAAGAACAGGTTTTGGGCTTTGGAAATAATGGGTATGACGCACGTGTCAATGGCCGTGCGTGGTTTGCGGTTGACAACAAGTTCAAGAACAAGAGTCGAGGTAATGGTTTCTTGGGTTATGGCAATGAGAACATGGATGGGTTAGATGAGCTGAACAGGGACCCCAGAGTGAATGCGTCTAAGAGCATAAGGATTGGAAAGGGTAGACATCGTAGAACTTTATGTAGTTTTTGTGGCATGATTTGGATTGGTTGACTCAATTATCTTCCTTCGTTTACTTGGGTAAATTTCGTACTTTGGGAGGTACGGGCTAAGTATTTCATGGCTTACTCTTTTCGCTCTCCCTTTTCTCTTTCTATTTTTTCTTTTTGCTTGGGATTTCTCCCCAACATAAATCCTTCAATCAATTTGGGCTAAAGGTTAGATGGTTGTGGCCTTTGAGTCACGAGGCGAGACTGAGAGAGCCTCGTTTTGTGGGCCTATAGTGGACCTTTTAATTTTCGTAGCCCTAGGGTGGATCTTTTAATTGTCTTACTTTGCAAGCGTATTTAGTCATTTCTTAAAATGTGTAAATAACGTTGATTCAAAATGTTGTTTTTACCTTATTGAAATTTAACGAAAGAATTACATCGAATTTTTTTTTTTTTGGGGAGGGTCAAGTTGAGTACTTTAGAGGTCATGGACGCTTGCACTAGCCCCCATTTAATTGAGGCAAAGCGATCTTTTGAGTCTTGGCTAAGTGCCTAGGAGTGTGAGTGCTCCTTCTGGCAAGGGTACGTGCCCTCATTATTTTTCGATGTGTGCTCATTAATTTTGGCATCTTGATGACTTGGATTCTTCCTTTGACTTAGATTTTTCTTTCGACTTGGGTTACAAGTAATTAAATTTCAATAAGGGACTTCTATTTTTTATTCTTGTTTTTCTATAGGCTTTAATATTTTTGCAAATTGGTTGGACCAAATCATGGATTGCCTACGTATCCGCCTTAAATAGATTTAATTTGGAATCAGGTCTTGCGTAGTTCTTAGCCTAGAAAATGGTTTCTTAGAATGCCGAATTCGATAAGTATGTTCTGAGATGGAAACATATTATTTGAAACGGTAGAATAAGTGAGGTTTATTATTATTTTAATCTGCTGCTTTGCCGTAAAAAATTTGTTTTATATATTTTTTGAGTACATGTATTTTTTGGTGGTACGTATGTCTGAATACGTGTTGTACCCCCCAAGTGTTCGTTATTGTTCCGTGTATGTGCGGATAAAATGACGAGCACTTCTGGACAAATTTTAGCAAGCAGAGAGATTCAGCGCCCAGGCTGGGGCGCTAAAAGTTTCGGCGCCCAGCTATGGGCGCTGAAAATGACTTCTGGGAGGATCTTTTTTTTGGTGCGCTAAATGCTCCTTTTTCTTTTAGACTAACTTTAGAGGCGCTTTGCAAAGTTCCTTCTTTATTATTTATTACTTTTTTGTACTTTTCATTTGTCTTTTTTTTTTATTTGTGACTCAAGACGGTTTAAAAGATGGGTTGAATGAGATAGGGTAATTTGTATAGGTATTGGTCAAGCATAAGGATTACATCTGCTAGGATTCACATTTTACGGCTACAGGCTAGTGTCGTTGATGTATCCACACAAGTTATATGGTCATTATGCTAATGGTGGTGTAAGAACAGGTTTTGGGCTTTGGAAATAATGGGTATGACGCACGTGTCAATGGCCGTGCGTGGTTTGCGGTTGACAACAAGTTCAAGAACAAGAGTCGAGGTAATGGTTTCTTGGGTTATGGCAATGAGAACATGGATGGGTTAGATGGCAGAGTGAATGCGTCTAAGGATTGGAAAGGGTAGACATCGTAGAACTTCATGTTGTTTTTGTGGGATGATTTGGATTGGTTGACTCAATTCTTTTCCTTTACTTTACTTGTGTAAATTTCGCACATCGGGAGGTACGGGCTAAGTATTTCATGGCTCGCTCTTTTCGCTCTCCCTTTTCTTTTTCTCTTTTTTCTTTTTTCGCTCGAGATTTCCCTCCCTTTTTATTTAGGCTAAAAGGTAGATGGTGGTGGTCTTTGAGTCACGAGGCGAGACTGAGTGAGCCTCGTTTGGTGGGCCTATAGTGGACCTTTAATTTTAGTGGGCCTAGGGTGGACCTTTTAAATTGTCTTACTTTGCAAGCGTATTTAGTCGTTTCTTAAAATATGCAAATAGTGTTGATTCAAAATGTTGTTTTTACCTTATTGAATTTTAACGAAAGAATTACATCGAAAATAATTTTTTTGCTTCTTTTCAGATTCCAGTTTTTGGGATTTAATTGGAAGTTGTGATTTAGACTCGTGTATGAATACAAGGAGGTGGCCTAGACTCAAAATAATGACGTGGCGTAAGCCTATAACACTTGACCAAGCGACTCTCAGACTTAGGTTAATTGGACCATAACTTTCGTTGGTTGACACTTCAGATTTTAACCCTTGGGTGTTCATTTGTCATGCCCCATTTTGTTTAATGTTGGCAAGGTAGTTAATTGGGGAGATCGAATTTTTATTTTTGCAAGACTAGAATCATTAGTGCGGCTTCCCTCTTAGTGTGTATTGCTTTACCCCAATGGTAGCCTTATGGTATGCCGATTTGGGTATTTTCATGGTTCGTCATGTTGCATTCATGGAAAATCTTTTAGTCCGTACTTAGTAGTATTTCAAGGAGCGAGTGACTCGAGAGGACTATGATAGTCGTGACCCAATGTGATTATAAGCCTTGAGGACATTAATTTTTTCTTTGCCAATGGTGTTGACACCTTAGGTTCACTTTAGGGGTTGTGCGACTATGTGGGAATGATTTTCAGAATGTGACTGTTTCCATTTTGCAAATACTATAACATATTCTTTTTATTGGTGAGAGAGAGTATTGAGGCCGTGGATTCTTAGCAAGGGATGACAATTACATATGGGTGCTTATTGATTTAAATGTTAGGAGGGGAGACTCAATATGGTTTAACCTTTTAACTTGCAGAATGACACCAAGCATAGGGACCGATTCTATGGATAAGACAACTAAGACTTAGGATTTAGATTGTACTTTGTCATAGCCTAGTCTAGACTCGGATTTATTTTTTATTCGAACATTATTTTTCTTTAAGGACTCTATTCGAACATTATTTTTTTGAATACTTTGCCCATGTGACATTCAAGGTCGTTTAATTAGCGTGCTCGGTTTTGGGTGCCGAGCATTGTGGTCGTAGGAGGCCTAACGCCGACACAAAGAGTTATTAATTTTTTACGAGTCGCTTTTAGAATCGAGTGCTTTTTCATACGCCCTCGTAGCAATTGTTTTTACGAAAAGTTGTTTTTTTTTTCTTTTTGCCACGTATCTTCTTCATGCGTGGGCACCGAGGCTGCTGTGCCTGACCAAAAGGCCAGGCAGCAACTTCAGCGCCCAGCAGTGGGCATGAGAAATATTGGCGCCCAGCCATGGGCGCTGAAAGTGCGTCCCTGACTGGTACTCGGTTTCTGTCTTCTGCTTATGCGACTTCGACTTGCGTGCTTACCTAATAACGTCCTTTACGCGTAACAGCGTTTGTGGGATTCGTTACAGGCCATCCCGAGCGTCGCTTATTTTTGTGGAGATCATTCGGGTTTGCGGAACACGTATTTTGGTGTAACTCTTTGGCCAATTGGTTTATGAATGTTTGGGCAGTTTTTAAGGTCGTTGGTTTTCTAGCATTATTTGTCTAGCATTGTTCGTACACACAATCATAACATAGTTCGCTACACATAACTACATTACAAACATGGATTTGAAAATTAAATATGTCACGGAGTTTATGATAGGCTTCTATGGGTAGTATTTGCGCCTGGCTTGGTACCGCTTCAATCGTAGATCCAACACATGCCCCGGTTGAGGTAGTGTCTTCAACAGACGAATTTCGCTCAAGAGGCCAACCCGCAAGTGCAAGCCAAGGGGGCATGCAGGCGAGAGGGACCTAATGGGCGAGCGACTGGGTTCGGGATAGGTGTACTACCTGCACAAGTACCGAGTGGGAAACATGTGCGGCGTATGCACCCCCCTATTGGCGAAAAAAGGTATCCTTAGTCCCAACTCCCGAGGGAGCCGAGATTCGTTATGATGTTCTGCCCGTTCACATTAATATGCTGATTTTCAGGTCGTCCCAACTTGATGGGGAAATAAACGCGGGGTAGGATCGTTTCACCCTTCGGCTATTTTGATTACCTACAAGCACGAGTATTTCCTTCACTATCCCCAGTCGAGTCGCCACTGTGAGGGGGTCGAAAAAGCGCGAGGCTAATGCGTGACCTTGTCCCTCGTGGGTGTGACGATTCTTTTTATTCAATCAAGTGTAATTGGATTTCCTGTGAGTATACACCCAATTGACTAGTAATATAGGAGTCGCCATTCAGTTTTTAACGACAATGAGAAATACTGACAAAACCCGGTTATCGTGACATAAAGGGAGTGCAATTATGTTTGACCACGACGGCCGTAGGTTCCCTTGTGATCCCTGGTGTGGGGATCTCTCAATATACACCCGCAAGGTAGAGATTCAGGGTTCGGGGGACTATAAATACCGAGAGGAGTAATTCGCTCGTCGATAACTCCAGAGGCAGGATATCCTTACTAGCTCAGCATAAATAATTGAAGGGACATGCATTAACTATTAAACTAATCTGAATTGATTTTAGCAATATGCAACATATAATACTAATTCGATCGTGATTATCTGATTTAAATAACATTAAGGGACCTAGCATGATAATCCGATTTCCCAAAAATATTATATTTGTTAGGCGTGATAGAACATTCAAATTAGGTTAGTTTAACAGTTCATAAAAAGGGCGAGGAAAGCGGTTAAATCATCGAAAAGGGACACATTACGACGCACCCTTGAGAGGTGCGTCACGGTTCTCAGAAAACTAACCACTTTGACTTTTCTATTTCTCCTTTTTATTTAACGAATCTCAATTAAGGGACAGGATACGTTCTGTTCGATTTATGGATCGATTGCGACAGAACGCGTGAACAGTTTCGCAGCGAGAGGCTTAGGCTAAGGGGTTTAGAGTCAATACTCAGAATATATTATGTGTTGTTGTCTGTTGTTTCACGTCGAAACTAGGGGCCTATTTATAGGGAGGAGTTCGTGGAAAGATAGAATTGCAGAGTTCTAATCCATAAAGAATTAGGAAAAAACACGTCCCAGGTAATTTCGGCGCCCAGCTCTGGGCGTCAAAGATTTCGGCGCCCAGGGCTGGGCGTTGAAAATAGAGATCCATGTAATTTCAGCGCCCAGGGCTGGGCGTCAAAGATTTCGGCGCCCAGCTCTGGGCGTTGAAAGTGATGTCTGGGCCGAATTCTTTGTCAGATTCGGATTCCTGAAATCTGTAGAGTTTGAGATTAATTCGAGTCTTTTAGCGCGTATCAATTTTATGACGGAATGCGTCTGGGCCCGTTACGAACTCTAGGCTTGTTAGGATTTTAATTAATACGTAACTCTTATTTCCGAATCATATTAGGAATAGGATTCTCGCAGTTTTCTATCTCATTTAGGATTTATGTTGGAATGCAACACCTAATTCTGACAGGTTTCTATCTTTTATGATTTACCACTTTTAGAAGCTACCTTTTACAGTAGTTACTATTTTTAGCAGGTTTCCATAAATAGCAGGTTTCGGGTGAAATGAAATGGGGAATCGAGATACGTTTATTTTATAGGAGATGCGTTGTCAAGTGGAGTTTTTATGCTTTCATCATCGAACCTTTCCCTTGCGGGAATGGGGACAAAAGTAGGTGTTTACAGTTAGCCCTAGGGATGGCAGTGGGTAATGGACCCGACCCGGATCCGTGGATCCAGATCCGTTTTCAACGGATCTGGATCCTCAATTTTTGGACCCGACGGATCCGGGTAGGATATGGATCCTTGGTTTTAAAAACGGATCTGGATCGGGTCCTAACTCATTACTCGGATCCGGATCCGTTTACCCGTTTTTATAAAAAAAAATATAAAAATATAAAAATAAATACTTAAAAATTGTAGTATTATTGAAGTTTTTGAACTTTTAATATTAATTATGTTGGATTTGTTAAATTTTATTTTAGTGAATGCTTGTATGGATAAATATCGTTGTTATTAAAAATTTGTTAAAATATGTTTTAAGGTTAAAATGAAAATTAGGGTCGTTTGATGAAAAAATAAGTTAGGATCCGTTTTGGATCCGTTTTGGACCCGGATCCATAGGATCCGTCGGATCTGGATCTGGATCCTCAATTTCATTACCCAGCGGATCCGGGTAGGATCTGGATCCTTGCCTAAAAAACGGATCTGGATCTGGATCCTAGAGGATCCGGTCCAGATCCTACCCGTTGCCATCCCTGGTTAGCCCCCACTTTGACTGAGTCTTGGAGTAAGACGATGGTCAAAGTATTAGACGGAGTGCGTCACACAAGCCATGGTGTATGTGACCTGTTTTGCGAGGGTCTCACGAGCCCCCGAGTGATAACATTTGACTTAAGGGTCATCACTTGAAGTGTCGACATATCCCTCACGTGTCATTGGGATTTGTCAACTGATAGTATAGAAACTTCCTCACTTTGTCATTGGAAGGATCTAAAGGTGCGTAGAAACTTCCTCACTTTGTCATTGGAGTAAGACGATGTTTTCGAAATTAAAGCTGTAAAGTGTAATTGGGCCTGGCCAAGCCCAATCACGAGGTAAAACGTTTTTAAAGATTCTCATTTTCAGGGCTAGCTAGACGAGAAAACCCCCTTGTTTTTATAGGACGTAAAACGAAGGAAAATCCAACACATCGCTCTTTTTTGGAAAAACGAAAAAACCAATCCTTTAATTTTTGGAAAAAGGGAAAACCAATAAAAGTTATCGCTGCAGCGACTAAGGACCTGCGCTGTTAGTGACGCAGACCCCGCCCGCTGAAGGTGGGCGAGCCTGTCCGCAAAGGGTGGACCCCCCGTCCGATAGAAGTGGACGAATCTGTTTGATGTTTTTGAAAATAAGGACCTACGCGGTTTATGACGTAGACCCCGCCGGCTGAAGATGGTGAACCTGTCCGCTGAGGGTGGACGCCCCGTCCGATAGAAGTGGAAGAATCTGTTTTAAAAATTTAAATTTTTTTTTTTTTTGAAAATAAGGACCTACGTGGTTTGCGCCGTAGACCTCGCCGGCTGAAGATGGCGAGCCTATTTTAAATTTGAAGACTTTTATTCTTCGAAAAACTGAGGACCTGCGCGGCTAGTGACGCAGACCCCGCCCGCTGAGGGTGGGCGAGCCCATTTTGAATTTCTTATTTTGCCTATGTAGAAGAGCCTTTGGTGATTACAACCTGTTGGTGGGTCGTAATATTTCCTGATTAGATGTGTCCTATAAGTGGGTCCACACTGTGTATATTTAACAATATATTTTTTGAGATATCCAAACATGACATGGTGCATGGCGCAGTCCGGGAATGTGATTTTGATCGTGCGCTCCTTGTTGGAGTCTATTTTTTTTCGCGAGCCCCCAAGCACTGGGGCTCGTCGGTTGTTTTTCGCATCTTGTAATCATGTTTGGGGTCATGCTCGTATGTGCGAGCGACCTTTGTAGTGGTGTGCTACTCTTAACAAAGTCGTGAGGTGCGACTTTCAGAAATTTTCAAGTCGAATGAGTATGGCAGGGCCCACTAGAAGTTAGGGCCTTTTTTGACCATGGGTACATTTTTGGCGCCCAGGCCTGGGCGTTGAAATAATTCACGCCCAGGTGGGGCGTTGAAAGTGTTGTTCGGGCTGGTCTTTTGATGACACAGTTGGCCTCTTGTTCATTCGTTTATTTCACTTGGAAGTTCTATGTATTCTCTTTTCTTTTGTTTTTTCTTTGTTTTTAGAACGTGATGATTTTCTTGAGAATCCGTAGCCGATTGGTGGACTACGGTGCTTGTCGCTTTGGGGCGATTATTTTAAGGAACTGTTGCTCTTAAGGCGTACAATTATTGCGATAGTTGGGCGAGTCTATATGGCCCGAGGAACATACCTTGAGGCGTAAGACTTTGATCGCTCTTGTATATATATTTTTTTTCTTTTGAATGCGTTCGTGAATGATGATATGTATGTGCGAACGAGCGTTCATAGAATGGCCGTTGTGTGCGGTCCATTAGTCAGTTTGCTTGAATCATTTTTTTGAGCAATGACTGATTTTGAATAGTTTGCTTAGAAGCTTGATAGGGTTTAGGCCTATTCATGAAGTGGGCTCAAGCATCGTGCCCTTATTGATCGTTCAAACATTTGCTTCGAGTTTTTTTTTATTTTGCTATGGTCGTTTCGTAGCTTGGAGCCCCCAAGTATGCATGTTGGGATGCTTCCTTTTGGCGTACGATTTTGTAAGTTCTTTCGAGAAAGATGCCTTGGGGTTCCGCTCGTGTAGGTGCGAGCTATCCCTTTCGTGGTAGGTAATATTTTGTTACCTTTAATCCTTAATGTAGAAGTCGTGTGGCTTTCATTTTGAATTTGGGCGATATATAGTCTTTGCCTCTTTTACACGTGCTCTTGGTCGTGCCCGTGTTAGTGCAATATGCCTTACTCTCTCTCTTTTAGACTTGTACCGTGGGATGGTTGAACTTATGGTGCGACGTAAGCTTGTGTGGCCTAACAACCTGTATTAGAATATTTCTCCAGGTGTTGGGATATCATTATTTTTTGCATTGGAGTACTTTCATCACGCCTCGTTCAGGTGCTCGAACAAGTGTAGCACCTTCCGCGTGGGTTTGCACGGCTTATCACTTCGTTCGATGCGAGGATTCATATGTGTTTTATTTTATTTTTATATCTGGGCAAAACTTGGCTAGCAGAAAGGTTCAGCGCCCAGGCTGGGGCGTTAAAGATATCGGCGCCCAGCTCTGGGCGTTGAAAATGATTTCTGGGCAGAACTTTGACAGTATTTTTTTCTTTCGCTTTTGCTTTGGAACGATGTAGACTGTGTAACGGGCGTTTTATAGGGCGAGCGTTATGTGAAGTGGTTTGATCGGAGTTTTGGTGACTCGCGATTTTCAGTTAGCCTTGTTAGTGGGGTGATTTTATATATTCTAAGTAGTGCTTTAGAATTTGGGAGGGGTTGTAGCCATTCTAAGGTTTGTTTTTCACAATTTAAAGCTTAGGATTGTGCCCCTATGATGTATGTATAGCATTAGCGTCGAGAATTTGCGATAAAATCGTCATTTCGAGCATTTTTAGAGTGTTTTTCTCAAGCCCCCAATTGTAGTTACGGGATTGGCTTGGTACTATAATGCTTTGCATACGTCCTTATGCATTCATGGTGACATGGATCATGAATTGTTTGAACCAGACTCGTTTAGTGCGAGGTACGTTCGGGTAGTAATTTGCTACTTTTCTTGTAAATGCCGTATTGTGCGACATTGCCATGGTCAAGGTAATCATACGTTGAAGTGTGCCTTGACCAAAAGTTAGGTGCCTTTCTTTACCCATAATCATATTTATAGATTTTTTTTACTCACTTGCAACATCGAGATAAATACATACTTAGATTAAACCAATGACACTTTATTTTGTTCGAAGAAGTCTTTGAAAATTATTTGAAATCCGAGTCCTACTATGTACAATCCGAGGTGTCCTAAGTAAGTTTGACTTATAGAAGGGTTCGTACAAGATTACATGAGTGAATCAAAATACTGTTACGATTTTTGGAATGCTGTCTAAGGATTTGCTGGAAGCCAGGGTGCAGGCGTCAAGACATACTTGTGCCTGTTTGGCATATGCTTTAGGCTTTTAGGGCCATCTTTTCCAAAATTGCGGGAATATAAACCGTTTTCAAATTGACTTAGATTTACTTGGTGTATGTCTGTATAAAAGGTCGAGGTATACTTTGTTCCTTCCCTATCTCTTTCATTTCAATTTTTAGCCCCCAGTTACTGTTATGTCTTCCCATTAATAATGTTTTCAGATTTCGATTTTAGATGCCCATGTCATATTCCTGAGTAGGGTGAGCCTTGGTTAAGTGCCAAGTCCTATTGACAATGTACCATTTTTTTTATTTTTTTCAAAGGGGATTAGCAAGCATTTGAATTACCATGAACGGGTGCCCTGAGTTCGAAGGAACGATGGGGCGATGCCGTAGAACAATCCTCTTTATTGCAAGCTTACTACCCTTACTACTTGTTGGCGATCATGACTGTGTCTAGTGGTGAAAGAAGGTCTTTAAGCGAACGACTATGTCTAGTGGTGAAAGAAAGTCTTTAAGTGAGTTAGTTCGCTTTAGGGAGGGTCAAGTCGAGTACTTTAGAGGTCATGGACGCTTGCGTTAGCCCCCATTCAATTGAGGCAGAGTGATGTTTTGAGTCTTGGCTAAGTGCCTAGGAGTGTGAGTGCTCCTTCTGGCAAGGGTACGTGCCCTTATTATTTTTCGATGTGTGCTCATTAATTTGGCATCTTGGTGACTTGGATTCTTCCTTTGACTTAAATTTTTCTTTTGACTTGGATTGTAAGTAATTAAATTTCAATAAGGGACTTCTATTTTTATTCTTGTTTTTCTATAGGCTTTAATATTTTTGCTGATTGGTTGGACCGAATCATGGATTGCCTACGTATCCGCCTTAAATAATTTTAATTTGGAATCAGGGCTCGCGTAGTTCTTAGCCTAGAAAATGGTTTCTTAGAATGCCGAATTCGATAAGCATGTTCTGAGGTGGAAACATATTATTTGAAACGGTAGAATAAGTGAAGTTTATTATTATTTTAATCTGCTGCTTTGCCGTAAGCCAAAAATTTGTTTTATATTTTATGTTTTTTTTTTTTGAGTACATGTATTTTTTGGTGGTACGTATATCTTAATACGTATTTTTTTTTTGAGTACATGTATTTTTTGGTGGTACGTATATCTGAATACGTGTTGTACCCCTCCAAGTGTTCGTTATTTTTCCGTGTATGTGCGGATTAGATGTGACCCATGCAATTTCAGCGCCCAGGGCTGGTCGTTGAAATTGATGTTTGGGCTGTTTTCTTAGTCAGATTCGGATTCCTGAAATCCGTAGTGTTTGAGACTTAATCGAGCCTTTTAGTGCATATCAATTTCATGACGGAATGCGTCTGGGCCCGTTACGAACTCTAGGCTCGTTAGGATTTTAATTAATACGTAACTCTTATTTCCGAATCATATTAGGAATAGGATTCTCGCAGTTTTCTATCTCATTTAGGATTTATGTTGGAGTGCAACACCTAATTCTGACAGGTTTCTATCTTTTAGGACTTGCCACTTTTAGAAGCTACCCTTTACGGCAGTTACTATTTTTAGCAGGTTTCCATAAATAGCAGGTTTCTATAAATAGCAGGTTTCGGGTGAAACGAGAAGGGTGATTGAGATTCGTTATTTTATAGGAGATGCGTTGTCAAGTGGAGATTTATGTTTTCATCATCGAACCTTCCCTTTCGGGAATGGGGACAAAAGTAGGTGTCTACAGCTCTTGTTGTTGTTGGGTTTGCCAACGTTAGGGAGAGGTATTACTTCATCCTCTATCATGTCCAGGATTGTGTTTTTTAGATTCCAGCAGTTTTCAGTGTCATGCCCATTTCCTTGATGGAATTTGCAGTAAGTACCTTCGACCCAATATTTACTTTTGACAGGAGGGTCACCGGTGGGGCCTATAGGTTTCAACTTTCCTTGATTAGTTAGTCTTTCAAAGGCTTGCACCAAAGTCGACCCGAGTGGGGCAAACTTTCGATCTCGGACCCATCTTCCAAGGCTTCTCCGGGCGGGGGTCTCCTCTACGGCATGGACTTCTTGGGCTTGGGATGTGTGGCCCCTGTTGTAGGTGTTACTTTTGTATGCGGGCTTGCTTTGTATTGTTTTTGCGAGTTCATCCTCGATCTTTATTGCCACATCATAAACTCTTTTGAAAGTATCAAGGCCTAGGTACCTAAGGTGTTGTCTTTAAGCCGGGTCCAGGTTGTCAATGAATTTTTGGACCAATTCTGTTTCGGGAGGCCTATTGATTAGTTGGGCCGCTTGGTCCCTCCATCTAGCAAAATAGGTTGTGAAACCTTCATTTTTCTTTTGGAAAAGGACTTCCAGCTCGCGCATGGTGACTTGAAAGTCCATGTTCGACGAGTATTGCTTGATGAAGCCATTGACAAAGTCCTCCAAGGTGGGGAAGAGCTTAGGGTCCTGGTGGTAGTACCATTTGAGCGGCACCGGTTCCAAGAACAAAGGAAAGGCAGGCAGATACATGGACTTGTCCACGCCTTTCAAGTTCATGGCATTCACGAAGCTCAAGAGATGGTCACGGGGGTTGTCCGTGGCTTTGAACTTGGGTAAGTCAGATGAACTAAACTTTTCCGGTAGTTTTCCAGGAAAAGGTTCAGGATCGAGGGAGAAGTACTTGCTCCCCATGGTTTGCTGTAGGACCATTTTTTCAATCCTCTTCTCGTTATCGAGGTCGTTTTTGGGTTGCGCAGCTGCTAAGGCTTCGTTTTCCATTTTCAGTTGGCTCATGAGTTGGGTCATTTGGACCATCCGGTCTCGCAATTCTTCGATGGACATGTTTGGGGGTGCGAATCAAGGTTGGGGAAGCGGAGATCCTTGAAAGGGGGAATGACGGACGGAGCTTGGAGTTACTAAACCTTGCGTTGGTGATGTATCTTCGAGACGCACTAACCTTTGATTTTCAGATCGGCACCAAGTTGCAGGACCAGCCCTATGCATAAGATAAGCTAAAGTTTAGGCCCCAAAGTTTCAAGCATTACTTAGTCTAGACTTTTGATTCTTCTCTATTGGTTTTTTCCTTTATTCTCTCTTTTATTGGTACACTCTGTGGTTTTATCCTTGGTCATTCTTTGGATTTTCGAAACACTTGCCCGTGTGACATTCATAGTTATTAGCATGCTCGGTTTTGGTGCCGAATATTGTCGTCGTAGGAGGCCTAACAACGACACAAAGAGTTATTTATTATTTTTTTAGTCGTTTTTAGAATCGAGTGCCTTTTCATACGCCCTCGCAGCAATTTTTTTTACGAAAAGTTTTTTTTTTTGCTACGTATTTTTTTATGCGCGGGCACCGAGGCTGTTGTGCCTGACCAAAAGGCCAGGTAGCAACTTCAGGGCCCAGCGAAGGGCGTGAAAAATATTGGCGCCCAGCCAGGGGCGTTGAAAATGTGTCCCTAGCTGGTGCTCATTTTCTGTTTGCGTACATTTTTTGTTTATGCGACTTTGATTTTGCGTGCTTGCCTAATAACGTCCTTTACGGGTTGTGACACGTTTGTGGGATTCGTTACGGGCCATCCCGAGCGTCGCTTGTTTTTGTGGCGATCGTTCGGGTTTGCGGAACACCTATTTTGGTATAACTCTTTGGCCAATTGGTTTATGAATGTTTGGTCAATTTTTAAGGTCGTTGGGTTTCTAGCATTATTTGTAACACACAATCACATAATTCGCTACACATAACTAACATTACATCATGAGGAAAAATAATAATATGTCATGTAGTTTATGATAGGCTTCTATGGGTAGTATTTGCGCCGGCTTGGTACCGCTTCTATCGCAGATCCAACACATACCCCGGTCGAGGTAGTGCCTTCAACAGACGAATTTCGCCCAAGAGGCCAATCACGATGTAAGCCAAGGGGGCATGCACCAATGAGAGGGACCTAGTGGGCGAGCGATTGGGTTTGGGACGGGTGTACTACTAGCGAAAGTGCCGAGTGGACAACATTCGAAGCGTCTGCACCCCCCGGTTGGCGATGGGTATCCTTAGTCCCAACTCCCGAGATGAAACATCCCAGGGAGCCAAGATTCGTTATGCGGTTCTGTCCGTTCACATTAATATGCTGATTTTCAGGTCGTCCCAACTTGATGGGGAAATAAACGCAGGGTAGGATCGTTTCACCATTCGGCTATTTTGATTACCTACGAGCACGAGTATTTCCTTCACTATCCCTAGTGGACTCGCCACTGTGAGGGGGTCGAAAAAGCACGAGGCTAATGCGTGACCTCGTCCCTCGTGGGCATGACGTTTCTTTTTGTCAAATCAAGTGTATTTGGATTTCCTGTGAGTTTACACCCAATTGACTAGTAATATAGGAGTCGCCATTCAGTTTTTAACGACAATGAGAAAAACTGATAAAACCCGGTTATCGTGACATAAAGGGAGTGCAATTATGTTTGACCACGACGGTCATAGGTTCCCTTGTGATCCCTTGTGTGGGGATCTCTCAACGTACACCCGCAGGGTAGAGATTGAGGGTTCGGGGGACTGTAACTACCGAGAGGAGTACTCACTCTTCGATAACTCCAGAGGCAGGATATCCTTACTAGCTCAACATAAATAATTGAAGGGACATGCGTTAATTATTAAACTAATCTGAATTGATTTTAACAATATGCAACACATAATACTAGATCGATTGTGATTATATTGTTTAGATTGATTTAAGGGACCTAGCATGATAGTTCAATTTCCCAAGATATTATCTTTGTTAGGCGTGATAGAACAATCAGATTTAATAGTTTAACAGTTTTATAAAAGGGCGAGGAAAGCGATTAAATCACGGTTCTCATAAAACTAACCACTTTGGCTTTGCCATTTCTCCTTTTATTTAACGAATCTCAAGTTTCTGGGCTTAATTTTTCAGCTACAAGGGACAGGATACGTTCTGTTCAATTTTTGGATCGATTGCGACAGAACGCGGGATCAATTTCGCAGCGTGCGGCTTAGGCTTAGGGGTTGGAGTCAATACTCAGAATATGAATTGTGTGTTGTCTTCACGTCGAATTTGGGGCTGTATTTATAGGGAAGAGTTCGTGGAAAAATAGAATTGTAGAGCTCTAATCCAAGAAGAATTAGGAGAGAACACGTACCCAGGTAATTTCAGCGCCCAGAGCCAGGCGTTGAAAATAGGGTCTGGGCCGTATTTCCTTGTCAGATTTGGACTCGTGGAATACGGAGTTATTGAGACTTATCCGAGTCTTTTAGTGCGTATTAACTTTATGACGGAATGCGTCTGGGCCCATTACGAACTCTAGCTTCGTTAGGATTTTAATTCATACGTAACTCTTATTTTCGAATTATATTAGGAATAGGATTCCTCTTGCAAATTCTATCTCTTTTAGGATTTATGTTGGAGTGCAACACCTAATTCTGACAGGTTTCTATCTTTTATGTCTTGCCACTTTTAGCAACTACCCGTTACGGCAGTTACTATTTTTAGCAGGTTTCTATAAATAGCAGTTTCGGTCGAAATGAAAAGGGTGATTGAGATTCGTTATTTTACAGGAGATGCGTTGCCAAGTGGAGATTTATGTTCTCATCATCGAACCTTCCCTTTCGGGAATGGGGACAAAAGTAGGTGTCTACAATAACCAACCTAAATTTCCATTAATTAACCTGCATTGGTGCCCAATAATACAAGGATCGATTGCTACAAGGGACATAAGTACCCAGAAATTAGCTAAGTAAAAGCAACAAAGGAGAGCAGACTTGAAAATCTGAAACTGAAAAGTACAGGAATAAAAATACAAGGCAAATTACTGAAAGAAAGAAAGCTGCAAGGATTCAATAAACATAATCCTTATGAGAGGAAAATGCAAATTGATAGGAGTCAAAAGCAGCTGGCAACTACAAAAGTCTGCGCAAGAGAACCAGAAAGCATAGAAGGAGCCAAAAAGCCAATGCAAGGACTTTATAACTTAAGTAGCAGGAGAAGAGGGGGGAGAGAGACTAGATAAATCTCTCTTCTTCCTCTTCTTAAGGTCCAACAGCCTTGGAGGCGTTCCAGGATTGAGAAAATCATCATGATTCTCCCAATCATCCATTTCATCATCATCAATCATATTGAAAGGCACATCATGCCTCTAATGAGGTAAACAAAAGTCACCGAGGGAAAACCCCCATCAGGAACATCCACATCAGAAGGGGGGTCCACAGTGTCAATGTCATTAATTATGCCATGCAGCTCAGACACAAGACCAGGGGGTTTGAGAGTGACAGTTTCCCCCATGGGAACTTGAAAATCAGCCAATTTCTTAAAGGGATTAGCAACTTGAATTGTGAAGGAAATATGTCCTTCACCCAAGGTGCATTAAGTCTAATACCAAGGTTCAGATTAATTGCGAACAATTAATTCAGTGAGATCAAGTGATCGGAACAACTAGCTGGAGCAATGCTTCCGATCAGTGAGTTCTAATGAATATTAAGCTCATAACTTACTCTTGACTGAACCTACAAGGTCACACCAATGACACGTAACAGATCACCGGATTAAATGAATCGGAAATTCATTTAATAGCTTTTCGGGAAATTCATTTTATTATACGATACGTACGACCTTGCATCGGAATCGTATATCGTATCGCAAATGTTCGTAAGCTAGGCAAAACGAATAAATCGTATAGTATGACGGTGATTCGTCGTATAAGAAACGTTAAATAATATCCGGAACGATATTAAGTCGCGAATACGAAGAGCAGCCCACGAGCCGAATGCGCGAGGCATTCAAGGCCCATTGGCGCTCGGCACGCAAGCAACGCAAGCACAGCAGCGCTGGCCCATAGCCGAGGAGCTGCGTGTGCGCGCACGGGCCAAGGCAACAACACAACAGCAGCAACGCGGGGCCCACGGACCAGTTGGCTGCGTGCTCGTGTGTGTGTGTCGCATGGGCTTGCTGGCCGGTCGTGGCCCTTGTGGCTTGGCCGTTTAGTAAGGTTATTCTAATAACCTACTAACCCAAGTTTTCCTAACACAATTAAATCATACTCAAACCCTAGAGACTCAGAGAACCCTAATTCTCTCTGTGCCTCCAAAGTGAGTTCTTCACAAAAGCAAACACTCTTGATCGATTGTCTAAGCTACGATTATCAAGAAAGATCTGGTCGTGTCGGTGAACCAAGTAGAGGAACGACAAGTGGAGTTCTAAGTTCGTGTTCGTTGACATATTATTGAGGGATACACGCTTCAAACGTAAGTATGCTTAATCTGTGCTTTATACATGCTTCCTAGCTTTGGGGATTGTTTCCGCACATGTTATTATGTTTAACTGTATTCCCCTACAGTGGTATCAGAGCCTTATGTATTCAAAGCATAATTTTGCATGTTTTATTTGTTTTTGCTGCTGTCGAAATTTTGGAATTTTTGGTGATTTTTTCGGATTTTTTGATTGGATTATTGGATTAATCGCATAAGCTGTTCCGAAATCAAAAAGATTAGTTTTTTCGACTTTTCAAACCCTCATCTGATTGAAAACTATTTTCTAAGATCAACTCATGATAACGGAATTGCAAAAACAGGCCTCGAAGTGTCGTTTTTCGGGCGTTTTTGTTAATTTTTTAATAAAAATTAAAAGTGTCGGAAAGTAATTCAATTAAAAGGTCGACCTAAACTACTCGGAATCGCTTGAAATTTTGACACGATGTCACTGGGTATATTCTTGATCTATGGTAAAATTTCCGATTTTTCCGATAAGTATAAACCCTAATTTTGCTTTCCCCAAATTCGTAAAATTTAGATCCTTAATTGATTTTTTAAATAATTTAGGCCTAATAATTCGGTTAATTGGGAAAGGGAATATAATTTAATGGGTCAGTGGCTAATTTTAAAAATTTTGAATGGTTTCTTTAATTTTAATCGCACTTAAACCTAATTATTAAAATCTGAAATTTAAATGTTAAAGAACGATTTAAAGTTTTGGATTTTATTATTTAAAAGTTCAAATTTTTAGTTGATTCGTTCGTTCTTAAAATTTGAATAATGTTAGCCTTGATTTAATATTTTTCGAAATTGGATTGTCGTTAAGTTTATTAAATCGTAAAAACCGTTGTTTTTCGAAAATAAAAATCGTAACTTTTTTATGAAAATGGTGATGAAGATTGGATGCTTCAAGACAAGATGTTTTGGGCCATACTAGTTCACCAATTATTTATTCATTTTGATATGCATTATGCTTGAATGTATGAATGTATACTTTGCATGAATAGGTTGTTCCGTACGACTCGATTAGATTAAGTTCACTAAATAATCGAACCAACATATAAACCACTAGGTCCAAAGTAATATTGAGTTCAAAAGTTGCCTTCCAAAACAAGCACTTACAAAAATCTAGGGATCTAAGATAGTAGGTTTCCGCCAAAGGGAGGTGCTATTTTAGTTGACCTAGGTGGTAAGGCGTCCCAAAGGAGCACGTTGATTGTGATTTCAACTCAAACAACAATGGAATTATGTTGTGGCAATGGGATAAATTATGGTATTAATTTATTAACCAAGAGTAATTTGGAGATTACTAGCAATAGGTTTTGCTTACCTAGAATCTTAAACTACTTAAGACATGCCAAAGCTGCTTAAGGATTTAGGACTTTTAGGGTCTTGGAATCGTTTCATTCATTTTGGACCATGTTTTTGCTTTTGAATGAATGAATGAAATGTTTAATAGCTTTAATGATTGCGTGAATGCTTTTATTTCAAGTTATTAAAGTATGATAAATGTTTTCTTTGCTAGTTCATTTTGTAGAATCGTAAATCTTCAACTTTATTGCGTTCGGACAATAGAACTGCGATATTTCCTCGTTCGATTGGTAACTAATTTTGAGAGCGATTCTCAAAGAAAAGGAGAGTGAGAGCGTATCTTTAATGCTATTTTCTTATAGTGATCTTCATGGTTGTTTTCAAAATAAAATTTGAATGGTAGACCAATTGGACCTCATATATTCAGAATACTGGGTAGTTTTGGAATAATGAAGTATTGACTTAAAAACTCATGTATAACCAATGGTTAACAGCCAATTTTCTTTTGATTCGATAATGAACTAGACTCATTGGATGCTGTCATTCAAAGTGAATAAAAGAAAGGGACTTTGTAAGCATAACAAAGTAAGAAGATCGAGCAAAGAGTAAAATCTTTAGGACTATAAGAAAACATGCTAAATAGGATAGGAAAAGGAACAAAAGAAATGAATTCAAGATTCAATTTCTACCTTGAAGTTTATGTTAAAGAGAGACGACTTATCAAATAAACTCCTATGGTATTAGATTACCGCTTGAGGTTCTAACTCTAGTTAAGAACTCAAATTCCGGGGCTAAGTCTGGTTGTTGGCCTACAAGTGGGAAATGAAGCAAAGTTGTGCTACATTAATTGTAGGGTCATCATGTTCGTTTTGAAGTCCTTCTAAAGGCTGGAACTTAATGGCATTATGTTCCACTAATCATCATAATCAATTTCTGTTTGGAAAACGGAAAGACTCACATTCAAAGTAAACACAAACATTTGTTGAGTGTTTATTTGAATGAAATGGTCATTTAAGGGTTGAGTCATATGATTGATTAATAAACAAATGCATCTCTTCACACTCAAACTTCAGAAGGTACAAATCAAACATTTTGATTTGTGTTCCACATATCTTGGCAATGTCATACGACCATATCAACAAGACAACATTCTAAGATTTCATGGCATAGATTTCTGAAAGTTGGTTAATTTAAGACGCGTGGGTCTTGCTTGTTGAACATGACATACAAATGGACTATTGTTAGAAGTTTATAGACAATAAAGTTCATGGGCCAAAGATGGATTTTATGACTTGCCTATTTCACAATAATTTGAGAAAATATGGTTATATTTACTCAACGTGAAATATGTGAAATGCTTCAATGCGATTCACAAAAGGGTATAAAATCAACTTGGCAAGAATTTTGGAACATCTAGGCTGGATCAAGGTGATGTTTGCATGAGCTAAGAAAGATTATCTAGATTGTTTATATGGCATTATAACAATCGAAGCTGCACAAGAATATGGTATGTCCAAATGGAGAAATCGGAATCTATTCGATTAACGATAATCACGACTATTTTCCTATATAGTTTCTAAATGATACTCTCAAATTACTATCACACTAAACAAGGTTGTCAAAGCTAAGGATAAGATGTCATAAGGATTGAACTTTGGTTCAGTACATCTTTTCAGTACATATATATCTAGGGTTGTCAAACCCAGTGGGAGTTAGTGTTTACGTCAAACAAACTCAAGAATAGATATATGTTTCTTTATGAGCGACTCACAGAAACAAAAGGTAATGATTCTACCACAAATCTGAGAACATATGGTTGTTGCTTAAGATAATGTTTTTTAGGAAACCATCATATTTCCAAAAAGGCAAGTGGGAGAAAAATGACCTCGAATGAACTTCGAGTGAAGCAACAAACAAATGTAGGATACTTAGGCGTCTTTGGAAAAGCTCCGTACTTAGAAGTCTTTGGAAGAGCTTCAGGAAGACTTTAGAAGTGCTTCAAGAGAATCCCAATACTCAAAGGACTTGAGTAATGTCTTTATAGGCACCAACATTTGATGTTCAATACCTAGGTAAATCGTATAAGGAATAGAATTCAACCAAGATAGATACATAGATATCTTAAGGAATGAAAATTATTAAGACTTTGAAAGTGCTTAAAGAACATACGACTTACACTTTAGCTACGACGAATTAAAAATTCCCAAGTATGGTTTGAGGCTATCAGAAACATAAGTATGGTTCGAGGCCATACAAAATGTTTGAGGCCATTTTATCCGAAATATCTTCATCTTAAAGAATCAAATCTATGATTTGGTTGATTTACATAAAGGGTTCACTCCCATTAGTTGCAAACATGTTTTCTAAACATAGAACGTTGATTTGCATAAAGGGTTCACTCCCATTAGTTGCAAACATGATTTCTAAACATACAACGTTGATTTGCATAAGGGGTTCACTCCCATGGGTTGCAAAAATGTTTTCAAAATATACAAAGATGATATTATATACACATACAAAAGAGAAGCTAGATTGGTGGTTAAAGATTGTAAACAACTTCACGGCGTTGATAATGTTGAAATGTTTTTCACCAAGTCGGAATGCTTGAACTAATTTGGATAAATCTAGCAATCATTGCGTATGGCAATATGTCAATTGGAAAACGAAACACCTTACTCAATTGGACTTGTAGAAAGGAATTGGGTACATCACAAAATGTAAAAGTTTTGGATGCTAGATAAAAGATCAAGCTTAAGAAATCTATTCGTAGATTAAAGCATGCAAGTGGGAATTGGACCATATTTGTCTAAAAGGCTATTGAGCAATCATAGCTTTATGAAAATATGGATCATCTTATAGATGAGGAGTTTAGTGGGAGCTAAGTCAAGTTCATTGGTTCTATATATATATGAGATACAAATCTCTCTATTGAAAATGACATTCAAATTCTAAATGGTTAGATTTGAAAGTATTTGTCAATATTAGAACCATGGCGAAACTTAGAACATACTGGGTTAAAGATCTATTGGATAGGATCTAAAGCGTTGTTTGGATTCTGTAAAAGTATTTACTAAATCAAACACAATGGAGAGACTCAAAAGAGACTCTCAACCCATATGAGTAAGCCTAAGTTATGAATGCTTTAATTAAATATAAAGCTAGGCTGTTATCACTAGAGTTAAGCATGAAGGACCTTGATGAGGTGCCTTCATCTTATATCACATGGCAATACCAAGATTTTAGCAAGATTCAGTATCTCTTGAAACAGAATAAAGCTAAAAGTCACACGTATGGATTTTAAAATGTGAATGGTTTTTGCATTACAATCAATCATGTATGATGTGATATATATAGATCGCCAAGATAACTCGTGAACATTGGATCGTGACGAGTTTATACCAATCTCTATTGATCTGAATCAAAGATCATTGGAACATTATCAAGAACATCTAATACATTTGGAGATGTAGGATGAGAACTTGATAAGAGGAAGTGAAGATAACAAAAGTTTTGATTCTACATGCATTTTCCTAAGAAAAAGTTGAATCTTGTGGTTAGGGAAACAACAAACAAACACGGGCAATCAGGCGTCGTGATTAAAAGGTGGTTACATAGGTTCTAAACCATATGTGATGCATGGGAAACTGAATCAATGATTAGTTTCCAAGTTCTCAGTTGAAAGATGTATCTCCCACATCTATGTGAACTGGTTGGAGCATTCCAAAAGGGAAGCATCATTTGAAATTCTACATAATTGAAATGAATTCATTGTTGCCTAAGAAGCAATAAGTGGGAATTGTTTTTAGTGGGAGTTCTTCAATGAACTGAGGTTGATCACAAATCTTCTAACTGGATGATTTTCTATTTTAGATATGATTATCATTCTAAACAGCAACGAAAAACTAGATCATTCTAGAAACATATTCAAAGATCTTTTCATCTTACATCGAAGGGGCTATCGATAGAAAATTAAGATGCTAAGGATAGCAAAGTATGATAAACTAAACATCTTCATTGAATGATACACAACATTCTTATGCAGATATGGAATCAAGTTTGAGTTCCATGAATGTTTTAAGTATTGGGTGAAAGGCCTATATCTGTAAAACATTAAATACTCAGAATATGAATTGTGTGTTGTCTTCACGTCGAATTTGGGGCTGTATTTACAGGGAAGAGTTCGTGGAAAAATAGAATTGTAGAGCTCTAATCCTAGAAGAATTTGGAGAGAACACGTACCCAGGTAATTTCAGCGCCCAGGGCTGGGCGCCGAAGATTTCGGCGCCCAGAGCCAGGCGTTGAAAATAGGGTCTGGGCCGTATTTCCTTGTCAGATTTGGACTCGTGGAATACGGAGTCTTTGAGACTTATCCGAGTCTTTTAGTGCGTATTAACTTTATGACGGAATGCGTCTGGGCCCATTACGAACTCTAGGTTCGTTATGATTTTAATTAATACGTAACTCTTATTTTTGAATTATACTAGGAATAGGATTCCTCTTGCAAATTCTATCTCTTTTTGGATTTATGTTGGAGTGCAACACCTAATTCTGACAGGTTTCTATCTTTTATGTCTTGCCACTTTTAGCAACTACCCGTTACTGCAGTTACTATTTTTAGCAGGTTTCTATAAATAGCAGTTTTGGTCGAAATGAAAAGGGTGATTAAGATTCGTTATTTTACAGGAGATGCGTTGCCAAGTGGAGATTTATGTTCTCATCATCGAACCTTCCCTTTCGAGAATGGGGATAAAAGTAGGTGTCTACAATAACCAACCTAAACTTCCATTAATTAACCTACATTGGTGCCCAGTAATACAAGGATCGATTGCTACAAGGGACATAAGTACCCAGAAATTAGCTAAGTAAAAGCAACAAAGGAGAGCAGACTTGAAAATCTTAAACTGAAAAGTACAGGAATAAAAATACAAGGCAAATTACTGAGAGAAAGAAAGCTGCAAGGATTCAATAAACATAATCCTTATGAGAGGAAAATGCAAATTGATAGGAGTCAAAAGTAGCTGGCAGCTACAAAAGTCTGCGCAAGAGAACCAGAAAGCAGAGAAGGAGACAAAAAGCCAATGTTGCAAGGACTTCATAACTTAAGTAGCAGGAGAAGAGGGGCGAGAGAGACTAGATAAATCTCTCTTCCTCCTCGTCTTAAGGTCCAACAGCCTTGGAGGCGTTCCAGGATTGAGAAAATCATCATGATTCTCCCAATCATCCATTTCATCATCATCAATCATATTGAAAGGCACATCATGCCTCTCATGAGGTAAACAAAAGTCACCAGATGGAAGACCCCCATCAGGAACATCCACATCAGAAGGGGGGTCCACAGTGTCAATGTCATTAATTATGCCATGCAGCTCAGACACAAGACCAGGGGGTTTGAGAGTGAAAGTTTCCCCCATGGGAACTTGAAAATCAGCCAATTTCTTAAAGGGATTAGCAACTTTAATTGTGAAGGAAATATGTCCTTCACCCAAGGTGCATTAAGTCTAATACCAAGGTTCAGATTAATTGCGAACAATTAATTCAGTGAGATCAAGTGATCGGAACAACTAGCTGGAGCAATGCTTCCGATCAGTGAGTTCTAATGAATATTAAGCTCACAACTTACTCTTGACTGAACCTACAAGGTCACACCAATGACACGTAACAGATCACCGGATTAAATGAATCGGAATTTCATTTAATAGCTTTTCGGGAATTAGTTTTGGAAAACGTATTATACGATACGTACGACCTTGCATCGGAATCGTATATCGTATCGCGAATGTTCGTAAGCTAGTCAAAACGAATAAATCGTATAGTATGACGGTGATTCGTCGTATACGAAACGATAAATAATATCCGGAACGATATTAAGTCGCAAATACGAAGAGCAGCCCACGAGCCGAATGCGCGAGGCATTCAAGGCCCATTGGCGCTCGGCACGCAAGCAACGCAAGCACAGCAGCGCTGGCCCATAGCCGAGCAGCTTCGTGTGCGCGCGCGGGCCAAGGCAACAACACAACAGCAGCAACGCGGGGCCCACGGACCAGCTGGCTGCGTGCTCGTGTGTGTGTGTCGCATGGGCTTGCTGGCCGGTCGTGGCCCTTGTGGCTTGGCCGTTTAGTAAGGTTATTCTAATAACCTACTAACCCAAGTTTTCCTAACACAATTCAATAATACTCAAACCCTAGAGACTCAGAGAACCCTAATTCTCTCTGTGCCTCCAAAGTGAGTTCTTCACAAAAGCAAACACTCTTGATCGATTGTCTAAGCTACGATTATCAAGACAGATTTGGTCGTGTCGGTGAACCAAGTAGAGGAACGACAAATGGACTTCTAATTTCGTGTTCGTTGACAGATTATTGAGGAATACACGCTTCAAACGTAAGTATGCTTAATCTGTGCTTTATACATGCTTCCTGGCTTTGGGGAGTGTTTCCGCACATGTTATTATGTTTAAATGTATTCCCCTACAGTGGTATCAGAGACTTATGTATTCAAAGCATAATTTAGCATGTTTTATTTGTTTTTGCTGCTATCGAAATTTTGGAATTTTTGGTGATTTTTTCGGATTTTTTTATTGGATTATTGGATTAATCGCATAAGCTGTTCCGAAATCAAAAAGATTAGTTTTTTCGACTTTTCAAACCCTCATCTGATTGAAAACTATTTTCTAAGATCAACTCATGATAACGGAATTGCAAAAACAGGCTTCGAAGTGTCGTTTTTCGGGCGTTTTTGTTAATTTTTTAATAAAAATTAAAAGTGTCGGAAAGTGATTCAATTAAAAGGTCGACCTAAACTACTCGGAATCGCTTGAAATTTTGACACGATGTAACAGGGTATATTCTTGATCTATGGTAAAATTTCAGATTTTTCCGATAAGTATAAACCCTAATTTTGCTTTCCCCAAATTCGTAAAATTTAGATCCTTAATTGATTTTTTAAATAATTTAGGTCTAATAATTCGGTTAATTGGGAAAGGGAATATAATTTAATGGGTCAGTGGCTAATTTTAAAAATTATTGGATTAAAATTTTGAATGGTTTCGTTAATTTTAATCGCAATTAAACCTAATTATTAAAATCTGAAATTTAAATGTTAAAGAACGATTTAAAGTTTTGGATTTTATTATTTAAAAGTTCAAATTTTTAGTTGATTCGTTCGTTCTTAAAATTTGAATAATGTTGGCCTTGATTTAATATTTTACGAAATTGGATTGTTGTTAAGTTTATTAAATCGTAAAAACCGTTGTTTTTCGAAAATAAAAATCGTAACTTTTTTATGAAAAATAACATTAATGTAAAGTTAGTGAAATTATGATTTTTTTAATTAAGTTGGTCCGTAGGCACGAACCAAAGGCACGAACACAAGGGTAGGGTGGACGTATGGCTCGACGAGCCATGCGGGCTGCCATGCCTGTGCCGAGCCGCAGCGACGCGGGCAGCAACAAGCGAGTTGCGTGCCGCGCGCACGCTGGGCGAGGAAAGGGCAAGCAAGGCAGCACCTTGACTTGCGGGTGCTGCAACGAAGCAAGGCACGAGGCCTGCGACGTGCAGCGCTGCGATGAGCACGACGAGAGCGCAGGGCAGCGACGAGCTATGGGCACGCGCACGCACAGGCTGCGGGGTATGCGAGCTTGCTCATGTGCCTCGTAGGCCACACAGGCGCAACAATGGGCTGGGCACAAGCCTAGCCCAACCATGCACTTGGACTTTTTCCTTGAAAATTGTTTATTTCATTGGGCTTAACATGTTTGCATTAATTTGGGCTGACGAGATATTTAATAAAATATTTTATTTGTTTGGGCCGGGCCGCGAGTTTTAATTTAATATTTTATAATTAATTATCCGGAATAATTATTGGTTTGAGTGGGAGCCACTAAATGAAATTAAAATGATATAATTATTTTTAATTATTTTCGTAGGTCGCATTATTTTAATTAAATTCAATTTTAAATAGAATAAAGTCTAAGGATTAATAATTTGGAAATTGATTAATCTTTTAGGACGCCTTTATGTGAACGTGAATTTTAATTAATTCACGTAAATACTTGCATAATTATATGGGCCATTTGTTTTAGCATACGAATGGGTGAATGCATAGAATGTATATTTTATGTAATGCAGGTACTTTAAGTGACTAGTATGACCAATTTAGGATAGTTAAATACGGTCTACGAAACGTTCTATCTTTGAATGTAAAGTTTTAAATATGGTCTGCGTACCATGGAAATTTTGATGTAATTTTATTATTTTCAAGTATTTCTAAGTTTAGAACTTTAAGTTAGCATTTGAACCAAGATTCAAGACGATGCCAAGCTAACAAGATGGTGATGAAGATTGGATGCTTCAAGACAAGATGTTTTGGGCCATACTAGTTCACCAATTATTTATTCATTTTGATATGCATTATGCTTGAATGTATGAATGTATACTTTGCATCAATAGGTTGTTTCGTATGACTCGATTAGATTAAGTTCACTAAATAATCGAACCAACATAGAAACCACTAGGTCCAAAGTAATATTGAGTTCAAAAGTTGCCTTCCAAATCAAGCACTTACAAAAATCTAGGGATCTAAGATAGTAGGTTTCCGCCAAAGCGAGGTGCTATTTTAGTTGACCTAGGTGGTAAGGCGTCCCAAAGGAGCACGTTGATTGTGATTTCAACTCAAACAACAATGGGATTATGTTGTGGCAATGGGATAAATTATGGTATTAATTTATTAACCAAGAGTAATTTGGAGATTACTAGCAATAGGTTTTGCTTACCTAGAATCTTAAACTACTTAAGACATGCCAAAGCTGCTTAAGGATTTAGGACTTTTAGGTTCTTGGAATCGTTTCATTCATTTTGGACCATGTTTTTGCTTTTGAATGAATGAAATGTTTAATAGCTTTAATGATTGCGTGAATGCTTTTATTTCAAGTTATTAAAGTATGATAAATTTTTTCTTTGCTAGTTCATTTTGTAGAATCGTAAATCTTCAACTTTATTGCGTTCGGACAATAGAACTGCGATATTTCCTCCTTCGATTGGTAACTAATTTTGAGAGCGATTCTCAAAGAAAAGGAGAGTGAGAGCGTATCTTGAATGCTACTTTCTTATAGTGATCTTCATGGTTGTTTTCAAAATAAAATTTGAATGGTAGACCAATTGGACCTCATATATTCAGAATACTGGGTAGTTTTGGAATAATGAAGTATTGACTTAAAGACTCATGTATAACCAATGGTTAACAACCAATTTTCTTTTGATTCGATAATGAACTAGACTCATTGGATGCTGTCATTCAAAGTGAATAAAAGAAAGGGACTTTGTAAGCATAACAAAGTAAGAAGATCGAGCAAAGAGTAAAATCTTTAGAACAATAAGAAAACATGCTAGATAGGATAGGAAAAGGAACAAAAGAAATGAATTCAAGATTCAATTTCTACCTTGAAGTTTATGTTAAATACAGACGACTTAGCAAATAAACTCCTATGGTATTAGATTACCGCTTGAGGTTCTAACTCTAGTTAAGAACTCAAATTCCGAGGCTAAGTCTGGTTGTTGGCCTACAAGTGGGAAATGAAGCAAAGTTGTGCTACATTAATTGTAGGGTCATCATGTTCGTTTTGAAGTCCTTCTAAAGGCTGGAACTTAATGGCATTATGTTCTATTAATCATCATAATCAATTTCTGTTCGGACAACGGAAAGACTCACATTCAAAGTAAACACAAACATTTGTTGAGTGTTTATTTGAATGAAATGGTCATTTAAGGGTTGAGTCATATGATTGATTAATAAACAAATGAATCTCTTCACACTCAAACTTCAGAAGGTACAAATCAAACATTTTGATTTGTGTTCCACATATCTTTGGCAATGTCATACGACCATATCAACAAGACAACATTCTAAGATTCCATGGCATAGATTTCTGAAAGTTGGTTAATTTAAGACGCGTGGGTCTTACTTGTTGAACATGACATACAAATGGACTATTGTTAGAAGTTTATAGACAATAAAGTTCATGGGCCAAAGATGGATTTTATGACTTGCCTATTTCACAAGAATTTGAGAAAATATGGTTATATTTACTCAACGTGAAATATGTGAAATGCTTTAATGCGATTCACAAAAGGGTATAAAATCAACTTGGCAAGAATTTTGGAACATCTAGACTGGATCAAGGTGATGTTTGCATGAGCCAAGAAAGATTATCTAGATTGTTTATATGGCATTATAACAATCGAAGCTGCACAAGAATATGGTATGTCCAAATGGAGAAATCGGAATCTATTCGATTAACGATAATCACGACTATTTTCCTATATAGTTTCTAAATGATACTCTCAAATGACTATCACACTAAACAAGGTTGTCAAAGCTAAGGATAAGATGTCATAAGGATTGAAATTTGGTTCAGTACATATATATCTAGGGTTGTCAAACCCAGTGGGAGTTAGTGTTTACGTCAAACAAACTCAAGAATAGATATATGTTTCTTTATGAGCGACTCACAGAAACAAAAGGTATTGATTCTACCACAAATCTGAGAACATATGGTTGTTGCTTAAGATAATGTCTTTTAGGAAACCATCATATTTCCAAAAAGGCAAGTGGGAGAAAAATGACCTCGAATGAACTTCGAGTCAAGCAACAAACAAATGTAGGATACTTAGGAGTCTTTGGAAAAGCTCTGTACTTAGAAGTCTTTGGAAGAGCTTCAGGAAGACTTTAGAAGTGCTTCAAGAGAATCCCAATACTCAAAGGACTTGAGTAATGTCTTTATAGGCACCAACATTTGATGTTCAATACCTAGGTAAATCGTATAAGGAATAGAATTCAACCAAGATAGATACATAGATATCTTGAGGAATGAAAACTATTAAGACTTTTAAAGTGCTTCAAGAACATACGACTTACACTTTAGCTACGACGAATTAAAAATTCCCAAGTATGGTTTGAGGCCATCAGAAACATAAGTATGGTTCGAGGCCATACAAATGTTTGAGGCCATTTTATCCGAAATATCTTCATCTTAAAGAATCAAATCTATGATTTGGTTGATTTGCATAAAGGGTTCACTCCCATTAGTTGCAAACATGTTTTCTAAACATAGAACGTTGATTTGCATAAAGGGTTCACTCCCATTAGTTGCAAACATGATTTCTAAACATACAATGTTGATTTGCATAAGGGGTTCACTCCCATTGGTTGCAAAAATGTTTTCAAAACATACAAAGATGATATTGTATACACATACAAAAGAGAAGCTAGATTGGTGGTTAAATATTGTAAACAACTTCACGGCGTTCATAATGTTGAAATCTTTTTCACCAAGTTGGAATGCTTGAACTATTTTGGATAAATCTAGCAATCATTGCGTATGGCAATATGTCAATTGGAAAACGAAACACCTTACTCAATTGGACTTGTAGAAAGGAATTGTATACATCACAAAATGTAAAAGTTTTGGATGCTAGATAAAAGATCAAGCTTAAGAAATCTATTCGTAGATTAAAGCATGCAAGTGGGAATTGGACCATATTTGTCTAAAAGGCTATTGAGCAATCATAGCTTTATGAAAATAAGGATCATCTTATAGATGAAGAGTTTAGTGGGAGCTAAGTCAAGTTCATTGGTTCTATATATGAGATACAAATCTCTCTATTGAAAATGACATTCAAATTCTAAATGGTTAGATTTGAAAGTATTTGTCAATATTAGAACCATGGCGAAACTTAGAACATACGGGGTTAAAGATCTATTGGATAGGATCTAAAGCATTGTTCGGATTCTGTAAAAGTATTTACTAAATCTAACACAATGGAGAGACTCAAAAGAGACTCTCAACCCATATAAGTAAGTCTAAGTTATGAATGCTTTAACTAAGTATAAAGCTAGGCTGTTATCACTAGAGTTAAGCATGAAGGACCTTGAAGAGGTGCCTTCACCTTATATCACATGGCAATACCAAGATTTTAGCAAGATTCAGTATCTCTTGAAACAGAATAAAGCTAAAAGTCACACGAATGGATTTTAAAATGTGAATGGTTTTTGCATTACAATCAATCATGTATGATGTGATATATATAGATCGCCAAGATAACTCGTGAACATTGGATCGTGACGAGTTTATACCAATCTCTATTGATCTGGATCAAAGATCATTGGAACAGTATCAAGAACATCCAACACATTTGGAGATGTAGGATGAGCACTTGATAAGAGGAAGTGAAGATAACTAAAGTTTTGATGCTACATGCATTTTCCTAAGCAAAAGTTGAATCTTGTTGTTAGGGAAACAACAAACAAACACGGGCAATCAGGCGTCGTGATTAAAAGGTGGTTACATAGGTTCTAAACCATATGTGATGCATGGGAAACTGAATAAATGATTAGTTTCCAAGTTCTCAGTTGAAAGATGTATCTCCCACATCTATGTGAACTGGTTGGAGCATTCCGAAAGGGAAGCATCATTTGAAATTCTACATAATTGAAATGAATTCATTGTTGCCTAAGAAGCAATAAGAGGGAATTGTTTTTAGTGGGAGTTCTTCAATGAACTCAGGTTGATCACAAGTCTTCTAACTGGATGATTTTCTATTTTAGATATGATTATCATTCTAAACAGCAACGAAAAACTAGATCATTCTAGAAACATATTCAAAGATCTTTTCATCTTACATCGAAAGGCTTTTGATAGAAAATTAAGATGCTAAGGATAGCAAAGTATGATAAACTAAACCTCTTCATTGAATGATACACAACATTCTTATACAGATATGGAATCAAGTTTGAGTTCCATGAATGTTTTAAGTATTGGGTAAAAGACCTATATCTGTAAAACATTAAATGCTTGATTTTGGGTTAGAGGCCCACAAATTGGTAAGCATTTGGTTTAAACATTTATCATTTATGAAATTATATTTCATATTCATTTAATTTTGGTTTAGAATTAAATGATAAGTCCATGTGATTCAAAACGTTCAAATGGGATGTCAAGATGGATTCTTCGACAAAGAAACACCCATAAGTGAATTTAAATATTGAAATCATAAAAAGATCCCTAATCCAGATCATTGAAAGGTGGACGACCAATGACTAATGAAGATTAGATTGCAAGTAGATTTTTTAGTTCTGTTTCTTGAACTAGAGTCACTGGATGTTAGAATCTTTTGCATAGATACTTATTGGAACTTGTATCGGATTGACCATGAGAACACTTTAAGAGATTAAATTCATGTCATAGGTAGTTCTCATTAATGGTGATTAGAAACTGTTCCTCAGAACATGAGCGATTATGTCTGCTCGTTTGAGAATTAGTTCGCTTTGATGCTAGCTAAACGTCACACCGTAAAAGGAGGCTATAAAAGCAGTTATTGGGCGTACTATGAATCAAAGTGAGTGTTCATAGATTGCAATAATTGATTGTCCTCCTATATTTGATAGTATATGGTGTGTTGTATAACAAGGCCTCTCGGAGAGTTAGACACTATAAAATGCATGGCCGTGCTCAGAATGGTTAAGGCTTATCCTTGTGTAAAAGTTTAACAGTTGAGCTCTGTAATCCGAGAAACACTTCTGGACCTAATAAGGATGGCTTGGATCTTACCTTATGTTCAGTAAGTAACACTAAGTGACAAAGGAATGTGAATGCACACTTGTCTGAATGACAAGTGGGAGACTGAAGGAAATATGTCCTTCACCCAAGGTGCATTAAGTCTAATACCAAGGTTCAGATTAATTGCGAACAATTAATTCAGTCAGATCAAGTGATCGGAACAGCTAGCTGGAGCAATGCTTACGATCAGTGAGTTCTAATGAATATCAAGCTCACAACTTACTGTTGACTGAACCTACAAGGTCACACCAATGACACGTAACAGATCACCGGATTAAATGAATCGGAAATTCATTTAATAGCTTTTCGGGAATTAGTTTTGGAAAACGTATTATACGATACGACCTTGCATCGGAATCGTATATCGTATCGCGAATATTCGTAAGCTAGGCGAAATGAATAAATCGTATCGTACGACGGTGATTCGTCGTATACGAAACGATAAATAATATCCGGAACAATATTAAGTCGCGAATACGAAGAGCAGCCCACGAGCCGAATGCGCGAGGAACTCAAGGCCCATGGGCGCTCGGCACACAAGCAACACAAGCACAGCAGCGCTGGCCCATGGCCGAGCAGCTGCGTGTGCGCGCGCGGGCCAAGGCAAGAACACAGCAGCAGCAGCGCGCGGCCCACGGCCCAGCTGGCTGCGTGCTCGTGTGTGTCTGTCACATGGGCTTGCTGGCCGGTCGTGGCCCTTGTGGCTTGGTCGGTTAGTAAGGTTATTATAATAACCTACTAACCCAAGTTTTCCTAACACAATTCAATCATACTCAAACCCTAAAGACTCAGAGAACCCTAAATCTCTCTGTGCCTCCAAAGTGAGTTCTTCCCAAAAGCAAACACTCTTGATCGATTGTCTAAGCTACGATTATCAAGACGGATCAGGTCGTGCCGGTGAACCAAGTAGAGGAACGACAAGTGGAGTTCTAAGTTCGTGTTCGTTGACAGATTATTGAGGAATACACGCTTCAAACGTAAGTATGCTTAATCTGTGCTTTATACATGGTTCTTGGCTTTGGGGATTGTTTCCGCACATGTTATTATGTTTAACTTGATTCCCCTACAAATTGGATCACCAGCAATGACCAGAGCCTTATCAGGAGAACCATTCTTGACAGTCACTAGAGGCACAAAGGGATGATAACTAGCACGATTCCCCCTAACAAAAATTCTAGGTTTAGCTCTTCTTTTAGGAAGGACAATACACCATTCAGAAGTGGTAGCCTTATCAGGGTGGGTAGGGGCAGTGAGGGAAGAAAAATCAAGTTTAGCAACCACTAATTCGAGGCAAGGTGGTGGGTTTTTAGGACACGAGTTCATAGTGTGTTTGGAATCACCACAATAAGGGCATACCTCCCAAACTCCCTCATAAGACAGAAGGAATTCTTGAGAGTGAATGCCAAAATTCAGAGTAATGGATCTCGAAACAAGTTTGGTAATATTAAGATTAAGACAGACATGGGAAAATTGGCCTTTTTCTACATTTTGTTGAGTAAAACGATCAAGCCTGATAGGGTGACTCACACAAGAGACAATCATAGTTAAGTACCTCCAATCCCAATATACAGTAGGCAAGATAGGTATTTTAACCCATTGATACACATTAGTGATACGACATAATTGAGCACTAAAACCAGCATACCAAGGAACAAGCACGAAGTCCAGGCCTTGAATAAACCAGGGCCTACTAGACCAGACATCAAACTTAGTGAGAGGATTATCAAATTGAATCAGAAACGAACCATTACCCAAATACCTGAAATGAATCTCACCCTTGGTGTTGTTCCACTCAAGATAGCAGCTTGAGGTATGAATTCTCCCCAAGCTTTCTCAAAAAGGCAAGACATTTCCATAAGGGCAACCTCATCATCAGTAAGACGAGGGGCATTAAGAGAAATCATAGCGAGAGATTCACTATGAACCTCTGCAGGGAAAAAGTGTGAAGGGTTCAGAGGTGGGGTATGGGGAGCATCAATATAACTGTGACTTCGCACAGATTCTAAGTCAGAGTGGGAGATGGGATTGGGGATGGTATTAACTGAACTACCAAGAAGACAGGCAAATTGAGGTTGAGTGAGGCATAGTTGGAGCATGCAAGAATATCAGACATGAAGAAGACAATCAAATAAGGTTGTTTGCTTTGCAAATTCAGAGTGAAGGAGAAGGTAAGAGTGAAGGTGTGATCACAAGACTGCAAATGGGGGGGGGCATATTTATAGTAACCACTGTTCAAAAAAAGGGGGGGAGGGGGGACTTAACAGCCAGAATTAGAATGGGAAAATAAATTACTACAGTAATAAACACACAGATAAGCATGCTTAGTGCTAAAACATGGGAAAAATACACAAATTTAATGATAAGGTCGAAGAAAAAATCCAAATTAGAAAATAAACACGAGATAATTAAGGATCTAGGGGTAAAACGGGCAAACACACATGGATTAAGAAAAACGTGGGCAACAAGGTTTAATAACCAGTAATTAAAAAACCAGAAAATCAAATTATCAGCATCTTGAAGGATACAATTAAGGTAGGGAAACACCAGATCAGAAGAGATAAAACGAATATGACAATTTCCAAGATAATTATGAGCAAAAAATAAACACTTCCTTGAGAGAATCTAAGAAATAGAACAACTCCAACAAGCAAGTTCCGCCGAACTCAAACACCAAGAAAACCCAGGTCTTATATTGGACAAAAAGAAGCAGCAAGGTTTCCAAAATAAAAATAAATCCACAAAAGGTGGATAACCATCATTATTACGAAAAACGAACCCAAGACAAACCCGAAACGCAGAGATCTTGGCCTTTGAATCGAGATCCAAGGGATGAGAAAAAAAGGATCGAATAAATCCCTACATTAACCTTGATTAATAAAGAATTAATGTAGGATATAGGGTAATAATTACTCTTAGAAGTAAACAAGCTTGTCTGAATTTGGATGTGGAGAGAAAATCTCACAAAATCAAGGTTCACCCATGAAGGCGAATGGATGGTGAAGGAGGAAGAAGAAGCGAAGAAGAGTAGGCTAGGGTTTCTTTTAGGCTTTAGAATCTCATAGTTCTTTTTCTTTCTTTCTTTTCTTTCTTTCTTTTCTTTCTCTCTCTAAGTTTCTTTCTCTATGTCATTTTGTTTTGCTAATATATACTACGTATAAAATGTTGTTTGATTAATATTCATGTATATTTTTAAAATATCAATCATTTTTAAGTTACTTAAATAGATGATTTAATAAGTTAAAGGTTCGAACAGTACGTAGTTGAAAAAGTTAAATTTTTGCAATTTTGAGAAGAAAAAAAATTAAAAGAATTTTAGGGTTGTTTGGTTTTTAGAAATTCTGAAGAAAAAAAAAGATTTTACTAACTACAAAAACCTCTTGGGGGACGACGGATTAATTTATGAAAAAGCTATTGTAGGAGACTATGAGTTTTTTTAGAAGAGAGGTATATGAATGTAAAAGGTTTTGTACGCACAATAAATTTATTGTATAGCGAGATAATTTTTACTCATTTTTTATTATTATTTTAATTTTTACCCACTTTTTGTAAGTTTTAATATATTTTTTTAACTACTATATTTTGGGAAAAATATTTGGTGGATATAAATTTCAAAGGGTTAAACAATTACCTTTATACGTTGCTAGATTTAGGCCCGTGCAATACACGGGTTAATTTATATTATGTTGTATTATTTGATTCTTCACCATTTTTCTCCGTTCATCACCAGACTATAACCATCTACTTTTGCAATCAAAATTTTAATTGTTTGAGTGTTCTTTTATTGGAGTAAATGTATCATGTCAATGACTTTATATAGGAATCAAGTTTGACATAAAATATGAAGTTCTGTTAATATATATCGGATTGTATCTTTTGAATAAATGATAAAAAAAAAAAACTTATCAGATTATATCTTATAAATACTCACTTTAATATTATCTTTTCAAAACTCACTTTTCCTTATCTTAAATATATTTTATAATTTTGAAATCATAATATTTAATTATAATTAGTGATTGGAAAATCGTATTTGAAAGCTATCAAATTTTTATCATGCGTGGTTTTCAATGCATTACTTTAACCATTTAATATACTTAATTACGTATTTGATATTTGAAAAATTTACATCGAATTAAATGAAATCCCATGAGCTAATTCGTTTTCTAATATATAAAGTACTAACTATGGTCAAAAATTTTAATCAACCAAATACTACGTAGAAAATAATTGACAGGTTGTACTATTAATTACTCCAGATTCATAAAGTTTATCTATTGATTTGTTTTATATCATAAAACAAATCCCTCTAACTTTCACCAATTTATAAAAAAAAAACATAAGCATAGTGAATCAACATAAGGAAACAGACAACTTTCTAGCAAAGTTAATTACAAACAATTCGAAATATACCACAAATGATATAAAAATATACTCATGTCTTACCTATGTTGGATAATTAACGTCAATCCTCTTAATAAAATATGTTGAATAATGATAGAACAAAAAAAAAAAACCATGGTAAAGCTATTAGTATAAAAGTGCATTAAAATTTAACGATATAACAACAAAACCCATTTGGAAAGCTTAGTACCTGAAGATTAGTGCCCTAAGAGGCTAAGATGACTTGGTAGTAAGATTTTGATGATAATGGATGCTACTGTAAATATCCATGTTGTAGACATCTTTAGTATGACCGCGACAACGAAACATTGGCTTATCGAACCCTAATAATCTCAAGGTTAGGCAAGCTTAATAAAATTTTGAAATAATGTACTACAATTTATACTTCTTTGTCTTGTTTTAGCCGAAAATTTCTTTTAAAAGAAAAACTTTATCATTATTCAATGTTTATCTTATGGTTAATATAATCTCTGTTTTTATGGTAAAAAATCAATGTTTATTTTTTGGTTTAATATTTTACCTTAATTTTTTTTTATCTTTTATATTATATTAAAATAAAATTATTATTAATTATGTGACTGTATGATCCTATGTAGGCGCTCTAAATTCTCTTGAGAAAACTCCCCTTTATATATAATATATATTGGTAATTTTGAAGGAATATTTTTTATTAAAATGAAAAAAATTATCACTAAAAACTAGATCACTTTTATATACGTCGGAATAAGTTTTAAGCACTTTAAGTTAATTTTTACTCCGATATACAATATTTTATTTTTAAAATCAGGTAATTAAATCCTTTATCGGATTAATGTATTGGGTTTACTATTAGAAGAATTAGAAGGAGAAAAACAAATTAAAGAAGTTAATGGCTTTAAATTGTGAAAGAAAGGAAAGCGGTAGCTTCCTTGTGTTTGGGCGCTCAAATTGATCATGTGGGCCCAAGCAGCACGAAGCCCAAGGCACAAAGGGAAGGAAGAAATTCTGAAATGGAGTCAACTCATTTCTGTTTTATGCGCCCGCATGGGCTTTGGCGTGCAATTTCCAAAATGTCCTACCTCCTTGGTGCGCAAATTTTTGGCTGTACCCGGGTGCAGTCAGAGTTGGCTGTATCCCAATCCAAAACGAACATTTACTATTTCGAAAATGAATATTTATTTATTTATTTGGAAATGAACATTTACCATTTCGGAAATGAACAATTATTTATATATTTGAAAATGAACATTTATCTACTCATTCGAATATGAAAGTTTATCTAATTATTTGGCAATCCTCATTTATTAAACCAATTTATAAATGAATATTTATCTACTGATTGTGAAATGAGTAGTTACTAATTTTAAAATGAACTTAGTTATTGCATTACTATGTTATTACTTTGAACATATATTTACATATATTGAGCAATTAAAAATGTCAAATAACGTATTTTGCCAAAAAATTAAACATTTGAGGCATTGCCTATGTAAGTTTGTACTTGAATTACAATATATTGGTAGAAATCATCAACTTATTTTTCTATATCTTCAATCTTGAATCTTGCTTTTGATTTAGTTCTTATACTTTTGAATGTGTGTATGAAGTGTGATATGAACACAATATTTGACTTTCAAGATTTCAATTTCCTTATCGTTGTAGGTTGAAATTGAAAATAGTAAGTAATTTATATGATGATCACAACTAATTTAAAAATGAACATTTACTGTTTTGAAAATGATGAGCATGCAGAGAAAACAAATAGGTTAAAACGATATATGGGTTTATAAGATGCTCAGTAATAGAACAAGAAAGAACAAAGAATACAAAATGTATGAACAAATTAAATAAAAAGTATGAACAATTTCATTATGAAAATTAACCAGATGATTATTATGAACAAACAAATAAACAAGAAAGAACAAACAATTCAACAAAAAAGAATAAACAATATAAAAAAACATAATATTCCAGAAGAAAGAACAAAAAATGCAACAATTATGAACAATTTTATGATGAATTTAAAAAAACAACATGAAAGAACAAACAGTACAACAACAAAACACAAACAATACAAAAAGAAAGAACAAACAATACAGACGCTTGTAAAAACATAAAAGATCAATGAAGAACTTAATTTAATTATTAACATTAATTAATCAGGTGATTATTATGAAAAAACAAATAAACAAGAAAGAAAAAATAATTCAACAAAAAAAGAACAAACAATATAAAAAAGAACATAAAATTCCATAAGGAACAAGAAACAATACAACAATTATGAACAATTTTATGATGAACTTAAAAAATAACATAAAAGAACAAACAGTACAACTAGAATGAACAAAAAATACATGCGCGTCATTTTTTGGCGGGGGTACAGCCAGAGCTGGCTGTACCCGGTTACAGCAGTTAGGGGTTATCCTTGGTGCGCCCGCACAATCCTACATGAGTGTTTTTTGTTTGGGCTACATGACCTATATTGGTCCATATCTTTAACTTATTTCTTTATACTAATATAAATCTAATTAAATGTATTTTCTGAACGGTAGTGAAATAAATACAAAAATATAAGAGAGTTAGAAAAAGATAGAGTAGATATAAAGTCATTCTCACACCATTTCTAGTTGTAATACCTTCTCATAGATTGAAATGATTAATACAAGAATTAATTCCCCTCCACAATGGTGGTTGTAACTCATTTTGGATGGGTGAACCCCTATAAATGTTGGTGTTCTTATTTTGGTACTTACTTTTCTTCAAATTTACATTTCCGTCTTTTTCTTTCTTTAATTTGAAGACCCATTTTCTTCTGATAGGCGTAAACCCATCCGGCAAATCGACCAAATTCCATACTAGATTTTCAGACATGGAGTCTATTTCAGATTTCATGGCCTATAACCATATTGCGGAGTTTGGGCTCATCATAACTTGTTTGTAGGACATAGGTCCATCACTATCCAAATGAGAACTTCCAAGTTTTCAGTCATGAGGACACCAATCCATCTATCCAGCTGAACCTTAGTTCTATGTGATCTACGAGGGGCAACAACGTCCCGAGGAACTACTTTCACTGGCTCCTCCAAAGGCCTTGGGAGGTTTTTCATCATGAACTGCTTCAATTCTAAAGAGTTCTCGATTCATTGTTCGTCTCGAATCTCTTCGAGGTATATTATTCTCCCAATTGTCAATTTAGAAATGTGATTTCTTTCCAAAATGATATCGTCAGGAGCAACGAATACTTTGTTCTTTGACTTGTTGTAAAAGTAATTCCCATTAGTTTCTTTTGGATATCCAACAAATAAATATTTGTCAGACTTTAGTGCTAGTTTGTCAGAAATTTAATCGCTTCACATATGCTTCGCAACCCTAAATCTTGACAAAGACAACTTTGGCAGCTTCTTAGTCCATAATTCATATGGAATCTTTTCAACAGCTTTCGACGGAGTACAATTCAGCGTGAGTTCTGCTGTTTGCAACGCATGTCCCCAAAATTGTAAAGGAAATTCGGCTTAACCCATCATTGACCTGATCATATCTAGTAAGGTCCTGTTTCACCGTCCCGATACTCCATTCCATTGAGGTGTCCCCGGAGCAGTCAATTCAGAAAGAATACCACATTCTTTCATATGGTCATCAAACTCGTGGCAAAGTTTTTCACCTCCTCGATCTGATCCTATAGATTTGATTTTCTTGCCAAGTTGATTCTATACTTCATTATGAAATTCTCAAAATTTCTCAAACGATTCAGACTTATGTTTCATTAAGTAGATATAGCTCTATCTACTGAAATCGTCCGTAAACGTTATGAACTAATTGAAATCACCTCTAGCTTTCGAACTCATAGGCCCACATACATCCGTACGTATTAGCCCTAATAGTTTTCTTGCTCTTTCTCCCAACTTTGAGAAAGGTTGCTTTGTATTTTTTCCAATTAAACATGATTCACATTGATCAATCTTCTCTAAGTGGAATGATTCTAGAATTCCCTTCTTTTGAAGTCTTTCCATGCGCCTTATGTTTATATGGCCTAATCGACAATGCCACGAATTTGTGATATATTCGAATTACAGATATATGGTCCTGAAACATGTTCTTCAACTCCAAGATGATCTGATAGGCATCTGAGTTGATGAACGTTTTTTGAAGTTTAGGAGTCATGGATGCAAGCGTCACACATTTGACATCTATGTTGGCCTGGATCCAACGATTAAGGGCATCTTAAGTTACCACTGGCCCGGCTGTTTTCGGTAACTCTTCCTCAAGGACATATTCCTTTTCCTCATGTATCAAAACTATATGCATGTTCCTTTGTCAGTCGAGGAATTTATTGCCATTCAACTTCTCTTTGTCGAGAATAGAATGCAAATTGAATGAGTTGTTACTGTTGGTTGTCATTGATTACTACAGTTGAAAAGAAATTGCAATAAATAACATTCATAATCCCTTAATAACTTTAAATTAAAGGAAACATGCGATCACCAAAGCTATTAATCATTTCATTCATGCAAACAAAAGATGGTCCATAAATGAATGAAACGAATACAAGACCCTAAAAGTCTGTAAGTCTTAAGCATGCTTTGGCTTGTCTTAATCCTTTTAAGATTTTAGGTAAGCAAAACCAATTTCTAGTAATGTCCAAACTACTCTTGGTTAATAAATTAATGCCATAATTTATTCCATTGCTAAAATATATGCCAAAATTGTTTGAGTTATAACCACAATCAACGTGCTCATTTGGGATACCTTACCATCTAGGAATACTAACATAGCACCTCTCTTTGGCAGAAACATACTATCTTAGGTTCGAAGATTTTTGTAAGTGCTTGATTTGGAAAGCAATTATTAAACTCAATATTCTTTGGACCTAATTGTTTCTATGTTGGTTTCATTATTTAGTGAACTAAATCCTTAATCAAAACATACAAACAACATACACATGCATAATATACATACACCAATATATAAAAGCATATGTAAATTTGGTGAACTAGTATGGCCCCAGTTACTTGGTCTTGAAGCATCCAATCTTCAATCTTCACCTTGTTAGCTTGGCACCGTCTTGAAAACCATTCAAAATGCTAACTTAAATTTTTTAAATTAGCTACATAGAATTATTTGAATTAATAATCTAATCATTACAACCAAACTTCATGGTACACAGACCATATTTAAAAACTTTACTTTCAAAGATAAAACGGTACGCATACCGTATTTAAAGATCCTAGTTGGGACATACTAGTCACCTGCACAACCTGCAATACATAATAATATAATATCCATTCATCCATTCGTATCCTAAAACCAATGGCCCAATTAAGCTTACACATAATTACATGATTAATTAAAATCACGTTGATGTAAACACGCTCTAAAATATTAATCAATTCTAAATTATTAATCCTTAATTATATTATATTCAAATAAATATTTAAGTAAAAGGATTTTCCTACGAAAATTAATCAAAATAATATATTTCAATAATTTCATTAAAAGGCTCCCACTTAAACCTAGACGTGCTGATGGCATCTCAGCAGCGAGATGGATCCCTTCGCAAGCTGGCATAATGAAGATTAATGTCGATGCTCATGTTGTTGAGGGTGTAAGTGTGGGACTTGGTGCTGTGATTAGAAACCATGAGGGTAAGGTTATGGTGGCTGGTATGAAGAGGCTTTAGGTAGCATGGAAGGCAGACATGGCTGAGGCCGCTGCTGCGAGGTCTGGGCTCCAGCTTGCTAGGAGAATGGGCTATGAGAAAATATGGCTGGAATGTGACTCCCTTAAGGTAGGCAACTCGATCAACATGGCAAAGAGGGGTGCTGCTCCGATTTATGTCCTCTATGAGGATATTAGTTCTTTACTTTCAAATTTTTTTACGTCTTATGTCGTTTCTCACGTTAAAAGGGCCGGGAATGCTGTTGCTCACCTTGTGGCACGGTGGGATACAAAGGGTAATTCCCAACTTGTGTGTATGGATTTATTCTCCCAAAGTACGTTAACTTTGGCGGAACTTGATTTGCAATAAAATGCAGGCCTAACGTTTCCATAAAAAAAAAAAACAAATACCATATGAACTTTTAATTTTAAATATTTAAACTCACGGCCCGACCCAAGTTAAATAAAATAAAATATAGAAAAAGTCCAATGTTAGCCCCTATGTACAAAAGCAAGCCCAAAATCCAAAAGTTGGGACTTGAATTAAATCCGAAGAAAAAACGCACAAATCAATGGAATATGGCCTTGGCTTGCCCCCAGCCCACCGCTGCCCTCTGCACTAGCACTGCCGCACAAGTCGCATGCACCAAGGCCCATGCCCCACACAATTGTGCACAGGCACGCAACGCGCACCCGTGCACGAGCAAACGCTCGTTGCTGCTTCGCCCAGCGCGCGCTGGCTCGTCAGCTCCCTCCCTGGCCTGCCGCGTCGCTGTGTGGCACGCAACGCCTAGGAACTCGCCCGAAGTCTTCGCCCAACACGCGCTGGCTCGCCAACTCCCTTGCTGGCATGCCGTGTCGCTGTGTGGCACGCAACGCCTAGGAACTCGCCCGAAGTCTTCGCCCAGTGCGCGCTGGCTCGCCAGCTCCCTTGCTGACTTGCCGCGTTGTTGTGTGGCACACATCGCCTAAGAACTCGCTGGTAGTCTTCGCCGAGCGCCCAACGCTCATGTCCCATCGTATGCGCAAGCCATGCACAAAGGCACAACATGCTGGCCTGCCCCTCATCTCGCCTCACAAGCATGCACGCAACAAGGCACGAGGCCCTGCCGCATGCACACACTACGCACATGGACATCAGCGCTCTCCCATGTGCAAGAGATTTCTCGTCCATCGTAAAACAACAATCCAATTTTTCTTTCCGAAATTCGAATTTGCACGCTTTTTTTTTCATAATTTCAACAATTCCAATCGTTCTTAATTCAGAAAAATAATTAAAGTGGGCAATTTTTAAAAATTTAAAACAATCTAATTTATGAAATTTCTAAATCTAGGCTAACGATTATTCAAATTTAACGAACGATTATTATCTACAAAAATTTGAATATTCTAGATAAACCAATCCAAACATTTAAATCGTTATAAACATTTAAATTTCCGATTTTTACCAAATTTGGATTAGGTGATCGATTAAAATTAACGAATGTAATCAAAATTTAAATCCTTGAATCTTTAAATGAGCCATTAAAACATGAAATCATATTTTCCTACCCGCCTTAACCAATTAATAAAATTAATTTTCAATCATGAAAATCATTAATTTAGGGTTTTTGGAATTAGGGTTTATAATTGAAACTTATGAACAAAATAAATTTTAAAACTTCATAATAAGCAGCCCATGCGTCTGGCGCTGCTGCCTGCCATCAGCACCAGTGGCCTCCAGTGGCTCACTGCCCATTTTCGCTCAAACACTCGAGTGGGAGTTTAGCTCGAAAATTCTAAAATTCGAAGGACACTCCCAAATTACGAGAACGAAGGCCGAAGGGAAAACTATTCAAGTACAATGTTCAAATATGATTGTCTTTCAGTCATATCATTGCATATTTTCGAAAACATTTATCTGTGCAAAACGAATTTCTACCTTGCCCAACATGAATGTGTTCTACAGTCGGGCTAGCCTCAGGGGTTACAGAATGGTCATTCTCCATACGGTTCTTGACCAAAGTGTCTGACCATTCCCGCGCCTATCGAACACTAGAGGAAAAATCCTTATAGGTGCCTCATCAAAGGTTCCCCTTATATTACAAGTGCAACCTTTGATGGTTAAAAAAGAAAAACACTCTTCCCTCCATTTTGGAAAAGCGCATCCTAAACAAAAAATTTCACACTAAGCTGCTCCCTCCTCGGTTTCACACCCAGCTGCTCCCTCTTGTCTCCCTCACTTCACTCGATCTCCTGCTTCTCGCTGCTTCTTCCCCACCACCATCCACCCCAAAGCACCGCCATGTTGTGGATGCCATTTCAATCCCCCCGCCTCTCCTGCGCGTTTCTCCCCCTGCTTCTCACTGTCAACTCGCCTACTTCCGGAAGCCGCTACCCCACAACCGCCTCCTCTCCTGGGCAAAGACTCGCGCGTACCGCCACTTTCGCCGGCTCGCCTACCGCTGGACAACGCTAGGTTATTTCTGAATTTTGTTAATTATCACCAATTTTTTTAATTTTGTAAATTATCACCAATTATCACTAGTTCTGCAAATCGATCAGTTCTGCAATTTTGTTAATGTTCCTTTAATTTGTTGCTTTAATCTATAGAAAGTGCAGAACTCTATAAATCCAATTTGATCTGTTGTGGTAGTTGCTACCTTTTTCGTCAACTTTACCTTGCCTCTTCAGGTTTAGTTGCTAAATTATATCCCGCGGTTTCCGTTTTCTTTAACTTGTCCTAAACTAATTTGCTGGCTATTGAAATTACATTTGCAACTTTGTGTGTGTTTTATAAACTGTTTTGTTTTTAGCATGTAAACGCTGGCCTGATTGCAGGTGAAATCACTAGTCAATGACGCAAAGGCTGGGAATCCTTTAAATGTCGCCGGAAATGCTTCTAGTACAAATAATGCTCCTAGCAATTCAATACCATCCATGTTCTCTGCTAGGAGTGCACCTCCACTCTCACCGAGAAGCTCATCAGGTTCACCTCGTGTTATGAAACAGAGGGCAGGTCCTTCTTCCTTATGAAGCCCTCTTAAAGTATTGAGTGAGCCAGTGAAAGAGCTGATACCGCCGGTTTTTTTTATTATCTTCATGTCCATCACATTTTTACTAGCTTAGCTATTATCATTGAAATAGCTTTCCAACATTGTTTCACCTTAGGTGAGAGTCTTTGATGTGATTTCTACGCCATATTGCAGTTCTATTTCCAGAATGGCCGTCCAACACCTAAGGAACTAAAGGAGAGATGTTTGTTTAGAATAAATTATTTTTTTATGGTCATACAGAGGCCATGCCAATGAATGGTGAGAAACTAAACTGTAACGGTTTTTTATGGTTCTGTTACACTGACATGTCCATATGGTGTTTTCTATAACAGAGTTCAAAGTTGTTACAAAGGAAATATGTAAGCTGCCATCCTTCTTCTCTACCGTCCTTTTCCAAAGGATTGATATCAACGATACAGGATTTGTCACCAGGTGCACTGTCACTTTATCTATGTTCTTAAGTAATAGTTGTATCAAATAAGATGTGATCAGTTGCGGTTTGACATTTATGTGACACTACCCTTGTTACTCTCCCCCTCTGCCCCTTAATAGTTTGAGGCTGTAGTATATGCCTAGATTATATGTTTATTGTTATTTGTTGGAAAATATGTCTGAGTTCTGTAGTGATTTTCATGAAGTTAGTTAATTTATTTCTCAAGGGTAATTTCTAATGGTGTAAGAAGGTGATGACTATGTATTTCTTTCTACTAACTGAGAAATATTTCTAAGGTGTTTAGGATTTACCTGAAGTTAAAAAGAAGTGTGGTTATAGAGGAAATTTTTATCTGAAAGAGACAAATAGTGAGGTACAATATTTTTCTTTAGTTTTCTCATACTCAGTTTTATGATGCAGTAGCTTTCTAGTAAAAAACTTGGTGCTACAAGCATAAATTCTAAGAGTTCTAGAACTCATATTGTATTTACCTGCGTGATTGAATCTTGGTGCAAGGTATCCTTCAATCAGCTTCTGATAAATGCTGGTTTAAGTCTACTTTACTTGATCGTGTTGCATGAACACTTACTTTTACCATCTGTTTGTGGAACAGTAAATCCATCAAGTAACATCAACAGTTAAAACTAGGCGAATCAGCCTTATTGATCTTGTTGCAATATGAAGAGATAAACAAGTTGATGCCGGAAGAGAGTTTGAAAGGGAACGAAAAGAACTGAAGAGTTCTTTGTCACACTTTGGGTAAGATCTATTACATTATGTTTTTCGTTACATGTTGTACTTGACTATTGGTCTTAAACGAGAGTGTAGAAGTTTCAAAACGGAGAATGCTCTGCTTCTGTACTATTGTTGTTGTTGCTCTGCTACTGCTTCTGCTATACTGTTGTTGTTGTTGTGGCTGTTGTAGTGGGCTGTATACTGCTGTTGTTATTGCTGCTGCACAGCAGATCAGTAGATTAGTAGAGCAGTAGCAGATCAATCGAGAATCAGCCATAACATGATAAAAAGTATAGCTTAAGGTCTCATATAATACACCCAGCACTAAATCATGATGTAAGAACACCTAAACTAATCCTAAATCATTAAAAAGAAAATCATTATTGTTGTGAACTGTGTAGATAGTGTTTAAAATACTTAGTATTAGGTTTCCAATCTTCATTCTCATCTACTTTGGTCTATTTATGCACATTTAAGGCTCGTTTGATCGTTATATGTCATATTTTGACTAAATTAGCCATTTTCGCTCCCAACTCTCAAATAATGAACCAAAATAGGAATACTAAACCTTTTGAATGTTTAATACACTTAGTATTAGGTTTCCAATCCTCATTCTCATCTATTTTGGTCAATTTATGCACATTTGATGCTCGTTTGATCGTTATGTGTCATATTTTGACTAAAATGATCGTTTTCGCGCCCAACTCTCAACTAATGAACCAAAATAGGAATTCTTAACCCTTTACATGTTTAAAATACATATTATTATGTTGCGACTCCTCATTCTCATCTACTTTTCTCAATTTATGCACATTTAAGGCTCATCCGATCCTTACATGTCATATTTTGACTAAAATAGCCGTTTTCGCTCCCAACTATCAACTAATGAACCAAAATAGGAATTTTTAACCCTTTTTACATGTTCAAAATACTTATTACTAGGTTACCAATCCTCATTATCATCTACTAATTTGGTCAATTTATGCACATTTGAGGCTCGTTCGATCGTTGTGTGTCATATTTTGACTAAAATAGCCGTTTTCGCTCTCAACTCTCAACTAATGAACCAAAATAGGAATTCTTAACCCTTTACATATTTAAAATACTTGAAGTGTCGAGTTTTGGCGAAAATCAAATGGCAGCGCCAGAAAAAAGTGGCGTGGGCCGTGCATGCGCTAGAATAAAGCAGCGCTGCCACTATAGCGCTAGAAATTTTCTAGCGCACATAAGATAAAATTTAAGGAGTTTCAGTTTCAGTGACAGCCAAAATGAAGCACCAGAAAAAAGTGGCGCTCAATTGTGAGCGCTAGAAATTTTCCAGCGCAGCTCTGCCAGCGCTAGAAATTTTCCTGCGCAGCTCTGCCAGCGGTGGAAATTTCCAGCACAGGCAGATCTGCGGATTTCCCGAACATTCGATCTTTAACAGCTCATAACTTCTTTATACAAACTCAGATCTGCCGGTCTCACATCAAAAGGCTTCGTGAATTTCGAGTTATGGCCCAAAGAGTGGAGCTCGCTCCGTTTCGGCGAAGCCTAAGTAAAAGCCTTATAACTTATTCGTTTTAAATTGGATTTAGGCTTACGATAAGTCTATGGAAAGCTTATTCCAAGGCCTATCCAATAATGTGGTAAGCATGATCCAAATTGTAATTCATAAGACAGACTTTGACTTCATAAAGATGTATCATTTGCTAAACGGGGTAACGAGCTTGTTCAAGTAACTCGTAAGTTTGATTAAGTAACTTGGGTTAACATTTACATGTATTATGCCAAATAAGTATGAGTTTGAGAAGTTCTATTGTTCGAGATATGTTATTCTAGAGCCTGAAGACAAGCACTAGAACATTATGGCGCGTACAAGTGTGTTGTAATGCGGACAATCATATTCTATGTTTCTATCGATGCAACCACATATTAATCCGTATTGGGATGCGAATGCAACTAAATATGTCTCCAGTCTATTTTAGGAAAATTTCTATTTATGGAAGTTACTATAATTAACAGGTTCTGCTTCGGTTGGTCTCTTCAGTCAGTCGAGGGTCGTTCTTCAGCTAATCAGAGTGCTTTGTTGGCGAGCGGGTTATAGTTTCATCATCACACTCACCGCTTCGGGCCTAGGGACAAATGTTGCTATGTACCAAAGGAATATTTTGAGATGTTAATCAAGTTTTAAACATTAAAAGTATATGTTTAATTTTAATTGGAGTGTAGTCTTTACACGGGGAGGGTCAAAACCCGGTCCTCAATTAGATCATGTACTAAGTTCCTTAGGTTTCAAAATTTTTTGGGTGGAATGGCCTTTTCCCTATTTGGACTGGAAGTTGACGAGAGCAGATTTGATAAACACTTTTTGAAATATTAGATTTTATGTTGCCGAGCAACCGTTCCTTGAATTATTCTTGAATTAGTTAGGACCCTTAGAGAAGATTAATGAATTATTTTTGAAAACCAGAAAGAAAGTAGAACTGATTTTGAAAAGTTTGATATGATCACCTGATTCTTGATTAAATGTTAGACTTCGAGAAATAGATTGCTATAAAATCTGGACGATTTGAAATTAGATTGTCATGATCGTCTCGAGATTTAATCAAAATGACAAATTGAGTAAGTGTCAAACTTGTATTTTTGGCAATAATTCCGTGTTTATTAGTCAAGTGAGAGTTATAGTGCTCTCATAGTTTATACTTTTAAGATCTAGGTGATTTGAACGGAATGTAATAATCGCTTATAAATTAAGAGCGTTAATTTATTAATTTCTAGGTACAGACTGACTTAATAATCCTTTTATATGGTGAATGATATCTATGAAAAAGTACTAATTATTTTGAATATTTAGCACGCTATTTCGGACGACTCAGACTCAAAGGTTGGACATGGGTTTGACTCAAAACAACAAAAACAGATTTTGACAAAACTGCTGGACTGTAGCATCCATATCTTTCAATATGCTAACTTTTTTTAGGCTGGAACTGACTATGGATGATGGACTAAGGTTAGACCAACGGATTGATAATGTATGGGCCTCACAGGTCTTAGTAAAACTCTTTTTTTGACCGTTTTAGTGTTTACTTTTGGCTTTACGGGTTGGACTTTAAGTTACGAGATGGGGATTGAGGAAACTATCTTAGGTGTAAGTGAACTCTAGGGGAAGGACTCTAAGTGTTTGAAGACTTTATAGAAGGTAATTCTAGGTGAATGATGAATCTAACGATATACTTTGACTTGGTTTAGACTTTAGGAAACAATTAGGGTGAAGACTATAGGTGGACTTTAAACTGGGTGAACTTAGGCTTTAATGGACATGATGGACTTAAGGGAATATTCATATAAGGGTGACAGACTCAGCGTAGATTTTTGACTTGACTTGACTTGTCCTTTTCCTCGAATATTATTAAGTGATTATAACGAGCAATTTGGTATAAATCCATTTTATTAACTGATTTTAGAAAATAGACTCTCTTCTTTGTTTTTTAAAAACTTTTGCTTTTAGTAAACGTCAAAGGTTATTTTAGCATAAACGGTATTATGCCGGACATTAGTGTTATTAGACGACCAATAACTACTTTACGAATGATTATTATTTTTTTAAGTCAATAGCACATAAAAGTTGTCGAGGACTGAACCAGTGGGCGCTAGAATTTTACAGCGCTGTTATGTGCAGCACTGGAATATTTCTAGCGTAGGCTCGTGATGCGTTGCGATTTTCCAGCGCTTGCAGGCTCTTTTCATGATTCGTTTGTGCAGTTGGCCCTTTTTAGTCAATTTCCGTAGCTTGTTTTTTTTCTCCAATAATTTAAGTCCTTCATTTTAGTGTTCGTGGGCTCAAATGTTCAGCATTTCGACGTGAAGGATATGATTCGCATGTACTGGCCTTTGGGTTTGATTGGTAAAAGATGATTCAGAATATTTATTAACTTTTCTGACTTGATTAGGCTTAATTCTATCGGAATACCGTCGGCGCAATTTTGAATATGCATTTCGTGATTGGTATTTTCAGCCAGGCTTACGTGATCCTCAAGGCAGATGCGTATCATGGTCTTTTGAATTAGTTGAACCATGGTTCGACTCTTAACTTTTAAACTCTAATTTACAGGCTTAAATGCGAGGAATAAACAGGTGTGCGCTAGAATAAAAGCAGCGCATCCTAGCGCAACGTTGGAACTTTCATGCGCTTGCATGGTCAGCGTATTTTTTTCTAGCGCTGGCCATATTGGCTTATTCATTTCCTCGATGCAGGCGTTACAATTTTCTGGCGCATGTTAGATGCGTGCTGGAAAATACTAGCGCTGCCTTGGATAGCGTTGGTTTATTCTGGCGCTTTGACCCTGGCCGCCGAATTTTATTTTGATTCGTAGCTTTATTCGTTTATTTCAATGTTTTGAAGCAGTTATATGGATTTTGACAGTGTTGTTGACCAAACTAAGTGTCTAGTTGATTAGTTTTACATAGCACGTAAAATATCTACACAAAACTAACAGCGAGCATGAATTAAGGTATAATGCGCATTTAGTTTGTGCTAGTCTCTAAGGTATAATAGGCTTGGGTGTCAATGTGTACCAAACCTATCGCCAATCCCCTAACAGGCCCTTGTCAAAGTAGCCAAGTTCATGACGAACTTTATCAAAGCGTATCCGGTATGTGCTGTAGTGGCATATGTTAGGTTATGATACATATGACAATTCATAAATCATGCGGAAACAACCATTAAGCCAGGAAAACATATTATTTACACATAATCATTTAGCATAGTTTAGATGCATACTCTTTGTTGCGTGCCTTCCCTAGCTGCGCCCGAACCGAACAAGAACAAGTCTTTAGGACTCCAAGTGTCGTCCCTCCGTAGATAGTCCACAGCACGTCCGGATCCGCCTTAAGATTGACCAACTAGAATCGCCCTTAAGGTACTATTATTTTCGGCACTTTTAGGCAAATGTGTGACTGAATTTTTTCTCTCAAAAACTCACTTTGAATACTTGAAAACTCTTTTAAATATGTGACCCTAGGCACCTATTTATAGAGTTATGGAAAAGGATTTGGAATCCTATTAGGATACTAATTTATTTAATTATAATCCTACTAGGACTCTAATTAAATAAACTAAATCTTTTAGGATTAGATTTAATCATATGACGAATCCTGGTAGCCTTAGGATTCGAGTAACACACTTCGAGTAATACGCTAGCACCGCACGCAGGCCTTGCGGCCCACGCACAGCGCCAGCCCACTCGTCGCAGCCCCACGCGCGCGCCCAAGCTTCGGCTGTGCCTGGCTTTTGCGCTGGGCCTGGTCGTATGCTTGGCGTGTGGTTGTTGCGCTTGGCTTGCTGGGCGATGGTCCGGCTTCGTGCTGGGCCTTCGTCTGGCAGGCCTCGTCCGATGCTAATTCGTATGATGCGCTTCCGATTAAATTCTCGATTCCGGAATTCATTTCTGATACGAACAATATTTAATATTTCCGATTCCGGAATTAATTTCCGTTTCGAAGAAATATTTAATATTTCCGTTTCCGGAACTATTTTCCGATTCCGATAATATTTCCGATTCTGACAATATTTCCGTTTCCGGCAATATTTCCGATTCCGGCAATATTTCCATTTCCGATAATATTTTCCGATACGTACCATGTTTCCGTTTCCGGCAACATCTACGACTTGGATAATATTTATATTTCCGATACGATCCATATTTCCGTTTCCGGCAATATCATCGTTTCCGGAGTATTCATTTCTTGCCTGTGACGATCTCAGCTCCCACTGAAACCAAGATCCGTCGATTCCGAATATCCATAGTTGGAGTATTTAATGCCATTAAATACTTGATCCGTTTACGTACTATTTGTGTGACCCTACGGGTTCAGTCAAGAGTAAGCTGTGGATTAATATCATTAATTCCACTTGAACTGAAGCGGCCTCTAGCTAGGCATTCAGCTCACTTGATCTCAATGAATTATTAACTTGTTAATTAATACTGAACCGCATTTATTAGACTTAACATTGAATGCATACTTGGACCAAGGGCATTATTTCCTTCAGTCTCCCACTTGTCCTTAGGGACAAGTGTGCATTTCCTAATTCCTTTGTCGCTCGATGCTTGCTCTTGAACATAAGGTAAGAGTTGTCATCCTTATTATGTCCAGAGGTGTTCCTCGGTTTCAGAGTTCAACTGATCAAATAAACAGATAATCATAGCCTATGATTCATCCGAGCACGGCCATGCATTTCACAGTTTCTAGCTCTCCGAGTGGCCTTGTACAACTTTTAAGCATCTCATCCCGATTTATGGGAGGACAATCCCAATCTTGCGATCTTGAGATTAGACTTCGTTTGATAGGTGATTACCTGAGCGTTGCCTTTATAGCCTCCTTTTACGGTGCGACGGTTGGTCAACGTCAAAGCAACCAGTTCTCAAACAAGTAATCTCAAATCACTCAGGTATTGAGGATTTAGTGTCTAATAATTTTAATGAAATTTACTTATGACAGATTTTCATCTCTTACAGTAAAGTTTCATAGGTCTTGTCCGATACTAGTCTTCCCAAAGTAAGTATCTACGCAAATGATTATGACATTGCCATGTCCACATAGTTCAAGACACAGAACTACTAGTCATCTTGCATTCTAGTCGTCTAACGTTTTCTATGCGTCCAATTTTATAGAAAACTCCGACTAGGGACCATTTTCAACCTTTGACATTCAAGTTCACTTGATAGACATTTCTTAGTCACAAGACTGGTCCTGACAGTCTATCTTGAATATATCGTCAAATTGAAGGGACTCATCATTTAATACTAAACCAAGATTAAATGGAATATGAAAATACATTTCATATATGATAAATGTTCAACCCCATTGTTTTACAACCATGGGCCTCAAACCCATCTTTAAAACAGTTCATGGAATTCAAAGCTATGCTTGATTTCCAGTGCTACAACGTGAGTGTTGCTTCTCACTTGTTGCATAGGTTTAGTTATCACGCTTTGCCAATCTTAACATCCTTTTCATCGAATGTACTTCGAGATATGATGATAAGAACTTTTGAGTATGTTTATTTTGTGATCTAGTCTTTCTTGCTACATTAGTGGTTCTACGCATTTTGCAATGAAGAACCATTAAGTCAACAGACATGTGATCTTCCCAAGTTCAATGAAGAACTCATATAAACAACTCTATTTTATTGCTTCTTAGGCAATAATTACTTTTACTTCAACTATTTAGGTTGCTAGTGATGCTTTGTTTGGATTTACTTATCCAAGCAGTTCACAGATATGTGGAAGACTTTCCAACTGTATCTTAGAACATATTTAATTTCCCACGCAACAACTCATGGTCTCCGATCCATGTTGCCATTTCAAAACACGATGCTCTTAGCTCGTCCTTGTCAATGGTTAACTCCAAAGGGTCTTGCTTGATCCTTTGCCAGTGTTTATGCGTGTAGCATCAATATTTAGCATATCTTTATTTCCTTGAATCAAGAACTATTCCTATGTACCTTTTCAAGTACCATAAGTGTTCTTGATCTCAATCTAGTTGATCTTCACTTAGATCAATAGAGATTGGTATATGTTCGTCATGCCTAAAGTCATACGATACGTTTTTGGCGATCCTCATATTATATTATATACATGATAAATTCTTTTGCAGAATAATTCCCAATTGAATTCTATTCTTGTAACTTTAGCTCATTCAGTTTCAGTAGATACTGAATCCAACTAAATTCTTTGACATATAATATAGGTGAAGAATATCATTAGATTCTTTGATGTTTAATTTAGTAAATGCTTATACATAGTTCAAACATTCATTACTTAGATTTATTCATATGGATTAAATATCTCCAATGGAGTCTTTCGTGTTTGATTTAGTAAATGCCATTACTAAACAATATCACAAGATCTTTGTAAATAGATCTTAATACCCAGTATGTACTAAGTTTCGCCTTGGTCCATCATTGATGAATAATTTCAAACCTAAGTCATTAGCATTTGAATGTTATTTCACAATAGAGAGATATGTGTGATACACATAGGACCAAATAAGTTTTACGTACTCCCACTAAACTTCTTATATATCTATAAGAATCATGTATATTTTATGAAACTAAAATGCTTATTAGCTTCACTAAAATACAGTTCCAATTCCCAATTGCTTGCTTAAATCTGTACTTAGATTTCATAAGTTAGCATTCCTTTTCAAGCATTTATTTGGATCCACAAATCCTATGACATGCCATGTACATAGTTTTCTTCCAACATTTGATTGAGGAATACGTTTTGTCATCCAATTGTCATATGTACCAATATGCAATCATTGCTTGAGTTATAGACTTGAGCATTACGATTATGCATGAGGTTTCAACACAATCCATGCCATGAATTTGCTTGTAACATTTAGCAACTAATCTAGCTTTGTGTGTGAACACAATTCTATGTTTGATGGTTTTTATCCTTAAAACAAACTTGCAACCAATAGGTGTGAAACTATTCTTGGAAATCAACAAAATTTCAATTTTGTCATCAAAACATTGGTTATGTTTTATGGCCTTTAACCATCTAAAACATTTGAGTCTATATATGGCCTCTAACCATTTTAGGGAATCTGGGTTTCGTCATAGCTGTCTTACAGGTCACAAACTCATTAATCTTCATGATAATAGTTTGACTGTAAGTTGTAGGTTTCTTCACTATCTAATAGAAGAATCGCATAGCTTTAGTGACCTGAACTCCATGATTCTTCACTATTTAATAGAAGAATCTCATAGTTTCAGTGACTTGAACTCTATGCCTACTTGGGTATAGAACATCAAACAATAGAATATCAATAGCCACTTGAAAGTCCTTTGAATATTCTGTTCTCCTTGAAGCACTTGTAAAGTCTTCTAAGAGATGTCTATTCTTTAAATCCACTTCTAAAGTCCTTAAAGAATAAATTAGGATTTTCTGAAGCACTTCGAAAAGCCTCCTGAATGTCCGTTTATGTTTGTTGTTCGCCTCGAAAACTTTCGAGGTCTATTTTCTCCCACTTGTCATTTTGGAAACGAATCTCCAAAAGGACATTATTTCGAGCAAACAAACATTATGTTCTCAAAAATTCGTGGTAGAAACAATACCCTTGTGTCTCATTTGAATAAATCACAATAAAACATATATCTATACTTGGGCCTTAGTTTGTTGAATAACAAACACTAAGCTCCCACTGAGTTTAGGAACTCTTTAGATATATTATGAAAAGATATTCTGAAATTACTTTTCAATATCTTTGACGAATTTGGTTTAGTTTGGTGGTAGTTGAGCATTTTGTTTTAGAAATTATAGGAAAAGTCTTTATGATTCATCATTAATCGAATCAAGTACTAATTGACTTCGAATATTCCAACTAAGATATGCCATATCTTATGGACCTAGATTGTGAAATTACAACACACAATCATTGATGATCATATTTGGTCTCAAGTAATCATCAACATGATCTTAACCTAGATCTTTATGATTTCTTGTCAAGTGGGATTTATACTTCTGAATCTTTGAACTAGCCAAACAGATTCAAACTTATATCACATTAAGTAAATAAACCTATATTCACTCAAATCTGTGTGAAATAATAAAGTCATAAAACCTTTCTTTAGCTTTGAACTCTATTGTCTAGGCGTTCTAACAATAGTTCATATCTTTTGTTACTTTCAACAAGTAAGACTAGCTTGTCTTGAATGATCTAGAAATCAATCAACTTTCAAAAGTCCATTAAAATAGAGCTTTTGAATGTTAACTTGTTGATATGGTCTAAGCAACAATGCCAAAGATTAGTGGAACTCAAATCAAGGGGTTGATTTGAACTTAGTAAAGTTCTTTAAAGAGTTGTTTGTTTTAATCAAGCATATCGACTCAACCCATTTTATTCAAATAAACAAACAAACAAGCATTGTTTTTGTTCTTCTGAATGTGAGTCTTTCTGTGTTTGAAGCAGAAATTTAGGTATGCTGATTATGGAACAAAATAGCCATTAAGTTCCAGCCTTGAAAGGACTTAAAACAAACTAGATGACCCTACAACTAATGTAGCATTGCCATGCTTCATTTCCCACTTGTAGGTCATTAGTGTAGCCTAGCTTCCATTGTTTGAGTTATTACCGAAGTAAGAACCTCAAGCGGTATGTGATACCAAGGAAGTTTGATTGCTAGGTCACTTTTCTTTAAACATAAACTTATAGGTAGAAACGGAATCGTAAATTCCTTTCATTTGTTCCTTGTTTTCCTATTTCTTGTACCATTTCTTATAGTCTTAAGAATTGATTTCTTTAGTGTTGACTTTTATACTTTGTTAGACATGTCCAATGTCACTCCAACAAGGTTCTTACCATTTAATTTATGTTGAATATTAAGTTTCAACTAGATGATCTTACCAGAAGCTTCTAAAGTTCTCTAAGCATCGATCTATTCGAATGTCTAGGGACTAGACTCATTCGAGAATTAAATGGACAAAGATATTAGGTTGTTAACCATTGGTAAAGCTGAGCGTTTAAACTCAATGCTTTATGATCTTAAAACTACAGTGTATTTTGAATTCACAAGCACCAATTGGTTTGCCATTCGATTTTGATACTCGAAAACAACCATAAAAGTCATTAAAAGAAACGTACATTTTAAATTGCTCATTTTCTCTCATTTCTGTGAATCGTTCTTGGATTCATTACCAATCGAGGAAATTTACTGTTACCTTTCTAAAAGGATTTATTGCAGTGCAAGATATTTAATTATAAACAATAATTAAAATATACATTGAAGCATGCAAAGTCTAAACATTTATCATGAGTAATAACTTGAAAATTAAAGCAATCATGCAATTTCAACAAGTTATTAGCATTTTATTCGAATTTATTGTTCCGGCAGGTGTGAATAAAATGATTCCAAGACCCTAAAACCATTGAAGAATTAAGCACAGTTTGTCGACTCAATTCTAAAACATTCTAGGTAAGCAAAAGCCTTTTGCTAATAGTCTAGAAACTACTCTTGGTTGATAGGTACGTCTAAGAACTTATTAGGTAAACCTATCGATTTTGCCACGACATAAAAGGACTCCTTACTTATATCGTTGAGTTTCACCAAAACTAACGTGTACTCACAATTATTTGTGTACCTTGCCCCTTTAGGACCAATAAGTAACACCTCGCTGAGCGAAAAATATTACTAGATTGATGTAAAGGATATCCAAGCAAGTGTATATTTTGGCATGGCACCTTTTAACTCAATTTTTAAGTTTGGAACTTAAGGCTCTTACTATGTTGGTTAGATTTTAAGTGAACTAAAATCCTTAATCATGCAACATAATCAAGCTTTTGATCTCATGCATTTTAAGACATATTTAAAAGCAATAAATAACTTAAAACATGCATAAGATAAATGTGATCTAGTATGGCCCGACTTCATCTTGAAGCTTTAACTTCAAAGTCCGTCTTGAAAATCTCCGTGGGAGGCACCATTTTCTTCAAATAGAATAAGCTATAATTAAAACTAATTACAACTATTTGATGGTACGCAGACCATATTTGAATTGAAAAACAACTTTGGTACTTTAGACCAATTACATTCAAATTAATGGTACGCAGACCATATTTTCTATCCTATTTGGGCCATACTAGTCACTTCATAACCTGCAAAACAGTACATATACAATATATACCATTCACCCATTCATTATCATGAATGGCCCACATAGCTGGTTAGTAAAACACATTATGCATCACGTAAACATTTGCAGCAATTAATCAAAGGCACCAATAATCTACCAATTATTCAGTCCTTATTAATTCTAATCAAGTTGTTTTAACCTTAAGGATTTGTAGACCTAATCAAGAGTATATGACTAAAAGTGCTCCCACTTAAACCAATAAATTCATATGCTTTACTAATTTTAAACATAAAAATGTATTTCTAGTCTAACCGGAAACATACAAATTTAATTAAAATTTAAAGCTCATATAAATTTATAATTGAATCCAAAAGGTTTAATTTAATTTCAGTCGTATTTAAATTAATTCATGATTTTAATTTTAGTAAAATAATTAGAATAAATAAAATTTATTATAATTACAATATTCAAAATTAAAATCCAAGAAAATAATTTAAATCATTAATTTTAAAATTAATTAAAATTACGTAAACTGAAAATTTCAAATTAAAATTTCAAAACGATCTAATCGTAATGCAACAACCCCACGCAACGCACACCCATGGGCCATACGCACACAGCCATCGCTGGCCTTGTGCGCGCAGCCCATGCGCTGTGTCGCATTGCTGCTGCTCAACATCGCAAGGCATCACGCATGGTGCTCGCTGCGCGCGCCAGCGCTCGACGCACGAGCATGCTGCCGCAGCCCATCGATGGGCGCAGCACTCGTCGCACGTCGCAACACGCACTCGCACGCCATTGCTGGGCGCAGCGCTCGTCGCTCGTCGCTCGTCGCACGCGCAACAAGCGCTCGCACGCCATCGCTGGGCGCAGCGCTCGTCGCACGCACAACAAGCACTCGCACGCCATCGCTGGGCGCATCGCTCGTCGCACGCACAACAGCGCTCGCTGCGCGCGAGCGATCGATGCTTGGCGCAGCACTCGTGGCACGCGAGCTTGCGCTCGCTGCGCGCGAGGCTCCGCACGCTTGCGCGAGGCAGTGCGCGTTGTGGCGCAGCTCGCTTGCTGCCCACACTCGACTGCTCGTGCCTTGCTCTCGCCGTCGCCCATTCGCCCATTGCACACAGCCCACGACACAAGGCAGGGCTGCTGCCTTGTGCTCGTGCACCATGGCCTTGCTCATTGCATTCGTACCGCATGGGCGACGAGCTCCCTTGCTCGTCGTCACATGCCCGCACTATACAACACCCCTTAAGGGTAACACGTAGCGTCCATTGCTTTGTGCCTGCAAGTTATATGAGCGAATCGCATAAAAATTTAAAATTTATATTCAAAATTAATGACAAATTAATAAATAATATTAATTTCATAATTTTAGGGCCAAAAATCGAAAATTTATTATTCAATTGATTTCCGATTAACATGGATTCAAGTCTAGGTCATAAAAATTTAAAATTTAACATAAATTTACAATTTTTATGGTGGTTTTTAATCATAGGTATCTAATTAAATTATAATTAATTATGAAAATCAAATTAATTCTAAATTATTCTAATTTTCAACAAATTAATCATAATTACAAATTAAATTGCATAATTAACAAGGCTAGGCATTCAAACTTGTTAAACATATACAGTAGGTCAATCAAAAATTCAAGATTTATCAACAAGAATCGCAAATATTTAATTTAACATCTTAAATTTACGAAATTTTGCATTCGAAAAACTAAAACCTCCGAAAAGTCATAGTTAGGCTTCGAATTTGAGAATTTTGGGTTCGGCCGAAAAAAAAAAATTTTGTCAAAATTTTAGAATGCCTTTTACATGCGGAATTGACACAAAAATCACTCGATTTGGATGAGTAACGAAGAAACTGCCGAAAAACTGCGTACGTATAATTAAATAAACGCAATTTGCAATTAATTAACAATTACGAAAATTAATCACCCCTTTTAATTCTTGCATATTTGTAATATTTAACCATGTTCATGCAATTTAGATTATGAAAATAATACGAGGCTCGTGATACCACTGTTAGGTTATGATACATATGACAATTCATAAATCATGCGGAAACAACCATTAAGCCAGGAAAACATATTATTTACACATAATCATTTAGCATAGTTTAGATGCATACTCTTTGTTGCGTGCCTTCCCTAGCTGCGCCCGAACCGAACAAGAACAAGTCTTTAGGACTCCAAGTGTCGTCCCTCCGTAGATAGTCCACAGCACATCCGGATCCGCCTTAAGATTGACCAACTATTATTTTCGGCACTTTTAGGCAAATGTGTGACTGAATTTTTTCTCTCAAAAACTCACTTTGAATACTTCAAAACTCTTTTAAATATGTGACCCTAGGCACCTATTTATAGAGTTATGGAAAAGGATTTGGAATCCTATTAGGATACTAATTTATTTAATTATAATCCTACTAGGACTCTAATTAAATAAACTAAATCTTTTAGGATTAGATTTAATCATATGACGAATCCCGGAAGCCTTAGGATTCGAGTAACACACTTCGAGTAATACGCTAGCACCGCACGCAGGCCTTGCGGCCCACGCACAGCGCCAGCCCACTCGTCGCAGCCCCGCGCGCGCGCCCAAGCTTCGGCTGGGCCTGGCTTTTGCGCTGGGCCTGGTCGTATGCTTGGCGTGTGGTTGTTGCGCTTGGCTTGCTGGGCGATGGCCCGGCTTCGTGCTGGGCCTTCGTCTGGCAGGCCTCGTCCGATGCTAATTCGTACGATGCGCTTCCGATTAAATTCTCGATTCAGGAATTCATTTCCGATACGAACAATATTTAATATTTCCGATTCCGGAATTAATTTCCGTTTCGAACAAATATTTAATATTTCCGTTTCCGGAACTATTTTCCGATACCGATAATATTTCCGATTCTGACAATATTTCCGATTCTGACAATATTTCCGTTTCCGGCAATATTTCCGATTCCGGCAATATTTCCATTTCCGATAATATTTCCGATACGTACCATGTTTCGGTTTCCGGCAACATCTACGACTTGGATAATATTTATATTTCCGATAGGATCCATATTTCCGTTTCCGGCAATATCATCGTTTCCGGAGTATTCATTTCTTGCCTGTGACGATCTCAGCTCCCACTGAAACCAAGATCCGTCGATTCCGAATATCCATAGTTGGAGTATTTAATGCCATTAAATACTTGATCCGTTTACGTACTATTTGTGTGACCCTACGGGTTCAGTCAAGAGTAAGCTGTGGATTAATATCATTAATTTCACTTGAACTGAAGCGGCCTCTAGCTAGGCATTCAGCTCACTTGATCTCACTGAATTATTAACTTGTTAATTAATACTGAACCGCATTTATTAGACTTAACATTGAATGCATACTTGGACCAAGGGCATTATTTCCTTCAGCATATACCGTGAATACACCTCCGAGATAAGCGGTTCGATTTTGCTGGATGTGCTACATTGCGGATGCGTTGATTGGACATAATCCGAAGCGCGTGTACCCCCGGGCTGATAGGTATCCTTATTCCCAACTTCCGAGATGAAACATGCCAAGGAAGCCAAGATTAGTTATGCGGTTCTGTCGCGATAATTTGTCAAATTGAATACTTCAGGTCGTCCCAACTTAATAAGGAAATAATCGTGGCGTAGCGTTCTATTTTTGCCATACGACTTCCTCATTGACGCACTACTTACACAAATTACTTCAATATTGTCCCCAATGGAGTCGCCACTATGAGGGGGTCGAAAAACAAGATGGGCGTAGCTTTCCGAAGAGAGGGTCCCGGACAACTTTCCCTCGGGATGTGGCAAGCAATATTAAGTAAAATAGGGACTAACTGTGGGAATTAGCCTCTTTTTTACTATTCTGTAGGAGTCGCTATTCAGTTTTCAATGACATTGAAGAAAACTGACAAAACCCGGTTATCGTGATATGCATGCAGTTCAAACATATTTGACTCACAACGGCCATAGGTTCCCTTGTGATCCCTGTTGTTGAGATCGCTCAACGTACATCCAGCAAAGTAGAGATTGGGAGTTCGGGGGACGTTTACTAATACGGGGAGTGCCCAGCATTAGCCCACGCGGCGGTCCTTACTATTTCAATGTAACGATGAAAGGGACATGCATTACGCTACATTACTAATCTGATTTGATTTTAATGCATAGATAATTAACTAAACAATGTCAAAAGAGTGATTTAGGTTGATTTAAGGAGCCTAGCAATATCATATTTGTCCAGAGATTATCTTATTAGGCATGATTAACAAAACAGGTTATGTGAGCAAATATATGGTGGTAAAAGCGATAAATATGTAGATTTCAGGTTACAATGTAGCGTAGGCTATACTGCGGTTCTCAGGAACACCTACCACTCGCCTTAGCAGAGCCTCCTTTGAGCATAGAACAACCTTTATATTTATTTTCAGATCCTTATTCTTCCTTCAATCCCGTCAGAGTTTCCTCTTAGATTCCTTGGTTTTGGCTTCTGAATTGGATAGAACTTTGGTAGTGATTGGGAAGGTTTGAATGCTTGTACAGACAGAGTTCTGCTTAACAAGAGTTAATACGGCAAAAACATTACGAATACGCAGCGGGACGTCAACAAAAATTTTGTATACTAGGGAGGGAAGAGAGAATTCAGAATATCAGAGGAGTGAGACTAAATTGATGATTGAAATCGGGGTGCAGAATGGTTGTATTTATAGTGTAGGTAGTCGAAATAAGATAGATATTTGAACATTTCGAGCACTACTACAAAATAGGCTTATAGAAACGACAATAAACAGTTACCATATATCAATTAACCGTTGTAATAGGCCTATAGCAACGGTTTAAAAACCGTTACCAATAGGGGGCGTTGTATAAGTTTATGGCAACAGTTTCCCGGATTTAGGCAACAGTTATAATAAACCGTTGCAATAATTAACTATGGCAACGCTTTTTATAGGCAACACTTTTATCTTAAGGCAACAGTTATTCAACAACTTAAGCCAACATTTACACGTTTAAGGCAACAGTTTTTGCTAACTTAAGGCAACACTTATTAGTTGGTTGTTGGTTGGAGTTTAAAACTAAGGCAACACTTTCTTACACTTATGGTAACACATCTAATTGTACCTATAGCAACATTTTCTATCGAGTTATGGCAACACTTTTAGTTTTAGTTATAGCAACACTTTCAATCGAGCTTATGGTAACGCTTTCAATTAAGCTTATGGCAACACTTTCAATTGAGCTTATGGCAACACTTTCAATTGAGCTTACAACAACGGTTTCAATTGAGCTTATGGCAACGCTTTAAATTGAGTTTATATACGGCAATGTTTTAAATTGAGCTTATGACAATGCTTTCAATTGATCTATAGCTTCATTCTTAAATGGATTTAGTTATCCATATACACTAGTGGAAAAACAGTCATTTGCGTCGGTCATTTAAGCCCATTTGTGTCGCACATTGGTGCGACGCAACTGGCTGCGACGCAAATGAAAAAAGTCATTTGCATCGCACATTTGGGCGACGCAAATAAGAGTCATTTACGTCACAGATTAGCTAAACTGCGATGCAAATGACCTTTTTTTAAATATTCCGAAAAGTCATTTACGTCGCACTTTAGCTAATTTGCGACGCAAATGACTTTTCAATATGTTAAAAAAAGTCATTTGCGTAGCAGATTAGCTAAAGTGCGACGTAAATGATTTTTCATCACGTTAAAAAAAAAGACATTTGCGTCGTAGTTTAAGCTAATATGCAACGCAAATGACTTTTGGATATTTTCAAAAAAAATGGGCTGCTGATTTTATTTAATCCATAGAATAAATAAAAAAAGCAGCTTTCAGAACTAGTATATTCAGAGCATAAAAATAAAAGTAAACTAGGTGAAAATTTCGGCAATGTTTCCTTTGTAATTTGACCCTCCCCAATACCGGGAATGTTACAAAATGTGAAAGTCTTAGTTTTATTTCCTCTAGCTCACACTAACAATATACAAATTAACATTCAATTTCAACAATAAGTCCACTATGTAAAAAGTCCACTATGAATGCATGGAGAAGCCAAAATTTCTGCATCTACTGCCCTTACTTCTTGATGCCCTTAAAGGTTCACACGAGGCTCTGGCTCGAAATATGAATAGATTTCACATATTGCTCAACATTGACAGGAAGTGATAGTTGTGACCATAATTGTGTTGCGCTAGTTGAGCTTCAACAACAGTTTCATCAAGCTCACTAACCATAGAGAAAAAAAATATTAAAACCTTTCCCAAACACCAACACTGTCAAGGAAATTCACTTTCACGGACATATTTTATAACTTTACAGGAACATAAACTTAATCAACAGAATTTGTAGAGATATTAACGGGATACAACAGATACGTACCAATGATGAATGGTTTCTATTCTATCTCAACTCATCTAAAACATACCAAAAATTGAAATTATTGACCATACCTCACTAAGAATGAGAACTCCTTTTTTCAAAGCTTGGCAAGCAACAAACTCGTAAATCACCAAATTCATCCCATCCCTTAGAGATGTCACAAGTGCAACATCTGACAAGAAAACTAAGCATAATAAGAAAATACAGAGTACAAAAGTTAGTCTATGGATAAAGAATAAGTACGACTTTGAGAAATATGTTGTGTCCAACATGTCAAGAGAAATATTAACATCAAAAGAAATAGTAATCCGAGACATGAAAGATTACCAGTAAGAGTATATAGTGCACATAATGCATGGAAGTCAAGAGAGCGATCCGGTGTAAAGTACACAACAAATCCAATAAATCTCGTATACAACAAATGTACACAAATATACCAATCTGAAGCAATATTCCCAAAAATTCATGAGATGTACCAACTGTTTACCACTCAATAAGGTACTTTTCTTTACATAAAACCAAATAAATGAAACGCATGCATATATAACACAGTACAAGAGAAGTTCAGGGAGAAGAGTACAAACCAAATGATGTATATGGACAGAGGTAAGTGTCCCGAATCTTCCATTGACACGTCCAACGATTTCATGGACTTTACTTTCAAGCTTCTGATCTGTCAAAACAAAAAATAAATTTACATTATATTAGACATTTAAATAAGTTTACTTTGAAATACGGAGTACAGAATTTTGTTATCCCAAGCTTGTATAATTCTGTAGAACAGGAAAAAAGTTTCGAGAAAGGAAGGAGAGAAAGACAACACATGAAATACATTGCACTACTTGGGAATGCAATGTATTATGTCACAAGCTGAGAACAATTTAATTTAAGATGTGGTGAAAGATGAATTTTCTTCCAAATGGAAAATGGCTTATAAATTGTTATTCCATATAAGCATGGAAAAATGCTGTACCTGCAAACTAATTAAAGTCACAGTTATTTAAAGTTTAAAAATGCTGATCGAATAAGATTACAAGGCCTGCGTAAACATGACAACATAAAAATGTACAAACAAGTCCCTAAACAAGCAAACATGCAGACTCTCATGCCAATTCATTTCTTACTGTGGAATGTAACTACAGATCTGAAGGCAGGATAGTCAGCTTGCACTTAATCACATACACCAGGTGAGTAATATCAGGATTCTTTCTTGTCACCAATAGCCCCTTATCTAAACCTGAACTCACTAGATCGTATACGAACTTTGTTTTCGTCTCAATAACTTAGGTAATCCTTAACTCCGTATCTGACTAACTGACTTATATCAGAACTTATTTTCCATTATCTAAACTTGAAGAACTTAATTACTTTTTTCGCAAGGTAAAGATAACAAAGCTCAATTATTGTAGAACTGGAAAAGGGTGCGAATCTTAGGAAGAGCCAATATCCTCTCATCCCTACGGAGTATAGCAAATTGGCAAAACTCGCTGGTTAATTATGAAACAGTTCTATTCTCTTTAAGCACTGATTTTAAGCACAATCAAGAGGAAAAAAAAACTGACCATTTTCAGATTTTATTTAGTTTGGTTCTTCGGGAATTCTTTCGGTTCAAAATATTCTAATGCTGTCAATTTTCTCAAAAAAAATATTGCCGCTCTGTATTCCGACTTCCTGTGCACTTACTAAGAAGCAACTTCAGAAGCTCCTATTATTCAAAGAGTTATAGATTTGCAAGTTCAGAAGTTCGCGACACCAATATGTTTGCTACTATAATTGTCATATGAAGTGATAATCATAGTAATCAATAATCTTTGGTTAAGATTTTCTATTCATCCAATAGTATTAGAAAGTCATGTACATAGAACTTCCATTTGACACATTCTGCACGTTAGTTCAATGATTCACTATCAGGATGTTACTTTCAGGAGTAGCGTTTGACAAAGACAGAATATAACAAAGTCCCAAAGGTGAAGATAATTGTTACTCTAATTCAGAAAGAATGAGCACGTTAGGAGTGGAAGCAGAACAGAATCCGTATAGACTCGAAAAGACTGCAATCAAGCCAGCTTTATCAGTATGGTCCGCCCATGCATTTATTTTCTGTCCCGAAGTTATGCTTATCAGATGTGTTATTTCACAAACCTCCTATTCATCCTAATAAAGAAATCAGGACAAGCATAATTTAGATAACCTGAACCATCAAAATGGCCTGAAGGTCGGACACATACAACTTAAGAATAAATTCTCATTTTTGGCATCAACAAAAACAAGCAGAATATAGGTGCTCACGCACAACCAAAGCATACTAGTTCATCTGCCGGTACGTACTCGGTAGGACGGCATAGGAGTTTGACATCAAAATAGAGTTTTATTTTCAATGTGAAAGGCATATTAGCAGCCTTCACCACAGAGATAAAAGATTATCTTTTATTAATAAGGACACGAAATCAATATTTCTTACTCAAATAATCATGTTTAAGACGTTTTCGACAGCTAATACCTACAATATCATTAAATCTCTCTTGGAAATAATGAAGTATAAATTGACTTAGGTTTAACCTCAGATTTTGAGCTCCAATGAAGCACAAGCCGATTTCTACAGAAGTTAGCTCTCTCAGTATTTCAAAGAAATCTTAACATAAATATAGTCAGGAATCAATGACAAGACACATGTGAATCAAATCCCATACTTGCATCAGATTTGCAAGAACATCAACATCAATATATGAAAGAGCTACTGCAAACTACAACAAAGCCCCATAGGAACGCTGCACAAACAAACCAAGACCTCAACTTTCTAGAGAAAAACCCATCTAAATTCTACCAGTAAACCAATTCAAATGAATAATTGAAACCTAACCTTCAAAAGAACTCATATTACTAAGAATTGGACATGGAAAACCATTCAAAAAGTCTTGCTTATTTCAAAAAGCAACAAAAAATGTTGCAGTCGTTCACTACTGGACACTGGGATAGTCCGCAACCTGGCACTGACTAGGGTATGACATAGAGAGGTAGAGACACAAACACATCCATGAAGGAAATAATGCCCTTGGTCCAAGTATGCATTCAATGTTAAGTCTAATAAATGCGGTTCAGTATTAATTAACAAGTTAATAATTCAGTGAGATGAAGTGAGCTGAATGCCTAGCTAGAGGCCGCTTCAGTTCAAGTGGAATTAATGATATTAATCCACAGCTTACTCTTGACTGAACCCGTAGGGTCACACAAATAGTACGTAAACGGATCAAGTATTTAATGGCATTAGATACTCCATCTATGGATATTCGGAATCGACGGATCTTGGTTTCAGTGGGAGCTGAGATCGTCACAGGCAAGAAATGAATACTCCGGAAACGATGATATTGCCGGAAACGGAAATATGGATCGTATCGGAAATATAAATATTATCCAAGTCGTAGATGTTGCCGGAAACAGAAACATGGTACGTATCGGAAAATATTATTGGAAATGGAAATATTGCCAGAATCGGAAATATTGCCGGAAACGGAAATATTGTCAGAATCGGAAATATTATCGGAATCGGAAAATAATTCCGGAAATGGAAATATTAAATATTTGTTCGAAACGGAAATTTATTCCGGAATCGGAAATATTAAATATTGTTCGTATCGGAAATAAATTCCGGAATCGGGAATTTAATCGGAAGGGTATCGTACGAATTAGCATCAGACGAGGCCCGCTAGACGAAGGCCCAGCACGAAGCCAGGCCGTCGCCCAGCGAGCCAACGCACACCAGCGCACGCCAAGCCTCGACCAGGCCCAGCGCAAGGCCAGGCCCAGCCAAGGCCTTGGGCGCGCGCGCGCTGAGCGCAGCAACGGGCCGAGCGCTGTGCGCCTAGCGTGGGCCGCAAGGCTTGCGCGGGTGTACGGTGCTCGTGCATTGCATGTGCGGGAATCCTGAAGCAATCAGAATTCGAAGTGTGATTAAATCCTAAAACTATTAGATAATGATTATTTAATTAGAGTCCTAGTAGGGTTATAATTAAATAAATTAGTATTCTAATAGGATTCCAAAACCCTTTCCATAACTCTATAAATACGTGCCTAGGGTCACATATTTTCACAGATTATTCAAGTATTCAAAGTGAGTTTTTGAGAGAAAATTCAGACACATTTCTTACCTAAGAGTGCCGAAAATCTTTAGTACCTTAAGGGCGATTCTAGTTGGTCAATCTTAAGGCGGATCCGGACGTGCTGTGGACTATCTACGGAGGGACGACACTTGGAGTCCTAAAGACTTGTTCTTGTTCGGTTCGGGCGCAGCTAGGGAAGGCACGCAACAAAGAGTATGCATCTAAACTATGCTATATGATTATGTGTAAATAATATGTATTCCTGGCTAAATGGTTTTTCCGCATGATTTATGAATTGTCATATGTATCATAACCTAACAGTGGTATCACGAGCCCCTTATTATTTTCATAATCTAAATTGCATGAACATGGTTAAATATTACAAATTTGCATGAATTAAAAGGGGTGATTAATTTTCGTAATTGTTAATTAATTGCAAATTGCGTTTATTTAATTATACGTACGCAGTTTTTCGGCAGTTTCTTCGTTACTCATCCAAATCGAGTGATTTTTGTGTCAATTCCGCATGTAAAAGGCATTCTAAAATTTTGACAAAAATAAACTTTTTCTGCCGAACCCAGAATTCTCAAATTCGAAGCCTAACTATGACTTTTCGAAGGTTTTAGTTTTTTGAATGCAAAATTTCGTAAATTTAAGATGTTAAATTAAATATTTGCGATTCTTGTTGATAAATCTTGAATTTTTAATTGACCTACTGTATATGTTTAACAAGTTTGAATGCCTAGCCTTGTTAATTATGCAATCTAATTTGTAATTATGATTAATTTGTTGAAAATTAGAATAATTTAGAATTAATTTGATTTTCATAATTAATTATAATTTAATTAGAAACCTATGATTAAAAACCACCATAAAAATTGTAAATTTATGATAAATTTTAAATTTTTATGACCTAGGCTTGAATCCATAATAATCGGAAATCAATTGAATAATAAATTTTCGATTATTCGCCCTAAAATTATGAAATTAATATTATTTATTAATTTGTCATTAATTTTAAATATAAATTTTAAATTTTTATGCGATTCGTTCATATAACTTGCACGCACAAAGCAATGGACGCTTCGTGTTACCCTTAAGGGGTGTTGTATAGTGCGGGCATGCGACGACGAGCAAGGGAGCTCGTCGCCCATGCGGCACGAATGCAATGAGCAAGGGCATGGTGCACGAGCACAAGGCAGCAGCCCTGCCTTGTGTCGTGGGCCACGAGCTATGAATGAATGGGCATGGGCGAAGGCAAGGCACGGCAGTCGCTTGTGGGCAGCAAGCGAGCTGAGCCACAACGCGCACTGCCTCGCGCAAGCGCGCGCAGCCTCGCGCGTAGCGAGCGCAAGCTCGCGTGCCACGAGTGCTGCGCCCAGCGAGCGATGGCTCGCGCCCAGCGAGCGATGGCTCGCGCCCAGCGAGCGATGGCTCGCGCACAGCGAGCGCTGGCGAGCGCGCACAGCGAGCGATGGCTCGCGTGCATCGAGCGTTGGAGCGCGCGCAGCGAGCACCACAGCGTGCGATGGCTTGCGATGCGCGCACATGGCCAGCGATGGCTGTGTGCGTGTGGCCCATGGGCGTGCGATGCGTAGGGTGTTTGCGTTGCGATTAGATCGTTTTGAATGTTTAATTTGAAATTTTTCAGTTTACGTAATTTTAATTAATTTTTAAAATTAATAATTTAAATTATTTTCTTGGATTTTAATTTTGAATATTGTAATTATAATAAATTTTATTTATTCTAATTATTTTACTAAAATTAAAATCATGAATTAATTTAAATACGACTGAAATTAAATTAAACTTTTTGGATTCAATTATAAATTTATATGAGCTTTAAATTTTAATTAAATTTGTATGTTTCCGGTTAGACTTGAAATACATTTTTATGTTTAAAATTAGTAAAGCATATGAATTTATTGGTTTAAGTGGGAGCGCCTTTTAGTCATAAACTCTTAATTAGGTCTACGAATCCTTAAGGTTAAAACAACTTGATTAGAATTAATAAGGACTGAATAATTGGTAGATTATTGGTGCCCTTGATTAATTGCTGCAAATGTTTACGTGATGCATAATGTGTTTTACTAACCAGCTATGTGGGCCATTCATGATAATGAATGGGTGAATGGTATATATTGTATATGTACTGTTTTGCAGGTTATAAGTGACTAGTATGGCCCAAATAGGATAGAAAATATGGTCTGCGTACCATTAATTTGAATGTAATTGGTCTAAAGTACCAAAGCTGTTTTTCAATTCAAATATGGTCTGCGTACCATCAAATAGTTGTAATTAGTTATAACTTATCCTATTTGAAGAAAATGGTGCCTCCTACGGAGATTTTCAAGACGGACTTTGAAGTCAAAGCTTCAAGATGAAGTCGGGCCATACTAGATCACATTTATCTTGTGCATGCTTTAAGTTATTTATTGCTTTAAATATGTCTTAATTATGCATAAGATTGTGGCTTGATTATGTTGCATGATTAAGGATTTTAGTTCACTTAAAATCTAACCAACATAGTAAGAGCCTTAAGTTCCAAACTTAAAAAAAATTGAGTTATAAGGTGCCATGCCAAAATATACACTTGCTTGGATATCCTTTACATCAATCTAGTAATAGTTTTCGCTCAGGTAGGTGTTACTTATTGGTCCTTAGGGGCAAGGTACACAAATAATTGTGAGTACATGTTAGTTTTGGTGAAACTCAACGATATAAGTAAGGAGTCCTTTTATGTCGTGGCAAAATCGATAGGTTTACCTAATAAGTTCTTAGACGTACCTATCAACCAAGAATAGTTTCTAGACTATTAGCAAAAGGTTTTTGCTTACCTAAGATGTTTTAGGATTAAGTCGACAAACTGTGCTTAGTTCTTCAATGATTTTAGGATCTTGGAATCATTTTATTCACACCTGCCGGAACAAATAACTTGAATAAAATGCTTAATAAACATTGAATTATGCATGTATGCTAGAATTTAAGTTTATTAAGAGAAACTGTGAATGGTTATTTATTTGTTTATTCTTTTCAATTGTAGTTTTTAATATGGCAAACAACAATTCATTCAACATTCGATCAATTCTCGAAAAGGAGAAGTTGAACGGGAAAAACTTCCTTGACTGGCAAAGGAACTTGCAAATAGTTTTTATGCAGGAAGAAAAGGAGTATGTCCTAGATGAGGCGATGCCCGAAGCCGCAGGCACGGGGTCACTCAGGCAGCCCTCAATCGTTGGATTGATGCCAACAAGGATGTGAAATGTCTAATGCTCGCCACCATGAGTGCGGATCTGCAGAAAACGTTCATCAACTCAGATGCTTTCAGAATCATCAGTGAGTTGAAGAACATGTTCCAAGATCTGGCTCGAGTCGAAAGATTCGAGACTCATAGGCAAATTCTTGAGACCAAGCTTAAGAAAGGCGAGCCCGTAAGTCCACATGTTCTCAAAATGATTGGACTCATTGAGAATATGAGTCGGCTGGATCAGCAATTTTCTCAGGAAATGGCTATAGACACCATCCTCCATTCTCTTCATAGCGGGTATGATCAGTTCAAACTGAACTACAGTATGAATAGTCTGGACAAAACGCTCACTGAGCTTCACGGTATGCTGAAGACCGCTGAAAAGACGCTCAAAAGTGATAAGCAGGATGTGCTTATGGTGCGTGGGGGCAAGTTCAAGAAATCTGGAAAGAAGAGGAATGCTAAGAAAGGTGGCAACAAGGCCAGCCCAACTAAGCAAACTGGCGCCAAATCTGTAAAGAGGAAGGTCAGTCAACCCACTTCTTAATATGAATGCTTCTACTGCAAGAAGAAGGGGCATTGGAAGAGAGATTGCTTGAAGCTAAAGGAAGATCAGAAGAACGGAACAGTCGTTCCATCTTCAGGTATTTTCGTTATAGACTGTATACTTGCTAATTCAACTTCTTGGGTATTAGATACAGGTTGTGGCTCACACTTATGTTCCAATCCACAGGGACTAAGAAGAAGTAGAAAGTTAAGCAAGGGTGAAGTCGACCTACGAGTGGGAAATGGAGCACGGATTGCTGCATTAGCTGTAGGAACTTACTATTTGTCGTTGCCCTCCGGGCTAGTTTTGGAACTGGAAGAATGTTTCCATGTTCCAAGTCTTACTAAAAACATCATTTCAGTTTCTTGCTTAGATGCTAAGGGATTTTCCTTTTTAATAAAAGACAATAGTTGTTCGTTTTATTTTAAAGTGATGTTTTATGGATCTGCTAGATTAGTCAATGGAATTTATTTATTAGATCACGACAAACAAGTATATAACATAAATACCAAAAGGGCCAAAAAGGATGATTCAGATCTCACCTATCTGTGGCATTGTCGATTAGGCCATATAAACTTGAAACGCTTAGAAAGACTTCAAAAGGAAGGAATTCGAGAACCATTTGACTTAGAGGATTATGGTATATGCGAATCATGTTTACTTGGCAAAATGACAAAGCAACCTTTCTCTAAAGTTGGAGAAAGAGCAAATGAACTATTGGGTTTAATCCATACAGATGTATGTGGACCAATGAATACAAATGCTAGAGGTGGTTTCAGCTACTTTATCACTTTCACTGATGACTTCAGTAGGTATGGTTATGTCTACCTAATGAAGCATAAGTCTGAATCCTTTGACAAATTCAAGGAATTTCAGAGTGAAGTAGAGAATCAATTAGGCAAGAAGATTAAGGCACTGCGGTCTGATAGAGGCGGTGAATATCTGAGCTATGAATTTGATGACCATCTGAAAGAATGTGGAATTCTATCAGAATTGACTCCTCCTGGAACACCACAATGGAACGGTGTGTCGGAACGGAGGAACAGAACCTTGCTAGACATGGTCAGGTCAATGATGGGTCAGGCCGAACTTCCATTAGAATTTTGGGGACATGCACTAAATACAGCTGCACTCACTATAAATAGAGCTCCGTCTAAAACTGTCGAAAAGACTCCATACGAATTATGGTTTGGAAAGCCTCCAAATGTGTCTTTTCTTAAGATTTGGGGATGTGAAGTATACGTCAAACGATTAATTTCAGACAAACTTCATCCAAAATCTGACAAATGTATCCTTGTGGGCTATCCAAAGGAAACAAAGGGGTATTACTTCTACAATACATCTGAGAACAAGGTGTTTGTTGCTCGAGATGGTGTCTTTTTGGAGAAAGATCACATTTCCAAAATGACAAGTGGGAGAAAAGTAGACCTCGAAGAAATTCGAGTCGAACAACAAACTCTAGAGAATGCTCAAGATGACATTCAGGATGAAACTCAGAGATCTTTAGAAGAATCTGGTGAGAATCATGGTCAAACTAGAAATGTTGCCCCGCGTAGATCGCAAAGATATAGATCTCAACCGGAAAGTTACTTAGGTATTTTGACGAACGAGAGCTATGACGTTCTATTACTTGAAAGTGATGAACCTGCGACTTACAAACAAGCTATGACGAGCCCTAGCTCCAAGCAATGGCAAGAAGCCATGCAATCTGAATTAGACTCCATGTCTGAAAACCAAGTATGGGATTTGGTCGATTTGCCAGATGGCTACCAAGCCATTGGAAGCAAATGGGTTTTCAAACTGAAAAAGGACAAGGATGGGAAACTTGAAGTTTTCAAAGCTAGATTGGTTGCAAAAGGTTACAGGCAAGTCCACGGTGTGGATTACGATGAAACCTTTTCACCAGTTGCAATGCTAAAGTCTATTCGGATAATGTTAGCAATCGCTGCATATTACGATTACGAAATATGGCAGATGGATGTCAAAACTGCTTTCTTAAACGGCGTTTTAACAGAAACTGTGTTTATGACACAGCCTGAAGGTTTTGAGGATCCAAAGAATGCCAAAAAGGTATGCAAGCTAAAGAAGTCAATCTACGGATTGAAGCAGGCATCCAGGAACTGGAATATACGTTTTGATGAAGCAGTCAGTGACTTTGGTTTCATCAAGAACGCAGACGAATCTTGTGTATACAAGAAGGTCAGTGGGAGCAAAATTGCTTTCCTAGTATTATATGTCGACGACATATTACTTATCGGAAATGACATTCCTATGTTGAACTCTGTCAAGATTTGGCTTGGGAAATGTTTTTCGATGAAAGATCTAGGAGAAGCACAGTACATATTGGGCATCAAGATTTACGGAGATAGATCTAAAAGGATGATTGGACTTAGTCAAAGCACTTATATCAGTAAGGTGCTTGATAGGTTCAAGATGGCGGACTCCAAGCGAGGCTACCTACCCATGTCTCATGGAATGACTCTAAGCAAGACTCAGTGCCCAAAAACACTTGATGAGCGTAGACGAATGAATGGGATTCCATATGCATCATTGATTGGTTCAATAATGTATGCTATGATATGTACACGCCCGGATGTTGCGTACGCACTCAGTGCTACGAGCAGATACCAGTCAGACCCAGGAGAGGCGCATTGGACTGCTGCCAAGAATATTCTGAAGTACCTGAAAAGGCACAAAGATGACTTCCTGGTCTATGGTGGAGATGATGAATTAATTGTTAAAGGCTATACGGACACAAGTTTCCAAACAGACAAAGATGATTTCAGATCACAGTCTGGGTTTGTCTTCTGCCTCAACGGAGGAGCAGTAAGCTGGAAAAGTGCTAAGCAAAGCACCATTGCGGATTCTACAACTGAAGCGGAGTACATTGCTGCACATGAAGCAGCAAAGGAAGCTATATGGCTAAGGAAGTTCATAGGTGAACTTGGTGTAGTCCCCTCCATTAAAGGACCAATAGCCCTGTATTGTGACAATAACGGAGCTATTGCACAGGCAAAGGAGCCTAGACACCACCAGAGAGTCAAGCATGTACTTCGTAGATTTCACCTTCTACGAGAGTTCGTTGAAAGAAAAGAAGTCGAGATAAGCAAAATTGGAACTGATGACAACATATCAGATCCATTAACTAAACCTCTGCCGCAGGCGAAGCACAACTCGCACACTGCAGCTATGGGAATCAAGCATATTGGAGAATGGCTTTGATGTCTCTGTTTAATGTTTTAAAGTTTTAGAGTTTAAATCTTTGTAAAACATTATTGGTTAATCATTCACAATAAATGAAAAGAATTCATTTTTCCATTTAATTTGTGGTTTATTAAATGATGAGTCCCTTCAATTTGACGATATATTCAAGATAGACTGTCAGGACCAGTCCTGTGACTAAGAAATGTCTATCAAGTGAACTTGAATGTCAAAGGTTGAAAATGATCCGTGGTCGGAGTTTTCTATAAAATTGGACGCATAGAAAACGTTAGACGATTAGAATGCAAGATGACTAGTAGTTCCGTTTCTTGAACTATGTGGACATGGCAATGTCATAATCATTTGCATAGATACTTACTTTGGGAAGACTAGTATCGGACAAGACCTATGAAACTTTACTGTAAGAGATGAAAATCTGTCATAAGTAAATTTCATTAAAATTATTAGACACTAAATCCTCAATACCTGAGTGGTTTGAGATTACTTGTTTGAGAACTGGTTGCTTTGACGTTGACCAACCGTCGCACCGTAAAAGGAGGCTATAAAGGCAACGCTCAGGTAATCACCTATCAAACGAAGTCTAATCTCAAGATCGCAAGATTGGGATTGTCCTCCCATAAATCGAGATGAGATGCTTAAAAGTTGTACAAGGCCACTCGGAGAGCTAAAAACTGTGAAATGCATGGCCGTGCTCGGATGAATCATAGGCTATGATTATCTGTTTATTTGATCAGTTGAACTCTGAAACCGAGAAACACCTCTGGACATAATAAGGATGACAACTCTTACCTTATGTTCAAGAGCAAGCATCGAGCGACAAAGGAATTAGGAAATGCACACTTGTCCCTAAGGACAAGTGGGAGACTGAAGGAAATAATGCTCTTGGTCCAAGTATGCATTCAATGTTAAGTCTAATAAATGCGGTTCAGTATTAATTAACAAGTTAATAATTCAGTGAGATCAAGCGAGCTGAATGCCTAGCTAGAGGCCGCTTCAGTTCAAGTGGAATTAATGATATTAATCCACATCTTACTCATGACTGAACCCGTAGGGTCACACAAATAGTACGTAAACGGATCAAGTATTTAATGGCATTAGATACTCCATCTATGGATATTCGGAATCGACGGATCTTGGTTTCAGTGGGAGCTGAGATCGTCACAAGCAAGAAATGAATACTCCGGAAACGATGATATTGCCGGAAACGGAAATATGGATCGTATCGGAAATATAAATATTATCCAAGTCGTAGATGTTGCCGGAAACAGAAACATGGTACGTATCGGAAAATATTATCGGAAATGGAAATATTGCCAGAATCGGAAATATTGCCGGAAACGGAAATATTGTCAGAATCGGAAATATTATCGGAATCGGAAAATAATTCCGGAAATGGAAATATTAAATATTTGTTCGAAACGGAAATTTATTCCGGAATCGGAAATATTAAATATTGTTTGTATCGGAAAGAAATTCCGGAATCGGGAATTTAATCGGAAGCGTATCGTACGAATTAGCACGAAGCCAGGCCGTCGCCCAGCGAGCCAACGCACACCAGCGCACGCCAAGCCTCGACCAGGCCCAGCGCAAGGCCAGGCCCAGCCAAGGCCTTGGGCGCGCGCGCGCGGAGCGCAGCAACGTGCCGAGCGCTGTGCGCCTAGCGTGGGCCGCAAGGCTTGCGCGGGTGTACGGTGCTCGTGCATTGCATGTGCGGGAATCCTGAAGCAATCAGAATTCGAAGTGTGATTAAATCCTAAAACTATTAGATAATGATTATTTAATTAGAGTCCTAGTAGGGTTATAATTAAATAAATTAGTATCCTAATAGGATTCCAAAACCCTTTCCATAACTCTATAAATACGTGCCTAGGGTCACATATTTTCACAGATTATTCAAGTATTCAAAGTGAGTTTTTGAGAGAAAATTCAGACACATTTCTTACCTAAGAGTGCCGAAAATCTTTAGTACCTTAAGGGCGATTCTAGTTGGTCAATCTTAAGGCGGATCCGGACGTGCTGTGGACTATCTACGGAGGGACGACACTTGGAGTCCTAAAGACTTGTTCTTGTTCGGTTCGGGCGCAGCTAGGGAAGGCACGCAACAAAGAGTATGCATCTAAACTATGCTATATGATTATGTGTAAATAATATGTATTCCTGGCTAAATGGTTTTTCCGCATGATTTATGAATTGTCATATGTATCATAACCTAACAATCCAATGTGTACAATGCAATGTTTACCTCCATGGCAGATGCATTTCATAGAAGCAACGCCACAAGAAGTTGGTGCAGCCTTTGAACAAGGACCAACAAACCAAGAATATAGAACTTTATACTTAGTTGGTTCAACAAGATGCAACCTACAATCAGCAAACACACAAACACTTCAATAGAATATAACAATCCAAAACTCCAGAATCTTTATTACAAACATTAAAATGTACACAAATCCGAAGTTCTTGTTGTTAAATTCCACACTACTAAGCCCCAAATTCGTACTCCAATACTTGGAAATTAGACATTTCAGAATTTTACAGAATCTAAGGCCACTATCGCCCGCGACTCAATGATACAGCACAATGCAGCAAAAACTAATGCAACTAACAGTCGTTTCAATTTCAGCATTCCTCAATTCGAGGGCCATGGTCAATGAAATATAGAACTTAACAAAATCACAGTACACAGTGCTCAAATTAACATTTGTTTCCAACAATACTGCTTGAAATGCAGATGTTTAACCTTACTCTTTCTAAACCCAGAAATAATATCCCCTCCATATATTTCCAAGTTGAAAACGAGTAGCAGTAGTATAACAGTAGCAGTATAGAACAGGGTAGAGCAGAGAAGAACGAGAAAAAAAACCAAAATAGCATCATCACCGAGCAACCAACTGATCCAATATAATAAATAAGCCAAAATAACCATTGAAATCAACAAAAACACCATGAATAAAATCAACCAAATTCCCCAATTAACCGAATTCTCTAATTAAGAACCCTAATTTAGAACTCAAAAAAACACAACAAAAATCCATTATAATCGGTTGAAAACTTAAACAGCAAAATTATGAAATTTAAGAGCAATTTCGATCAAATTTAAGAGCAAAATTATGAAAACTAACGTGGTTCTTCGCGCAAATTTATTACTTGATTTCGTCACTTTCTTTATGTTGCTTCAAAGGACGATGATGGAAGATAAAATCTGTTGCTTCAAGGAACGCAGAGGAGGAAGGCGAAAGAGAACAAGGAACGCAGAGGCCTCTAGTGAAGAAGAACGCAAAACCCTAAACCATGAAAAGCAGTGAGAGGGAAACCCAAAATAAACGCAATCTGTTGGAAAGAAAACGCACCCATATGAAATATTTTTAATAAACTTATTTCTTATTTGATTTTATTTTTAATTTTTAACATGTTTTAGATGTTTAACAAAAAGACCGTTGCAATATCTCATTAAAATATTAAAAAACTAAAAACTGTTGCAAAAAAATAGTCATAATATATAAGTGTTGCAATAGCTTTTTTATAGCAACGTTTTTTCAAAGTCAAAGTCTACTAAAATTAATAATTATTTAACTGTTGCAATAGCTATGATATAGCAACGCCAGGAAAACTGTTATCTAAAAAGGCGTTGCTATAGCCCTATTTTGTAGTAGTGGAGCTTCGTTGAAAATCAAATGGCGGCGCTAGAAAAAAGTGGCGACGGCCATGCTCGCGCTAGAATAAAGTAGCGATGTCACTGTAGCGCTAGAAATTTTCTAGCGCACATAAGATAGAATTTAACGAGTTTGAGTTTCAGTGAGAGTCAAAATGAAGAGCCAGAAAAAAGTGGCGTTCCAATGTCAGCGCCAGAAATTTTCCAGTGCTGGAAATTTCAAGCGCAGGCAGATCTGCGGATTTCCCGAAAATTCGACCTTTAACAACTCATAACTTCTTCATACAATCTCGGATTTTTGCAAATTATATCTTGTTGGAAAGCTACGAAATTAAAATTTCCAATAACGCTGGTCTCACATCATTGGGCTTCGTAAATCTCGAGTTATGGCCCAAAGAGTTGAGGTCGGTCCTTTTCGGTGAAGCCCAAGTAAAAGCCTTATAACATATTCGTTGTATGTTGGATTTGGGCTTATGATAAGTCTATGGAAAACTTATTCCAAGGTCTATAAAATCATGTGGTGTGCATGATCCAAATCATAATTTATAAGACAGACTTTAACTTCGTAAGGACGTATCATTTGCTAAACGGGCTAACGAGCGTATTCAAGGCACTCGTAAGCTTGTTTAATTAACTTTGGTTAACATTTACATGTAGTTTGCCCAATAAGTATGAGTTTGAGAAATTATATTGTTCGAGCTATGTTATTCTAGAGCCTGAAGGCAAGCACTAGAACATTGTGGCGCGTACAGGTGTGATGTAATGCGGAAAATCATATTTTATCTTTCTATTGATGAAACCACATATTAATCCGTATCTGGATGCGAATGTGACTAAATATGTGTCCAGTCTATTTTCGTAAGCTTTCTATTGATGGAATTTATTATATTTAACAGGTTCTGCTCCAGATGGTCTCTTCAGTCAGTCGAGGGTCGTTCTTTAGCTAATCAGAGTGCTTTGTTGGCTAGCGGGTTATAGTATCATCATCCAACTCGCCGCTTCGGGCCTAGGGTTAAATGTATGCGTCTACAACATCTTTCCTATCAACACTGACAGATAAATTACTCAAACATATAAAGTCCAAAAATATGCTGATTTAAGCTTTCTACTCCCAACGGACCCAAGCTCCGAGAAAGTCAAAGAAATTCATATTCCAAGAGTCAATAAAAAACTCTTTTTCCCCATAGGATATATATTCCCCGGCGGTTCAAGCCTTAGACGACATTTCAAGCAAGTACAAAGACCCAGCGGATTCACTCCGGGTATTCAAGATTCAATATTTCAAAATTTTATAAGTTCGAAATTCAAAATTCAAAATGCAATCCGTCAATGATCAGAGTCGTCAAGCCGCACGGAGGTAGACTCTATCCTTCTTTCTAACACTTTTCTTGTGCAGGTAGCGGCGTACAAAGAATGGTTCTGATTTCATAACATCTTGACTATTCTCCATCCCTATTTGAAAACTTTGACTTTCTCTTTCCTAACCGAACGCTTAGTTAATGTGGGGGCTTCTATAGACACCTAATTTGTGTCTCCCCTAATGGTATGATGAAGAAACTATTGTCCTTCTTAGGTGGTTGGAACAACTCCGTGCGGAAGTCCCAATTGCTAAGATGTATTCAAAAATCCAAAATCAAAGGTCCAATTCCCGAGCCCGTTCCCATTTCGAAACTCGGTAAAAAATTCAATTTCCAAAATTCAAGTTCAAAATTCAAATACAATCTTACCTAATGGACCTCTCCATTGGTTTTACAAGGCCATTTCCAATCAAAATTCCATTAAGCAATCCAAAATTGGGCGCGATCCAAAAAATCGAGCATGTCGGGCCCCGTCCCGTAAAATCGAGTCCAAATACAAATCCTGAATACAAACGGTGAGTTTTTAGTCGCAAAATATTTCCTTAACCACCAAGAAAACACCACGCTCCAAAGCTCGTACAAAAGTACAAAGCCCCGGTACGAAGAAAGGACGGCGTCATCGTCCTTCTTTAGCGGCATCTGGGTCACGTCTTTAGCGCCTAGTACTACCCCTGCGCCTGCGCTAGCGTGGTTTGGCTTTTAGCCGGCTAATCCCCTATTTAAACCCTCCATTTTCACCCAAATGGAGGAGGATAATTTTAATACAACGTCGTAATACATTTTTCCTCTCAAATTCCAAATACAAAATTCATTCTTAAAAAATCTTCAATATTTCCTACAAATTTTCAAACATTAAAGCAATTGGGAGTACAAATCGGAAATCTAACCTAAACCTAATAAGGTAAAACCGAATCCCTAATGCAAATCACCATGATTTAGTCCAATTTTCTACTTTCTTATTTCAAGTTTACTAATCCTATGATGTTCTTGTGATGTTCATACTCACTTGAACTAGGAAATATTTCAAAAAGAGTAATCTTTGAGGGGATTTCTGTTAGGTTATGATACATATGACAATTCATAAATCATGCGGAAACAACCATTAAGCCAGGAATACATATTAGTTACACATAATCATTTAGCATAGTTTAGATGCATACTCTTTGTTGCGTGCCTTCCCTAGCTGCGCCCGAACCGAACAAGAACAAGTCTTTAGGACTCCAAGTGTCGTCCCTCCGTAGATAGTCCACAGCACGTCCGGATCCGCCTTAAGATTGACCAACTAGAATCGCCCCTAAGGTACAATAAATTTTCGGCACTTTTGAGCAAGATTTGTGACTGAATTTTTCTCTCAAAAACTCACTTTGAATACTTGAATAACTCGTTATAAATTGTGAACCCAGGCCACATATTTATAGGGGTATGGAAAGAGAATTGGAATCCTATTAGGATACGAATTAATTAACTTAGAATTATAATAAAACTCTTATTTAATTAATTTATCAAATAGAATTAGGAATTTAATCATTAAACGAATTCTGCACGTTTTAGGTTTCGTATGCGAACACAAACACTTACGCAAGCATGACCCGCAAGCGTGCAGGCCATGCCCGCGCACAGCCCACACGGCCGCACGGCCCACGCGAGCTACAAGCCCACGCGAGCTACAGCAATGCTCGCAGCCCACTGCTCGCAGCTGCGCGCGCTGCCACGGCCTGTTGGGCCTGGCCTTGCGCTGGGCCTGGCGTGGCCTTGGCTGTTCGTGTGGCGCGCTTGGCTTGCTGAGTTGCTGGGCGATGGCCTGGCTTCGTGCTGGGCCCTCGTCCGGCAGGCCTCGTCCGATGCTTATTCGTACGATACGCTTCCGATTAAATTCCCGATTCCGGAATATATTTCCGATACGAACAATATTTAATATTTTCGATTCCGGAATTAATTTCCGTTTCGAACAAATATTTAATATTTCCGTTTCCGGAATTATTTTCCGATTCCGATAATATTTCCGATTCTGACAATATTTCCGTTTCCGGCAATATTTCCGATTCCGGCAATATTTCCATTTCCGATAATATTTCCCGATACGTACCATGTTTCCGTTTCCGGCAACATCTACGACTTGGATAATATTTATATTTCCGATACGATCCATATTTCCGTTTCTGGCAATATCATCGTTTCCGGAGTATTCATTTCTTGCCTGTGACGATCTCAGCTCCCACTGAAACCAAGATCCGTCGATTCCGAATATCCATAGTTGGAGTATTTAATGCCATTAAATACTTGATCCGTTTACGTACTATTTGTGTGACCCTACGGGTTCAGTCAAGAGTAAGCTGTGGATTAATATCATTAATTCCACTTGAACTGAAGCGGCCTCTAGCTAGGCATTCAGCTCACTTGATCTCACTGAATTATTAACTTGTTAATTAATACTGAACCGCATTTATTAGACTTAACATAGAATGCATACTTGGACCAAGGGCATTATTTCCTTCAGTCTCCCACTTGTCCTTAGGGACAAGTGTGCATTTCCTAATTCCTTTGTCGCTCGATGCTTGCTCTTGAACATAAGGTAAGAGTTGTCATCCTTATTATGTCCAGAGGTGTTCCTCGGTTTCAGAGTTCAACTGATCAAATAAACAGATAATCATAGCCTATGATTCATCCGAGCACGGCCATGCATTTAACAGTTTCTAGCTCTCCGAGTGGCCTTGTACAACTTTTAAGCATCTCATCCCGATTTATTGGAGGACAATCCCAATCTTGTGATCTTGAGATTAGACTTCGTTTGATAGGTGATTACCTGAGCGTTGCCTTTATAGCCTCCTTTTACGGTGCGACGGTTGGTCAACGTCAAAGCAACCAGTTCTCAAACAAGGAATCTCAAATCACTCAGGTATTGAGGATTTAGTGTCTAATAATTTTAATGAAATTTACTTATGACAGATTTTCATCTCTTACAGTAAAGTTTCATAGGTCTTGTCCGATACTAGTCTTCCCAAAGTAAGTATCTATGCAAATGATTATGACATTGCCATGTCCACATAGTTCAAGAAACAGAACTACTAGTCATCTTGCATTCTAATCGTCTAACGTTTTCTATGCGTCCAATTTTATAGAAAACTACGACTAGGGACCATTTTCAACCTTTGACATTCAAGTTCACTTGATAGACATTTCTTAGTCACAGGACTGGTCCTGGCAGTCTATCTTGAATATATCGTCAAATTGAAGGGACTCATCATTTAATAAACCACAAATTAAATGGAAAAATGAATTCTTTTCATTTATTGTGAATGATTAACCAATAATGTTTTACAAAGATTTAAACTCTAAAACTTTAAAACATTAAACAGAGACATCAAAGCCATTCTCCAATATGCTTGATTCCCATAGCTGCAGTGTGCGAGTTGTGCTTCGCCTACGGCAGAGGTTTAGTTAATGGATCTGATATGTTGTCATCAGTACCAATTTTGCTTATCTCGACTTCTTTTCTTTCAACGAACTCTCGTAGAAGGTGAAATCTACGAAGTACATGCTTGACTCTCTGGTGGTGTCTAGGCTCCTTTGCCTGTGCAATAGCTCCGTTATTATCACAATACAGGGATATTGGTCCTTTAATGGAGGGGACTACACCGAGTTCACCTATGAACTTCCTTAGCCATATAGCTTCCTTTGCTGCTTCATGTGCAGCAATGTACTCCGCTTCAGTTGTAGAATCCGCAATGGTGCTTTGCTTAGCACTTTTCCAGCTTACTGCTCCTCCGTTGAGGCAGAAGACAAACCCAGACTGTGATCTAAAATCATCTTTGTCGGTTTGGAAACTTGCGTCCGTATAGCCTTTAACAATTAATTCATCATCTCCACCATAGACCAGGAAGTCATCTTTGTGCCTTTTCAGGTACTTCAGAATGTTCTTGGCAGCAGTCCAATGCGCCTCTCCTGGGTCTGACTGGTATCTGCTCGTAGCACTGAGTGCGTACGCAACATCCGGGCGTGTACATATCATAGCATACATTATTGAACCAATCAATGATGCATATGGAATCCCATTCATTCGTCTACGCTCATCAAGTGTTTTTGGGCACTGAGTCTTGCTTATAGTCATTCCATGAGACATGGGTAGGTAGCCTCGCTTGGAGTCCGCCATCTTGAACCTATCAAGCACCTTATTGATATAAGTGCTTTGACTAAGTCCAATCATCTTTTTAGATCTATCTCTGTAAATCTTGATGCCCAATATGTACTGTGCTTCTCCTAGATCTTTCATCGAAAAACATTTCCCAAGCCAAATCTTGACAGAGTTCAACATAGGAATGTCATTTCCGATAAGTAATATGTCGTCGACATATAATACTAGGAAAGCAATTTTTCTCCCACTGACCTTCTTGTATACACAAGATTCGTCCGCGTTCTTGATGAAACCAAAGTCACTGACTGCTTCATCAAAACGTATATTCCAGCTCCTGGATGCCTGCTTCAATCCGTAGATTGACTTCTTTAGCTTGCATACCTTTTTAGCATTCTTTGGATCCTCAAAACCTTTAGGCTGTGTCATAAACACAGTTTCTGTTAAAACGCCTTTTAAGAAAGCAGTTTTGACATCCATCTGCCATATTTCGTAATCGTAATATGCAGCGATTGCTAACATTATCCGAATAGACTTTAGCATTGCAACTGGTGAAAAGGTTTCATCGTAATCCACACCGTGGACTTGCCTGTAACCTTTTGCAACCAATCTAGCTTTGAAAACTTCAAGTTTCCCATCCTTGTCCTTTTTCAGTTTGAAAACCCATTTGCTTCCAATGGCTTGGTAGCCATCTGGCAAATCGACCAAATCCCATACTTGGTTTTCAGACATGGAGTCTAATTTAGATTGCATGGCTTCTTGCCACTGCTTGGAGCTAGGGCTCGTCATAGCTTGTTTGTAAGTCGCAGGTTCATCACTTTCAAGTAATAGAACATCATAGCTTTCGTTCGTCAAAATACCTAAGTACCTTTCCGGTTGAGATCTATATCTTTGCGATCTACGCGGGGTAACATTTCTAGATTGACCATGATTCTCACCAGATTCTTCTAAAGATCTCTGAGTTTCATCCTGAATGTCATCTTGAGCATTCTCTAGAGTTTGTTGTTCGACTCGAATTTCTTCGAGGTCTACTTTTCTCCCACTTGTCATTTTGGAAATGTGATCTTTCTCCAAAAAGACACCATCTCGAGCAACAAACACCTTGTTCTCAGATGTATTGTAGAAGTAATACCCCTTTGTTTCCTTTGGATAGCCCACAAGGATACATTTGTCAGATTTTGGATGAAGTTTGTATGAAATTAATCGTTTGACGTATACTTCACATCCCCAAATCTTAAGAAAAGACACATTTGGAGGCTTTCCAAACCATAATTCGTATGGAGTCTTTTCGACAGCTTTATAGTGAGTGCAGCTGTATTTAGTGCATGTCCCCAAAATTCTAATGGAAGTTCGGCCTGACCCATCATTGACCTGACCATGTCTAGCAAGGTTCTGTTCCTCCGTTCCGAAACACCGTTCCATTGTGGTGTTCCAGGAGGAGTCAATTCTGATAGAATTCCACATTCTTTCAGATGGTCATCAAATTCATAGCTCAGATATTCACCGCCTCTATCAGACCGCAGTGCCTTAATCTTCTTGCCTAATTGATTCTCTACTTTACTATGAAATTCCTTGAATTTGTCAAAGGATTCAGACTTATGCTTCATTAGGTAGACATAACCATATCTACTGAAGTCATCAGTGAAAGTGATAAAGTAGCTGAAACCACCTCTAGCATTTGTACTCATTGGTCCACATACATCTGTATGGATTAAACCCAATAGTTCATTTGCTCTTTCTCCAACTTTAGAGAAAGGTTGCTTTGTCATTTTGCCAAGTAAACATGATTCGCATTTACCATAATCCTCTAAGTCAAATGGTTCTAGAATTCCTTCCTTTTGAAGTCTTTCTAAGCGTTTCAAGTTTATATGGCCTAATCGACAATGCCACAGATAGGTGAGATCTGAATCATCATTTTTGGCCTTTTTGGTATTTATGTTATATACTTGTTTGTCGTGATCTAATAAATAAAGTCCATTGACTAATCTAGCAGATCCATAAAACATCTCTTTAAAATAAAACGAACAACTATTGTCTTTTATTAAAAAGGAAAATCCCTTAGCATCTAAGCAAGAAACTGAAATGATGTTTTTAGTAAGACTTGGAACATGGAAACATTCTTCCAGTTCCAAAACTAGCCCGGAGGGCAACGACAAAAAGTAAGTTCCTACAGCTAATGCAGCAATCCGTGCTCCATTTCCCACTCGTAGGTCGACTTCACCCTTGCTTAACTTTCTACTTCTTCTTAGTCCCTGTGGATTGGAACATAAGTGTGGGCCACAACCTGTATCTAATACCCAAGAAGTTGAATTAGCAAGTATACAGTCTATAACGAAAATACCTGAAGATGGAACGACTGTTCCGTTCTTCTGATCTTCCTTTAGCTTCAAGCAATCTCTCTTCCAATGCCCCTTCTTCTTGCAGTAGAAGCATTCGGATTCAGAAGTGGGTTGACTGACCTTCCTCTTTACAGATTTGGCGCCAGTTTTCTTAGTTGGGCTGGCCTTGTTGCCACCTTTCTTAGCATTCCTCTTCTTTCCAGATTTCTTGAACTTGCCCCCACGCACCATAAGCACATCCTGCTTATCACTTTTGAGCGTCTTTTCAGCGGTCTTCAGCATACCGTGAAGCTCAGTGAGCGTTTTGTCCAGACTATTCATACTGTAGTTCAGTTTGAACTGATCATACCCGCTATGAAGAGAATGGAGGATGGTGTCTATAGCCATTTCCTGAGAAAATTGCTGTTCCAGCCGACTCATATTCTCAATGAGTCCAATCATTTTGAGAACATGTGGACTTACGGGCTCGCCTTTCTTAAGCTTGGTCTCAAGAATTTGCCTATGAGTCTCGAATCTTTCGACTCGAGCCAGATCTTGGAACATGTTCTTCAACTCACTGATGATTGTGAAAGCATCTGAGTTGATGAACGTTTTCTGCAGATCCGCACTCATGGTGGCGAGCATTAGACATTTCATATCCTTGTTGGCATCAATCCAACGATTGAGGGCTGCCTGAGTGACCCCGTCGCCTGCGGCTTCGGGCATCGCCTCATCTAGGACATACTCCTTTTCTTCCTGCATAAGAACTATTTGCAAGTTCCTTTGCCAGTCACGGAAGTTTTTCCCGTTCAACTTCTCCTTTTCGAGAATTGATCGAATGTTGAATGAATTGTTGTTTGCCATATTAAAAACTACAATTGAAAAGAATAAACAAATAAATAACCATTCACAGTTTCTCTTAATAAACTTAAATTCTAGCATACATGCATAATTCAATGTTTATTAAGCATTTTATTCAAGTTATGTGTTCCGGCAGGTGTGAATAAAATGATTCCAAGATCCTAAAATCATTGAAGAACTAAGCACAGTTTGTCGACTTAATCCTAAAACATCTTAGGTAAGCAAAAGCCTTTTGCTAATAGTCTAGAAACTATTCTTGGTTGATAGGTACGTCTAAGAACTTATTAGGTAAACCTATCGATTTTGCCACGACATAAAAGGACTCCTTACTTATATCGTTGAGTTTCACCAAAACTAACATGTACTCACAATTATTTGTGTACCTTGCCCCTTTAGGACCAATAAGTAACACCTCGCTGAGCGAAAACTATTACTAGATTGATGTAAAGGATATCCAAGCAAGTGTATATTTTGGCATCGCACCTTTTAACTCAATTTTTTTAAGTTTGGAACTTAAGGCTCTTACTATGTTGGTTAGATTTTAAGTGAACTAAAATCCTTAATCATGCAACATAATCAAGCCACAATCTCATGCATAATTAAGACATATTTAAAGCAATAAAAAACTTAAAGCATGCATAAGATAAATGTGATCTAGTATGGCCCGACTTCATCTTGAAGCTTTAACTTCAAAGTCCGTCTTGAAAATCTTCGTGGGAGGCACCATTTTCTTCAAATAGTATAAGCTATAATTAAAACTAATTACAACTATTTGATGGTACGCAGACCATATTTGAATTGAAAAACAACTTTGGTACTTTAGACCAATTACATTCAAATTAATGGTACTGCAGACCATATTTTCTATCCTATTTGGGCCATACTAGTCACTCCATAACCTGCAAAACAGTACATATACAATATATACCATTCACCCATTCATTATCATGAATGGCCCACAGAGCTGGTTAGTAAAACACATTATGTATCACGTAAACATTTGCAGCAATTAATCAAGGGCACCAATAATCTACCAATTATTCAGTCCTTATTAATTCTAATCAAGTTGTTTTAACCTTAAGGATTCGTAGACCTAATTAAGAGTTTATGACTAAAAGGCGCTCCCACTTAAACCAATAAATTCATATGCTTTACTAATTTTAAACATAAAAATGTATTTCTAGTCTAACCGGAAACATACAAATTTAATTAAAATTTAAAGCTCATATAAATTTATAATTGAATCCAAAATTTTAATTTAATTTCAGTCGTATTTAAATTAATTCATGATTTTAATTTTAGTAAAATAATTAGAATAAATAAAATTTATTATAATTACAATATTCAAAATTAAAATCCAAGAAAATAATTTAAATTATTAATTTTAAAATTAATTAAAATTACGTAAACTGAAAATTTCAAATTAAACATTCAAAACGATCGTAATGCAAACACCCTACGCATCGCACGCCCATGGGCCATACGCACACAGCCATCGCTGGCCATGTGCGCGCAGCCCATGCGCTCGTCGCATAGCTGCTGCATCTACCCATCGCAAGCCATCGCACAAGTTGGTGCTCGCTGCGCGCGCGCCAGCGCTCGATGCACGCGAGCCATCGCTAGCTGTGCGCGCTCGCCAGCGCTTGCTGCGCGCGCTCCAGCGCTCGATGCACGCGAGCCATCGCTCGCTGTGCGCGAGCCATCGCTCGCTGTGCGCGAGCCATCGCTCGCTGTGCGCGAGCAATTGCTCGTTGCGCGCGATCGACGCTGTGCGAGGCAGTGCGCGTTGTGGCGCAGCTCGCTTGCTGCCCACACGCGACTGCCGTGCCTTGCCTTCGCCCATGCCCATTCTTCTAGTGCTCGTAGCCCACGACACAAGGCAGGGCTGCTGCCTTGTGCTCGTGCACCATGCCCTTGCTCATTGCATTCGTGCCGCACGGGCGACGAGCTCCCTTGCTCGTCGTCGCATGCCCGCACTATACAACACCCCTTAAGGGTAACACGAAGCGTCCATTGCTTTGTGCGTGCAAGTTATATGAACGAATCGCATAAAAATTTAAAATTTATATTTAAAATTAATGACAAATTAATAAATTAATATTAATTTCATAATTTTAGGGCGAAAAATCGAAAATTTATTATTCAATTGATTTCCGATTATCATGGATTCAAGCCTAGGTCATAAAAATTTAAAATTTATCATAAATTTACAATTTTTATGGAGGTTTTTAATCATAGGTTTCTAATTAAATTATAATTAATTATGAAAATCAAATTAATTCTAAATTATTCTAATTTTCAACTAATTAATCATAATTACAAATTAGATTGCATAATTAACAAGGCTAGGCATTCAAACTTGTTAAACATATACAGTAGGTCAATCAAAAATTCAAGATTTATCAACAAGAATCGCAAATATTTAATTTAACATCTTAAATTTACGAAATTTTGCATTCGAAAAACTAAAACCTTCGAAAAGTCATAGTTAGGCTTCGAATTTGAGAATTCTGGGTTCGGCAGAAAAATAATTTTTTTTTGTCAAAATTTTAGGATGCCTTTTACATGCGGAATTGACACAAAAATCACTCGATTTGGATGAGTAACGAAGAAACTGCCGAAAAACTGCGTACGTATAATTAAATAAACGCAATTTGCAATTAATTAACAATTACGAAAATTAATCACCCCTTTTAATTCTTGCAAATTTGTAATATTTAACCATGTTCATGCAATTTAGATTATGAAAATAATAAGAGGCTCGTGATACCACTGTTAGGTTATGATACATATGACAATTCATAAATCATGCGGAAACAACCATTAAGCCAGGAATACATATTATTTACACATAATCATTTAGCATAGTTTAGATGCATACTCTTTGTTGCGTGCCTTCCCTAGCTGCGCCCGAACCGAACAAGAACAAGTCTTTAGGACTCCAAGTGTCGTCCCTCCGTAGATAGTCCACAGCACGTCCGGATCCGCCTTAAGATTGACCAACTAGAATCGCCCCTAAGGTACTATAAATTTTCGGCACTTTTGAGCAAGATGTGTGACTGAATTTTTCTCTCAAAAACTCACTTTGAATACTTGAATAACTCGTTATAAATTGTGAACCCAGGCCACATATTTATAGGGGTATGGAAAGAGAATTGGAATCCTATTAGGATACGAATTAATTAACTTAGAATTATAATAAAACTCTTATTTAATTAATTTATCAAATAGAATTTGGAATTTAATCATTAAACGAATTCTGCACGTTTTAGGTTTCGTATGCGAACACAAACACTTACGCAAGCATGACCCGCAAGCGTGCAGGCCATGCCCGCGCACAGCCCACACGGCCGCACGGCCCACGCGAGCTACAAGCCCACGCGAGCTGCAGCAATGCTCGCAGCCCACTGCTCGCAGCTGCGCGCGCTGCCACGGCCTGCTGGGCCTGGCCTTGCGCTGGGCCTGGCGTGGCCTTGGCTGTTCGTGTGGCGCGCTTGGCTTGCTGGGCGATGGCCTGGCTTCGTGCTGGGCCCTCGTCCGGCAGGCCTCGTCCGATGCTTATTCGTACGATACGCTTCCGATTAAATTCCCGATTCCGGAATATATTTCCGATACGAACAATATTTAATATTTTCGATTCCGGAATTAATTTCCGTTTCGAACAAATATTTAATATTTCCGTTTCCGGAATTATTTTCCGATTCCGATAATATTTCCGATTCTGACAATATTTCCGTTTCCGGCAATATTTCCATTTCCGATAATATTTCCCGATACGTACCATGTTTCTGTTTCCGGCAACATCTACGACTTGGATAATATTTATATTTCCGATACGATCCATATTTCCGTTTCCGGCAATATCATCGTTTCCGGAGTATTCATTTCTTGCCTTTGACGATCTCAGCTCCCACTGAAACCAAGATCCGTCGATTCCGAATATCCATAGTTGGAGTATTTAATGCCATTAAATACTTGATCCGTTTACGTACTATTTGTGTGACCCTACGGGTTCAGTCAAGAGTAAGCTGTGGATTAATATCATTAATTCCACTTGAACTGAAGCGGCCTCTAGCTAGGCATTCAGCTCACTTGATCTCACTGAATTATTAACTTGTTAATTAATACTGAACCGCATTTATTAGACTTAACATAGAATGCATACTTGGACCAAGGGCATTATTTCCTTCAATTTCATACTTGAAACCCCCTTCAAATGATCTTCCAAACCCCCTTTACAAGTTTCAAGTTTCAATCTCTATGCTTTGTTTTCAAAAAATATCATAAGTAAGTTAATGCTTTCATTCTTGAAAGTGTGCCTTACAACAATCATCATCAAATCTTCAAAAATCCTCAACTTTTTACAAGTTCAAGGATTTTTGGGAAATTTCAAACCCTTTTCCAAACTAGAACACATGAACATCCAAATTTCTATGTTTAATATTCAAAGTTCTTCATTCAATATTCAATAGTGTTTAAATGAGATCAACTTCTCTTTAAGCTAGAATCGATTTTAAGTCATGGAGCATATTAAAGGTGAGGCCTTTTAACTTGGAAAGGTCTAATCTCTAAGAATAAAACCTCCTAATTTTAATATTCAAGATCTATATTCAAGTTCAAGTTCCATTTCAAGTTCTATTTCGATATTCAAAATCAATAATACTTTAAGATGAGAAACTCATCTATAGTTAAGATTTTCTAGTGAATTGAATCCGTGTCGGGCACACTTATTATTGAGAAGTTGCTTGGTGTTCAGATCTCAAATACAATAGTACCATTTTAATATCGCAATTTCAATATCGTACTTTCAATACCACATTTTCAATACCGCACTTTAAATATCGCACTTTCAATACCGAACTTCAATACCGCACTTTCAATATCACATTTTCAATATTGCAATTTCAATAACGCACCTTTTACTCGCCTTTTCAAGGCGATTTGGTTTTGTACGCATTTCAATAATTCATTTTCTATTTGTGATGATGCTTTATGTGTTTATTGCTTTCATCACTCAACATGCTAAATACAAAAATATACAAAAGGTTACATCACGCTTAATAAAGATAATTTTCGGACAAACTGGCATTAAGTTTGTTGAATTAACTTTAAAGCAAAGTGACCACGTACAAGTAGCAATTTCAATGTTTCTAAATGCATGATTCAACCAACCTAGTGCCACGATTAGGATTTCACAAAACAATCCTTGTCGTGCGTTTGAATATTTTTCTAAAGCCTACCAAAATAAGCGGTTTGTTCCCGTACCCGAATCTCACACATTTGGTCTCAAGATTCAATGCCTTGTCCAAAAAGAGTCAACTTTAGTTCTTTCAAACGGGACCCTTAATATGTTTGGTGGCGACTCCATCAAAGTTCACTATTTGAAAGCCGTAGGAGTATTTTGTGCACCTTCTTATATTTTGAGCTTTGATTTTCTATATTCAAATATTCAATTATCACTTGTGTGAACCTAGAATTTGGTTCCCCTTTTGGGGTGGGATTGAGAAGATCAAGTCAAATCTAGTTGATCACACACTTGACAAATTGGACAAGTTAGAGACTTTGGTGGGTCTTAAACAAGACTCATCATGCTCTCATAACTTACATAAAACTTCAATGTATAAGCTATATGAAATACGAAACCACTATAAGAGCAAATGCAATACATCAAAAGGAAAACCCCTACAGATATCAAAGTAATACTTCTTATAAGAGAAAATGATACAAATTACAGAACTAAATGATGTCATTCTAAATTCCATAATCCAGATTATCAACATATGTTCATTAAAAGGTCCCAGGTGCAACTCTAGTTTTAATTCCGACCTTCAAAACCTTTTTTCTGGATAGACAACAAAGAGTACGCATAAACAAATTCTTAATGCAAAGATATTGAACTGCACAAGGACTTTTAAAACTCCACATTCCTCTCATTTAATTGATTAAGGAAACTGTAAAAAAACGAGCACACCTAGTTGATCACCTACATAAACAAGCTAAAAGACTTAAAATTAACTTCAATGCAGGCACATGATGAGCGACATTTATGTCGCTCTTAGCTGAGGATTTCATGTTAGTTTATTATGCTTTTTCATAGTTTTTATAGTTTTTCGTATGATTTTTATAAGTTTCTCTCCATCTTGTGCTTTATAGGTGATTATGGTGAAATATGATGGAAAAACAAGTAGATTGGAGCCAAAACAGGGGATGTGCGACCGAACAGGAGTTTGTGCGCCCGAACAGTGAAGAATTGGTGAATCAAGGAAGACACAGCTTTGTGCGACCGAACATCTCTTTATGTTCGATCGCACAAGAGCCCCTATGTGCGATTGAGCTCTGTTAAACGATCGCACAAAATGGATTTCAGAGACAGAATATCCTCAATTTTGACGTTCGACCGCACAGGTTTTCGTTCGACCGCACAAGAATTTGTGTGCCCACACAAGATTAGCTGTTCGACCATATTAGAAATTGTAGAATACTTGGGCCAAGAAAATCTTATTCGACCGAACAAGAATTCTTGTTCGGTCGCACATGACGAAGGGAGCTGTCTTCGCTTCGTTTTCTTGCACAGGATTAAATGTATGCTCAAATTAGCTTTCTCCGTTCGATCGTACAAAGGGTATGTGCGACCGAATGTCGACGAGGGTTGCAGATTTTTGAATTAAAGCTTCAATTTGGGGAAACTTATAAATAGATTTTTCATTTTAATTTTAGAACATTCACTTTTACATTCACAAAATTAGAATTCCCAATTACATTTTCAGCATTTCTAGAGAGAGAAACTCCTTTGCTTTGAAGCTTCAAGTTGTAATTTCTTCAACTTTCTTTCAATTCCTTGCAATTTTAATTCAAATTCTTAGTTCTTTGTTCTTGCTATTTTGCTATTGTTCTTTAATTCTTCTTTAATTCTTGAATTCCTCTTGCTTTGATTTTAGTTTTATTGATTCTCAATTATTTAATTGATTTTGCAATTGAATGCTCAACCTCTTGATTCCTTCCTTCTACTCTTTCAATTACATGATTGCTAGCCTAGAATTCTTGCATTTCCTAATTTCAAGCATGTGTAGTGAGTAGATTTAGGTTAGGGATAGGGGAGAATCTAGGGTCTTAATTAAGGGAAATTGATGGTTGAATGTTGATTTATTGATGTAATTAAATTTGATTTGGTGATAGGATATCCATGACTAATTGAGTAGTAGTTGCGAATACTAATTGATTGGATTTGGTTAGAATGTATAGTCTAGGTTTGGCAAGACATTGTGAGCCTATTTTATGCAAGTGAATAGTGGTTCCTATATTCAAGTTATCTAGTTTAGGATTAGGCGAAAGATCTTCCATAGATTAGATGCTTCGCGTGCTCCATCCTAGAGGTGGCGAGCACGTCATTCGATTATATTCCCCTATGCACTAAATCGTTACGTCATCATGATTGCTTGATTTTTTAGATCATTTCCCCCAATTCCCTAGCCTATCCCCGACTCCCTAGCGTTTTCCTATATTGGTTTAATTCGTTGATTGATTAGCTTAGTTTTCCTAGAGATTAATTCAAACCAACTTTTGTCCAAACTAGCTTAACATCTTGACTCAATGCACACCGTTTCTATGGGACGATCCCTATGCTTGCGGCTATAGTCAATATAGCCGGTTAGTTAGGAGTTTATAAATTTTGTTTGGTCGGGTGGTCTTCTTTTCAACGATGGAAAACCACCCTATCAAAATGGCGTCGTTGCCGGGGAACGGTTGTTGTTATTGAGTTTTGTTGAGACTAGTTTACCATTAGAAAAATACAAAAATATTGCATTCTTGTTTGCTTTCTTTTCCCTTTGCAATACTCACGTGTTTCTTTGAGTTTGTATGCTTGATAGAGGTCGATCACGTCAAAGGTCTCTCCACCCTCTTGACCTTGAATTCGAGAGGACATTAAGGAGATTAAGGCGCGTTCAAACTCGCTCGTCAATCCACAACCGGGTTGAATCCTTGAGTGTAGGCGTGGAACAAGAAGAAAGTGACCAAACCTTTGAAACCATGGCGCTCCCGGTCAAGAATTTGGGTATACCGGGAGAATTTGAGGCAACATGTGGTATCCAAGCTCCCACAACTAATGCTAATAAATTCGAAATCAAACCCGCTTTGATTAACTTAGTTCAAAGCCATCCTTTTTGTGGGAAGAGAAACGAGTCACCACACGAGCACCTAAAACAATTCGAACACTATTGTGATACAATCAAACACAATGGTGTGACTTCGGACTATGTGCGGTTGACTCTATTCCGTTTCTCTCTCCTAGGGCGAGCTAGCGATTGGCTTGACAAGGAGGTCAAGCCAAATTCACTTCGAACTTGGAATGAAGTGACAAGCGCATTTTTGAGCAAGTTCTACTCTCATGGCAAGACGGCGGAATATCGCCACAAAATTCAATCATTTGAGCACAAGCGGGATGAATCGCTTTTTAAAGCTTGGGACCGATTCAAAGAATACAAAAGGGAGTGCCCTCACCATGAGATCCCTAAGTGGTTGCTACTCCAAACCTTGTACTTGGGATTGAGCCCAACCTCCAAGACGAGTCTAGATGCGGGGGCGGGTGGTCCCATAATGAACAAGACCGAAGATCAAATCGAAGAGATAATTGAGGATGTGGTCCAAAATTATCAAGCTTGGCACGTTGGTACAAGGAACTATGATAGCAAGGGTAGGAGTGATGATGGTAAAGGGTCGGTATATGCTATGGAGCAAGCACGGGTCATTTAGAAGCTTAGCTCGAGATTGGAAAAGCTAGAGAGCACACCAAGTCAACCACCATCGCCATCTACAATTCCACCGCCTTCGGCTACTCTTCTCACCAAGGGGAAGAGCAAGGTGAGTTCCTATGACACAATGCCTCCGGGCACATCTTTTTGTGATAATTCTCAAGATTTTGGTCATTTCCCCAATGCTTGTCCTTTGGTGCATAATGTGTCTTATGTGGATTATGGTCCTTCTTGTGAAGGTGATTTTGAGATGGAATATGCCCATGCTTTGAATGAGAGGTCTAGAAATGATAACCCCAATAATCAAAACTTTGTTAGGCAAGCACCTAGAGGGCCCCCTATGTATGTATCCTACCAAGGCTATGGCCAAGGAGGTGGGTATGATAGTCAAGGCCGAGGTGGCTATAGAGCGCAAGGCTATCAAGGCCAAGCACCCTATGGTAAATCTCATGGTCTTGGCAATCAAGCCCAATACAATCAAGGTAGTTATAATCCTAACCACCAAGGTGGAAGGGGTTACAACTACTCTTATGGGCAATTTACGGGTGCCTCTAGTGGGGGTTATCCTTTGAACTCGGGAGGTCCATATGGTGTTTCTCAATTTCCACCTCCCGGATTCAATGGACCGAGGACCTATGGAATCCAATTCCAACCAAACCTTAGTGGTTATGGCAATGCACCTCCACCGCTCCCGCCTCCTAAGTCTAACCTTGAGGCTCTCATGGAGTCGTTCGTGGGGGCACAAGTCAAGAAAAATGTTGATTTTGAGGATGGATTTAAGCAATCCAACACTCACTTGAAGATGATTGAAACCCAATTAGCTCAACTTCCTAATACCATTAAGGAACATCATGTGCATACTAGTCTCCCACCCCAAAGTCAAGCTCCAAAGCAAATGAATGCCATAGTGACAAGGAGTGGGAGTATTTTAGATGATGTTCCTAGAGCTAATAAGGTTTCTAAGTCCAATGGGAAGGATCAAGAGGGTGTCGTTGAGTCTAGCGACAATGATGTGGTAGAAGAGGAGCCTCCCATCGATGATGTGGATAATACTCCTAGACCAAAAGAGGTAACTCTTCTACTCTCCCCACTCCTAAACTTCCCTATCCCCAAAGATTCATAAGGCATAATTTAGACGTGCAATTCTCAAAATTCCTTGATGTCCTTTGAAAATTGCATATCACTATCCCCTTTACGGATGCGTTGAAACAAATTCCAACCTACTCAAGATTTCTTAAGGACATCTTGAGTGGGAAGCGGGATTGCGACGTAAAGGACACGGTGAACCTCACCGAAAATTGTAGTGCTATTATTCTTAACCAAATGCCACCCAAACTCAAAGACCCGGGTAGTTTCTCTATCCCTTATGCTATTAAGAAGCTTAAAATAAGCATTGCCTTGTGTGATTTGGGTGCTACTGTTAGTCTAATGCCTTATTTGGTGTTCGCCAAGCTTGATGTTGGTGATCTTGTCCCAACCAACATTACATTGCAACTTGCCGACAGTTCGGTCAAATACCCTATTGGCAAGATTGAGGATGTACCCTTGAGAGTTGGTGGATTTGTGATCCCCGTCGATTTTGTGGTCCTAGACATAGATGAGGACGTGCATGTCCTATTATTCTTGGTCGCCCATTTTTGGCCATGGCGGGGTCCATTATTGATGTCAAGCAAGGGAAAATTACTTTGAAAGTTGGGAAGGATAGTTTGTTTTTTGACTTGAATAATCCCATGAGTTATCCTAGTTCTACTAATGAGAAATGTTTCTTGGTCGACTCTTTTGATCCCTTAGTGCATGACATGCATGAGCACTTGCTCACTACTAACGATCCACTTGAGTTTTCTCTTTTGAATAGAGAAGGCTTAGGTGATTTAGGGGTTGAAGACCCAACTACAAGGAACTATTGGATTCTACCTCACCTTGTGCTCAATCGGAGCAATGCTTGATTGTGCTTGATCGGAATGAAGCTTCGGATGATCATTAATTCCGAATCGGTAAGGAAGCTCCCAAGGTAGAGCTCAAACCTCTACCTTCGAGCTTAAGGTACGTCTTTCTCGGTCCGAATTCTTCTTACCCCGTTATTATCAACTCTACTTTGGATGATGAGCAAGTGCTCAAGCTCACTAATGTTTTGAAACGTCTTCAAAGGGATTTGGGCTACACCATTGGTGATTTGATAGGTGTTAGCCCAACACTTTGTATGCATCATATTGAGCTTGAGGACAATGCCGTCCCCCATCGTGAAAAGAAACGAAAGCTTAATCCACCTATGGGTGAGGTGGTTAAGAAGGAAATCATGAAACTTTTGGCGGTCGAGATCATCTATCCTATTTCTAATAGTCGATGGGTGTCCCCGATCCATGTTGTCCCAAGAAAGGTGGGATTACGGTAGTAAAGAATGCACAAGGAGAGCTCATTTCCACCCGGACGGTAACCGGGTGGCGTATGTGCATTGACTACCGCCAACTCAATCTTTCCACTAAGAAAGACCACTTCCCTTTACCATTTATTGATCAAATTCTTGAACGACTAACCAAACATAAGTATATTATCTTTCTTGATGGCTATTCTGGGTTTCCCCATAAACTCGGAAGACCAAGAGAAAACTACATTTACTTGCCCTTATGGGACATTTGCCTATAGGAGGATGCCATTCGGGCTTTGCAATGCCCCTGGGACGTTCCAAAGGTGCATGATGAGTATTTTTGGTGACATGCTCGAGGAAGAAATGGAGGTTTTCATGGATGACTTTTCGGTGGGAGGTGCCACCTATGATGAGTGCCTCATCAATCTCGGAAAGTGTCTTGAGAGGTGTGAGAAAGTTCACTTGGTGCTCAATTGGGAAAAATGCCACTTCATGGTGGAGGAAGGAATTGTTCTCGGGTACAAGCTCACCGTGGTATTGAGGTAGATAGAGCAAAAATCGAGGTCATAGAGAAGCTACCTCCCCCGGTCAATGTTAAGGGGATCCGGTCCTTTCTTGGGCATGCCGGATTCTATAGGCGGTTCATTAAAGATTTCTCATTGATTGCTCGGCCTCTCACCAACCTCCTCCAAAATGAGTTCGACTTTCACTTTGATGCCTCGTGCCTCAAGGCCTTCAACACAATCAAGAGTGCCCTTATTTCTACTCCTATAGTTCAAGCTCCGGATTGGTCTCTTCCTTTCGAGTTGATGTGTGACGTACGCAAGTGATTTCTTGGTTGGGGGGAGTCCTTGGTCAACGAAAGGACAAAAAGCTTCATGTGATATAATATATGTCCAAGACTCTTAATCAAGCACAATCCAATTACACCACGTCCGAGAAGGAGTTTCTCGCCATTGTGCATGCCTTTGAGAAATTTAGGACATACTTGGTGGGGTCGAAGACTATCGTGTACACGGATCATGCGGCTATCCGATATTTATGGTGAAGAAAGAGGCCAAACCTAGACTCATTCGTTGGGTGCTCCTCCTCAAAGAATTTGACATCGAAATTCGCGATAAAAAAGGAGCCGCGAATGTGGTGGCCGATCACCTCTCTAGGCTAGAACTTGGGGATGAGGCTACGGATGATGTGCCGATTGAAGATGCTTTGAGAGATGATACCTTGTTCATGGTTGGGAGTTCCCATATTCCTTGGTTTGTTGACATAGTGAATTACTTGGCTTGTGGGGCGATCCCCGAAGATCTCACAACTCAAGAGCGCCACAAGTTGAAGTATGATTCTAGGCGCTATATTTGGGATGAGCCCACATTGTTGAGACGGTGCCCGGATGGCCTTTTAAGGAGGTGTGTTCCGGATGTGGAGTTCACTAGTGTTCTTCATATGTGCCACTCCTGCCCTTGTGGTGGGCATATGGGAGGTGATAGAACCGCTTCCAAGATCCTTCAAAGTATGATGTGGTGGCCCACCCTTTTTCGGGATGCTTGGGCATTTGTCAAGAACGGGAAATATCTCCAAGAGACATGAGATGCCACAAAATCCTATCTTAGAGTTGGAGGTGTTCGATGTGTTGGTATCGACTTCATGGGTTCTTTCCGTTCTTCTTATGGCAATCCCTATACTCTTGTGGCGGTTGACTATGTTTCAAAGTGGGCGAAAGCTATTGCCTCACCCACCAATGATCACAAAGTGGTTATCAATCTCTTCAAGAAGACCATCTTTCCGCGTTTTGGGATTCCTAGGGCCTTGATTAGTGATGGAGGGTCCCACTTTGCCCATGGGAAGTTCAAGACCCTCTTGCGGAAGTATGGTGTTCATCACAAAGTTGGTGTGGGTTATCATCCTCAAACTAGCGGCCAAGTGGAAGTTACCAATCGGGAAATCAAGTATATTCTCGAAAAGTCGGTTGCCAAAAACCGGAAGGATTGGTCCATCAAGCTTGATGACGCCTTATGGGCGTATAGAACGACTTTCAAAACGCCGATCGGGATGACTCCTTACAAGCTTGTTTACGGCAAGAATTGCCACTTGCCGGTTGAGCTTGAGCACAAGGCCTTGTGGGCCATCAAAACTTTGAATTTCGAGCTAACTAGTGCGGGTGAGCGGCGCTTGCTTGATCTCCACGAGCTAGAGGAGCTCCGCATGAATGCCTATGTGTAGACACCTACTTTTGTCCCCATTCCCGAAAGGGAAGGTTCGATGATAAGAACATAAATCTCCACTTGGAAACGCATCTCCTATAAAATAAACGAATCTCAATCACCATTTCATTTCAGCCAAAGCTACTATTTATAGAAACCTGCTAAGAATAGTAACTGCCGTAAAAGGTAGTTGTTAAAAGTGGCAAAGTCATAAAAGATAGAAACCTGTCAGAATTAGGTGTTGCACTCCAACATAAATCCTAAAAGAGATAGAATTTGCATTCCTGGTATAATTCGAAAATAAGAGTTACGTATTAATTAAATTCCTAACGAACCTAGAGTTTGTAACGGGCCCAGACGCATTCCGTCATAAAGTTAATACGCACTAAAAGACTCGGATAAATCTCAAAAGATCCGTGTTCAAAGAGTCCAAATCTGACAAAGAACTCGGCCCAGATCCCATTTTCAACGCCTGGATCTGGGCGCCGAAATCTTCGGCGCCCAGCCCTGGGCGCTGAAAATGCCTGGGGCCGTTTTATTCCCGGATTCTTTTTGGATTCGTATCTTAAAACTTATATTTCCACACACCCTTTTCCTATAAATACAGCCTAAAACCGACGTGAAAAAGAACACACAATTCCATAATCTGAGTATTGACTCTAGCCTTAAGCCTAAGCCTCACGCTGCGAAATTGATCCAGCGTTCTGTCGCAATCGACCCAAAAGTCGAACAAAACGCATCCTGCCCCTTGTAGCTTGATGAATTAAGCCTAAATACTGGAACATTGCTTAGAAACCCGAGATTCGTTAAATAAAAGGAGAAATAGCAAAGCCAAGTGGTTAGTTTCCTGAGAACCACAACGCACCTCTCAAGGGTGCGTTGTAATGTGTCCCTCATATGATTTAATCGCTTTCATCACCCTTTTATAAAATTGTCAAACTATTAACTTGATTGATCTATCACGCCTAATAAGATAATACCTTGGACAATTGGATTATCATGCTAGGTACCTTAAATCAATCTAAATAAGATAATCACGATCGATTTAGTGTTATGTGTTGCAGATTGCTAAAATCAATCCAGAATAGTTTAATAGTTTAACGCATGTCCCTTCAATTATTTATGCTGAGCTAGTAAGGAAAACCTGCCTCTGGAGTATTATCGATGAGCACTCTTCTCGGTAGCTACAGTCCCCCGAACTCTCAATCTCTGCCCTGCGGGTGTACGTTGAGCGATCCCTACACCAGGGATCACAAGGGAACCTATGGCCGTCGTGGTCGAACATAATTGCACTCCCTTTATGTCACGATAACCGGGTTTTGTCAGTTTTTCTCATTGTCATTAAAAACTTAATGGCGACTCCTATATTACTAGTCGATTGGGTGTAAACTCACAGGAAATCCAATTACACTTGATCTGACGACGTCACGCCCACGAGGGACGAGGTCATGCATTAGCCTCGTGCTTTTTCGACCCCCTCACAGTGGCGACTCCACTGGGGATGTTAATGAAATACTCGTGCTCGTAGGTAATCAAAATAGCCGAAGGGTGAAACGATCCTACCGCGCGTTTATTTCCCTATCAAGTTGGGACGACCTGAAAATCAGCATATTAATGTGAACGGACAGAACCGCATAACGAATCTTGGCTCCCTTGGCATGTTTCATCTCGGGAGTTGGGAATAAGGATACCCATCGCCACCCGGGGGGTGCAAACGCTTCGAATGTTGTCCACTCGGCACTTTCGCTAGTAGTACACCTATCCCAAACCCAATCGCTCGCCCACTAGGTACCTCTCATTGGTGCATGCCCCCTTGGCTTACATCGTGATTGGCCTCTTGGGACGAAATTCGCTCGTGAACGCACTACCTCGACCGGGGCATGTTTTGGATCGACGATAGAAGCGGTACCAAGTAGGCGGAAATATTACCCATAGAAGCCTATCATAAACTACGTGACATATTATTTTGCTTCATGTTGTAATGTTAGTTACGTGTAGCGAATTATGTGATTGTGTGTGACAAATAATACTAGAAAACCAACGACCCTAAAAATTGCCCAAACATTCATAAACACCAATTGGCCAAAGAGTTATACCAAAATATGTGTTCCGTAGCCCCGGGCGATCGCCACAAAAATAAGCGACGCCCAGGACAGCCTGTAACGGATCCCACAATGCTGCACAACGCGTAAAGGACGTTATTAGGCGAGCACGCAAAATTAAGTCGTATATACGAAAAAGGATACGCGAACAGAATACGAGTACCAGTCAGGGACGCATTTTCAGCGCCCCAGGCTGGGCGCCAATCATTTTCAACGCCCAGAGCTGGGCGCTGAAGTTGCTGCCTGGCCTTTTGGTCAGGCACATCAGCCTCGGTACCTGCGCATAGAGAATACGTAGCAATAAAAAATTCGTAACAAATTTGCTTCGAGGACGTATGAAAAAAGGCGCTCGATTCTAAGAACGACTTATAAAATAAATAACTCCTTGTGTCGTTGTTAGGCTTCCTATAACGACTACGTTCGACACTAAAACCGAGCATGCTGATTAAAATAACCTTGAATGTCACACGGGCAAAGATTTTCGAAAATATAAAAGAATTCAAAGTGCACACACAATAGTCTAAATATACTAGTCCGACTTAAGGGTAGTCATAAAGTGTCGAAAAGGCCAACTCATGAAATAAACTAATGTGTCTCCTACTCCATAATGTTGATACAGGGCCCCTGAATACCTACCCGTGATAGCCATCAAGGATCGTAATGGAAGTAGCATATCCTGAGCATCTACGCCTAGAGGTCGCACAAACCCAAGAGATGCATGCTCTGGGACACGACTCTCTACGTTCTAAAAGGTCACTCGCCTCAAAGAACTGCACAATGCCAAAAGCCTCCCCCAACGCACATGCTTTCGGGCTGTTGTTTGGGTTAGAAAAGAAAAGAACAAGGAACAAAACAGAAATCATGGCATTGGCCCTTCAAGATGAATTATTTGATCCCACTAAACTGATCGCTCCATCACCCCTAAAGGTCGACCAAACCCAACAAGGGTGGCGCAAGACCTTCAAATGGACTAATGCTCGTGGAATGATGTTCAAGATATCTACGGGAGACTCGGATACGCACTAAAAGACTCGGATAAATCTCAAAAGCTCCGTGTTCTAAGAGTCCAAATCTGACAAAGAACTCGGCCCAGATCCCATTTTCAACGCCTGGATCTGGGCGCCGAAATCTTCGGCGCCCAGCCCTGGGCGCTGAAAATGCCTGGGGCCGTTTTATTCCCGGATTCTTTTTGGATTGGTATCTTAAAACCTATCTTTCCACACACCCTTTTCCTATAAATACAGCCTAAAATCGACGTGAAAAAGAACACACAATTCCATAATCTGAGTATTGACTCTAGCCTTAAGCCTAAGCCTCACGCTGCGAATTGATCCAGCGTTCTGTCGCAATCGACCCAAAAGTCGAACAGAACGCATCCTGCCCCTTGTAGCGTGATGAATTAAGCCTAAATACTGGAACATTTCTTAGAAACCCGAGATTCGTTAAATAAAAGGAGAAATAGCAAAGCCAAGTGGTTAGTTTTCTGAGAACCACAACGCACCTCTCAAGGGTGCGTTGTAATGTGTCCCTCATATTATTTAATCGCTTTCATCACCCTTTTATAAAATTGACAAACTATTAACTTGATTGATCTATCACGCTTAATAAGATAATACCTTGGACAATTGAATTATCTCTACCCTGCGGGTGTATGTTGAGAGATCCCCACACCAGGCATCACAAGGGAACCTATGGCCGTCGTGGTCGAACATAATTGCACTCCCTTTATGTCACGATAACCGGGTTTTGTCAGTTTTTCTCATTGTCGTTAATAACTGAATGGCGACTCCTATATTACTAGTCGATTGGGTGTAAACTCACAGGAAATCCAATTACACTAGATCTGACGACGTCACGCCCACGAGGGACGAGGTCATGCATTAGCCTCGTGCTTTTTCGACCCCCTCACACTATGACTCGGCGAGCATCTACAAAGCTCGTTCTAAACAATATCATGACACTAGGATTGAAAAGAGAGAGTTCCAGGAGGGGGAGAAGGTCCTCCTTTATAACTCCCGCATGAAGTTATTCCCGGGAAAACTCAAGTCCCGGTGGAGCGGTCCGTTCAATGTTGTTCAGGTCTTTCCGCATGGTGCAATTGAGATTCAGAATGAAGATTCTGGGCCCTTCAAAGTGAAGGGTGATCGTTTTAGGTTATGATACATATAAACGAATATAAATCATGCGGAAAAACCATAAATGCCAGGATTCAAAATTAATTGCCACATAACAATTACCATAATTAGGATGCATACTCTTTCTAGCGTGCCCTCCCTTGCTGCGCCCGAACCGAACAAGAACAAGTCTTTAGGACTCCAAGTGTCGTCCCTCCATAGAAAGTCCGCAGCACGTCCGGATCCGCCTTAAGATTGACCAACTAGAATCGCCCTTAAGGTACTAATTTATTCACCTATTATGGGCAAGTGTATGACTGAATTTTTGCTCAAATTCTTACCTTTGAATACTTCAAACTCATTCTAAATTATGAGCCTTGATCTCATATTTATAGGCCATGGAATAAGAAATCGAATCCTACTAGGATACGAATTAATTAAATTAGAATCCTAGTAGAACTCTTATTTAATTAATTTATCTTTTAGGATTAGGAATTTAATCATCAAACGAATCCTATACGCTTTAGGTTTTGTATGTGAACACAAACACACAAGCACGCACAGCAGCCCCCGAGGGGCTCCATGCGCACGTGCGCGCAGAACCCGAGCAGCGACGCAGCCCACTCGGCCACATAGCACACGAGGCTGCCTGCCCCTTTGGCGCGCGCTGGGCCTGCCTTGCGGTGGGCCTGGCGCAGTCTTTGGCTGGGCATGTGTGGCGCGCTATTGCCTTGCTGGACGCGGGCCTGGCTTCGTGCTGGCCCTTCGTCTAGCAAACTCGTCCGATGCTAATTCGTACGACGCGCTTCTAATTAGTTTTCCGATTCCGGAATTCATTTCCGATATGAACAATATTTAACATTTCCGATTCCGGAATTAATTTCCATCTCGAACAAATATTTAATATTTCCATTTCCGGAATTACTTTCCTATTCCGATAATATTTCCGATTCGGACAATATTTCCGTTTCCGGCAATATTTCCGATTTCGGCAATATTTCCATTTCCGATAATATTTTCCGATACGTACCATGTTTCCGTTTCCGGCAATATCATCGTTTCCGGAGTATTCATTTATTTTCCTTTGAAGATCTTAGCTCCCACTGAAACTATGATCCGTCGATTCCGAATATCCATTAGATATAGTATTTAATGCCATTAAATACTTGATCAGTTTACGTACTATTTGTGTGACCCTACGGGTTCAGTCAAGAGTAAGTTGTGGATTAATATCATTAATCCACTTGAACTGAAGCGACCTCTAGCTAGGTATACAGTTCACTTGATCTCACTGAATTATTAACTTGTATAATTAATACTTAACCGTATTTATTAGACATACCATTAAATGCATACTTGGACCAAGGGCATTATTTCCTTCAGTCTCCCACTTGTCCTTAGGGACAAGTGTGCATTTCCTAATTCCTTTGTCGCTTGATGCTTACTCTTGAACATAAGGTTAGAGTTGTCATCCTTATTATGTCCAGAGGTGTTTCTCGGTTTCAGAGTTCAACTGATCAAATAAACAGATAATCATAACCTATGATTTATCTGAGCACGACCATGCATTTTACAGTTTCTAGCTCTCCGAGTGGCCTTGTACAACTTTCAGCATCTCATCCCTATTTATGGGAGGATAATCCCAATCTTGCAATCTTGAGATTAGACTTCGTTTGATAGGTGATTACCTGAGCGTTGCCTTTATAGCCTCCTTTTACGGTGCGACGGTTGACAACGTCAAAGTAAGCAGTTCCCAAAGTAAGTATCTATGCAAATGATTACGACATTGCCATATCCACATAGTTTAAGAAACAGAACTACTAGTCATCTTGCATTCTAGTCGTCTAACGTTTTCTATGCGTCCATCTTTATAGAAAACTTCGACCAGGGACCATTTTCAACTTTTGACATTCAAGTTCACTTGATAGACATTTCTTAGACACATGACTGATCCTGCCAGTCTATCTTGAATATATCGTCAAATTGAAGGACTCATCATTTAATAAACCACAAATTAAATGGAAAAATGAATTCTATTCATTAATGTGAATGATTAACCAATAATGTTTTACAAATTATTAAGCTCTAAATCTTTAAAACATTAAATAAGGACATCAAAGCCATTCTCCAACATGCTTGATTCCCATAGCTGCAGTGTGCGAGTTGTGCTTCGCCTGCGGCAGAGGTTTAGTCAATGGATCTGAGATGTTGTCATCAGTTCCAATCTTGCTTATCTCGACTTCTTTTCTTTCAACGAACTCTCGTAGAAGGTGAAATCTATGAAGTACATGCTTGACTCTCTGGTGGTGTCTAGGCTCCTTTGCCTGTGCAATAGCTCCATTATTATCACAATACAGAGCTATTGGTCCTTTAATGGAGGGGACTACACCAAGTTCACCTATGAACTTCCTTAGCCATATAGCTTCCTTTGCTGCTTCAAGCGCAGCAATGTACTCTGCTTCAGTTGTAGAATCCGCAATGGTGCTTTGCTTAGCACTTTTCCAGCTTACTGCACCTCCGTTGAGGCAGAAGACAAACCTAGACTGTGATCTGAAATCATCTTTGTCGGTTTGAAAACTTGCATCCGTATAGCCTTTAACAATTAATTCATCATCTCCACCATAGACCAGGAAGTCATCTTTGTGCCTTTTCAGGTACTTCAGAATGGTCTTGGCAGCAGTCCAATGTGCCTCTCCTGGGTCTGACTGGTATCTGCTCGTAGCACTGAGTGCATACGAAACATCCGAGTGTGTACATATCATAGCATACATTATTGAACCAATCAATGATGCATATGGAATCCCACTCATTCGTCAACGCTCATCAAGTGTTTTTGGGCACTGAGTCTTTCTTAAAGTCATTCCATGAGACATGGGTAGGTAGCCTCTCTTGGAGTCTGCCATCTTGAACCTTTCAAGAACCTTATTGATATAAGTGCTTTAACTAAGTCCAATCATCCGTTTAGATCTATCTCTGTAAATCTTGATGCCCAATATGTACTGTGCTTCTCCTAGATCCTTCATCGAAAAACATTTCCCAAGCCAAATCTTGACAGAGTTCGACATAGGAATGTCATTTCCGATAAGTAATATGTCGTCGACATATAATACTAGAAAAGCAATTTTTCTCCCACTGACCTTCTTGTATACACAAGATTCGTCTGCGTTCTTGATGAAACCAAAGTCACTGACTGCTTCATCAAAACGTATATTCCAGCTCCTGGATGCCTGCTTCATTCCGTAGATTGATTTCTTAAGCTTGCATACCTTTTTAGCATTCTTTGGATCCTCAAAAACCTCAGGCTGTGTCATAAACACAGTTTCTGTTAAAACGCCGTTTAAGAAAGCGGTTTTGACATCCATCTGCCATATTTCATAATCGTAATATGCAGCGATTTCTAACATTATCCGAATAGACTTTAGCATTGCAACTGGTGATAAGGTTTCATCGTAATCCACACCGTGGACTTGCCTGTAACCTTTTGCAACCAATCTAGCTTTGAAAACTTCAAGTTTCCCATCCTTGTCCTTTTTCATTTTGAAAACCCATTTGACTCCTATGGCTTGGTAGCCATCTGGCAAATCGACCAAATCCCAAACTTGGTTTTCAGACATGGAGTCTAATTCAGATTGCATGGCTTCTTGCCATTGCTTGGAGCTAGGGCTCGTCATAGCTTGTTTGTAAGTCGCAGGTTCATCACTTTCATGTAATAGAACTTCATAGCTCTCGTTCGTCAAAATACCTAAGTACCTTTCCGGTTGAGATCTATATCTCTGCAATCTACGCGGGGTTACATTTCTAGATGGTCCTTGATTCTCACCAGATACTTCCAAAGATCTCTGAGTTTCATCCTGAATGTCATCTTGAACATTCTCTAGAGTTTGTTGTTCGACTCGAATTTCTTCGAGGTCTACTTTTCTCCCACTTGTCATTTTGGAAATGTGATCTCTTTCCAAAAGGATACCATCGCGAGAAACAAACACCTTGTTCTCAGATGTATTGTAGAAGTAATACCCCTTTGTTTCCTTTGGATAGCCCACAAGGATACATTTGTCAGATTTTGGATGAAGTTTGTCTGAAATTAATCGTTTGACGTATAATTCACATCCCCAAATCTTAAGAAAAGACACTTTTGGAGGCTTTTCAACAACTTTAGATGGAGCTCTATTTATAGTGAGTGCGGATGTATTTAGTGCATGTACCCAAAATTCTATTGGAAGTTCGGCATGACCCATTATTGATCTAACCATGTCTAGCAAGGTTCTATTCCTCCATTCCGACACACCGTTTCATTGTGGTGTACCAGGAGGAGTCAATTCTGATAGAATTCCACATTCTTTCAGATGGCCATCAAATTCATAGCTCAGATATTCACCGCCTCTATCAGACCGCAGTGCCTTAATCTTCTTGCCTAACTGATTCTCTACTTCACTCTAAAATTCCTTGAATTTGTCAAAGGATTCAGACTTATGCTTCATTAGGTAGACATAACCATATCTACTGAAGTCATCAGTGAAAGTGATAAAGCAGCTGAAACCACCTCTAGCATTTGTACTCATTGGTCCACATGCATATATCTGTATGGATTAAACCCAATAGTTCAGTTGCTCTTTCTCCAACTTTAGAGAAAGGTTGCTTTGTAATTTTGCCCAGTAAACATGATTCGCACTTACCATAATCCTCTAAGTCAAATGGTTCTAGAATTCCTTGCTTTTGAAGTCTTTCTATGCGTTTCAAGTTAATATGGCCTAATCGACAATGCCACATATAGGTGAGATCTGAATCATCCTTTTTGGCCTTTTTGGTATTTATGTTATAAACTTGTTTGTCGTGATTTAATAATCCATTGACTAACTAGCAGATCCATAAAACATCTTTTTAAAATAAAACAAACAACTATTGTCTTTTTTTGAAAAGGAAAATCCCTTAGCATCTAAGCAAGAAACAGAAATGATGTTTTTAGTAAGACTTGGAACATAGAAACAATCTTCCAGTTCCAAAACTAGCCTAGAGGGCAACGACAAATATTAAGTTCCTACAGCTAATGCAGCAATCCGTGCTCCATATCCCACTCGTAGGTCGACTTCACACTTAACCTTCTACTTCTTCTTAGTCCCTGTGAATTGGAACATAAGTGTGAGCTACAACCTGTATCTAATACCCAAGAAGTTGAAATAGCAAGTACACAGTCTATAACGAAAATACCTGAAGATGGAATGACTGTTCCGTTCTTCTGATCTTCCTTAAGCTTGAAGCAATCTCTCTTCTAATGCCCCTTCTTCTTGCAATAGAAGCATTCATATTCAGAAGTGGGTTGGCTCACCTTCTTCTTTTCAGATTTGGTGCCGCCTGGTTGCTTAGTCTGGCTAGCCTTGTTGCCACCTTTCTTAGCATTCCTCTTCTTACCAGATTTCTTGAACTTGCCCCCACGCACCATAAGCACATCTTGCTTATCACTTTTGAGCGTCTTTTCAGCGGTCTTCAGCAAACCGTGAAGCTCAATGAGCGTTTTATCCAGACTATTCATACTGTAGTTCAGCTTGAACTGATCATACCCGCTATGAAGAGAATTGAGGATGGTGTCTACAGCCATTTCCTGAGAGAATTGCTGATCCAGCCGACTCATATTCTCAATGAGTCCAATCATTTTGAGAACATGTGGACTTACAGGCTCGCCTTTCTTAAGCTTGGTCTCAAGAATTTGCCTATGAGTCTCGAATCTTTTGACTCGAGCCAGATCTTGGAACATGTTCTTTAACTCACTGATGATCGTGAAAGCATCTGAGTTGATGAATGTTTTCTGTAGATCTGCACTCATGGTTGCAAGCATTAGACATTTCACATCCTTGTTGGCATCAATCCAACTATTGAGGGTTGCCTGAGTGACCCCGTCGCCAGCGGCTTCGGGCATCGCCTCTTCCAGGACATACTCCTTTTCTTCCTGCATAAGAACTATTTGCAAGTTCCTCTGCCAGTCAAGGAAGTTTTTCCCGTTCAACTTCTCCTTTTCGAGAATTGATCGGATGTTGAATGAATTGTTGTTTGCCATAGTTAAATCTACAATTGAAAAAGAATAAACAAATAAATAATCATTCAAAATTTCTCTTAATAAACTTTAAATTCTAGCAAACATGCATAATTTATCATTTATTAAGCATTTTATTCAATTTATGTGTTCCGGCAGGTGTGAATAAAATGATTCCAAGACCCTTAAATCATTGAAGAATTAAGCACATTATGTATTTAGACTCAATTCTAAAATATTTTAGGTAAGCAAAGCCTTTTGCTAATAGTCTAGAAACTACTCTTGGTTGACAGGTACGTCTAAGAACTTATTAGGTAAACCTATCGCATTTGCCACAACATAAAAGGACTACTTACTTATATCGTTGAGTTTCACCAAAACTAACATGTACTCACAATTATTTGTGTACCTTACCCCTTTAGAATCAATAAGTAACACCTCGCTATGGCGTAAAACTATTACTATGATTGATGTAAAGGTTGACTAAGTAAGTGTTATTTTGGCATGGCACCTTTTAACTCAATTTTTAAGTTTGGAACTTAAGGCTCTTACTATGTTGGTTAGATTTTAAGTGAACTAAAATCCTTAATCATGCAACATAATCAAGCCATAATCTCATGCATAATTAAGACATATTTAAAGCAATAAATAACTTAAAACATGAATAATATATAAATGTGATCTAGTATGGCCCGACTTCATCTTGAAGCTTCAACTTCAAAGTCCGTCTTGAAAATGGATTGGAAACTCCGTCTTGAATTTCACCATGGGAGGCGCCATTTTCTTCAAATAGGATGAGCTATAATTAAACTAATTACAACTATTTTATGGTACGCATACCATATTGAAAAGCAATAAAATTTGGTACTTTTGACCAATATTACATTCAAATTAATGGTACGCAGACCATATTTTCTATCCTATTTGGGCCATACTAGGTACTTTTCAATAACCTGCAAAACAGTACATATACAATATATACCATTCACCCATTCATTATCATGAATGGCCCACATAGCTGGTTAGTAGAACATGTTATGCATCACATAAATATTTACAGCAATTAATCAAGGGCACCAATAATCTACCAATTATTCAGTCCTTATTAATTCTAATCAAGTTGTTTTAACCTTAAAGGAATGTAGACCTAATCAAGAGTTTATGACTAAAAATGCTCCCACTTAAACCAATAAATTCACATGCTTTACTAATTTTAAACATAAAAATGAATTTCCTAGACTAACCGGAAACATACAAATTTTATTAAAATTTAAAGCTCATATAAATTTATAATTGAATCCATTAATTTATTTTCAGTTGAATTAAAATGAATTTAAATTAATTCAAGGTTTTAATTTTAGTAAAATAATTAGTATAAATTAAAATTTATAATAATTGGATTATTCAAAATTAAATTCCGAGAAAACAACTTAAATTACGAATTTTAAAATAAATTAAAATCGTTTCCTAACTGAAAATTCAAAAATAAAATAAAAACGCATCAATCGTAACAAGACGAGGCACTTGGGCTTGTGCCCAAGCCCCATCGAGTCATGAGGTATGCGCGCCCCATCGAATGATCGCATGGCATCACACGAGCAGGCCACACGCATCGCAGCCAGCCCAGGCCACGCTGCGCGCAGCCTGCCTCACTCGACGCGTCTGGTTGCTTCGCTGGGCGCGGCAGCGCGCGCTGTGGCGCAGCACGCACGCTGCCCACACGCAACTGCTCGCCTGGCTCACACCAATGCCCATCGCCCATCGACCACTCGCCCACGCTACACACAACACTCGACACAAGGGCAGCGTGCTGCCTTGTGCTCATGTGCCATGGCCCTTGCTCGCTGCATTGTACCGCATGCGCGACGAGCTCCCTTGCTCGTCGTCGCATGCCCGCACTATACAACACCCCTTAAGGGTAACACGTAGCATCCATTGCTTTGTGCGTGCAAGTTTTATGAGCGAATTTCATAAAAATTAAAACTTTTATTTCAAAATTAATGACAAATTAATTAATCATATTAATTTCATAATTTTAGGGCGAAAAATCGAAAATTTATTAATCAATTAAATTCCGATTATCATGGATTCAAATCTAGGTCATAAAAATCTAAAATTTATCATAAATTAACAATTTTTATGGTGGTTTTTAATCATGGATACCTAATTAAATCGTTAATTAATTATGAAAATCAAATCAATTCTAAATTATTCAAATTTCAACAAATTAATTACAATTACAAATTAGGTTGTATAATTAACAAGCTTAGGCATTCAAATTTGTTAAACATATACAGTAGGTCAATCAAAAATTCAAGATTTAACAACAAGAATCGCAAATATTCAATTTAACATCTTAAAATTACAAACTTTTGCGTTCGAAAAACTAAAACCTCCGAAAAGTCATAGTTATGCTTCGAATTTGGGAAATCTGGGTTCGGCCGAAAAATAGTGTTTTTGTCAAAATTTTAGAATGCCTTTTACATGCGGAATAGACACAAAAATCACTCGATTTCGTTGAATAACGAAGAAACTGCCGAAAAACTGCGTACATATAATTAAATAAACGCAATTTGCAATTAATTAACAATTACGAAAATTAATCACCCCTTTTAATTCTTTGCAAATTTGTAAAATTTAACCATGTTAAGCAATTATTATGGAATTAATTAGAGGCTCGTGATACCACTGTTAGGTTATGGTACTTATAAACGAATATAAATCATGCGGAAAAACCATAAATGCCAGGATTCCAAATTAATTGCCACATAACAATTAACATAATTAGGATGCATACTCTTTGTAGCGTGCCCTCCCTTGCTGCGCGATCGAACCGAACAAGAACAAGTCTTTAGGACTCCAAGTGTCGTCCCTCCGTAGAAAGTCCACATCACGTCCGGATCCGCCTTAAGATTGACCAACTAGAATCGCCCTTAAGATACTAATTTATTCGGCTATTATAGACAAGTGTATGACTGAATTTTTGCTCAAATTCTTACCTTTGAATACTTCAAACTCGTTCTAAATTATGAGCCTTGATCTCATATTTATAGGCCATGGAATAAGCAATCGAATCCTACTAGGATACGAATTAATTAAATTAGAATCCTAGTAGAACTCTTATTTAATTAATTTATCTTTTAGGATTAGGAATTTAATCATCAAACGAATCCTATACGCTTTAGGTTTCGTATGTGAACACAAACACACACACACGCAGAGCATCCCACGAGGGGCGCCATGCACACGTGCGCGCAGAACCCGAGTAGCGACGCAGCCCACTCGGCCACGAAGCCCACGAGGCTGCCTGCCCCTTTGGTGCGCTGGGCCTGCCTTGCAGTGGGCCTAGCGCAGCCTTGGGCTGGGTGTGTGTGGCGCGCTATTGCCTTGCTGGACGCGGGCCTGGCTTCGTGTTGGGCCTTCGTCTAGCAAACTCGTCCGATGCTAATTCGTACGTGTGAGGGGGTCGAAAAAGCGCGAGGCTAATGCGTGACCTTGTTCCTCGTGGGTGTGACGATTCTTTTTATTCAATCAAGTGTAATTGGATTTCCTGTGAGTATACACCCAATTGACTAGTAATATAGGAGTCGCCATTCAGTTTTTAACGACAATGAGAAAAACTGACAAAACCCGGTTATCGTGACATAAAGGGAGTGCAATTATGTTTGACCACGACGGCCGTAGGTTCCCTTGTGATCCCTGGTGTGGGGATCTCTCAATATACACCCGCAAGGTAGAGATTGAGGGTTCGGGGGACTGTAACTACCGAGAGGAGTAATTTGCTCGTCGATAACTCCAGAGGCAGGATATCCTTACTAGCTCAGCATAAATAATTGAAGGGACATGCGTTAACTATTAAACTAATCTGAGTTGATTTTAGCAATATGCAACATATAATACTAATTCGATCGTGATTATCTGATTTAAATAGCATTAAGGGACCTAGCATGATAATCCGATTTCCCAAAAATATTATATTTGTTAGGCGTGATAGAACAATCAGATTAGGCTAGTTTAACAGTTCATAAAAAGGGCGAGGAAAGCAGTTAAATCATCGAAAAGGGACACATTACGACGCACCCTTGAGAGGTGCGTCACGGTTCTCAGAAAACTAACCACTTTGACTTTGCTATTTCTCCTTTTTATTTAACGAATCTCGATTATGGGACAGGATACGTTCTGTTCGATTTATGGATCGATTGCGACAGAACGCGTGAACAGTTTCGCAGCGGGAGGCTTAGGCTAAGGGTTGGAGTCAATACTCAGAATATAATTGTGTGTTGTTGTGTGTTGTTTCACGTCGAAACTAGGGGCATATTTATAAGGAAGAGCTCGTGGAAAGATAGAATTGCAGAGTTCTAATCCGCAAAGAATTAGGAAAAGAAACGTACCCAGGTATCTTCAGCGCCCAGGCCTGGGCGCCGAAGATTTCGGCGCCCAGAGCCAGGCGTTGAAAATAGGGTCTGGGCAGTTTTTTGTTTAGTCAGATTCGGATTCTAAAATCCGTAGAGTTTGAGATTAATTTGAGTCTTTTAGCGCGTATCAATTTGTGACGGAATGCGTCTGGGCCCGTTACGAACCCTAGGCTCGTTAAGATTTTAATTAATACGTAACTCTTATTTCCGAGTTCTATTAGGAATAGGATTCTCGCAGTTTTCTATCTCATTTAGGATTTATGTTAGAATGCAACACCTAATTCTGACAGGTTTCTATCTTTTATGATTTGCTACTTTTAGAAGCTACCTTTTACGGCAGCTACTATTTTTAGCAGGCTTCCATAAATTGCAGGTTTCGGGTGAAATGAAATGGGGAATCGAGATTCGTTTATTTTATAGGAGATGCGTTGTCAAGTGGATTTTTTATGCTTTCATCATCGAACCTTTCCCTTGTGGGAATGGGGACAAAAGTAGGTGTCTACAGTTAGCCCCCACTTTGACTGAGTCTTTGAGTAAGACGATGGTCAAACTATTAGACGGAGTGCGTCACACAAGCCATGGTGTATGTGACCTGTTTTGCGAGGGTCTCACGAGCCCCCGAGTGATAACATTTGACTTAAGGGTCATCACTTGAAGTATCGACATATCCCTCACGTGTCATTGGGATTTGTCAACTGATAGTATAGAAACTTCCTCACTTTATCATTGGAAGGATCTAAAGACGCGTAGAAACTCCCTCACATTGTCATTGGGAGTAACTACAGATGTTTTCGAAATTAAAGCTGTAAAGTGTAATTGGGCCTGGCCAAGCCCAATCACCAGGTAAAACGTTTTTAAAGATTCTCATTTTCAGGGCTAGCTAATCGAGAAAACCCCCTTGTTTTTATAGGATGTAAAACGAAGGAAAATCCAACAAACCAATCCTTTAATTTTTGGAAAAAGGGAAAACCAATAAAAGTTATCGCTGCAGCGACTAAGGACTTGCGCTGTTAGTGACGCAGACCCCGCCCGCTGAAGGTGGGCGAGCCTGTCCTCTGAGGGGGACCCCCCGTCCGATAGAAGTAGACGAATCTGTTTGATGTTTTTGAAAATAAGGACCTACGCGGTTTGTGACGTAGACCCTGCCGGCTGAAGATGGCGAACCTGTCCGCTGAGGGTGGACCCCCCGACCGATAGAAGTGGACGAATCTGTTTTGATGTTTTTGAAAATAAGGACCTACGCGGTTTGTGACGTAGACCCCGCCGGCTGAAGATGGCGACCCTGTCCGCTGAGGGTGGACCCCCCGTCCGATAGAAGTGGACGAATCTGTTTTGAAATTTTATTTTGTTTTTTTTTTGAAAATAAGGACCTACGTGGTTTGCGCCGTAGACCCCGCCGGCTGAAGATGGCGAGCCTATTTTAAATTTGAAGACTTTTATTCTTCGAAAAACTGAGGACCTGCGCGGCTATTGACGCAGACCCCGCCCGCTGAGGGTGGGCGAGCCCATTTTTGAATTTCTTATTTTGCCTATGTAGAAGAGCTTTTGGTGATTACAACCTTTTGGTGGGTCGTAATATTTCCTGATTAGATGTGTCCTATAAGTGGGTCCACATTGTGTATTTTTGTTTACCAATATTTTTTGAGATATCCAAACATGTTATGGTGCGTGGCGCAGTTTGGGAATGTGATATTGATTGGCGCTCCCTGTTGGAGTCCACTTTTCGCGAGCCCCCAAGAATTCGTGCTTGATGGTCATTTCTTGTCAAAAAGGTTCCTTGGGGATAAGCATTTGTAATGTCCTTGATCGCGTTTGGGATCGTGCTCGTAAGTGCGGGTGATCTTTATAGTGGTGTGCTACTCTTAACAAAGCCGTGAGGTGCGACTTTCAGTGAAGAAATCGGCAATTTTCAAGCCGAATGAATATGGCAGGGCCGAATAGAAGTTAGGGCCTTTTGAGTGTGGGTTCATTTTCGGCGCCCAGGCCTGAGCGTTAAAATAATTCACGCCCAGGTGGGGCGTTGAAAGTGTTGTTTGGGCTGGTCTTTTGATGACACAGTTGGCCTCTTGTTCATTCGTTTATTTCACTTGGAAGTTCTATGTATTCTCTTTTCTTTTGTTTTTTTTTTAGAACGTGATGATTTTCTTGAGAAGCCGTAGCCGATTGGTGGACTACGGTGCTTGTCGCTTCGGGGCGATTATTTTAAGGAACTGTTGCTCTTAAGGCGTACAGTTATTCCAATAGTCGGGCGAGTCTATATGGCCCGAGGAACATACCTTGAGGTGTAAGACTTTGATCGCTCTTATATTTTTTGAACATGTTCGTGAATGATGATATGTATGTGCGAGCGAGCGAGCGTTCATAGAATGGCCGTTGTGTGCGGTCCATTAATCAGTTTTCTTGAATCAAAAAAAAAATTATATTTTTTTTGAGCAATGACTGATTTTGAATAGTTTGCTTAGAAGCTTGATAGGGGTCAAGTCCATTCATGAAGTGGGCTCAAACATCGTGCCCTTTCGATTGTTCAAACATTTGCTTCGAGATTTTTTATTTTGTTATGGTCGTTTCGTAGCTTGGAGCTCCCAAGTATGCATGTTGGGATGCTTCCTTTTGGCGTACGATTTTTGTAGGTTCTTTCGAGAAAGATGCCTTGGGGTTCCGCTCGTGTAGGTGCGAGCTATTCCTTCCGTGGTAGGTAATATTTTGCTACCTTTAATCCTTAATGTAGAAGTCGTGTGGCTTGCATTTTGAATTTGGGCGATAAGTAGTCTTTGCCTCTTTTACACGTGCTCTTGGTCGTGCCTACATTAGTGCAACATGCCTTACTCTTCTTTTAGACTTGTACCGTGGGACGGTTGAACTTATGGTTCGACGTAGGCTTGTGTGGCCTAACAGCGTGTCTTAGAACATTCTTCCAGGTGTTGGGATATCATTTGGAGTATTTCATCATGCCCTGTTCAGGTGCTCGAATAAGTGTAGCACCTTCTGCGTGAGTTTGCACGGCTTATTACTTCGTTCGATGCGAGGATTCATAGGTGTTTCTTTCTTGTTTTTATATCAGGGCAAGATTTAGCAAGCAGAGATATTCAGCGCCCAGGCTGGGGCGTTAAAGATATCGGCGCCCAGCTCTGGGCGTTGAAAATGATTTATGGGCAGAACTTTGATAGTTTTTTTTTGATTTTTTTTTTCGCTTTTGCTTTGGAACGAGGTAGACTGTGTAACGGGCGCTTTATAGGGCGAGCGTTATGTGCAGTGGTTTGATCGGAGTTTTGGCGACTCGCGATTTTCAGTTACCCTTGTTAGTGGGGTGACTTTATATATTCTAAGTAGCGCTTAGAATTTGGGAGGGGTTGTAGCCATTCCAAGGTTCGTTTTACACGATTAAAGCTTAGGATTGAGCCCCTGTGACATATGTATAGCATTAGCGTCGAGAATTTGCGATGAAATCGTCATTTCGAGCATTTTTAGAGTGTTTTTCTCAAGCCTCCAACTGTAGCTACGGGATTGGCTTGGTACTATAATGCCTTGCATACGTTTTTGTGCATTCATGGTAACATGGATCATGAATAGTTTGAACCAGACTCGTTTAGTGTGAGGTACGTTCGAGTAGCGATCTGCTACTTCTCTTGTAAATGTCGTATTGTGCGACATCGCTATGGTCAAGGTAGTCACATGTCGAAGTATGCCTTGACCAAAAGCTAGGTGCCTTTCTTTTACCCATAATCATATTTAAAAATCTTTTTGACTCACTTGCAACGTTGAGATAGACGCATACTAAGCTTAAACCAACGACACTTTATTATGTTCGAAGAAGTCTTTAAAAATTATTTGGAAATTATTTAAAATCCGAGTCCTATTATGTACAATCCGAGGTGTCCTAAGTAGGTTGACTTATAGAAAGGTTCGTACAGGATTACATGAGTGAACCAAAAAACTGTTACGATTTTTGGAATGCTGTCTAAGGATTTGCTGGAGGCCAGGGTGCAGGCGTCAAGATATACTTGTGCCCGTTTGGCATAGGCCATCTTTTCCAGAATTGCGGGAATATAAACCGTTTTCAAGTTGACTTAGATTTACTTGGTGTATGTCTGCACAAAAGGTCAAGGTATACTTAGTTCTTTCCCTAGCTCTTTCATTTCAATTTTTTTAGCCCCCAGTTGCTATTATGTCTTCCCTTTAATGATGCTTTTAGATTTCGATTTTAGATGCCTGTGTCATATGTCTGAGTAGGGTGAGCCTTGGTTAAGTGCCAAGTCCTATTGACAATGTCTGATTTTTTTTCTTTTTTCAAAGGGGATTAGCAAGCATTTGAATTACCATGAACGGGTGCCCTGAGTTCGAAGGAACGATGGGGCGATGCCGTAGAACAATCCTCTTTATTGCAAGCTTACTGCCTTTACTACTTGTTGGCGATCATGACTGTGTCTAGTGGTGAAAGAAGGTCTTTAAGCGAACGACTATGTCTAGTGGTGAAAGAAGGTCTTTAGGGAGGGTCAAGTCAAGTACTTTAGAGGTCATGGACGCTTGCGCTAGCCCCCATTCAATTGAGGCAAAGCGATCTTTTGAGTCTTGGCTAAGCGCCTAGGAGTGTGAGAGCTCCTTCTGGCAAGGGTACGTGCCCTTATCATTTTTCGATGTGTGCTCATTAATTTTGGCATCTTGATGACTTGGATTCTTCCTTTGACCTAAATTTTTCTTTCGACTTGGATTGCAAGTAATTAAATTTCAATAAGGGACTTCTGTTTTTTATTCTTTTTTTTCTATAGGCTTTAATATTTTTGCAAATTGGTTGGACCGAATCATGGATTGCCTACGTATCCGCCTTAAATAGATTTAATTTGGAATCAGGTCTTGCGTAGTTCTTAGCCTAGAAAATGGTTTCTTAGAATGCTGATTTTAAACAAGTACGTACCGAGGTGGAAACATATTATTTGAAATGGTAGAATAAGTGAAGTTTATTATTATTTTAATCTGCTGCCTTGCCGTAAGCCAAAAATTTGTTTTATATATTTTTTGAGGTACATGTGTTTTTTTTTTGGTGGTACGTATGTCTGGTACATGTGTTTTTTTGGTGGTACGTATGTCTGAATACGTGTTGTACCCCCCCAAGTGTTCGTTATTTTTCCGTGTACGTGCGGATAAAATGACGAGCACTTCTGGACAATATTTGGCGAGCAGAGAGAATCAGCGCCCAGGCTGGGGCGTTAAAGATTTCGGCGCCCAGCTGTGGGCTGAAAATTATTTCTGGGCGGATCTTTTTGGTGTGCTAAATGCTTCTTTTCTTTTTAGACTAACTTTAGAGGCGCTTTGCAAAGTTTCTTTTTTATTATTCACATTTTTTTATTTTTACGTTGAGCGTAGAATGTACTCTTCATTTGTCTCTTTTTTATTTGTGACTCAAGACGGCTTGAAAGATGGGTTGAATGAGATAGGATAAGTTGTATAGGTATTAGTCGAGCATGAGGATTACATCAACCAAGGCCAAAGAGTAGCATGGGGACGGCTCAAGGGTATATCAACAGGACGTATCCAAACAAGTTATATAGTCATTATGCTAATGGTGGTGTAAGAGCAGGTTTGGACTTTGGAAATGATGGGCATGACGCACGTGTCAATGGCCGTGCGTGGTTTGCGGTTGATAACAAGTTCAAAACAAGAGTTGAGGTAATGGTTTCTTGGGTTATGGCAATGAGAGCATGTATGGGTTAAGTGAGCTGAACAGGGACCCCAGAGCGAAGGCGTCTAAGAGCATAAGGATTGGAAAGGGTAGACATTGTAGAATTTTATGATTTGGATTGGTTGACTTAATTCTTTTCCTTCGTTTACTTAGGTAAATGTTGCACTACGGGATAAGTATTCCATGGCTTGCTCTTTTCGCTCTCCCTTTTCTCTTTCTATCTTTTTTTTCTTTTTGCTTGGGATTCCTCCCCAACATAAATTCTTCAATTTTTAATTTGGGCTAAAAGGTTGATGGTTGTGGTCTTTGAGTCACGAGGCGAGGCTGAGTGAGCCTCGTTTGGTAGGCCTATAGTGGACCTTTAATTTTAGTAGGCCTAGGGTGGACCTTTAAATTGTCTTACTTTGCAAGCGTATTTAGTCGTTTCTTAAAATATGCAAATAGCGTAGATTCAAAATGTTGTTTTTACCTTATTGAATTTTAACGAAAGAATTACATCGAAAATAATAATTTTTTGCTTCTTTTCAGATTCCAGTTTCTGGGATTTAATTGGAAGTTGTGATTTAGACTCAAACTTTCATTAATGTTTCTAATTATAACCCGTGTATGAATACAAGGAGGTGGCCTAGACTCAAAATAATGACATGGCGTAAGCCTATAATACCTGACCAAGCGACTCTCAGACTTAGGCTAATTGGACCATAACTTTTGTTGGTTGACACTTTAGATTTTAACCCTTGGGTGTTCATTTGTCATGTGCCATTTTGCTTAATGTTGGCAAGGTAGTTAATTGGGGAGATCGAATTTTTATTTTTTGCAAGACTAAAATCATTAGTGCGGCTTCTCTCTTAGTGTGTATTGCTTTACCCCAATGGTAGCCCTATTGGTATGCCGATTTGGGTATTTTCATGGTTGGTCATGTTGCATTCATGGAAAATCTTTTAGTCAGTACTTAATAGTATTTCAAGGAATGAGTGACTCGAGAGGACTATGATAGTCGTGACCCAATGTAATTATAAGCCTTGAGGCCATTAATTTTTTCTTTGCTAATGGTGTTGACACTTTAGGTTCACTTTGGGGGTTGTGCGACTATGGGGGAATGATTTTCAGAATGTGACCGTTTCCATTTTGCAAATAATATATTCTTTTTATTGGTGAGAGAGTATTGAGGCCGTAGACTCTTAGCAAGGGATGACAATTACATATGGGTGCGTATTGATTTAAATGTTAGGAGGGGAGACTCAATATGGTTTAACCTTTTAGCTTGCAGAACAACACCAAGTATTAGGACTGATTCTATGGATAAGACAACTAAGACTTAGAATTTAGATTGTACTTCGACATAGCCTAGTCTAGACTCGGATTTATTTATTTTCTATTTGAACATTTATTTTTTCTTGAATGCTTCGCCCATGTGACATTCATAATCATTAGCATGTTCGGTTTTTAGTGCCGAGCATTGTCGTCGTAGGAGGCCTAACAACGACGTAAAGAGTTATTAATTTTTTACGAGTCGCTTTTAGAATCGAGTGCTTTTTCATACGCCCTCGTAGCAATTGTTTTTACGAAAAGTTGTTTTTTTTTTGCTACGTATTTTCTTCATGCGTGGGCACCGAGGCTGCTGTGCCTGACCAAAAGGCCAGGCAGCAACTTAAGCGCCCAGCAGTGGGCGTGAGAAATATTGGCGCCCAGCCAGGGGCGCTGAAAATGCGTCCCTGACTGGTACTCGTTTTCTGTCTTCTGTTTATGCGACTTCGACTTGCGTGCTTGCCTAATAACGTCCTTTACGCGTAACAGCGTTTGTGGGATTCGTTACAGGCCATCCCGAGTGTCGCTTATTTTTGTGGCGATCATTCGGGTTTGCGGAACACGTATTTTGGTGTAACTCTTTGGCCAATTGGTTTATGAATGTTTGGGCAGTTTTTAAGGTCGTTGGTTTTCTAGGATAGTTTGTCACACACAATCACATATTTCGCTACACATAACTACAATACAAACATGGATTTGAAAATTAAATATGCCACGTAGTTTATGATAGGTTTCTATGGGTAGTTTATTTGCGCCTGGCTTGGTACCGCTTCTATCGTAGATCCAACACATGCCCCGGTCGAGGTAGTGTCTTCAACAGACGAATTTCGCTCAAGAGGCCAACCCGCAAGTGCAAGCCAAGGGGGCATGCAGGCGAGAGGGACCTAATGGGCGAGCGATTGGGTTCGGGATAGGTGTACTACCTGCACAAGTACCGAGTGGGAAACATGGGCGGCGTATGCACCCCCTTATTGGAGAAAAAGGTATCCTTAGTCCCAACTCCCGAGGGAGCCGAGATTCGTTATGATGTTCCGCCCGTTCACATTAATATGCTGATTTTCAGGTCGTCCCAACTTGATGGGGAAATAAACGCGGGTTAGGATCGTTTCACCCTTCGGCTATTTTGATTACCTACAAGCACGAGTATTTCCTTCACTATCCCCAGTGGAGTCGCCACTGTGAGGGGGTCGAAAAAGCGCGAGGCTAATGCGTGACCTTGTCCCTCGTGGGTTGGACGATTCTTTTTATTCAATCAAGTGTAATTGGATTTCCTGTGAGTATACACCCAATTGACTAGTAATATAGGAGTCGCCATTCAGTTTTTAACGACAATGAGAAAAACTGACAAAACCCGGTTATCGTGACATAAAGGGAGTGCAATTATGTTTGACCACGACGGCCGTAGGTTCCCTTGTGATCCCTGGTGTGGGGATCTCTCAATATACACCCGCAAGGTAGAGATTGAGGGTTCGGGGGACTGTAACTATCGAGAGGAGTAATTCGCTCGTCGATAACTCCAGAGGCAGGATATCCTTACTAGCTCAGCATAAATAATTGAAGGGACATGCGTTAACTATTAAACTAATCTGAGTTGATTTTAGCAATATGCAACATATAATACTAATTCGATCGTGATTATCTGATTTAAATAGCATTAAGGGACCTAGCATGATAATCCGATTTCCCAAAAATATTATATTTGTTAGGCGTGATAGAACAATCAGATTAGGTTAGTTTAACAGTTCATAAAAAGGGCGAGGAAAGCAGTTAAATCATCGAAAAGGGACACATTACGACGCACCCTTGAGAGGTGCGTCACGGTTCTCAGAAAACTAACCACTGTGACTTTGCTATTTCTCCTTTTTATTTAACGAATCTCGATTATGGGACAGGATATGTTCTGTTCGATTTATGGATCGATTGCGACAGAACGCGTGAACAGTTTCGCAGCGGGAGGCTTAGGCTAAGGGTTGGAGTCAATACTCAGAATATAATTGTGTGTTGTTGTGTGTTGTTTCACGTCGAAACTAGGGGCCTATTTATAGGGAAGAGCTCGTGGAAAGATAGAATTACAGAGTTCTAATCCGCAAAGAATTAGGAAAAGAAACGTACCCAGGTATCTTCAGCGCCCAGGCCTGGGCGCCGAAATTCATTTCCGATACGAACAATATTTAACATTTTCGATTCCGGAATTAATTTCCGTCTCGAACAAATATTTAATATTTCCATTTTCGGAATTATTTTCCAATTCCGGTAATATTTCCGATTCTGACAATATTTCCGTTTCTGGCAATATTTCCGATTCCGGCAATATTTCCATTTACGATAATATTTTCCGATACGTACCATGTTTCCGTTTCCGGCAATATCTATGACTTGGATAATATTTATATTTCCGATACGATGCATATTTCCGTTTTCGGCAATATTATCATTTCCGAAGTATTCATTTATTTGCCTTTGACGATCTTAGCTCCCACTGAAACTAAGATACGTCGATTCCGAATATCCATTAGATAGAGTATTTAATGCCATTAAATACTTGATCCGTTTACGTACTATTTGTGTGACCCTACGGGTTCAGTCAAGAGTAAGCTGTGGATTAATATCATTAATCCACTTGAACTGAAGCGACCTCTAGCTAGGCATACAGTTCACTTGATCTCACTGAATTATTAACTTGTATAATTAATACTGAACCGAATTTATTAGACTTACCATTAAATGCATACTTAGACCAAGAGCATTATTTCCTTTACATCAGCTCAAGCACTATTACTTGGGAGACTCTATTGGCTCTTTTGCTTCCTTGGACCTCAAAGACCCCCCATGAATTTAGGGGGATTCGTCAAGCTAATGACGTTAAACGAGCGATTTTGGGAGGTACCCCGCGGATTTTATGCATGATTTTGGTATGGTTTATTTGAGGTGGGTTCACACTTTTCACCATAGCCTTGCTCGTCGATCTTTTGGTGAGTTTGTTCGGTTTTTACCGGTTCTTTGCGGGACTTGCTCCCACGGCATCTCCGGTAATATCCTTTTATCTCACATGCATTCTTTGGGACGGGAATATTTCTTATGGGGCCTTTGGTTGGATGGGTAGCTGTGCCCCTCCTAGTTTTGTTTTAGGCCTTGAGGACATGGCCTAATTCAAGCTTGGGGGGAGTTTTGTTGTGTAGTTGCCTATTTGTGATGCTCATATCTTTGAAATCATATATACCTTGTGTGCACATGTATATATTAGTTTCTTTGTTTTTTAGTTTGATTTTAGTTTCTTTTAGTTTCTTTTGTTTTCTTTTGTTTTCCTTTTGTTGTGATTTCTTCTTTTCTTTCCTTTTTCTTTGTTTTCCTTTCCTTTTGTCAAGGCAAGTTTTTCTAGCTTTCTTAGGCATTATTCTTGATTTGGGCAAATAAAATTGGAACTTGTAGGTTATAATACTTTTATTCCTAATTGGTAGATGTGTGCACGATTTTCAATGTCTTAGTTCGAGTCTAGGATTTAGGTGTTAAGAAAGTCGGTTAGAACTTTGGGTAGCATGAGTCTTGAACCCTTGGTTTGTGGTAAGACGGTGTCGATCTCTCTAGTGACTTGAAACCGGAGAGAGTAGTATTTTCTCCCATTGGTGAGGATCATGTTCACATCAGCCCAAACACATTGTATACACATATTGAGTGGCATGGATCCTTGGCATTGACTTTCTTATCTCCCGAATTTGACTTGTTCCTTCCCGAGACCGCGACCGAACTACTTTAGGGGACGATAGAGGCATTTCTTTCGGTGACTGTTTTTCTTTTTAGTTTAGGACCTTATTTTTTATTTTTCTCATATATTTTTGTTTGCATTTGCCACCTTGCTAGCCATTTGAGCCTTTCCCCTTCCTTTCTTATAAGCACATTACAAGCCTAATAGCCTTTGTTTTATTTTCACCCTTAGTGATAGTGAAGCTTTGAGTTATGATGCTTGGTGGTTTTGAATGATTATGCAAAGTTGAGGAATGATTGATATTGGTTAGAATGGCAAAGTTTGGGAAATATGTTGTATATAGTGAATAAATGATGCAAAAGCAAAAAGAGAAAGGAAAGTTTTGAAAAAGCCAAAAAAATAGAGAAAAACAAGGCAATGAGAAAAGTTTCAATTGAAACACAAAAAAAAGAGAAAATCAAATCAAGAAAAGTTCAAAAAGAGTTTTAGTTTAGTTTTGTTGTTGAATAAGCTTGGGGGTACCCCAAATAACTGGTATGAGTTTGTTTTGGTTCGATTTGCTTGACTTGAGTTCATTCATTGCGCTTCACTTTAGGTATGAGCACCAATTACCAAATTCGTTCCACACCTTACCCCTAGCCTACGTTACACCCTAAAAAGTCCTCTTGACCCATTTGAGTTTAGTCATTGTCGGTGGAGGGAGGATTTGGTCAAATTTATGGAATGAGATTGTCATGATAAGATGTCGGGTAACCTTATCTTCTCCCTTGCAAATCTTGTTTTCCGGCGCCTTCGCGGCGTCATGAGAAACTATTCTTAAGGGTGGATGGGATCTAGAGATTTGACGTGGTATGCTCGGTTGAAGGGGAAGTGATAAGTGTTTACCCTTAGTTCTCTTTGCTTGGCATTTGAATCTTTCACTCGACTTAGGACATTGGTTAGCATGCATTCGTTTATTTGGTTAGTAATATTAGCATTCTTTTGTGCTCGTTCCATAATAAATGCCCTTTTCTTGAATTTTGTAGTTTCATTTTTCATTTTTCTTTCTTTTCTATTTTCTTTTCCTTTCTTCTTTTTCTTTTCTTTCTAATTTTTCTTTTCTTTCCTTCTCTTGGTTTGTTTTTCATTTTAGGTCTTGCCTTGATTCAAATTTTTGGAAGATTTATGGGTGGTTCTCTTTGGAAACCCTTGCGAGATCCCACTCGCCCTCATGAGCGATTGTGGGGGTTTAAAGAGCTTGTTTCATGCGCTTAAATGCAACCGTGATTCCTACGAAAGTGAGTTAGGTTGTATATTCTTGTAGTTCTTGTGTTTGTAGTTTTTAGAATTCGAATAATTGCTCAGTCTTCCCTATTTCGTGCTTAGTTTGCTAGAGACTAGCAAACGCCTAGCTTGGGGGACTTTGATGAGCGACATTTATGTCGCTCTTAGCTTAGGATTTCAGGTTAGTTTATGATGCTTTTTCATAATTTTTATAGTTTTTCGTATGATTTTTATAAGTTTCTCTCCATCTTGTGCTTTATAGGTGATTATGGTGAAATATGATGGAAAACAAGTAGATTGGAGCCAAAACAGGGGATGTTCGACCGAACAGGAGTTTGTGCGCCCGAACAGTGAATAATTGGTGACTCAAGGAAGACACAGCTTTGTGCGACCGAACAGCTCTTTATGTTTGATCGCACAAGAGCCCCTATGTGCGATCGAGCTCTGTTAAACGATCGCACAAAATGGATTTCAGAGACAGAATGTCCCCAATTTTGACGTTCGATCGCACAGGTTTTCGTTCGACCGCACAAGAATTTGTGTGCCCACACAAGATTAGCTGCTCGACCAAATTAGAAATCGTAGAAGACTTGGGCCAAGAAAAGCTTATTCGACCGAACAAGAATTCTTGTTCGGTCGCACATGACGAAGGGAGCTGTGTTCGCTTCGTTTGCTCGCACAAGATTAAATGTGCGCTCAAATTAGCTTTCTCCGTTCGATCCCACAAAGGGTATGTGCGACCGAATGTCGACGCGGGCTGTAGATTTTTGAATTAAAGCTTCTATTTGGGGAAACTTATAAATAGATTTTTCATTTTAATTTTAGAACATTCACTTTTACATTCACAAAATTAGAATTCCCAATTACATTTTCATCATTTCTAGAGAGAGAAGCTCCTTTGCTTTGAAGCTTCAAGTTGTAATTTCTTCAACTTTCTTTCAATTAATTCCTTGCAATTTTAATTCAAATTCTTAGTTCTTTGTTCTTGCTATTTTGCTATTGTTCTTTAATTCTTCTTTAATTCTTGAATTCCTCTTGCTTTGATTTTAGTTTTATTGATTCTCAATTCTTTAATTGATTTTGCAATTGAATGCTCAACCTCTTGATTCCTTCCTTCTAATCTTTCAATTACATAATTGCTAGCCTAGAATTCTTCCATTTCCTAATTTCAAGCATGTGTAGCGATTAGATTAAGGTTGGGGATAGGGGAGAATCTAGGGGCTTAATTAAGGGAAATGTATGGTTGAATGTTGATTGATTGATGTAATTAAATTTGATTTGGTGATAGGATATCCATGATTAATTGAGTAGTAGTTGCAAATACTAATTGATTGGATTTGATTGGAATGTATAGTCTAGGTTTGGCAAGACATTGTGAGCCTATTTTATGCAAGTGAATAGTGGTTCCTATATACGAGTTATCTGGTTTAGGATTAGGCGAAAGCTCTTCCATAGATTAGATGCTTCGCGTGCTCCATCCGAGAGGTGCATGGATAGCACGTCATTCGATTCTATTCCCCTATGCACTAAGTCGTTACATCATCATGATTGCTTGATTGTTTAGATCATTTCCCCCAATCCCCTAGCCTATCCCCGACCCCCTAGTGTTTCCCTATATTGGTTTAATTCCTTGATTGATTAGCTTAGTTTTCCTAGAGATTAATTCAAACAAACTTTTGTCCAAACTAGCTTAACATCTTGACTCAATGCACACCGTTTCTATGGGACGATCCCTGTGCTTGCCGCTATAGTCAATATAGCCGGTTAGTTAGGAGTTTATAAATTTTGTTTGGTCGGGTGGTCTTCTTTTCAACGACGGAAAACCACCCTATCAGCACACAAATTAACTTACTGTGATGTTCTCATAAATATCATTAAGGACTTCTTTAGGAACTTCATCCCAGTTACTGTAATTGATATTCACTCGTTTACGAACAACTATACCAATATAAGAGGCGAAATAATCCTTGTTATCCCCAACGGGTACTTTATTGCGATTCCATTCTAAGGATATTTTTTCTCCCTTGCGAATTTCTTTTCCAACTATTTCAACTATTGTACGACCCCTACGATTCTCACATTCAACAGAAGGCTCATTTGAATCTTCTTGAGGGACACTTTCTTTCTCTTTCTTGCCATCAACCTACAAACATACAAGTTTCATTAAACAACATAACTAAATCATTATATTGAGATAAATATAAACATTTTATACTAAAATTACATCAACTTATTAATTTAGTCGGTTCATTAATTGATTAACAACAACCTTTACGACGACGCTTTTTAGGTCAATTCGCTCTACTAATTTCATCATCATACCAAATCCCTTCTTCATGGTCACTATGTACATATGCTGATATATCATCAATAGTATCATTAACATTTTGTACCTCAGTGGTAGGAGACCTTTCCTCGGACACAACATTGTCATGATGGTCATCAATGACATATCAAGGTTTCGATGTTAGAACAACTGACCTTCTTTTATCAAGTGGGTCAGTCATATAAAACACTTGTTTTGCTTGACTAGCCAACATATAAGGATCTTCCTCATTACCAAGTTTGTTAAGATTCATTGAAGAATGCCCTAAACCATCAGATATAACGTTGTTGTTATCGTCCGCCCATTTACAACCAAATAGAGATATTAAAAACCCCATATAATGCAACTCACTAATCTCATCAATTACTCCATAATATTGCATTTTACCATAGACAAGACGGTTGTCTTTAGCACTTGAAAAATGCATTGCTTTGGCTTCTAGAGATACCCCAGTGTTTTGCGTGGTACTTTTATCATCTTTGTCCCTTGTATAGAATGTACAACCATTAATGACATATACAGAAAAAGAAAGAGGCAGAGAAATCTGGACCATAGCATAAACTCTTAAGTCGATCAGAAACGGGTTGGGATCGATGAATTTTTGAGCTCTTTCATTACTTAATCTTTGAACCACACACGAAATGATTTACTATGCTTAATAGTTAATGCTTTCGGGTTAGACCTTTGATTTTATATCTTCAAGAAAGATATGTGCCAGTTGATATATGGTGCAACTTCATCTTCATTAAAAGAACATATTCATGTGCCATATGTCACTTGTCAAGAGACATGTCACGCTCCCTACGACTTATGGTTCCCATACCATCAAATCGGCCCCTGTGTCGAGATGTAGGAAGCCCCACTGTTTTTACATGATCTATATTTTCAAAACAATATTCCATAGCTAACTCATACAACATTCTCTCTGCAATACAAGCCTCGGGTCGAAAAGCATTCTTAACATATCCCTTATATGTTTTCATTTGCCTTTCAAAGGCCCAACGAGCTTTCATGTGCACGGGACCACAAAATCTGATCTCTCTTACCAAGTGAATAAGCAAATATATCATGATATCAAAAAAATCCGGGGAAAATATATCTCCAATTGGCACAAAATTACAGCAATTTCAATCTCCAAAGAATCCAAATTTTTAGGATTTATAACTTTACTGTATATTTCCTTAAAGAAAAAACATAACCTAATAATGGCATATTGTACATTTTTAGGCCAAATTGAACGAATAGCAACATGTGAGAAATCTTCCATCAGAACATGGAAATCATTAGAATTTAGCCCTAGGAGTTTCAAAGTCTCCATTGAAACAAGAGAAGAAATGTTTTAAGAATAACCCTCAGGCACTTTAACTCCAGCTAAGGAAGTACAAAGCTCGACTTTCTGCTTTTTGGACAATGTATAGGCAGCAGGGGGTAAATACTTTCGTTTTCTAGTCTCCTCAACAACATGTAGCTCATTTCTAATATTCCATTCCTTTAAGTCAGCCCGAGCATTAGGATCTTCTTTTGTCTTCTTAGGAATATTCAACAATGTGCTAATCAGACTATCAAATACATTCTTCTCGATATGCATCAAATCTAAAGAATTCCTAACAAATTGAAATCTCCAATAAGGAAGACGCCAAAAACCAGAACACTTCGTGTATCCCTGTATAGAAAGGGCATCTTTAGTTTTCTTTAACTTGCCAAATGTAATTTTAATGTCTTTTTCCTTTTCAAACACTTCCTGGCTAGTAAAAACTTTTGGAGGACTTCCAAAATTTTGTTCCCCATTAAAAGCCTTTTTCAATTTGCGGTATGGATGATCATGAGGAAGAAATGGACGATGATCAAAGTAGATCTGCTTTCTCGATGCTTTTACCCACCTCCCCTTCCAACCATCTTCACATACAGGACATCCACATTCTCCTTTCACGATATAACCAGAAAGATTACCATATGCTGGATAATCTTGCATAGTGCAGAATAAAAAGCCCTGAAATTGAACATTTCATTCCGACTACCATCAAACACTTCAACACCTTTTTCCCACAATAAGTTTAAATCGTCAATAAGAGGTGCCAAGTACACATCAATGTCATTTCCTGGCTGTTTTGGCCCAAAAATAAGCATTGACAGGATAATGTACTTTCTTTTCATACATAAGGGAGGAGGTAAGTTGTAAGTCCCCAACATGACCGGCCAAGTACTATGATGCTACTAAGGGAACTATATGGATTCATAACATCGGTAGACAATCCAACGCGTAGGTTTCTTTCTTCTTTACCAAAATCATTGAACATTCCATCAATAAATTTCCATTGCGGAGAATCAGCTGGATGTCTTAGTAACATATCTTTTTTTTTTACCAAGTTTATGCCATGTCAAATTCTCTGCATCTCCTGCATCTGCATACATTCGTTTGAACCTTGGTTTTATTGGAAAGTACCACAAAACCTTACCCGGAACTCCTTCCTTTTTCTTGTACCTCGAGACATTTCACTTAGGGAAATTCTTTAAAGCTTCAAATTCATCTCGATACAGTATGCAATCGTTAGGACATGCATGAATTTTTTCGTAATTCAAGTCTGTTGTGCAAAACATTTTTTTTGCCTTATATGTACGGCTAGGAAAAACATTTTCGGGTGGAAGTATGTCTTTAAACACCTTAAGGAACGCCGTAAAACACTGATCTGTCACACTATGACCCACCTTCACATTGTAAAGCTTAACTGTAGCTGATAGTTTTGTGTACTTACTCTCTTTGTATAAGGGCAGTTCAGAATCAGTGAACAATTGCTCTATCACCAGAGGATCATTATCAACTATTTCATGTAGTTGATCCATCATTTCCTCCAATATATCACCCTCATCAGTATTATCGCCTTGATGGGCAGAAGTTTCTTCCCTTTTTTCACCATGACGATACCAATGAGTATATGTTATATCAAATTCCCATTTACTCAAATAGTTGAGTATTTCGTGAACTTTGTGATGCATAAGATTGTGACACATATAACAAGGACAAGGCCACCTATCACGACCTTCACTATTATTATTCAAAGAAAATTTGAGAAATTCCATAACTCCAACTTTGTATTTTGGGTCCCCCAATTTTGTTGTTGTTTTCGATCCATTTCTACAAACTACCAAGTTATAAAAATAAAATAAAAAAACACATAATTATAAATACCATATAAAATGCTATTAAGGGCATTAGGTCCTTATCGAAGATGAACCCCCTTTATAATATGTTCAAACATACTCAAATGTTAAAAAAAATAAAATAAAAAATCAGATAATTTAAGGTATGAATCAAGCCATAATTATACCAAATCATTTAGATTTATTTATATATAAAAAAAAGGAAGAATAATCACAAAAAAAATGTAAGCAACGAACTTGTAATCAGTAATTTGTCAACACCTAATTAGCAATTTGTAATCAATTAATATGTCAGCATAATTACACATCATGTTTGTACCAATTTGGGTAATTGGAAAGTTGAAAAATTAATCGACCGAGAGGACGAGAATCCCTTGCTTGCTGCTTCCAGAGCCAAATCCAATTAATCAGCAAGTCTTATTGTCAGTCATACTACTTTGCTAGCAGCTTTATTATTGTCACTCATACTACTTTGCTATCAGCTTTGTTATTTTCAGTTATGCTACTTTGTTATCGTATTGTTTTCCTATCAGCAATTTCAATAATGCTACCGGTCATAGTGTCTTACTGTCTTAAGATTTTTGGCATACTCTTAATTATCATTTAATTACAGCAGTTTGCCACACATTTGTGAACCTGCAACCATGTAATTTTCTACTAGTATGTTAACCACCCTATGTTTTGTTATAATTCTTAAGTGCAAAACTTAGTTATGGACAATGACTTTTTCTCTATCCAACTGAGTTATGGTACACCTTTTCTTTACCGGTAAACTTTCTCTAGCAACAGTTTTCAAAAACTGGCACTCCGTTGTCAGGAGCAAAATTTGCATTTGAAACTAAAAACTTGTACTCCATTGTCGAGTTTAATAATGTAGTCATCATCCTATTATATTGCCAGCAGAACCCAAGTATTTAGCATGCCCCGTATGAATTTTTTCTTACGAGCATGCAATTTCTACTAGTTCTAGTCTAACTTTACATAAGATCCCAGTTGTTTATACTAAAAAATTCAAAACTTTATATAAGATACCATAAAAAGCCAGAATTTGGAATATGCCGTTATATCAAAAGTTTTATTTGAAACCAAGTTTCGTTCATACTTACAGAGTTATTACCGGTTTAATTCCCATATGGCATAATTTATTCAAAAACGTAATATCAGAAGTTGAAATCAAGAGACCCCACTTTACACTTATTTAAGCTGAAAAAATTCAAAACATTACATAAGATCCCATAAAAAACCAGAAAAAAAAATATTGCTCTGTATTTCAGTTTTCTCTTCCCCACTCTTTCTTTCTCTGTATTCCTCCTCCCAGCTGTAAACCATGGCTTCCCCCAAACTGTAAGACAACAATTTTCCCTTCCCCTCTTTGTTTCTCTAATTAGGAATTTTAACTTTATTCATCTTAAATTGTATTTACCAAAAAAATATCAGTTTAATTAGACTAAATTCATCATATTCTTTCGACCACAATTCTACTGAATTAACTGTAATTCTATTTAATTACTACTCTCTTCTTTTTTATTCATCAAGTGGTAATTATTAGACCTAAAATTCATTGAAAATCTATTCTAATACGTATTACAACAAGAATTTCATACTTAGGCATTACAATCTGATAATTAATAATATTGAAAGGATAAATTAGTAATACAAAATTAAGGACTAACCTCGAAATTCAAAGGGGTGGAGAGTGACGTGCGGTGGTCGTACAACCTTGACGGCGGTGGTGGTGGTACACAGTTTTGAGTCGACGGGAGATCAATTAGTGGTGGTGAATTAATTGTGATAGCAGTTTGTGAGTAATACGGAGTAGAGAAGACTAATTAATTAGGTTTTGGATGGTTTTGCGTAAGACATAGTTTTGAGGTTTCGTGAATTTCGGAGATTCCGCGCAAATTTCCGCAAATTTGGTAGAGTTACCTTTTTTCCCTTTTTTGTAATTGGTATATAGTACACGGTATGCACCACCGCTCTATATGTTATTAGCTTTTTTATTTATTTGTTAGGGTAAAAACATATATAACAGTTAACTCTCCTAGGCGCTCTAAATTATTTATAACATGAAACTGTCAACACAGATAACCGCTCTATATAATCCTGTGAAACGCTTATCACACTTGACCGCTCTATATTCAACGTTTCATATACTACTACAAAATGAACCTTAAGTAACACCGTATAAGTGTTACCTAAATGGTTTAAAGTGTTACCATAGACCATATGTAACACTTTAGTGGGTGATACATCCGCTCATGTTCCCTATGCTCTTAGGTAACATTTTTGAATGCCTAGGGTAGCACTTTTACAAATGTTACTTTACTCACTCTTATGTAACACTTTTTAAAAATTACAGTAACATTTTCAAAGTGTTACTCACAATCTATTAAGTAACATTAACCTTTCTATAGGAACACTTTTCAATAATTTGTTAGACCTACAGTAACACTTTATTTGATCGTTTGGATCTCTTTCTACCTCTCAAGTAACACCAAATTTAATTATTAGGTAACACATTGCCATATATATTCATGGTAGCAAAATAATAATAATAATAATAATAATAATAATAATAATAATAATAATAATAATAATAATAATAATAATAATAATAATAATAATAATAATAATAATAATTTATAAATAAATAATAAATAATAGAAAATTGATAAAACCATTAAAAATTAATTAAATTGGTAAGAAATTCATTAGAACCAAAAAGTATTTACAAGAATTAGGAGGCATCCATCCAATATTTTTTTAATGTAAATAAGCAATATATTAAAATCAAACGGGAGGGGAGTTTGTACAAGCTATACCAAACAAAAACCTAGGCAAGCCAACAAACGCAAGCCAAAAAGAAAAAGCTAGCCTAACTAATTACAAGCTAAGTAAAATACAACTGCAAACAAGAGCGGAGACATGACTGCTAGGCAAGTTGTTGCCTTCCACAATGCCTGGACCAAATGAAAAGCATACTGCAGACAACACCACCAACGAGCAGCTTCATCTGTAGAAAAGCAGAAGAGAAAGGGCTGCAGCACAGCAAAAAAAACCTGAAAGCTTCAACATGATCATGCTAACTGCAACTTTGCAAGTAGTACCCAAAATACTAAGTATGCCTCCAATTTTGCAAGTACATTAGCATAAACAAAGCACATAAACAACCAACACAAGCAAAACAAAGAAATACAGAAGTTCTTGCTGAAAAGCCAAAGTCAAATATTCAACTACGGTCCACTGCCTAGCCGACTTCACCCAAAAACAAAAAATAGGCCACAACATGCCAACACAACTGAACAAAACTGCAACAAGCTCCTGTTAGCACCAACCAAAGCAACGAGGACCCTCTTAGAACCACCCAATTATGAAAAGCGGACTGCAACACCAAACAAAACATCTTAACACCTTCTTAAACTGGACAACAATAGGTGCAACAGAAAAAAGCGTAATACACACATGTTACTAAAAAACAACCAACACTTAATATAAACCAATCATCCAACAGTAACACCAATAAAACTGCATCAAGTTGGTCAACCCTCAGAAACTGCTGCGGAACTGCAAATACAATTACGTAAGTGCAGTTTAAATTTAGAATAAATTTTGCATACATGACACTAGATAACTTAAGATACAATCTAAAATATAAATATAAATTGAAAGCCATTGTACAAATCTCAAAACGTTTGTATAGCGGGAACAATAACTTGAAAGCAGAGAAACATTATAGAGACGCCACCTATAACAATCTGAAAAGAATACAAAAGAGTGTACTTGTTATCAGATCTCTTTGTATCCTATAGTGCATACTAGTTCATTGATTCAACCTAAGCCTCCTTAATCATGACCGTATGACCATAATTGTTGCTTTTCTTCTGCTATTCTGTATTCAAATTAAACAAACATGATTTGTAAAAATTTAGTTTTAATTAATCTAATAAAAAATTCAAGATAAACGATGCTCTAATCTATTCTGAGGTGATCAAACCTTGATTGTGATTGAGAATAGGTTTATTATTCATCTGAACATTACAGAAAAAAATATATCAACTAGGAAGCCAAAAGAAAATACAAGGGATGTAATTTTTCACAACTAAAATCACAAAGCACTGTTAAAAAATCGATTAACCATAATAGAATCGGTGATTGATTGAAATCATAAGAATGGATAGAATTTAGTTCTAGACCCTTCCCTCGCATCTGAATAGCAGAATTCGCACTACAGAACATCTTAAGAAAAAATATAATTCATAACCCCATCCAACCCTAATCACAAAATCTAATTAATCTGGTTATTTTTCAACTGACTACGAATTCAAGAAATTCAAAACATAAGTCCGATGATGAAGATCATTATACCCCAACAATTTCCATTTCACTTTCGAATTATTTAAGAGAAGCAAACACTAACATAGAGTATCCATATGGTTCATGCAAGAACGCCCAATTCATTTTTTATATTGCTCCTCCAATTTATCATCCTTTCGAATAACGCAAAAATAACAAAATTATTATAGTAAAAAAATTAAACTTCCAAAAGCTTAAAATTTGTGAAATAATAATCAGAAAAAATATTACCTCACGCAATTTAGGGATGAAATTAAAATAGAGAAATCAAACCCATTATTTCCTGGAAGGGAATTGGAGAAATTAATGCAAAGTTTCCAGGTTTGATTAATCTCAAGACGACGATCGTAAGATGGCCCACCACAGTTGATACTTGATAGCGTCGGTGAACCAGTCTTAGGGCCGGTGAAGCAGAGTATAGCGTCGTAAGATGGAAGATGCGAGAAATGAGAAAGGGGGATGTGATTTATATTTTGAGGTTATTCAATTCGTGTGTTTTTCTAATTAGACGGGCCAAGTCCAAGCTTATAAAACTAAATTGTTGCACTAGCCATGGTCAAAGAGCATAACAACACGTGTTCAACAAAAGTAAGTTTACAAGAATTTTTATCAATAACTAAATTAACACTTCTTAGTGTTACCATAAATTGTTACCTATTTTAAAAGTGTTACCATAAAATGTTACCTATTTGAAATGGGTTACTATAATATGTTACCTATTATAAAAGTGTTACCATAAAATGTTACCTATGTTAAAAGTGTTACCTTGAGTGTTACATTTTAAAAAAAATGTTACCAAAGTGTTACATAATAATCTAGTAATTTTTTATTTCAAAAAGTGTTACCAACACGTGTTACATAAGCTCAATTATGTACAAGTGAATATTCCTATTTTCGTAGTAGTGTATTTTAGTATGAGATTGTTATTTCTGACATGAGATCGTCATGTGAAAATGTTGTTTTCATAATTCCATCATCACCCATTTACAGATATAGTACGGTTACGACGTTGTTAGTACGCACGCGTAATTTGATTCAACGTTTAAATCCTAAACCCTGAACTCTAAACACATTACGACATTTTCAAAATAATCATAGGTTACATAAAAGGGCTTGAAAGTGCACAAAAGAATGTATGCACAATTATCTTTCAGAACAATTCGTTCATTTGTGTTCATTTATAATCTAATTTAATAATTATGTTTTCAAATGGTTAAATTTTAATGTTCTAATTTATTAGAATAATGAATATCGAGCAACAACACTGTAGGTCGATATAATCTATAACGATCATGTTCACACGTGCTTATATCTAAAGTATCACTAACTATAATTAAGTAATTGAATGTATTCAATTTTATGAACTTCGGTAAGCGTTGTATTATAGTGCCCTTCATTTAACATAGTATGCAATTCCTTCTGATGGTATGACACTTTGTGTTACATATAAATTAACGGACCTCAAATTTTTTGATTTAGTTACTTCTCCACCAAGATTTCTTGCGAAGTTCAAAACGGATACATGGAATGCGTAAGATAAGTAATAATTAGATCCGACATTGATTATATGGGTCTTTTTAAAAATTAAATTTATTTTCTTTCAGATTTTCCTTATATATATTCGTGTTCAAAGTAAACTATCTTTAACGAACCGAGCTCGAATATATCTTTGAGTTTGGTTGGGGTATAGCTTGGTATCGGGACTGAGCTCATCTACATCAAACGAACATGAACGTGAATAGGGTAGTATCTATAAGGAACACGTTCACACGTGGTTACATTTAGAGTAATAACTAGTGTACTAGTAGCCCGGGCGATGCTCCAGTTTCTCGTTTCAATATTAGAATATGACTGTAGCATGAATAATTGTACTTCGAACTACTTTCTCTACATATAAATTATTTGGTGGAAAATTAAAATGTTTTTCCCTTCAACATCTAGTGAAAGTATAAAATAATTGTAGGAATTAGTACATATTACTTCGTAATAAATATTCATTATTCCAAGTTATGTATTTACGTGGAGTAAAAATCATAAAAAATAGTTGGCTAAGATGGTAAGACTTCTACCTTACATCTGGTTGTTGTCATGTTCGAGACTTACTATGTGAAATATTTGTACGCATATTTCTTGCAGAGTTGATAACATGTCATGTTTCCTGTGAGAGGGGATGGGGTTCATTGTTACACGTATACTTTGTTATAAACACCTTTTAATATACTAGTATATATATCTTTGAACAACGAATTGAATGCATTTTTGTTTTTGCAGTTTAGGAAGCGTGGCCCATTTCTTGTAACCCTAAATCCTAAACCCATTACGATATTGTCAAACTAATCATAGGATACTATCATGTTCGTAAAGATGAAAAGAGCTGAGATTGAACAACTGTCGAAGCTTATTTACTTCTTTAGCTTGAAAATGCACATAATAGTGTTTTCAAATCTAACTTAATAATAATGTTTTCAAATGGTTAAATTTAATAATGTTCATTGACAATATAATTAAATAATGTTAATGGACAATCTAGTTTAATAATAATGTTTTCAAATTTATAAATTTTAACAGTCTAAGCTCGTTTAAGATAAAAGCTCGTTTATAAACCTGACTCGGTTAATAAGCTCGTTCATTTATGTTCATGAACAATCTAATTTAATAATTATGTTTTAGAAACTATAAAGAACACGTTCACACGTGCTTATATTTAGAGTAACAACATCTTTGAACAACATATTGAATGCATTCATTTAAATGGAGTTTGGTAAGAGTTGGATTATAGTGTCCTTTTATATTCATAGTATGTATTATATTCCATGTAAATTATTTGACATAAAATTAGTTTGATTGCTTTAATTATCATTTTCTGACGGATGTACCAATTTTGCAAGCGAAGGTCAAAAGGTGCATTGGGAATCCAAAAAATAAAGTAATAATTACAGCTGACATTGATTAGATGGGATTGAAATTTCAAAAAAAATCATCTTTAAGATTTTCCTTATATGAGAAGTTAAACAACATTTATACTTGTTATTAATACTATTTCTTCTACCTAAAATTTATTCAATCCATTTTATTCTTTCATTAATGAAGAACACTATATTTATTGGGTGTTGAATATTCCATAGGTAATCCATAAACACTTGCAAGTGTCCTTGTGTTTCAAACAATGATTTAACGTAAAAACCTCGTGATAAACTTAAAATGAGAACTCGCAATAAACGTATCATTATTTCATTATATTTGAAAATCATTCGTAACGTTTGCCGTATTTCGTATCATGCGTATCATTACAATGATCATTACCCAGGTTGTCATTTCTAACATAAGCAGTCTTACACGATATGAGACACATGCCATCCCAGCCTAATTCTCAACATAACTTGCGTACGAGTCAAAAACCTGGTATCGTTTTAAGATAGATTTTTTATGGGGGTAAATTACTCATTATTGTCATTGGTTGTTTAATTAGTCGATTATTGTCATTAGACATTTTAAAATTAGCCTAAAATTAATCCGTTTAAGTTTAATCCTTCAATCCAACAAAATTAAACAACAAAATCAAATTAACTAAAATATAAGAGAATACAAGAATTAAAACAAACTACCCATTACTTTGTCATTGGCAAGCCATTCGGATATTAACATTACACTTCAAATGGCGACAAAATTAAGCGTAAGCTTAATGATTAAAATAAACATATAAATTAAAATAGTCATACTAAACTAAAAATTATATTGTACAAGCCACCTACGTATGGTTTGATCAATTCATCAACATCCGGATGTCCCTTCTATGTCGCCTCCCTCCAGAACATACACGCGCACTTATACCTGAGCATTGTCTCCAAGCCAACACGATCTTCCCCTCTTAAGTTGGCGGTCTGATAATACAGGAAATTGGCATACCGAATTCGACCAAAGAATTCCCCAAAATTAGATGGCTGGTAAACTCCTGCAGAACCTGCCTTCCCCAATCCTTGTAAACAAAGACACAGTCATGCCTGGTGTCATCATCGAGCTTACACCAAAATAGGTGTTTTATTTCTGGGATAGACCCCACTGAAGAAGAACTTTCGTGACCAGAGATATCGCCGAATTGGAGCAAGGGCTTAGCTCCGAAATGTTAATCCAAAGACGCGGCAAAAGACTTCTTCTTTTCGTCAACCCATTCCTTCATACGAGCGTCAAAATGATCAAATGCAAGATGGTGGTTTGGGCAATCAGAAGGATATCCTCCAATTTTTGGTGGTTGTGGGAGAGAGAATTGCAAGAGATAGAGAGGGAAGCTATATTTTCAGATAAATGAAGTGATTAATCCCTACTGGAGTACCCCTATACTTATAGAACCCTCATAGTAACCGTGTGCATACCTTTGCTCTTCCTTTAAGCTATTGACATTCACTTGCTCTTATTAGATTTAGTATGCATATTGTTATTAAACTTACGTGTTACAATTATCTTTAGTATGCAACTTATTTAAACTTTGGCTCATGTGTACATGTTTCTTATTCGATCATTTTGCATTTTGTTTAAGCAAGCCTCGACCATTAGATATGTAACATTATGTAACATTATGTTGTGCATAATTAGATATGTAACATTATGTTGTGCATAATTAGATATGTAACATTATGTTGTGCATAATAAATTAATGTTGCAAAATCTCTGTAGGTTATATTTGTTAATGGTACTACTAAAATGTAAATATTATTTTATTTTAATTAAATTTCATGGAATTTCCTTGTCCAATTGTATATTTCAACAAATAAGTCATGCCCCTTCAACTTCCGTCGCGATCACGAGTACTTTGTAAACGTGGCTATATTTAAAGTTACACTATATCAAGAAACTAATTAAATTTGGTAAACACGACAAGATAATTAAATGCATTCAAATTTATGATATTTGGTAAACATGTAATTACTATGTTCGACAATAACAGTATATTATAACTAAAATTAGTATTCGTCTTAAAAGCTTTTCTATGTTTTATATATAACCTACTGGTCATAACTTAAAATTAACCTTACTTGGTTATTTCTCCTATCTTGACGGATCCATCAAGTGTGCATGCAAAGGTGAAAAGGTGCATTGGGAATCGGAGAAAAAACTAATAATTACTAGCGACAATGATAAGATGGATGTTGTATGTCATTCAATTTATTTTCAGTAATTTTTTCCTTATATGAGAAGTTAAGCAAATTACATATACCTTTTTTTTAAAAGCTTTAAAGTCTCTTAAATCCAACTACCCTGAATTGTTTACCACTTTAAAGGTCAAGAGTTTTTGCATGTACATTTATCATAGATAACCTCTAAAGACTTGCGATTGCCCATTGTTTTAAAACCTTAAATTATATTACCACCTCAATGTCTACATGAATAAACGTAAATTTGTACCTCCAACTTAACCCATGTTTACGAATGTCTAAACACAAAACTAGCCGTACCCAAAATTTCAATGTTTGTTGGTCTGGGTGCAAGTATAAACATCTTAAATAGTTGTAAAAGAACACCCTCTCATACCATTCTTGGCTGCCCCGTGTCGACGAAATTTTTTAAAGAGCAGAACTATTGACACGATCATTCTAAAATTTTAATTACGATTTATAACAATACAGTCGCTCTTTAGAATAACCTTTTGGTATTATTTTGTGTTATGTACATAAGTAAAAGATAAACTATGTAACACACGCACTCTAAGAGTCATGTCCTTTCTCCCTTATCAATATAAAATGGAGGCAATACAACTTTGGGACACCCAAACCATCCATTATATACATTTTAAGTTGAGATATATTAATGGCTCCGGCCTCACGTCACATTGGTCACTGCAAGCATATGCGAATCCCATGGTCACGAGTTCGACTCTTTAAAAAATCTTAGATCGCTTAATATTTACCCAGGCTTCACTAACCCCCCCCCCCCCCCCCCCCCCCTTTATGTTTATTTTTAAAAAATAACTTGTTACCAAACCAAAAATCCATAGTTGTTTTAATTTGTACCTTATAATCTATGTGACACAAGCATAAAACGTAATACTAATGGTTCAATTTTAATGCATAAGGGTCAAATCACTTAAACAAAATTACCAATAAAAAAATAGCAAGCAGAAAAATAGTTACACAACGATGTACCATAATCTTCTTCTTCTGCTCAGATGCCTCTTCCTTCAGCTCTTTGTTCCTCTTAATCATGTTCACCATCTCAATACTGAGCTCAATATGATGTGGGTTTTAATCCACTCATAAAAATAACAACCATTATGCTACTTGTAATTCTGATGTACAATCCTTGACACCCTCTTAAAGACCCGACGCTGACATTCGCAGTAAATCATCGTAGTGTAACCAGTCTTACTAGTGGAATTAAGAAATAGAAAGAGAATAGAACGGAAATTGGGTGGGAGCAACTCATTGCTTCTAAGGGTTCATATAGGGGTTTCGTACACAAATACTGCTCTAACGGCTAATTTTTTAAATTGACTTTGTTTTTAAAATGTAATACTCCCTCCGTCCCGTAATACTTGACCGATTTTCCTTATCGTGTCGTCCCTTAATACTTGACCTGTTTCTAAATATGGAAATATTCTAACAATATTATATTATTTCTCACTCCACCCCTATTAACCCACCTACCCCCTACTCCATACAAAAAATAATTAAAAATTCAACCCCTACTCTTCCCCAACCCCACCTCTTAACCCACCTCCCACTAACCACATTAAAATAATACCCCACTATCAACTACTACCTATTAAATTAAATAAGTCAATTTAAGTCCCTTAAACTCTGTGCCGGTCAAACCAGGTCGAGTATTCTGGGACGGAGGGAGTAACAAAACTCGTCATACTAAATTTATGTCAAATCGAACTAATAGTAAAGGCAAAGCATCAATCCAAATACATATATCCCCCCCCTCCCCCCCACGCCCAAACACAACTATCGTGCATGAAACAAACTAATACTAAAATGGATAACATAACCAAATATTTCGTTATAACCCCATAAATTACCGAATGCACAACCATATAATTCGTTACAAAATTTTCTACAACTTACACATTCAAATTCAAAACCACTTCGTTTAATTAAGAGGTGTACCCCAATCACGACACTATAATCAGATTGTTGCGACATATCTTGCGACGTGTTAAGCCGATAGCTTCGTCGCAAGAATTCCTCAAACCCGTTTGGCGGGTTATCCTGCGGCATGTTCATTCGAGACCTTTCTCTCATAAATTCATCAAACCCATTTTCTAGGTTGTCTTGCGACAAGTTCACCTGAGGGCTTCCTCCAACTTTACCCCCATACTCACTACGTGGGATAATTTGAGACATGTTCATTCTGGAACTACTAGGATTGTTCGCCATACTTTTTTGGTACCAAGAAGTCGCACCGAACGTCGATTGTATTAGGGTCTGCACATTATACACTAATACTCAAAGGTGTGAAATCACAATATATTGATATCTAATGTTAAACTACTACATACCTCCCTTGAAGCTATTTCCTCGCCTACAACAGCATCTGGCACCTTCTTACACTTATCATAAAAGATTGTTCGTCTAGTCTTCCCTCTGCCCATTTCTTTTCTTATCCATAAGGGTTTTTGTACATTCTTCATCTTCAGGGTTGTGCGTTTCATAGAAGTTCTCGTTCATTGTTCTCCCTTGGCCGTAATCTACGACGCCCAAATACACTACGCGTTGCAGGATCCCACCACGATTTTAATTCATCCCCATGCTCCCCAGTCTTCTGTATTCCAACTACATCTTCTTGAGTCAGCCGAATTTTATATGTTTCTTCATTGTACAATGCGTACGTAACGTCATTATGCATAGCTATCGTGCTCAAATAGCTGTGTCTTTGAGCTAGCTTTTTTGCCTTCATCGCCACTATGGATTCTTCTGGATCAAAGTAGGACACCTTTATGTTCTCATACGACCCCGCGTCTTTCTTCCAGCATTGTAGGATATACTTTTCTGGGATAATTTCAAAATATTCATTCGACATGGCACGGATGATGTGTTTACATAATATACCTCTAAACTCAAACAATTTTCACGTGCAACAAAATTCACCCTTCTCCTTATCACATGTCACGTCATAGGTCTTGAATATTTTTTTTGCCAAATTACAATGGGAAACCTTTCAACCGCTACGTAGAATACTGCTCACCCCAGTGCGTAGTTTTTCGTCACATTGGTGTGCAGCAAACCCTCACACTCTCTCTTTACCTACGTAAATATAGCATTTGTGTACGACTTTTGGAAAACGTATTGCGCTAGTACTGCCTTGTTTAGATTAAGATGGTTTTCCCTTGTTTTTAAGTTATTATCTTCTTCTCCCGCGACTTTCATCTTTAACGCATTCTCGTAACATTTCACAAATGTAACCAAACCACATTGTAAGTTATCTTGAGTTTTGAAAAACCTATTCATACCTTCACTCCTCTATGTGGTAGACATTCCAGCCCAAAACGTGCCTCTATAATACGCGGGCCCCCATTAACTCCTTGTTCCATATTGATTTTTCATCCAACATGCTTCCCTTAGACCATATTTGTCCATTATTACATACCAAGCTTCATCAAATTCATCCTGGTCCATCATATAAAGGACAACTGTACGTATTAAACGCTCAATATCTTTCTAGTTAGCATTGCTTCCCAAATTCTTCTTTGCATTCTGTAGGATATTCCATAAACAAAATCTATGCGAAACACCAGTTAGCATAGTCTCCACTGCTTTCTCAATTTCCCTACACTAATCTGTACAAATCCCTTCTTGATTCTTACCCATACACTTCAAGAATTGCTCAAACACCCACACAAAAGTATATGTGTCCTCGTGCGTAATTAATGCATCCCCAAAGATTATAGATGATCCGTGATGGTTGATACCGATAAAGGGAGCAAAGGGCAGGTGGAACTTGCATGGGGGAAACAACATATTAGCACAATCCGTTCACTCGAAAGATCATTCATTCATTCATATTCATTTGTTTATACAAGTTAATTTAGAAAAACACCTGTTCAGTGAGAAGGTTGTGTCGAATGTGATTACATCTCCAAAATATATATAGGAATCTCTGCTCCGGGCATTAGACTATAAAGCATTCAACAACCTCCCATCTTCACCAACTTGGAGACAACTATAAAAGTCATTATTCAGTTCATGTTGATTCTTGAAGTAATCTCTTAGTGCCCTTGCATCTCCCATACACCTTAACATACGTCGATCTAAATTAATTGCGTTCCTCAAGTCTCGATTGTTGAAGGTCATATTATCAAATCCACCACGCTCAAGAATCGGTGCACTGAAGTTCCTATATATGCTAATTCCCGCGTTGTCATTGATGATCGCTCGCTCAAACGTTCCTTGATCAATACTTCTATAATTAACCATTAACCTACTACAAGAAGGAGTGAGTTCATGGTTATGCTTCAGGTCAACTTGACTATCTCAAATTTTCCATCCCTCATAATCCCATACACAAACATCTTGCAATCAGCGACATTACGACCTTCAGTTCTTGCCAATATATATCCCCTCTTACATTTAAATGAGATACGTTTCATCATATCTGGCTTTGCCTCTTTATCTCCTTCGCCATTTTTACATACTACAGCGTCCTTAAACTCTTTCAGCAAGTCACTGCTTCTAATAAAAAGCTCGAACCCTTCCTTAAAAGCATATTCATGGAAAAATCTACTAAAGTCGTCTCCTAATACAAAGCACATCCCTTCTCTAGGTGCATTCGAGTTCTCAGAAATTGAATCACCTTCTACTATATCTTCTTCTACATCACCACTTTCATTCAGGTCTATGGCTAACCTAGGATGCTCTTCAATATTCTACATCACTCTATCATTAAACAGATATAATTTAAAATGCATACAAATTTTTTCATTTAAACCATAAATCTAGAATATATAATTATATGCGTGCAGGTACGTCATACTAAATGTCATTTTCAGTAATTAATGGATCATACTAAAATAAAGCACGGTGTCACCCCTACTCTGCTATCAATGGCTTCGACAACTCCGCCACGCAAACTTCACAAATTTGTTAATCCATATTAACCTAATAAGTAATAAGCACTACTGATTATTATTACAACTATCTCGAACTACCTTATATTTTAATTTGATAATAAATACCTAATAAAATCACGTCAATTGCGAAATGTAACAGAACCAAATTTGCGATCCCGGTGGAAAATTAACAGCTTTTATATATGGTCAAACTGTTGTTGTCCTCGTAATTTGATTCTCTCCGGTGCCGCGAAATTTCCCTTCATAATGATTGTCGTCAATGATGGTGTCGATTTTAATTTTCCCAGGCCAAGGTGTAGTTTTTTGGGTTAAAGATTATAATTAATCAGTGTTAAATTCTAGGATAACTAATTTAGGGGAGATAATTGTTTCTTAAAATTATTAATTTCAATAGTTTTTTTTTTAATGGAGCGGCATTGGCGCCAAGGGCAAGGGGTGTGAAAATGGCGCAATTCCCCTAAACTTTCCCCCTCTCATTTACTTCTACATTGGCGTTACTGTAGACACCTACTTTTGTCCCCATTTCCGAAAGGGAAGGTTCGATGATGAAAACGTAAATCTCCACTTGACAACGCATCTCCTATAAAATAACGAATCTCAATCACCCTTTTCATTTCACCCGAAACCTGCTATTTATAGAAACCTGCTATTTATGGAAACCTGCTAAAAATAGTAACTGCCGTAATGGGTAGTTGTTAAAAGTGGCAAGTCATAAAAGTTAGAAACCTGTCAGAATTAGGTGTTGCACTCCAACATAAATCCTAAATGAGATAGAAATTGCGACAGAATCCTATTCCTAATACGATTCGAAAATAAGAGTTACGTATTGATTGAAATCCTAACGTGCCTAGAGTTCGTAACGGGCCCAGACGCATTCCGTCATAAAATTAATACGCACTAAAAGACTCGATTAAAGTCTCATACACTCCGGATTCTAAGAGTCCGAATCTGACAAAGAAACGGCCCAAACAGCAATTTCAACGCCCAGCCCTGAGCGCTGAAATTGCCTGGATCCTATTTTCAACGCCCAGAGCTGGGCGCCGAAATCTTTGACGACCAGGCCTGGGCGCTGAAAATACCTGGTACGTGTTTTTTCCTAATTCCTCGTGGATTAGAGTTCTGCAATTTTATCTTTCCACGAACTCTTTTCTATAAATAGGGCCTTAAGTTCGACGTGAAAAGGACACACAACACACAATTATATTATGAGTATTGACTCTAAACCCCTAAGCCTAAGCCTCACGCTGCAAAAGTGATCACGCGTTCTGTCGCAATCGATCCATAAATCGAACAGAACGTATCCTGTCCCATAATTTGAGATTCGTTAAATAAAAGGAGAAATAGCAAAGTCAAAGTGGTTAGTTTTCTGAGAACCGTGACGCACCTCTCAAGGGTGCGTCGTAATGTGTCCTTTTTCCATGGTTTAATTGCTTTCCTCGCCCTTTTATGAACTGTTAAACTAACTAAAATCTGATTGTTCGATCACGCTTAATAAATATGATATTTTTGGGAAATTGGATTATCATGCTAGGTCCCTTAAAACAATCTAAATCAGATAATCACGCTCGATCTAGTACTATATGTTGCATATTGTTAAAATCAACTCAGATTAGTTTAATAGTTAACGCATGTCCCTTCAATTATTTATGCTGAGCTAGTAAGGATATCCTGCCTCTGGAGTTATCGAAGAGCGAGTACTCCTCTCGGTAGTTACAGTCCCCCGAACCCTCAATCTCTACCCTGCGGGTGTACGTTGAGCGATCCCCACCACCAGGGATCACAAGGGAACCTACGGCCGCCGTGGTCAAACATAATTGCACTCCCTTTATGTCACGATAACCGGGTTTTGTCAGTTTTTCTCATTGTCGTTAAAAACTGAATGGCGACTCCTATATTACTAGTCAATTGGGTGTAAACTCACAGGAAATCCAATTACACTTGATTTGATAAAAAAGAAGCGTCACACCCACGAGGGACGAGGTCACGCATTAGCCTCGTGCTTTTTCGACCCCCTCACAGTGGCGACTCCACTGGGGATAGTGAAGGAAACACTCGTGCTTGTAGGTAATCAAAATAGCCGAAGGGTGAAATGATCCTACCCCGCGTTTATTTCCCAATCAAGTTGGGACGACCTGAAAATCAGCATATTAATGTGAACGGACAGAACCGCATAACGAATCTTGGCTCCCTTGGTGTTTCATCTTGGGAGTTGGGACTAAGGATACCCATCGCCAACCGGGGGGTGCATACGCTTCGAATGTTGTCCACTCGGCACTTTCGCTAGTAGTACACCCGTCCCAAACCCTATCGCTCGCTCATTAGGTCCCTCTCGCCTGCATGCCCCCTTGGCTTGTACTTGCGGGTTGGCCTCTTGAGCGAAATTCTTCTGCTAAAGACACTACCTCGACCGGGGCATGTGTTGGATCTACGATAGAAGCGGTACCAAGCCAGGCGCAAAAACTACCCATAGAAGCCTATCATAAACTACATGACATATTATTATTGCTTCATGATGTAATGTTAGTAATGTGTAGCGAAATATGTGATTGTGTGACAAACAATGTTAGCAAACCAACGACCTAAAAAAAATTGCCCAAACATTCATAAACCAATTTGCCAAAGAGTTATACCGAAATACGTGTTCCGCAAACCCGAACGATCGCAACAAAAACAAGCGACGCTCGGGATGGCCTGTAACGAATCCCACAAACGCGGCGCAACGCGTAAAGGACGTTATAAGGAAGACATGCAAAATTAAAGTCGCAAAAACAAAAGTATACGCAAACAGAAAACGAGAACCAGCCAGGGACGCATTTTCAACGCCCCTGGCTGGGCGCCATAATTTCTCACGCCCACAGCTGGGCGCTGAAGTTGCAGCCTGGCCTTTTGGTCAGGCACAGCAGCCTCGGTGCCCACGCATAAAGAAAATACATAGCAAAAAAAAAACTTTTCGTAAAAAAAAAATTGCTGCGAGGGCGTATGAAAAGGCACTCGATTCTTAAAGCGACTAAAAAATAAAAAAATAGAATAACTCTTTGTGTCGTTGTTAGGCCTCCTATGACGACAATGTTCGGCTCCAAAACCGAGCAAGCTAATTGAAATAACCTTGAATGTCACATGGGCAAAGTATTCAAAAAACGATGTTCAAATGAAGTTTTCAAAGAAAAATAATGTTCGAATAAAAAATTAATCCGAGTCTAGACTAGGCTATGCCGAAGTACAATCTAAATCCTAAGTCTTAGTTGTCTTATCCATAGAATCGGTCCTAATGCTTGGTGTCGTTCTGCAAGTTAAAAGGTTAAACCATATTGAGTCTCCCCTCATAACATTTAAATCAATAATCACCCATATGTAATTGTCATCCCTTGCTAAGAGTCTACGGCCTCAATACTTTCTCACGAATAAAAAATATGTTATGTATTTGCAAAATGGAAACAGTCACATTCTGGAAATCATTCCCCCATAGTCGCACAACCCCCAAAGTGAACCTAAGGTGTCAATACCATTAGCAAAAAATTAATGGCCTCAAGGTTCAAGATCACATTGGGTCAAGACTATCATAGTCCTCTCGACCCACTCGCTCCTTTAAATACTCATAAGTACAGACTAAAAGATTTTCCATGAATGCAACATGACCAACCATGAACATACCCAAATCGGCATACCATAAGGCTACCATTGGGGTAAAGCAATACACACTAAAAGAGAAGCCGCACTAATGATTCTAGTCTTGCAAAAATAAAAATTCGATCTCCCCAACTAACTACCTTGCCAACATTAAGCAAAATGGCGCATGAAAAATGAACACCCAAGGGTTAAAATCTAAAATGTCAACCAACGAAAGGTATGGTCCAATTAGCCTAAGTCTGAGAGTCGCTTGGTCAAGTGTTATAGGCTTATGCCACGTCATTATTTTGAGTCTAGGCCACCTCCTTGTATTCATACACGGGTTATAATCAGAAAAATTAATGAAAGTTCGAGTCTAAATCACAACTTCCAGTTTAATCCCGGAAACTGGAATCTGAAAAGAAGCAAAAAAAAAATATTTTCGATGTAATTCTTTCGTTAAATTTCAATAAGGTAAAAACAACATTTTGAATCTACGACTAAATACACTTGCAAAGTAAGACAATTTAAAGGTCCACCCTAGGCCTACTAAAGCTAAAGGTCCACCCTAGGCCTACTAAAGTTAAAGGTCCACTATAGACCTACCAAACGAGGCCCACTCAGTCTCGCCCCGTGACTCAAAAACCACAACCATCTACCTTTTAGCCCAAATAAAAACTTTGAAGGATTTATGTTGGGGAGAAATCCCATGCAAAAGGTAAAAATAGAAAGAGAAAAGGGAGAGCGAAAAGAGCGAGCCATGAAATACTTAGCCCGTACCTCCCAAAGTGCGGAATTTACCCAATAAACGAAGGAAAAGAATTGAGTCAACCAATCCAAATCATAAGATTCTACGATGTCTACCCTTTCCAATCCTTATGCTCTTAGACGCCTTCGCTCTGGGGTCCCTGTTCAGCTCATTTAACCCATCCATGTTCTCATTGCCATGACCCAAGAAACCATTACCTCAACTCTTGTTTGTGAACTTATTATCAACCGCAAACCACGCACAGCCATTGACACGTGCGTCATGCCCATCATTTCCAAAATCCAAACCTGCTCTTACACCACCATTAGCATAATGACCATATAACTAGGTTTGGATACGTCCTGTTGATATACCCTTGAGCCGTCCCTATGCTACTCATTGGCCTTGATTGATGTAAATTCGTGACACTAGCCTGAGGCCGTAAAATGTGAATCCTAGCAGATGTAATCCTTATGCTTGACCAATACCTATACAAATTACCCTATCTCATTCAACCCATGTTTCAAACCGTCTTGAGTCACAAATAAAAAAGGACAAATGAAAAGTACATTCTACGCTTAAGGTAAAAAAAAATATAATAAATAATAAAAAAGAAACTTTGCAAAGCGCTTCTAAAGTTAGTCTAAAAAGAAAAGAAGCATTTAGCGCACCAAAAAAAAACCGCCCAGAAGTCATTTTCAGCGCTCAGAGCTGGGCGCCGAAATCTTCAGCGCCCCTGCCTGGGCGCCGAATCTCTCTGCCTGCTAAAATTTATCCATAAGTGCTCGTCATTTTATCCGCACATGCACGGAAAAATAACGAACACTTGGAGGGGTACAACACGTATTCAGATATACGTACCACCAAAAAAAATACATGTACTAAAAAAAAATTATATATAAAACAAATTTTTGGCTTACGGCAAGGCAGCAAATTAAAATAATAATAAACTTCACTTATTCTACCGTTTCAAATAATATGTTTCCACCTCAGAACATACTTGTTTAAAATCGGCATTCTATGAAACCATTCTCTAGGCTAAGAACTACGCAAGACCTGATTCCAAATTAAATCTATTTAAGGCGGATATGTCGGCAATCCATGATTCGGTCCAACCAATATTAAAGCCTATAGAAAAACAAGAATAAAAATAGAAGTCCCTTATTGAAATTTAATTACTTGCAATCCAAGTCGAAAGAAAAATTGAAAGCACGAAGAAGAATCCAAGTCATCAAAATGCCAAAACGAGCACACATCGAAAAATAATAAGGGCACGTACCCTTGCCAGAAGGAGCACTCACACTCCTAGGCACTTAGCCAAGACTCAAAAAGATCGCTTTGCTTCAATTGAATGGGGGCTAGCGCAAGCGCCCATGACCTCTAAAGTACTCGACTTGACCCTCCCTAAAGCGAACTAACTCACTCAAAGACTTTCTTTCACCACTAGACATAGTCGTTCGCTTAAAGACCTTCTTTCACCATTAGACATAGTCGTTCGCTTAAAGACCTTCTTTCACCACTACGACACGGTCATAATCGCCAACAAGTAGTAAAGGCAGTAAGCTTGCAAGAAAGAGGATTGTCCTACGGCATTGCCCCACCGTTCCTTCGAACTCAGGGCACCCGCTCATGGTAATTCAAATGCTTGCGAATCCCCTTTGAAAAAAAAAGCAGACATTGTCAATAGGACTTGGCACTTAACCAAGGCTCACCCTACTCAGACATATGACACGGGCATCTAAAATCGAAATCTGAAAGCATCATTAATGGGGAGACATAACAACAGCTGGGGGCTAAAAATTCAAATGAAAGAGCTAGGGAAAGAACTAAGTATACCTTGACCTTTTGTGCATACATACACCAAGTAAATCTAAGTCTATTTGAAAATGGTTTATATTCCCGCAATTTTGGAAAAGATGGCCCTAAAAGCCTAAAGCATATGCCAAACGGGCACAAGTATATCTTGACGCCTGCACCCTGGCTTCCAGCAAATCCTTAGACAGCATTCCAAAAATCGTAACAGTATTTTTGATTCACTCGTGTAATTCTGTACGAACCCTTCTGTAAGTCAACTTACTTAGGACACCTCGGATTGTACACAGTAGGATTCGGATTTTAAATAATTTTCAAATAATTTTCAAAGACTTTTTCGAACATAATGAAGTGTCGTTGGTTTAAGCTAAGTATGCGTTTATCTCGATGTTGCAAGTAAGTCAAAAAAGATTTCTAAATATGATTATGGGTAAAGAAAGGCACCTAGGTTTTGGTCAAGGCACACTTCAACATGTGACTACCTTGACCATGGCAATGTCGCACAATACGACATTTACAAGAGAAGTAGCAGATCACTACTCGAACGTACCTCGCACTAAACGAGTCAAGTTCAAACTATTCACGATCCATGTCACCATGAATGCACAAAAACGTATGCAAGGCATTATAGCACCAAGCCAATCCCGTAGCTACAGTTGGAGGCTTGAGAAAAACACTCTAAAAATGCTCGAAATGACGATTTCATCGCAAATTCTCGACGCTAATGCTATACATACGTCATAGGGGCACAATCCTAAGCTTTAATCGTGTAAAACGAACCTTAGAATGGCTACAACCCCTCCCAAATTCTAAGCACTACTTAGATTATATAGAGTCACCCCACTAACAAGGGAAACTGAAAACCGCGAGTCACCAAAACTCCGATCAAACTACTGCACATAACGCTCGCCCTACAAGCGCCCGTTACACAGTCTACCTCGTTCCAAAGCAAAAGCGAAAGAAAAAAATCAAGGATAAGAACTGTCAAAATATACCCAAAATCATTTTCAACGCCCAGAGCTGGGCGCCGATATCTTTAACGCCCCAGCCTGGGCGCTGAAGCTTTCTGCTAGCCAAGTTTTGCCCAGAAACACATATGAATCCTCGCATCGAACGAAGTAATAAGCCGTGCAAACCCACGCAGAAGGTGCTACACTTGTTCAAACACCTGAACGAGGCATGATGAAGTACTCCAATGCAAAAATAATAATGATATCCCAACGCCTGGAGGAATGTTCTAAGACACGTCGTTAGGACACACAAGCCTACGTTGCACCATAAGTTCAACCGTCCCACGGTACAAGTCTAAAAAATGAGTAAGGCATATCGCACTAATGCGGGCACGACCAAGAGTAAGAGGAAAAGACTACTTATCGCCCAAATTCAAAATGCAAGCCACACGACTTCTACATTAAGGATTAAAGGTAGCAAAATATTACCTACCACGAAAGGGATAGCTCGCACCTACACGAGCGGAACCCCAAGGAATCTTTTTTGAAAGAACCTACAAAAATCGTACGCCAAAAGGAAGCATCCCAACATGCATACTTGGGGCTCCAAGCTACGAAATGAACATAGCAAAATAAAAAAACTCGAAGCAAGTGATTGAACGATCAAGAAGGGCACGGTGCTTGAGCCCACTTCATGAATGGGCCTGAACCCTATCAAGCTTCTAAGCAAACTATTCAAAATCAGTCATTTCTCAAAAATAAAAAATATGATTCAAGCAAACTGATTAATGGACCGCACGCAACGGCCATTCTATGAACGCTCGTTCGCACATACATATCATCATTCTAATTATCAAACATTCACGAACGCATTCAAAAGGAAAAATATACAACAACAAGAGCGGTCAAAGTCTTACGCCTCAAGGTATGTTCCTCGGGCCAAATCGACTCGCCCAACTATCGAAATAACTGTACGCCTTAAGAGCAACAGTTCCTTAAAATAATCGCCCCAAAGCGACAGGCATCGTAGTCCACCAATCGGCTACGGCTTCTCGAGAAAATCATCACATTATAAAAATAAAGGAAAAAACAAAAGAGAAGAGAATACATAGAACTTCCAAATGAAATAAACGAATGAACAAGAGGCCAACTGTGTCATCAAAAGACCAGCCCAAACAACACTTTCAACGCCCCACCTGGGCGTGAATTATTTCAACGCCCAGGCCTGGGCGCCGAAAATGAACCCAGGCTCCAAAAAGGCCCTAACTTCTATTGGGCCCTACCGCATCCATTCGACTCGAAAATTGCCAGTTTCTTTACTGAAAGTCGCACCTCACGACTTTGTCAAGAGTAGCACAACACTACAAGGATCGCTCGCACTTACGAGTACAATCCCAAACATGATCAAGGACATCACAAATTGCGTATCCCCAAGGAACCCCTTTGACAAGAAATGACTGTCAAGCACGAATGCTTGGGGGCTCAAAAGAAAACATATATTTCAAAAGAGAGTATGAAAAGATAAAACAATATTCCCAGACTACGTTGTACGAAGTCCCGTGTTTGGATGTCTCAAAAAATAAAACCAGTTTACGACTTCAAGACAAAGGTCGCCGTTGATACTTATACATAGTCCCCTAATCAAGGACCCTAGTAGTGGCAAAATTGAGCCATAAAGACTAGCTCAAAACCATGGAAGATGATGACCACGAGACAATGGTCCGTCTAAGCACGTTGTTAACCCACATTCAGGTTGCAACTAAGTCCGAGCATCCCTTGAAAGAATTCGCTCCTACAAGAATGAATAAAAAGAAATTCTCAAGAGAAATCACAAGAAAAAAATGAAATAGGGACTTGTCCACCTCAATCAGGCAAGACCGCGGCACACGAATCCCAAATCGAAAAGACGAATTCAGGTTCGCTCACCTCCAGCGAGCGGGGCGTCCACCCTTAGCGAACAGGGCTAGCCCACCTTCAGCGGGCGGGGTCTGCGTCACTAGCCGCACAGGTCCTCAGTTTTCGAAAAATAAAATCTTCAAATTCAAAATAGGCTCGCCATCTTTAGCCGGCGGGGTCTACGTCACAAGCCGCGTAGGTCCTTATTTTCAAGATTTCAAATATAGATTCGTCCACTTCTATCGGACGGGGTGTCCACCCTTAGCGGACAGGCTCGCCATCTTTAGCCGATGGGGTCTACGCCACTAACCGCGCAGGTCCTTAGTCGCTGCAGCGATAACTTTTTCTGGTTTTCCCTTTTTCCAAAAATTCAATGATCGGTTTTCCCTTTTTCCAAAAATTAAAGGATCGGTTTTCCCTTTTTCCAAAATTTAAAGGATCGGTTTTCCCTTTTTCCAAAAATTAAAGGATCGGTTTTCCCTTTTTCCAAAAATTAAAGGATCGGTTTTCCCTTTTTTCAAAAATTAAAGGATAGGTTTTCCCTTTTTCCAAAAATTAAAGGATTGGTTATCCGTTTTTCCAAAAAAGAACGATGTGATTGGTTTTCCCTTTTTTCCAAAAATTAAAGGATTGGTTTTCCGTTTTTCCAAAAAAGAACGATGTGCTGGATTTTCCTTCGTTTTACGTCCCATAAAAACAAGGGGGTTTTCTCGTTTAACTAGCCTTGAAAATGAGAATCTTTAAAAACATTTTTACCTCGTGGTTGGGCTTGGCCAGGCCCAATTACACTTTATAGCTTTGATTTCGAAAACATCTGTAGCTACTCTCAATGACAAAGTGAGGGAGTTTCTGCGCACCTTTAGATCCTTCCAATGACAAAGTGAGGAAGTTTCTATACTATCCGTTGACAAATCCCAATGACACGTGAGGGATATGTCGACACTTCAAGTGATGACCCTTAAGTCAAATGTAATCACTCGGGGGCTCATGAGACCCTCGCAAAACAGGTCACATACACCATGGCTTGTGTGGCGCACTCCGTCTAATACTTTGACCATCGTCTTACTCCAAGACTCAGTCAAAGTGGGGGCTAACTGTAGACACCTACTTTTGTCCCCATTCCCGAAAGGGAAGGTTCGATGATGAAAACGTAAATCTCCACTTGACAACGCATCTCCTATAAAATAATGAATCTCAATCACCCTTTTCATTTCACCCGAAACCTGCTATTTATAGAAACCTGCTATTTATGGAAACCTGCTAAAAATAGTAACTACCGTAATGGGTAGTTGTTAAAAGTGGCAAGTCATAAAAGATAAAAACCTGTCAAAATTAGGTGTTGCACTCCAACATAAATCCTAAATGAGATAGAAATTGCGAGAGAATCCTATTCCTAATACGATTCGAAAATAAGAGTTACGTATTGATTGAAATCCTAACGAGCCTAGAGTTTGTAACGGGCCCAGACGCATTCCGTCATAAAATTAATACGCACTAAAAGACTCGATTAAAGTCTCATACACTCCGGATTCTAAGAGTCCGAATCTGACAAAGAAACGGCTCAAACAACAATTTCAACGCCCAGCCCTGGGCGCTTAAATTGCCTGGATCCTATTTTCAACGCCCAGAGCTGGGCGCTGAAATCTTTGACGCCCAGGCCTGGGCGCTGAAAATACCTGGTACGTGTTTTTTCCTAATTCCTCGTGGATTAGAGTTCTGCAATTCTATCTTTCCACGAACTCTTTTCTTTAAATAGGGCCTTAAGTTCGACGTGAAAAGGACACACAACACACAATTATATTATGAGTATTGACTCTAAACCCCTAAGCCTAAGCCTCACGCTGCAAAACTGATCACGCGTTCTGTCGCAATCGATCCATAAATCGAACAGAACGTATCCTGTCCCATAATTTGAGATTTGTTAAATAAAAGGAGAAAAAGCAAAGTCAAAGTGGTTAGTTTTCTGAGAACCGTGACGCACCTCTCAAGGGTGCGTCGTAATGTGTCCCTTTTCCATGGTTTAATTGCTTTCCTCGCCCTTTTATGAACTGTTAAACTAACTAAAATCTGATTGTTCGATCACGCTTAATAAATATGATATTTTTGGGAAATTGGATTATCATGCTAGGTCCCTTAAAACAATCTAAATCAGATAATCACGCTCGATCTAGTACTATATGTTGCATATTGTTAAAATCAACTCAGATTAGTTTAATAGTTAACGCATGTCCCTTCAATTATTTATGCTGAGCTAGTAAGGATATCCTGCCTCCGGAGTTATCGAAGAGCGAGTACTCCTCTCGGTAGTTACAGTCCCCCGAACCCTCAATCTCTACCCTGCGGGTGTACGTTGAGCGATCCCCACCACCAGGGATCACAAGGGAACCTACGGCCGTCGTGGTCAAACATAATTGCACTCCATTTATGTCACGATAACCGAGTTTTGTCAGTTTTTCTCATTGTCGTTAAAAACTGAATGGCGACTCCTATGTTACTAGTCAATTGGGTGTAAACTCACAGGAAATCCAATTACAATTGATTTGACAAAAAAGAAGCGTCACACCCACGAGGGACGAGGTCACGCATTAGCCTCGTGCTTTTTCGACCCCCTCACAGTTACTCACCAAAAATTTGGGCCAATCATGTGCCAGGGTATGACACTGTTCAATACCCTGAGGGTACATGTAGCCTTTTCGCTCAAATTTCTTCTAATTTTTGCTATTTGTTAATGATAGTTTGTTTACCACACTTTGATGCCCACGTTTCAGATGTTCTGTGTGTGTTTGCATGTTCTTCCCCTAGATTATGTTTCCTTGATGTTTTAATTTCAATTCGGAGTATTTATTTTTGGATGTCATTAACCCCTCGTGGTTTCTCCATAATTTGGCAATTTGCATGCTTAACTATGTGTTTATTATTGTGATTATCTGTTTACCCCTATTTTCTATGTTGATTATTTTGAACTCTAAGTACTATAAATATGACCACTATGTGCACATTTGTGATCACCTTTACGCCCTCTTCTTCTCTTTTACTCTAAATTTTCATCACAAACACAACTCCTTGAGCATATTATTCATGTATGATATTCCTTCATCCTCCAACTATGCAATACTTTTTAAGACAAATAAATCTTTAGTTCTCACTGAATCTCAATCTGCCTGTCTTCTTGGTAGTTTAGTTAATTCATCCCCAATCCCATCTCCCACTCCGACTTAGAGTCTGTGGGAAGTCAGAATTATGTTAATGCTCCCAGTACCCTCACCTACGAACACTAGACACCTTAACCCTACAGAGATTCACATTGAACCTCTCGTTGTGATCTCTTTGCAAGCTCCTCTAATTGCTGATGGCGAGCTCTCTCTTATGGAGAAGTCTTTCTTATTTGGGAGAGCTTGGGGGGAGTATATCCCTCAAGCAGTTGTGCTGGCCTGACTAAACAAAGATTGAAACAATAATAAGGGTGAGATTAAGTTCAGGTATTTTGGAAATGGTAGGTTTTAATTCAATTTGATAATCATCTTACTAAGTAAGATATCTGGACTGGGAGACCTTGGTTTGTTCAGGGTCTGAATTTTGTGCTAGGTTTAGGGCTCAGTTTTATCGTATCACTAGTGTGGATCAACGGGTTAAGATACCCTTCTTGGCCACTGAATATTATGCTTGGAGGGTCACCCCATTAAACTAGATCGTTATACTCTATAGAATCTTGTGAAAGGCCTATTTTCCCCTGTTTGTCTTAACCTTAATATCACTAAACCACTCCCGAGATCCATCACTCTCAACTTTGGAACTAACATTCAAGAATTTTTTGTCCTATGAAGGTGTTTGGGAGGTTTGTCCTCTTTTTGGTGATCCTAAGCACACAATGAATTCTTGCCCTTAAAAGCGTCCACCTTACCTTGAATTATTGGTGGCTAAGCTAGATTATGCATCCCTAACTGCTCCTACCCATCTTGATAAAGCTACTACTACTGATTGGTGTATTGTTCTTTCAAAAAGAATATCCAAACCAAGGATTTTTGTGAAAGGTAATCGTTCAAAGTTCCATCATTTTGTCCCCCCTGTTATTGTTAAGTCGGTTTTCTCTGAAAAGGCTCTTGGTATTGTTGGTGACCCAGTTCCTAGTTCTAACCTATTTCAGAAACTTGCTGACTTCGAAGTTTCTACTAGGGAGACGGTTACTCTCAAACCTCCTAGCTTTGAGATGAAGTATCTGGGTATGGTCAATGACATTCACTTTCACACTAACTCTAGTGTGTTAGATTACTAATTTGGTGGTGTGTTACCTGCTGATGATCTTCCTTCTGGTGAAATTTGTTACCCCGTAAAAGGCATGATGTGCCTTTTAACATGATCAACGATGATAAGATGATGATTGAGAGGATCGTGATGATATTCTCAATCCTAGAACGCCTCTAAGGCTGTTGGACCTTCAGAAGAGGAGGAAGAGAGATACCTCCAGTGTCTCTCCTCCCTCCTCTCCACCGGATTGAGCTATTGTGTACTTGCATTAGCTTTTTGGGTTTCTTTTTTCTCTCTGGTTATTTTTATAAGAATTTTGCGGTTGCTTGCTTATCACTCCTATCAGCCTTCATGTTCATTGATTTTGGTTTATGTTGGTGGTGTATTTGCAGCCTTTTTGCTTTAAGTGTTTTATGTTGTATCTTGTTCCTTTTTCCTTTGATGCTTAGTTCCTTAAGCTTGTTCTTGTTAGCTACTTTTCTTTTCTTGGATTATGGTTTCCTTTGGCACTTGTCTCAATAACCTTATGTAATTATGGGCACCAATGTAGTTTGTTTAAATGAAATTTTAGTTCGCAACATTGCTGGTTTTGCCCTACTTTCCTTACTTCAATCCTCTGTAGTAAATAGTTGTTCTGTTTTTACTATTGACTATATGTTTGCCTCTGTTGCCTCACTTCAATCTTCTGCAAACACTGTGTATATTGGTTCTATTGTCTATGCTACTGTCCAGATTGTTGCATGTATTGTTGCCTTTCTTGCTGCATTGTGGTTTGCTTACTCTATAGGCTCAGTTTTCCGGAATTGGCTCCCTTCCAACTTTAGGTACTCAGACTCTGGGATGATACTTGGAAGGTTGAAGCTTCATTTGGTGAGGCAACCCTTAAGTAAGCCTATAATCGATGATGTAACTAAGAATACTCTTCATTCTTGGCCTGAGATTTATAGCTACCCCTCCCCCCCCCCCCCCATTCCCCTAGTGGGAGCTATGTCATTTTCATTGGTAACTGGTCCAATTAAAATTTTTGTTTTAACCCTTCTAACTTATGCATCTGCTCCTTATTAATCATAGTTTTCTTCGTTCCTGCTCCTTGGACTGCTAAGGTAATCCCAGTACCTAGTTGGACACACTCATTAGTTATGCCTTGCATTTTATATAGCTTTTTTGCCCTATTATGCAAAATGTATTTATTTTCAGTTTTGTAAATCGAACTAGATTAATATCCATATTGTACAAGGACTTTAAATCCTTTGGGAACTAGATTATATTATCCGCTTTAGGTTTTAAATTTTCCATTTTTCCAGCCATGTACCATATTTTAATATCTTGTTTTGACATGCCTGAGAAACTCTCTTCTTATCGGAACCAGATTCTAAAATTCACCTCGTTGTTTAGGGATGTCTATTCCTTCTTGAACCGGATTTTAATATCCTCCTTGACTAGCTTTCATAAGCTACTGAATTGCTGCCAGCTTAACCATAAGCTCAGCCATGTTACTTTGTTGAATGCACATTTTCCCTTATTTTTGTTTCAATGAAAATTTGCGCTTGGAATACTCGAGGTGGTAAATGCGACCATGAAATAGTTAAACTTATGAATTTAAAACAACAAGAAAAACCCGATGTTTGGTTTGATATTGAGACAATGACAAATAATATCCATAGTCGATCAATAGTTAAAGCAACACGATTTTCATTGACCGAGTTAACCATTGTGGAGGTTTATGGGCTCTTTTGAATGAAGATAGCGTTAAAGTCATTCATACAACCTTAACGGATAGATGCGCTCATTTGACAATTCTTCATGAACCGACAAACACCACACTTTTTGTCTCAGGCATTTACTGCCCAGCAAAAGAAGAGGATAAACGACCTTTTTGGGAGGCCTTGTAGACCTTTTATGATAATAAATATCTTCCATGGTTGCTTATTGGGGATTTCAATGAATTTATTTCACCAAGCGAAAAATTTGGCGGGAATCTTGTTAAGATCAGCAATGACAACACCTTCCGGCTTTCCTAACGGATAATAACTCTACTGATGTACCATGTTTGTAGACAACTTATTCTTGGAAGTCGAACCAAGATGATATTCTTCTAGAACTTATCGATTCAGCTATTGTCATTCCTCAATTCTCTAACCTCCTTCCCTAAAGTATTGTAAAATATGGCATTTTCTCGGTGTCTGATCACGCTCTAGTGATTTTTGACTCTAAAGCAGAACGTGTCAATACGAACCGCTTATTCCGGTTCAAAAATATGTGGACTCTTGAGAATAAGTCTCACTCTTTGTCAATAAAGAATGGAATATTCGTAGGGAGGGATCTCGTTTTTTCAGAATAAGAGATAACCTCTCATCCATTACACTACAACTTTGCAATTGGGCAAAAGTAAAATATGGGTATAATATCGTCAAGCTTCAAAAAAATTGCGAAAACTCAGTCAACCTTACTTAGTCAGCCTTTCAACCAAATTCTTCATAATCATTTCATTTGCATGATTAAACAGAGGGATAAATTACATATCTTTGGCCAGTCAGCCTAGAAATCCTTCAATAAAAATTATTGGTTAACCCAGGGAAACAGGAGCTCCTGGTTCTTCCATCAAAAAGTCAAATCTCAGTCTGCTAGGAATACGATTTATCGTTTGCACAATAACCTAGGACAAAGGGAGTCTGACCCTTCCATTGTCAAAAACTCGTTTAAACAGCGATTCTTATCCTCCTCCGATTCTATTATACAACTCGATCTCTCCTTTTTTCCAAATTGGATGTCTCAAGACCAAAATAATAGTCTATGTGTGAGGGGGTCGAAAAAGCACGAGGCTAATGCGTGACCTCGTCCCTCGTGGGTGTGACGATTCTTTTTATTCAATCAAGTGTAATTGGATTTCCTGTGAGTTTACACCCAATTGACTAGTAATATAGGAGTGGCCATTCAGTTTTTAACGACAATGAGAAAAACTGACAAAACCCGGTTATCGTGACATAAAGGGAGTGCAATTATGTTTGACCACGACGGCCGTAGGTTCCCTTGTGATCCCTGGTGTGGGGATCTCTCAACATACACCCGCAAGGTAGAGATTGAGGGTTCGGGGGACTGTAACTACCGAGAGGAGTACTTCGCTCGTCGATAAATCCAGAGGCAGGATATCCTTACTAGCTCAGCATAAATAATTGAAGGGACATGCGGTAACTATTAAACTAATCTGAGTTGATTTAGCAATATGCAACATATAATACTAATTCGATCGTGATTATCTGATTTAAATAGCATTAAGGGACCTAGCATGATAATCCGATTTCCCAAAAATATTATATTTGTTAGGCGTGATAGAACAATCAGATTTAGTTAGTTTAACAGTTCATAAAAAGGGCGAGGAAAGCAGTTAAATCATCGAAAAGGGACACATTACGAAGCACCCTTGAGAGGTGCGTCACGGTTCTCAGAAAACTAACCACTTTGACTTTGCTATTTCTCCTTTTTATTTAACGAATCTCAATTATGGGACAGGATACGTTCTGTTCGATTTATGGATCGATTGCGACAGAACGCGTGAACAGTTTCGCAGCGAGAGGCTTAGGCTAAGGGTTGGAGTCAATACTCAGAATATAATTGTGTGTTGTTGTGTCTTTTTCACGTCGAATTTAGGGGCCTATTTATAGGGAAGAGTTCGTGGAAAGATAGAATTGCAGAGTTCTAATCCACAAAGAATTAGGAAAAAACACGTACCTAGGTATTTTCAGCGCCCAGGGCTGGGCGTCAAAGATTTCGGCGCCCAGCTCTAGGCGTTAAAAATAGGATACAAGCTGTTTTCTTTAGTCAGATTCAGATTCCTGAAATCCGTAGAGTTTGAGATTAATTCGAGTCTTTTAGCGCGTATCAATTTTATGACGGAATGCGTCTGGGCCTGTTACGAACTCTAGGCTCGTTAGGATTTTAATTAATACGTAACTCTTATTTTCGAATCATATTAGAAATAGGATTCTCGCAGTTTTCTATCTCATTTAGGATTTATGTTGGAATGCAACACCTAATTCTGACAAGTTTCTACCTTTTATGATTTGCCACTTTTAGAAGCTACCTTTTATGGCAGTTACTATTTTTAGCAGGTTTCCATAAATAGCAGGTTTCGGGTGAAATGAAAATGGGAATTGAGATTCGTTTATTTCATAGGAGATGCGTTGTCAAGTGGAGATTTATGTTTTCATCATCGAACCTTTCCCTTTCGCGAATGGGGACAAAAGTAGGTGTCTACAGTTAGCCCCCACTTTGACTGAGTCTTGGAGTAAGACGATGGTCAAAGTACTAGACGGAGTGCGTCGCACAAGCCATGGTGTATGTGACCTGTTTTGCGAGGGTCTCACGAGCCCCCGAGTGATAACATTTGACTTAAGGGTCATCACTTGAAATGTCGACATATCCCTCACGTGTCATTGGGATTTGTCAACTAATAGTATAGAAACTTTCTCACTTTGTCATTGGAAGGATCTAAAGGTGCGTAGAAACTCCCTCACTTTGTCATTGGGAGTAGCTACAGAGTTTTTCGAAATCAAAGCTGTAAAGTGTAATTGGGCCTAGCCAAGCCCAATCACGAGGTAAAAATGTTTTTTAAAGATTCTCATTTTCAGGGCTAGCTAAACGAGAAAACCCCCTTGTTTTTATAGGACGTAAAACGAAGGAAAATCCAATACCGTTGTTTTTATAGGACGTAAGACGAAGGAAAATCCAGCACCCTTGTTTTTATAGGACGTAAAACGAAGGAAAATCCAGCAAAAGTTATCGCTGCAGCGACTAAGGACCTGCGCGGTTTTAATGGCGCAGACCCCGCCGGCTAAAGATGGCGAGCCTGTCTGCTAAGGGTGGACACCCCGTCCGATAGAAGTGGACGAATGTGTTTTTGAAATTTGAAAATAAGGACCTACGCGGTTTGTGACGTAGACCCCGCCGGCTAAAGATGGCGAACCTTGTCCGCTAAGGGTAAACACCCCGTCCGATAGAAGTGGACGAATCTATTTTGAAATTTGTTTTTCTTTTTTGAAAATAAGGACCTACGCGGTTTGTGACGTAGACCCCGCCGGCTAAAGATGGCGAACCTTGTCCGCTAAGGGTGGACACCCTGTCCGATAGAAGTGGAAGAATCTATTTTGAAATTTGTTTTTCTTTTTTGAAAATAAGGACCTACGCGGTTTGTTACGTAGATCCCGCCGGCTGAAGATGGCAAGCCTGTTTTAATCTTAAAGACTTTATTTTTTCGAAAACTGAGGACCTGCGCGGCTAGTGACGCAGACCCCGCCCGCTGAAGGTGGGCGAGCCCTGTCCGCTAAGGGTGGACGCCCCGCTCGCTGGAGGTGAGCGAACCTGAATTCGTCTTTTCGATTTGGGATTCGTGTGCCGCGATCTTGCCTGATTGAGGTGGGCAAGTCCCTATTTCATTTCTTTTCTTGTGATTTCTTTTGAGAATTTCTTTTCATTTATTCTTGTAGGAGCGAATTCTTTCGAGGGATGCTCGGATTTAGTTGGAACCTGAATGTGGGTTGACAACATGCTTAGACGGATCACTGTCTTGTGGTCATCATCCTTTATGGTTTTGAGTTAGTCCTTACGGCTCAATTTTGCCACTACCTGGGTCCTTGATTAGGGGACTATGTATAGGTATCAACGGCGACCTTTGTCTTGAGGTCGTAAATCGGTTTATTTTTATTTTTTGAGACATCCAAACACGGGACTTCGTATAGCGTAGTCTGGGAATATTGTTTTTAACTTTGTATACTCTATATTTTCTTTCGAGCCCCCAAGAATTCGTGCTTGACGGTCATTTCTTGTTGAAGAGGTTCCTTGGGGATACGCATTTCGTAATGTCCTTGATCGTGTTTGGGATTGCGCTCGTAAGTGCGAGCGATCTTTGTAGTGGCGTGCTACTTTTAACAAAGCCGTGAGGTGCGACTTTCGGCAATTTTAAAGTCGAATGAATATGGCAGGGCCCTATAGAAGTCAGAGCTATTTTTTTTTGGGTCTGTGATCATTTTCGGCGCCCAAGCCTGGGCGTTAAAGATTTCGGCGCCCAGCGCTGGGCGCTGAAAATAATTTTTGGCGAGGTTTCTTGATGACATAGTTGGCCTCTTGTTCATTCGCTTATTTCACTTGGAAGTTCTATGTATTCTCTCTTCTTTTGTTTTTTTCTTTGTTTTTAGAACGTGATGATTTTCTTGAGAAGCCGTAGCCGATTGGTGGACTACGGTGCTTGTTGCTTTGGGGCGATTATTTTAAGGAACTTTTGCTCTTAAGGCGTACAGTTATTGCGATAGTTGGGCGAGTCTATATGGCCCGAGGAACATACCTTGAGGTGTAAGACTTTGATCGCTCTTATATTTTTTTTGAACGTGTTCGTGAATTATGATATGTATGTGCGAACGAGCGTTCATAGAATGGCCGTTGTGTGCGGTCCATTAATCAGATTGCTTGAATTGTTTCATTTTTTTTTGAGCAACGACTGATTTTGAATAGTTTGCTTAGAAGCTTGATAGGGTTCAGGCCCATTCATGAAGTGGGCTCAAACATCGTGCCCTTTCGATTGTTCAAACATTTGCTTCGAGATTTTTTTTATTTTGCTATGGTTGTTTCGTAGCTTGGAGCTCCCAAGTATGCATGTTGGGATGCTTCCTTTTGGCGTACGATTTTTGTAGGTTCTTTCGAGAAAGATGCCTTGGGGTTCCGCTCGTGTAGGTGCGAGCTATCCCTTCCGTGGTAGGTAATATTTTGCTACCTTTAATCCTTAATGTAGAAGTCGTGTGGCTTGCATTTTGAATTTGGGCGATAAGTAGTCTTTGCCTCTTTTACACGTGCTCTTGGTCGTGCCTACATTAGTGCAACATGCCTTACTCTTCTTTTAGACTTGTACCGTGGGGCGGTTGAACTTATGGTGCGACGTAGGCTTGTGTGGCCTAACGGCGTGTCTTAGAATATTCTTCCAGGTGTTGGGATATCATTTGCATTGGAGTATTTCATCATGCCTTGTTCAGGTGCTCGAATAAGTGTAGCACCTTCTGCGTGGGTTTGCACGGCTCATTACTTCGTTCGGCGCGAGGATTCATAGGTGTTTCTTTCTTATTTTTATATCTGGGCAAAACTTGGCTAGCAGAAAGAATCAGCGCCCAGGCTGAGCGTTGAAGATATCGGCGCCCAGCTCTGGGCGTTAAGAATGATTTCTGGGTATATTTTGACAGTTCTTATCCTTGATTTTTTCTTTCGTTTTTGCTTTGGAACGATGTAGACTGTGTAACGGGCGCTTTATAGGGCGACGGTTATGTGCAGTGGTTTGATCGGAGTTTTGGTGACTCGCGATTTTCAGTTACCCTTGATAGTGGGGTGACTTTATATATTCTAAGTAGTGCTTTAGAATTTGGGAGGGGTTGTAGCCATTCTAAGGTTCGTTTTACATGATTAAAGCTTAGGATTGTGCCCCTATGATGTATGTATAGCATTAGCGTCAAGAATTTGCGATAAAATCGTCATTTCGGGCATTTTTAGAGTGTTTTTCTCAAGCCCCCAATTGTAGCTACGGGATTGTCTTGGTGTTATAATGCTTTGCATACGTTTTTATGCATTCATGGTGACACGGATCATGAATAGTTTGAACCAGACTCGTTTAGTGCGAGGTATGTTCGAGTAGTGATTTTGCTGCTTCTCTTGTAAATGTCGTATTGTGCGACATTGCCATGGTCAAGGTAGTAACATGTGGAAGTGTGCCTTGACCAAGAGTTAGGTGCCTTTCTTTACCCATAATCATATTTAGAAATCTTTTTGAGTCACTTGCAACATTGAGATAAACGCATACTTAGCTTAAACCAACGACACTTTATTATGTTCGAAAAAGTCTTTTAAAAATCATTTGAAAATTATTTAAAATCCGAGTCCTACTGTGTATAATCCGAGGTGTCCTAAGTAGGTTGACTTATAGAAGGGTTCGTACAGGATTACATGAGTGAATCAGAATACTGTTACGATTTTTGGAATGTTGTCTAAGGATTTGTTGGAAGCCAGGGTGCAGGTGTCAAGATATACTTGTGCCCGTTTGGCATATGTTTTAGGCTTTTAGGGCCATCTTTTCCAAAATTGCGGGAATATAAACCGTTTTCAAATTGACTTAGATTTACTTGGTGTATGTCTGTATAAAAGGTCAAGGTATACTTAGTTCTTTCCCTAGCTTTTTCATTTCAATTTTTAGCCCCCAATTGCTATTATGTCTTCCCATTAATGATGCTTTTAGATTTTGATTTTAGATGCCCGTGTCATATATCTGAGTAGGGTGAGCCTTGGTTAAGTGCCAAGTCTTATTGACAATGTCTGATTTTTTTTTTCAAAGGAGATTAGCAAGCATTCGAATTACAATGAACGGGTGCCCTGAGTTCGAAGGAACGATGGGGCGATGCCGTAGAACAATCTTTTTCATTGTAAGTTTACTGCCTTTACTACTTGTTGGCGATCATGACTGTGTCTAGTGGTGAAAGAAGGTCTTTAAGCGAACGACTATGTCTAGTGGTGAAAGAAAGTCTTTAAGTGAGTTAGTTCGCTTTTAGGGAGGGTCAAGTTGAGTACTTTAGAGGTCATGGACGCTTGCGCTAGCTCCCATTCAATTGAGGCAAAGCGAAGTGCCTAGGAGTGTGAGTGCTCCTTCTGGCAAGGGTACGTGCCCTTATTATTTTTCGATGTGTGCTTATTTTGGCATCTTGATGACTTAGATTCTTCTTCGTGCTTTCAATTTTTTTTCGACTTGGATTGCAAGTAATTAAATTTCAATAAGGGACTCTATTTCTTATTCTTGTTATTCTATAGGCTTTAATATTTTTGCAAATTGGTTGGACCGAATCATGGATTGCCTACGTATCCGCCTTAAATAGATTTAATTTGGAATCAGGTCTAGCGTAGTTCTTAGCCTAGAAAATGGTTTCTTAGAATGCCGAGTTCGATAAGTATGTTCTGAGGTGAAAACATATTATTTGAAACGGTAGAATAAATGAAGTTTATTATTATTTTAATCTACTGATTTGCCGTAAGCCAAAAATTTGTTTTATATATTTTTTTGAGTACATGTATTTTTTGGTGGTACGTATGTCTGAATACGTGTTGTACCCCCCCCCCCCCCCCCCAAGTGTTCGTTATTGTTCCGTGTATGTGCGGATAAAATGACGAGCACTTCTGGACAAATTTTAGCAAGCAGAGAGATTCAGCGCTCAGGCTGGGGCGCTAAAGATTTCGGCGCCCAGCTGTGGGCGCTGGAAATTATTTCTGGGCGGATCTTTTTTGGTGCGCTAAATGCTTCAAGTTGATCATTATGAGTGTTACGACGAATTTGATTGGGAAGTCCGCGCTTTGGGATGCGGAGGAGCTATTATCGCCCAGCTCCCTAACCTAATGCGGCACCGGGTTCGGGCCGCGGGGGGTCTTGTCAGAGCCTGCTGGATGCACGTTCCACTTTCCCTATCCCCCCCCTATCAAAATGACCAAAAAGGTCAACCTACGCTATTAAAGAAATCATTCTCTCGAGTTCGCCGCGGGGGCGGGCTTTCCTATGGTAGTCCCGCTGCGGCCTCTGACCGTCCGTCCTGTTTCATCTGGATTTTTTCTTATTTTTGTGCGCTTTGCAAAGTTTCCTTTTTTTTATTATTCACATTTTTTTTTGTGCACTTTTCATTTGTCTTCCTTTTTTTTATATTCGTGACTCAAGATGGTTTGAAAGATGGGTTGAATGAGATAGGATAATTTGTATAGGTATTGGTCAAGCTTGAGGATTACATCAACCAAGGCCAATGAATAGCATGGGGATGGCTCAAGGGTATATCAACAGGATGTATCCAAATAAGTTATATGGTCCTTGTGCTAATGGTGGTGTAAGACCAGGTTAGAGCTTTGGAAATAATGGGTATGACGCACGTGTCAATGGCCGTGCGTGGTTTGCGGTTGACAACAAGTTCGAAAACAAGAGTCGAGGTAATGGTTTCTTGGGTTATGGTGATGAGAACATGGACGGGTTAAATGAGCTGAACAGGGGCCCCAGAGCGAAAGCGTCTAAGAGCATAAGGATTGGAAAGGGTAGACATCGTAGAATTTTATGATTTGGATTGGTTGACTCAATTCTTTTCCTTCATTTGCTTGGGTAAATTCCGCACTTTGGGAGGTACGGGCTAAGTATTTCATGGCTCGCTCTTTTCGCTCTCCCTTTTCTCTTTCTTTTTTTAGCATTTCGTGGCTTGCTCTTTTCGCTCTCCCTTTTCTCTTTCTATTTTTTCCTTTTTGCTTGGGATTTCTCCCTACCATAAATCCTTCAATCAATTTTTTGTTTGGGCTAAAAGGTAGATGGTTGTGGTCTTTGAGTCACGAGGTGAGACTGAGTGAGCCTCGTTTGGTAGGCCTACAGTGGACCTTTAACTTTAGTAGGCCTAGGGTGGACCTTTAGCTTTAGTGGGCCTAGGGTGGACCTTTTAAATTGTCTTACTTTGCAAGCGTATTTAGTCGTTTCTTAAAATGTGCAAATAGCGTTGATTCAAAATGTTGTTTTTACCTTATTGAAATTTAACGATAGAATTACATCGAAAATAATTGTTTGCTTCTTTTCAGATTCCAGTTTCTGGGATTTAATTGGAAGTTGTGGTTTAGACTCAAACTTTCATTAATCTTTCTGATTATAACCCGTGTATGAATACAAGGAGGTGGCCTAGACTCAAAATAATGATATAGCGTAAGCCTATAATACTTGACCAAGCTACTCTCAGACTTAGGCTAATTGGACCATAACTTTCGTTGGTTGACACTTTAGATTTTAACCCTTGGGTGTTCATTTGTCATGCGCCATTTTTCTTAATGTTGGCAAGGTAGTTAATTGGGGAGATCGAATTTTTATTTTTGTAAGACTAGAAGCATTAGTGCGGCTTCTCTCTTAGTGTGTATTGCTTTACCCCAATGGTAGCCTTATGGTATGCCGATTTGGGTATTTTAATGGTTGGTCATGTTGCATTCGTAGAAAATCTTTTAGTCCGTACTTAGTAGTATTTCAAGGAGCGAGGGGCTCGAGAGGACTATGATAGTCGTGACCCAATGTGATTATAAGCCTTGAGGCCATTAATTTTTTGCTAATGGTATTGACACCTTAGGTTCACTTTGGGGGTTGTGCGACCATGGGGGAATGATTTCCAGAATGTGACTGTTTCCATTTTGCAAATACTATATAATATTTTTATTGGTGAGAGAGAGTATTGAGGCCGTGGATTCTTAGCAAGGGATGACAATTACATATGGGTGCTCATTGATTTAAATGTTAGGAAGGGAGACTCAATATGGTTTAACCTTTTAACTTGCAGAACGACACCAAGCATTAGGACCGATTCTATGGATGAGACAACTAAGACTTAGGATTTGGATTGTATTTTGGCATAGCCTAGTCTAGACTCGGATTTATTTGAACATTTATTTTTTTCTTGAAGACTTTATTCGAACATTATTTTTTGAATATTTTGCCCATGTGACATTCAAGGTCGTTTAATTAGCATGCTCGGTTTTGGTGCCGATCATTGTCGTCGTAGGAGGCCTAACAACGACACAAAGAGTTATTTATTTTTTTATTTTTTAGTCGCTTTTAGAGTCGAGTGCCTTTTCATACGCCCTGCAGCAATTTTTACGAAAAGTTTTTTTTGCTACGTATATTTTTTCATGCGCGGGCACCGAGGCTGCTGTGCCTGACCAAAAGGCCAGGCAGCAACTTCAGCGCCCAGCAGTGGGCGTGAGAAATTTTGGAGCCCAGCCAGGGGCGTTGAAAATGCGTCCCTGGTTGGTTCTCGTTTTCTGTTGGCGTATACTTTTGCTTTTGCGACTTTAGTTTTGCGTGCTTGCCTTATAACGTCCTTTACGCGTTGTGCAGCGTTTGTGGGATTCGTTACAGGCCATCCCGAGCGTCGCTTATTTTTGTGGCGATCGTTTGGGCTTGCGGAACACGTATGTTGGTATAACTCTTTGGCCAATTGGTTTATGAATGTTTGGGTAATTTTTAAGGTCGGTTGTTTGCTAACATTATTATTCGTACGCACAATCATAACATAGTCACATAGTTCGCTACACATAACTACATTACAAACATGGATTTGAAAATTAAATATGTCACGTAGTTCATGATAGGCTTCTATGGGTAGTATTTGCGCCTGGCTTGGTACCGCTTCTATCGTAGATCCAACACATGCCCCGGTCGAGGTAGTGTCTTCAACAGACGAATTTCGCTCAAGAGGCCAACCCGCAAGTGCAAGCCAAGGGGGCATGCAGGCGAGAGGGACCTAATGAGCGAGCGATTGGGTTCGGGATAGGTGTACTACCTGCACAAGTACCGAGTGGGAAACATGCGCGGCGTATGCACCCCCTATTGGCGGAAAAAGGTATCCTTAGTCCCAACTCCCGAGGGAGCCGAGATTCGTTATGCGGTTCTGCCCGTTCACATTAATATGCTGATTTTCAGGTCGTCCCAACTTGATGGGGAAATAAACGCGGGGTAGGATCGTTTCACCCTTCGGCTATTTTGATTACCCACAAGCACGAGTATTTCCTTCACTTTCCCCAGTGGAGTCGCCACTGTGAGGGGGTCGAAAAAGCACGAGGCTAATGCGTGACCTCGTCCCTCGTGGGTGTGACGATTCTTTTTATTCAATTAAGTGTAATTAGATTTCCTGTGAGTTTACACCCAATTGACTAGTAATATAGGAGTCGCCATTCAGTTTTTAACGACAATGAGAAAAACTGACAAAACTCGGTTATCGTGACATAAAGGGAGTGCAATTATGTTTGACCACGACGGCCGTAGGTTCCCTTGTGATCCCTGGTGTGGGGATCTCTCAACATACACCCGCAAGGTAGAGATTGAGGGTTCGGGGGACTGTAACTACCGAGAGGAGTACTTCGCTCGTTGATAACTCCAGAGGCAGGATATCCTTACTAGCTCAGCATAAATAATTGAAGGGACATGCGTTAACTATTAAACTAATCTGAGTTGATTTTAGCAACATGCAACATATAATACTAATTCGATCGTGATTATCTGATTGAAATAGCATTAAGGGACCTAGCATGATAATCCGATTTCCCAAAAGTATTATATTTATTAGGCGTGATAGAACAATCAGATTTAGTTAGTTTAACAGTTCATAAAAAGGGCGAGGAAAGCAGTTAAATCATCGAAAAGGGACACATTACGACGCACCCTTGAGAGGTGCGTCACGGTTCTCAGAAAACTAACCACTTTGACTTTGCTATTTCTCCTTTTTATTTAACGAATCTCAATTATGGGACAGGATACGTTCTGTTCGATTTATGGATCGATTGCGACAGATCGCGTGAACAGTTTCGCAGCGAGAGGCTTAGGCTAAGGGTTGGAGTCAATACTCAGAATATAATTGTGTGTTGTTGTGTCTTTTTCACGTCGAATTTAGGGGCCTATTTATAGTGAAGAGTTCGTGGAAAGATAGAATTGCAGAGTTCTAATCCACAAAGAATTAGGAAAAAACACGTACCCAAGTATTTTCAGCGCCCAGGGCTGGGCGTCAAAGATTTCGGCGCCCAGCTCTGGGCGTTGAAAATAGGATCCACGCTGTTTTCTTTAGTCAGATTCGGATTCCTGAAATCCGTAGAGTTTGACATTAATTCGAGTCTTTTAGCGCGTATCAATTTTATGACGGAATGCGTCTGGGCCCGTTACGAACTCTAGGCTCGTTAGGATTTTAATTAATACGTAACTCTTATTTCCGAATCATATTAGAAATAGGATTCTCGCTGTTTTCTATCTCATTTAGGATTTATGTTGGAATGCAACACCTAATTCTGACAGGTTTCTACCTTTTATGATTTGCCACTTTTAGAAGCTACCTTTTACGGCAGTTATTATTTTTAGCAGGTTTCCATAAATAACAGGTTTCGGGTGAAATGAAAATGGGAATTGAGATTCGTTTATTTCATAGGAGATGCGTTGTCAAGTGGAGATTTACGGTTTCATCATCGAACCTTTCCCTTTCGGGAATGGGGACAAAAGTAGGTGTCCACACTATGGACCCCTTCTCGGATGAAAAAACTTAAAGAGGATTTCTTCACCATGGACCCTCTCAAATCACCGGGGTCAGATGGTTTTGGCCCTTATTGTTTTAAGGCTTACTGGCCAACTATTTCCACCGAGGTCACTACGGCGTCAAAAGTTTCTTTTTCCATGAAAAAATTCCCAAAGCTCTTAACCGTACTATAATTTCTCTCATTCAAAATAATGACAATCTAGGAAATCTGAATCACCTTAGACCTATTATCTTATGTAATACTATGTACAAAGAAATATCTTAGTTATTGTTCAAGGACTTAGGCTGATATTACAACACCACATTAGTCCTTGTCAAAATGCCTTCATGGCAGAAAGATCCATTCATGATAATATCCTGATATATACCTCAAGAAATCCTTAATACCCTCCAAAACTTTACATGAAGGTTTGTTGGTGTGCTCTTAAACTTGATATGGAAAAGGCATACAATTGAATTGAATGGGATTTTCTGTGGGAAACACTTTCAGGCTGTGGGTTTCGTGATCAATGGTTTCAATGGGTAAAAGCTTATGTTACCACAGTCTCGTACTCACTCAAAATCAATGGTTCCACCACGGAACATTTTTCTCCTACCAGGGGCCGGTATCCGTCAAGAAAAATCATCTTTCTCCCTATATTTTCCTTCTATGCATGGAAGTCTTTATAGTTATGCTTACTAAAAGTATCCTTGTACCCATTACATGAATTGACATTTCCATTGCACCTCTCGCCCCCAAAGTTCCTTGTCTTCTTTTTGCAGATGATAGTCTCTTGTTTGTTAAAGCTACATCTTCGGCTACCAACCATTTACAATCCTCGATCAATTATTATTGCAACTTGTCAGGTTAACTCATTAATTTTTATAAATCTGCGATTATATTCTCTAAAAAGGTTGATAATAATTGTAGGGATAATATTGCGGAAAATTTCTCAATGACTAAATCTACTTCCTTAGTAAGATTTATAGGTGCACATTTTTGTTCTTACAAAAAAAGATTATGAAAATATCCTACAAAAAAATATCTCCCATATCAATTTATGACATGCTAATTTCATGTCTAAAGCTGGAAGGGCCATCCTCATTCAAATTAATCTAGAAGCCTTGCCAGCTTATGTCTGCTCTTCCTTTCTTTTACCTCAAAAAACTTGCTCGAATCTAGACTCCATAATCGGAATTTCTTTGGGAAAAAAACAACTTCCTCAACGTCTAGTCCTCTTATCTCTTGGAATAAAATTTTCCAGCCTAAGAGTCTGGGGGATTTGGGTCTCTGAAGAACGAGACCTCTTAATCAGGCTTTCCTTGCCAAACTAGGCTGTAAAATTCTCCAAAATGAGCTAAATTTATGGGTCTCTCTTATCAGGAAGAAATATCTCTTTAAATCTTATTTTTTTTAATGAAGCCTATTTGGCATCACATTCTGAACCAGAGAAAAATTCTTCGCAAATGTATGCGCGAAAATTAGGAATGGAAAGCCTATTAACTTATGTCTAGATAACTATGTAATCTAGGATAATCTAGTTAAACATCTAAAACTGAACATAAATGTCGTCGATGGTGAGATTCTTGTCTCCGATTTTATTCTTCCCACTCGAGAATGGGACTTTTCTAAATTGTCCACTATTGTACCCCCATCATTTGGGCATGAAAAGTCGGGGCCTCCCGATTCCGTTCACTGATTTGGATGACACCCCGATTTGGGGTGCCACCACTTCTGGTGAATTTTCTACTAAATCTGCTACTTGGTTAGCACATGGTTCGAATAAATTACCTCAAAAGTGGCATCATAGTTGGATCTGGAAATTCTATATCCCTCCAAAAATAGCTATTTATTTTGGCAAATTTATCATAATAGCATCCCAGTCTGGGACATTCTTCATAAATGGAATATCCTCCCCTTTGATGTGTGTCCTCTTTGTGATACATATCATGAAACACTAAATCATTTGTTTCTGCAATGCCCGAAGTAGTTCCTCGAAATCCAATGAACAACAACGATTACTCTACGCTTTAGCGACTTTTTCTCCTTAGAGCATGGGCTTTGGTAGTCTTCCAAACAATGTGGCAACTCACCCTTACTAAACAGTGGCTAGATTATACAATAACCACCCACGACCACCTTGAAACTCAACAACTCTTAAGAAATACCCCAATACTTTGTTTTTATCTTTCGTATCTGGTCAATCTGGAAGGAGATGAATGGTTGCATTTTCAATAGTGCATCTTTCAACCCTTTCAGAGTATTTTACAAAGCTAACACGGTCTATCATGAATGGAAGTCTAGACTGCTTTTGGACCATCACCATCTTAAGGGTACCCCTTTCACTTCACACACTTCCACCCCTCCTTCTTCACCATCTCCTCCTATCATGGTTCGCTGGTACCCCCCCCCCCCAAAAGGGTACCTCCAATCTCAACTTTGACGGCTCTAGTAAATCTTTATCAGCAGTAGCATAAATTATCATAAGAGACAGTACATGGAAATCTATCTCCGCATGTACTTTTAACCTTGGTCACATTCGGGCGTTCATGGCTGAAGCTATTTCTCTCCACAAAGGACTTCAAGAAGCACGACGATTTAATATTCACCATCTTTAGATAAAGGGCATTAATCTTCTCATTCTCAATGCAGTTAAAGGTATATGAGTGACACCTTGGAAAATTCATAATATCATTACTAACATGAAGCATGTTCTCACCTTTTTTGACACTTGGGAGATCAAGCACGTTTTCAGAGAAGCAAATTCGGCAGCAGATTTGATTGCAAGTGTTTGGAAACTAATTAGTTGAAATATGTATATAGACCCTACTACTAGCCATGTGTTATTTTCTATTATTCGTAACGACTACTTAGGAGAGCCTCTGTGCGAGAGGCTCTTAAGTATATTTTCCTTACCTTTTAAAAAAAAACCTTTTCCCTAAAATCTTATGGTAAAAAAGTGAAAGTTAGGATATGAGGTAAATCTTTAGTTTTACCATTCAATTTCTAACCTATATGTATTGTCATACACATTGTAACTTATTAGGCTTTAAAAGGACTTGATACATAAGTATTCCATTCACTTGCGAAATTGTTGCATGGAATCTTAATCAACCAAAAGTTAGGATTTTGAGGTAAATATTTAATTAAGGATAGAAAGATAATTAATTCCCTTTAGTTTTACATATAATACATATTTCCTCCATTTCATAATGATGTTCTATTTTCTAATTTTAACGTTTATCAATGTACATTTTATATAAATAATTCTACGTATTTATCTCTTTTTTTTATAGTTCAAGGGGTTTTATTTATTCATGCAGAAGATAAATGGTAGTTTTAATGATTACAGCTATTACATTGGTCTTGTGAAGCCTTTTTTTTATGAAAGTAAACTACCAGTGTCTACACCCATGCAATGAATTCATCACTTCGGCTTAGGCCTTGCTTTGCCAATTTGTCAACAATAACATTTGATTCTCGTCCTTTGTATGTTATCGTGATACCACAACCCCAAGATCTCGGGGTCGGATGAAATTGATAATGAAATTGAGATTCCAAAACATGTCTATCATGCCGTTGCACCACTTCACCTCATTTGATTAGTCTGATTCCACTATTAATTTTGAGCCTCGAAATCGGTCATAGTGATGAGCGACATTTATGTCGCTCTTAGCTTAGGATTTTATGTTAGTTTTTATACTTTTTTATAGTTTTTGTAGCTTTTTGTGTGAATTTTATAAGTTTCGTTCCATCTTGTGCTTTATAGGTGATTATGATGAAAAGTGATGGAAAACAAGTAGAATCAAGCCAAAACAGGGCTTGTGCGATCGAGTGATGGTTTGTGCTCCCGAACAGAGGAGTGCAAATGAGTACAAGGAATATCCAGTTCTGTGTGATCGAACGTGCTCTGTTGTTCGGTCGCACAAGGTTGATTTTTGGAGTCAGAATGTCTCTAATTTGGGATGAGATCGACAGCACAGGTTTTGTGCGACCGAACGTGCTATGTTGTTCGGTCGCACAAGTTTGGTTTTTGGAGGTAGAATGTCCCTAATTTGGGATGCGACCGCACAAGGCCTCTACTCAACCGCACAAGAGTTGTGCGCCCGCACAAAGCCTTTCGTTCGAGCGAATCATGCTGCAGAGGAATTGTGAGCCAAAGAAACCCCATTCGACCGAACAGGGTTCTTCGTTCGGTCGGACATGACGAAGGAAATGTTCTTCGCTGCCTTCGCTCGCACAGGACCCAGTATTTGCTCGAATCACTCTTTTACGTTCGGTCGCACAAAAGGTCTGTGCGACCGAATGGTTGCGCGGGCTGCTCTTATTCGAATTTTGGCTTCTATCTGGGGAAACTTATAAATAGATTTTTCAATTATTTTGTTAAGAGTAGAATTTTAGTTGATAATTTTAGACTCTCAAAGTTAGTTTTTCAGCATTTCTAGAGAGAGAAACTCTCCTCCATTGAAGCATCAATTTGTAATTCTCTAAAACTCTTCTTCTAATTTTGTGCAATTCAATTCAATTTCTTAATTCTTGCTTTTGTTGTGATTGTTGATTGTTCTATAATTCCTTCAATTCTTGAATTCTTCTTGATTTTACTTTAGTTACTTTGATCTTTAATTCTCTTGTTGATTGTTCAATTGATTGTTCTAGTCTTTGATTCTCTCTTCCTAATCCTTCAATTTCATGCTTGCTAGTGTAGAATTAATGGATTTCTTGATTTCTAGAATGGCTAGTGAGTAGATTTAGGTTAGGGAAAGGGGAGAATCTAGGGGTCTAATTAGGGGAATTTGATAATTTGATTGATGAATGATTGATGTGATTAAATTGATTTAGTGCTAGGATTTTCCATGATCAATTGAGTAGTAGTTGAAAATGCTAGTTGATTGAGTTAGATTGGAATGTATGATTTAGGTTTGGCAAGACATTGTGAGGCTAGTTCATGTAAGTGAATGATAGTTCCCATTATATGCAAGCTAATCTAGCTTAGGACTATGCGAAAGCTTTTCTATAGGCTAGGTTGTTTCGCGTGCTCTATCCGAGAGGTGGCGAGTACGTCATTAGTTTTCATTCCCCTATGTGCTATTTCATTGCATCATTCATGGTTACTAGATGGTAGTTCATTTCCCCCGATTTCCCTAGACTATCCCCAACTCTCTAACGTTTAGCTTCCTTGATTCAATCTAGTTTAATTCTTAGTTTAGCATCTTAGTGATAATTCAAATCAAACCTCTTGTTCGAATTAGCTTGACATTTAAACTCGAGAACCATCGTTTCTTTGGGACGATCCCTTTACTTGCCACTATAATTCATATAGTTGGTTGGTCTAGTGGTTTTATAAAATTTGTTTGATTGTGGCGGAAAAACTCCCTATCAAAATGGCGCCGTTGCCGGGGAATGGTTGTTGTTTTTTAGTTTAAGTTGAGACTAGTTCATTATTATAAAATACAAAAAAACATTACAATTTAGTTTAGCTTTCTTTTTCCTTGGCATTGCTCACGGTTTTTCTTGAGTTTGTATGCTTGTTAAGGGGCGTGCTCGTCAAAGGACCCTCCATCCTCTTGAACTCGAATTGGAGAGGACACTTAGGAGACTAAGACGTGTACGGTCTAGCTCATCAAGCCATAAAAGTTTCGAATCGTTGAGTGTTGGTGAGGAACAACAAAAGAGTGAGCAAGTTTTTGAGAACATGGCGCTCCCGGTTAAGAACTTGGGAATACCGGGGGCATTCGAAGCTACATGTGGTATTCAAGCCCCAACAACGGGTGCCAACAACTTTGAGATCAAGCTCGCCTTGATCAATTTGGTCCAAAGCCACCCCTTTTGTGGGAAGAGTAATGAATCACCTCACGAACATCTCAAACAATTCGAGCACTATTGTGACACAATCTAGCACAATGGTGTCACATCGGATTATGTGAGGTTGACATTGTTTCGGTTCTCTCTACTTGGGCGAGCAAGTGATTGGCTTGACAAGGAGGTCAAACCCAACTCACTTCGCACTTGGACCGAGGTGACAAGTGCATTCTGAAACAAGTTCTATTCGCATGGGAAGACGGCGGAGTGTCGCCACAAGATTCAATCCTTTGAGCAAAGGCGAGATGAGTCACTCTTTGAAGCTTGGGATCGTTTTCAGGAGTACCAAAGGGAATACCCTCACCATGGGATCCCTAAATGGTTGTTGCTTCAAACATTCTACTTGGGGTTGAGTCCAAGTTCGAAGACAAGTCTTGATGCGGGCGCGGGAGGCCCCATCATGAATAAAAATCAAATAGAGGAAATCATTGAGGATGTAGTTCAAAACTACCAATCTTGAGATGTAGGCACAAGGAATTATGATGGGAAAGGTACGAGTGAAGATGGTAAGGGTTCGGTGTACGCCATAGAGCAAGCACGAATGATAGAGAAGCTTACCTCGCGCTTAGAGAAGCTTGAAAACACACCATTCGCGGGGAGAGCTTCGAGCCAACCGCCATCACCATCTACAATCCCTCCTCCTTCGGCCACTCTTCTCAATAAGGGGAAGGGCAAGGTTAATTCTTATGATACAATGCCTCCGGCACCTCCTTTTGCAAAAATTGCCAAGACTATAGTCATTCCCCCAATGCATGCCCCTTAGTTCATAACTTGTCATTTGTGGATTATGGCCCTTCGTATGAAGGCGATTTTGATGTAGAGTATGCTAATGCCGTAAATGAGAGGTCTAGGAATGATAACCCTAACAATCCAAATTTTGCTAGGCAACCTAGAGGCCCCATGTATGGTTCCCACCAAGGCTATGGCCAAGGAAGTGGGTATGATAGCCAAAATCGAGGTGGCTATAGAGCACAAGGCTATCAAAGCCAAGCGCCCTATGGTCAATCTCAACGTTTTGGCAATCAGGGCCAATACAACCAAGGGAGTTATAATCCCAACCATCAAGGTGGAGGCGGTTATAATTACTCTTATGGGCAATTTAGGGGTGCCTCAAGTGGGGGTTATCCTTTGAACTCGGGAGGTCCTTATGGTGCATCTCAATTTCCACCTCTCGGATTCAATGGACCGAGGACCTTTGGCAACCAATATCAAGCAAACCTTAGTGGTTATAGCATTGCACCTCCACCACTCCCGCCTCTTAAGTCTAATCTTGAGGCTCTCATGGAGTCGTTTGTGGGGGCGCAAGCCAAGAAGAATGTCGAGTTTGAGGATGGATTCAAGCAATCCAATACTCACTTGAAGATGATTAAGACCCAACTAGATCAACTTGCAAATACCGTTGGGGAACATCATGCGCATGCTAGTCTCCCACCCCAAAGTCATGCTCCAAAGCAAATGAATGCCATAGTGACAAGGAGTGGGAGGATTTTAGATGATGTTCCTAGAGCTAATAAGGTTTCTAAGCCCAATGGGAAGGATCAAGAGGGAGTCATTGAGTCTAGTGACAATGATGTGGTAGAAGAGGAGCCTTCCATTAATGATGAAGGTGAAACTCCTATACTAAAGGAGGCAACTCTCCTACCTCTCCCCACTCCTAAACTTCCTTATCCCCAAAGATTCATAAGGCACAAGTTGGATGTGCAATTCTCAAAATTCCTTGATGTTCTTCGAAATTTGCACATCACTCTCCCCTTTACGGACGAATTGAAACAAATGCCTACCTACTCAAGGTTTCTCAAGGAAATCTTGAGTGGGAAGCGGGATTGCGACGTAAAGGAGACGGTGAACCTCACCGAGCATTGTAGTGCTATCATTCTTAACCAAATGCCACCCAAACTAAAAGACCCGGGTAGTTTTTCTATCCCGTGTGCTATTAAGGAGCTTGAAATAAGCAATGCCTTGTGTGATTTGGGTGCTAGCGTTAGTCTAATGCCTTATTCGGTGTTCGCCAAGCTTGAAGTTGGTGATCTTGTCCCAACTAACATCACCTTGCAACTTGCCGACCGTTCGGTCAAGTACCCTATTGGCAAGGTTGAGGATGTACCCTTGAGGGTTGGTGGATTAGTGATCCCCGTCGATTTTGTAGTCCTAGACATAGATGAGGACGTGCATGTCCCTATTATTCTAGGCCGCCCATTCTTGGTTACGGCGGGGGCAATTATTGATGTCAAGCAAGGGAACATTACTTTGAAAGTTGGGAAGGATAGTTTGTTTTTTGACATGAATAAAGCCATGCGTTATCCTAGTTCCACTAATGAGAAATGTTTCTTGGTTGACTCTTTTGATCCCATTGTGAATGACATGCATGAGCACTTTCTCACCACTAATGATGCACTTGAGCTTGTTCTTTTGAATAGACATGGCTTAGGTACTTTAAGGATCGAAGTGGCTAACTACCAGGACCTCTTGGATGCACCACCACCTTGTGCTCAACCCGAGCAATGCATGCTTGTGTTGGATGGGACAGAAGCTTTGGATGAAGCTCGAATTGGTAAGGAAGCTCCCAAGGTAGAGCTAAAACCTCTTCCTTCGAGCTTGAGGTACCCATTTCTCGGTTTAAACTCTTCTTACCCTATGATTATCAATTCCTCTTTAGATGACGAGCAAGTGCTCAAGCTCACCCACGTCTTGAAACGTCATCAAAGGGCTTTGGGCTACACTATTGGTGATTTGAAAAGTGTTAGTCCAACCCTTTGCATGCATCATATAGAGCTTGAGGACAATGCCGTCCCACATCGTGAGAGGCAAATAAAACATAATCCACCTATGAGAGAGGTGGTTAAGAAGGAAATAATGAAGCTTTTGGCGGCCGGGATTATCTATCCTATTTCTAATAGTCGATGGGGTATCCCCGGTCCATGTGGTTCCAAAAAAGGGTGGGATGACGGTAGTCAAGAATTCACATGGAGAGCTCATTTCCACCCGGACGGTAACCGGGTGGCGCATGTGTATTGACTATCGCCAACTCAATCTTTCCACTAAGAAAGACCACTTTCCTCTCCCATTTATTGATCAAATGCTTGAACGTCTAACCAAACACAAGTATTTTAGCTTTCTTGATGGTTATTCCGGGTTCTTTCAAATCCCCATAAACCCGGAAGACCAAGAGAAAACTACATTTACTTGCCCTTATGGGACTTTTGCCTACAGGAGGATGCCATTCGGGCTTTGCAATGCTCCCGGGACTTTCCAAAGGTGTATGATGAGTATTTTTGGTGATATGCTCAAAGAAGAAATGGAGGTGTTCATGGATGACTTTTCGGTGGGAGGATCCACCTATGATGAATGTCTCATCAATCTTGGGAAGTGCCTTGCGAGGTGTGAGAAAGTAAACTTGGTGCTCAATTGGGAAAAATGCCACTTCATGGTAGAGGAAGGAATTGTTCTTGGGCACAAGGCCTCTCACCATGGGATCGAGGTAGATAGAGCGAAAATCGAAGTCATAGAGAAGTTGCCTCCCCCGGTGAATGTTAAGGGGATCCGGTCCTTTCTTGGGCATGCCGGCTTCTATAGGTGATTCATTAAAGACTTTTCCTCGATTGCTCTACTTCTCACTAACCTCCTCCAAAAGGAGTGTGACTTTCACTTTGATTCCGCTTGTCTCAAGGCCTTTAACATAATCAAGGGTGCCTTTATTTCTACTCCTATAGTTCAAGCTCCGGATTGGTCTCTACCTTTCGAGTTGATGTGCGACGCAAATGATTTCTCGGTTGGGGGAGTTCTTGGTCAACGAAAGGACAAAAAGCTCCATGTGATCTATTATATGTCAAAGACTCTTAATCAAGCGCAAGCCAACTACACCACGACCGAGAAAGAATTTCTCGCATTGTGCATGCATTTGTGAAGTTTAGGACCTATTTGGTGGGGCCAAAGACAATTGTGTACACGGATCATGCGGCTATTCGCTATCTTATGGCGAAAAAGGAGTCCAAACCGAGACTCATTCGTTGGGTTCTACTCCTTCAAGAATTCGACATTGAGATTAGAGATAAGAAAGGAGTCGAGAATGTGGTGGCCGACCACCTATCTAGGCTAGAACTTGGGAGTGTGGCTCCGGATGATGTCCCAATCGAGGATGCTTTGAGAGATGATACCTTGTACATGGTTGGGAGTTCCCAACTCCCTTGGTTTGTTGACTTAGTGAATTACTTGGCTTGTGGGGCGATCCCCGAAGATCTCACCACTTAAGAGCGCCGCAAGTTGAAGTATGATTCTAGGCGCTATATTTGGGATGAGCCCACATTGTTGAGGCGGTGCCCGGATGGCCTTTTAAGGAGGTGTGTTCCGGATGAGGAGTTCCCTAGTGTTCTTTGTATGTGCCACTCCTCCCCTTGTGGTGGGCATATGGGAGGTGATAGAACCGCTTTCAAGATTCTTCAAAGCATGTTGTGGCGGCCTACCCTTTTTCGGGATGCTTGGGCATTTGTCAAGTCTTGTGATCGTTGTCAAAGAACGGGTAATATTTACAAGAGACATGAAATGCGACAAAATCCTATCCTAGAGTTGGAGGTGTTCGATGTGTGGGGAATCGACTTTATGGGTCCCTTCCCTTCTTCTTATGGCAACCTCTACATTCTTGTAGCGGTTGATTATGTTTCCAAGTGGGCGGAAACCATTGCATCTCCCACTAATGATCATAATGAAGGAAAGAATGCCCTTGGTCCAAGTATGCATATAATGTTAAGTCTAATAAATGCGGTTCAGTATTAATTGACAAGTTAATAAATTCAGTGAGATCAAGTGAGCTGAATGCCTAGCTAGAGGCCGCTTCAGTTCAAGTGGAATTAATGATATTAATCCACAGCTTACTCTTGACTGAACCCGTAGGGTAACACAAATAGTACGTAAACGGATCAAGTATTTAATGGCATTAAATACTCCATCTATGGATATTCGGAATCGACGGATCTTGGTTTCAGTGGGAGCTGAGATCGTCAAAAGCAAGCAAGTGAATACTCCGGAAACGATGATATTGCCGGAAACGGAAATATGGATCGTATCGGAAATATAAATATTATCCAAGTCGTAGATGATGCCGGAAACGGAAACATGGTACGTATCGGAAAATATTATTAGAAATGGAAATATTGCCGGAATCGGAAATATTGCCGGAAACGAAAATATTGTCAGAATCGGAAATATTTTTAGAATCGGAAATATTATCGAAATCATGAGGCACGCACAAAGCAAAGGAAGCTACATGTTACCCTGAAGGGGTGTTGTATAGTGCAGGCATGCGACGACGAGCAAGGGAGCTCGTCGCCGATGCGGTACGAATGCAACGAGCAACAAGAAAGAGGCGCGCGCGCGAAGCAAGGGAGCTGGGCGTGTGCGACTCAATGGGCGATGGGCGGAGGGAGTGGCGTGTGCAAGGCGAGCAGTTGCGTGTGGGCAGCAAGCGAGCTGCGCCACAGCGCGTGCTGCCTCGCCCAGCGATTAAAGCAGTAGCGTCGTGCTATGCGGGCTGCGCATGGCTGCGATGCGTGTGGCCTGCTCGTGCGCACCTACGGATCAGTCGATGGGGCGCGGCTGCCTCATGACTCGATGGGGCTTGGGCGCAAGCCCAAGTGCCTCGTCGTGTTACGATTGACGCGTTTTGAATTTAATTTGAGATTTTCAGTTCGGAAATAATTTTAATTCATTTTAAAATTAATAATTTAAATTGTTTTTTCGGATTTTAAATTTGAATATTATAATTATTATAAATTTTTATTTATACTAATTATTTTACTAAAATTAAACCTTGAATTAATTTAAATTCATTACATTCAACTGAAAAATAAAATAAATAAAATGGATTCAATTATAAATTTATATGAGCTTTAAATTTTAATTAAATTTGTATGTTTCCGGTTAGACTAGAAATACATTTTTATGTTTAAAATTAGTAAAGCATATGAATTTATTGGTTTAAGTGGGAGAAATTTTAGTCATAAACTCTTGATTAGGTCTACAAATCCTTTAAGGTTAAACAACTTGATTAGAATTAATAAGGACTGAATAATTGGTAGATTATTGGTGCCCTTGATTAATTGCTGCAAATATTTATGTGATGCATACAATGTGTTTTTACTAACCAACTATGTGGGCCATTCATGATAATGAATGGGTGAATGGTATATATTGTATATGTACTGTTTTGCAGGTTATGAAGTGACTGGTATGGCCCAAATAGGATAGAAAATATGGTCTGCCTACCATTAATTTGAATGTAATTGGTCTAATGCTCCAAATTTGTTTTTCAATTCAAATATGGTCTGCGTACCATCAAATAGTTGTAATTAGTTTAATAATAGCTGATCCTGTTTGAAGAAAAATGGAGCCTCCCACGGTGAAATCCATGACGAAGTTTCCAATCCATTTTCAAGACGGACTTTGAAGTTGAAGCTTCAAGATGAAGTCGGGCCATACTAGATAACATTTATCTTATGCATGCTTTAAGTTATTTATTGCTTTAAATATGTCATAATTATGCATGAGATTATGGCTTGATTATGTTGCATGATTAAGGATTTTAGTTCACTTAAAATCTAACCAACATAGTAAGAGCCTTAAGTTCCAAACATAAAAATTGAGTTAAAAGGTGTCATGCCAAAATAACACTTACTTGGATAACCTTTACATCAATCTAGTAATAGTTTTACGCACAGCGAGGTGTTACTTATTGATCCTAAAGGGGTAAGGTACACAAATAATTGTGAGTACATGTTAGTTTTGGTGAAACTCAACGATATAAGTAAGGAGTCCTTTTATGTCGTGGCAAAATTGATAGGTTTACCTAATAAGTTCTTAGACGTACCTATCAACCAAGAGTAGTTTCTAGACTATTAGCAAAAGGCTTTTTCTTACCTAAAATATTATAGAATTGACTCAAAATACATAATGTGCTTAATTCTTCAATGATTTAAGGGTCTTGGAATCATTTTATTCACACCTGCCGGAACACATAACTCGAATAAAATGCTAATAACTTGTTTTGAATTGCATGATTGCTTTAATTTTCAAGTTATTACTCATGATAAATGTTTAGACTTTGCATGCTTCAATGTATGTTTTAATTATTGTTTATAATTAAATATCTTGCACTGCAGTAAATCCTTTTAGAAAGGTAACAGTAAATTTCCTCGATTGGTAGTGAATCCAAGAACGATTCGCGGAAATGAGAGAAAATGAGCAATTTAAAATGTACGTTTCTTTTAGCGACTTTTAAGGTTGTTTTCGAGTATCAAAATCGAATGGAAAACCAATTGGTGCTTGTGAACTCAAAATACAATGTAGTTTTGAGATCATAAAGCATTGAGTTTGAACACTCAGCTTTACCAATGGTGAACAACCTAAAATCTTTTTCCATTTAATTCTCGAATGAGTCTAGTCCCTAGACATTCGAATAGATCGATGCTTAGAGAACTTTAGAAGCTTCTGGTAAGTTCATCTAGTTGAAACAGAATATTCAACATAAATAAAATGGTAAGCACTTTGTCGGAGTGACATTGGACATGTCTAACAAAGTATAAAAGTCAACACTAGATAATTCAATTCTTAAGGCTATAAGAAAGGGTACAAGAAATAGGAAAACAAGGAACAAATGAAAGGAATTTACGATTCTGTTTCTACCTAAAATTTTATGTTTAAAGAGAAGTGACCTAGCAATCAAAATTCCTTGGTATCATATACCGCTTGAGGTTCTTACTTCGGTAATAGCTCAAACAATGGAAGCTAGGCTACACTAATGGCCTACAAGTGGGAATGAAGCATGGCAATTCTGTAAGGTTATGATACATATGACAAAACATAATTCATGCGGAAAACCTTAATGTCAGGAAACATATTATTTACACATAATCATTTAGCATAATTCAGATGCATACACTTTGTAGCGTGCCCTCCCTAGCTGCGCCCGAACCGAACAAGAACAAGTCTTTAGGACTCCAAGTGTCGTCCCTCCGTAGATAGTCCACAGCACGTCCAGATCCGCCTTAAGCTTGACCAACTAGAATCGCCCTTACGGTACCATAAATTTTGGCTAATAGGGCAAGTGTTTGTGGCTGATTTTGCTTGAAAATCTTACCTTTGAATACTTGAATCTTATATCAATAAATTTGTGACCCTAGGCACATATTTATAGAGTTATGGAAAAGGACTTAGAATCCTATTAGAATACCAATTTAGTTTAATTAGAATCATGTTAGGACTCTTATTAAATAAAATCTATCTACTAGGATTAGGATTTAATCATAGAACAAATTCTAATAGCTTTAGGATTTGTATTGCACACAACCGTACACGAGCACGAACACGAGCACCACCCGCGCAAGCCTTGCGGCCCACGCGAGCTTCACTCGCTCGCAGCCCAAATGTCGCAGCCCATATTGCTCCGCGCGCGCCAATGCCTTGTTGGGCCTGGCCTTGTGCTGGGCCTAGCGGGGTTTGGCTGTGTGTAATTGATGCGTGTGGTTTGTTGGGCGATGGCCCGGCTTCGTGCTGGGCCTTCGTCTGGCAGGCCTCGTCCGATGCTAATTCATACGATACGCTTCCGATTAAATTCCCGATTCCGGAATTTATTTCCGATACGAACAATATTTAATATTTCTGATTCCGGAATAAATTTCCGTTTCGAACAAATATTTAATATTTCCGTTTCCGGAATAATTTTCCGATTCCGATAATATTTCCGATTCTGACAATATTTCCGTTTCCGGTAATATTTCCGATTCCGGCAATATTTCCATTTCCGATAATATTTTCCGATACGTACCATGTTTTTGTTTCCGGCAACATCTACGGCTTGGATAATATTTATATTTCCGATACGATCCATATTTCCGTTTTCGGCAATATCATCGTTTCCGGAGTATTCATTTACTTGCCTTTGACGATCTTAACTCCCACTGAAACCAAGATCCGTCGATTCCGAATATCCATAGATGGAGTATTTAATGCCATTAAATACTTGATCAGTTTACGTACTATTTGTGTGACCCCTACGGGTTCATTCAAGAGTAAGATGTGGATTAATATCATTAATTCCACTTGAACTGAAGCGGCCTCTAGCTAGGCATTCAGCTCACTTGATCTCACTGAATTATTAACTTGTTAATTAATACTGAACCGCATTTATTAGACTTAACATTAAATGTATAGTTGGACCAAGGGCATTATTTCCTTCAAATTCTACATTAGTTGTAGGGTCATCTAGTTTGTTTTAAGTCCTTTCAAGGTTGGAACTTAATGGCTATTTTGTTCCATAATCAGCATACCTAAATTTCTGCTTCAAACACAGAAAGACTCACATTCAAGAAAAACAAAAACAATGTTTGTTTGTTTATTTGAATGAAATGGTCATTTACAGGTTGAGTCAATATGCTTGATTAAAACAAACAACTCTTTAACAATAAAAACTTTACTAGGTTCAAATCAACCCCTTGATTTGAGTTCCACTAATCTTTGGCATTTTTGCTTAGACCATATCAACAAGTTAACATTCAAAAGCTCTATTTTGATGGACTTTTGAAAGTTGATTGATTTCTAGATCAATTCAAGACAAGCTAGTCTTACTAGTTGAAAGTAACAAAGGATATTAACTATATATTGTTAGAACGCCTAGACAATAGAGTTCAAAGCTAAAGAAAGATTTTATGACTTTATTATTTCACATGTATTTGAGTGAATATTGGTTTATTTACTCAATGTGATATAAGTTTGAATCTGTTTGGCTAGTTCAAAGATTCAGAAGTATAAAATCCACCTGGCATGAAATCATAAAAATCTAGGTAGATCATGTTGATGATTACTTAAGTCAAGAATGATCATCAATGATTGTGTGTTGTAATTTCACGATCGAGCTCCATAAGATATGGCATATCTAAGTTGGAATGATCGAAGTCAATTAGTACTTGATTCGATCAATGATGAATAATAAAGACTTTTCCTATAATTTCTAAAACAAAATGCTCAACTACCACCAAACTAAACCAAATTCGTCAAAGCTATTGAAAAGTAATTTCAGAATATCTTTTCAATAATATATATCTAAAGAGTTGCTAAACTCAGTGGGAGCTTAGTGTTTGTTATTTAACAAACTAAGGCCCAAGTATAGATATATGTTTCATTGTGATTTATTCAAATTAGACACAAGGGTATTGTTTCTACCACGAATTTTTTAGAACATAATGTTTGTTTGCTCGAAATAATGTCCTTTTGGAGATCTGTTTCCAAAATGACCAGTGGGAGAAAATAGACCTCGATAGTCTTTGAGGCGAACAACAAACATGAACGGACATTACGGAGGCTTTTCGAAGTTCTTCAGAAAAACCGAACACTTATTCTTTAAGGACTTTAGAAGTGGCTTTAAAGAATAGACATCTCTTAGAAGACTTTACAAGTGCTTCAAGGAGAACAGAATATTCAAAGGACTTTCAAGTGGTTGTTGATATTCTATTGTTTGATGTTCTATACCCAAGTAGGCATAGAGTTCAAGTCACTGAAACTATGAGATTCTTCTATTAGATAGTGAAGAAACATGGAGTTCAGGTCACTGAAACTATGCGATTCTTTTATTAGATAGTGAAGAAACCTACAACTTGCAGTCAAACTATTATCATGTAGATTAATGAGTTTGTGACTTGTAAGAAAGCTATGACGAAACCCAGATTCCCTAAAATGGTTAGAGGCCATATATAGACTCAAATGTTTTAGATGGTTAAAGGCCATAAAACAGAATCAATGTTTTGATGACAAAATTGAAATTTTAATTTGTTTATTTGCAAGAATAGTTTCACACCTATTGGTTGCAAGTTTGTTTTAAGGATAAAAACCATCAAACATGGAATTGTGTTCACACACAAAGCTAGATTAGTTGCTAAAGGTTACAAGAAAATTCATGGCATGGATTGTGTTGAAACCTCATGCATAATCGTAATGCTCAAGTCTATAATTCAAGCAATGATTGCATATTGGTACATATGGCAATTGGATGACAAAACGTATTCCTCAGTCAAATGTTGGAAGAAACTATGTACATGGAATGTCATAGGATTTGTGGATCCAAATAAATGCTTAAAATGAAAGCTAGCTTATGAAATCTAAGTACAGATTTAAGCAAGCAATTGGGAATTAGAACTGTATTTTAGTGAAGCTAATAAATATTTTAGTTTCATAAAATGTACATGATTCTTATGGATATATAAGAAGTTTAGTGGGAGTACGTAAAACTTAATTGGTCCTATGTGTATCACACACATATCTCTCTATTGTGAAATAACATTCAAATGCTAATGACTTAGATTTGAAAATTATTCATCAATGACGGACCAAGGCGAAACTTAGTGCATACTGGGTATTAAGATCCATTCACAAAGATCTTATAATATTGTTCTGGATTAAGTAATGGCATTTACTAAATCAAACACGAAATACTCCATTGGAGACATTCGACCCATATGAATAAATCTAAGTAAAAGATGCTTGAACTATGTATAAGCATTTACTAAGTTAAACATCAAAGGATATAAGTAAGATTCTTAACCTATATTATATGTCAAAGACTTTAGCTTGATTTAGTATCTACTGAAACTAGATGAGCTAAAGTTACATGAATAGTATTCAATTGGGAATTATTCTGCAAAAGAATTTATCATGTATGATATAATATGAGGATCGCCAAAAATGTATCGTATGTTTTTAGGCATGAAAAACATATACCAATCTCTATTGATCTAAGTGAAGATCAACTAGATTGAGATCAAGAAAAACTTATGGTACTTGAAAAGGTACATAGGAACAGTTCTTGACTCAAGGAAATAAAGATATGCTAAATATTGATGCTACAAGCATAAACACTAGCAAATGATCAAGAAAGATACCTTTGGAGTTAACCATTGGCAAGGACGAGCTATAGAGCATCGTGTTTTGAAATGGCAACATGGATTAGAGACCATGAGTTGTTGCGTGGGAAGTTAAAATATTAATTTCTATGTTCTAAGATACAGCTGGAAAGTATTCCACATATCTGTGAACTGCTTGGATAAGTAATTCCAAACAAAGCATCACTAGCAACCTATAAAGTTGAAGTAAAAGTACTTATTGCCTAAGAAGCAATAAAACAGGGTTGTTTATGTTAAAGAGTTCTTCACTGAACTTGGGTAGATCACATGTCTGCTGGCTTGATGGTTCTTCATTGAAAAATGCGTAGAACCACTCTTGAAGCAAGAAAAGACTAGATCACAAAATAAACATACTCAAGAGATCTTATCATCTATGTCGAAGAACATTCGATGAAAAGGATATTAAGATTGGCAAAGCATGATAACTAAACCTATTCAACAAGTGAGAAGCAACACACACATTGTAGCACTGGAAATCAAGCATAGCTTTGAAATCCATGAACTGTTTTAATGATGGGTTTGAGGCCCATGGTTGTAAAACGTTGGGGTTGAACATTTATCATATATGAAATGTATTTTCATATTCCATTTAATCTTGGTTTAGTATTAAATGATGAGTCCCTTCAATTTCACGATATATTCAAGATAGACTGTCAGGACCAGTCCTGTGACTAAGAAATGTCTATCAAGTGAACTTGAATGTCAAAAGTTGAAAATGGTCCCTGGTTGGAGTTTTCTATAAAGATGGACGCGTAGAAAACGTTAGACGACTAGAATGCAAGATGACTAGTAGTTCTGTTTCTTGAACTATGTGGACATGGCAATGTCATAATCATTTGCATAGATACTTACTTTGGGAAGACTACTATCGGACAGACCTATGAAACTTTACTGTAAGAGATGAAAATCTGTCATTAGTAAATTTCATTAAAATTATTAGACACTAATCCTCAATACCTGAGTGATTTGAGATTACTTGTTTGAGAACTGCTTACTTTGACGTTGTCAACTGTCGCACCGTAAAAGGAGGCTATAAAGGCAACGCTCAGGTAATCACCTATCAAACAAAGTATAATCTCAAGATCGCAAGATTGGTATTGTCCTCGCATAAATCGGGATGAGATGCTGAAAGTTGTACAAGGCCACTCGGAGAGCTAGAAACTGTAAAATGCATGGCCGTGCTCAGATGAATCATAGGTTATGATTATCTGTTTATTTGATCAGTTGAACTCTGAAAGCGAGAAACACCTCTGGACGTAATAAGGATGACAACTCTTACCTTATGTTCAAGAGAAAGCATCGAGCGACAAAGGAATTAGGAAATGCACACTTGTCCCTAAGGAAATAATTCCCTTGGTCCAAGTATGCATATAATGTTAAGTCTAATAAATGTGGTTCAGTATTAATTGACAAGTTAATAAATTCAGTGAGATCAAGTGAGCTGAATGCCTAGCTAGAGGCCGCTTTAGTTCAAGTGGAATTAATGATATTAATCCACAGCTTACTCTTGACTGAACCCGTAGGGTCACACAAATAGTACGTAAAAGGATCAAGTATTTAATGGCATTAAATACTCCATCTATGGATATTCGGAATCGACGGATCTTGGTTTCAGTGGGAGCTGAGATCGTCAAAAGCAAGCAAGTGAATACTCCGGAAACGATGATATTGCCGGAAACGGAAATATGGATCGTATCGGAAATATAAATATTATCCAAGTCGTAGATGTTGCCGGAAACGGAAACATGGTACGTATCAGAAAATATTATTGGAAATGGAAATATTGCCGGCATCGGAAATATTGCCGGAAACGGAAATATTGTCAGAATCGGAAATATTATCGAAATCAGAAAATAATTCCGGAAACGGAAATATTAAATATTTGTTCGAAACGGAAATTAATTCCGGAATCGGAAATGTTAAATATTGTTCGTATCGGAAATGAATTCTAGAATCAAGAATTTAATCGGAAGCGTATCGTACGAATTAGCATCGGACGAGGCCTGCCAGACGAAGGCCCAGCACGAAGTCGGGCCATCGCCCAGCAAGCCAAAGCGCAAACACACGCCAAAGCCAAGACCAGGCCCAGCCAAGGCCTTGGGCGCGCGCGCATCAAAGGCAGCGGCGAGCTGGGCCGTGCGCTGTGCGTGGGCCGTAAGGCCTGCGTGCGGTGCATTGTGCCACTCGTGTGTGTTACTCGGAATCCTAAGGCTACTGGGATTCGTAATATGATTAAATCTAATCATAATAGATAAAGTTTGTTTAATTAGAGTCCTACACTAGTACATAATTAACCTTAAGTAACACCCAAAAAGTGATACATAAAGTGGTAAAAGTGTTACTGTAGACAATAGGTAACACTTTAGTGGGTGATACATCCGCCCATGTTCCCTAAGGTCTTATGTAACACTTTGGGTAATGTATGGTAACACTTTTAAAAGTGTTACTATAGACCCTCTTATGTAACACTTTTTTGTATCATTGGTATCATTTTTAAAGTGTTACTTTTTATTTCTTAAGTAACACTTATTTATCTATAATAACATTTTTCAATCATATAGTAACACTTTATCCGACATTATGTATCACTTTTGCGAACTAATGTAACACCTTGTTGATCATTAGGTAACATTTTTCAATCATCTTTTGACATTAAGTAACACTTTATTTGACATTATAGATCATCTTTTGCAAACTAATGTAACACCTTGTTAATGAATAGGTAACATTTTCTACTTCTTCTTCTTCTTCTTCTTCTTTTTCTTCTTATTATTATTATTATTATTATTATTATTATTTATTATTATTATTATTATTATTTAAAATATGCAACTTTTTTTTAATTTTTTAAACATAAAAATAATATTAACATGTAAAAAAACCATGAATGTGAATTTAACATATACATACACAATAATTTGAATTGATAATAATTTCATAGTTTCTTAATAAAACATCCACAAATACCAATTTTTTTTTGTTTGCTAAACAATCTAATAATGAAAACAAAAATAAAGTAAACTACGGTCAACATCTTTAGAAAACCAAATTTCAAAACATGAAAAAAAAAACAAAATTACACTCGGTGCACTAGCAAACAAGCAGCAGCGAACAGTAGCAAGTAGCAAACAGGCAACAAACAGCGAACAGCCGACAACAACAGTTACAGAAGCAGGCAGCAGCGGTAACAACAGTGACAGGCTGACAGCGACATTAGTAGTAACAGAAGCAGCTACAACAACAGCTACAGAAGCAGCTACAACAGCAGTTACACAACAGCAGTTACAGCAGCAGCTCCAAACTTTTCGATCTCGGGAAAAAAAAAATATCTAAGTCGATCTTGTATTCTTTATCTCCCCGATCCCTTGAAAAAAAAAATTATGTTTCTATATTGCTTCCAATTGAAACAACCTACAGCATGGGATTATAAAACATTAAACTGAAGCAATAAGATCAGAAAAGATGAATCAATGTTTAGTTAACACTTACATGAATGTCTAAGATGTCATTTGCCTTAGAAATATGAGAAATAATCCTGACAAATTGTGCAACATTTCTTCTGAAAACGGCAGATATGAAATCTCTCAATACCCGAGCTGAGAACTCCAAGCCTGAAAGCTTCCTTTGCTGCCTCCACTTATCTCCATCAACAACAAAGATTCCTTCCCCAAACAGATCAATAAGTATATCTCTATTATACTTGCCTTTCGCATACTTGTCAAAACTTGTTTTAAGAATGTGTTATATGTTTCTGAGATTAATAGTGTAAAATTCACTCTGGTCAGGCGCTAACAGCCGAAAGGTGAGATGTTTTATAGCAGTTTCATTTTGTTGATCATACACAGTTGGTGAAAGGTTGTTCCTCTTACTGGTGGATAGTTTGGAATGCGAACAGACTTACCGGGGACAATATTTTGATGAATACAGCAAGAACAAATACAAATATCAACAAAAGTGCAGACGCTATGAAGGCAGAAAACAAATCCATGTTCTTTTATCAAGATCAATTAATCCATGATTGTCATTGATAATAAACTAGATATTTGTCTCCTGTTTCAAATTTAGAAGTTCTTAATTAGTCATAGATCCCAACAACTCTGAACAATATAAGGCTAAAGCACAGCCGTCAAGTAAAAAAAAAAAAAAGGTACTTCTACAGGACCTATTCAGATCTGATTAAAAAAAAGTACAGATTAGCATGTCGAGATTGCCAACACAGTCTAATAGTTTTAAGAATTTTGCATGCTCCTTAATATACTTTGGATTTACATGAGTGGTTATTGTAGAAAATAATTGGTATCAGACCTATCTGCAAGCATAATTTACAATATTGATGGGTCCTCTCTCGTTTTATACTACTTCCTATACTGATACAAGAAACTGATGGGTCCATACTTGAAGTCAGCATACTATTTCCTCTACTGATATAATAAACATAGTTTTGGTATGAAGTTATTAGCTTTCTTAAATAATGACGTGTTTGATAATACTTAGGTTAGAATCAAAAGTTTGTTACCAGAACATACCATAACTGTAAAATGAGTCTCATACTCGTATAAGCTTCGTTTATCCAGAGAATATGCATTATTTGCCAGCCTTACCTAGGAAAAAGTCAAGCAAAAAGTGAGATTTTGCTGGTTAGCAAAAACACAATACTATCATGTTTAATGTATTACAAGTTCGATAACTGGGGGTTGGCCCTTTTCAAAGCATGCTAGAGTTATTTTACAAAATGGAGACTGAACTCAATTCAAAGGTATCTGAGAAACCCCTTATCACTTTATGAGTTTTATCATCCCCGCCTCGAAAAAACTGGGAGGGGGGGATTCCATATTTACAAGAGAATCTGAGAATAGATTCCAGTATCCTGCAGGTACCTATGAGTTATTGAGCAATAGAGGGAATCTAGAAAAGAGTATAAAACCATCAAAATTGAATAACCTGGTCCTGAAGCCCCAAAATTAAGTTCCCTAGATAAAAGGGTATTCCCTTTTCTTGCCATTTTTCAACGCACAACAACCATCAAATTCCATAAAAATCACCCAACAAAATCCCACACATTTCAGCAGAAAAAAAGAAGATAAAATCATGTAAACATTCCATAAATTTGGTAATAAAAATAGAAGAAATTGAGCAAAAAAATTACCAGGGAAACTTGAAGACGTAAACCCCTGTGAGCATTTGGCGACTCTTCAGCGTGTTCCTTGTCTAGAATTCAGAAGCACAAATTTCATAAATGGGGGAAATTGCTTCCTTCGTTTCCACCAAAAACCCAGAAATAAAATTGCAGATCGAGTACAATTTCAGCTTCAAAGTACGAATCTGATCCAAACCCAGATGATAAAAACTTATTAATTACCCAAAAGTTCTATATTTCGATCTTAATTTAACAGCAGATGCAATTTTTTGTGAAGTTTGAGGGAAAGAGAGTGGGTGGAGGAGATAGGAGAGAAGAAGGGAACTTGAAATTGGAAATTGAAATTAAGACCGCGACGGATCAGACGGCGATTTATCAGAAGCTAGTCTACGGATGAATTGTTAGGGAAGAGGAAAGTTTACAGATTTTCAGAAAACTAAACCTAATTAAGGTTGAATTATTATTTTTCCAGTTTTTTTTGGTCTCTGGCGGTTTCAAAAATTTGGGAAAAAATAAAACCCAAATTAAATTTTTCTTTTTGGCGGCAAGTACTTAATTTTTCTATCAACTAGATTAAATCTCGTGCACGCACGGATTTTGATAATTTTTTTCACAAAATATTTAACTGAATATCCCCAAACCACTACATAGTTATAACATTTTTGACATATTTATTTAAATTTATTCATCTAATATGCATATTTAAAATGCTAATATGGTAATTTGACAAAAATTTTGAGTGATATATTTTCCACTATTAATATAGCGATTTGATTAAAATATTACAAATTTAGAATAATTATTATTACGTCGTATCTAATGTTGCCCTAATTTCTAAATTTTTTTCTATACATAAATAGTTTATAAAAAGGGCAGAGAATAAAAATCAAATAAAACAGATACACTTTTTGGGAAAGTGATTTTTGGCGGAAAAAAATCGCACCATGAATTGACACGTGTTATTCCTGGTGTCTCTTTTAGTATATAGTATAATAAATATGAAATTTTTGGGATAAGCCCTATTTTCATTGCAAATATTTTAATTTTCTTTTTAAAAAATAAGGTAACACTTCTTAGTGTTACTATAAAATGTTACCTATTTTACAAGTGTTACCATAAATTGTTACCTATTTTAAAAGTGTTACCATAACGCGTTACCTATTTTAAAAGTGTTACCATAAAATGTTATCTAAGTTAAAAGTGTTACCTTGAGTGTTACATTATAGAAAAACTGTTACCAAAGTGTTACTTAAATATCTAGTGATTTTGCATTTCAAAAAGTGTTACCAACACGTGTTACCTAAGCTCAATTATGTACTAGTGCTAGTAGGATTATAATTAAATAGATTTGTATTCTAGTAGGATTATAATTCCTTTCCATAAACTCTATAAATAGGTGCCTAGGGTCACATATTTACATCGAGGATTGAAGTATTCAAAGGTAAGATTTTGGAACAAAATCAGCCAAACACTTGCAACCCATATTAGCCGAAATCCTAGGAACCTTAAGGGCGATTCTAGTTGGTCAAGCTTAAGGCGGATCCGGACGTGCTGTTGACTATCTACGGAGGGACGACACTTGGAGTCCTAAAGACTTGTTGTTGTTCGGTTCGGGCGCAGCTAGGGAGGGCACGCTAGAAAGTGTATGCATCTGAATTATGCTAAATGATTATGTGTAAATAATATGTTTCCTGGCATTAAGGTTTTCTGCATGATTTATGTTTTGTCATATGTATCCTAACCTAACACATAAAGTGGTAGTCAACCTCTTCAAGAAAATCATCTTTCCGCGTTTTGGGGTTCCTAGGGCTTTGATTAGTGATGGGGGTCCCATTTTGCCCATGGTAAGTTCAAGGCTCTCTTGCGGAAGTATGGTGTTCGTCACAATGTTGGTGTGGGCTATCACCCTCAAACTAGCGGCCAAGTGGAAGTCACCAATAGGGATATCAAGTCTATCTTGGGGAAGTCGGTTGCCAAGAACCGCAAGGATTGGTCAATCAAACTTGATGACGCGTTATGGGCGTATAGAACGGCTTTCAAGACGCCAATTGGGATGACTCCCTACAAACTTGTTTATGGCAAGAATTGCCACTTGCCGGTGGAGCTTGAGCACAAGGCCATGTGGGCCATCAAAACTTTAAATTTTGAGCTCACTAGTGCGGGTGAGCGGCGGCTGCTCGATCTCCATGAGTTAGAAGAGCTCCGCATGAATGCCTATGACTCGGCAAGCATCTACAAGGCGCGTTCTAAACAATATCATGACGCCAAGATTGAGAAGAGAGAGTTCAAGGAGGGGGAGAAGGTCCTCCTTTATAACTATCGCTTGAAGTTGTTCCCGGGAAAACTAAAATCCCGGTGGAGCGGTCCGTTCGATATTGTTCGGGTTTTCCCCCATGGTGCTATCAAGATTCGGAATGATGATTCCGGGTCCTTCAAAGTGAATGGGAATCGGCTCAAACACTATTACTTGGGAGACTCTATTGGATATTTTGCTACCTTGGACCTCAAGGACTCCCCATGAATTTGGGGGGATCCGTCAAGCTAATGACGTTAAACGAGCGCTTCCGGGAGGCACCCCGTGGCTTCTTTGCATGCTTTTGGTTTGGTTTCATTGATGTGGGTTCCCACTTTCCACCTATGCCTTGTTCGTCGATACTTTGGTGAGTTTTTTCGGTTTTTACCGGTTCTTTGCGGGACTTGCTCCCACGACACTTCCGGTAATATCCTTCTATCTCACATGCATTCTTTGGGACGGGCATCTTGCATATGGGGCATTTGGTTGGATGGGTAGTTGTGCCCCTCCTTTCATAGTTTTAGGCCTTGAGGACAAGACCTATTTCTAGCTTGGGGGAGTTTTGTTGTATAGTTGCCTAGTTGTGATGCTCATGTCTTGGAAACCATACCATTTTGTGCACTTGTATATGTTAGTTCTTTGTTTTTAGTTTGTTTTTAGTTTCTTTTCTTTTCGTTTGTTTTGTTTGTTTCTTTTTGTTTTCCTTTTTGGTGTGTTTTCTTATTTTCTTTCTTTTCCTTCTTTTTCCTTTCCTTTTGTCAAGGCAAGTTTTTCTAGGTTTTCTTAGGCAATATTCTTGATTTAGGCAAATAAAATTGGAACTTGTAGACTAGAATGCTTTTATTCCCAATTGGTAGATGTTTACACGGTTTTTAATGTCTTGGGTCGAATTTAGGATTTGGTATTAAGGAAGTTGGTTAGAACTTTGGGTAGCATGCGTCTTGAACCCTTTGCTTGTGGTAAGATGGTGTCGATCTCTCTAGTGATTTGAAACCGGAGAGAGTGGTATTTGCTCCCTTGTGAGGTTCATGTTCAAATTAGCCCAAACACATATTCATATATTTTGAGTGGCATGGATCCTTGGCATTGACTTTCCTACTTCCCGAATTTGACTATTTCCTTCCTGAGACCGCGACCGAACTACTTTAGGGGACGATCGAGGCATTTCTTTCGGTGACTATTTTTCTTTTTAGTTTAGGACTTTATTTTTTATTTTTCTCATATATTTTTGTTTGCATTTTCCCCCTTGCTAGCCATTTGAGCCTTGACCCTTCATTTCTTATGAGCACAATACAAGCCTAATAGCCTTTGTTTTTTTTTCACCCTTAGAAGTGATAGTGAAGCTTAATGTTATGATGATTGATAGTTTTGAATGATTATGCATATTTGAGGAATGATGTTTATTGGTATGAATGGCAAACTTTGGGAAATGTGTTGTATATAGTGAATAAGTGATGCAAAAGCAAAAATGAGAAATAAAAGTTTTGAAAAAGCCAAAAATAGAGAAAAACAAGGCATGAGAAAAGTTTCAATTGAAACACAAAAAAAGAAAAGAAAATCAAATCAGGAAAAGTGCAAAAAGAGTTGTAGTTTAGAATAGTTGTTGAATAAGCTTGGGGGTACCCTAAATAAGTGCTATGAGTTTGTATTTGGTTCGTTTTGCTTGAGTTGAGTTCTATCATTGCGCTTCACTTTAGGTATGAGCACCAAATTACCAAATTTGTTCCACACCTTACCCTTAGCCTACGTTACACCCTAAAAAGTCCACTTGACCCTTTTGAGTTGAGTCATTGTCGGTGGAGAGAGGATTTGGTCAAGTTTATGGAATGGGATTGTCATGCTAAGATGTCGGGTAGCCTATCTTATTTTCTCCGGCGCCTTCGCGGTGTCTCGAGACGCTACTCTCAAGGGTGGAAAAGATCTAGAGATTTGACGTGGTATGCTCGATTGAAGGGGAATTGATTAGTGTTCACCCATAGTTCGCTTTGCTCGGCACTTGAATCTTTCACTCGATTTAATTAGGACATTAGTTAGCCTGTACTCATTTATTTGATTGGTAATGTTAGTGTTCTTTTATACTCGTTCCATAATAAAGGCCCTATCTTGGATTTTGTAGTATAATTTCTATTCTTCTATTTTCTTTTCCTCTTCTTTTCTTTCTTTCTTTTCTTGGTTTGTGCTTTTCATTTTTAGTCTTGCCTTGATTAGATTTGCTGGTTTTTTTGTGTGTTTGTCAGTTTTTAGGATTCTAATAGTTGCTCATTCTTTCCTAGTTGAGTTTAGTTTGCTAGAGACTAGCAAATGCTTAGCATGGGGGAGTTTGATGAGCGACATTTATGTCGATCTTAGCTTAGGATTTTATGTTAGTTTTTGTAGCTTTTTGTGTGAATTTTATAAGTTTCGTTCCATCTTGTGCTTTATAGGTGATTATGATGAAAAGTGGTGGAAAACAAGTAGAATCAAGCCAAAATAGGGCTTGTGCGATCGAGTGATGGTTTGTGCGCCCGAAAAGAGAAGTGCAAATGAGTACAAGGAATATCCAGTTCTGTGCGATCTAACGTGCTCTGTTGTTCGGTCGCACAGGATTGATTTTTGGAGTCAGAATGTCTCTAATTTGGGATGCGATCGTAGAGCCTACTATTCGACAGCACCGGTTTTGTGCGACCGAACGTGCTCTGTTGTTCGGTCGCACAAGTTTGGTTTTTGGAGGCAGAATTTCCCTAATTTGGAATGCGACCGCACAAGGCTCTCTACTCGGCCGCACAAGAGTTGTGCTCCCGCACAAAGCCTTTCGTTCGAGCGAATCATGCTGCAGAGGAATTGTGAGCCAAAGAAACCCCATTCGACCGAACAGGGTTCTTCGTTCGAACGCACATGACGAAGGAAATGTTCTTCTCTGCCTTCGCTCGCACAGGACCCAGTATTTTTTCGAATGACTCTTTTACGTTCGGTCGCACAAAAGGTCTGTGCGACCGAATGGTTGCGCGGGCTGCTCTTATTCGAATTTTGGCTTCTATTTGGGGAAACTTATAAATAGATTTTTCGATTATTTTGTTAAGGGTAGAATTTTAGTTGATAATTTTAGACTCTCAAAGTTAGTTTTTCAGCATTTCTAGAGAGAGAAACTCTCCTCCATTGAAGCATCAATTTGTAATTCTCTAAAACTCTTCTTCTAATTTTGTGCAATTCAATTCAATTTCTTAATTCTTGCTTTTGTTGTGATTGTTGATTGTTCTATAATTCCTTCAATTCTTGAATTCTTCTTGATTTTACTTTAGTTACTTTGATCTTTAATTCTCTTGTTGATTGTTCAATTGATTGTTCTAGTCTTTGATTCTCTCTTCCTAATCCTTCAATTTCATGCTTCCTAGTGTAGAATTAATGGATTTCTTGATTTCTAGAATGGATAGTGAGTAGATTTAGGTTAGGAAAAGGCGAAAATCTAGGGGTCTAATTAGGGGAATTTGATGATTTGATTGATGAATGATTGATGTGATTAAATTGATTTAGTGCTAGGATTTTCCATGATCAATTGAGTACGTAGTAGTTGCAAATGCTAGTTGATTGAGTTAGATTGGAATGTATGATTTAGGTTTGGCAAGACATTGTGAGCCTAGTTCATGCAAGTGAATGATAGTTCCCATTATATGCAAGCTAATCTAGCTTAGGACTATGCGAAAGCTTTTCTATAGGCTAGGTTGCTTCGCGTGCTCTATCCGAGAGATGGCGAGTACGTCATTAGTTTTCATTCCCCTATGTCCTATTTCATTGCATCATTCATGGTTACTAGATGGTAGTTTATTTCCCCCGATTTCCCTAAACTATCCCCAACTCCCTAACGTTTAGCTTCCTTGGTTCAATCTAGTTTGATTTTTAGTTTAGCATCTTAGTGATAATTCAAATCAAACCTCTTGTTCGAATTAGCTTGACATTTAAACTCGAGAACCATCGTTTCTTTGGGATGATCCCTTTACTTGCCACTATAATTGATATAGTTGGTTGGTCTAGTGGTTTTATAAATTTTGTTTGATTGTGGCGTTGATCTTTCAACGACGGAAAAACGCCCTATCACATAGCTAGTGAAAATTTTGACTGCCCTGTGTATCGCAAGAGTTTCTGCATGGTTTATTTCCATGAAAAGTATGGTAGTTGAGAAGAGGCAAATAAACTTCCCTGTATCGTCTCTCATAACCCCTCTGATTGAGGACTTGGAGTTAATGAGACTAAGAGATGCATCCACATTACATTTGAGAGATTGGATGGGCTGAGGGGACCATTCCTCTAATAGCCCGCGTGAGGGTGTTTTTGGCTTTAAAGAGAGGTTGGGAGTCCAGTTGACGGAGCAGGGATTTGTAGCACCTCCTCGGCATTGTAAGGGAATTGATCATTCCACCCTTTTATCAACCAACTAAGACGTAGTAGTACAAGGTTCTGTAACTGGGGCACATAAGAGGTTTTGTTCTCAAAGACTCGCGTGTTCCTTTCTTTCCATATTGTCCATACTATGACAAAGAAACTGGCTGCCCATACCTTTTTAAAGAAAGCACCATACCTAAGCCACAACCATTGATCAAAGGAAGCTCTAAGGGAAGAGGGAGGTGCCCAGGAGATCTCCCATAAGTTTAACCACCAACACCATAGTGACCAAGCTATACGACAGGAGAGGAAGAGGTGGTCGCTGCACTCCACCGAGAGGTTGCACAGGACGCAAATTGAATCTGAGGTGGGAATGAAACCAAGTTTAGCCAGCTTTTCTTTGGAGTTTACTTTACGCGTAAGAGCCAACCATACAAAATTTTTGATGCGATGCGGGACTAGGCCTCTCCAGACCCCTGCAATCAGATCAATTGGCCGGCGAGAGTCGGTCTTCGCCAGTTCCAAGCAGACAGATTTTACAGAGAATCGGCCAGTTTTTTGAAGTGGCCAGATAATGGAGTCAGGATAAGATTGGGAGAGTGTCACTTGGTCAAGAATCTGCATTAGATTATTACTCTCGTGCTCCTCTTCCGGTCTAAGAGGTCGCTTCCACACCAGGAACCATTTCCAAAATAGCCCATCGCCCAGAATCCCATAGAGGAGATCGTGGAGCTTTGAGTGTTACTGATAATAAATAATCTCGGGCAAATGAGTTTAAGGGGTTTTTCACCCACCCAACTGTCATGCCAGAACATGGTATCCTCCCCATTACCTACTTTCTTCCGTATACTATGAATTGCCATGTTCTTTGATTGAGGGTGGTTCAGGATTAGAGAACATATGGATTTCCATGGACCTCCATTGATTGTAATTTGAAGGTCTGCAGGAGCAAAAGACTCCCCGTATTTGTATTTTTCGGCCACGATACTTCGCCAAAGGGAGTTTGGTTCACGGAGGAACCTCCATAGCCATTTGAAGATTAGTTCCCGTTTTTTGTGTTGGAGATTCCCAAGCCCTAGGCCACCTAGTGGTTTCGGGAATTCAAGCAGGCTCCAATTTGCAGGGGCGAGAAACTTTTTGACGTCGAACCACTACATAAGAATTGCCTCTGTATTCTTTTAATTTTATCGGCTACCCCAAAAGGCAAAGGGAAGAGTGACATATAGTAGGTGGGAAGGCTAGAGAGGGAGGATTTGATAAAGATAGAACGACCACCAAGTGATAACAGTTTTCCTTTCCATGTAGCAAGTTTTTTCGTCATTCGATCCAAAATAGGGTTCCATATGGAGTTGCGGTAAGGGGTACCATCAATTGGAAGCCCTAAATATGTGAAAGGGAGAGAGCCAGTTTTGCATAAGAGAGTCGACGCAGCCAAGGTTAGCCATGGGCCTCCCACATTTATCCCTATCAAGGAACTTTTATGAAAGTTAACTTGGAGTCCATAAACAAGATGGAAACATATGAAGGCCCGTTTAATATTCAGCAGCAAATCTATATTGGGGGGCAGAAAATAATTGTATCATCCGCATACTGTAGGTGGGTTAGCGTTGGCCCATTTTTGCATATTTCTATCCCTTCCCATAGGCCTTTTGATGTTGCTTTTAGGATCACTAGGTTTAGGGCCTCAACCGCGAGATCAAAGAGGAACGATGATAATTGGTCTCCTTGATGGAGACCACGTTGGAGCTTGAACGGTTTTGTGGGCGACCCATTAATTAGGATTGACGCTGAAGCTAACATAACACATGTTCTGATCCATTCCCTCCACTGAGAAAAGGGTAAGAAGTCTGTCAGACAACCGTATGAACAGCCCAAGACTCACGTAGGAAGCAAGGGAACGATCCTCTACAGCACACGTCCTGTTCAAGTAAGGTCGTTTCTACGTATTTATCTCTAATTATACATTAGTATAAATTAGAAAATTTTAATTTTATAAAAGTACTTATTGAGACATAAACAAGACTCACCTACTTGAGTTTTTTCTTATTTATTGGAAAGAATTTACAACATTCTCATCAATTATAATAGTGTCAAAAATATGAATTGAAATTGAAGGCGTATATATTATTATACCCCCCGTCAAAAATAAAAATTATTTATATATTGAAAAAAATTTACAACATTCTCATCAATTGTAATAGTGTCAAAATTATGAATTGAAATCGAAAAAGTATAAATTTTTATACTCCTCGTCAAAAAAAAAGTATACACATTTTAATTTTTTTGGCTTTAAAAGGACTTGATACATGATCCATGCCCACATAACACATTCTTCCCTATACCTAAGTGGATTCTAGCTAGGATCCATGTTACCATCCTGATCAATAATTGTATTGTTAGGCTTGAAGACTGCCACCAAGAAAAACGATGGAAATAATGTCAAATGAACTTCTACCTCTGTTTCATAATTATATTTACAGATACCATTTTGACAAATATTAAGAAAAAGTAAATATATAAATAGGTAAGTGAATATAATAAAATATAAATAAAGTAATAGATGTGTAAAAATGTGGGTGAGTGTAAGAAAAAAATTAATAAAGTAAGATAAAGTGAGTGGAAAGTTGTAAATATTTTGACGAAACATAGGTAAAATAATAAATTTTCTTATCAAAATATAGTAAAAAGTACAATGTAAAGAACATTATGAAACGTAATAATTAAAACAGAAAGTGTAAAGATCATTTTAAAACAGAAATAGAATGAAATAATATTGGTGTAGCCAATCAACTTGCTAAGTCAAATTCTTTTGATTTGATCGAAAAGGTAAGAGAAAATCGATGTCGTTTGTAGATTTCTCCTTATGTATTTATTTGTAATTTGTGTCTGGATTAATGAACTAACCAGTTTTTTCTCTAAAAAAAAAACTTCATTAGAGCTTAAAAAGTAATATTATTGAGTTGATCCATGCTTAGAAAGATCACAAGTAGTTGACCCAAGGCCGTCTAAAGGGAGGTCCAGCCAGACCTACAGCACTGAGCCACAAAATTTTGGTGCACTAAAAAGATATTATATATGTTGGTTAAACCCCCAAGAACAAATATTATATATCTAACTGCTATTTTGTTATGTAGTATGTAATCTTTGTCCCACTTGGTAATGACTCATAAGTGTGGTAGTTGAGACCAGGATTCGATTCTTTGCATGCCGCCTTTTTTATTTTCTCTTTTTCATGTCCATCAAAGTATCAAACCTATTCATCAATTTTTTCAAACCATCACACATAAAATGTTAAACCTTATCATTAATTTGACTCTATATTTGGTATAAATAAAACAATATTTATATAATAATTATGTGTTTACATTAAATAATTGCCCGTAAAAATTTATAGGGGCCCAATGTCTGTCTTTAGCACATGACCTTTAAATTGCCGGAGACGGCCCTGAGTTGACCACACCAACACTACAAGAATTTGTATCTTTAACGAAAACCTAATTACGACGGGTCAAAAATTCCGTCGTAAAAACCTTTTGTAATGAGGCTAACAACCAAACAATGACGGGAACAACCATCGCAAATGTCTTTCACGACGGGTTAACGATAGGATTTTCCATTAACGTCGGCCCCCTTTTATGATGGGTTCAAGACAGGAAATCCCGTCATTAATCAACGATTATTAACCTTTAGCGACGGGATTTCCTGTCGTTAATGGTTCCCTGGTTGGAAGGGAACTATATCCTTAATCCAGGTTAGACTATCACACACGAGACTCGCCTAGGCTCGAGACCAACTCATTTTTTGTATTGCAAAAATGGCGCAACTAAAAAACGGTGAAAGTAAGTTTAAACTAATCATAAGTTGATCCATGCTTTGTTTTTTACTAATTGAAAAAGGATTTGTGTTTATCTTAATCCTAACCATAATAATCTAAATCGTTTGTTTGTCGTTATAAATCTCAACATTTTCCTGAGAAAATATATGTTTTCGTTCATTAATACGAAGCAGTATATATTATCATGATTGATTCAACATTACCTTTACTAATTACGAATATATTGTATTCTCTTCTTTTACTCTTTATCACTTTCACTCCACCTTATCTACATTGCTTTTTTCCCCTACTCATTGCAATGGAGTGCCATCGCCTATGGTCAAATCAAAGGATTATAAATTAGAAATTAAAAAAGGTTGTATTTGGTGGTAGTACACTATGGTTTATTTTAATTTATTTTAGAAAAAAATAAGTTTTCGTAAGTTCTGACGTGCTAGACAAAAAATAAATTACAAATTTTTATATAAGACGGTCTTATAAGAAATTTTTAAATAAATAAATATAAATACGCATTTTTCATTATTTTTCTTTTCATTTCATTTTCAATCCTAATTTATGTTCTCTTTCTCTCCTCTTTCAACCTCTCCGCCCCTCTCTCTCCCTAAAATGTTAGTCGCCGTCGGCCATCCTCGCCGCTTCTCACTCTCCTCAAATCTCCGCCGCCGTTCGTACGTTTTGTCTCAAGAAATGATTGGGGTTACCTTCCATCTCTCTCTCTCCATTCTTCTTCATCTCACCTCCATTTTTTCTTGACGGTTTTAGGTTTTTTATTTTTCAGTTTTTTATGGTTTAATTTGTGTTTTGATATCTTGAATCTTAATTTGTTCTTCAATCGAGGTTTTCCAGTGATAATTTGAAGGAGATCGAGTATGACGGCAGCGCATATAAGCGAAGGGCGAGCAAATCGAAGGTGCGAGAAACGTGTCAGGAAGTTCTCGGCCTAGTAGCCGCCGCCGCTCTATTTGAGTAACAAACCGAAGGCGGTTATTTCGTCGATGTTGGAGGCCAGATGTAGTTGCCGGATTCTGTGTGGATATGAGGTAATGAACGGCGGTGGACATAACTCGCCGGTCGATGAAAATTCTTTGAATTTTGTATTTCTCTTGTGTTGTTCTCCTCTTTTAATAGGTTTTTTTCGATCTTTGATCTTCTGACAGGAGGAGGAGGCTTTTCCACGTCACTACATGGTATTGCTGGTGGTTACTTCTGGGGGTTGTTGCTGCTGCAAGCAGAGGAAGGAGAAGTCGCCACCTGATGCTGAAGGTGCTTAGTCTTGCGGTGGCTGCGAGGCGAACGAAGGAAAGTTGCTTTGCCTCTCTAGGGTTTTGTAGCTGGAGAGAAGCACTATTTGTCGTGGCCATTGATGATGTTGTTGGTCGATTATGTTGTTGGTGTTTTAATTTCATTTTAGTTTTAGTTAAGAATTGTAATGTTTTAGTTATCAATAATTTGGGTATTGTTGAAATAAATATTTTACTTATACGGAGTATTGGTTTGCATTTAAGTAATTTTTAGTTTAGTTATATTTTTCTTACAGTTAGTTAAGAATAATTATATTTTAGTTTTAGTTATAATTGTGTAATAATGTCTTCTTAGTGGAGTTGTTGGACTGATTTTCTATGTTTTAGTTATGAATTTTTAAGTTTTAGTTATTATTTTTTTGGTTTTAGTTATGGTTTCTTGAGTTTTATTTACGTATTTTTGAGTTCAAATTCAGGGCTTTAGTTACGATTTTCCAAGTTTTAGTTATGATTTTATGAGTTTAAGTTACGATTTTCTTGGTTTTAGTTAAGATTTTTTGAGTTTTAGTTATGTATTTTTGAGTTTTAGATAACAAATTTCAGAGTTTTAGTTAAGATAGAAAATTTCAGAGATTTAGTAATTGAATCAATTAGTTAAAAAATGAAACTAATAAGTTAAGCTTCAAAACCCATTATTTGAGCAATGTAACCTATTAGTTAAACCATGCAACTAGTCAACCAATTAGTGAAGCACTGAAAGCAATTAGTTATGCACTGAAACTAATTAAGTTACACTGGAACTAATTAAGTTACACTGAAACCAATTAGTTATGTTTGAAATTCAATTAGTTAAGCAACGAAACCAATTAGTTATGCAACGGAACCAATTAGTTAAACACTGAACCAATTAGATAATCAATGAAATCAATTAGTTAAGTATTGCAACTAATTAGTTAAGATTTTATGAGTTTTATTTAATTATAAGTTTGATTAAAAATAATAACTATTCGACTCATACGTTTAACTATTTGTTTTTATACCTTAACTATTTTGTTATTCAATTAGTTATGATTTTATTACTTTTAGTTTGTTTTACACTAATTTAGTTAGTACCAAAAATAATTTGAAAATTTTAATTTTCGAAAAAAAAAGAATTTTTTTTCAGAAAAAAAATAATTAAATTTAAGCCTGAAATCCAATTAGTTAATTAGCTTGAAATCCAATTAGTTAAGGTTGAAGTCCAATTAGTTAAGCAAAAAAAATCGAAATATTTTTTTAAAAAAAATTCGAAAATAAAGAAATTACAAAAAAGTTTCAAAAACAAAAACCGAAAAAAATTACATGCTGACGTCAGCATGACATCAGCACATGCGCTAACATGGCTTCCAACCTGGTTGCCAACAAGGCAGTCTTACCGTAAGGTGGTCTTACACAAAAGTTTCTCCAAATAAATTTACTCTGATTTTATTGTTGTTACAGAGTACTTGTTACTACAATGAATGACAATACTATTTAGGGACATTGAAAATAGAATCAAAATTTTAATATTGACGAGCGATTCTTAGTAGTTCGTTTTTTCCCTTTTATTATTCAATAAATACAATGCAACCATCTGAAATCCAAATTTTTTACTAAGGGGCCTGATGTCGTTTTTTTTTATTTTTCTGTCTTTCAGAAAATCAAAAACAAAAATATGGAAACCTAAAACAATAATGCACGTGATTACTATATGCATGACTGTTTTTTAGTTCATGATTCAATATAAATCATATGACTTTCAAAATAATAAAACAAAAAAACTTAAAACTGGCATTGATACCAAAAACGTCATAAGTGTTGTGAAATAAAGAGAAAGAAAGGAGGATTTGAGATGGAACAATTACGTGTCTTATTTTCGTGAATAATGGGTATATATACATACAATAAAATAGGGTTTGCTTGGAGAACAATAAATTTTAAAATCTAAAATATTCCAGGAATATACTAGGGATATAATGGGCATCCACATAATATTTCCTAATACTCCCCCTTGGATGACCATTATTGAAAACTATACCTCGTTAAAACTTACTAGAAATAATCCCATGGGATAAAAACCTAGTGAAGGAAAAATAGTACATCATACTTCATAATACACTTGAGATGTTGCCTCATTAAAAACCTTACCAGGAAACCCAGTGGGACAAATCTTGGTTAAGGAAAAAAGAGAGTAACACGTATTTCACCTCCTCATCAATACATCATTTAAGATCTTCTAGTGCAATCGATCCAATATTTTTGAGTAGCTTCTCAAATGTAGCAGCATGAAGTTCCTTGAAAATTGATTATGCAAAGTTTGCCTTGAATCTTCAATTTTCCACTTGAACATGTGAGGTGAATATTTATATCACCAATCTTTTGAAAATAATACCTGTAAGATCATGTGATTTTCCTATCTCATTCAATACATTTGTTTTCGAGTTTCCCAATAGCAACATAATAATACTTTAGCTTCTGAGTTAAATACATTTTTTTTGGACAAGATATTACAAAAGTTATCCATACATATTAGACATATATACCTTCATATGGAGATCCTACATGGTAGTTTTCAATCAATATTCATCAAACTTTCTCTAGTCATACTTACATGGAAATAAATAATAAATAACAATATCATCGTCCAATTTGGAGGTATAATATGCGGAGTAGGTAATAATGTTATTTATGGTTCTTCTGGACCATAAAATAATATTCATTGTAAGGACATTAAATATCTTTGTCTTATATTTTAAGATAATTCATATTGTTTATAAGAATCCTTTCATGAACAAATTAATATGTATATTTCATAACTCTTACTCAAACTACTTGTTGAGACGACGTATTAAGAGTTTTGATAATATTTCATCAATGTTGGGATGTTCATATGGAGAACTCTTCTTATTTAATTTTCATGACCCACAACATGTTATTAAATAAACATTACATATTTGTTTCACAAATATTGGTCCATTGGAGTAGAAATCCCCCTCTTATAAATTTCCATAAAGTTGTAAATTCGTCTTACGATTCTTTGTATGCATATTCATATACGACATCATAATAATTTTGAAACTTGTGCATGCAATATGAAATTGTAACTGGATAAATCAAAATCATACCATGATAAAACTAAATGTATGATGAATGATGCATTTACCTATTAACTAAACATGTATATGAATGTAAGACTCAAAATGTATAACATTGTACAGTGTGGATTAAATCAATAACTTGTTGGACTTCAGGTTCATAAGCTCATTTAGGTCATTATATATGATTATGCCGGAATCAAAATGGACATAGATTTTTGATCCTGTTTCTCAAGTTCATTACTTTTACCATATGCTTATGGTTCCATCATATACTAGTATCATCAAGTATTATTTTAATATATATACTTTGCATTCTATTCATCAATGATATTTGAATACATCTTCAATTGGTACCATTTTTTTTTCTTAGGCCGTCTATTATAAATCCAGATATCTATACCACTTCGAGGGTATTTCATGCACTATAAATAGAGTTTCTTCTCTTCTAGAGTATCATCGATTGCACTCTCTTTCCCTTTCATATATAAATATGTCATAATAATGGAACCGTATATATAATATACAATTGGGTGTAGACACTCACGAAATATTCAAGATATATGAATCTCAATGTTCAATTCAAACATCACTACGACCAACATGCACCATTTATATACCTCTCAATGGGTCATAACATAATATAATCAAATCTTAGTGATTTGTGTTCAAACTTCTTTTTAAAGATAACATATAACTTGCTAATATGGGGATCAATTTTTCTAACTTTCAATTTTGCCAACTTATTCCAATTCATCCCCCCTCTAAGTTGGGAAATTATACGGGGGCATCAAATTATTCACCAACTTATAATACACTTTTCACATTTATTTTGATAGATGCTTCATAGTTAATTTATTTAGGAAAATTTGGTAATATTAATCCAACCTTTGGCCGATTTTCTTTTATTAATCCCACCTACGACATATTTTTTAATAATCCCACCTTTACTACCCGACGACTTTTATTGGGCTTAAGTGGCCGGTAATCGGTGAAAAAGTCAACGAGATGGTGATGAATTGATGATGATGACTGAATATATCGAGAGAGAGTACTGCCATGTAGAGAAATAATGCCGCTTACAACAGTTTTATGACCTGTTGGGCCCAATAAAAGTTGTTGGGTAATAAAGGTGGGATTATTAAAAAATATGTCGTAGGTGGGCTTAATAAAAGAAAATCGGTCAAAGGTTGGATTAATATTACCAAATTTTCCATTTATTTATTGTTCTCTTTCGGAGATTATCAATATCACTGGGGAGTACATGAATTGTGCAGTTATTTTCTTCTTATTTATTTTCTTATGTGCTGATACATGATTTCCCCAAGCAAGAGATTTATATACGTACATGGATTATAAAACGCTTGAAAGTATTTAAATTTTCTTAGTGAACTTCTAGTCACTACTTACAATAACATAAGCACTTGTACGTATTTAAACTTATTGGTGAACTTCAGGTCACCTATTTTCATGGTGAAATTCAGGAATTTTATTATCATGGTGAACTTAAGGTCACCTATCATCATCGTGGTAAATTCCAGATTTCATATAAGATTATTTGTTTCCTTTAAATACAATATATGAGGGAGTTTCAGCATATTAAATGGTATTTGACAAGAATTATCAAGACGGATGATCTTAAACCTAGACGACCTGAATTATCACATCATATAATATGATACGAAATATTTCCTTCTCTAACTTTTTGTTAGATTCTCAAAGTGATCATTGCAATCATAGTAATATAAAACTTGGCCATATTGTGATGTAATATAACGACACAAATTGGTATCTCACCAATAACGGCAAGACAATCTATACAAAACGTATGGATGATAACTTGTACTCTTTAGGAGTATCCATTAAAATTTTGGTACATATAACAAAAGTATCCATCTTCAGATTGTAATCTTGTACTCATGCTCATAAAGCGAGTCAATACGATATGAACAAATATTTGTACAAAATTCAATATCATGGAATTATAATCTTGATCACGTACAATTAATTTTATTATGTTGAGAGCTATCTTTCCCTAATCCTTGCATGTATTATGTATAAATTTGGTTCGGAGAGTGCGCTACAATTTCTATTAGACATTTGTTTTCATATCTTCATATACATATTTATCTACAATTTATTCTCCTTTGATGAGTGCTAATAAAGATCAACAAGATATTTTGGTATAATGCGCCCAATATTTATTTATCTTTTCTCCGCAACCAACCAAAAATAAACCAGAAATATAAAATTTGAGTTTTCTCATTATTAAGTTTCACATGATTTTTATCATTTGTAAAATTTGAGTTTTCTCATTATAAGGCAACTAATAGAGAATTATCGGGATAAGAAGAAGGATTTACATATGATTTTCATTGATTTGGAGAAGGCGTATGATAAGATACCAAGGGAAATTCTTTGGTGGGCATTAAGTAGGAATGGAATTCCGAAGAAGTATATTGATATCATCAAGGACATGAATGAAGGAGTTAGCACGAGTGTGAGAACTAGTGTTGGTAAGACCGAAGAATTCCCCATTACGATTAGAGTGCATCAAGGTTCCGCACTTATCCCGTTTCTTTTTGCTATAGTCATGGACGAATTGACGAGGTCAATCCAAGATGGTATACCCTGGTGCATGATGTTTGCAGATGATATTCTGTTGATTGATGAGACAAAAGAAGGAGTGGAAAGTAAGTTGGAGTTATGGAGACAAACTTTGGAATCTCGGGGTTTTAGGCTGAGTAGAAACAAGACGGAATATATGGAGTGTAAGTTTAGTGGAGTCCAAGATAGAGAGACAGGGGGGATTACCTTAGATGGGAAAATTGTCCAAGGCTCAGAAATGTTCCGTTATTTAGGATCTATTATCCAAAAGGATGGAGAATTGGATGGTGATTTGGCTCATAGAGTCAAAGAAAGTTGGTTGAAGTGGAAAGGTTCCACAGGGTTCCTATCTTATTCAGGCATGCCCCAAAGGTTGAAGGGAAAATTTTACCGCACGGCAATTCGACCGGCTTTGTTATACGGTACGGAATGCTGTGCAGCGAAACATTGTCACGTGCACAAGATGAATGTGGCGGAGATTCGCAGGTTACGTTGGATGTGTGGGCATACAAGATGTTAGGTTATGACAAATATAAAACATATATTTCATGCGGAAAAACCATAACGCCATGAATCCAAATTAATTGCCACATAGTCAATTAGCATAATTTAGGATACATACATGTAACGCGTGCCTTCCCTAACTGCTCCCGAACCAAACAAGAACAAGTTTAGGACTCCAAATATCGCCCCTCCGTAGATAGTCCACAGTACGTTCGGATCCGCCTTAGATTCAATTAAGTAGAATATTATCTAAGGTTTTATGTTATTCGAAAGCTTAATTATATTTTAGGCAAATTATTAAGTAATTCCTTAAACTTAAACTATATGAATACTTATTGATTGTGATGTATAAATTGTGATTATGAATCACCTATTTATAGGGAGGAAATATCGGACTTAGATTTTCACTAGGATTCAATTTACTAATTCAATTACAATTCTAGTTAAATTAATCTATTAGAATTTAAATGTTTAATCAAAAATATAATTCTTGTGGATTTAAGAAAATAATTAATCGAAAAATCATAAACGATTAAGGATTCGTAGCATTGCACAAACCACACACACGCAACCCATAAGGCCACGGTGCGCGGCTCGGCCCAAGCAGGCTGGGAGCACGCGACCCATCATGGGCGCTGCTGTTGGCCTTGCTCGCTTGCTCGGCTGGGCCTGCCTTGCTTGCTGCTTGGCTGGGCCTGCCTTGCTCAGCTGGGCCTGCTGCCCTTGCTGCTCGTTGCGCGGGCTTCGCTAGGCGCGGGCCTGGCGTCGTGCTGGGCCTTGCGTCTAGCAAGCTCGTCCGACGATTATTTTGTACGTCGCGCTTCTGACTCGTTTTCTGATTCCAGAATTCATTTCCGATTCGAACAAATATTTAATATTTCGGATTCTGGAATTTGTTTCGGATTCCGATAATATTTTTGATTCCGGTAATATTTCCGTTTCGGGAATATTTCCGATTCCGGTAATATTTATATTTCCAATAATATTTTCCGATACGTAGCATGTTTCCGTTTCCGGCAACATCTACGACTTGGATAATATTTATATTTTCGTTATGATCCATATTTCCGTTTCCGGCAATATCATTGTTTCCGGAGTATTCACATTTTTCCTTTTGACGATTTCAGCTCCCACTGGAACCGAGATCCGTCGATTCCGAATATTCATAAATAGAGTATTTAATTCACTTAAATACTTGATCCGTTCACGTACTATTTGTGTGACCCTACGGGTTCAGTCCAGAGTAAGCTGTGGATTAATATTATTAATTTCACTCGAACTGAAGCGACCTCTAGCTAGGCATTCAGCTCACTTGATCTCACTGAATTATTAACTTGCATAATTAATTAATACTGAACATCATTTATTAGACTTAGCATTGAATGCATATACTTGGACCAAGGGCATTATTTTTGGGCACTGAGGCTTGCTTAGAGTCATTCCATGAGACATGGGTAGGTAGCCTGGCTTGGAGTCTGCCATATTGAACCTTTCAAGCACCTTATTGATATAAGTGCTTTGACTAAGTCCAATCATCTTTTTAGATCTATCTCTGTAAATCTTGATGCCCATTATGTACTGTGCTTCTCCTAGGTCCTTCATGGAAAAACATTTCCCAAGCCAAATCTTGACAGAGTTCAACATAGGAAAGTCATTTCCGATAAGTAATATGTCGTCGACATATAATACTAGAAAAGAAATTTTGCTCCCACTGACCTTCTTGTATACACAAGATTCGTATGCGTTCTTGACGAAGCGAAAGTCACTGACTGCTTCATCCAAACGTATATTCTAGTGTAGACACCTACTTTTGTCCCCATTCCCGCAAGGGAAAGGTTCGATGATGAAAGCATAAAAACTCCACTTGACAACGCATCTCCTATAAAATAAACGAATCTCGATTCCCCATTTCATTTCACCCGAAACCTGCTATTTATGGAAACCTGCTAAAAATAGTAATTGCCGTAAAAGGTAGCTTCTAAAAGTGGCAAAACATAAAGGATAGAAACCTGTCAGAATTAGGTGTTGCACTCCAACATAAATCCTAAATGAGATAGAAAACTGCGAGAATCCTATTCCTAATAGGATTCGGAAATAAGAGTTACGTATTAATTAAAATCCTAACGAACCTAGAGTTCGTAACGGGCCCAGACGCATTCCGTCATGAAATTGATACGCGCTAAAAGACTCGAATTAATCTCAAACTCTCCGGATTCTAGGAATCCGAATCTGACAAAGAAACGGCCCAAACAGCAATTTCAACGCCCAGCCCTGGGCGCTGAAATTGCCAGGATCCTATTTTCAACGCCCAGAGCTGGGCGCCGAAATCTTTGACGCCCAGAGCTGGGCGCTGAAAGTACCTGGGTACGTCTCTTTTCCTAATTCTTTGCGGATTAAAACTCTGCAAATTCTATCTTTCCACGAACTCTTCCCTATAAATAGGCCCCTAGTTTCGACGTGAAAGAAGACAACAACACATAATATATTCTGAGTATTGACTCTAAACCCCTTAGCCTAAGCCTCTCGCTGCGAAACTGTTCACGCGTTCTGTCGCAATCGATCCATAAATCGAACAGAATGTATCCTGTCCCATAATTGAGATTCGTTAAATAAAAAGGAGAAATAGCAAAGTCAAAGTGGTTAGTTTTCTGAGAACCGTGACGCACCGCTCAAGGGTGCGTCGTGGTGTGTCCCTTTTCGATGATTTAACTGCTTTCCTCGCCCTTTTTATGAACTGTTAAACTAACCTAATATGATTGTTCTATCACGCCTAACAAATATAGTATTTTTTGGAAATCGGATTATCATGCTAGGTCCCTTAATGTTATTTAAATCAGATAATCACGATCGAATTAGTATTATATGTTGCATATTGCTAAAATCAATTCAGATTAGTTTAATAGTTAACGCATGTCCCTTCAATTATTTATGCTGAGCCAGTAAGGATATCCTGCCTCTGGAGTTATCGACGAGGGAATTACTCCTCTCGGTAGTTACAGTCCCCCGAACCCTCAATCTCTACCTTGCGGGTGTATATTGAGAGATCCCCACACCAGGGATCACAAGGGAACCTACGGCCGTCGTGGTCAAACATAATTGCACTCCCTTTATGTCACGATAACCGGGTTTTGTCAGTTTTTCTCATTGTCGTTAAAAACTGAATGGCGACTCCTATATTACTAGTCAATTGGGTGTATACTCACAGGAAATCCAATTACACTTGATTGAATAAAAAGAATCGTCACACCCACGAGGGACAAGGTCACGCATTAGCCTCGCGCTTTTTCGACCCCCTCATAGTGGCGACTCCATTGGGGATAGTGAAGGAAATACTCGTGCTTGTAGGTAATCAAAATAGCCGAAGGGTGAAACGATCCTACCCCGCGTTTATTTCCCCATCAAGTTGGGACAACCTGAAAATAAGCATATTAATGTGAACGGACAGAACATCATAACGAATCTCGGCTCCCTCGGAAGTTGGGACTAAGGATACATTTTTTGGCCAATAGGGGGGTGCATACGCCGCGCATGTTTCCCACTCGGTACTTGTGCAGGTAGTACACCTATACCGAACCCAATCGCTCGCCCATTAGGTGCCTCTCGCCTGCATGCCCCCTTGGCTTGCACTTGCGGGTTGGCCTCTTGAGCGAAATTCGTCTGTTGAAAACACTACCTCGATCGGGGCATGTGTTGGATCTACGATAGAAGCGGTACCAAGCCAGGCGCAAATAAACTACCCATAGAAGCCTATGATAAACTACGTGACATATTTAATTTTCGAATCCATGTTTGTAATGTAGTTATGTGTAGCGAACTATGTGACTATGTTATGATTGTGTGTACGAATAATGCTAGACAAATAAAAACCAACGACCTTAAAAATTGCCCAAACATTCATAGACTAATTTGCCAAAGAGTTATACCAAAATACGTGTTCCGCAAGCCCAAACGATCGCCACAAAAACAAGCGACGCTCGGGATGGCCTGTAAAGAATCCCACAAACGCTGCACAACGCGTAAAGGACGTTATTAGGCAAGCACGCAAAATTAAGTCGCATAAAACAAAAGAATATACGCGACCAGAAAACGAGTACCAGTCAGGGACGCATTTTCAGCGCCCCTGGCTGGGCGCCAATATTTCTCACGCCCACTGCTGGGCGCTGAAGTTGCTGCCTGGCCTTTTGGTCAGGCACAGCAGCCTCGGTGCCCACGCATGAAGAGAATACGTAGCAAAAAAAAAACTTTTCGTAAAAACAATTTCTACGAGGGCGTATGAAAAATCACTCGATTCTAAAAGCGACTTGAAAAAAATAAATAACTCTTTGTGTCGTTGTTAGGCCTCCTACGACGACGATGTTCGGCACCAAAGCCGAGCCTGCTAATTAAACCTTGAATGTCACATGGGCGAAGTATTCAAAAAATAAATGTTCGAATAAAGCCTTCAAAAAATAAATGTTCAAATAAATCCGAGTCTAGACTAGGCTATGCCAAAATACAATCCAAATCCTAAGTCTTAGTTGTCTTATCCATAGAATCGGTCCTAATGCTTGGTGTCGTTCTGCAAGTTAAAAGGTTAAATCATATTTGAGTCTCCCTTCCTAACATTTAAATCAATGAGCACCCATATGTAATTGTCATCCCTTGCTAGGAATCCACGGCCTCAATACTCTCTCTCACCAATAAAAAGAATATATTATAGTATTTGCAAAATGGAAAGGGTCACATTCTGGAAATCGTTCCCCCATAGTCGCACAACCCCCAAAGTGAACCTAAGGTGTCAATACCATTGGCGAAGAAAAAATTAATGGCCTCAAGGCTTATAATCACATTGGGTCACGGCATACCATAAGGCTACCAATGGGGTAAAGCAATACACACTAAGAGAGAAGCCGCACTAATGATTCTAGTCTTGCAAAAATAAAAATTCGATCTCCCCAATTAACTACCTTGCCAACATTAAGCAAAATGGCGCATGACAAATGAACACCCAAGGGTTAAAATCTAAAGTGTCAACCAACGAAAGTTATGGTCCAATTAGCCTAAAGTCTGAGAGTTGCTTGGTCAAGTATTATAGTCTTACGCCACGTCATTATTTTGAGTCTAGGCCACCTCCTTGTATTCATACACGGGTTATAATCAGAAAGATTAATGAAAGTTTGAGTCTAAATCACAACTTCCAATTAAATCTCAGAAATTGGAATCTGAAAAGAAACAAAAAAGTGCTTTCGATGTAATTCTTTCGTTAAAATTCAATAAGGTAAAAACAACAATTTGAATCTACGCTATTTGCATATTTTAAGAAACGACTAAATACGCTTGCAAAGTAAGACAATTTAAAGGTCCACCCTAGGCCTACTAAAATTAAAGGTCCACTATAGGCCTACCAAACAAGGCTCACTCAGTCTCGCCTCGTGACTCAAAGACCACAACCATCTACCTTTTAGCCCAAATTAAAAATTGAAGAATTTATGTTGGGGAGGAATCCCAAGAAAAAAGAAAAAAAAATAGAAAGAGAAAAGGGAGAGCGAAAAGAGCAAGCCAGGGAATACTTATCCCGTAGTGCAACATTTACCTAAGTAAACGAAAGAAAAGAATTGAGTCAACCAATCCAAATCATAAAATTCTACAATGTCTACCCTTTCCAATCCTTATGCTCTTAGACGCCTTCGCTCTGGGGTCCCTGTTCAGCTCACTTAACCCATACATGCTCTCATTGCCATAACCCAAGAAACCAGTACCTCAACTCTTGTTTTGAACTTGTTATCAACCGCAAACCACGCACGGCCATTGACACGTGCGTCATGCCAATCATTTCCAAAGTCCAAACCTGCTCTTACACCACCATTAGCATAATGACTATATAACTTGTTTGGATACGTCCTGTTGATATACCCTTGAGCCGTCCCCATGCTACTCATTGGCCTTGGTTGATGTAATCCTCATGCTCGACTAATACCTATACAACTTATCCTATCTCATTCAACCCATCTTTCAAGCCGTCTTGAGTCACAAATAAAAAAGAGACAAATGAAGAGTACATTCTACGCTCAATGTAAAAATAAAAAATGTGAATAATAAAAAAGAAACTTTGCAAAGCGCCTCTAAAGTTAGTCTAAAAAGAAAAGAAGCATTTAGCGCACCAAAAAGATCCGCCCAGAAATAATTTTCAGCGCCCACAGCTGGGCGCCGAAATCTTTAACGCCCCAGCCTAAGCGTTGATTCTCTCTGCTCGCCAAATATTGTCCAGAAGTGCTCGTCATTTTATCCGCACATACACGGAAAAATAACGAACACTTGGGGGGGTACAACACGTATTTAGACATACGTACCAAAAAAAAAAAACACATGCATGTACCAGACATACGTACCACCAAAAAAACACATGTACCTCAAAAAATATATAAAACAAATGGCTTACGGCAAGGCAGCAGATTAAAATAATAATAAACTTCACTTATTCTACCATTTCAAATAATATGTTTCCACCTCGGAACGTACTTGTTTAAAATCGGCATTCTAAGAAACCATTTTCTAGGCTAAGAACTACGCAAGACCTGATTCCAAATTAAATCTATTTAAGGCGGATACGTAGGCAATCCATGATTCGGTCCAACCAATTTGCAAAAATATTAAAGCCTATAGAATAACAAGAATAAAAATAGAAGTCCCTTATTGAAATTTAATTACTTGCAACCCAAGTCGAAAGAAAGACTTAAGTCAAAAGAAGAATCCAAGTCATCAAGATGCCAAAATTAATGAGCACACATCGAAAAATAATAAAGGCACGTACCCTTGCCAGAAGGAGCACTCACACTCCTAGGCACTTAGCCAAGACTCAAAAGATCGTTTTGCCTCAATTAAATGGGGGCTAGCACAAGCGTCCATGACCTCTAAAGTACTCGACTTGACCCTCCCTAAAGCGAACTAACTCACTTAAAGACTTTCTTTCACAACTAGACATAGTCGTTCGCTTAAAGACCTTCTTTCACCACTAGACACAGTCATAATCGCCAACAAGTAATAAAGGCAGTAAGCTTGCAATAAAGAGGATTGTTCTACGGCGTCGCCCCATCGTTCCTTCGAACTCAGGGCACCCGTTCATGGTAATTCAAATGCTTGCTAATCCCCTTTGAAAAAACAAAAAAAATCAGACATTGTCAATAGGACTTGGCACTTAACTAAGGCTCACCCTACTCAGACATATGACACAGGCATCTAAAAAAAGTATCATTAAAGGGAAGACATAATAGCAACTGGGGGCTAAAAAAATTGAAATGAAAGAGCTAGGGAAAGAACTAAGTATACCTTGACCTTTTGTACAGACATACACCAAGTAAATCTAAGTCAATTTGGAAACGGTTTATATTCCCGCAATTCTGGAAAAGATGGCCCTAAAAACCTAAAGCACATGCCAAACGGGCACAAGTATATCTTGACGCCTGCACCCTGGCTTCCAACAAATCCTTAGACAGCATTCCAAAAATCGTAACAGTATTTTAATTCACTCATGTAATCATGTACGAACCCTTCTATAAGTCAATCTACTTAGGACACATCGGAATGTACACAGTAGGATTCGGATTTTAAATAATTTCCAAATAATTTTCAAAGACTTCTTCGAACATAATAAAGAGTCGTTGGTTTAATCTAAGTATGCGTTTTGCAAGTGAGTCAAAGATATTTCTAAATATAATTATGGGTAAAGAAAGGCACCTAGCTTTTGAGCAAGGCACACTTCAACATGTGACTACCTTGACCATGGCAATGTCGCACAATACGACATTTACAAGAGAAGTAGCAGATCACTACTCGAACGTACCTAGCACTAAACGAGTCTGGTTCAAACTATTCATGATTCGTGTCACCATGAATGCGTAAAAAGCGTATGCAAAGCATTATAGCACCAAGCCAATCCCGTAGCTACAATTGGGGGCTTGAGAAAAACACTTTAAAAATGCTCGAAATGACGATTTTATCGCGAATTCTCGACGCTAATGCTATACATACATCATAGGGGCACAATCCTAAGCTTTAAATTGTGAAAAACAAACCTTAGAATGGCTACAACCCCTCCCAAATTCTAAGCACTACTTAGAATATATAAAGTCACCCCACTAACAAGGGTAACTGAAAATCGCGAGTCACCAAAACTCCGATCAAACTACTGCCCCTAACGCTCGCCCTATAAGCGCCCGTTACACGGTCTACCTCGTTCCAAAGCAAAAGCGAAAGAAAAAAAATCATCAATAAAGAAAAAACTGTCGAAATTCTACCCAGAAATCAATTTCAACGCCCAGAGCTGGGCGCCGATATCTTTAACGCCCCAGCCTGGGCGCTGAATCTTTCTGCTAGCCAAGTTTTACCCAGATATAAAAATAAGAAAGAAACACCTATGAATCCTCGCGTCGAACGAAGTAATAAGCCGTGCAAACCCACGCAAAAGGTCCTACACTTATTCGAGCACCTGAACAAGGCATGATGAAATACTCCAATGCAAATGATATCCCAACACTTGGAGGAATGTTCTAAGACACGCCGTTAGGCCACACAAGCCTGCGTTGCACCATAATCCAGCAGTACAAGTCTAAAAAAGGGTAAGGCACATTGCACTAATGCAAGCACGACCAAGAGTAAGAGGCAAAGACTACTTATCGCCCAAATGCAAGCCACACGACTTCTACATTAAGGATTAAAGGTAGCAAAACATTAACTACCACGGAAGGGATAGCTCGCACCTACACGAGCGAAACCCCAATGCATCTTTCTCGAAAGAACCTACAAAAATCGTACGCCAAAAGGAAGCATCCCAACATGCATACTTCGGGGCTCCAAGCTACGAAACAACCATAGCAAAATAATAAAAAATAATAATAAAAAAAATCTCGAAGCAAATGTTTGAACAATCGAAAGGGCACGACGTTTGAGCCCACTTCATGAATGAGCCTGAACTCTATCAAGCTTCTAAGCAAACTATTAAAAATCATTCATTGCTCAAAAAAAAAATGATTCAAGCAAACTGATTAATGGACCGCACACAACGGCCATTCTATGAACGCTCGTTCGCACATACATATCATCATCCACGAACACGTTCAAAAAATATGAGAGCGATCAAATTCTTACACCTCAAGGTATGTTCCTCGGGCCATATAGACTCGCCCGACTATTGCAATAACTGTACACCTTAAGAGCAACAGTTCCTTAAAATAATCGCCCGAAAGCGACAAGCACCGTAGTCCACCAATCGGCTACGGCTTCTCAAGAAAATCATCACGTTCTAAAAACAAAGAAAAAAACAAAAGAAAAGAGAATACATAGAACTTCCAAGTGAAATAAACGAATGAACAAGAGGCCAACTGTGTCATCAAAAGACCAGCCCAAACAACACCCCACCTGGGCGTGAATTATTTCAACGCCCAGGCCTGGGCGCCGAAAATGAATCCAGGCTCAAAAGGACCTAACTTCTAGTGGGCCCTACCATACTCATTCGACTTAAAAATTGTCGAAAGTCGCACCTCACGACTTTGTGAAAGTAGCACACCACTACAAAATCGCTCGCACTTACGAGCACGATCCCAAACACGATCAAAGACATTACAGAATGCGTATCCCCAAGGAACCTCTTTGACAAGAAATGACCGTCAAGCATGAATGCTTGGGGGCTCGAAAGAAAATATACATTCCCAGACTGCGCCACGCACCATATCATGTTTGGATATCTCAAAAATACACAATGTGGACCCACTTATAGGACACATCTAATCAGGAAATATTACGACCCACCAACAGGTTGTAATCACCAAAAGCTCTTCTACATAGGCAAAATAAGAAATTCAAAAATGGGCTCGCCCACCCTCAGCGGGGGGGGGGGGGGGGTCTGCGTCACTAAGCCGCGCAGGTCCTCGGTTTTCGACAAAAAATAAAGTCTTCAAATTTAAAATAGGCTCGCCATCTTCAGCCGGCGGGGTCTACGGCGCAAACCACGTAGGTTCTTATTTTCAAAAAAAAAACCAAATAAAATTTCAAAACAGATTCGTCCACTTCTATCGGACGGGGTGTCCACCCTCAGCGGACAAGGTTCGCCACCTTCAGCGGGCGGGGTCTACGTCACAAACCGCGTAGGTCCTTATTTTCAAAAAACATCAAACAGATTCGTCCACTTATATCAGACGGGGTGTCCACCCTCAACGGACAAGGTTCGCCACCTTCAGCGGGCGGGGTCTACGTCACAAACCGCGTAGGTCCTTATTTTCAAAAACATCAAACAGATTCTTCCACTTCTATCGGACGGGGGGTCCACCCTCAGAGGACAGGCTCGCCCACCTTCAGCGGGCGGGGTCTGCGTCACTAACAGCGCAGGTCCTTAGTCGCTGCAGCGATAACTTTTATTGGTTTTCCCTTTTTCCAAAAATTAAAGGATTGGTTTGTTGGATTTTCCTTTGTTTTACATCCTATAAAAAACAAGGGGGTTTTCTCGTTTAGCTAGCCCTGAAAATGAGAATCTTTAAAAACGTTTTACCTCGTGATTGGGCTTGGGCAGGCCCAATTACACTTTACAGCTTTAATTTCGAAAACATCTGTAGTTACTCCCAATGAGAAAGTGAGGGAGTTTCTACGCGTCTTTAGATCCTTCCAATGACAAAGTGAGGAAGTTTCTATACTATTAGTTGACAAATCCCAATGACACGTGAGGGATATGTCGACACTTCAAGTGATGACCCTTAAGTCAAATGTTATCACTCGGGGGCTCGTGAGACCCTCGCAAAACAGGTCACATAAACCATGGCTTGTGTGACGCACTCCGTCTAATACTTTGACCATCGTCTTACTCCAAGACTCAGTCAAAGTGGGGGCTAACTGTAGACACCTACTTTTGTCCCCATTCCCGCAAGGGAAAGGTTCGATGATGAAAGCATAAAAACTCCACTTGACAACGCATCTCCTATAAAATAAAGGAATCTCGATTCCCCATTTCATTTCACCCGAAACCTGCTATTTATGGAAACCTGCTAAAAATAGTAATTGCCGTAAAAGGTAGCTTCTAAAAGTAGCAAAACATAAAGGATAGAAACCTGTCAGAATTAGGTGTTGCACTCCAACATAAATCCTAAATGAGATAGAAAACTGCGAGAATCCTATTCCTAATAGGATTCGGAAATAAGAGTTACGTATTAATTAAAATCCTAACGAACCTAGATTTCGTAACGGGCCCAGACGCATTCCGTCATGAAATTGATACGCGCTAAAAGACTCGAATTAATCTCTAACTCTCCGGATTCTAGGAATCCGAATTTGACAAAGAAACGGCCCAAACAGCAATTTCAACGCCCAGCCCTGGGCGCTGAAATTGCCAGGATCCTATTTTCAACGCCCAGAGCTGGGCGCCGAAATCTTTGACGCCCAGAGCTGGGCGCTGAAAGTACCTGGGTACGTCTCTTTTCCTAATTCTTTGCGGATTAGAACTCTGCAAATTCTATCTTTCCACGAACTCTTCCCTATAAATAGGCCCCTAGTTTCGACGTGAAAGAAGACAACAACACATAATATATTCTGAGTATTGACTCTAAAGCCCTTAGCCTAAGCCTCTCGCTGTGAAACTGTTCACGCGTTCTGTCGCAATCGATCCATAAATCGAACAGAACGAATCCTGTCCCATAATCGAGATTCGTTAAATAAAAAGGAGAAATAGCAAAGTCAAAGTGGTTAGTTTTCTGAGAACCGTGACGCACCTCTCAAGGGTGCGTCGTGATGTGTCCCTTTTCGATGATTTAACTGCTTTCCTCGCCCTTTTTATGAACTGTTAAACTAACCTAATATGATTGTTCTATCACGCCTAACAAATATAGTATTTTTGGGAAATCGGATTATCATGCTAGGTCCCTTAATGTTATTTAAATCAGATAATCACGATCGAATTAGTATTATATGTTGCATATTGCTAAAATCAATTCAGATTAGTTTAATAGTTAACGCATGTCCCTTCAATTATTTATGCTGAGCTAGTAAGGATATCCTGCCTCTGGAGTTATCGACGAGCGACTTACTCCTCGCGGTAGTTACAGTCCCCTGAACCCTCAATCTCTACCTTGCGGGTGTATATTGAGAGATCCCCACACCAGGGATCACAAGGGAACCTACGGCCGTCGTGGTCAAACATAATTGCACTCCCTTTATGTCACGATAACCGGGTTTTGTCATTTTTTCTCATTGTCGTTAAAAACTGAATGGCGACTCCTATATTACTAGTCAATTGGGTGTACACTCACAGGAAATCCAATTACACTTGATTGAATAAAAAGAATCGTCACACCCACGAGGGACAAGGTCACGCATTAGCCTCGCGCTTTTTCGACCCCCTCACATCTAGCTCCTTGATGCTTGCTTCAATCCGTAAATAGATTTCTTAAGCTTGAATATCTTTTTAGCATTCCTTGGAACCTCAAAACCCCCAGGCTGTGTCATAAACACAGTTTCTGTTAAAACGCCGTTTAAGAAAGCGGTTTTGACATCCATCTGCCATATTTCGTAATCGTAATATGCAGCGTTCGTCAAAATACCTAAGTAGCTTTCCGGTTGAGACCTATATCTCTGCGATCACTAGTGGAAAAAGGGTCATTTGCATCGCACTTTTAAGCACATTTGCGTCGCACATCGTGCGTGGCAAAAGCTCTCGACGCAAATGAACCTTATTTGCGTCGCACAATTAGCTAATGTGCGACGCAAATAACTTTTCAGGCATGGTGCTGAAAAGTCATTTGCAACGCACATTAGCTAAATGTGCGACGCAAATGACTTTTCAATATGTTAAAAAAAATGTCATTTGCAACACACATTAGCTAAATGTGCGACGCAAATGACTTTTCAATATGTTAAAAAAAATGTCATTTGCAACGCACATTAGCTAAATGTGCGACGCAAATGACTTTTCAATATGTTAAAAAAAATGTCATTTGCGTCGCAGATTAGCTAAAGTGCGACGCAAATGACTTTTGGATATTCTAAAAACAATGAGCTGCTGATTTTATTTAATCCATAGATTAAATAAAATAAGCAGCTTTCAGTACTAGTATATTCAGAGCATAAAAATAAAAGTAAACTAGGTGAAAATTTTGACAATATTTCCTTTGTAATTTGACCCTCCCCAATACCGGGAATGTTATAATACATTAATATATACCTGTCAAAACAGTTTACAACCCAATAAAAGGCAAATTCACCATAGATCAACCAACATGTTGATAACCTAACTACACTTTAAACATAAAAGTTTAAGTAAATATTACAATAAACTAGCTAAATATCGACATTGCTCATAATGTAATCAGCCCAAAGAAAACAAACAAAAATAGCAGAACAATCACATTCTTAGCAACAAAGGCAATACATATTCACCCTTATTAAGAAAAGAAAAACATTAGAGTTGCATAACCCCAAACCTACTCTCAACAGGAGGTATAATAGTCTGCTAGTCTTGCTACCATTTGCAGTGTTCACCTAAGCAGTGTTTCGAGGCAAACGTATACAACGGAATACATGCCGTTCATTGCTTTCTTCTCAACGGTGTTATCTGGTTGTCCTGATCCAAGGAAACATGCAGAGATGCCATGTTTTGATAGCTTTAAGCACTGGTCATGCATCAAGCTTATCAATGGAGAAATCACGACCACGACCTTCCCTGTCAAAAGCGCAGGTAGCTGAAAGCACAGAGATTTCCCTGTAGAAACATTAAAGCCTCAAAAACATTGACACAGTATATACATTGTACAAAGGATTCAAGAAGAAATGCACAGAAAAGGGAGAATAAGAATCAGAAAATAAATACCAGACCCTATTGCTGCAAGAACAAGACAGTCTTGCTGAGAAAACCAAGCTAGTTAATCATGGTAGACACTGGTCATGCATCAAGCTTATCGATGTACAAATGTGTGTCTATTAAGTTCTTGCTTCTACTGCAGGGTTGCCTAGCAATCATGGTAGACAAAGAAAAAAATCCAAAGGTAAATCTTACTGAATTTTTTCAACTGGATGGACTATATGTTTCATGATACTGTCTTAGCTAGTTAATGAATCTCTTTTAAGAGTTCGACATAATCAAAATCCTAAAATCAAAATCAAAATCTAAGGTTCAAACAATCAAAATTTAGATTCATCTGAAATCAAAATCCTAAAATCAAAATCAAAATCCTAAACAGATTCGACATAATCAATAACAAACTACAACATCTGAAATCAAAATCCTAAAAAGGTCACATTACATCAAATTCAATTCAACACTTAATTTATCATCAAATTCAAATCAATCACTTAATTTATCATCAAATTCAAAGCGAAACTCATAAAAAATTGAAAAAAAAATACTTGAATTCACAAACTAACCAACATAACTAAACCCTAAATTCAAATGAAAAAAACCAGAGAAAATTAATTGAACATGGAAATCAAGATACTCAAATTAACAATCCAAACAATTGGGCAAAAAGATACTCAAATTCACACATTAACCAAAATAATTAAACCCTAGATTCATAAGATTTTTTTTAAAATGTGCAAAACTAATTGAATTTGGAAATCAAGCAATATGACCCAGCGTGTTTCTTACCCTTCAAAAACCAAGCAATATGACCCGCCGGAAAATGCAAACCAATCGTATTGACATTTTCGCGGCGCCGACACCTAGGGTTTGCCTCTTCGCGGTAGTTTAGCATGTTTCTTAGAGGCAGTTCGGCGTATTCGACGTTTCTTAGCCTTTTTCGCGGAAGTTCGGCATGTTTCTTAGCCTTCTTCGCGGCGCCGACACCTAGGGTTTGCCTCTTCTTGACATCGCAGATCTTGAATTTTCAGAGAAACCCAATTGACTATATTTGTGACAACTTTGGTGAGAGGAGATGTCGAAAAATAAGGTTGATATTGTGTTGTTGGAGGAGAGATGAAGAGGTGTTGGAGTACCAACAATGGAGATTCTAAAAGAATAGATGAGAGAGAAAGATAGAAGAGGCGGAAAGTTTGCGGTGTTGGTGTGGTGTGCTGGGTCAAAGCGAGAAAGTACATTCCTAGGTGGACACGCATTGCATCGCAGATTTACAAATCTGCGTGGCAAATGACTCTAGGATGCTCCTAGAGTCATTTGCCACGCAGATTTGTAAATCTGCGATGCACTTGATTGAGTCATTTGCCTCGCAGCTTTGTAAATCTGCGATGCAAATGACTCTGGGGGCATCCTAGAGTCATTTGCCTCGCAGTTTAACAAAGTTGCGACGCAAATGAGTAAATTTTATGCTAAAATTTGTTTTTTGCATCACATGTTCAGAATGGCGTGGCAAATGCGGGGATGCAAATAAGCCTTTTTCCACTAGTGGATCTACGCGGGGTTACATTTCTAGATGGTTCTTGATTCTCACCAGATACTTCTAAAGTGTTAGGTTATGATACATATGACAAAACATAAATCATGCGGAAAACCTTAATGCCAGGAAACATATTATTTATACATAATCATTTAGTATAATTCAAATGCATACACTTTGTAGCGTGCCCTCCCTAGCTGCGCCCGAACCGAACAAGAACAAGTCTTTAGGACTCCAAGTGTCGTCCCTCTGTAGATAGTCCACAGCACGTCCGGATCCACCTTAAGATTGACCAACTAGAATCGCCCTTAAGGTACTATAAATTTCGGCTAATAGGGCAAGTGTTTGTGGTTGATTTTTGCTTGAAAATCTTACCTTTGAATACTTCAAATCTCGATGTAAATATGTGACCCTAGGCACCTTTTTATAGAGTTATGGAAAAGGACTTGGAATCCTATTAGGATACTAATTTATTTAATTAGAATCTTATTAAAACTCTATTAAACAAATTCTATCTTTAATAGGATTAGGATTTAATCATAGAACAAATTCCATTAGCTTTAGGATTTGTATTGAAACATAAACGTTGCACGAGTACGAGCATCGCACAAACCCGCGCAGGCCTTGTGGCCCACACGAGCTGGCGCTGCTCGCAGCCCACGAGCATCAGCTCGCGCGCGCGCGCCAAGGCCATTGTTGGGCCTTGCCTTGCGCTAATTATTTTCCGATTTCCATAATATTTCCGATTCTGACAATATTTCCATTTCCGGCAATATTTCCGATTCTGGCAATATTTCCATTTCCAATAATATTTTCCGACACGTACCATGTTTCCGTTTCCAGCAACATCTACGACTTGGATAATATTTATATTTCCGATACGATCCATATTTCTGTTTCCGGCAATATCATCGTTTCCGGAGTATTCATTTCTTGCCTTTGACGATCTCAGCTCCCACTGAAACCAAGATCCGTCGATTCCGAATATCCATAGATGGAGTATTTAATGCCATTAAATACTTGATCCGTTTACTCACTATTTGTGTGACCCTACGGGTTCAGTCAAGAGTAAGCTGTGGATTAATATCATTAATTCCACTTGAACTGAAGCGGCCTCTAGCTAGGCATTCAGCTCACTTGATCTCACTTAATTATTAACTTGTTAATTAATACTGAACCGTATTTATTAGACTTAACATTAAATGCATATTTGGACCAAGGGTATTATTTCCTTCAGTCTCCCACTTGTCCTTAGGGACAAGTGTGCATTTCCTAATTCCTTTGTCGCTCGATGCTTGCTCTTGAACACAAGGTAAGAGTTGTTATCCTTATTACGTCCAGAGGTGTTTCTCGGTGTCAACGTTCAACTGATCAAATAAACAGATAATCATAACCTATGATTCATCTGAGCACGGCCATGCATTTTACAGTTTCTAGCTCTCCGAGTGGCCTTGTACAACATTTAAGCATCTCATCCCGATTTATGGGAGCACAATCCCAATCTTGCGATCTTGAGATTAGACTTCGTTTGATAGGTGATTATTGGAGCGTTGCCTTTATAGCCTCCTTTTACGGTGCGACGGTTGGTCAACGTCAAAGTAACCAGTTCTCAAACAAGTAATCTCAAATCACTCAGGTATTGAGGATTTAGTGTCTAATAATTTTAATGAAATTTACTTATGACAGATTTTCATCTCTTATAGTAAAGTTTCATAGGTCTGTCCGATACTAGTCTTCCCAAGGTAAGTATCTATGCAAATGATTACGACATTGCCAGGTCCACATAGTTCAAGAAACAGAACTACTAGTCATCTTGCATTCTAGTCGTCTAACGTTTTCTATGCGTCCATCTTTATAGAAAACTCCGACCAGGGACCATTTTCAACTTTTGACATTCAAGTTCACTTTGATAGACATTTCTTACTCACAAGACTGGTCCTGACAGTCTATCTTGAATAAATTGTCAAATTGAAGGGACTCATCATTTAATACTAAACCAAGATTAAATGGAATATGAAAATACATTTCATATATGATAAATGTTCAACCCCAACGTTTTACAACCATGGGCCCCAAACCCATCTTTAAAACAGTTCATGGAATTCAAAGCTATGCTTGATTTCCAGTGCTACAATGTGAGTGTTGCTTCTCACTTGTTGCATAGGTTTAGTTATCATGCTTTGCCAATCTTAATATCCTTTCATCGAATGTTCTTTGAGATAGGATGATAAGATTTTATTAGTTTGTTTATTATGTGAACTAGTCTTTCTTACTTAAATAGTGGTTCTACGCAATTTGCAATGAAGAACTATTAAGTCAACTGACATGTGATCTGCCCAATTTCAATGAAGAACTCTTTAACATAAACAACCCTGTTTTATTGCTTCTTAGGCAATAAGTACTTTTACTTCAACTGTTTAGGTTGCTAGTGATGCTTTGTTTGGATTTAGTTATCCAAGCAGTTCACAGATATGTGGAAGACTTTCCAGCTGTATCTTAGAACATAGAAATTAATATTTAATTTCCCACACAACAACTCATGGTCTCCAATCCATGTTGCCATTTCAAAACACGATGCTCTATAGCTCGTCCTTGCCAATGGTTAACTCTAAAGGAATCTTGCTTGATCCTTTGTCAGTGTTTATGCCTGTAGCATCAATATTTAGCATATCTTTATTTCCTTGAATCAAGAACTACTCTTATGTACCTTTTCAAGTACCATAAGTTTTTCTTGATCTCAATCTAGTTGATCTTTACTTAGATCAATAGAGATTGGTATATGTTCGTCATGCCTAAAGTCATACGATACGTTTTTGGCGATCCTCATATTATATCATACATGATAAATTCTTTTGCAGAATAATTCCCAATTGAATTCTATTCATGTAACTTTAGCTCATTCTAGTTTCAGTAGATACTAAATCCAGTTAAATTCTTTGACATATAATATAGTTTAAGAATCTCACTTAGATCCTTTGATGTTTAACTTAGTAAATGCTTATACATAGTTAAAACATTCATTACTTAGATTTATTCATATGGATCAAATGTCTCCAATGGAGTCTTTCGTGTTTGATTTAGTAAATGCCATTACTTAATCCAAAACAATATTATAACATCTTGGTAAATAGATCTTAATACCCAATATGTACTAAGTTTCGCCTTGGTCCATCATTGATGAATAATTTCAAATCTAAGTCATTAGCATTTGAATGTTATTTCACAATAGAGTGATATGTGTGTGATACACATAGGACCAATTCAGTTTTATGTACTCCCACTAAACTTCTATAAGAGTCATGTACATTTTATGAAACTAAAATACTTATTAGCTTCACTAAAATACATTTCTAATTCACAATTACTTGCTTAAATCTGTACTTAGATTTCATAAGCTAGCTTTTTTTTTCAAGCATTTATTTGGATCCACAAATCCTATGACATGCCATGTACATAGTTTCTTCCAAAATTTGATTGAGGAATACGTTTTTTCATCCAATTGCCATATGTACCAATATGCAATCATTGCTTGAAATATAGACTTGAGCATTATGATTATTCATGAGGTTTCAACACAATCCACGCCGTGAATTTGCTTGTAACCTTTAGCAACTAATCTAGCTTTGTGTGTGAACACAATTCCATGTTTGATGGGTTTTATCCTTTAAAACAAACTTGCAACCAATAGGTGTGAAATTTTAATTTTGTCATCAAAACACTGAGTATATTTTATGGCCTCTAACCATTTAAAACATTTGAGTCTATATATGGCCTCTAACCATTTTAGGGAATCTGGGTTTCGTCATAGCTTTCTTACAGGTCACAAACTCATTGATCTACATGATAATAGTTTGACTGTAAGTTGTAGGTTTCTTCACTATTTAATAGAAGAATTGCATAGTAACCTGAACTCCATGTTTCTACACTATCTAATAGAAGAATCTCATAGTTTCAGTGACTTGAACTCTATGTCTACTTGGGTATAGAACATCAAATAATAGAATATCAATAGCCACTTGAAAGTCCTTTGAATATTCTGTTCTCCTTGAAGCACTTGTAAAGTCTTCTAAGAGATGTCTATTCTTTAAAGCCACTTCTAAAGTCCTTAAAGAATAAGTCTTCGGATTTTCTGAAGAACTTCGAAAAGCCTCCGTAATGTCCGTTTATGTTTGTTGTTCGCCTCGAAGACTTTCGAGGTCTATTTTCTCCCACTTGTTATTTTGGAAACGAATCTCCAAAAGGACATCATTTCGAGCAAACAAACATTATGTTCTCAAAAATTCGTGGTAGAAACAATACCCTTGTGTCTCATTTGAATAAATCACAATGAAACATATATCTATCTTGGGCCTTAGTTTGTTGAATAACAAACACTAAGCTCCGACTGAGTTTAGAAACTCTTTAGATATATAATTATGAAAAGATATTCTGAAATTACTTTTCAACAGCTTTTGCGAATTTGGTTTTACTTTGGTGGTAGTTGAGCATTTTGTTTTAGAAATTATAGGAAAAGTCTTTATGATTCATCATTGATCGAATGAAGTACCAATTGACTTCGATCAATCCAACGTAGATATGCCATATCTTATGGAGCTAGAACGTGAAATTACAACACACAATCATTGATGATCATTCTTGGTATAAGTAATCAACAATATGATCTAACCTAGATCTTTATGATTTCTTGCCAAGTGGATTTTATACTTCTGAATCTTTGAACTAGCCAAACAGATTCAAACTTATATCACTTTGAGTAAATAAACCTATATTCACTCAAATCTGTGTGAAATAATAAAGTCATAAAATCTTTCTTTAGCTTTGAACTCTATTGTCTAGGCGTTCTAACAATAGTTCATATCTTTTGTTACTTTCAACAAGTAAGACTATCTTGTCTTGAATTGATCTAGAAATCAATCAACTTTCAAAAGTCCATCGAAATAGAGCTTATGAATGTTAACTTGTTGATATGGTCTAAGCAACAACGCCAAAGATTAGTGGAACTCAAATCAAGGGGTTGATTTGAACCTAGTAAAGTTTTTATTGTTAAAGAGTTGTTTGTTTTAATCAAGCATATTGACTCAACCCGTAAATGACCATTTCATTCAAATAAACAAACAAACATTGTTTTTGTTCTTCTGAATGCGAGTCTTGAAAACAGAAATTTAGGTATGCTGATTGTGGAAAAATAGACATTAAGTTCCAGCCTTTGAAAGGACTTAAAACAAACTAGATGACCCTACAACTAATGTAGCATTGCCATGCTTCATTTCCCACTTGTAGGCCATTAGTGTAGCGTAGCTTCCATTGTTTGAGTTCTTACCGAAGTAAGAACCTCAAGCGGTATATGATACCAAGGAAGTTTGATTGCTAGGTCACTTCTCTTTATACATAAACTTTTAGGTAGAAACGGAATTGTAAATTCCATTCACTTGTTCCTTGTTTTCCTATTTCTTGTACCCTTTCTTATAGTCTTAAGAATTGAATTCTCTAGTGTTGACTTTTATACTTTGTTAGACATGTCCAATGTCACTCCAACAAGGTTCTTACCATTTTATGTTGAATATTAAGTTTCAACTAGATGATCTTAACAGAAGCTTCTAAAGTTCTCTAAGCATCGATCTATTCGAATGTCTAGGGACTAGACTCATTCGAGAGTTAAATGGACAAAGATATTAGGTTGTTAACCATTGGTAAAGCTGAGTGTTTAAACTCAATGCTTTATGATCTCAAAACTACAGTGTATTTTGAATTCACAAGCACCAATCGGTTTTCCATTCAATTTTGATATCGAAAACAACCATAAAAGTCGCTAAAAAAAACATACATTTTAGGTTGCTCATTTTCTCTCATTTCCGTGAATCGTTCTTGGATTCACTACCAATCGAGGAAATTTACTGTTACCTTTCCAAAAGGGTTTACTGCAGTGCAAGATATTTAATTATAAACAATAATTAAAACATACATTGGAGCATGCAAAGTCTAAACATTTATCATGAGTAATAACTTGAAAATTAAAGCATTCATGCAATTTAAACAAGTTATTAGCATTTTATTCAAATTTATTGTTCTGGCAGGTGTGAATAAAATGATTCCAAGACCCTAAAACCGTTGAAGAATTAAGCACATTATGTATTTTGACTCAATTCTAAAATATTTTAGGTAAGCAAAAGCCTTTTGCTAATAGTCTAGAAACTACTCTTGGTTGATAGGTACGTCTAAGAACTTATTAAGTAAACCTATCAATTTTGCCACGACATAAAAGGACTCCTTACTTATATCGTTAAGTTTCACCAAAACTAACATGTACTCACAATTATTTGTATACCTTACCCCTTTAGGATCAATAAGTAACAACTCGCTGAGCGTAATCTATTACTAGATTGATGTAAAGGTTATCCAAGTAAGTGTTATTTTGGCATGGAACCTTTTAACTCAATTTTTAAGTTTGAAACTTAAGGCTCTTACTATGTTGGTTAGATTTTAAGCGAACTAAAATCCTTAATCATGCAACATAATCAAGCTTCCATCTCATGCATATTTAAGACATATTTAAAAGAAATAAAAAACTTAAAGCATGCATAAGATAAATGTGATCTAGTATGGCCCGACTTCATTTTGAAGCTTCAACTTCAAAGTCCGTCTTGAAAATGGATGGAAACTTCATCTTGAATTTCACCGTGGGAGGCGCCATTTTCTTCAAATAGGATAAGCTATAATTAAACTAATTACAACTATTTGATGGTACGCAGACCATATTTGAATTGAAAAACAAATTTGGTGCTTTAGACCAATTACATTCAAATTAATGGTACGCAGACCATATTTTCTATCCTATTTGGGCCATACTAGTCACTTCATAACCTGCAAAACAGTACATATACAATATATACCATTCACCCATTCATTATCATGAATAGCCCACATAGACTTTGTTAGTAAAAACACATTGTATGCATCACATAAATATTTGCAGCAATTAATCAAGGGCACCAATAATCTACCAATTATTCAGTCCTTATTAATTCTAATCAAGTTGTTTATCCTTAAAGGATTTGTAGACATAATCAAGAGTTTATGACTAAAATTGCTCCCACTTAAACCAATAAATTCATATGCTTTACTAATTTTAAACATAAAAATGTATTTCTAATCTAAGCGGAAACATACAAATTTAATTAAAATTTAAAGCTCATATAAATTTAGTATTGAATCCATTTTATTTAATTTATTTTTCAGTTGAATTAAATGAATTTACATTAATTCAAGGTTTAATTTTAGTAAAATAATTAGTATAAATAAAATTTATAATAATTATAATATTCAAAATTAAAATCCGAGAAAACAATTTAAATTATTAATTTTAAAATTAATTAAAATTATTTCCGAACTGAAAATCTGAAATTAAAATTCAAAACGCGTCAATCGTAACACGACGAGGCACTTGGGCTTGCGCCCAAGCCCCATCATGCGCACGACCGATCGCTGGCCCCATAGCACATCGCAGCAGCAGCCACGCGCAAACGCAGCAAGCCAAGCCACGCTTGCGCGCAGCGTGCTTGCCCGCATGCATCGCAACAGCTACGGAAGAAGCGCTCGCTCGCTCGCTCGCTCGCGCGCAAGCAAGCCCTCGAGGCATCACATGTTGGTGCGCTGAGCAGCGATCGCTGGGCGCGCCAGCTGTCACCCTCGCGCGCGCGCCTCTCCATGTGCCGCGCCATCGCCCTTCGCCCATCGCCCATAGAGTCGCACACGCCCAGCTGCCTTGCTTCGCGCGCGCTCCTCTTGCTTGTTGCTCGTTGCATTCGTACCGCATGGGCGACGAGCTCCCTTGCTCGTCGTTGCATGCCCGCACTATACAACACCCCTTAAGGGTAACACATAGCTACCTTTTCTTTGTGCGTGCAACATTTATGAGCGTTTACATAAAAATTAAAAAATTTTAATTTAAAATTAACGACAAATTAATAAATCATATTAATTTCATAATTTTAGGGCGAAAAATCGAAAATTTATTAATCAATTAATTTCCGATTAACATGGATTAAAATCTAGGTCATAAAAATTTAAAATTTAACATAAATTAACAATTTTTATGGTGGATTTTAATCATGGATACCTAATTAAATTATTAATTAATTATGAAAAACAAATCAATTCTAAATTATTCGAATTTCAACAAATTAATCATAATTATAAATTAGGTTGTATAATTAACAAGTCTAGGCATTCATAATTGTTAAACATATACTGTAGGTCAATAAAAAACTCAAGATTTATCAACAAGAATCGCAAATACTTAATTTAACATCTTAAATTTACAAACTTTTGCGTTCGAAAAACTTAAACCTCTGAAAAGTCATAGTTAGGCTTCGAATTTGGGAATTCTGGGTTCGGACGAAAAAAAAAAAATTTGTCAAAATTTTAGAATGCCTTTTACATGCGAAATTGACGAATATTCTGCCGAAAAACTGCGTACATATAATTAAATAAATGCAATTTGCAATTAATTACGAAAACTAATCATCCCCTTAATTCCTTGCAAATTTGTAAAATTTAACCATGTTCATGCAATTTAGATTATGAAAATAATAAGAGGCTCGTGATACCACTGTTAGGTTATGATACATATGACAAAACATAAATCATGCGGAAAACCTTAATGCCAGGAAACATATTATTTACACATAATCATTTAGCATAATTCAGATGCATACACTTTGTAGCGTGCCCTCCCTAGCTGCGCCTGAACCGAACAAGAACAAGTCTTTAGGACTCCAAGTGTCGTCCCTCCGTAGATAGTCCACAGCATGTCCGGATCCGCCTTAAGATTGACCAACTAGAATCGCCCTTAAGGTACTATAAATTTCGGCTAATAGGGCAAGTGTTTGTGGCTGATTTTTGCTTGAAAATCTTACCTTTGAATAATTCAATTCTCGATGTAAATATGTGACCCTAGGAACCTATTTATAGAGTTATGGAAAAGGACTTGGAATCCTATTAGGATACTAATTTATTTAATTAGAATCTTATTAAAACTCTATTAAACAAATTCTATCTTTATTGGGATTAGGATTTAATCATAGAACAAATTCCATTAGCTTTAGGATTTGTATTGAAACACAAACGTTGCACGAGCACGAGCATCGCACAAACCCGCGCAGGCCTTGCGGCCCACACGAACTAGCGCTGCTCGCAGCCCACGAGCATCAGCCCGCGCGCGCGCGCCAAGGCCATTGCTGGGCATGGCCTTGCTCTGGGCCTGGCGTGGCTTGGCAGCGTGTGTTTGGGCGCTCGGCTTGCTGGGCGTAGGCCTGGCTTCGTGCTGGGCCTTCGTCTAACAAGTCTCGCCCGATGCTAATTCGTACGACGCGCTTCCGATTAAATTCCCGATTCCGGAATTCATTTCCGATACGAACAATATTTAATATTTCCGATTCCGGAATTAATTTCCGTTTCGAACAAATATTTAATATTTCCGTTTCCGGAATTATTTTCCGATTTCGATAATTTTCCGATTCTGACAATATTTCCGTTTCCGGCAATATTTCCGATTCCGGCAATATTTCCATTTCCAATAATATTTTCCGACACGTACCATGTTTCCGTTTCCGGCAACATCTACGACTTGGATAATATTTATATTTCCGATACGATCCATATTTCTGTTTCCGGCAATATCATCGTTTTCGGAGTATTCATTTCTTGCCTTTGACGATCTCAGCTCCCACTGAAACCAAGATCCGTCGATTCCGAATATCCGTAGATGGAGTATTTAATGCCATTAAATACTTGATCCGTTTACGCACTATTTGTGTGACCCTACGGGTTCAGTCAAGAGTTATCTGTGGATTAATATCATTAATTCCACTGGAACTGAAGCGACCTCTAGCTAGGCATTCAGCTCACATGATCTCACTGTCTTCGAGGTCTACTTTTCTCCCAATTGTCATTTTGGAAATGTGGTCTCTTTCCAAAAAGATACCATCTCGAGCAACAAACACCTTATTCTCAGATGTATTGTAGAACTAATACCCCTTTGTTTCCTTTGGATAGCCCACAAGGATACATTTTTCAGATTTTGGTTTAAGTTTCTCTGAAATTAATCGTTTGACGTATACTTCACAACCCCAAATCTTAAGAAAAGACACATTTGGAGGCTTTCCAAACAAAAAATCATATGGAGTCTTTTCGACACCTTTACACGGAGCTCTATTTAGTGTGAGTGCAGCTGTGTTTAGTGCATGTCCCCAAAATTCTATCAGAAGTCCGGCCTGACCCATCATTGATCTAACCATGTCTAGCAAGGTTTTGTTCCTCCGTTCTGACACACCGTTCCATTGAGGCATTCCGGGAGGATTCAATTCTAATAGAATTCCACATTCTTTCAGATGGTCATCAAATTCATAGCTCAGATATTTACCGTCTCTATCAGACCGTAGTGCCTTAATCTTTTTGCATAACTGATTCTCTACTTCACTCAGAAATTCCTTGAATTTTTCAAAGGATTCAGACTTATGCTTCATTAGGTAGACATAACCATATCTACTGAAGTCATCAATGGAAGTGATAAAGTAGCTGAAACCACCTCTAGCATTTGTACTCACTGGTCCACATACATCTGTATGGATTAAACCCAATAGTTCAGTTCCTCTTTCTCCAACTTTAGAGAAAGGTTGCTTTGTCATTTTTCCAAGTAAACATGATTCGCACTTACCATAATCCTCTAAGTCAAATATATGGTTCTAGAATTCCTTCCTTTTGAAGGCTTTCTATGCGCTTCATGTTAATATGGCCTAATCGACAATGCCACAGATAGGTGAGATCTGAATTATTCTTTTTGGCCTTTTTGGTATTTATGTTATAAACTTGTTTGTCGTGATCTAGTAAGTAAAATCCATTGACTAATCTAGGAGATCCATAAAACATCTCTTTAAATAAAACGAGCAACTATTGTCTTTTATTAAAAAGGAAAATCCCTTAGCATCTAAGAAAGAAACAGAAATTATGGTTTTAGTAACACTTGGAACATGGAAACATTCTTTCAGTTCCAAAGCTAGCCCAGAGGGCAACGACAAATAATAAGTTCCTACAGCTAATGCAGCAACCCGTGCACCATTTCCCACTCGTAGGTCGACTTCACCCTTGCTTAACCTTCTACTTCTTTTTAGTCCCTGTGAATTGGAACATAAGTGTGAGCCACAACCTGTATCTAATACCCAAAAAGTTGAATTAGCAAGCATACAGTCTATAACGAAAATACCTGAAGATGGAACGACCGTTCCGTTCTTCTGATCTTCCCTAACCTTCAAGCAATCTCTCTTCCAATGCCCCATCTTCTTGCAGTAGAAGCATTCAGATTCAAAAGTGGGTTGGCTCACCTTCTTCTTTTCAGACTTGGTGCCGCCAGCTTGCTTAGTTTGGCTGGCCTTCTTGCCACCTTTCTTAGCATTCCTCTTCTTACCAGATTTCGTGAACTTTCCCCCAAGCACCATAAGCACATCTTTCTTATCACTTTTAAACGTCTTTTCAGCGGTCTTTAGCATATCGTGAAGCTAAGTGAGCGTTTTTTCCAGACTATTCATACTGTAGTTCAGCTTGAACTGATCATACCCGCTATGAAGAGAATGGAGGATGGTGTCTACAACCATTTCCTGAGAGAATTGCTGATCCAGCCGACTCATATTCTCAATGAGTCCAATCATTTTGAGAACATGTGGACTTACGGGCTCGCCTTTCTTACGCTTGGTCTCAAGAATATGCCTATGAGTCTCGAATCTTTCGACTCGAGCCAGATCTTGGTGAAGGAAATAATGCCCTTGGTCCAAGTATGCATTCAATGCTAAGTCTAATAAATGCTATTCAGCATTAATTATGCAAGTTAATAATTCAGTGAGATCAAGTGAGCTGAATGCCGAGCTAGAAGCCGCTTCAGTTCAAGTGGAATTAATAATATTAATCCACAGCTTACTCATGACTGAACCCGTAGGGTCACACAAATAGTACGTGAACGGATCTAGTATTTAAGTGAATTAAATACTACATTTATGAATATTCAGAATCGACGGATCTCGGTTACAGTGGGAGCTGAAATAGTCAAAAGGCAAATTATGAATACTCCGGAAACGATGATATTGCCGGAAACGGAAATATGGATCGTAACGGAAATATATAAATATTATCCAAGTCGTAGATGTTGCCGGAAACGGAAACATGGTATGTATCGGAAAATATTATTGGAAATGAAAATATTGCCGGAATCGGAAATATTGTCGGAAACGGAACTATTGCCGGAATCGTAAATATTATCGGAATCGGAAATATTAAATATTTGTTCGAAACGGAAATAAATTCCGGAATCGGAAATATTAAATATTGTTCGAATCGGAAATGAATTCCGGAATCGGAAAACGAATCGGAAGCGCGGCGTACGAAATAAACATCGGACGAGCTTGCTAGACGCAAGGCTCAGCACGAAGCTAGGCCTGCGCCTAGCGAAGCCCACGCAAAGCTCAGCAAGCAAGCAACAGTAGCCCGATAAGCAAGCAGGCCCATCCGAGCACGAAGCAAGGCCAGGCCCAGCGAGCAAGGCAAGGCAGGCTGGCAGCGCCCTTGCAATGGGCCGCGTGCCAGCGCTGCTGCGCCAAGCCACGCGCACAGCGCGCCCCTCCGTGGGCTGTGCTTGTGTGGGTGTGTTCGTGCATGCTACAAATCCTTAGACGCTTAGGATTTGTCTGATTAGTTGTTTTCCTAAATCCACTAGAGTTAGTCGTTTAATTAAACACTAAAATACAAAGGAATAATTTAAGTAGAATTGTAATTGAATTAGTAAATTGAATCTTAGTGGATATCTAAGTCCTATATTTCCTTCCTATAAATAGGTGATACATAATCACAATTTCTAACACATCAATCATAAGTATTCATATAGTTTTAAGATTAAACTAAGCTTAATAATTTGCCAAATAATTAAGTTCGAATAACATAAATCCTTATACTATATTCTAGGCGGATCCGAACGTGCTGTGGACTATCTAAGGAGGGACGACACTTGGAGTCCTAAACTTTTTCTTGTTCGATTCAGGAGCAGCTAGGGAAGACACGCGTCAAATGTATGTATCCTAAATTATGCTAATTGACTATGTGGCAATTAATTTGGATTCCTGGCTTTATGGTTTTTCCGCATGAAATATATGTTTTATATTTGTCATAACCTAACAGTGGTATCACGAGCCTCTAATTAATTCCATAATCAATTATAGTTAACATGGTTAAAGTTTATAAATTTGCAATGAATTAAAGGGGTGATTAATTTCGTTGAATGTAATTAATTGCAAATTCGTGCTATTATTTAATTATATGTTCGCAGGATTTTTGGCAGTTTAGTCAATAATGCTCGGAATCGTATAATTTTATAGTGAATTTCGCATGTAAACGACATTTTAAAATTTTGACTAAAATCAAAGATTTGATGCCGAACCCAGAATTCCCAAATTGAAAGCCTAACAATGACTTTTCGGAGGTTTTAGTTTTTCGAACGCAAAATTTATTTTTTATGATGTTAAATTAAATATTTGCGAATCTTGTATGTAAATCTTGAATCTATTATTGACCTACTGTATATGTTTAACAATTTTAAAGCCTAATCTTGTTAATTATACAACCTAATTTGTAATTGTAATTAATTTGTTGAAATTCGAATAATTTAGAATTTGATTTGAGTTTCATATTTAATTATCAATTTAATTAGGATCCTATGATTAAAAACCACCACAAAATTTGTTAAAATAGAAAAGTTTTAAAATTTTATGACCTAGATTTGAATCCATGAAAATAAATATAATCGGAAATTAATTTGTCAATAAATTTAAATAATAAAAGTTTTAATTTTTATGAAATCCGTTCACGAATCTTGCACGCACAAAGCAATGGACGCTAAGTGTTACGGGCATGCGACGACGAGCAAGGGAGCTCGTCGCCCATGCGGTATGGTGCAATGAGCGAGGCATGGCACATGCATGCAAGGAAGTAGCCCTGTTATGCGCTGTGTGCTATGTGCACGTGGGCGAATGGGCGAGAGCAAGGCAGCGACGAGCTACGAGGCCGCGCGCGGGCAGTGAGCGATGGCTCACCCAGCGAGCATTGCCCCGCAGACATGCCCAACATCCATGCCACATCTAGGCAGCATGTTGCGCGTAGGCGTGGCTTGCTCGGCTTGTTGCGTCTTCGCGTGGCTGCTCAGGTCTTGCGGTACGATCAATGCGGGTGGCAGCCCATGGGCGGTGCTGCTACGAGGCATGGGCGCAAGCCCATGGCCTTGTCTTGTCCCGATTGGTTCATTCTAATTTTAATTTTTCGGTTGAAAAATATTTTAATTAAATTTAAATTCGTAATTTAATTTTTTCTCGGAATTTAATTTTGAATAATTTATTTATTATAAATTTATTTATACTAAATATTTTACTAAAATTTAAACCTTGATAAAATTTAAATTAATTAATTTAATCAACTGAAAATAAATTAAAGGATTTAAATAATATTTTATATATGAGCTTTAAATTTTAGTTAAATTTGTAAGTTTCCCGTTGGACTAGGAAATACAATTTTATGTTTAGAATTCGTAAAGCATGGAAAATTATTGGTTTTAGTGGGAGCGTTTTAGTCATAAACTCTTGATTAGGTCTACATTCCTTTAAGGTTAAAACAACTCGATTAAAATTAATAAGGATTGAATAATTTGTAGATTATTGGAAGCCTTGATTAATTGCTGCAAATATTTATGTGATGCATAATATGTTTTACTAACCAGTTATGTGGGCCATTCATTGATAAATGAATGGGTGAATGGTATATTGTAAATGTACTGTTTTGCAGGTTATGGAAAGTGACTAGTATGGCCCAAATAGGATAGAAAATATGGTCTGCGTACCATTAATTGGAATGTAAAATTGGTCTAATGCACCAAAGTTTTTAATTTAAATATGGTTTACGTACAATCAAATAGTTGTAATTAGTTTCAATTATACCTTATCCTATTTGATGAAAATGGCGTCTCCCATGGTGAAATTCAAGACGGAGTTTCCAATCCATTTTCAAGACGGAGTTTGAAGTTGAAGCTTCAAGATGAAGTCGGGCAATACTAGATCACATTTATATCTTATGCATGCTTTAAATTATTTATTGCTTTAAATATGTCTTAATTATGCATGAGATTATGGCTTGATTATGTTGCATGATTAAGGATTTTAGTTCACTTAAAATCTAACCAACATAGTAAGAGCCTTAAGTTCCAAACTTTAAAAATTGAGTTAAAAGGTGCCATGCCAAAATAACACTTACTTGGATACCTTTACATCAATCTTAGTAATAGTTTTCCGCCATAGCGAGATGTTACTTATTGGTCCTAAAGGGGTAAGGTACACAAATAATTGTGAGTACATGTTAGTTTTGGTGAAAATCAACGATATAAGTCAGGAGTCATTTTATGTCGTGGCAAACGGGATAGGTTTACGTAATAAGTTCTTGGACGTTCCTATCAACCAAGAGTAGTTTCTAGACTATTAGCAAAGGATTTGCTTACCTAAAATATTTTATAATTGAGTCTAAATACATAATGTGCTTAATTCTTCAATGATTTAAGGGTCTTGGATTCATTTTATTCGCACCTGCCGGAACAATAAATTCGTATAAAATGCCAATGACTTGTTTAAATTGCATGATTACTTTAATTTTCAAGTTATTACTCATGATAAATGTTTAGACTTTGCATGCTTCAATGTATGTTTTAATTATTGTTTATAATTAAATAGCTTGCACTGCAGTAAATCCTTTTAGAAAGGTAACAGTAAATTCCCTCGATTCGTAGTGAATCCAAGAACGATTCACGGAAATGAGAGAAAATGAGCAATTTAAAATGTACGTTTCTTTTAGCGACTTTTATGGTTGTTTTCAAATATAAAAATCGAATAGCAAACCGATTGGTTCTTGTGAATTCAAAATACAATGTAGTTTTGAGATCATAAAGCATTGAGTTTAAACGCTCAGCTTTACCAATGGTTAACAAGCTAATATCTTTTATCCATTTAATTCTCGAATCAGTCTAGTCCCTAGACATTCGAATAGATCGATGCTTAGAGAACTTTAGAAGCTTCTGGTAAGATCATCTAGTTGAAGAAAAATATTCAACATAAATTAAATGGTTAGGACCTTGTTGGAGTGACATTGGACATGTCTAACAAAGTATAAAAGTCAACACTAGAGAAGTAAATTCTTAAGACTATAAGAAAGGGTACAAGAAATAGGAAAACAAGGAACAACTGAACGGAATTTACGATTCCGTTTTTATCTAAAAGTTTATGTTTAAAAGAGAAGTGACCTAGCAATCAAACTTCCTTGGTATCATATACCGCTTGAGGTTCTTACTTCGGTAATAACTCAAACAATGGAAGCTAGGCTACACTAATGGCCTACAAGTGGGAAATGAAGCATGGAAATGCTACATTAGTTGTACGGTCATCTAGTTTATTTTAAGTCCTTTTAAGGCTGGAACTTAATGGCTATTATGTTCCATAAACAGCATACCGAAATTTCTGCTTCAAACACAGAAAGACTCACATTCAAGAAAAACAAAAATAATGTTTGTTTGTTTATTTGAATGAAATGGTCATTTACGGGTTGAGTCAATATGTTTGATTAAAACAAACAACTATTTAAGAATAAGAACTTTACTGGGTTCAAATCAACCCTTTGATTTGAGTTCCACTAATCTTTGGCATTGTTTCTTAGACAATATCAACAAGTTAACATTCAAAAGCTCTATTTGATGGAATTTTGAAACTTGATTGATTTCTTGATCTTTCTAGACAAAGCAAGTCTTGTTGAAAGTAACAAAAGATATGAACTATTTTTAGAACACCTAGACAATAGAGTTCAAACCTAAAGAGTGATTTTATGACTTTATTATTTCACCTAGATTTGAGTGAATATTGGTTTATTTACTCAAAGTGATATAAGTTTGAATCTGTTTGGCTAGTTCAAAGATTCAGAAGTATAAAATCCACATGGCAAGAAATCATAAAGATCTAGGTTAGATCATGACGATGATTACTTTAAGACCAAAAATAATCATCAATGATTGTGTGTTGTAATTTCACGATCTAGGTCCATAAGATATGGCATATCTACGTTGGATTGATCGAAGTCAATTGGTACTTGATTCGATCAATGATGAATCATGAAGACTTTTCCTATAATTTCTAAACAAAATGCTCAACTACCACCAAACTAAATCAAATTCGTCAAAGCTATTGAAAAGTAATTTCATAATATCTTTTCGATAATATATATCTAAAGAGTTGCTAAACTCAGTGGGAGCTTAGTGTTTGTTATTCAACAAACTAAGACACAAGTGTAGATATATGTTTCATATTGATTTATTCAAATCAGACACAAGGGTATTGTTTCTACCAAGAATTTTTGAGAACATAATGTTTCTTTGTCCGAAATAATGTCCTTTTGGAGATTCGTTTCCAAAATGACAAGTGGGAGAAAATAGACCTCGAAAGTCTTCGAGGCGAACAACAAACATAAACGGACATTCCAGATTGGTTTTAAGGATAAAAACCATCAAACATGGAAATGTGTTCACACACAAAGCTAGATTAGCTGCTAAAGGTTACAAGATAATTCATGACGTGGATTGTGTTGAAACTTCATGCATAATCGTAATGCTCCCGTCTATAAATCAAGAAATTCTTGCATACTGGTACATATGGCAATTGGATGACAAAACGTATTCCTCGATAAAATGTTGGAAGAAACTATGTACATGGCATGTAATAGGATTTGTGGATCCAAATAAATACTTGAAAAGGAAAGCTAGCTTATAAAATCTAAGTACATATTTAAGCAAGCAATTGGGAATTCGAATTGTATTTTAGTGAAACTAATAAGTATTTTAGTTTCATAAAATGTACATGATTCTTATAGATTTATAAGAATTTTAGTGGGAGTACATAAAACTTAATTGGTCCTATGTGTATCACACACATATCTCTCTATTGTGAAATAACATTCAAATGCCAATGACTTAGATTTGAAATTATTCATCAATGATGGACCAAGGAAAAACTTAGTACATATTGGGTATTAAGATCTATTTACAAAGATCTTACAATATTATTTTGGATTAAGTAATGGCATTTACTAAATCCAACACGAAAGACTACATTGGAGATATTCGACCCATATGAATAAATCTAAGTAAAGAATGTTTGAACTATGTATAAGCATTTACTAAGTTAAACATCAAAGGATCTAATGATGTTCTTAACCTATATTATATAAGAATTTAGCTGGATTTAGTATCTACTGAAACTAGATGAGCTAAAGTTACATGAATAGATTTTATCATGTATGATATAATATGAGGATCGCCAAAAACGTATCGTATGACTTTAGGCATGACGAACATATACCAATCTCTATTGATCTAAGTGAAGATCAACTTGATTTAGATCAAGAAAAACTTATGGTACTTGAAAAGGTACATAGGAACAGTTCTTGAGTCAAGGAAATAAAGATATGCTAAATATTGATGCTACACGCATAAACACTGGCAAAGGATCAAGCAAGATCCCTTTGGAGTTAACCATTGGCAAGGATGAGCTATAGAGAATCATGTTTTGAAATGGCAACATGGATTGGAGACCATGAGTTGTTGCGTGGGAAATTAAATATTAATTTCTATGTTCTAAGATACAGCTGGGAAGTCTTCCACATATATGTGAACTGCTTGGATAAGTAAATCCAAACAAAGCATCACTAGCAACCTAAACAGTTGAAGTAAAAGTACTTATTGTCTAAGAAGCAATAAAACAGGGTTGTTTACGTAAAGAGTTCTTCATTGAACTTGGGTGAATCACATGTCTGCTGACTTGATGGTTCTTCATTGCGAAATGTGTAGAACCACTATTGTAGCAAAAAAAAAAATAGATTACAAAATAAACATACTCAAAATATCTTATCATCCTATCTCGAAGAAGATTCGATGAAAAGGATATTAAGATTGGCAAAGCATGATAACTAAACCTATGCAACAAGTGAGAAGCAACACTCACATTGTAGCACTGGAAATCAAGCATAGCTTTGAATTCCATGAACTGTTTTAAAGATGGGTTTGAGGCCCATGGTTGTAAAACATTGGGGTTGAACATTTATCATATATGAAATGTATTTTCATATTCCATTTAATCTTGGTTTAGTATTAAATGATGAGTCCTTTCAATTTGACGATATATTCAAGATAGACTGTCAGGACCAGTCCTGTGACTAAGAAATTTCTATCAAGTGAACTTGAATGTCAAAAGTTGAAAAAGGTCCCTGGTCGGAGTTTTCTATAAAGGTGGATGCATAGAAAACGCTAGACGACTAGAATGCAAGATGACTAGTATTTCTGTTTCTTGAACTATGTGGACATGGCAATGTCGCAATCATTTGCATAGATACTTACTTTGAGAAGACTAGTATCGGTTAGACCTTTCTTAGTCATAAGTAAATTTCATTACATTATTAGACACTAATCCTCAATACCCGAGTGATTTGAGAACTGGTTACTTTGACGCTGTCAACCGTCGCACCGCAAAAGGAGGCTATAACGGAGACGCTCGAGTCATCACCTATCAAACGAAGTCTAATCTCAAGATTACAAGATTGGGATTGTCCTCCCATAAATCGGGATGAGATGCTGAAAGTTGTACAAGGCCACTCGGAGAGCTAGAAACTGAAAAATGCATGGTCGTGCTCAGATGAATCATAGGCTATGATTACATGTTTATTTGATCAGTTGAACTCTGAAACCAAGAAATACATCTAGACATAATAAGGATGACAACTCTTACCTTATGTTCATTAGCAAGCATCAAGCGACAAAGGAATTAGGCAATGCACACTTGTCCCTAAGGACAAGTGGGAGACTGAAGGAAATAATTCCCTTGGTCCAAGTATGCATTCAATGCTAAGTCTAATAAATGCGGTTCAGTATTAATTATGCAAGTTAATAATTCAGTGAGATCAAGTGAGCTGAATGCCTAGCTAGAGGCCGCTTCAGTTCAAGTGGAATTAATAATATTAATCCACATCTTACTCTTGGTTGTACCCGTAGGGTCACACAAATAGTACGTGAACGGATCAAGTATGTAAGTGAATTAAATACTCTATTTATGAATATTCGGAATCAACGGATCTCGGTTCCAGTGGGAGCTGAAATCGTCAAAAGGCAAATTATGAATACTCCGGAAACGATGATATTGCCGGAAACAGAAATATGGATCGTAACGAAAATATATAAATATTATCCAAGTGGTAGATGTTTCCGGAAACGGAAACATGGAACATATCGGAAAATATTATTGGAAATTGAAATATTGACGGAATCGGAAATATTGCTGGAAACGGAAATATTGTCGGAATCGGAAATATTATCGGAATCGGAAATAAATTCCGGAATCGGAAATCTTAAATATTTGTTCGAAACGGAAATAAATTCCGGAATCGGAAATATTAAATATTGTTCGAATCGGAAATGAATTCCAGAATCGGAAAACGAATCGGAAGCGCGACGTACGAAATAAACATCGGACGAGCTTGCTAGACGCAAGGCCCAGAACGAAGCTAGGCCCGCGCCTAGCGAAGCCCGCGCAAAGCGCAGCAAGCAAGCAGCAGCAGCCCGCCAAGCAAGCAAGCCCAGCCGAGCACGAAGCAAGGCCAGGCCCGGCAAGCAAGGCAAGGCAGGCTGGCAGCGCCCTTGCAATGGGCCGCGTGCCAGCGCTGCTGGGCCTAGCCACGCGCACAGCGCGCCCCTCTGTGCGTTGTGCTGGTGTGGGTGTGTTCGTGCATGCGACGAATCTTTAGACGCTTAGGATTTGTCCGATTAGTTGTTTTCCTAAATCCACTAGAGTTAGTCGTTTAATTAAACACTAAAATACAAAGGATTAATTTAAGTAGAATTCTAATTGAATTAGTAAATCGAATCCTAGTGGATATCTAAGTCCGATATTTCCTCCCTATAAATAGGTGATACATAATCACAATTTATAACACATTAATCATAAGTATTCATATAGTTTTAAGATTAAACTAAGCTTAATAATTTGCCAAATAATTAAGTTCGAATAACATAAATCCTTAGGCTATATTCTAGTTAATTGAATCTAAGGCGGATCCGAACGTGATGTGGACTATCTATGGAGGGACGACACTTGGAGTCCTAAACTTGTTCTTATTCGGTTCGGAAGCAGCTAGGGAAGGCACGCGTCACATGTATGTATCCTAAATTATGCTAATTGGCTATGTGGCAATTAATTTGGATTCCTGGCTTTATGGTTTTTCCGCATGAAATATATGTTTTATATTTGTCATAACCTAACACTTGGAACATGTTCTTTAACACACTGATGATCTTGAAAGCATATGAGTTGATGAACGTTTTCTGTAGATCTGCACTCATGGTTGCAAGCATTAGACATTTTACATCCTTGTTGGCATCAATCCAACGATTGAGGGCTGCCTGAGTGACCCCGTCGCCAGCGGCTTCGGGTATCGCCTCTTCCCGGACATACTCCTTTTCTTCCTACATAAGAACTATTTGCAAGTTCCTTTGCCAGTCAAGGAAGTTTTTCCCACTCAACTTCTCCTTTTCGAGAATTGATCGGATGTTGAATGAATTGTTATTTGCAATAGTTAAAACTACAATTGAAACGAATAAACAAATAAATAACCATTCACAGATTCTCTTAATAAACTTAAATTCTAGAATTCATGCATAATTGAATATTTATTAAGCATTTTATTCAAGTTATGTGTTCTGGCAGGTGTGAATGAAATGATTCCAAGACCCTTAAATCATTGAATAATTAAGCACATTATGTATTTAGACTCAATTCTAAAATATTTTAGGTAAGCAAATCCTTTGGTAATAGTCTAGAAACTACTCTTGGTTGATTGATACGTCTAAGGACTTATTAGGTAAACCTATCTCATTTGCCACGACATAAAAAGACTCCTTACTTATATCGTTGAGTTTCACCAAAACTAACATGTACTCATAATTATTTGTGTATCTTACCCCTTTAGGATCAATAATAAACACCTCGCTATGGAGGAATACTATTACTAAGATTGATGTAAAGATTATCCAAGTAAGTGTTATTTTAGAATGGCACCTTTTTACTCAATTTTTAAAGTTTGGAACTTAAGGTTCTTACTATGTTTGTTAGATTTTAAGTGAACTAAAATCCTTAATCATGCAACATAATCAAGCCATAATCTCATGCATAATTAAGACATATTTAAAGCAATAAATAATTTAAAGCATGCATAAGATATAAATGTGATCTAGTATGGCCCGACTTCATCTTGAAGCTTCAACTTCAAACTCCGTCTTGAAAATGGATTGAAAACTCCGTCTTGAATTTCACCATGGGAGGCGCCATTTTCTTCAAATAGGATAAACTATAATTAAAACTAATTACAACTATTTGATGGTACGCAGACCATATTTAAAATTAAAAACTTTGATGCATTAGACCAATTTTTCAATAAATTAATGGTACGCAGACCATATTTTCTATCCTATTTGGGCCATACTAGTCACTTTCATAACCTGCAAAACAGTACATTTACAATATACCATTCACCCATTCATTTATCAATGAATGGCCCACATAGCAAGTTAGTAGAACATATTATGCATCACATAAATATTTGCAACAATTAATCAAGGGTTCCAATAATATACAAATTAATCAATCCTTATTAATTCTAATCGAGTTGTTTTAACCTTAAAGGAATGTAGACCTAATCAAGAGTTTATGACTAAAATGCTCCAACAAAAACCAAGAAATTTACATGCTTTACGAATTTTAAAAATAAATTGTATTTCCTAGTCCAACCGGAAACTTACAAATTTAATTACAATTTAAAGCTCATATAAAATATTATTTAAATCCTTTTACTTTATTTTCAGTTTATTAAAATAATTAATTTAAATTTTATCAAGGTTTTACTGTTAGTAAAATAATTAGTATAAATAAATTTATAATAATTAAATTATTCAAAATTAAATTCCGAGAAAAAATTAAACTACAAATTTAAATTTAATTTAAATCGTTTTCAACCGGAAAATTAAAACGAACCAACGGGCCAAAACAAAGCCATAGGCTTGCGCCCATGGCCTGCCACTGCGTTGATCGTAGCACAAGCACGAGCAGGGCACGCGTAGCACGTAGCAAGCCGAGCAAGCCACGCCTACGCGCAGCAGGCATCCCTTGCTGGGGCGGGGCAACGCTCGTTGGGCGAGCCAACGCTCACAGCCCGCGCGCGCGGCCTCGGGTGCTTGCTGCCTTCAATTCGTCTCGCCTCTCGCTCACTTGCACACCGCACACACCGCACAGGAGGGCAGCCCCCCCCGCGGGCGTGCACCCGTGCCTTGCTCGCTGCCTCGTACTGCATGGGCGACGAGCTCCCTTGCTCGCCGTCGCATGCCCGCACTATGCAACACCCCTTAAGGGTAACACTTAGCTTCCATTGCTTCGTGCGTGCAAGATTCGTGAAAGATTTTCATAAAAATCAAAATTTTTATAATTTAAATTTGTTGACAAATTAATAACTCATATTAATTTCATAAATTTAGGCAAAAATCAAAAATTTATTATTCAAATTAATTTCTCATTATATTTATTTTTATGGATTTAAATCTAGGTCATAAAAATTCAAAAAAAAAATTCAATTTCAACAAATTTTATGGTGGTTTTTAATCATAGGATCCTAATTAAATTGCTAATTAATTATGAAAATCAAATCAAATTCTAAATTATTCGAATTAAAACAAATTAATTACAATTACGAATTAGGTTGTATAATTAACAAGATTAGGCTTTAAAATTGTTAAACATATACAGTAGGTCAATCATAGATTCAAGATTTACATACAAGATTCGCAAATATTTAATTTAACATCATAAAAATTATAAATTTTGCGTTCGAAAAACTAAAACCTCAGAAAAGTCATAGTTAGGCTTCGAATTTGGGAATTCTGGCTTCGGCATCAAATCATTGATTTTAGTCAAAATTTTAAAACGTCGTTTACATGCGAAAATCACTATAAAATTATACGATCCGACCATTATTGACTAAATTGCCGAAAATCCTGCGAACATATAATTAAATAATCGCACGAATTTGCAATTAATTACATACAACGAAATTAATCACCCCTTTAATTCATTGCAAATTTATAAAATTTAACCATGTTAACTATTGATTATGGAATTAATTAGAGGCTCGTGATACCACTGTTAGGTTATGACAAATATAAAACATAAATTTCATGCGGAAAAACCATAAAGCCAGGAATCCAAATTAATTGCCACATAGTCAATTAGCATAATTTAGGATACATACATGTGACGCGTGCCTTCCCTAGCTGCTCCCGAACCGAACAAGAACAAGTTTAGGACTCCAAATGTCGCCCCTCCGTGTATAGTCCACAGCACGTTCGGATCCGCCTTAGATTTAATTAACTAGAATATTATCTAAGGTTTTATGTTATTCGAAAGCTTAATTATATTTTAGGCAAATTATTAAGTTATTCCTTAAACTTAAACTATATGAATACTTATTGATTGTGAAGTATAAATTGTGATTATGAATCGGCTATTTATAAAGAGGAAATATCGGACTTAGATTTCGACTAGGATTCAAGTTACTAATTCAATTAGAATTCTAGTTAAATTAATCTATTAGAATTTTAATGTTTAATCAAACATATAATTCTTGTGGATTTAGGGAAACAATTAATAGAACAATCCTAAACGACTAAGGATTCGTAGCATTGCACAAACCACACATGCAGCCAATAAGGCCACGGTGCGCGGCTCGGCCCAAGCAGGCTGGCAGCACGCGGCCTATCGTGGGCGCTGCTGCTGGCCTTGCTCGCTTGCTCGGCTGGGCCTGCTGCCCTTGCTGCTCGCTACGCGGGCTTCGCTAGGCGCGGGCTTGGCTACGTGCTGGGCCTTGCGTCTAGCAAACTCGTCCGACGATTATTTCGTACGTCGCGCTTCCGATTCGTTTTCCGATTCCGAAATTCATTTCCGTTTCGAACAAATATTTAATATTTCCGATTCCGACAATATTTCCGATTCCGGTAATATTTCCGTTTCTGGCAATATTTCTGATTCTGGTAATATTTCTATTTCCAATAATCTTTTCCGATACTTACCATGTTTTCGTTTCCAGCAACATCTACGACTTGGATAATATTTATATTTCCGTTATGATCCATATTTTCGTTTCCGGCAATATCATCGTTTCCTGAGTATTCATATTTTGCCTTTTGACGATTTCAGCTCCCACTGGAACCGAGATCCGTCGATTCCGAATATTCATGAATAGAGTATTTAATTCACTTAAATGCTTGATCCGTTCACGTACTATTTGTGTGATCCTACGGGTTCAGTCAAGAGTAAGTTGTGGATTAATATTATTAATTCCACTCGAACTGAAGCGACCTCTAGCTAGGCATTCAACTCACTTGATCTCACTGAATTATTAACTTGCATAATTAATTAATACTGAACAACATTTATTAGACTTAGCATTGAATGCATACTTGGACCAATCTAGCTAGGCATTCAACTCAGTTGTTGTTGTTGTTGTTGTTGTTGTTGTTGTTGTTGTTGTTGTTGTTGTTGTTATCATTTACAATCTCACTTCTAGTGCATATGTTATTTTGAAATTTCATTCATACTCATTCATTCACCCATGGTTATACTATATTTTACTTTCACATTTTCGTTCATGACTATTTACATTATCTTCACTATTCCTAGTCATACAAGTCTAGTTCACTTCTGGGAATGATTTACCTAGTTGATTGTAATCATAATATTTTTCTTCAGGATTTCGTTATTTAGTTCATCTACTAAAAAGAAAATACATGAACTATTTAAAAAGTTTCTTAAATCTTTCTCAAACGGATCGTGCCTGCAAGACCACATTAGTTTCATGAAAGATATATTGGGTACCTTGACAACGAGATTTAGAAACTATTATAGTTTTCTTGGTCATATTTTCTTGTACTTCTCCAAAGGGTTTGCGGACCTTTAACTGTCAAATGTCCAGACTTAAGTCGTAAACCTATTTTGACTTCTAAACAAAATTCAAGGGTGTATATATGTATTTCAACCTATAACACCCTTGATTAATAATTTTCTTTAAGAAAAAGCAAGGATCACATATTTAAGTTTTTCTATATTGTTTCAATAGACCAATGTCCTTTTCCTCCACAACGGTAACATACATTGGTCACGTTCTCATTTTTATGTTTCTCTTGTTTGTTACCATCTTTGTCCTACTTCTGATGGGAATATGAGTTCTTCAGAGAACCACCTTGGCCTCGACCATATCAATATCCATGCCCACTTTTATTACCACGCCCTCGACCAATATTGTTGTGTGGTATTTTTCTTTCCCATTATGGAATGTCACATTCGCTTCAGGGAATGGAGCAGAGCTAGTTGGACGTGATTCATGATTTTTATCAATAGGTCGTTTATTTTTTTTCATCCACAAGGGGACAAGATATAAGTTCGTAATATTTCTTAAATCTCTTTTCACCGTATTGTGTCTACAGGACAACATTATTTGCGTGATAGGTAGAACATGTTTTCTCCAGCATTTCTGCATCAGTGATTTTCTCTCCACATAATTTCAACTGTGAATTAATTCTGAACATAACTGAGTTATATTCACTTACAGACTTAAAGTCTTGTAGTCTTAAATGTAACTGATCATAACGAGTTATGGTAATATCACAGTTTTCTAGTGGTCATACCATTCCATTAGATTACTCCAAAGGACTTGTGGATCTTTTACGACCAAGTACTCAATCTTAAGACTCTAATAGAGGTGAGAAAGAAGAAATATCATATCCTTTGCCTTGTTTTGACTTGTTTATCATTTACTTCTTTGATTGTATAACCAAGTTCCTTTGTATGTGAAATTTATACATCTAACACCCAAGACAAATAATTATTTCCGGTAATATTAAATGCACCAAATTCAAGTTTAATAAGGTTCGACATAATTCAATATACAAGGGAATTTTGCAAATTAGGACTGGGGTAATAAGCATATTAAAAACAAATTGTAATTCAATACCCTAGTTCAAAGAAATCATAAAGTAGCGATTTTAAGGATTTAATTCAGAAAAGGTAATATTCCCAAAATAACTACACATAAACTCAAATCAAGTCCAACATAAAAATATCAAGGAATAATTTAATAAGAAAAAAGAAGTCATGCAAAAAAAATAAACCAATATTCTAAACATATGATATTGGACCTTTCCCTTGAAATTAACCGTTCCCTTGAAACATGTGGGAGAAGACTACATCCACCCAATGGGTCGCCTACCTAGCTGAGGTAGATGCAGGGGAGAGTGCGTAGTCATCAACAATAGTCTTACTTAATCATCAATTCTATACATGTTAGGTTAAGAAAAATACAAAAAAATATAATTCATGCGGAAAAACCATAAAGCCAGGAATCCTAATTAATTGCCACATAGTCAATTCGCATTATTTAGGTTACATACAATGTGATGCGTGCCTTCCCTAAATGCTCCCGAACGGAAAAAGAACAACTCTTTAGAGCTCCAAGTGTCGCCCCTCTGTGTAAAGTCCACAACACGTTCATATCCGCCTTAGGTTAACTAACTAGGATTCTTACTAAGCTTTTATGCACTCGGGTTAGGCTATAAAACTATATTTTCCCTTGAACACAATCTAAGTAAAGAATATGTTATCGGTTATGATATGTGTATCTAAATTATGAGGGCTAGCCTCATATTTATAGAGTAGGAAATAAGGAATTTGAGTCCCACAAGGAAAACAATTACCAATCCTATTAGGATTGTAATTCTTAACCAATTAGAGTTATAGGAATAATTAAACTCCTAATAATCCAATTCTAGTAGGACTAGGAAAACTAAACTTAACACCAATGTTACTTGGCGACTAAGTAATCGGACAAGGATAAGACGCACGCCCATATGCAGCCTTGAGGCCCACGATTGGCGCGCTCCTAACCAGGCCCAAGCGTGTCTTGCATTCGGCCTTTGGCCCGTTGCTTGGTGTGGCTTGGTTTCTTGCTCGCCCACGGCTTGTCGCGGCCCACTGCACTGCCTGGTCCATCGCACACGGCTGGGCGTGGGTGCTGGGCTTCGCTCCCAGTACCGTGCGCTCGACCTTTTGCTTGTCGAGCGATGGGTTGGCTCCCTTTCCGTCTTGTCGCTCGTCGAACATCCGATTCGTTTTCCGATTACAGAATATATTTCCGTTTCGAACAAATATTTACGTTTCCGTTAATATATCTGATTCCAGAAATAATTTCCTATTCCTTCAATAGATCTGATTACGGTAATATTTCCGTTTCCGGCAATATTTCCGATTCCGACAATATTTCTATTTCCGTTAATATTTTCTGATACGAACCATGTTTCCGTTTCTGGCATCATATACGACTTGGATAATATTTATATTTCCGTCATGAACCATATTTTCGTTTCCAGCAATATCTTCATTTCCGGAGTATTCTTTACTTTGCCTTTTGACGATTTCAGCTCCCACTAGAACCGAGATCTGTCATTTCCGAATGATCATAAATAGAGTACGTAATGAATAATATGTTCACTTAAATACTTGATCCATTCACGTACTATTTGTGTCACCATACGGGTTCAGTCAAGAGTAAGTTGTGGATTAATATTATTAATTACACTTGAACTGAAGCGGCCTGTAGCTAGGCATTTAGTTCACTTGATCTCACTGAATTATTAATTTGTTAGTTAATACTAAACAGCATTTATTAGACTTAGCATTAAATGCAAACATGGACCAAGGGCATTATTTCCTTCAGTCTCCCACTTGTCCTTAGGGTCAAGTGTGTATTTCCTAATTCCTTTGTCTCTTGATGCATGCACATGAATATAAGGTAAGAATAGTCATCATTATTATGTCCAGAGGTATTTCTCGGTTTCAGAGTTCAGCTGATCAAATAAACAGATAATCATAGCCTATGATTCATCTGAGCACGACCATGCATTTTTCAGTTTCTAGCTCTCCGAGTGGCCTTGTACGACTTTCAGCATCTCATCCCGATTTATGGGAGGACAATCCCATCTTGTGATCTTGAGATTAGACTTCGTTTGATAGGTGATTACCCGAGCGTTGCCGTTATAGCCTCCTTTTGCAGTGCGACGGTTGACAACGTCAAAGTAACCACTTCTCAAACAAGTAATCTCAAATCACTCAGGTATTTAGAATTAGTGTCTAATAATGTAATGAAATTTACTTATGACAAATTTTCATCTCTTACAGTAAAGTTTCATAGGTCTGTCCGATACTAGTCTTCTCAAAGTAAGTATCTATGCAAATGATTGCGACATTGCCATGTCCACATAGTTCAAGAAACAGAACTACTAGTCATCTTGCATTCTAGTCGTCTAGCGTTTTCTATGCGTCCACCTTTATAGAAAACTCCGACCATGGACCTTTTTTAACTTTTGACATTCAAGTTCACTTGATAGACATTTCTTAGTCACAGGACTGGTCATGACAGTCTATCTTGAATATATCGTCAAATTGAAAGGACTCATCATTTAATACTAAAAAAAGATTAATGGAATATGAAAATACATTTCATATATAATAAATGTTCAACCCCAATGTTTTACAACCATGGGCCTCAAACCCATCTCTAAAACAGTTCATGGAATTCAAAGCTATGCTTGATTTCCAGTGCTACAATGTGAGTGTTGCTTCTCACTTGTTGCATAGGTTTAGTTATCATGCTTTGCCAATCTTAATATCCTTTTCATCGAATGTTCTTCGAGATAGGATGAGAAGATATTTTGAGTATGTTTATTTTGTGATCTAGTTTTTTTTTGCTACAATAGTGGTTCTACACATTTCGCAATGAAGAACCATCAAGTCAGCAGACATGTGATTCACCCAAGTTCAATGAAGAACTCTTTACGTAAACAACCCTGTTTTATTGCTTCTTAGACAATAAGTACTTTTACTTCAACTGTTTAGGTTGCTAGTGATGCTTTGTTTGGATTTACTTATCCAAGCAGTTCACAGATATGTGGAAGACTTTCCATCCGTATCTCTGAATATATAAATTAATTGTTAATTTCCCACGCAACAACTCATGGTCTTCAATCCATGTTGCCATTTCAAAACACCATGCTCTATAGCTCGTCCTTGCCATTGGTTAACTCCAAAGGGATCTTGCTTGATCATTTGCCAGTGTTTATGCGTGTAGCATCTATATTTAGCATATGTTCATTTCCTTGAATTTAGAACTATTCCTATGTACCTTTTCAAGTATCATAAGTTTTTCTTGATCTCAATCAAGTTGACCTTTACTTAGACAAACAGAGATTTGTATATGTTCGTCATGCCTAAAGAAATACGATACATTTTTGGCGATCCTCATATTATATCATACATGATATATTCTTTTGCAGAGTTATTCTCAATTGAATTCTATTCATGTAAGTTTAGCTATCCAATTTCAGTAGATAATGAATCCAGCTAAATTCTTTGACATATAATGTAGGTAAAGAATATCATTAGATTCTTTGATTTTTAACTTAGTAAATGCTTATACGTAGTTCAAATATTCATTACTTAGATTTATTAACATGGGTCGAATATCTCCAATGGAGTCTTTCATGTTTGATTTAGTAAATGCCATTACTTAATCCAAAACAAAATTCTAATATCGTTTGAGTATAGATTTTAATACCCAGTATGTACTAAGTTTCTCCTTTGTCCATCATTGATGAATAATTTCAAATCTAAGTCATTAGCATTTGAATGTTAGTTCACAATAGAGAGATATGTGTGTGATACACATAGGACCAATTAAGTTTTACGTACTCCCTCTAAACTTCTTATATATCGATAAGAATTAGGTACATTTTATGAAACTAAAATACTTATTAACTTCACTAAAATACAATTCCTGTTCCCAATTGCTTGCTTAAATCCATACCTGAATTTCATAAGCTAGCATTCACTTTAAGCATTATTTGGATCCACAAATCCTATGACATACCATGTACATAGTTTAATTCTTCCAACATTTGATTGAGGAAGAAGTTTTGTCATCCAATTGCAATATGTACCAATATGCAATCATTGCTTAATTTATAGACTTGAGCATTACGATTATGCATGGGGTTTCAACACAATACACGCCATGAATTTACTTATAACCTTTAGCAAATAATCTATCTTTGTGTGAACACACACTTTCATGTTTGATATTTTTCATCCTTAAAACCAATTTGCAACCAATAGGTGTTAATATATTCTTGCAAATCAACAGAATTTCAATTTTGTCATCAAAAGATTGATTCTGTTTTATGGCGTTTAACCATCCAAAACATTTGAGTCTATATATGGCCTCTAACCATTTTAGGGAATCTATTTTCGTCATAGCTGTCTCACAAGTCACAAACTGATTACCATTCTTGATAATAGTTTGACTGCAAGTTGTAGGTTTCTTCACTATTTAATAGAAGATTCTCATAGTTTCCTTGATTTGAACTCTATGCCTAAAAAGGTATGGAACATCAAACAGTAGAATATCAACAGACACTTGAAAGTCCTTTGAATATTCTGTTCTCCTTGAAGGACTTGTAAAGTCTTCTAAGAGATATCTATTCTTTAAAGCCACTTCTAAAGCCCCTTAAAGAATAAGTGTTCGGATTTTCTAAAGAACTTCGAGAAGCCTCCGAAATGTCCGTTTATGTTTTTTGTTCACCTCGAAGACCTTCGAGGTCTATTTTCTCCCACTTGTCAATTTGGAAACAAATCTCCAAAAGGACACTATTTCAAGCAAACAAACATTATGTTCTCAAAAATCCGTGGTAGAAACATTACCTTGTGTCTCATTTGAATAAATCACAATGAAACATATATCTATATTTGGGCCTTAGTTTGACGAATAACAAACACTAAGCTCCCACTGTGTTTAGCAACTCTTTAGATATATATAATTGAAAAAGTATTCTGAAATTATTTTTCAATAGCTTTGACGAATTTGGTTTAGTTTGGTGGTAGTTGAGCATTTTGTTTTAGAAATTATAGGAAAATTCTTTATGATTCATCATTGATCAAATCAAGTACCAATTGACTTCGATCATTCCAATTTAGATACACCATATCTTATGGAGCTCGATCGTGAAATTACAACACACAATCATTGATGATCATTCTTGACTTAAGTAATCATCAACATGATCTAACCTAGATCTTTATGATTTCTTGCCAAGTGGATTTTATACTTCTGAATCTTTGAACTAGCCAAACAGATTCAAATTTTGACCACATTGAGTAAATAAACCTATATTCACTCTAATTTAGGTGAAATAATAAAGTAATAAAATCTTTCTTTAGCTTTGAACTCTATTGTCTAAGTGTTCTAACAAGAGTTCATATTTTTTGTTACTTTCAACAAGTAAGACTAGCTTGTCTTGAATTGATCTATAAATCCATCTAATTTCAAAAGTCCATCAAAATAGAACTTTTGAATGTTAACTTGTTGACATGGTCTAAGCAACAATGCTAAAGGATTGTGGAACTCAAATCAAGAGACTAATTTGAACCTAGTAATGTTCTTATTGTTAAAGAGTTGTTTGTTTTAATCAAGCATACATGACTCAACCCGTAAATGACCATTTCATTCAAATAAACAAACAAATATTGTTTTTGTTTTTCTTGAATGTGACTCTTTTTGTGTTTGAAGCAGAAATATAGGTATGCTAATTATGGAACAAAATAGCCATTAAGTTCCAGCCTTGAAAGGATATAAAACAAACGAGATGACCCTATGACTAATGTAGCAATGCCATGATTCATTTCCCACTTGTAGGTTATTAGTGTATCCTAGCTTCCATCATATGAGTTATTACCGAAGTAAGAACCTCAAGCGGTATATGATACCAAGGAAGTTTGATTGCTAGGTCACTTCTCTTTAAACATAAACTTATAGGTAGAAAAGGAATTTACTTCTTTCTTGTTCTCCTATTTCTTGTACCCTTTCTTATAATCTTAAGAATTGATTTCTCTAGTTTTGACTTTTGTACTTTGCTAGACATGTCCACTGTCCTTCCAACAAAGGTCTTACCATTTTATTTATGTTGAATATTTTGCTTCAACTAGATGATCTTACTAGAAGCTTTAAAGTTCTCTAAGAATCAATCTATTTGAATGTTTAGGGACTAGACTCATTCGAGAATTAAATGGACAAAGATATTAGGTTGTTAACCATTGGTAAAGCTGAGCGTTTAAACTCAATTATTTTTTATCTCAAAACTACATTGTATTTAGAATTCACAAGCACCAATCAGTTTGCCATTCTACTTTGATACTCGAAAACAACCGTAAAAGTCGCTAAAAGAAACGTACATTTTAAATTGCTCACTTTCTCTCATTTCCGTGAATCGTTCTTGGATTCACTACCAATCGAGGAAATTTACTGTTACCTTTCTAAACGGATTTACTGCAGTGCAAGATATTTAATTATAATTAAAAACATACATTGAAGCATGCAAAGTCTAAACAATTATCATTAGTAACAAAGAAAACATGCAATTTAAACAAGTCATTGGCATTTTATTCGAAATATTTAGTTCTGGCAGGTGTGAATAAAATGAATCTAGGACCCTAAAATCATTGAAAAATTAAGCACGATTTGACTTAATTCTAAAATATTTTAGGTAAGAAAATTCATTGTTAATAGTATAGAAACTACTCTTGGTTGATAGGTACGTCTAAGAACTTATTAGGTAAACCTATCCCATTTGCCAAGACATAAAAGGACACCTTGTTTATATCGTTGTGTTCAACCAAAATCAACTTGTACTCACAACCAATTTTCTACTCCAATAAGAATTGACACCTCGCTATGGCAGAAAACTATCACTAATTGATCGAACAATGTACTCACTACATTGTGTGCCTTACCCCTTTAGAATAAAAAATTAACACCTCGCTATGGCGGAAAACTATTACTAGATTGATGTAAAGGTTATCCAAGTAAGTGTTATTTTGGAATGACACCTTTTAACTCAATTTTAAAGTTTGGAACTTATGGCTCTTACTATTTTGGTTAGATTTTAAGTGAACTAAAATCTTTAATCATGCAACATAATCAAGCCACAATCTCATGCATAATATCAAAAGATATTTAAAGGCATAAATATCTTAAACATGCATAAGATTTAAATGTGATCTAGTATGCCCCGACTTCATCTTGAAGATTCAACTTCAAAATCCGTCTTTGAAAATGGATTGGAAACTCTGTCTTGAATTTCCCCATGGGAGGCTCCATTTTCTTCAAATAGAATATGCTATAATTAAACTAATTACAACTAATTGATGGTACGGAGACCATATTTAAATAAAAACTTTGGTGCATTAGACCAATTTTACATTCAAATTAATGGTACGCATACCATATTTACTATCCTATTGTGGCCATACTAGTCACTTTCCGAAACCTACAAAACAGTACATTTACAATACACCATTCATTCATTCATTTATCAATGAATGGCCCACTTAGCAAGTTTGTAGAAAAATATGCATCACATAAACATTTGCAGCAACTAATCAAAGGATCCAACAATCTAAAAATTATTGAACCTTATTATTTCTAATCAAGTTGTTTTAACCTTAAAGGAATGCAGACCTAATCAAAAGTTCAATTACTAAAAGCTCCCACTAAAACCAAGAATTTACATGCTTTACTAATTTTAAACATAAAATTGTATTTCCTAGTCCAACCAGAAACTTACAAATTTAATTAAAATTTAAAACTCACATAAAATAATTTAAAATCCCTTAATTATTTTCTGGTTGAGTATAATTAATTAATTATAATTTTACCAAGGTTTTAATTTTATTAAAATAGTTAGCATAAAATAAATTATAATAATTAAATTAATCAAAATTAAATTCCGAGAAAAATTCCAATTACGAAATTAAATTAATTAAAATCGTTGGTCAACGGAAAAATTAAAACGAAACGATCCAACGAACTAAGGCAAGGCCGTAGGCCAAAGCCCACGCCTCACCCAAGCCGTACAACAGCAGCGCCCATGGGCCGCGTTCAAGAGTGCAGCTCCCATGGCCTGCTTTGTCGATAGCCTTGTGGTGCATCGCAGTGAGCAACACAGCAGCCAATGTTGTGCTTGCTCCATGTGTGTTGGGCAGTGGGCTAGGCGCAGCGACACACGAGCTCCCTTGCTCAGCGTGTTGTTTGCCCTGGACAATGGCTCACAGTGGCTTGTCGCCCACTTTTGCTCGATTTTTCGTGTTGGGAGTTAGTCTATTTTTGCATCTGGAAGGACGCTCCTACGCCTCGTGAACAAGTGCCAAAAAACGAGCTTTACAAATACGAATTAAAGTACGATTTAAATTTCAATTTCTAGGCATTTCATGCATTTTTCGAAAACCATATTGTGCAAAATGAATTTCTACCTTTTCCCAAACGGATGTGTTCTACATTCGGGCTAGCCCCGGGGGTAACTAAATGGTGACTCTCCATACGGTTCCCGACCAAAGTGTGTGACCATTTCCGCGCCTACCGAAACTTGGCATTTGCTTGACATTCCCGATGTCAAGTATGGAGGCCGTCTGCCGACGCACACTTCCCTTAGGCGGAATGTGAAAGCTTGTCGCCGGATCCGTCTCTTAGCCAAGTAGCTTTTGACACCCAAAGCCGACCACTTGCATCATACAAAACTTAGATCGACCTTAGGTTGAGAACTTTGCATGTCGCATTCATATTCATGATTAGTGTGACAACGTGCTACTTGTGCATTGTGTGGGCGTGTTTGCACGCGTGAATGGCTAACCTCGAGTTCTAGCTTGCCAAAACCAATTAGCCTCCAACTAGGAAACCAAACCCCTAGGAGCATCATTCAAACCTCATGCATCTAAATCGCCGATTTTAGGGTCTTTAGGAGTGTCACTCCATTGGATTCAAAACCCTTAAACACGCCTTACGCACAAATGCCAAAATCTAAATTCAATCCAACGGCGTGATAATGCCGGATTTTTTAGTCCAAATTCCAAATGCCAAATTCAAAATTCAATCCAATGCGTCATAAAGCCAGATTTTCAAGTCCAAATTCCAAATGACAAATTCAAAATACAATCCAACGGCGTCAAAATGCCGGATTTTCGAGTCCAAATTCCAAGTTCCAAATTCAAAGTTTAATCCAACGACGTCATAATGCCGGATTTTCGAGTCCAAAATTCCAATTTTCAAGTTCAAAATGCAATCCAACGGCGCCATAATGCCGGATTTCCTACTTTTTCCAAGTCAAAGTTCAAATCCAACGGCGTCGTAATGCTGGATTTTCCAGTCCAAATTTCCACTTTCGAGTCAAGTTCAATTTTTCTAATCCAAAACCTCAATTTTCAAGTCCAAATCCAACGGCGCCATAATGCCGGATTTTCCAAACTCAAGTTTCGATTTTCAAGTCAAATTCAACCCAACGGCGTCATGATGCCGGATTTCCTAGACTTCAAGCTTCAAGTTCAAATTCAAACTTCTTAGTCCAAAACTTCAATTTTCAAATGCAACCCAACGGCGCCATAATGCCGGATTTTCTAGTCCAAAGTTCTAGTTTCAAATTTCAAGACGAGACTCAATCCAACGGCGCCTTAATGTCGGATTTTCTAGTCCAAAGTTTCAAGCTTCGAACTTCAAAGTCAAAAACCACAAATCCAACGGCGTCATGCCGTATTTCCTATTTCAAACATTCAAGTCTTCAAGCATCGAAGTCAAGTCGCCAATTTCAAGTCTCAAAACCTCAAAGTTCAAATGCCAAAGTTCATGACCGGCGTAATGCCAACTTTTCAACTCCAACTTTCAAACCTCAAATTCCATGTCAATCTTTCGAATTTCAAGTCCTATGCTCAAAGCTTCAAATTCCAAATCCATGCCGTCGTAATGCCAATTTTCCATTCCGTATTTCAAACCTCAAGCTCGAAGTTCAAAAATTCCAAACCTTCAAATCTCAAATCCTACACTCCAAGTCCACGGCGGCATAATGGCGGACTTTCAAGTTCCCAAATTCAATGTCTCAAATCCACGACGACATAATGCCGGATTTTCCAAATACGAAGCTTCATGTTCTACATACAAAATGCGTCCTTTTCCATTTCAAAATTCAAACTTCGAGTCAAATTCAAATTCCAACGCGTTGAAAATCCCCTGAAATAATACAAATTCCAATGGGTTGAAATTCCCTTGAAATACTCCAATTCCAATGGGTTGAGATTCCCCTAAAATATTGACGGGTTAAAAATCCCCTAAAATAATACAAACCCCATTCCAAATATTTCCAACGGGTTGAAAATCCCCTGAAATAATACAAGTTCAAATTCTACGGGTTGAAACTCCCCTGAAATAATACAAGTTCAAATTCCAACGGGTTGAAACTCCCCTGAAATAATACAAATTCCAATTCTCAAGCGGGTTGAAATTCCCTTCAAATATTCCAGATCCAATGGGTTTAAACTCCCCTAAAAAATTGACGGGTTGAAATTCCCTTTAAATAATACAAAATCAATTCCCTTTCAATCGGGTTGAAATTCCCTTCAAAATATTCAAAGTCCAATGGGTTGAAACTCCCCTAAAAAATTGACGGGTTGAAATTCCCTTTAAATAATACAAAATTCAATTTCCTAGTACAAGTCCAATTTCCAAATTCTCGAGCGGGTTGAAATCCCCTTCAAATAAGTCCAATTTCCAATAGGTCGGAATATTCCTTTTCCAAGTTCTAGTACAAGAGACAACTTTCAAAAAAGAATGAACGCTCCTCTCAAACATTTCCAACGGGTTGTAAATCCCGAATACAAATACAAAATCCAAAAACCCGAATCTTCGGAGTGACACTTAGAGTCAAGTCTAGGTCTCATTCATTGCATGCATATCATATCATGTGTCGGGAAGTTCAAGTTCTAAAGTTCAAAATCATGTCCTAACTAGGTGCTCAGACTCCTCCTCTCAAAATCCTATTCAAGATGACTTCACTAGCAGCAGCTGTACCAGAGCTCTATGAACGTGGTGAGGAAGCGGAGGCTCGCATAAGGGCTCTCGAGGACAATCAAGAAACTCTTTTCCATGCTGTGGGCCCATTCGAGGTAGAGGAAATATTTCATAATCAAGGGTCTGTGCCACCCCTGGTGTAGCCAAGTGAAAACTCGGAATCTGGGTTACCTCAAGGAGACATTTGCGGGATCTGGGCCAGCGATGATGAAGACACATATCAGGACCCTCCTATTGAAAACATCTCTGATGATGAATGCCGAGAAATCGTGAGCGCCGACTGGTACTTGGACCCCAAGGCAGAAAACAATGTTCAGGTCATGACTAGGTCTGGACGAATTCAAGAGCCAGCCAACAGAACGGCACCGGAAACAAATGTTCCTCAACCCACCGAGGAGAACCCTCTAATCTTGCAATTGAAGCGCACTAAGGTAGAGGTTAATATTTGGCAACTCATGGGTTCCTCTATGGAGCACCGCACTGCTCTTAACCAGAAGTCACTCTTGACGAATTGATCGGGTTGCTTACAAATCTGGAAGAAGGAATCACCTTTACTAATGAAGACCTCCCACCTGAGGGGGCAGCCCATCACAAGGCCCTCTATCTGACTGTCGAGTACAATGACAAGATCATCCCCATGACTCTAGTGGACAATGGATCGGCCATCAATGTGTGTCCTCTCCGCACTGCCGAAAATCTGGGTTTCACCCCTAGTGACTTTTCTAGTTCCTCCCAAGGTGTTCGTGCCTATGACAACACTCGTCGGAAAGCAACGGGAACTCTCACTCTACTACTCCGCACATGGCCAATCGAGCAGAAAATGAGCTTTCAAGTTCTCAACATCAAAGCAAGTTTCAATCTCCTGTTGGGAAGACCTTGGATCCATGACCTCAAAGCAGTGCCATCCTCACTCCACCAGAAAGTTCGAATGGAGGTCATTACCCTGCATGCGTCCCATCCAAGGACCAAGATAGCCGACAAGGATCTGATATTGATCGAACATGATGACAACGACGAAGACCTTTGGGGATTCAGTGCTGAAGTTGGAGCCATCGAATCCAGAATGAATCCCATGGCAAAGCGCATGATGATCAAGCGTGGGCACTTCTTGGGCACTACTCTGCCACCACCCACCGAATATCCTTTCAAGGCCCAAGGACAGACCAACTGTTGCGGACTGGGATACAGCCAACTAAGTTCAATGACAAGCAGCAAAAGGCTAAGCTAAAGGCCCGTCGAGCCGGCAATGATCAATTCAAAATACCTCCTCATCAACTCACACTCAATGGGCAATTCGTGAAAGAATGAGAGGATGACTTATACTTCGACTTCCCAGAACCTTTCTATGACTCTTCACAAGGGATCATTTACCCCGGATTCGAGATCCTTGAAGACTGTCACTTTCTAGAGGATGCTCCTCCAATACAAGACAAGGCTTCCCTGAGTGCCTTGACTCATCAGCTTTTGGTGTGCTATTTGGCCAAGAAATAACCCCAATCATTTCCGAAGACGCCATGGTTCAAATGATCACTCAAATCGAATATTTCGACCCATCTAAACTAATTACTCCAAGCGAGAAGATGGTCAATGGCTGGAGAAAGTCTCTCAAGATAACTGCTCCAAATGGCAAAATGTTCAAAATTACTGTGGGCGAAGGATCTATGATGAGCGAGTCTGAGTCTGAGGATGAGTCTGGATCTGAGTCTAGCAATGAGTCTAAGTGTCTAGAACTAGAATATTGCATTAATCAAGAGCCTCTAAAGGGTGAGCTTCAAGTCAAAACAGTCGATGTAATGATTGCTGATTTCAATAACACTTCAATTTCTACTTACACTTCGAGTCCTAATTCAAAATCAAATCCTAATCCACACAACTTTGCTTCACAAGAAACTGACTTTGAAATTCTAAAAGCTATCGAAAATCATGAAAACAGGATGCCCATAATTGAGGAAACAGAAAAAATCAACCTTTCTAACAACAGTGATTCAAAACTAGTTCAGATTGGTTTAACTCTTTCTCAAGCAAAGAGGGACGATCTTATCAAGCTACTTTCAGAGTATGTAGACGTCTTCGCATGGTCCTATCAAGATATGCCAGGGGTTGATCCAAGCATCGATCAACATACAATTCCCCTTATTCCAGGTTCAAAACCCATCAAGCAGAAACTCCGTCGCATGAAACCGGATGTTTCCCTCAAAATTCAAGAAGAGGTCTCCAAGCAGTTAGAGCCGGGTTTATTCGAGAAGTAAAATATCCAGAAGGGATCGCAAATGTCGTCCTAGTTCCAAAGAAAGACGGCAAAGTACAAATGTGTGTGGACTACAGAGATCTTAACAGGGCCAGCCCTAAAGACGGTTTTCCATTGCCTCACATCGACATCTTGGTCGACAACACCGCAAATCATGCCTTACTGTCTTTTATGGACGGGTATGCATGCTACAATCAGATTCCCATGGCAGAGGAAGACATGGAGAAAACAACCTTCATTACTCAGTGGGGCACATATTGCTATACAGTTATGCCGTTCGGACTAAATAACGCGGGAGCAACTTATCAAAGAACAGCCACAACCATCAAGAGCGATATGATTCACAGGGAAATTGAGGTATATGTCGACGACATGATTTTCAAATCCAAAGAACGGCACGAGCATACCTCAGTACTTCGAAAGTTCTTCAACAGGCTCAGACAATACAACATGAGGCTCAATCCTCAAAAGTGCGCATTCGGGGTAACGTCAGGCAAGTTACTCGGATATATTATCAGCTCTCGAGGCATAGAGGCTGATCCTTCGAAAATCAAAGCAATTCTCGAGATGCAACCACCAACGAATGAAAAGGAAATTCGGGGTTTTCTCGGCAGACTACAATATATCAGCAGGTTCATTTCAAGACTCACAATGATCTGTGAACCAGTATTTCGAAAGCTCCGAAAAAGCGAGCCTGAAGTGTGGGATGACGATTGTCAGCATGCATTCAAAACAATCAAAAGCTACTTTTCCAACCCACACTACTACAGAAATACCATTTAACAGCGCTTGTTTTTGCATTTAACAGCGCTTCTAAGAGCGCTGTTAATCGCTCCGCTGTTAAAAGAAAGACGCACATTTAACAGCGCTTGCTAGAAGCGCTGTCAAAGGTCCCTTTAGGATAATTCAAATTATTATTTTAAAGCACATTAGAAGCGCTATTAAAGGTATGCTGTCAAAACTTTAACCGCCAACTTTTAAATTATTTTGTAATAGCGGATATCCTAGAAGCGCTGTTAAAGTGATTTTTATCAATTTTAAAAATATTTTTTTTGGTTATGCCATATATTTCATTTTATGATACCACAAAACTATACCAGGTTCATAATAACACCATGTGAATAATATAGTGGTTAAACTTTAATTTCAAACCTCCAATAATTTTTTTTTTTGCAATTGTCATTATAATATAACTGATTACATAAATATGTTCTAAAATCAGACCACAACATTAAATTATGCAAAACACATTAATTAATAGGGTTGTACGGAGTATATTTTTGATTCCTTCAATGCAATCTATCTACGATACATTTGTTGAACAACATAGCGCACCCAATGAGTTCTTGCTTCTGAAGTGAGATGAAATTGTTGTATGACATGTGTCTGATTTATTGGATTCCAACACATAAACAGAAGAGTCTTCACTGGCTGAGATAATGTGTTTCCCATCTGAGTAAATGATGCAGAGATCTGACTTCTTGCATTTCGATGACCTGATAACAGAAAATAACATAACAGAAATTAGGACAGAAATAAAATTCACTGAGCAACTTTGTACAAATAAAACTGCATAATGTTCAACAACTTTCGGGAATTTGAATTTGCAAAACTTCCTGGAAATGTGATTTGTAACATGCAACCAAACAACTATTATACTTTCAATACTGATTAAGTGAAGATGACTCAGAAGAAGCCTCAAACAGAATTAACTCAGAGATGAGTAACCAACCTTTATATTTACATATTACATTAACCCCAGTATCCGGACCTGGGAATCAGCCATAGTAACCATGAACTTGCTTGGGTCACCAGGGGAAAACTGGGTCAATTATACACAAATCAAAATCAACATTACGAAACACTAGGTAGATAACATAGGAGTTGAACAGAAAAAGGCAAAAGATACTAAATTCTAGATAACCACCTGAAAACCAGGTACTCTTCTTATATACGCCTTCTTCTTACCATATAACGATATTTGATCAATCAATTTCAGTCGATTATCTAAATTAAGTTAGATATATTATTATTTATTATTGTAATTGTAAACATAAATAAAGATTCTTTTGGAGGTTCTTTTGGGTTAACTAGGTCCATTTTGAGTTATTTGCAAGCATATAGAAATCATCACAAACTGCATCAATATCATCACTTCCGTTTATGATCCAACAAAAGCACCCTAGAAGATACACATAATAATAGAGGACATACGATCTGTTACTCTTAATTTTGATTATATTTTGTGTAGGAAAGTGCGTCGTTCTTTATTAATTCAGGCCCATAGCCTAGCTACAACTGCAATACTTAGCCCTTTTGTTGTTTGTTACGTTGTCAAAACAAAAAATTGAGTCAGATTTAAAATATAACTAAACAACAAGAGCTTCCTGCATTTCACCAGGAAATATAAATAAGAGCTGGCTGTAAATTATAGGCAAACTTTTCTAACTAACTTCTAACTAACTGAAGCTCCATTTCTCTTAGTTACGTTCATTTTTAGTTCTTTCCATTAAATTTTACGTCCTTTAGGTCTGATGCATCACCGTATCTTTATATGCATTTAGACTGATCAATTAAATGTTAGGCAGAAGAGGTTATAAATCACGGCAGCAAATATGTAAGGATGTATACTAAACAAACAATGAAGAGGAAGTACCTTCATGAAGATTGCATCACCAGAAGGAATCAATTTGAACATGTCTCCACCCATATGAGTCACACCTACACTTACAACAAGAAAATATCACTTTTTCACCCTTAAAAACAAACCAACACTTGAATATCGATACAAACATAAAACATCATTGTTGAGGCCTGAGGGAGATAAAGTGTAAATCTACTCTGTTAAATTTCACAGTGCAATATATAAGTGAGAAAAATGAAGAAGCTACTGCAAGCTTGGGTTATAGTTGCTGTGGCAGAACTGCCATTGCATCTGAACCTCCTCACTGATTACTATTGGGTTATAGTTGTCTTTTGTGTCAGCATAAAGAAGCTACTGCCAGCTTGAAAAAGAAAGTAACTTCTTTATGCTAACAGAAGAAACTATAAGGGGTGGGTGTAGGGGGGGGGGGGGAATCTCACTAGTCCCTCTGCAACATGGCAAAGCCAGCCTATAAGGCTCTTGTTAGAAGAACATAACTAAGTTAACTTCCTGATCCGTCTAAACATGGAGTACTAAGTAACTCAAATTACTATGTACTAAGTTAACTTCCTGATCCGTCTAAACATGGAGTACTAAGTAGCTCTTGCAACCCTTTTCTTTGTATGTAAACTGGTTGTTTCATTCTTCGTACTTCATTTGGGTCGTTCACTCAGATATTTTTGTAAGTAGGACATTGTTGTTTCCAGAGTTGGGGGAGGTTCTTTAGCTGCAGCCATTGGCCAAGTTGTGTGAATTAATCTCAGCTCCTCTAACTGTGAAAGATAGAGCAGTTACCAGTTGTGCGGCTCGATTTAGTTGATGCAGTCTATATACATGTTTCATATCAAAGCACTAATCGTCAATTCCCAAAAAACGAATCAAGGGAAAATTTTGGAAAACGAACCATAATCTGGTGCAACTAATATCAATAAGCTCACATACATTACAAACACAAATCAAGTATATTTCTCACAAAAGGTATAAAAAGGAAAGCCAAGGGAAGAATATTAGTCTATAGTTCAATACTTTGTACTAATCAAAGGAAACATTTTAGAGTACTTCACCTGAAATACAACTAGAATGACGGCCCAGGAAGGTGATTTCGTATATTTTGCATACTGCTCGAATGCAAACTGTACAACAATACCAACCAAGTAAGGAGCTAGAGAAGCTGATGCTGCAGGACCAGTCCACGGCCAAACAAAACCATTGTCACCATTGGAATAATAAGACTAAGCTGTCTAAGCATCAAAATAGCAACTGAAGATATACGACTCCCCATCTGAGTGGTTAGCTTTCCACAACTGCTGGCAACAGGAACACTTTTAGCGGGGCTACGCAGAGAGTGAATAAGGAAAAGAAAAATTGCAACACCACAGTAGAAGAGAGCCTCTGTGAAAAATAGTATGAGAAAATCTGCATTGAAGGGATGAAGAGAACTTAATAGTGTACCAGACAAACATAAAGAGAAACTTTGACTGATTATGCAACACTGGAAATTTGGATGGAGCACTAATGGAGTGGTGCTGATATGTTCAGGACAAGTGAATACTATGAATAGATAAGAGAAGTTACTTATGAGCTTCCATAATTAACTTGGATATAATTATCCCAATTCCTAACCCCTAACGACCTAATTGACAATTCAGGTGCAAAACCTTGCATATCAATTAGTATATTCAGACTAGTGCAACGAAATAAGAAGAAATGACTAGAATTAGAGTTTTCATTACAAATTCGGGCTTTAAAATTTAAACCCTTGCCCAACAAATTGAAACCCCAAACCCTAGTTTTTATCAACGAATCAAAGAAACAATGTAGATAAAAAGGAGGAGAGGGAAAACGACCTCGCCCTGGGAAATTATGCGATGGCATTCGCGAAGAACGACGGGAGTGAGGAAAACCAAAACCTAAAACCCATAATTAAAACAATCGTAATTGAATTCAAACCCCCTTCCCAACAAAACCAATTCAAGAAAATTAATTAACTATAATCGCACACTTAAAACGCAAAATTAAAAACAACCCAAACATAAATTAGCAAAATTCATTGAACTCTATGGAGTATACCTTCCAATTCGATTATTCAATCTTGTCGTGAGAAGGGAAGCGCCGCCAGGCGAAGGGAAACACCGCGTGAAGGAAATCTCCGCCGTGGGTTTCGCCGCTCCGGTTGTGATCGATTGAGATTTGAGAGTATTGACAGTATAAGGGTTTTGCAGGGAAGAAACGAGGGAGGAAGAAACCGGTTGTTTTATGTTTTGAGAGTGTGTAAGGTTTTTTTTCGTATATTATTTGACAGCGTTGGTTGTTGGAGCGCTATTATACATCTGCAAATATGACAGGGCATATCGAGTAAGCGCTGTAATATGAGCATTTATGATAGCGCGTTTATTATAAGCGCTGTAATATATTATATTTGATATCTTTAACAGCATAAGGGTAAAAAGCGCTGTTAAATTAACGCTGTTAAATGATATTTTTGTAGTAGTGCCACCAGTACTAAAACCAGCTATGCGAGGGATTCCCCTCAGGCTCTACCTCACAACAACAGATGCAGCAGTGGGGGCTATGCTTGCCCAGGAAATTGAAGGCAAGGAGAACGTCGTATACTACATAAGCAAAAAGATGATCGAGTACGAAACCAAATACACTCAGCTCGAGAAACTTAGCATCGCCATGGTTTGGGCCACAAAGAAACTACGGCACTACATGCTCTCCCATATAGTCCATGTGATCAGCAAAGGGGATCCTCTCAAGTATCTATTCGAGAAACAAGCACTCAACGAACGGTTGTCCAGATGGTTGGTCATGCTAGCAGAATTCGACCTCAAATACATTCCACAAAAGTCTATCAAGGGTTCAGCAGTCTCGGATTTCCTAGCCGACTGTCCTGTCGAGGCAGAAGAGGAAGATTATGCCTTACGCGACGAGCAAATCTTAATGACCAGTGATGACAGTTGGTCAATGCATTTTCACTGTGCTTCCAATCAGAACGGATGTGGTGTTGGACTAATTCTAGTAGCCCTAGACGGCACGCACATTCCTATATCAGCAAAACTACAAGTCAACGTCACAAACAATGCGGCAGAATATGAAGCATGTATCATGGGCCTGGAAGCCGCCTTAGCACTGGGCGTCCAGAAACTTCGAGTGTACGGGGATTCCTCCCTAATCATCAATCAAATTTCCGGGAAATGGAAAGTAAGAAGCGAGAGTTTAGCTCCATACCAGGCCTATCTCGAACAGATGTCTGAACAAATAGAAGAGCTTCTCTATACATACCTCCCAAGAGAGGAGAATCAATTCGCCGATGCACTGGCAAAACTGGCCTCAATGATCAACATTCCAAGCAGCATGGCTGAAATGCCACTTACAATTGAAACCCGTCAAGAAGCAGCATATGTCCATGCTATTGACAACGTTGAGCAAGACGAAGATGAGCCTTGGTTTACAGACGTTCAAAGGTATCTACAAAATTCAGAGTATCCCCCACACTTTTCAAGCAAGAATCAAAGGGCTCTGCGACTACAATCAGCCAATTTTGTCATAGAAGGCGGCATTCTATACAAAAAACCTCTGTTGTGTTGACAAACACGAAGTTCAAAGAGTCATGGACAACATACATGCAGGAGTCTGTGGCACCCACATGAATGGGAGGATGCTAGCCCTCAAGATCATTAGGGCACGATACTATTGGACTACCCTCGAACGGGACTGCGACTGCTTTGTCAAGAAGTGTCCTACATGTCAGAAGTGTGCGAATCTGAATCACATTCCTCCATCATTACTATACTCTCAATCATCACCGTGGCCATTCTCAGCCTGGGGTATCGACGTCATCGGCAAAGTCACTCCAACAGGCACCGGGGGTCATGAGTTCATACTGGTCGCCATCGACTATTTCACCAAATGGGTCGAGGCCAGATCATTCAAAGTATTGGGTTCCAAGCAAGTGGCCCAGTTCATACAAGAAAACATCATATGCAGATATGGCATTCCTCACGAGTTCATCAGTGATCAGGGAACCCATTTTCAAGGAGAATGTGAAGATCTATTCACCGAGTACAAGATTCAACATCATCGCTCTTCACCTTATCGCCCAAAAACCAATGGGGCAGGCGAAGCAGCCAACAAGAATGTCAAGACCATCATCATGAAAATGACTACCAATTACAAGGACTGGCCCCAAAAGCTGCATTTCAAATTGTGGGGATATCGAACTTTAATTATAACTTCAACTGATGCAACTCTGTTCTCATTGGTCTATGGAATGGAAGCAGTACAACCTATTAAGTTGGAGATACCTTCTATAAGGATAGTCCTCGAAAGCGAAATCCTAGAAGCTGCATGGGTACAAGCAAGATATGACGAGTTAGTCATGCTCGATGAGCGTCGGCTTCAAGCCGCTCACCACGTACAAGTCTATCAGCGCCGAGTGGCCAAACATTTCAACAAAAGGGTCAGAACGCGAAACATCAAGGAAGGCGAGCTTGTCCTGAAAGCCCTTCGCAAAAGCACCATGGACCCAAGGGGAAAATTCAAACCCAACTAGGCAGGCCCATACATTGTCAAGAAAATCCTCTCCGGGGGAGCAGTCGAACTAACAGACATCGACGGAACAGAATTCAGATCTCTTACCAACCTCGATCAACTCAAGAAGTTCTATGTCTAAGTTCCATGTTCAAATTCAAGAATCTAAATTCAGGTCTTGTAAGGTAGTCAGAACTACGTCCGGCCTGATTCCCTAACGGGACACGTAGGCAACCTCATCACGAGGCCCAACCACTTTAATACAAAAAAATTCAAAATTTCCTCAATTAAGGGCATCCTAAAAATCAAATCAAATTTCAAAATTCAAAATTGTTGTTGTTTTTATTCCAAATGTGCCAATTCAAAGCAAAGCATGTTCAAACGGAATTTAACACTATAACTTATTTGGCCCTAAGGCCTTCAAAGCTAATTCAAATACAAAGTCAGGATCAAGTGAAGCAAAGTTAAAAAGGCTTTTCACTTCCTAAACACACTTTCTAAACACATATTCTAAACACATTCTAAACACAATTTATCGCAATGCAATTCAAACACATTTAGCCTACAAAGATCTAGGGTCAGGCGACTATGCTCTCGAGTCTTGGCACCTTGAGTACTATCCCCTGGCTCCTCCCGCAATCAATCATCAATCTTCCCCTTGCCCAAGCGGCGGGGGAAGGAACTTGCAAGCCTTCCAAGACGGGAGGACGACGAACCTCCTTTGGATTCCGAACGGTCAAGCACCGCATGGGCCACACTCCCGTCACCTTCCTCATAGTCAGTTGATGCAGGATGTCTAGCTCTAGAACCTAGGACTCTAGCTGGTCCTGAGAGAGGAATGTCCCTCTGGCTTTGGCCTCTCATCCATACAATATACCCCGCAGACAGAGTAACTGACTCAGGTGGGAACTGGATACTCAAGAATGGTTTGGCGACCCAATACCGCCTCCAAACTTCAAGTCTATTTGCATTCAGCACAACAGGTTTCGGGTTTTCTTCAATACAGTCTGGGATCTCCTGTTTCAAGCCATACTGTCTCATCACTCGGGCAGGCGAGTAGAAGACCAGCATTGTGAGGCTTGGCACCCTCAAAGAAATAGAACCAGGGGCATGTTTCATAGCAGAAATCCCCCCACCAAGGAACTACCCACCTTATACAAGATTCAACCCCAGAGAGTGTACACCGTCACTCATCCAATGAAAGTCGGCCATGCAGCATGGGTCGCACAGTGAATCCCTTTCTATTATAGCTCGCCATGTTCTCCGGTGGTGCCACCAACATGAGCCTCTCCATAAGCCAAACCTTGGGGAGTATATAAGAAGCACATTTCAAAATTCAAATACAAGTACAAAATTCAACATACGAGAGAGCTCCAGATCCTTACTTGGAGTAACACTGGACTTCCCGATGGCAAAGAAGAGGGGACCGACTTCAGCATATCAAGGCCCATCAATGTTTCGCCAATCACAAGCGGCATTGGGTCCCGACCATTAGCAAACTGCTCTACAATCTCTATTAGGGAGGCATCACCATTGCCAAACCCCTGCTTCGAAAAGAGGAAGCGAGCGAATATACAAAAACTCAAGGCTCTAAGGAGAAAAACTTTGGGAACATCAAGCCCATCAAAGTAGGTGACAAAGAGGGATAAATCCACCCCTCTACCATATACAACAGCACTCAAAAATGGGAGCTTCAAGCCTTAATACGTTTTAAAACTCAAGAAAAAGTGTTCTTCAGGGAGGGGACATACCTCATTATTTCCAAAACGGAAGACATGATGATTCGGGTCCCAAGCCTCCAGAGCAGCAAGAATGAAGTGCAAATCCAATTTTACAAACCGGAAAGAGACGAGCACCCCAAGATGCATGCCATCAAGCTCCTTTTTCTCCAATTTGCCAAGCGAACCAAGCCACGAGTTCAAGGCACTTTCAAAGGACACAGCCATACTTTCTTTTCTTTTCTTTTCGAGAGGAAGCAGTATACAATGATAGCAGGGAAGGATTGGTGCAAGAAATGATCCAACAATCTCCCTATTTGTACAAGAGTCGGCTTGTACGACAGCCCACAGGCGCCAGGCACCAAGCCCGCGCCAGACGCCGGGAGCCTGCATCAAAGGACGAGGCCACCGTCCTCTCTTATGACTCCGAGTACACACTCTTTAGTGTTTCAGACAGCAGAGTAGCACCTCCATTATTCAAGATTCCAAAGCCGCAAGCCGCACAATTTCAAGCAGTCCGGATCAACGCTTCGGGCAGATTTCAGATCAATTTTTTTTAAAAAATTCAAGCATTCTAGTCCTAGATTGGCGTCCTAAGTCAAGTCTGCATGTGCATTAGCAAAAGTTGAATATACTTTCACTTGCGCTTTTCCTAACCAAAAAACCTCAGTCAAAGTGGGGGCATATAGTGGGTATATACACCTGAAAAAATGGGCAAATTTTTTCAATTTTTTTGCAAATTTATCATGCATGGATATAGCTACAAAACTTCAAGGCACACACAACGCATACAATTTCAAGCATTCAAACATACAAAGCCGATCTTCAAAAAAGTTCAAACCAATTCAAGTTCAAAGCCAATTCAACCATACAAAATTTAAGTGTCAAGCCATACAAATACAAGAAAGCAAAACAGTACAAAAGATTACATCTTCAGCGGATAGAACTCTCTAAGCCCTGCGAAAAGCCGCCAGAGTCGCACCAATGCGCACCGCTCCTATCCAAGAGGCTGCATACGGGTAAGCAGCATCTCTAGTACGCTCCGGCGCCAAAGTTGGAAAGTGCTCATAGATCCAAATCTTTCAAGGAACAAGCAAAACATCAGTCAAGTTCGAAATACAAACATACAAGTACAAAGTAAAAAGTACAAGGAGTCTCAAATACCTCCAGCACGCTCCATAGAGCAGCCATCCTCGGGTTATTCCCCAGTGCTGTACGGGAGGCCCGCTTCATCTTGTACAAAAGGTGGCTGTATGCCAAGCCACCCCAGTTATAGCTCGAAACAGCTCCCAAGTCCCGCAAAGCGGACAAGAATTTGATGTGCACCTGACTATTCCTACTCGGGGCCATCGCTACTACGCCTAGTGGGCCTTGCGCGCTTGCGCACCTTGGCTCGTTGGGCTGGCAGCGTTGCCTCCTCGTATCCGCGATTAATATATTTCTGATATATTATTTATCGTTTCGCATACGACAAATCACCGTCGTACGATACGATTTATTCGTTTCGCCTAACTTACGAATATTCGCGATATGATAAACGATTTCGATGCAAGGTCGTATCGTATAATACGTTTTCCAACTAATTCCCGAAAAGCTATTAAATGAATTTCCGATTCATTTAATCCGGTGATCTGTTACATGCCATTGGTGTGACCTTGTAGGTTCAGTCAAGAGTAAGTTGTGAGCTTAATATTCATTAGGACTCACTGATCGGAAGCGTTGCTCCAGCTAGCTGTTCCGATCACTTGATCTCACTGAATTAATTGTTCGCAATTAATCTGAACCTTGGTATTAGACTTAATGCACCTTGGGTGAAGGACATATTTCCTTCACATTTTACATCCTTGTTGGCATCAATCCAACGATTGAGGGCTGCCTGAGTGACCCCGTCGCCAGGGTGAGGGGGTCGAAAAAGTGCGAGGCTAATGCGTGACCTTGTCCCTCGTGGGTGTGACGATTCTTTTTATTCAATCAAGTGTAATTGGATTTCCTGTGAGTATACACCCAATTGGCTAGTAATATAGGAGTCGCCATTCAGTTTTTAACGACAATGAGAAAAACTGACAAAACCCGGTTTCGTGACATAAATGGAGTGCAATTATGTTTGACCACGACGGCCGTAGGTTCCCTTGTGATCCCTGGTGTGGGGATCTCTCAATATACACCCGCAAGGTAGAGATTGAGGGTTCGGGGGACTGTAACTACCGAGAGGATTAATTAGCTCGTCGATAACTCCAGAGGCACGATATCCTTACTAGCTCAGCATAAATAATTGAAGGGACATGCGTTAACTATTAAGCTAATCTGAGTTGATTTTAGCAATATGCAACATATAATACTAATTCGATCGTGATTATCTGATTTAAATAGCATTAAGGGATCTAGCATGATAATCCGATTTCCCAAAAATATCATATTTGTTAGGCGTGATAGAACAATCAGATTAGGTTAGTTTAACAGTTCATAAAAAGGGCGAGGAAAGCAGTTAAATCATCGAAAAGGGACACATTACGACGCACCCTTGAGAGGTACGTCACGGTTCTCAGAAAACTAACCACTTTGACTTTTCTATTTCTCCTTTTTATTTAACGAATCTCAATTATGGGACAGGATACGTTCTGTTCGATTTATGGATCGATTGCGACAGAACGCGTGAACAGTTTCGCAGCGAGAGGCTTAGGCTAAGGGTTGGAGTCAATACTCAGAATATTATTATGTGTTGTTGTGTGTTCTTTCACGTCGAAACTAGGGGCCTATTTATAGGGAAGAGTTCGTGGAAAGATAGAATAGCAGAGTTCTAATCCACAAAGAATTAGGAAAAGAGACGTACCCAGGTATTTTCCCCAGGCCTGGGCGCCGAAGATTTTGACGCCTAGAGCCAGGCGTTGAAAATAGGGTCTGGGCAGTTTTGTTTAGTCAGATTCGGATTCCTAAAATCCGTAGAGTTTGAGATTAATTCTAGTCTTTTAGCGCGTATCAATTTTATGACGGAATGCGTCTGGGCCCGTTACGAACTCTAGGTTCGTTAGGATTTTAATTAATACGTAACTCCTATTTCCGAATCCTATTAGGAATAGGATTCTCGCGGTTTTCTATCTCATTTAGGATTTATGTTGGAGTGCAACGCCTAATTCTGACAGGTTTCTATCTTTTATGATTTGCCACTTTTAGACGCTACCTTTTACGGCAGTTACTATTTTTAGCAGGTTTTCCATAAATAGCAGGTTTCGGGTGAAATGAAATGGGGAATCGAGATTCGTTTATTTTATAGGAGATGCGTTGTCAAGTGGAGATTTACGCTTTCATCATCGAACCTTTCCCTTGCGGGAATGGGGACAAAAGTAGGTGTCTACAGTTAGCCCCCACTTTGACTGAGTCTTGGAGTAAGACGATGGTCAAAGTATTAGACGGAGTGCGTCACACAAGCCGTGGTGTATGTGACCTGGTTTGCGAGGGTCCCACGAGCCCCCGAGTGATAACATTTGACTTAAGGGTCATCACTTGAAGTGTCGACATATCCCTCATGTGTCATTGGGATTTGTCAACTGATAGTATAGAAACTTCCTCACTTTGTCATTGGAAGAATCTAAAGGTGCGTAGAAACTCCCTCACTTTGTCATTGGGAGTAGCTACAGGTGTTTTCGAAATTAAAGCTGTAAAGTGTAATTGGGCCTAGCCAAGCCCAATCACGAGGTAAAATGTTTTTAAAGATTCTCATTTTCAGGGCTAGCTAAACGAGAAAACCCCCTTGTTTTTATAGGACGTAAAACGAAGGAAAATCCAGCACATCGTTCTTTTTTGGAAAAACGGAAAACCAATCCTTTAATTTTTGGAAAAAGGGAAAACCGATCCTTTAATTTTTGGAAAAAGGGAAAACCGATCCTTTAATTTTTGGAAAAAGGGAAAACCAATCCTTTAATTTTTGGAAAAAGGGAAAACCGAAAAAAGTTATCGCTACAGCGACTAAGGACCTGCGCGGTTAGTGACGCAGACCTCGCCCGCTGAAGGTGGGCGAGCCTGTCCGCTGAGGGTGGACGCCCCGTCCGATAGAAGTGGACGAATCTGTTTTGATGTTTTGAAAATAAGGACCTACGCGGTTTGTGACGTAGACCACGCTGGCTGAAGATGGCGAACCTGTCCGTTGAGGGTTGACGCCCCGTCCGATAGAAGTGGACGAATCTGTTTTGAAATTTTTTTTTTTTTTTTTTTTTAAATAAGTACCTACGTTGTTTGCGCCGTAGACCCCCCCGGCTGAAGATGGCGAGCCTATTTTAAATTTTGAAAACTTTATTATTTATTTTTTTGTCGAAAACTGAGGACATGCGCGGCTTAGTGACGCAGACCCCTCCCGCTGAGGGTGGGCGAGCCCATTTTGAATTTCTTATTTTGCCTATGTAGAAGGGCTTTTGTGATTACAACCTGTTGGTGGGTCGTAATATTTTCTGATTAGATGTGTCCTATAAGTGGGTTCACACTGTGTATATTTTTGTTTAACAATATTTTTTTGAGATATCCAAACATGATATGGTGTGTGGCGCAGTCTGGGAATGTGATTTTGATTGCGCGCTCCTTGTTGGAGTCCATTTTTTGCGAGCCCCCAAGCGTTGGGGCTCGTCGGTTGTTTTTTGTATCTTGTAATCATGTTTGGGGTCACGCTCGTATGTGCGAGCGACCTCCTATAGTAGTGTGCTATTTTAGCGAAGCCGTGGAGTGCGACTTTAGTTTTCAGGCGACATCCGGTTTTGGCTTGGCCCGGATTAACCCTTTGACAGACAGACATTTTCTATTTGGAAAACCATTGACTTGACGACACATATTTTTGGTGTTTCGAAGAATGACCATGATATTTAACTTGCTTTTTTTTTTTTAAAAGTGTACATGAGCGTTTTCTGAGACGAGTCTAAGGTTCGTCCAAGTTTTAATGTTATTATTTTTTTGCTTATTTGGGAGCTAAAGGTGCTTTGGGCTTGATCCTTCTTGCAATAGGGCCTCTTGTTTTAGCAACACGGTCTTAAGTCCTTTCCTATTCCGTGTTTTGTGAAATCTGGGCCTTGGGCTGCATTTTCAGCGCCCAAGCTCAGGCGTTAAACTTTTCGGCGCCCAGGGGTGGGCGCTGAAAGTTCTTTCCTGGTAATATTTGATTTTCGGATTTCTAAACACGTTTCCGAATGGGATCAGGATGTTATTGGGTGCGTTCAGCTATATATAGGGGCTAGATACGTCCTTATTTTCCATCACTCTCAAATTCTTTCTCTCTTTTTGCTGTGCTCTAATTATTTACTGCTTTTGCCATGTCGATCCCTACTTTCTCACTCCAACGGACTGTTAGGCGTTGGCTATGAGCCCTTACTCCCACAGAAAAAGCTTTGTTAAAAGAATACCACTTAGAGGCACTTTTAGGCTTACAACAAATTAATATTGATTATAACTTTCTGCATGCTGCCCTAAGCTTTTGGGACTCTGATCATCATGTTTTTTCCTTTCGGAGCAATGAAATATGTCCTTTGCCCGATGAATTTGCTGCGATCTTGGTTATCCTACTAATGCTACTCCTGTTACCCCTGGCACTGTTGAAGAGGGTAAAACCATCATAAGGGCTTTCCTAGGGCTAGATGATAACATGTTTGCTGAAATTGTCGTAGATGATAAGGTTAACTTGGCGAAACTTGTAAAACATCACTTTAGGCCTAGTAAGAATATGACCGAACAAAAATTGAACATTCGAGCCCTTGTATTTTGCTTGTTGAATCATTATTTGTTGTCGAATAATAATGGTGAGTTCGGTGACATAAGGCTGATCCCCTTGATTAGCCAGATGGAAAGTTGCTATTCTATTATGCCGTTGGTTGTTGCTGAGACTTTGCTGAGTGCGGATGAACTGAAGAAGGATGCCAAATCTTATTTTAAGGGGAGCCCCCTGTTGCTGCAGGTAATCGATCTTTTCCTTGCGCATTTTTTGCATATATTTCTTTTTGCTTGGGGCTGAGTTTCAGCCCCCAGGGCTGGGCGCTGGAATATTCGACGCCTGATCCTGGGCGTTGAAACTGCGCCCCAGGAACCCTTTTTTCTTTCTTTTCATTCTTTTGATTCGATCGTACCTGTTTTTGCAGATTTGGCTTGTGGAACGGCTTAGACTTTTGGAAGCTCTTGCCGAACCTAAACATTATCGCCCTATAGCTTTGGGTAACCGAAAATACCTGCACCAAGGCCAGGACGAGGCCGAATGGACCTCCTTTTTTACTTATGGCATTTGTTCTATTAAGTGGGTGGTACCATGGTGGGGTTTGACTACTATGACAGGGGGGTCTGATGTATCGGTTTATGTTTCGTTGTTGGGGCTATCTCGTCCCATTTATATTTTCCCTTACCGAGTCATGCGTCAATATGGTTTAAGGCAGACTATCCCTTTTTCAGATACGGTACCACCTAAGGTAGCGGCCTTTGCACAAACACGGGTCCTAGCGTGGGCCAAGTATTATGATGGCCTCCCGCGTTGGGCCGTAGCTACAAATGGCTTTGTGGGTCTTTCTGAAAACTACAAGTTGTGGATGAGCTCCGATGACAAAGATGTGAGGACCGAGGCTCGAAATGGGGAGCCGGCTGAGCTTTTGATACCTCGCATTCGTGTTAAGTATGAGGGTCCTGATTCTGCCAGACCTCGTACCTATAGTTTTAAGACTGTGAAAGCTCGTCCTGATCGAAAGCGAAAGGAAGTTCTTCCCCGTTCCAGTTTCAGGCCCAAAAAGATGCCTAACATGAAGGGGCCTGCTGTTGTTAAAAGAAATGCAAGCTCTCGCGGAGATCGTCGCCGGAACAATGTATGGGTTAGAAAGGCTCAGCCGCCTGTAGAAACAGTGGCTAGTCTAGTTGATGATAATAACCCTTCTCCCACCATTGCTTGTGCCTTCGAGGATGAGCGGGCTATAATTGAGAATGTTTCTGAAGCCTTGACATCTTTGGAAGTTAGTGTCCAGGAGCCGGTTCTTATGGAGATTGATATTGGGGCAACGCAGAAGACTATGGGGGTGGATCCTGCGAACATTGCTCTCTACAAGACTTTATTTGATGATCCGGAAGAACTAGAGTAGTGTAGTTCTTTGCTAGGGTGTAGGTGCCCTTTATTTATTTTAGTTGTGTTTGTTTTTTATTCCTGGCACTTTGTTTTCCTTCTTATTATATTTTAATAAAGGCGTATTTTTAGTTTTTATTTATTTTCGTTTCTCCTCTTTTTTATGTATTTTATATGTCTAACACTTATTGCAAAGAATATTTTTGTATTTGGACCGAATCCTTGGTAAGGATTGCCTACGTATCTTGTCAGAATCAGGTCGCGCGTAGTTCTAGCTTTAGAATAAGTTCTAGTATGCCGGATTTCGGTAGATATGTCCTGAAGTGGAAACATATTACTTAATTGGTCAAATGAGTGAAGTATTTGCCATTATTTTCATCTGCCGTTTTTTCCATAGGTTGCGTAAAATTCGACCAATTTGTATAGCTCTATTCTTGGTGAACCTATTTGGATACGTATTGTACCCCCCAAGTGTTCGTTATTTTTCCGTTGTGTGCGGATAAAATGACGAGCACTTTCGAAAAAGAAAACTTTTGGCAGGCAGAGAGTTTCAACGCCCAGGCTGGGGCGTCAGAAATTTCGGCGCCCAGCCCTGGGCGCTGAAAATGACTTGGGCGGTCAATTTTTGACGCTTTGCTTCACATGTTCTTGCGTTTATTTCTATTCCTTTTTTTTTGTGCCTTGATATTTTGCTTCGTAGTTTAAAGTTAATTTTGAGGCTATTTTGGAAGCTTTTTTGACTGTTATCGTGAAACGCATTTTTGTCCAGATTAATTTTTTTCTATTGGTGACTTAAAAAAGTTTTTAAAATGGAGTCTATGAAGATCTTTGTTTAGGTTTTGGGTGTAGGTTGGTAGTGAAGGGTATGATGGAATCGATGTTTTATGAATCTATGTTTTTGGTATCATTTGCATTTGTTTTAATTTTTTGATTTCCTTTGATTTTGGGTTGCATGGATTGGCTCTTACGATGACACTGGTTGGCTTTTTAGGTTTTGGGGATATGAATGGGATAGTGCGGTTTATTTTGTGGGTTTCGGGAACTGGTTCCCATGGCACTATTTCAAAACCGAGTGGGCTTTGTTTGTTGGTCCTAGAGTGGGCCGCCTCTTTATTTTTGTATTTTGCAAGTACATTTGGTGTTTATTTAGTGTTAGAATAAATTTTTGAGGAGAAATATTACGCCTTTATTGATTCGGAAAGTAAGGAAAACACACTGAAATAAAACTGACCCATATTCTAAAGGGCCTTAGGACCATCTAAAGTCTCTATTATTTTTTTCTATCAATCTAAAGAACTACTTGGCGCTTTTTACTAATGGTGCTCTTATGTGGATCAAGCCTGGGGTTTAGTCTCATAAAACTTCGGTCCTTCACCGGTACTCATCTTGAATTCCATTCCTTTTGCGTTGACCCACTGATATGTCTTCACCCATCCGTTCTCGACCTCTTCTAGTGTTGATGCAGGAGAGATTAACCGGGTTGGATCGAAACCTTCATCTTGTAAAGCTAGGGTAGTCATCACAGTCTCGTCCTCCATAGGCCTCGATTCGTTGAACAAGGTCCACAGAGCCTGGTTGTCCAATATTTCAGCTGTTTTAGTCTTGGTGAGGTGGGGTGCCTCATCCAAGGTGTGGCAGTCATGGAAAATTTCATATCCGAGTTTTAGCAAGCCATCCTGAACGAAGGGTTCAGGGAAATCACAGCATGGGTGTTCTTCTCCTTCCCGAATGAACATCCCGTTAAGGGTCCTTTGATATGGGGGAAGGAGGGTGGTTTGTTTGGTTTTGTTAAGGTGTAGCCTGGATAGGCGGTCAGCAATATCTTCCTCCGTTGGTTCATAACCTAAGCCAAAGGGAGTAGATTTGTCGGGAAAAGGATGGAATGTGCATTCCTTCTTCCTTATGCCCAATGGGGTTCCTGGAAAATAGCCTTGAGCTAACAGCATTCTAGGGATGACTCGGGATGCATGCGGGTCTAGGAATGCTGGATCATAATCTTCGATGAACTGGATTGTTTCTTCCATTTGAAACCCATAAAGATCGTCTGCAGTTTCGGCCGTTCCAACCATAGTACAACTGACGTCGAGAGGAGGGGCGCGGATTTCTAGTATTACCCCGTTATGGTTAAGTTTAACCATTTGGTGCAAGGTAGAAGCCACACCTCCTAAGTCATGGAGACAAGGTCGCCCCAAGAGGAGGTTGAAAGTGGGCTTGATGTCGATTATTTGAAACTCCGTGGTGCGTGCCACAGGCCTGGTTTGTATGGTAAGGTTGATTTTTCCCAATACAGGCCTTCGAGAGTTATCGTAAGCTCGTACCCCTTGCGTGGAGGTTTCGAAATCATCGTTTCCTAGCCCCATGCAATGGGCGGTTCGCAATGGGCAGACATTAACCCCTGAACCATTATCTACGAGCGCTAGGGGGATGTTTTGTCCTTTGCATCCAACCACTAGGTAAAGGGGCTTATTGTGAGAAACCCCCTCTTTGGGTAAGTCTTTATCAGTGAAAACTATGGCCTTTTCTCCGGCATCTCTCGTGACATGGCTAACCAATGAGTCAGGTGTGATATATGTAGGTACTGAGATGAGGTCAAGTGAGCGAATAAGCTTTTCGCGATGTTCCTTTGAAGTACACATAAGATCCCAGATGGTAATCTCAGCCCTGGTTCTTTTTAGTTGTTTCAGGAGAGGATTTTCAATGACTTCCGCGACGGTGGCGTGCCGTCCATTATCAGGAGTTTGCCTAACCGGGACGCCGTCCATAGGAGGCGGGTGAATATCCGGTTGGTATATCCTTCCGGATCGGGTGAGGTTGTCGACCTCGGGCTCCCGAGGGGTGGTGTCAATGAGAGCATACCCGGGCCAAGTTTCAGTGAAGAGGTCCTGGCCCGAGACTTGAGATAGGTAAATATCTTCAGCATCATCGTTCCACACACCGCACACTTCCCTCTCGATTCGATCCATAGGGACCACAGCGAGTGGTGCACCTTGAGGTGTAATATACACCGTGGGGTCGAAATTCTCTGGTTGGTTGAGAGAGATGTGACAAGAGCCGAGTGGGCTCTTGTTGTTGTTGGGTTTGCCAACGTTAGGGAGAGGTATTACTTCATCCTCTATCATGTCCTGGATCGTATGTTTTAGAGTCCAGCAGTTTTCAGTGTCATGCCCATTTCCTTGATGGAATTTGCAGTAAGTACCTTCGACCCAATATTTTTTTTTGACAGGAGGGTCACGGGTGGGGCCTATAGGTCTCAACTTTCCTTGATTTGGTAGTCTTTCAAAGGCTTGTACCAAAGTTGACCCGAGTGGGGCAAACTTTCGGTCTCGGACCCATCTTACATGGTTTCTTCGGGCGGGAGCCTCTTCTACAACATGGACTTCTTGGGCTTGGGATGTGTTACCCCGATTATAGGTGTTGGTCTTATATGCGGGTTTGCTCTGTATGGTTTTGGCGAGGTCGTCCTCGATCTTTATTCCCACATCATAAACTCTTTTGAAAGTGTCGAGTCCCAGGTACCTAAGGTGTTGTCTGTAAGCCGGGCCCAGGTTGTCAATGAATTTTTGGACCAATTCTGTTTCGGGAGGCCTATTGATTAGCTGGGCCGCCTGGTCCCTCCATCTAGCAAAGTAGGTTGTGAAACCCTCATTTTTCTTCTGGAAGAGAACTTCTAGCTCGCGCATGGTGACTTGGAAATCCATGTTCGACGAGTATTGCTTGATGAAGACATTGACAAAGTCTTCCTAAGTGGGGAAGAGCTTAGGGTCCTGGTGATAGTACCATTTGAGCGGCACAGGTTCCAAGGACAAAGGAAAGGCAGGTAAGTACATGGACTTGTCCACGCCTTTCAAGTTCATGGTATTCACAAAGCTCAGTAGATGATCGCGGGGGTTGTCCGTGGCCTTGAACTTTGGTAAGTCAGATGAACTGAACTTTTCTGGTAATTTGCCAGGAAAAGGTTCAGGATCGAGGGAGAAGTATTTGCTCCCCATGGTTTGCTGTAGGACCATTTTTTCAATACGTACTCTTCTCGTTTTCGAGGTCATTTTTGGCTTGCACAGCCGTTAAGGCTTCGTTTTGCATTTTCAGTTGGCTCATAAGTTGGGTCATTTGGACCATCTGGTCTCGCAAATCATCGATGGACATGTTTGGAGGTGCGAATCGAGGTTGGGGAAGCGGAGTTCCTTGAAATGAGGGACGACGGACGGAGCTTGGAGTTACTAAACCTGGTGTTGGTGATGTATCTTCGAGACGCACTAGCCGTTGATTCCCTGATAGGCACCAAGTGGCAGGACCAGTCCTAGGCATAAGAAAAGCTAAAGTTTAGGTTCCCAAAGTTTCAAGCATTACTTAGTCTAGACTTTGACTCTCTAAATAGTTTTTTTTTTTCGCTCTTTCTTCTGTCGGTACACTTTTTGGTTTTTTTATTTATTTTGGTCATTCTTTGGATTTTCGAAACACTTGCCCGTGTGACATTCATAGTTGTTAGCATGTTCGGTTTTGGTGCCGAGCATTGCCGTCGTAGGAGGCCTAACAACGACACAAAGAGTTATTAATTTTTCGCGAGTCGCTTTTGAAATCGATTGCTTTTCTTACGCCCTCATAGCAATTCTTTTTTTTTTATGAACATTTTTTGCTACGTATTTTCCTTTCGTGCGGGCACCGAAGCTGCTGCGCCTGACCAGAAGGCCAAGCAGCAACTTCAGCGCCCAGCGAGGGGCGTGAGAATTTCTGGCGCCCAGCCAGGGGCGTTGAAAATGCGTCCCTGGCTGGTTCTCGTTTTCCGTCTCCTGTTTATGCGACTTCGATTTGCGTGCTTGCCTAATAACGTCCTTTACGCGTAACAGCGTTTGTGGGATTCGTTACAGGCCATCCCGAGCGTCGCTTATTTTGTGGCGATCATTCGGGTTTGCGGAACACGTGTTTCGGTATAACTCTTTGGCAAATTGGTCTATGAATGTTAGGGCAGTTTTTAAGGTCGTTGGTTTTCTAGGATAGTTTGTCACACACAATCACATATTTCGCTGCACATAACTACATTACAAACATGGATTTGAAAATTAAATATGCCACGTAGCTTATGATAGGCTTCTATGGGTAGTTTATTTACGCCTGGCTTGGTACCGCTTCTATCGTAGATCCAACACATGCCCCGGTCGAGGTAGTGTCTTCAACAGACGAATTTCGCTCAAGAGGTCAACCCGCAAGTGCAAGCCAAGGGGGCATGCAGGCGAGAGGGACCTAATGGGCGAGCGATTGGGTTCGGGATAGGTGTACTACCTGCACAAGTACCGAGTGGGAAACATGCGCGGCGTATGCACCCCCCTATTGGCGAAAAAAGGTATCCTTAGTCCCAACTCCCGAGGGAGCCGAGATTCGTTATGATGTTCTGCCCGTTCACATTAATATGCTGATTTTCAGGTCGTCCCAACTTGATGGGGAAATAAACGCGGGGTAGGATCGTTTCACCCTTCGGCTATTTTGATTACCTACAAGCACGAGTATTTCCTTCACTATCCCCAGCGGAGTTGCCACTGTGAGGGGGTCGAAAAAGCGCGAGGCTAATGCGTGACCTTGTCCCTCGTGGGTGTGACGATTCTTTTTATTCAATCATGTGTAATTGGATTTCCTGTGAGTATCCACCCAATTGACTAGTAATATAGGAGTCGCCATTCAGTTTTTAACGACAATGAGAAAAACTGACAAAACCCGATTATCGTGACATAAAGGGAGTGCAATTATGTTTGACCACGACGGCCGTAGGTTCCCTTGTGATCCCTGGTGTGGGGATCTCTCAATATACACCCGCAAGGTAGAGATTGAGGGTTCGGGGGACTGTAACTACCGAGAGGAGTACTTCGCTCGTCGATAATTGAAGGGACATGCGTTAACTATTAAACTAATCTGAGTTGATTTTAGCAATATGCAACATATAATACTAATTCGATCGTGATTATCTGATATAAATAGCATTAAGGGACCTAGCATGATAATCCGATTTCCCAAAAATATCATATTTGTTAGGCGTGATAGAACAATCAGATTAGGTTAGTTTAACAGTTCATAAAAAGGGCGAGGAAAGCAGTTAAATCATCGAAAAGGGACACATTACGACGCACCCTTGAGAGGTACGTCACGGTTCTCAGAAAACTAACCACTTTGACTTTTCTATTTCTCCTTTTATTTAACGAATCTCAATTATGAGACAGGATACGTTCTGTTCGATTTATGGATCGATTGCGACAGAACGCGTGAACAGTTTCGCAGCGAGAGGCTTAGGCTAAGGGTTGGAGTCAATACTCAGAATATTATTATGTGTTGTTGTGTGTTCTTTCACGTCGAAAATAGAGGCCTATTTATAGGGAAGAGTTCGTGGAAAGATAGAATTGCAGAGTTCTAATCCACAAAGAATTAGGAAAAGAGACGTACCCAGGTATTTTCAGCGCCCAGGCCTGGGCGCCGAAGATTTCGGCGCCCAGAGCCAGGCGATGAAAATAGGGTCTGGGCAGTTTTGTTTAGTCAGATTAATTCGAGTCTTTTAGCGCGTATCAATTTTATGACGGAATGCTTCTGGGCCCGTTACGAACTCTAGGTTCGTTAGGATTTTAATTAATACGTAACTCTTATTTCCGAATCCTATTAGGAATAGGATTCTCGCGGTTTTCTATCTCATTTAGGATTTATGTTGGAGTGCAATGCCTAATTCTGACAGGTTTCTATCTTTTATGATTTGCCACTTTTAGACGCTACCTTTTACGGAAGTTACTATTTTTAGCAGGTTTCCATAAATAGCAGGTTTCGGGTGAAATGAAATGGGGAATCGAGATTCGTTTATTTTGTAGGAGATGCGTTGTCAAGTGGAGATTTACGCTTTCATCATCGAACCTTTCCCTTGCGGGAATGGGGACAAAAGTAGGTGTCTACAGCTAGCGGCTTCGGGCATCGCTTCTTCCAGGACATACTCCTTTTCTTCCTACATAAGAACTATTTGCAAGTTCCTTTGCCAGTCAAGGAAGTTTTTCCCGCTCAACTTGTCCTTTTCGAGAATTGATCGGATGTTGAATGAATTGTTATTTGCAACAGTTAAAACTACAATTGAAAAGAATAAACAAATAAATAACCATTCACATATTCTCTTAATAAACTTAAATTCTAGCATTCAATTCAAGTTATGTGTTCTGGCAGGTGTGAATGAAATGATTCCAAGACCCTTAAATCATTGAAGAATTAAGCACATTATGTATTTAGACTCAATTCTAAAATATTTTAGGTAAGCAAATCCTTTGCTAATAGTCCAGAAACTACTCTTGCTTGATAGGTACGTCTAAGGACTTATTATTAGGTAAACCTATCTCATTTGCCACGACATAAAAAGACTTCTTACTTATATCGTTGAGTTTCACCAAAACTAACATGTACTCATAATTATTTGTGTATCTTACCCCTTTAGGATCAATAAGAAACACCTCGTTATGGCGTAAAATTATTACTAAGATTGATGTAAAGGTTATCCAAGTAAGTGTTATTTTAGCATGGCACCTTTTAACTCAATTTTTAAAGTTTGGAACTTAAGGCTCTTACTATGTTTGTTAGATTTTAAGTGAACTAAAATCCTTAATCATGCAACATAATCAAGCCATAATCTCATGCATAAGTAAGACATATTTAAAGCAATAAATAACTTAAAGCATGCATAAGATATAAATGTGATCTAGTATGGCCCGACTTCATCTATAAGCTTCAACTTCAAACTCCGTCTTGAAAATGGATTGGAAACTCCGTCTTGAATTTCACCATGGGAGGCGCCATTTTCTTCAAATAGGATAAACTATAATTAGAACTAATTACAACTATTTGATGGTACGCAGACCGTATTTAAAATTAAAAACTTTGGTGCATTAGACCAATTTTACATTCAAATTAATGGTACGCAGACCATATTTTCTATCCTATTTGGGCCATACTAGTCACTTTCATAACCTGCAAAACAGTACAATTACAATATACCATTCACCCATTCATTTATCAATGAATGGCCCACATAGCAAGTTAGTAGAACATATTATGCATCACATAAATATTTGCAACAATTAATCAAGGGTTCCAATAATATACAAATTATTCAATCCTTATTAATTCTAATCGAGTTGTTTTAACCTTAAAGGAATGTAGACCTAATCAAAAGTTTATGACTAAAACGCTCCCACAAAAACCAAGAAATTTACATGCTTTACGAATTTTAAACATAAATTGTATTTCCCAGTCCAACCGGAAACTTACAAATTTAATTAAAAATTTAAAGCTCATATAAAATATTATTTAAATCCTTTTATTTTATTTTCAGTTGATTAAAATAATTAATTTAAATTTTATCAAGGTTTTAATTTTAGTAAAATAATTAGTATAAATAAATTTATAATAATTAAATTATTCAAAATTAAATTTCGAGAAAAAAATTAAATTACAAATTTAAATTTAATTAAAATCGTTTTCAACCGGAAAATTAAAACGAACCAACGGGCCAAGAGAAAGCCATAGGCTTGCGCCTATGCCTCGTCGAGGCCTTGTAGTATCAGCGCTCATGGGCCGCGTGCATGAATGCAGCGCCCATGGTCTACCAGTGCGTTGGTCGTAGCACAAGCACGAGCAGGGCACGCGTAGCACGTAGAAAGTGGAGCAAGCCACGCCTACGCGCAGTAGGCATCCCTTGCTGGGACGGGGCAACGCTCGTTGGGTTAGCCAATGCTCACTGCCCGCGCGCGCGGCCTCGGGTGCTTGCTGCCTTCGTCTCGCCTCTCGCTCACTTGCACACAGCACACACCGCACAGGAGGGCAGCCCCCCCGCGCGCGTGCACCTGTGCCTTGCTCGCTGCCTCGTACTGCATGGGCGACGAGCTCCCTTGCTCGTCGTCGCATGGCTGCACTATGTAACACCCCTTAAGGGTAACACTTAGCTTCCATTGCTTCGTGCGTGCGAGATTCGTGAACGATTTTCATAAAAATCTAAACTTTTATAATTTAAATTTATGGACAAATTAATAACTCATATTAATTTCATAAATTTAGGCGAAAAATCGAAAATTTATTATTTAAATTAATTTTTGATTATATTTATTTTCATGGATTCAAATCTAGGTCGTAAAATTTTAAAAAAAAAATCCATTTCAACAAATTTTATGGTGGTTTTCAATCATAGGATCCTAATTAAATTGCTAATTAATTATGAAAATCAAATCAAATTCTAAATTATTCGAATTTCAACAAATTAATTACAATTACGAATTAGGTTGTATAATTAACAAGATTAGGCTTTAAAATTGTTAAACATATACAGTAGGTCAATCATAGATTCAAGATTTACATACAAGATTCGCAAATATTTAATTTAACATCATAAAGATTATAAATTTTGCGTTCGAAAAACTAAAACCTCAGAAAAGTCATAATTAGGCTTCAAATTTGGGTATTCTCGGTTCGGCATCAAATCGTTGATTTTAGTCAAAATTTTAAAACGTCGTTTACTTGCGAAAATCACTATAAAATTATACGATCCGACCATTATTGACTAAACTGCCGAAAATCCTGCGAACATATAATTAAATAATCGCACGAATTTGCAATTAATTACATACAACGAAATTAATCACCCCTTTAATTCATTGCAAATTTATAAAATTTAACCATGTTCGGATCCGCCTTAGATTCAATTAACTAGAATATTATCTAAGGTTTTATGTTATTCGAAAGCTTAATTATATTTTAGGCAAATTATTAAGTTATTCCTTAAACTTAAACTATATGAATACTTATTGATTGTGATGTATAAATTGTGATTATGAATCACCTATTTATAGGGAGGAAATATCGGACTTAGATTTCTACTAGGATTCAAGTTACTAATTCAATTAGAATTCTAGTTAAATTAATCTATTAGAATTTTAATTTTTAATCAAACATATAATTCTTGTGGATTTAGGAAAACAATTATCGAACAATCCTAAACGACTAAGGATTCGTAGCATTGCACAAACCACACATGCAGCCAATAAGGACACGGTGCGCGGCTCGGCCCAAAGCAGGCTGGTAGCACGCAACCCATCGTGGGCGCTGCTGCTGTCCTTGCTCGCTTGCTCGGCTGGGCCTGCTGCCCTTGCTGCTCGCTCCGCGGGCTTCGCTAGGCGCGGGACTGGCTACGTGCTGGGCCTTGCGTCTAGCAAGCTCGTCCGACAATTATTTCGTACGTCGAGCTTCCGATTCGTTTTCCGATTCCGAAATTCATTTCCGATTCGAACAAATATTTAATATTTCCGATTCCGGAATTTATTTCCGATTCCGACAATATTTCCGATTCCGGTAATATTTCCATTTCTGGCAATATTTCCGATTCTAGTAATATTTCTATTTCCAAAAATATTTTCCGACACGTACCATGTTTCCGTTTCCAGCAACATCTACGACTTTGATAATATTTATATTTCCGTTATGATCCATATTTCCGTTTCCGACAATATCATCGTTTCAGGAGTATTCATATTTTGCCTTTTGACGATTTCATCACCCACTGGAACCGAGATCCGTCGATTCCGAATATTCATAAATAGAGTATTTAATTCACTTAAATATTTGATCCGTTCACGTACGATTTGTGTGATCCTACGGGTTCAGTCAAGAGTAAGCTGTGGATTAATATTATTAATTCCACTCGAACTGAAGCGGCCTCTAGTTAGGCATTCAGCTCACTTGATCTCACTGAATTATTAACTTGCATAATTAATTAATACTGGACAGCATTTATTAGACTTAGCATTGAATGCATACTTAGACCAAGGGCATTATTTCCTTCACAAGAAAGGATCATTTGAGGAATGAGATTATTAGGAAGAAAGTAGGGATTGCACCGATTGAGTTTAAGATGATGGAAAATCGTTTAAGATGGTTTTGACATGTAAGCAGAAGATCAAGTGATACCCCGGTTAGGAGGATAGAAGGGTGGCAAAGTGATAGAATTTCAAGGGGTAGGGAAGACCTAAAAAAACTTGGAGGAAGGTGATTGAGCACGATATGAGATTTCTTGAGATTGAGGAAAATCTGGCGTTGGATAGGATAGAGTGGAGGGAGTGAATATACATGGATCACTTCATTTGACTTATATAGCTTTCTTGTTTCTGTTTCTTTCTTTTTTTATTTTATTTTTTATTCTTATTTTTATTTTTATTTTATTTTTAAAATTGTTTAAAATATTTTTTTTTTTTTTTTTGTTTTTTTGTTTTTGATTTTTTTTGTTTTTTTTAATTTTACATGCTATTTAGAAATGTACTTATTTTACTTATGCATTTATTTTAAACTTTACTTATTTTTTATTATCTCTTACAATATTTCTTCTATAATATATATACATTTTTCTCTTATCTTACTTTCATTAATTCCACTTTCTCTTCCTTGTTTTTTTTTCTTTTTACTTCATGTTCTTTTCTGGTTTGATTGGTGATAATGACGATCTCCTTCGACGATTCATGTTAGCCGACCCCAAATCATTTTGGGACTAAGGCTTTGTTGTTGTTGTTGTTGTTGTTGTTGTTGTTGTTGTTGTTATCATTTACAATCTCAATTCTAGTGCATATGTTATTTTTAAATTTCATTCATACTCATTCATTCACCCATGGTTATACTATATTTTACTTTCAAATTTTCGATCATGACTATTTACATTATCTTCACTATTCCTAGTCATACAATTTCTAGTTCACTTCTGGGAATGATTTACCTAGTTGAATGTAATCATAATATTTTTCTTCAGGATTTCGTTATTTTGTTCATCCACCAAAAAGAAAATACGTGAACTATTTAAAAAGTTTCTTAAATCTTTCTCAAACTGATCATGCCTGCAAGACCACATTAGTTTCATGAAAGATATATTGGGTATCTTGACAACGAGATTTAGAAACTATTATAGTTTTCTAGGTCATATTTTCTTGTACTTCTCCAAAGGGTTTGCGGACCTTTAACGGTCAAATGTCCAGACTTAAGTCGTGAACCTATTTTGACTTCTAAACAAAATTCAAGGGTGTATATATGTATTTCAACCTATAACACCCTTGATTAATAATTTTCTTTAAGAAAAAACAAGGATCACATATTTAAGTTTTTCAATATTGTTTCAATAGACCAATGTCCTTTTCCTCCACAACGGTAACATACATTGGGCACATTCTCATTTTTATGTTTCTCTTGTTTGTTACCATCTTTGTCCCACTTCTGATAGGAATATGAGTTCTTCAGAGAACCACCTTGGCCTCGACCATATCAATATCCATGCCCACTTTTATTACCACGCCCTCGACCAATATTATTGTGTGGTATTTTTCTTTCCCATTATGGAATGTCACATTCGCTTCAGGGAATGGAGCAGAGCTAGTTGGACGTGATTCATGATTTTATCAATAGGTCGTTTACTTTTTTTTCAGCCACAAGGGGACAAGATATAAGTTCATAATATTTCTTAAATCTCTTTTCACGGTATTGTGTCTGCAGGACAACATTATTTGCGTGATAGGTACAACATGTTTTCTCCAGCATTTCTGCATCAGTGATTTTCTCTCCACATCATTTCAACTGTGAATTAATTATGAACATAACTGAGTTATATTCACTTACATAATTAAAGTCTTGTAGTCTTAAATGTAACTGATCATAACGAGTTATGGTAATATCACAGTTTTCTGGTGGTGATACCATTCCATTAGATTACTCCAAAGGACTTGTGGATCTTTTACGACCAAGTACTCAATCTTAAGACTCTAATAGAGGTGAGAAAGAAGAAATATCATATCCTTTTCCTTGTTTTGACTTGTTTATCATTTACTTCTTTTATTGTATAACCAAGTTCCTTTGCATGTGAAATTTAAACATCTAACACCCAAGAAAAATAATTATTTCTGGTAATATTAAAGGCACCAAATTCAAGTTTAATAAGGTTCGACATAATTCAATATACAAGGGAATTTTGCAAATTAGGACTGGGGTAATAAACATATCAAAAACAAATTGTAATTCAATACCGTAGTTCAAAGAAATCATAAACTAGCGATTTTAAGGATTTAATTCAGAAAGGTAATATTCCCAAAATCACTACACATACACTCAAATCAAGTCCAACATAAAAATATCAAGGAATGATTTAATAAGAAAAAAGAAGTCATGCGAAAAAAATAAACCAATATTCTAAACATATGATATTGGACCTTTCCCTTGAAATTAACTGTTCCCTTGAAACATGTTGGAGAAGACTACATCCACCCACTCGGTCGCCTACCTAGCTGAGATAGATGTAGGGAAAGTGCTTAGTCATCAACAATAGTCTTACTTAATCATCAATGCTATACATGTTAGGTTATGAATAATACAAACAATATAATTCATGCGGAAAAACCATAAAGCCAGGAATCCAAATTAATTGCCACATAGTCAATTAGCATAATTTAGGTTACAAACAATGTGATGCGTGCCTTCCCTAACTGCTCCCGAACGGAAAAAGAACAACTCTTTAGAGCTCCAGGTGTCGCTCCTCCTTAGAAAGTCCACAACACGTTCGTATCCGCCTTAGGTTAACCAACTAGGATTCTTACTAAGCTTTTATGCACTCGGGTTAAGCTATGAAACTATATTTTCCCTTGAACACAATCTAAGTAAAGAATATGATATCGGTTATGATATGTGTATCTAAATTATGAGGGCTAGCCTCGTATTTATAGAGTAGGAAATAAGGAATTTGAGTCCCACAAGGAAAACAATTACCAATCCTATTAGGATTGTAATTCTTAACCAATTAGAGTTATAGGAATAATTAAACTCCTAATAATCCAATTCTAGTAGGACTAGGAAAACTAAACTTAACACCCATTTACTTGGCGATTAAGTAGTCGAACAAGGATAAGACGCACGCGCATACGCAGCCTTGAGGCCCACGATTGGCGCGCGCCTAACCAGGCCCAAGCGTGTCTTGCATTCGGCCTTTGGCCCGTTGCTTAGTGCAGCTTGGTTGCTTGCTCGCCCGCGGCCTGCCGCGGCCCACTGCACTGCCTGGTCCATCGCACACGGCTGGGCGTTGGTGTTGGGCTTCACGCCCAGTGCCGTGCGCTCGACCTTTTTCTTATCGAGCGATGGGCTGGCTCCCTTGCCGGCTTGTCGCTCGTCGAGCATCCGATTCGTTTTTCGATTCGGAATCTATTTCCGTTTCTAACAAATATTTACGTTTCCGTTAATATTTCTGATTCTCGAAATAATTTCGTATTCCGAAAATATTTCTGATTACGGTAATATTTCCGTTTTCGGCAATATTTCCGATTCCGACAATATTTCTATTTCCGTTAATATTTTCTGATACGAACCATGTTTCCGTTTCCGGCAACATATACGACTTGGATAATATTTATATTTCCGTCATGAACCATATTTTCGTTTCCGGCAATATCTTCATTTCCGGAGTATTCTTTACTTTGCCTTTAGACGATTTCAGCTCCCACTGGAACCGAGATCCGTCATTTCCGAATGATCATAAATAGAGTACGTAATGAATAATATATTCACTTAAATACTTGATCCATTCACGTACTATTTGTGTGACCCTACGGGTTCAGTCAAGAGTAAGTTGTGGATTAATATTATTAATTACACTTGAACTGAAGCGGCCAGTAGCTAGGCATTCAGATCACTTGATCTCACTGAATTATTAATTTGTTAGTTAATACTGAACCGCATTTATTAGACTTAGAATTAAATGCAAACTTGGACCAAGGGCATTATTTCCTTCAGTCTCCCACTTGTCCTTAGGGTCAAGTGTGTATTTCCTAATTCCTTTGTCTCTTGATGCATGCACATGAATATAAGGTAAGAGTAGTCATCATTATTATGTCCATAGGTATTTCTCGATTTCAGAGTTCAACTGGTCAAATAAACAGATAATCATAGCCTATGATTCATCTGAGCACGACCATGCATTTTTCAGTTTCTAGCTCTCCGAGTGGCCTTGTACGACTTTCAGCATCTCATCCCGATTTATGGGAGGACAATCCCATCTTGTGATCTTGAGATTAGACTTCGTTTGATAGGTGATTACCCGAGCGTTGCCGTTATAGCCTCCTTTTGCAGTGCGACGGTTGACAACGTCAAAGTAACCAGTTCTCAAACAAGTAATCTCAAATCACTCAGGTATTGAGGATTAGTGTCTAATAATGTAATGAAATTTACTTATGACAGATTTTCATCTCTTACATTAAAGTTTCATAGGTCTGTCCGATACTAGTCTTCTCAAAGTAAGTATCTATGCAAATGATTGCGACCTTGCCATGTCCACATAGTTCAAGAAACAGAACTACTAGTCATTTTGCATTCTAGTCGTCTAGCGTTTTCTATGCGTCCACCTTTATAGAAAACTCCGACCAGGGACCTTTTTCAACTTTTGACATTCAAGTTCACTTGATAGACATTTCTTAGTCACAGGACTGGTCCTGACAGTCTATCTTGGATATATCATCAAATTGAAAGGACTCATCATTTAATACTAAACCAAGATTAAATGGAATATGAAAATACATTTCATATATGATAAATGTTCAACCCCAATGTTTTACAACCATGGGCCTCAAACCCATCGTTAAAATAGTTCATGGAATTCAAAGCTATACTTGATTTCCAGTGCTTCAATGTGAGTGTTGCTTCTCACTTGTTGCATAGGTTTAGTTATCATGCTTTGCCAATCTTAATATCCTTTTCATCGAATGTTCTTCGAGATAGGGTGATAAGATATTTTGAGTATGTTTATTTTGTGATCTAGTTTCTTTTGCTACAATAAAGGTTCTACACATTTCACAATGAAGAACCATCAAGTCAGCAGACATGTGATTCACCCAAGTTCAATGAAGAACTCTTTACGTAAAAAACCCTGTTTTATTGCTTCTTAGACAATAAGTACTTTTACTTCAACTGTTTAGGTTGCTAGTGATGCTTTGTTTGGATTTACTTATCCAAGCAGTTCACAAATATGTGGAAGACTTTCCATCTGTATCTCTGAATATATAAATTAATTTTTAGTTTCCCACGCAACAACTCATGGTCTTCAATCCATGTTGCCATTTCAAAACACCATGCTCTATAGCTCGTCCTTGCCATTTGTTAACTCCAAAGGGATCTTGCTTGATCATTTGCCAGTGTTTATGCGTGTCGCATCTATATTTAGCATATCTTCATTTCCTTGAATCAAGAACTATTCCTATGTACCTTTTCAAGTATCATAAGTTTTTCTTGATCTCAATCTAGTTGACCTTTACTTAGACAAATAGAGATTTGTGTATGTTCGTCATGCCTAAAGAAATACGATACATTTTTGCCGATCCTCATATTATATCATACATGATATATTCTTTTGCAGAGTTATTCTCAATTGAATTCTATTCATGTAAGTTTAGCTATCCAATTTCAGTAGATAATGAATCCAGCTAAATTCTTTGACATATAATGTAGGTGAAGAATCTCATTAGATTCTTTGATGTTTAACTTAGTAAATGCTTATACATAGTTCAAACATTCATTACTTAGATTTATTCACATGGGTCGAATATCTCCAATGGAGTCTTTCATGTTTGATTTAGGAAATGCCATTACTTAATCCAGAACAAAATTCTAAGATCGTTTTAGTATAGATTTTAATACCCAGTATGTACTAAGTTTCTCCTTTGTCCATCATTGATGAATAATTTCAAATCTAAGTCATTAGCATTTGAATGTTAGTTCACAATAGAGAGATATGTGCGTGATACACATAGGACCAATTAAGTTTTACATACTCCCACTAAACTTATTATATATCTATAAGAATTAGGTACATTTTATGAAACTAAAATACTTATTAGCTTCACTAAAATACAATTCCTGGTCCCAATTGCTTGCTTAAATCCATACATGAATTTCATAAGATAGCATTCATTTTAAGCATTATTTAGATCCACAAATCCTATGACATACCATGTACATAGTTTCTTCCAACATTTGATTGAGGAAGATGTTTTGTCATCCAATTGAAATATGTACCAATATGCAATCATTCCTTAATTTATAGACTTGAGAAGTACGATTATGCATGGGGTTTCAACATAATACACGCCATAAATTTACTTATAACCTTTAGCAAATAATCTATCTTTGTGTGAACACACACTTTCATGTTTGATATTTTTCATCCTTAAAACCAATTTGCAACCAATAGGTGTTAATATATTCATGCAAATCAACAGAATTTCGATGTTGTCATCAAAACATTGATTGTGTTTTATGGCCTTTAACCATCCAAAACATTTGATTCTATATATGGCCTCTAACCATTTTAGGGAATCTATTTTCGTCATAGCTGTCTCACAAGTCACAAACTCATTACCATTCTTGATAATAGTTTGACTGCAAGTTGTAGGTTTCTTCACTATTTAATAGAAGATTCTCATAGTTTCATTGATCTGAACTCTATGCCTAAATAGGTATAGAACATCAAACAGTAGAATATCAACGGACACTTGAAAGTCCTTTGAATATTCTGTTCTCCTTGAAGGACTTGTAAAGTCTTCTATGAGATGTCTATTCTTTAAAGCCACTTCTAAAGCCCCTTAAAGAATAAGTGTTCGGATTTTCTAAAGAACTTCGAAAAGCCTCCGGAATGTTCGTTTATGTTTTTTGTTCGCCTCGAAGACCTTCGAGGTCTATTTTCTCCCACTTTTCATTTTGGAAACAAATCTCCAAAAGGACACTATTTCAAGCAAACAAACATTATGTTCTCAAAAATCCGTGGTAGAAACATTACCTTGTGTCTCATTTGAATAAATCTCAATGAAACATATATCTATATTTGGGGCTAGGTTTTTCGAATAACTAACACTAAGCTCCCTCTGAGTTTAGCAACTCTTTAGATATATAATTGAAAAAGTATTCTGAAATTATTTTTCAATAGCTTTGAGCATTTTGTTTTAGAAATTATAGGAAAATTCTTTAGGATTCATCATTGATCAAATCAAGTACCAATTGACTTCGATCATTCCAATTTAGATACACCATATCTTATGGAGCTCGATCGTGAAACTACAACACACAATCATTGATGATCATTTTTTACTTAAGTAATCATTAACATGATCTAACCTAGATCTTTATGATTTCTTGCCAAGTGGATTTTCTACTTCTGAATCTTTGAACTAGCCAAACAAATTCAAATTTATACCACATTGAGTAAATAAACCTATATTCACTCTAATTTAGGTGAAATAATAAAGTCATAAAATCTTTCTTTAGCTTTGAACTCTATTGTCTAAGTGTTCTAACAATAGTTCATATTTTTTGTTACTTTCAACAAGTAAGAATAGCTTGTCTTGAATTGATCTATAAATCCATCTAATTTCAAAAGTCCATCAAAATAGAACTTTTGAATGTTAACTTGTTGACATGGTCTAAGCAACAATGCTAAAGGTTTGTGGAACTCAAATCAAGAGACTAATTTGAACCTAGTAATGTTCTTATTGTTAAAGAGTTGTTTGTTTTAATCAAGCATACATGACTCAACCCGTAAATGACCATTTCATTCAAACAAACAAACAAACATTGTTTTTGTTTTTCTTGAATATGAGTCTTTTTGTGTTTGAAGCAGAAATTTAGGTATGCTGATTATGGAACAAAATAGCCATTAAGTTCCAGCCTTGAAAGGACATAAAACAAACTAGATCACCCTATGACTAATGTAGAAATGCCATGCTTCATTTCCCACTTGTAGGTTATTAGTGTATCCTATCTTCCATCATATGAGTTATTACCGAAGTAAGAACCTCAAGCGGTATATGATACCAAGGAAGTTTGATTGCAAGGTCACTTCTCTTTAAACATAAACTTATAGGTAGAAAAGGAATTTACTTCTTTCTTGTTCTCCTATTTCTTGTACCCTTTCTTATAATTTTAAGAATTGATTTCTCTAGTTTTGACTTTTGGACTTTGCTAGACATGTCCACTGTCCTTCCAACAAAGGTCTTACCATTTTATTTATGTTGAATATTTGGCTTCAACTAGATGATCTTACCAGAAGCTTTTAAAGTTCTCTAAGAATCAATCTATTCGAATGTCTAGGGACTAGACTCATTCGCGAATTAAATGGACAAAGATATTAGGTTGTTAACCATTGGTAAAGCTGAGCGTTTAAACTCTATTCATATTTATCTCGAAACTACAATGTATTTTGAATTCACAAGCACCAATCAGTTTGCCATTCGACTTTGATACTCGAAAACAACCGTAAAAGTCGCTAAAAGAAACGTACATTTTAAATTGCTCACTTTCTCTCATTTCCGTGAATCGTTCTTGGATTCACTACCAATTGAGGAAATTTACTGTTACCTTTCTAAACGGATTTACTGCAGTGCAAGATATTTAATTATAATTAAAAACATACATTGAAGCATGCAAAGTCTAAACAATTATCATTAGTAACAAAGCAAACATGCAATTTAAACAAGTCATTGGCATTTTATTCGTAATATTTAGTTCTGGCAGGTGTGAATAAAATGAATCTAGGACCCTAAAATCATTGAAAAATTAAGCACGATTCGACTTAATTCTAAAATATTTTAGGTAAGAAAATCCGTTGTTAATAGTCTAGAAACTACTCTTGGTTGATAGGCACGTCTAAGAACTTATTAGGTAAACCTATCCCATTTGCCAAGACATAAAAGGACTCCTTATTTATATCATTGAGTTCAACCAAAATCAACTTGTACTCACAACCACTTGTGTACTCCAATAAGAATTGACACCTCGCTATGGCAGAAAACTATCACTAATTGATCGACCAATGTACTCACAACATTGTGTGCCTTACCCCTTTAGAATCAAAAATTAACACCTCACTTTCCACAACCTGCAAAACAGTACATTTACAATACACCATTCATCCATTCATTTATCAATGAATGGCCCACTTAGCAAGTTAGTAGAAAAATATGCATCACATAAACATTTGCAGCAACTAATCAAAGGATCCAACAATCTAAAAATTATTCAACCTTATTAGTTCTAATCGAGTTGTTTTAACCTTAAAGGAATGTAGACCTAATCAAAAGTTCAATTACTAAAAGCTCCCACTAAAACCAAGAATTTACATGCTTTACTAATTTTAAACATAAAATTGTATTTCCTAGTCCAACCGGAAACTTACAAATTTAATTAAAATTTAAAACTCACAAAAAATAATTTAAAATCCCTTAATTATTTTCCGGTTGAGTATAATTAATTAATTATAATTTTACCATGGTTTTAATTTTATTAAAATAATTAGTATAAAATAAATTATAATAAATTAAATTAATCAAAATTAAATTCGGAGAAAAATAAAAATTACGAAATTAAATTAATTAAAATCGTTGGTCAACGGAAAAATTAAAACGAAAAGACCCAACAAACTAAGGCAAGGTCGTAGGCCAAAGCACACGCCTCACCCAAGCCGTACAACAGCAACGCCCATGGGCCGCGTGCAAGAGTGCAGCGCCCATGGCCTGCTCTGTCGATAGGCTTGTGGTGCATCGCAGCGAGCAACATAGCAGCCAACGTTGTGCTTGCTCCATGTGCGCTGGGCAGTGGGCTAGGCGCAGCGACACGCGAGCTCCCTTGCTCAGCGTGTTGTTTGCCCTGCCTCTTACGTTGCACTTGATGCTCGTAGCCTTGCTCGATCACTCTGACAACACACACCGCACAGGCCCTGTGCCCGCGCGCGCATGCTTGTGCCTTGATCGCTGCCTAGTACCGCATGGGCGACGAGCTCCCTTGCTCGTCGTCGCATGCCCGCACCATGAAACACCCCTTAAGGGTTACACTTATCTTCCATTGCTTTGTGCGTGCAAGATTGTGAACGATTCATAAAAATCAAAACTTTTATAATTAAACTTAACGACAAATTCTGAAAACTTTTGTTCGAATAATGTGGGGAAATAAAAAAATTTGGATTGAACTCAATTTTAGTTCGGTTAACTTCGGTTATGGTCAATCTGGAGATCGGGTTGGAACCGGTTCGCGGTTAGATCGATTTTGTATTTGTTTGATTTGGTTTGGGTTGAATTATGATCGGAGAAGTCTCGGATTCAGGTCAAATATGGATTCTTGGGTCTCGAGTTAAGGTGAAGTTCAAATCAGAAGTATCTATGATTTGGGTCAATTACAGATTGAGTTTGTTATTCAAGTTTAATGATTTAAGTTTGTATTCTTGTGTTCTATTAATCGAGTGACTCTTGAGTTAGCGATAAAGTTAGATAACTTTATTATTCTAAGAGTTCATGCCAAATAGATATATTAGACTAGCTTCTATTACTTTGTCCCCAGATTATTAAATATGAAAAGAGAATAGAATAAATTTTCATACATCGAGTTTGATTTACATCATTAATAGTTTAATTCGGTTAACATAAGTCAGACTAATAACAAGTAGATTGAATATGATTCATGTTAAATCGGGTATATTTTTTCTCCGGTGAGTAACGTTCATCGGTTTAACTCGAGTTGGGTTATTTTCAGATATCATATTGGCAACAATTCAATTGTATTCTTATTCGTTTCGAAAGGAAATGTGTCCTTCACACAATGTGCACTACTCTAATACCAAGGTTCAAATTAATTACGAATAATTAATTCAGTAACATAAAATAATCGGAATAGCTAGCTGGAGCAATGTTCCCGATCAGTGGGTTATAATCCTTAGGATCACAACTTACTCTTGATTGAACCTACAAGGTCACACCAATGATAGGAAAAATATCGCCGGATTAAATGAATCGGAATTCATTTAATGGCTTTTCGGGAAATTAGTTCAGAAAACATAAATATACGATATAATGTTAGATCAGAATCTTATATCGTATTGCGTATATTCGTAAGCTGGGAGAAACGAATAATCGTATTGTACGACGTTGGATCCTATCTTACTATACGACAAAGGATTCGCCGAAAGGCCTTTGGACGGAAACGAGGAGCTGCCAACCCACGAGCCGAATGCGTAAGGCACTCGAGCCCCATGGGCGGCAGTGCACTGCAGCGCGCATAGCAGCAGCAGCGCAGGCCTCAGGCATTGGTGCCTAGCGCGCGCGGACCGCATTGCAGCAGCAGTAGCGCTGCTGGCTTGGGAGCGGCCTAAGGCCCAGCTGTATGGAGCTGTGGTCGTGTGTGTGTGTTGGTGTGTTGCCCGGGCTCAAGGCCTCAAGCCTTGGTCGGTCAATCTCAATACTCAATAGGTTATTTTAATAACCTAGCACACTAATATTTTCCCATACGAATCAATACACAAACCCTAAGGCACTTTAAGAAACCCTAGTTCTATCTTTGCCTCCCAAATGTGTTCTTCCCAAAAGTCTCAAAACTTTGATAAAAATCTAAGCTATCAATCACCAAGGCGGAACTACAATTGGAGTTCTCTATCGTGTTCCTAGACAAAAGGGGAAAACACGCTACAAGCGTATGTATTGCTTAATATGTACTTTATACAAGTTTTCTGGTTTTTGGATTGTTCCGCTATCATGTTAATTATTTAACTGCAAATCCCTACTGTGGTATCATAAGCTTTATGTGAATGAAGTACTTTTTAGCATATTTTATATGTTTGTGCGCTGCCTAAATTTTCTGAACTTTTTGTTAGTTTTCGATTTTTTTTATTGATTATTGGATGAATCGTAGAAAAAGGTTTTGTTTTTGTAAAGTGTCGGAGTTTTGAATTTTCCGACCCTAATCTGATTGGAAACCGAATTTTATAATCACTACTTGTGAACAGAATGTCAAAAACAGGCCCGGAAGTTAATTATTTTGGGCGTTTTTGTTGTTTAATGAATTAAATCGTTAAAGTTGACGCGTTTTTAAATGAATTATCTGAGCAAATTGACTTATAATTAATTGATTTGTCCTGCTGGTTTTTCATAATATTATGAACCTGTAATATTTTTTTCGTTCATAAATTTTGATTATAAACCCTAATCCCAAATTAACCTCGATTAATAAGTTTTTGGTCGAAAATTAATTTTATTAATTGGTTAGATTTGAAAATATATTTAGGTGAGAAGGGGAATATGATATCATGTTTAAATTTATTATTTAAAAATTGAAGGATTAAAATTTTGAATTGATTTGTTAATTTTCATCGTTCACCTAAACCAATTTTTGATAAAAATCTGAAATTTAAAGTTTAATTAGAACGATTTAAATGTTTGGATTGGTTTATCATAATTATTCTATTTTTTGTTAATGTTCATCGTTCGTTAAATTTGAATACATGTTAGCCTAGATTTATTAAATTTCATTACTCGAATTGTTTGAAATTATATAAATCGCCCACTTTATTATTTTTCGTAATTAAAACGATTGGACTTGTTAATATTATAAAAAAAATATTTCGTGAAAATTATGTTTCGTATATTAAAATTGAAATTTTAATTCGTTTGACGAGGGTGCGTATGGCACGCACCAAGGCGACGAAACAAGAAGGGGAGTGCGGCAAGTGCAGGGTCCAGGCCAAGGCGCAAGGACACGCAGCCCAGCAAGCAAGCTGGCGAGCCAGCGCACGTTGGCCTGGAACTCGAAGCAGGCACCATCAGCAGCTTAGCGTTGCGCGGAATAACACTGCTGTGCGAGGCTTGGGACTGCCAAGGCCTTGTGCGGCAGGCTATGCACCAACACAGCATTGGGTTGGGCGCAAGCCTAGCACATGTTGCACGATTTGCGATTTTGCTTTGATTTAAATTCCGAGGCCTAATTTTAAGCTTATTTTTGCACAAAGGGGCTAAAGGTGAACTTTTTCATTATTTTATTTTATTTGACTTAGGCCGGGCTGCGAGTTTGAATATTTAAAATTAAAAGGTCGAAATTAAATATTGGTTTAAGTGGGAGCCGTTTAGATGAAATTATTGAAATTCATTGTTTTTTAATTAATGTTCCATAGGACATTTATTTTAATCAAATTAATTATTTGATTAGAATAATTCTAAAGATTAATAACTTGGAATTGATTAATCTTTTAGGACGCGTTTACATGAACGTGATATTAATTAATCATGTAAATATGTGTACAGCTTACTTGTGTCATTAATTTTAGGATATAAATGGGTGAATGCATATATATTGTTATTATGTATTGCAGATGATGCAGGTGACTACTATGGCCTAAGTAGGATAGTTAAATACGGTCTGCGTTCCGTTTTATCTTTGAATGTAATGTTTTAAATATGGTATGTGTACCATGAAGTTTTGATGCAATAATTAGATTATTAAGTTCAAGTTCTTCTAGTTTATTTAAAATTCCACGTTAGCATTATGAATGGATTTCAAGACGGTGCCAAGCTAACAAGGTGAAGGTAACATTAGATGCTTCAAGACAAGAAATTGGGGCTATACTAGTTAACCAAAAATATTACATATGCTTCTAGATTTTGGTATATTCATATTGGGCATGTGTATGTTGTTTCTATCTTTGATTAAGGATTTAGTTAACTAAATAATCAAACCAACATAGAAACAACTAGGTCCATGGAATATTGAGTTTAAAAATTGCCTTCCAAATCTTCGAACTACAAAAATCTTCGAACCTAAGATAGTAGGTTTCCGCCAAAGCGAGGTGTTATTTTAGTATTCCTAGATAGCACTACTACAAAACAAGGTGTTTCAAGACGTTGTGGCCTCGACGCCAGGGGGTAGGCGTTGGCTGCGAAATTAAGTTCCGTGTACGGTCGACGCCTAAAGTAGTCGATAATTTTTATGACAGCACTTTCTCGACGCATTCCTTCGTCGAGGGATTTGGCGACGACTTTAGGCGTCGAGAAAAGGTGTGCTTTGCACGTGTTATACGCTATTGAGCTTTGTTGAATAAAAAAAAGAAAAGAAATAAATTACAATTGAGCGCTTAAAATTCTGAAGAAAATAAATTCAGCGCTTACAATCCCTATTCCGCTAAAACTCTCAGCTCGAGAGAAACCGTCATTGCAAACCCTAAATTATCTAAAACTCAACTACTTCCCATCTGTAAATCCGAAATCTCCATTGATGCTCAGGTTTGTCTGTTTCTCTGCTTCACTGATGTTCTTCTTATTTTTAAAAAAAATAAATTTCTTGTGCATGATTAATTGTGTGAGTTGTGTTTTTTAATTTCTTGTTGTTGATAAAAATTATGATTCGGTGGACTGGTAATTAATGTTCTCTGCCGTTTATGTTTTTCTTAGTTTTTTCTTCATCGATCTGATATTTTCGATTTTATCTTCTTCACAACGAGTCACAGTGGTGGGAACAAGACTGAATTTTGCTAGAAATTGCTGAGATTTTGAAGCGTATAATCCTCAATTGTCTGCTGAAATTTCTGGGCTAGTGTTCTGTTTTTGTGTAAGTTCTTTTAATTTCAGACATAATTGCTCCTTTCTTTTTTCTTGGATTCTGCATTTTTTTACTTTTTCTTACACTTCAATTCGTTCTAAACAATATCTTGATTGGATTTCTTAATATGTTTCCCATCACACTTAAATTCTATGTATGTCTGTCAAAGTATATCTTGATGCTCCGTAATAAAATTGAATTGTGCGCCTTCACTTTAATTAGTACAGTTGTGGGAGTGTACTTGGTATGTTAAATTAGTAGCCTGTGTACTTTATGTTCTTAATTGTAGCAAATTCTGTTAATTAATGAGCATTAGCGTTCTGATGGGTTTCAACTTTCAAGTTAACAACTACGGAGTATAGTACTTTGTATATGATCTTAAATCCTGTGTTCTGATAGGTTTCAAGTTAACAAATACAGAGTATAGTACTTTGTATATGCTCTTAAATCCTATGTTCTGATGGGTTTCAAGTTAACAACTATGGAGTATAGTCCTTGGTTATATGTTGTTTCTGTGCTAATTTTGACTTTTTTATCTCTCCCTACATTAATGCCATTTTATTGTTCTATATGTTTGTTAATCAGATCTGATGTTTTGTTTTTCTTCTAAATATGTTTGTGCTGTGTGCATGTTGAGTTTAAAAGAACATATCTCATGTTCATGTTCTGTTATTATAGTATCATACTTCTATTACATATGCAGTCGTGCTCTTTTGGTGTTCGATGAGCATTGTACACAAGTGTCCATGCTCTAATTTGCACCACCAACTTACACTTTTTGAGACCATCTTGACAATATGTCTAAAGAAAGCAACATCAAAATATTTCCTCTTCTAATAGATGAATTTTGTAGTATAATAGACACTAGGCAACCAGGTTGTAGGAACTAATTTTAGTTCTGTTATTAGACAAGAAGACTGTAGATGAGTAACTTCCCCTTCTGCATTTGATATTTCTTTCAATTGGTGCCTGCTCTTTGGTATTTTGGTTGTTTATAGTTGTCGGAATGAAAATAGAAATGCTGGGCTGCTGGTTCATTGTCTTATTTACATCAGTTTCTCAACACTTTGCCACTTTACCAGAGATTTTCTGCACTCATCTGATTCTTCGTGACTCTTCGTAACAAGTTCTATATTGACATGTGAAGTTTGTTTTGTTGGCTTGCATTCATGATCCAGCCTTTAGCTCAATTGGTACAGTAGAGGACTATCGTTGGCCTGTGGCCCGTGGATAATCCTTACTCCTTAGGTTTCTAGTTCAATTCTGGATTTCTGGCAGGTTGGCATTTTTCTCTTCCAAGTTCCAACCCGACTCGTTCATTTTTTAATGGAATGTAAACTGTTGAGTTCCATTACCTGTAATATGATGTTTTCTTGTCATAGTTTTAGCTTGATGTTCGATATTACCAACCATGTCCTCTGGCAAAACCTTCGGTTACATTGTGGTTGTGTAGTTCGTATACTCGTATAGTACAACTGTACAAGTATTGACATTTTGACTTTAGCCCCATCACCATAGTACAGTACAAGTATTGATTGTAGCCCAGCTGATAGGGCGGGCTGTTGTTGGTCAATGACTCGTAGTTGTAGATAGTTCGTAGATGCTAGTTTGAATCTGGCTGGTCGACTTTCTCTGTTCTGGTTGTAGTTCTTTAAACTCTGCTTATTTCCTTGTTTGATTCTGCCATCATAGTGATGGTTATGTGGTTTATTTTTACTGGCAGATTAACTGAATCTATATATATAGTGTTTATTCTGTGACCTATGGTGTTGTGGTGTAGTTGGTTATCACGTCAGTCCTATACACTGAAACTTTCCGGTTCGAGTCCGGGCAACACCAAATTATTCCGTTTTTCTTTTGAAACTATATCAAGTTTATTATAGTTATCTTACTTATCTACTAGTCAGATCTGAGGTTTTTCTTTCTCCTAAGAGTGTTTGTTTTCTTGTTTATCTACTCGTGCATGGTGCATCAACTGTTCTTGCTTTTATGGAAAGTACTCTTGGTGGATTTGACCATGAGTTGGAGTTATCAAAAACTCAGGTGTAGGATCTAGAAACAATTGTTACAAATTTACTTCTGTCTGTTTGTTGAAGTTTCCACATTACTGTTTCCATCAAATGGATTTTTTTTTTTGGCATAATCAATTGGGCTTATTGCTAAGTAAGGGTTTTTAAAAGGAAAATGGAATCTTGTAGTTATATTTCTTTTGTAGCAGCTCCCTTCCCATAAAATCCCTGATATGATTACTTTGTTCCGCTCTTTCTGATTCCTCAGCTCCCTCCTGGGATCTATGTTCCGTAATTTGGCTTCGGAGTTTGGATGTCACAAAATGCAGCACCACCACAATCACCTATTTATGCTTTTAATCCACCACCACCTCCTGCCCGTAGCTCCTGGTCCACCACCACCTGTCACTTTTCATCTCTTATGAAAGATTAGTTCTGATTCAGTCATTCAGAAGCTAGGTCAAAATTTAAATTACTGATTTATTTACTGGTTTTAGGTATCAGTCTGTTGTTGGTTTGTCTCATATAAGCATTGAAGTATTACTGAGCTTTGCCACCCGGATTATAACCGTGATATGCTTCAAATACATTTCCTGAAGGTGCACATTTCTCACTTTTGAAATTTAAGTTTTAAGTTTAAGCTTTCATTTTGGAATGTGTTTGTCTGACATCAAAATTTTGAAGTATTTCCCCAAGAATCATGTTTACTAGCTTTGGGGTTATTCTGGTGATGCTGACCCAGAACATTAGCATTTGTCCCTTGCTAAGAACTTCAGGTACGACAAAAACTTGTAGTTACAAAGTATGCTTTGTACGTGTTAACTTTGTTAAGGTCAATTCATTATAGCCATAACCTAAGAAAACATACAAAAACTTATGGTTGTCAGTTACAACAAATATGTTTTCTATGCTAAACTTTTTGGTCTCTAACTGGAAGTTAATTGTATCGTGACATTGGCCGCCAAAGACATTTGACGGTGATCTAAAAGGATAAGAAATTTCAATTAGTTTTGGGCTTGACATTGCTTGCAAGGTAAGTTTAAAAGGTGGTAACAACCACTTCTGTCGTCTGAGACCTCTACTATAGAGTATAACAGTTTTAATATTAGGCCATATATTATGTATAATTTTTTCTGTTGGTATTTAGATGCTTTTCATTCAGGTGCATGGTTCTTCTTTTAGTTCTCATGCAATTATATGGAACGCCTAATCTTGAATTACGTTGACTGCTTTTTGAAGTAATCGTAAAAAACTCTCATTAAATATTGTACATCACTGTTTAAACTATAAAAAGCTCTAATTTTCACGGTCCTTAGCCTTTTCCAATTTAAAATTGTTTCTAGTGTAGTAGAAGAGGCTAATCTAGAAAACAAGTTTGCACAGTAAAGTGACAGACTCCGTCTGAGGTATTATGTTGCTAGTTCTCTTTATTTGTTGCTGCATTGTAGATTATCATTGTTTTCCTAATATTCCGATTGTAGGCAGTTGTATAAATTTATGTAATGGATTAGAAAATAGTTGTATACTTTATATGTATCAATTGTAATCTCTCATTCTTCTATGTCCTGTGTGAAGAAAATGTCCTTGCTTTGCTATATGGTCACAAATGTGAGCTTAATTTGTTTGTGTAAGGCATCATGTCTCTACCTAGGTAGGATTTTTGTAAGTGTAGATCATGGTTTTAAACATGGAAATTTCCTTTATTTTCCTTGAGATGGAATGATCAATGCACTCGCTTTAGTTACAACAGATATCTGAATTTCAATGGGGTTGTCAGGTTTTGCACTCGCAATGGGGAGATGACACATAATTCTCAAGTCTAACGACATTAGAACGATACCAGAAACCATTCAGATATCGAAGAAAGCCTCTAGGATAATCGTCGAAAATGAAATCATATCATTCGCTAAAAAGGGTCTAGTTCTAACATTAGCCCTTGCTGGCTACTCTATGATGTTGTTGTTTTGACAGACGTCAGGACATGCCTGCCTGTAGACTGAACAACATGTTGCTTCTAAGGAACTGAAGACTCTAAGAGGACAATTTGTAGAACTGTTCAGAATAAAGCATGTCTGGCAAGGAAGAAGTCAAGTGCTGCAGTTCAGTTAGCAAAAGAATGATGTGGTCGAGTATTGCGAAGACAGTAGAGTCGAAAAAAGGGTTTAGGATATGTTTTAGGCTTTAGTAATTTTGTATAGTTTTTAAGCTTTAGTTAGTACGGAATAATTTATGATGGTGTTGTAGACAAAATTGGCTAACATTTCTTATTTAGGGATGTGAACTATATTAAAACTTATATGTTTTAAGTAGATTATTTAAATTTTGCAGGTGTAAATGTTGCTTTTATGTATTGTATATTATTACTGATTTTATTATGCTTTATTTAAAATGAGTAAGCTAATACAAAGTGCCCAACATGTATTTGGCTCCATATGTATTAAAAGTCCCAGACATAGTTCTATGGTCGATGCAGAATACCGTCACCAAAGTTGCTGGACAACAAAAATTGTCGACTATTCCGACGCAGAAAAGCGTCTCCAAATTCGATGATGGCACCAAAATCCCATAATTCCCAGACGCCAAATACAGTTTAGGACACCTTAAAGCGTCAACTGTTTCGATTCCCAAAGGCGTCGAGAAATTTCGACTCACATTCACTCGACGATTTTCAGAGGCGTCGAGGAGTTATTTCTCGACGCCTTAGGGTGTCGATAATTGGCCAAAAAAGCGTATCTAAAACACGGCAATTGTAGTAGTGTAGTAAGGTATCCCAAAGCAATATGTTGATTGTGGTTTCAACTCTAACAATGTTGGTATATGTTGTGGCAATGGAATAAATTATGGTATTAATTAGTTAACCAACAGTAGTTTTGATATTAGTAGCAATTGTTTTTTGCTTACCTAAAATCTTAAAAGGCCTAAGACAAGCCAAAGCATGCTTAAGACTTAGAGACTTTTAGGGTCTTGGATTCGTTTCATTCATTTATGCACTATGTTTTATTATGCATGAACAAAAATTTTAATAGCTTTAATGATTACATGATTTCTTTTATTTTAAATTTATTAAAGGATTGTGAATGGTTATTTAATTTATTGGAAATTCATTTCGATTGTAGTAATCAATGGCCGCAAACAATAACAACTCGTTCAATTTGCGTTCAATTCTAGTGAAAGAGAAGTTGAATGACAATAATTTCCTTGATTGGAAAAGGAACTTGGAAATAGTTTTAATTCATGAGGAAAAGGAGTGTGTCCTTCAGGAAGAGTTACCGGAAGCGGCTGGGCCGGAGGTAACTCAAGCTGCCCTTAATCGTCAGATCTAGGCCAACAGGGATATCGAATGTGTAATGCTTGCATCCATGAATCCTGAACTTAAGAAAATGTTCATCAACTCGGATGCTTATTAGAACATCTTGTTTTTGATGAACATGTTTCGGGACCAGGCCAGAATCAAAAGATTCGAAACTCAGAGGTTGATCCTTGAGACAAAGCTCAAGAAAGGAGAACCGGTGAGCGCGGATGTTCTTAAGATGATTAGATTGTTTGAGAACATGAGGGCTCTACATTCTGATTTCTCTAATGATATGGCCATTGACACCATTCTCCATTCACTTCATAGTGGATATGATCAGTTCAAGTTGAATTACAACATGAATAGTATGGAGAAAAATCTTAGTAATTTTCACGGTATGTTAAAAACTGCTACAAAAAGACGATGAATAAAGAGAATAAGAAAGATATTCTTATGGTACGTAAGGGAAAAGGCTTCAAGAAATTTGGCAAGGGCAAGGGAAAGAAGGGTAAGGGCAAGGCTATGCCCACACCCATGTCCAACAACACCAATTATGGTAAACAGAAGAAGGTAACTCGTTCTCCCGACGACTCTAAATGCTTCTATTACAAGAAGAAGAGGACTTGGAAGAGGGATTGCTTGAAGATAAATGAAGATGAGAAGAAAGAAAACATTGTTTCTCCTTCAGGTATGTAGGTTATTCATTGTAATCTTGCTAATTCTACTTCTTGGGTATTAGTTACTCGTTGTGGCTCACACTTATGTTCCAATTCACAGGGGCTAATGAGAAGTAGAAGGCTTGATAAAGGTGAGATGTATCTACGCGTAGGAAACAGAGCACGGATTGCTGCATTAGCCGTAAGATCTTATTTTATATCATTGCCTAGTGGTTTTTTTTTGCAACGAGAAAATTGTTACTATGTTCATAGTATCACCAGAAACATAATTTTCGTTTCAAGTTTGGATTCTAAAGGTTTTAGTTTTCAATTTAAAGACAATAGTTGCTCCTTTTCATTGAATAGAATGTTTTATGGTTCAGCACAACATGAAAATGGTCTATTTCTGTGGTATTGTCGATTTGGCCATATAAACACAAAGCGCATGGAAAGACTTCAAAAGAAGGGAATTCTAAAATCATTCGACTTAGAGAAGATTGATCAATGCGAATCTTATTTACTTGGCAAAATGACAAAGCGACCATTCTCAAAAGTGGGAGAAAGAGCAAGCGAACTACTAGGGCTAATATATACGGACGTATGTGGGCATATGAGTACAAAATCTAGAGGTGATTTCTAAATTTTATAACGTTTACGGATGATTTCAGTAGATGGAAACACAAGTCTGAATCATTTGAGAATTTCCGAGAATTTCAAAATGAAGTAGCGAATCAACATGGCAAGAAATTCAAAGCTCTAAGATCATATCGAGGAGGTGAATATCTTAGCCACGAGTTTGATGACCATTTAAAAGAATGAGGTATTCTTTATGAATCGACTACTCCGTGGTCACCTCAATGGAATGAAGTGTCGGAACGGAGGAACAGGACCTTACTAGATATTGTTAGGTCAATGATGGGTCTAGCCGAACTTCCTTTACAATTTTGGGGACATGTGTTGCAAATAGAAGTACTCACACTGAATCGTGCTCCGTCAAAAGCTGTTGAAAAGACTCCATATGAATTATGGACTGGGAAACTGCCAAAGTTGTCTTTTCTCAAGATTTGGGGTTGCGAAGCATATGTCAAGCGATTAATTTTGGACAACCTAGCACCAAAATCTGACAAATGTTTCTTTGTTGGGTATCCAAAACAAACTAAAGGGTACTTGTAGGGGGTTTTTTCGTACTCTTTTCCCCTACGAAGGAATGGGCCTTGTATGTTTTTGGATTTCGAAGGAGTCACCACCAAACAATTTTAAGGATCCCGTTTGGAAAGATCAAAGTTGACTCTTTAGTGGATAAGGCATTGAATCTTAGAAACGAATGGGTGAGATCCGGGCAAGGGAACAAAATGCTTATTCTACGAGCCTTAAAAATAGTATTCGAGTGCATGGGAAAGAGCATTTTCGAATAACCCTAGTCATGACACTATGTGGGTTTGAACTTGGAAATTTAGCACATAGAATTTCTACTTGTATTGTGACCACTTTGCTTGAAAGTTAATTTAAGGGAACCTATGGTCGGTTTCTACAAGAAATTATCTTAGTTAAGCGTGGTGTAACTTTGCATTTTGTTGTATTTATCATGTGAGGTGATGAAAGCGATAAACAAGTAAGGCAACATCACAATAAATAAAGGAATTATTAAAAGTGCGTACAAAACCACATCATCTCAAAGTGAGATGAGTAAAGAATGCGGAATTGAAATAGCAAATAATAAAGGTGCGAAATTGAAGTGCAATATTGAAAGGCATTATTGAAATTGCGGTATTGAAGTGCATAATTGAAAATATGCGATATTGAAATTGAACTATTGTATTTGAGATCCGAACGCCAAACGACTACTTAATAATTAGTGCTTCCGACACGGATTCAAGTCTAAAAATCTCAACTTTAGGACAAGTTGCTCATCCAAAAGAGTCTTAGATTTTTGACATAGAAATGGAACTTGAAATATTGAATCTTGAATATTGAACTTGAATATTGAACTTAGGAGTCTTGAATCTCAAGGATTAGACCTTTTAATGTTAAAAAGGTTTCATCTTTGATGTGCTCCATAACTTGAAATGATTCTAGTTTAAGGAAGTGATTACAAACACCCTTAAACATCATATAGAATCTTGAAAATGAAATTTGCACTTGAATATTGAAATGAGGAGTCTTGAATCACAAAGATTAGGCCTTTTAATGTTAAAAAGGTTTCATCTTTGATGTGATCCATAACTTGAAATGATTCTAGTTTAAGGAACTGATTACAAACAACCTTAAACATCATGGAATCTTGAAAATGAAACTTGCACCTGAATATTGAAAAGAGGAGTCTTGAATCTAAAAGATTAGACCTTTAAATACTAAAAAGGCCTCACCTTTGGTTTGTTCCATATCTTGAAAATTATTCTAGTTTAAGGAAGTGATTACAAAAAACGTTAAACATCATGGAATCCATAACTTTGTATTTGAATCATAGAAAGTGTTGAAATTTGTAAAAATATGTGATTGTTGTAAGTGACACTTTTGAGAGCAAAAGTGTCAACTTTACTAATCATTTTGAAAGAAAAATTGTAAAACACATAGTAGATTAGGATTGGGATTCGGAATTACCTAGTTTGGATTAGGTTAGAATTCCTCTTGGAGCTCCCAATTGCTTGAACACTTGAGATTTGTATGAGAATTTGAAGTTTTTGTATTTGATTTTTGAGGGGGAATTTCAGAATTACGATGTTCTGATTGTAATTTGGTGCCCTAAAAATACTTGGAAATCAGGGTTTAAATAGAGAATTAGATGGCTAAACGCCAAATGCCAGCTGCGCCCAGCGCAGGCTCTAGCGCCTGGCGCCGCTGACATGGCACAAGAAACGCTAAGGCAAGGGCGATGACACCGTCCTTGCATTTGGATTTAGTGAGCGTACCTTTGTACGAAATGTACGAACTTTTACACGTAGCATTTGCTTAATGGGTAAGGATTTGATTTTGCGACTAAAAACTATCCGTTTTTGGGTTTTTGAATTCGGTTTTACGGGACGAGGCCCGGCTTGCTCGATTTTGTGGGTCGGTGCCCGAATTTGGATTGCTTAGTGTCATTTTGACTGGAAAAGGTCTTGTAAAACCAATGGAGAGGTCCATTGGGTGAGATTTTGTTTGTATTTTGAAATTGATTTTTGGAAATTGAATTTTGTATTGAGTTCCGTAATGGGAACGATCTCGGGACTTGGACTTTAGATCTTGATGGACTTTGGAATATGTTTTAGCAATTGGGACTTCCGCACGGAGTTGTACCAACCACCTAGCAAGGGTAATAGTATCGTCATCATCCCATAAAGGAGACACGATTTAGGTGTCTACAGTATTACTTCTACAACAAGTCAGAAAACAAAGTATTCGTTGCTTGTAACGGTGTCTTTTTGGAAAGAAATCACATTTCCAAATTGACAAGTGCGAGAATAATAGACCTAAAAGAGATTCGAGACGAACAACGAATCAAGAAATCTTTAGAAGAAGTTCAAGATGAAGAACCTCCAAGGCCTTTGGAAGGGACAGTGGGAGTAGTTCCTCAAGACGTCGTTTCCCCTCGTAGATTACATAGAACTAAGGTTCAGCCGTATATATGGACAGGTGTCCTCTTGACTAAAAATTTAGAAGTTCTCATATTGGATAGTGATGAAAATATGTCGTACAAGAAAGCTATGACGATCCCAAACTCCACAAAATGGTTAGAGGCCATTAAATCTGAAATAGAAGTATGGGATTTGGTTGATTTGCCGGATGGATTTACACCTGTCGGAAGAAAATGGGTCTTCAAATTGAAGAAAGACAAAGATGGAATTGTATACATATATAAAGCTAGCACTAGTAGAAAACATTCATTTGACGCGTCACTTATATATTCATTAGCGGCGTTTTAGGCGTAGCAGCAAATAGAGTGGCAGCAAATGAATGGTATTGATTTGCGGCGTTAAAAAACGCCTCAAATTAATCATTCATTTACGCCGTAATGTAGAAAAAATGCCTCAAATGAACAGTATTGTATGGCGGCGTTTCTACGTAAACGCGTCAAACTTTGGTAAAATTGCAAGAGTTTAAACGTCGCGAATAATGTGTAATTTTTTGTTAATAAATAATATGTTATTTATATATTCAACAATCCCAAAAATATAGAACCTGTACTCACGCCACATTTATACAACGTCCAAAAGTGTCATCAACCACCAAAATAACTTCAAAGAAACTTTGATTTTTACATATAAGTTAACCATCATATGTTTACAAAAATATACCACCTAAATAGTTTCAAGTCTATAATAACTATATCTTTTACACTTCATACGTTACAAAAGTGCACCAAAAATATAATAAGGAAATTATATATGATTTTAATAGCATGAAACATCCACAAGAAGAGATCGATGAAGCGTTAATTACACATAATGTTCGGTGACGTATGATGCCCATTTGTCTCGTATTTCATCAATTTTCTCATCGGTGAAAGGATCTCCCCTCAGTGATGTGCAAACCTAACAAAATAATATATATATATATCATAAAATTAGTTATCTTAGGTTAGATGATCTAAAAAGTTGTTGTCTCCTAGGTCCTCGAACCATGGCTATGCATGGAAGGGCGAAGACCTTAGGATCAAGAACCTTGACAACATGACAACAACATTATTCATGACAATAAAGGAACAAAAAATCTTGTGTCTTTCCTTCAATAAAACATAGTCCACTGAAACAGTAAAGGTCATATTTTGACTGTTATAGTCATATTCATGACAATAAAGGTCATATTTTGACTGTTATAGTCATTTTTGCTCCCAACTCTAACCCGTCAACTTAGATTTGTATTCTAAACCCTTTAAATATTTAATATACTTAATACTAAGTTGCTTAGACTCATTCTCATCAACTTTGGTTAAGTTATGCGCGTTTAAGGCTTTATTGATCATTATAGGTCATATTTTGACTGTTATAGTCGTTTTTGCTCCCAACACTAACTTGTGAACTTAGATTGGTATTCTAAACCCTTAAATGTTTAATATACTTAGCATTAGGTTACTTAGACTCATTCTCATCTACTTTGGTCAAGTTATGCGCGTTTAAGGCTTTATTGATCATTATAGGTCATATTTTGACTGTTATAGTCGTTTTTGCTCCCAACTCTAACCCGTGAACTTAAATTGGTATTCTAAACCCTTTAAATGTTTAATATACTTAGTATTAGGTTACTTAGACTCATTCTCATCTACTTTGGTCAAGTTATGTGCGTTTAAGGCTTTATTGATCATTATAGGTCATATTTTGACTGTTATAGTCGTTTTTGCTCCCAACTCTAACCCGTGAACTTAGAATTGTATTCTAAACCCTTTAAATGTTTAATATACTTAGTATTAGGTTACTTAGACTCATTCTCATCTACTTTGGTCAAGTTATGTGCGTTTAAGGCTTTATTGATCATTATAGGTCATATTTTGACTGTTATAGTCGTTTTTACTCCCAAATATAACCCGTGAACTTAGATTAGTATTCTAAACCCTTTAAATGTTTAATATACTTAGTATTAGGTTACTTAGTCTCATTATCATCTACTTTGGTCAAGTTATGCACGTTTAAGGTTTTATTGATCGTTATAGGTCATATTTTGACTGTTATAGTCGTTTTTGCTCCCAACACTAACCCGTGAACTTAGATTGGTATTCTAAACCCTTTAAATGTTTAATATACTTAGTATTAGGTTAGTTAGACTCATTCTCATCTACTTTGGTCAAGTTATGCGCGTTTAAGGTTCGTTTGTTCGTTATATGACATTTTTTGACTATAATGTTTGTTTTCGCTCGAACTCTCAACTATATATTGTATGCTCTTTAAATGAACATTGCAACCAAAATAAAACAGAACCAGAAGCAAAGTAACCAAACCAAAACAGAACAGACGCAAACAGAACAAGACATAACCAAAACATAACTAAATTAAATTCCAAAAATAAATTAAACAAATAACAAGGATAACACCCTTACCTTCTCTAAATCTGAAACTTCACTGCAGCCGGAGACTAAATCAAACATGTACCGCATTGCGTAAAATCCACGCTCGAGGCCTCCCTTTTGTTGAGCGCACTAGAAACAGGGGTAGAATTTAGATTAAGTAAAAAAGGAATCTATGCAAACTATAAATATCAAATCTTATTTACGTGGCAGTTATCTCCACACTGCAACGCTGGTCAACTTTGACCAAAATCTCAAAAAAAGTCAATCCTGGTCAACTTTGACCAGAACTAACATGCAATAGAATGGCTGTGTGTGTTCTGTTGTGTGTGTGTTCTGATGTCTGTGTTACCTGTGTTGTCTGTTTAAGTGTGTCGTGTGTATTTCAGGTGTGTGTGTGTGTGTGTGTGTGTTCTGTTGTGCTGTGTCAGATAAACGTACACATGGCTTAAAGAAAATAGAAGCTTGCATCTGATCAGAACAAAAAGTCCAAACTGATCAGAACTGAAAGTCTAATCAGAACAAAGCTTGAACTGATCAGAACTAAAAGTCTGATCAGAACAAAGCTTGAACTGATCAGAACTGAAAGTCTGAAACTGATGAGAACTTAAAGTCTGATCAGAACAAAGCTTGTGTTTTGTTTCTTTCAACTGCACCGATATGAATATTCTCCCACGAAACTGTCATTCCTTCTTATCTTTAACATTTGAGATTCAAATTTTCTGTTTCATGCTTAAACAGACAACTATTTTTAATTCTATGCAAGACCTGTTCTCTTAGGTTCATTGGGAAAAAAAAAGGGAATCATTGTTTATACCAACATCAGTCTACTGAACATTATCATCAAAGCCCTGCAAAACGGAAAGAGTAAGGAAAGCATAAGGTTAGTCTAAATTGTGTTGAAAACTAACACATCTATCCCACTCTATCACATGCATGATTCGGATTAAAAAAAGCTCTGGAAACACTGAAGATTATGCAGAGACAAGAGGAAGAGTACAAGATAAGACATACATGAATATAAATATAACCCATGCTGGATTACCTAATAAGAACAAAAATCTGGTGTTGCTTACGGAAGAAGGCCAACTACATGAGCTAATCTATCATCATTACGAGTTACGATTGCATTGGCCTTACTTGTTGGAGATGTGCGTTATTATATATGGAGATGGTGTCGATCTTACTTGTTTTAAGGTATAGTTAAGATTTTGGAATAAATTATTAGAATAAGTGAGTAAATGCAATTTGGAATAAATTCGAATAAGTGAGTGAATGCAATTTGGAATAAATTCGAGATATTCGATTACTTGGAATAAATGAGTGAATGCAATTTGGAATCAAGTAGAATCAGAATCAAGTATTAGAATAAGGGAGTGAATACAGAATCAGAATCAAGTATCAGAATCATGTTTTAAAGCAGAATCAAGTATTAGAATAAGTGAGTGAATGCAATTTGGAATAAATTCGAGAAATTCGATTACTTCTGAAAGAGGAATTTCATCGAACAGCTCATCAATTGAAATTCGATTACTTTTTCTACAATTGCTTTTCAAATTCGAAGAAATTTTAAGGTTCTTCTAAGCCAAAATTTGAATTTGATAATTAGGGTTTACATTTTCGGTGGAGAGAGAAGAGGAGAGGAGAGAGCAAGAGAGATTCGATAACTCATACACAATTCATGTTAATTGAGAGACTGAAACGAGGGGAATAGAGTAATTGAACCGAAAAAACGGCAAGGATGAGGAGGAGTCAGTGGAAGCATAATTTACCTTAAGTAAGAACGACAGTGGTGGAGATGAGGTCGATGGACAGACAGTGACGGTGGAGATGAATATGAAGCTTCACTTTCCCGGTGAATTCGGTGGTGGAGATGAGGCGAAGGACAGACGACGATGGTGGAGATGAGGTTGAAGGAAGAAGAATGTGGTTTTGTGAAAGGACGAGAAGAAAAAGAAAGAAGCTAAACGCGGATGAATACGAGAAGTATGGGGACAACACTTTGAGACGTTAAACGTGATGACGCCGCAAACTAAAATGGTTTGAGGCGTCATAATTCAAGATAACACCGCAAAGGAAGCTTTTCTCACCTAATTCATCTATTTTGTCATTTAGTTAGAGGCATTCTCAAATTAACGCCGCTAAGTCATGGCAGCAAATCAATATTTTTCTACTAGTGTCGATTCGTAGAAAAAGGTTACAGACAAGTTCACGTCGTTGACTACGATGAAGCCTTTTCTCCAGTTGCAATGCTTAAGTCTATTCGATAATACTTGCCATTGCCGCATTTCATGACTATGAAATATGGCAAATGAATGTCAAAACTGCCTTCTTAAATAATGTTCCTAAAGAGACTATGTTTTTTACGCTACCAGAGGGTTTTGTTGTTCCAAACAGCAAGGAAAGGTATACAACCTTAAGAAATCTATTTATGGATTGAAGCAAGCATCAAGGAGTTGGAATATTAGATTTGATGAAGCAGTCAATGAATTTGGCTTCATCAAGAATCAAGACGAATCTTGTGTATATAAGAAAGTCTGTGGGAGTAAAATTGCATTCCTAGTCTTTTATGTTGACGACATACTACTTATTGGAAACGACATTCAATTCCTATGCTAGAGTCTATAAAGACTTGGCTTGGAAAGTGTTTATCAATGAAAGACTTAGGAGAGGCATACTACATATTGCGCATCCAGATCTATATACGGATAGATCCAAGAGGATGATTGGACTAAGCCAAAGCACTTACATTGACAAAGTGCTAGCTCGGTTCAATATGATTGAAGCAAAGAAAGGCCATCTACCCATGTCACATGGCATATATGTAAGCAAGACTCGGTGTCCCAAGACAACTGATGAGCGTAGGAACATGAGTACGATTCCATATGCTTCAGTTATTGGATCTATCATGTATGCTATGATTTGTACAAGGACGGATGTTTCGTTCGCACTCAATGCAACGATCAGGTACCAGTCAAACCCAGGAGAGGCGCATTGGACTGCTACAAAGAACATCCTAAGTACCTAAAACAAACAAAGGATCAATTTCTGGTCTATGGTGGTACAGATGAGTTGATTTTTAAGAGCTATACGGACACAAGCTTTCAAACCGACAGAGATGATTTCAGATCACAGTCCGGTTTTGTGTTTTACATCAATGGCGGAGCAGTAAGCTGGAAATGTGTTAAGCAAAGCACTATTGCTTATTCTACAACTTAAGCCGAGTACATTGCTTCCCAGAAGAAGCAAAGTAAGTTGTTTAGATTCGAAAGTTCATTGGAGAACTTGGGTTTGTCCCCTCCATAAAGGAATCAGTGGCTTTATATTGCGATAATAGTGGATCCATTGCCCAGGAAAAAGAGCCTAGGAGCCACCAGAAGTCCAAGCAGGTACTGCGGCGATTTCACATACTTTGAGAAATCGGTGAACGGAATAAAATCAACATTTTCAAGGTTGGAGCTGACGACAACGACGCGGATCTATTGAGTAAACCGTTGCCACAAGTGAAGCACAACGCACATGTAGCAACCATGGGAATCAAGTGTGTTGGAGAATGGCTTTGATTTTATGAGTTTTGTCTTAGAACTTTTGTTAGATTTATGTTTAAAACAATTGGTTTACCCATTTCATATTTATGAAATTCTTTATTTCATATTCATTTAATTATGGTTTAGTATTAAATGATAAAAGTCCAAGTGATTCAAAACATTCAAATGAGATGTCAAGATGGATTCTTTGACAAAGAAACACCCATAAGTGAACTTGAATATTGAAGTCACAAAAGGATCCCTAATCCAGGTCAATGAAAGGTTTGCCAACCAATGACTAATAAAGACTAGATTGCAAGTAGATTTATAGTTCAGTTTGTTGAACTAGATAGACATTGTATGTCATAAATCTTTTGCATAGATACTTATTGGAATTCGTGTCGGATTGACCATGAGAAAAATTTAAGAAATTAAAGTCTTGTCGTAAGTCGTTCTCATTAATGGTGATTAGAACCATTCCTCAAAACATGAGTAATTATGATTACTCGTTTGAAGATTAGTTTGCTTTGATGCTCGCTAAACGTCACACCGTAAAGGAGATTATAAAAGCAGTATTCAGGCGTATTATGAATCAAAGTGAGTATTCATAGATTAAAAGATTGGATTGTCCTCCTATCTTTGATAGGATATGGTGTTGTTGTGTAACAAGGCCTCTCGGAGAGTTAGATACTATGAAAATGCATGGTTGTGCTCAAAATGATTAAGGATTAACCTTCTGCAAAAGTTAAACAGTTGAACTCAGTAATCCGAGAAACACATCTAGACCTATATATGGATGGCTTGGATCTTACCTTATGTTCAGCAAGTAACACTAAGAGACAAAAGAATGCGAATGCACACTTATCTAAAGGACAAGTAGGAGACTGAAGGAAATGTGTCTTTCACCCAATGTGCATTAGTCTAATACCAAGGTTCAGATTAATTACGATTAATTAATTGAGTAAGATCAAGTGATCGGAACAGCTAGCTGGAGCAATGTTTCCAATCAGTGCGTTCTAATCCTTAATAGGTTCACATCTTACTCTTGACTGAACCTGCAAGGTCACACCAATCACACAAAATAGATGGGCGGATTAAATGAATCGGAAATTTATTTAATGCATTTTTGGGAAATTAGTTCGGAAAACATAAATATATGATATGACGTTGGATCAGAATCGTATAGCAACAACAGAGCAAGCCTGGCGCGCGCGAGGCCTAAGGCCCAGCAGCATGCAGTTGTGGCCGTGTGTGTGTGTGTGTTGGTGTGTTGGCCGGCCTAAGGCCTAATACACTAATGTTTTCCCATACGAATAAATACACAAACCCTAAGGCACTTTGAGAAACTCTAATTCTCTCTTTGCTTCCCAATTGTGCACATCCCAAAAGTCTCAATATCTAAGATATCAATCATCAATGCGGATCTGCACTGTTGGTGAACCAAGTACAGGAACTACAATTGGGGTTCTTGTTCGTGTCCGTAGACAAAAGGGTAAAACAAGCTACAAACATATGTATATCTTAATTTGTACTTTATAGTACATGTTTTCTGCCTTTGGGATTGTTTCGCTATCATGTTAATTATTTAACTGTAAATCCCTACAGGTTCAAGACGGGTCGGGTTAAATCGGATACAAGGTTATACCGGTTCGGGTCGATTGTGGTTTTTATCGGTAAAATCGGTTTTTGGGTTGCTAACGGATCAGATACGGATTGGATTTGGTTAAAGGTTATTGGATGCAAAGTGGGTTACGGATCTCCTAAGGTTGCTAGCGGTATGGGTTAGAGTCTTGAATTTACGGGCTAAATTGAATTTCAGGCCAACAATGGATGGATTCAGGTCGATTTTAAAATTACTATTTCTTGAATATATTATGTTCAGATGTGGGTTGGTTTCGGTCGATTTCTCATGTAGGGTGACTTTTCAAAAATAACTTTTGGTTGTAACACCAAATAAAGAAGTTATGATGAATACCTATTGAAGGAGAGAAAGGTTGCTTTTTTAATGGGTTGAAAAAATGATGGGGCATGACAATTTCACAAGTCACTATCTGTAAAACTACCTTCATATTTGCTAAATATATGCATCATGCATGCATGCACCTATGGTAAGCGAAATCAATACCTTTAATGTTCGGAAAAGTTGACTTGAATCACTTGTAGGTTGTAGGTACGGGCAAAGATTAATTAAAATAACAAATACATTATTTGTAAAACTCTCACATAAAAGTTATGATAATGTGAAAATTAATTTAGGATGGAGCAATGACACTCGTAACAAGACCAGACATGCAGAGAGAGAATATGTCGAACTTCATTCTAGTAATCTCAATTCTTATTGACCAACAAATAAGGTTTTATCTCATAAACAATCATACATGCTTTGGGTGAAATCATATGTTAATCCTAAAAATTAAATGTGAGTTATCAGTTTGACGAGCATACGACGTTTAACAACACTAGGTGGTGCGTGTTGCGGTTGACCACGCATTGTCCACGCCAAATAATTACTTAGCCATTGGATTCGCAATATGGATTGTGGACCATGGAACTTTTATTTTCTACTAATTTAAACAAACAAAATTTGTTATATATCTGTATACTATATCAAAGGGTACCTGTATACTATATCAAAGGGTACCTCAAGATGGTGTTGACACGTATTACTTTCTTACATTTTTAATGCCTAAATATATGTGATTTTTATATACACAACCTATATGATTAAATATACGGTATAAAATAATAAGAAATTATGAAATTTTAAAAATTTATTCACTTATATGGTATATAATAAAGATATTGGCCCTGTTTGGCAATTGGTTGTTGGTTGTTGGTTGTTGGTTGTCGGTTGTTTCACTTGGCTGGTTTGACTGGTTGTTTAAGATGGCTGCTTTTGTTGGTTGTTTGACTATTGATTGTTTAAAAACATGTTTGGTAAAATCAGTTGTTGGATGTTGGCTGTAACTATGTAAAATGACATTTGAGGACATTTTATGGATTTTATTCATTTTTTTATAAAATTTATGTGCGGAATAGTACAGAATAACTAACATAGAGTACATAAATTATTAATTAAAATAAAATTATTAATTAAGTAGTATTGTAATCATTTATAAATTAATTTATACCAATAAAATATATAAATTATTAACCACTCCCTCTTTTCCATAATGTTCCTCATGTTTACTATTCATATGGTCAAAGTAATTAATAGTATGATTAAGAGTATAAATGTTAACTTGTGGGATATCATTGGATTCGTTTCAAAATAAATTTTCTAAATATCAATTTTATAGAATTTTACTAATACGAAATTAAAATTATTAACGGTCAAAGTAGTGCATTGGAGACCGCGCATAAAGGAAAAGTGAGGAACATTATGAAACGGAGGGAGTACTTATTAATTATTAATTATTTATTATTAATTACTGATTATTAATTATTGATTTCTGATTACTGATTACTCATTAATAATTATTCATTATTAATTATTAATTACTAATTATTAATTACTAATTATTAATTATTAAATACTAATTACTAATTATTTATTATTAATTATTAATTATTAAATACTAATTATTAATTATAAATTATTAATGATTAATTATTAATTATTAATTATTAGTTACTAGTTATTAATTATGAATTATTATTAATTATTAATTATTAATTGTTAATTTTTAATTGTTAATTATTAATTATTAATTTGAACCGAACTCGTTTAGTGCGAGGTACGTTCGAGTAGTGACCTGCTACTTCTCTTGTAAATGTCGTATTATGCGACATTGCCATGGTCAAGGTAGTCATATATTGAAGTATGCCTTGACCAAAAGCTAGGAGCCTTTCTTTACCCATAATCATATTTAGAAATCTTTTTGACTCACTTGCACATACTTAGCTTTAAACCAACGACACTTTATTATGTTCGAAGAAGTCTTTTTGAAAATTATTTGAAATCATTTAAAATCCGAGTCCTACTGTGTACAATCCGAGGTGTCCTAAGTAGGTTGACTTATAGAAGGGTTCGTACAGGATTACATGAGTGGATCAAAATACTGTTACGATTTTTGGAATGCTGTCTAAGGATTTGCTGGAAGCCAGGGTGCAGGAGTCAAGATATACTTGTGTCCGTTTGGCATATGCTTTAGGCTTTTAGGGCTATCTTTTCCAGAATTGCGGGAATATAAACCGTTTTCAAATTGACTTAGATTTACTTGGTGTATGTCTGCACAAAGGGTCAAGGTATACTTAGTTCTTTCCCTAGCTCTTTCATTTCAATTTTTTTAGCCCCCAGTTGCTATTATGTCTTCCTATTAATGATTCTTTTAGATTTCGATTTTAGATGCCCGTGTCATATGTCTGAGTAGGGTGAGCCTTGGTTAAGTGCCAAGTCCTATTGACAATGTCTGATTTTTTTTTCAAAGGGGATTTGCAAGCATTTGAATTACTATGAACAGGTGCCCTGAGTTCGAATGAACGATGGGGCGATGCCGTAGAACAATCCTCTTTATTGAAAGATTACTGCCTTTACTACTTGTTGGCGATTATGACTGTGTCTAGTGGTGAAAGAAGGTCTTTAAGCGAACGACTATGTCTAGTGGTGAAAGTAAGTCTTTAAGTGAGTTAGTTCGCTTTAGGGAGGGTCAAGTCGGGTACTTTAGAGGTCATGGGCGCTTGCACTAGCCCCCATTCAATTGAGGCAAAACGATCTTTTGAGTCTTGGCTAAGTGCCTAGGAGTGTGAGTGCTCCTTCTGGCAAGGGTATGTGCCCTTATTATTTTTCGATGTGTGCTCATTAATTTTGGCATCTTGATGACTTGGATTCTTCCTTTGACTTAAAATTTTCTTTCGACTTGGATTGCAAGTAATTAAATTTCAACAAGGGACTTCTATTTTTATTCTTGTTATTCTATAGGCTTTAATATTTTTGCAAATTGGTTGGACCGAATCATGGATTGCCTACGTATCCGCCTTAAATAGATTTAATTTGGAATCAGGTCTTGCGTAGTTCTTAGCCTAGAAAATGGTTTCTTAGACTACCTATTTTAAACAAGTACGTTCTGAGGTGGAAACATATTATTTGAAACGGTAGAATAAGTGAAGTTTATTATTATTTTAAATCTGCTGCCTTGCCGTAAGCTAAAAATTTTGTTTTATATTTTTGAGTACAAGTATTTTCTTTTCATGTGTTTTTTTTTGGTACGTATGCCTGAATACGTGTTGTACCCCTCCAAGTGTTCGTTATTTTTCCGTGCATGTGCGGATAAAATGACGAGCACTTCTGGACAAAATTTCAGCAAGCAGAGATATTCAGCGCCCAGGATGGGGCGTCAAAGTTTTCGGCGCCCAGTTCTGGGCGCTGAAAATGATTTCTGGGCGGATCTTTTTTGGTGCGCTAAATACTTCTTTTCCTTTTTAGACTAACTTTAGAGGCGCTTTGAAAAGTTTCTTTTTTATTATTTATTATTATTATTATTTTATTTTTTATTTGTCCTTTTTTATTCGTGACTCAAGACGGCTTGAAAGACGGGTTGAATGAGATAGGATAAGTTGAGTTGTATAGGTATTGGCCAAGCATAAGGATTACATCTTCTAGGACTCACAATTTACAGCCTCAAGCTAGTGTCATGATTTTAAATCAATCAAGGTCAATGAGTGGCATGGGGACGGCTCAAGGGTATATCAACAGGATGTATCCAACAAGTTATATGGTCATTATGCTAATGGTGGTGTAAGAGCAGGTTTTGGAAATAATGGGTATGACGCACGTATCCATGGCCGTGCGGGGTTTGCGGTTGACAACAAGTTCAAGAACAAGAGTCGAGGTAATGGTTTCTTAGGCTATGGCAATGAGAACACGGATGGGTTAGATGAGCTGAACAGGGGCCCCAGAGCGAAGGCGTCTAAGAACATAAGGATTGGAAAGGGTAGACATCGTAGAACTTTATGTAGTCTTTGTGGCATGATTTGGATTGGTTGACTCAATTCTTTTCCTTGTCTACTTGGGTAAATTTTGCACTTTGGGAGGTACGGGCTAAGTATTTCATGGCTCGCTCTTTTCTCTCTCCCTTTTCTCTTTCTATTTTTTCTTTTTGCTCGGGATTTCTCCCCAACATAAATCCTTCAATCAATTTGGGCTAAAAGGTAGATGGTTGTGGTCTTTGAGTCACGAGGCGAGACTGAGTGAGCCTCGTTTGGTAGGCCTATAGTGGACCTTTTAATTTTAGTAGGCCTAGGGTGGACCTTTAAATTGTCTTACTTTGCAAGCGTATTTAGTCGTTTCTTAAAATGTGCAAATAGCGTAGATTCAAAATGTTGTTTTTACCTTATTGAATTTTAACGAAAGAATTACATCGAAAATAATTTTTTGCTTCTTTTCAGAATCCAGTTTCTGGGATTTAATTGGAAGTTGTGATTTAGACTCAAACTTTCATTAATCTTTCTGATTATAACCCGTGTATGAATACAAGGAGGTGGCCTACACTCAAAATAATGACATGGCGTAAGCCTATATACTTGACCAAGCGACTCTCAGACTTAGGCTAATTGGACCATAACTTCCGTTGGTTGACACTTTAGATTTTAACCCTTGGGTGTTCATTTGTCATGCGCCATTTTGCTTAATGTTGGCAAGGTAGTTAGTTGGGGAGATCGAATTTTTATTTTTGCAAGACTAGAATCATTAGTGCGGCTTCTCTCTTAGTGTGTATTGCTTTACCCCAATGGTAGCCTTATGGCATGCAGATTTGGGTATTTTCATGGTTGGTCATGTTGCATTCATGGAAAATCTTTTAGTCCATACTTAGTAGTATTTCAAGGAGCGAGTGACTCGAGAGGACTATGATAGTCGTGACCCAATGTGATTATAAGCCTTGGGGCCATTAACTTTTTCTTTGCCAATGGTATTAACACCTTAGGTTCACTTTGGGGGTTGTGCGACTATGGGGGAATGATTTCCAGAATGTGACCGTTTCCATTTTGCAAATACTATAATATATTCTTTTTATTGGTGAGAGAGAGTATTGAGGCCATAGACTCTTAGCAAGGGATGACAATTACATATGGGTGCTTTATTGATTTAAATGTTAGAAAGGGAGACTCAATATGATTTAACCTTTTAATTTGCAGAACGACGCCAAGCATTAGGATCGATTCTATGGATAAGACAACCAAGACTTAGGATTTAGATTGTACTTTGGCATAGCCTAGTCTAGACTCGGATTTACTTTTTATTTGAACATTATTTTTTGAAGACTTTATTCGAACACCATTTTTTTTGAATTCTTTGCCCATGTGACATTCAAGGTCGTTTAATTAGCATGCTCGGTTTTGGTGCCGAGCATTGTCGTCGTAGGAGGCCTAACAACGACACAAAGAGTTATTTTATTTTTCACAAGTCGCTTTTTAGAATCGAGTGCCTTTCATACGCCCTCGCAGCAATTTTTTCAAAAAGTTTCTTTTTTTGCTACGTATATATTTTATGCGCGGGCACCGAGGCTGCTGTGCCTGACCAAAAGACCAGGCAGCAACTTCAGCGCCCAGCAGTGGGCGTGAGAAATTTCGGCGCCCAGCCAGGGGCGTTGAAAATGCGTCCCTGGCTGGTTCTAGTTTTCGTCTACTTTTGTTTTTGCGACTTTAAATTTGCGTGCTTGCCCTATAACGTCCTTTACGCGTTGTGCAGCATTTGTGGGATTCGTTACGGCCATCCCGAGCGTCGCTTATTTTTGTGGCGATCGTTCGGGCTTGCGGAAAATGTATTTTGGAATAACTCTTTGGCCAATTGGTTCATGAATGTTTGGGCAATTTTTAAGGTCGTTGGTTTCCTATCATTATTTGTCTAGCATTATTCGTACGCACAATCATAACATAGTCACATAGTTCGCTACACATAACTACATTACAAACATGGATTTGAAATATAAATATGTCACGTAGTTTATGATAGGCATCTATGGGTAGTATTTGCGCCTGGCTTGGTACCGCTTCTATCGTAGATCCAACACATGCCCCGGTCGAGGTAGTGTCTTCAACAGACGAATTTCGCCAAAGAGGCCAACCCGCAAGTGCAAGCCAATGGGGCATGCAGGCGAGAGGGACCTAATGAGCGAGCGATTGGGTTCGGGATAGGTGTACTACCTGCACAAGTACCGAGTGGGCAACATGCGCGGCGTATGCACCCCCCTATTGGCGAAAAAAGGTATCCTTAGTCCCAACTCCCGAGGGAGCCGAGATTCGTTATGCGGTTCTGCCCGTTCACATTAATATGCTGATTTTCAGGTCGTCCCAACTTGATGGGGAAATAAACGCGGGGTAGGATCGTTTCACCCTTCGGCTATTTTGATTACCTACAAGCACGAGTATTTCCTTCACTATCCCCAGTGGAGTCGCCACTGTGAGGGGGTCGAAAAAGCACGAGGCTAATGCGTGACCTCGTCCCTCGTGGGTGTGACGATTCTTTTTATTCAATCAAGTGTAATTGGATTTCCTGTGAGTTTACACCCAATTGGCTAGTAATATAGGAGTCGCCATTCATTTTTTAACGACAATGAGAAAAACTGACAAAACCCGGTTATCGTGACATAAAGGGGGTGCAATTATGTTTGACCACGACGGCCGTAGGTTCCCTTGTGATCCCTGGTGTGGGGATCTCTCAACATACACCCGCAAGGTAGAGATTGAGGGTTCGGGGGACTGTAACTACCGAGAGGAGTACTTCGCTCGTCGATAACTCCAGAGGCAGGATATCCTTACTAGCTCAGCATAAATAATTGAAGGGACATGCGTTAACTATTAAACTAATCTGAATTGATTTTAGCAATATGCAACATATAATACTAATTCGATCGTTATTATCTGATTTAAATAGCATTAAGGGACCTAGCATGATAATCCGATTTCCCAAAAATATTATATTTGTTAGGTGTGATAGAACAATCAGATTAGGTTAGTTTAACAGTTCATAAAAAGGGCGAGGAAAGCAGTTAAATCATCGAAAAGGGACACATTACGACGCACCCTTGAGAGGTGCGTCACGGTTCTCAGAAAACTAACCACTTTGACTTTGCTATTTCTCCTTTTTATTTAACGAATCTCAATTATGGGACAAGATACGTTCTGTTCGATTTATGGATCGATTGCGACAGAACGCGTGAACAGTTTCGCAGCGAGAGGCTTAGGCTAAGGGTTGGAGTCAATACTCAGAATATAATTGTGTGTCGTTGTCCCTTTCACGTCGAACTTAGGGGTCTATTTATAGGAAAAAGTGGCGTAGAAAGATAGTTTTTCAGGAATTTGAATACGAAACGGATTAGGAAAAGAATCCGTCCCAGGTATTTTCGGCGCCCAGCTCTGGGCGCTGGAATTTTCGGCGCCCAGGGCTGGGCGTTGAAAATAGGGTCTGGCAGAATTCTTTGTTAGATTGGACTCTAGAGTACGGAGTTCATTAAGAGACTTAATCCGAGTTATTTGGTGCGTATCAACTTACGACGGAATGCGTCTGGGCCCTTTACAAACTCTAGGTTCGTTATGAGTTTAATTAATACGTTAACTCTTTTATCGAACTGCGATAGGAATAGAATTCCTTTCACAATTTATATCTCTTTTAGGATTTATGTTGGAGTGCAACACCTAATTCTGACAGATTTCTATCTTTTTATTCTTACTACTTTTAGCAACTACCTTTTACGGCAGTTACTATTTTTAGCAGGTTTCCATAAATAGCAGGTTTCGGGTGAAATGAAAAGGGGAATTGAGATTCGTTATTTTATAGGAGATGCGTTGTCAAGTGGAGATTTACGTTTTCATCATCGAACCTTTCCCTTTCGGGAATGGGGACAAAAGTAGGTGTCTACAGAAGGGAGAGATTAATGAATTTGAAATGACAGCTTTTAATTTGGCATTTCAAATACTTATTATTAGGCATGTTTTATGAAACACTTGGATTTGGCCCAAATACAAATCCAAATCCTTGGATTAGCCAAACAAGTGATTTGGACCAATTCCATAATTTCAAATGAAATTCAAGATTCCAAACAGGCCATTAAGTTTTTTAATTTTCAATTTATGTGAGTTGGATATTCGACCCAATTTTGAATGGTTTTTTATGTGATTATGTGGCAGATGGAGTATAAGGTGAAAGTGACTACGCAGGTGGAGGTAGCTACAAAGGTTATTTCCACCAGATATCTTCGACAGTCATCAAATATAACAATTTAGTTATAAAGTAGATTATTGTGAATTTCTGAAAGTCGAGGGGCATTTGGTGAATTTCGTGAAAATTGAGGGGTATTTCATGAAACATCCGTTTAATAATAGAATAGATTATTGTTTTAAAGTTATAGTTTAGTTATATTTAGTTATGAAATATAACAATTTAGTTATAGTTTTTGCATTTAAGTCTTTTTTTTTTGTTTTATGAAATATAACAATTTAGTTATAGTTTAGTTATGAATACATTCGTTTTAGTTAAGAATAATTATATGTTGGTTAAGATTAATATTTGACGTTTAGTTATGATTTACTGAGTTTTAGTTAAGATTTTTTGAGTTTTAGGTAAAAATTTGAATTTTAGTTAAAACTAAATTTGTTATAGTTAAGATAAAATTTTTAAGGTATAGTTAAGATTTTCTGAGTTTTAGTTAAAATAAATATTATCCAAGTCGTAGATGTTGCCGGAAACGGAAACATGGTACGTATCGGAAAATATTATCGGAAATGGAAATATTGTCGGAATCGGAAATATTGCCGGACACGGAAATAAATTCAGGAATCCGAAATATTAAATATTTGTTCGAAACGGAAATTAATTCCGGAATCGGAAATATTAAATATTGTTCGAATCGGAAATGAATTCCAGAATCGGAAAACGAATCGGAAGCGCGACGTACGAAATAAACATCGGACGAGCTTGCTAGACGCAAGGCCCAACACGAAGCTAGGCCCGCGCCTAGCGAAGCCCGCGCAAAGGGAGCAGCACAAAGCAAACAGCCCGCCCCACCAAGGAAGGCCCAGCCAAGCGAAAGGCGAGGCCAGGCCCAGCCAAGGCGAGGCAGCAGGCTGGCCGCGCCCATGCATGGGCCGCGCCAGCGCTGCTTGGCCGTGCGCGAGGACAACGCCCCTTGTGGGATTGTTCGTGTGTGTGATCGATGTTCGTGCAAGCTTTGAATCCTTAGTTGCTTAGGATTTGTCCGGTTAGATTATTTTCCTGAAACTACTAGAGTTAGTCGTTTAACTAAACACTAAAAATAAAGGTTTAATTTAAGTCTAATTCTAATTGAATTAGATAAATTGAATCCTAGTAGGTTTCTTGTTCCGATAATCCCACCCTATAAATAGGTGATGAATAATCACAATTTATGCATCATATTCTCAAGTATTCATATAGTTTTAAGATTAAACTAAACTTAATAATTTGCCAAATAATTAAGTACGAATAACATTAAAACCTTAGACTGTATTCTAGTTAATTGAATCTAAGGCGCATCCGAACGTGTTGTGGACTATCTACGGAGGAACGACACTTGGAGTCCTAAACTTGTTCTTGTTCGGTTCGGGAGAAGCTAGGGAATGCACGCGTCACATGTATGTATCCTAGATTATGCTAATTGACTATGTGGCAATTAATTTGGAATCGTGCCTTTATGGTTTTTCCGCATAAAATATGTGTTTTATATTTGTCATAACCTTACAGTGGTATCATGAGCCACTAATTAATTCCATAATCAATTATAGTTCACATGGTTAAATTTATAAATTTGCAATGAATTAAAAGGGTGATTAATTTCGTTGATTGTAATTAATTGCAAATTCGTGCGATTATTTAATTATATGTTTGAAGGATTTTCGGCTCTTTAGTCAATAATGGTCGGAATCGTATAATTTTATAGTGAATTTCACATGTAAACTACGTTTTAAAATTTTGACTAAAATCTAAGATTTGATTCCAAACCCAGAATTCCCAAATTCGAAGCCTAACTATGACTTTTCGAAGGTTTTAGTTTTTCGAACGCAAAATTTATAATTTTTATGATGTTAAATTAAATATTTGCGAATCTTGTTTGTAAATCTTGAATCTATGATTGACCTACTGTATATGTTTAACAATTTTAATGCCTAAGCTTGTTATTATACAACCTAATTTGTAATTGTAATTAATTTGTTGAAATTCGAATAATTTAGAATTTGATTTGATTTTCATAATTCATTAGCAATTTAATTAGGAACCTATGATTAAAAACCACCATGAAAATTGTTAAAATTTAAAATTTTAAAATTTTATGACCTAGGTTTGAATCCATGAAAATAAATATAATCGGAAATTAATTTGAATAATAAATTTTCGATTTTTAGCCCAAAATTTATGAAATTAATATGATTTATTAATTCGTCGATAAATTTAAATAATAAAAGTTTTAATTTTTATGAAATCCGTTAACGAATCTTGCACGCACGAAGCAATGGACGCTAAGTGTTACCCTTAAGGGGTGTTGTATAGTGCGGGCATGCGACGACAAGCAAGGGCCGGAGCTCGTTGCCCATGCGGTACGATGCAACGAGTAAGGGCGTGGCACATGCAAGCAAGGCATCATCCCTTCCATGTGCTATGTGCTGCGAGCAGTGGGCGAGAGGGGTGAGGAGAGCAAGGGAGCGAGCACAACACACCGCTCGCGTGGGCTGGCAGCAGCGTTGCCCAGCAGCGTTGCCTCGACACAGTGGGCCAGTGGGATGCGCACAAGCTAGCTTGCTCGGCTTGCTGCGTTTGCGCGTGGCTTGCTCGTGGCTTGCGATACGATCAGTCGAGTGGCAAGGCATGCCACGAGGCCTCAACAAGGCATGGGCACGAGCCCATCGCCTTGTCTTGGCCCGATTGATTCGTTTTAATTTTGATTTTTTGGTTGAAAACGATTTTAATTAAATTTATATTCGTAATTTAATTTTTTCTCGGAATTTAATTTTGAATAATTTAATTATTATAAATTTATTTATACTAATTATTTTACTAAAATTCTAGGTTTTAGTGGGAGCGTTTTAGTCATAAACTCTTGATTAGGTCTACATTCCTTTAAGGTTAAAACAACTCGATTAGAATTAATAAGGATTGAATAATTTGTAGATTATTGGAAGCCTTGATTAATTGCTGCAAATATTTATGTGATGCATAATATATTCTACTAACCAGCTATGTGGGCCATTCTTTTATAAATGAATGGGTGAATGGTATATTGTAAATGTACTGTTTTGCAGGTTATGGAAAGTGACTAGTATGGCCCAAATAGGATAGAAAATATGGTCTGCGTACCATTAATTTGAATGTAAAATTGGTCTAATGCACCAAAGTTTTTAATTTAAATATGGTATGCGTACCATCAAATAGTTCTAATTAGTTTAAATTATAGCTTATCCTATTTGAAGAAAATGGCGCCTCCCATGGTGAAATTCAGGACGGAGTTTCCAATCCATTTTCAAGACGGAGTTTGAAGTTGAAGCTTCAAGATGAAGTCGGGCCATACTAGATCACATTTATATCTTGTGCATGCTTTAAGTTATTTATTGCTTTAAATATGTCTTAATTATGCATGAGATTATGGATTGATTATGTTGCATGATTAAGGATTTTAGTTCACTTAAAATCTAACCAACATAGTAAGAGCCTTAAGTTCCAAACTATAAAAATTGAGTTAAAAGGTGCCATGCCAAAATAACACTTACTTGGATAACCTTTACATCAATCTTAGTAATAGTTTTCCGCCATAGCGAGGTGTTACTTATTGATCCTAAAGGGGTAAGGTGCACAAATAATTGTGAGTACATGTTAGTTTTGGTGAAACTCAACGATATAAGTAAGGAGTCCTTTTATATCGTGGCAAATGAGATAAGTTTACCTAATAAGCTCTTAGACGTACCTATCAACCAAGAGTAGTTTCTAGACTATTAGCAAAGTATTTGCTTACCTAAAATATTTTAGAGTTGAGTCTAAATACATAATGTGCTTAATTCTTCAATGATTTAAGGATCTTGGAATCATTTTATTCACACCTGCCGGAACAATAAATTTGAATAAAATGCCAATGACTTGTTTAAATTGCATGATTGCTTTAATTTTCAAGTTATTACTCATGATAAATGTTAAGACTTTGCATGCTTCGATGTATATTTTCAATTATTGTTTATAATTAAATATGTTGCACTGCAGTAAATCCTTTTAGAAAGGCCACAGTAAATTTCTTCGATTGGTAGTGAATCCAGAACGATTCACGGAAATGAGAGAAAATGAGAAATTTAAATGTAAGACTTTTATGGTTGTTTTCGAGTATCAAAGTCGAATGGCGAACCGATTGGTGCTTGTGAATTCAAAATACAATGTAGTTTTGAGATCATAAAGCATTGAGTTTAAACACTCAGCTTTACCAATGGTTAACAACCTAATATCTTTGTCCATTTAATTCTCGAATGAGTCTAGTCCATAGACATTCGAATAGATCGATGCTTAGAGAACTTTAGAAGCTTCTAGTAAGATCATCTAGTTGAAGCAAAATATTCAACATAAATAAAATGGTAAGAACTTTGTCGGAGAGACATTGGACATGTCTAAAAAAGTATAAAAGTCAACACTAGAGAAGTCAATTCTTAAAACTATAAGAAAGGGTACAAGAAATAGGAAAACAAGGAACAAATGAGAGGAATTTACGATTCCATTTCTACCTATAAGTTTATGTTTAAAGAGATCGAAGTGACCTAGCAATCAAACTTCCTTGGTATCATATACCGCTTGAGGTTCTTACTTCGGTAATAACTCAAACAATGGAAGATAGGCTACACTAACGACCTACAAATAGGAAATGAAGCATGGCAATGCTACATTAGTTGTAGGGTCATCTAGATTGTTTGAAGTCCTTTCAAGGCTGGAACTTAATGGCTATTTTGTTCCATAATCAACATACCTAAATTTCTGTTTTCAAACACGGAAAGACTCACATTCAAGAAAAACAAAAACAATGTTTGTTTGTTTATTTGAATAAAATGTTCATTTACGGGTTGAGTCAATTTGCTTGATTAAAACAAATAAATCTTTAACAATAAGAACTTTACTAGGTTCAAATCGATCTCTTGATTTGAGTTCCACAAACCTTTAGCATTGTTGCTTAGACCATGTCAACAAGTTAACATTCAAAAGCTCTATTTTGATGGACTTTTGAAAGTTTGTTGATTTCTAGATCAATTCAAGACAAGCTAGTCTTACTTGTTGAAAGTAACAAAAGATATGAACTATTGTTAGAACGCCTAGACGATAGAGTTCAAAGCTAAAGAAAGATTTTATGACTTTATTATTTCACATGGTTTTGAGTGAATATGGATTTATTTACTCAAAGTGATATAAGTTTGAATCTGTTTGGCTAGTTCAAAGATTCATAGAGAAGTATAAAATCCACATGGCAAGAAATCATAAAGATCTAGGTTAGATCATGACTATGATTACTTTAAGACCAAAAATGATCAATAATGATTGTGTGTTGTAATTTCACGATCTATCTCCATAAGATATGGCATATCTACGTTGGAATGATCGAAGTCAATTGGTACTTGATTCGATCAATGATGAATCATAAATACTTTTCCTATTATTTCTAAACAAAATGCTCAACTACCACCAAATTAAACCAAATTCATCAAAGCTAGCTATTGAAAAGTAATTTCAGAATATCTTTTCAATAATATATATCTAAAGAGTTGCTAAACTCAGTGGGAGCTTAGTGTTTGTTATTCAACAAACTAAGGCCCAAGTGTATTTTTTCTACCACGAATTTTTGAGAACATAATGTTTGTTTGCTCGAAATAATGTCCTTTTGGAGATTCGTTTCCAAAATGACAAGTGGGAGAAAATAGACCTCGAAAGTTTTCGAGGCGAACAACAAACATAAACGGACATTCCGGAGGCTTTTAGAAGTTTTTCAGAAAATCCGAACACTTATTCTTTAAGGACTTTAGAAGTGGCTTTAAAGAATGGACATCTCTTAGAAGACTTTACAAGTGCTTCAAGGAGAACTTTCAAGTTTGTATTGATATTCTATTGTTTGATGTTCTATACCCAAGTAGACATAAATTTCAAGTCACTGAAACTATGAGATTCTTCTATTGGATAGTGAAGAAACATAGAGTTCAGGTCACTGAAACTATGAGATTCTTCTATTAGATAGTGAAGAAACCTACAACTTGCAGTCAAACTATTATCATGTAGATTAATGAGTTTGTGACTTGTAAGAAAGCTATGACGAACACCAGATTCCCTAAAAATAGTTAGAGACCATATATAGACTCAAATGTTTTAGATGGCTAAAGGCCATAAAACATACTTAGTGTTTTGATGACAAAATTGAAATTTTGTTGATTTGCAAGAATGATTTACATCTATTGGTTGCAAATTGGTTTTAAGGATAACAACACAAAGCTAGATTAGTTGCTAAAGGTTACAAGCAAATTCACGACGTGGATTTTGGTGAAACCTCATGCATAATCATAATGCTCAAGTCTATAATTCAAGCAATGATTGCATATTGGTACATATAGCAATTGGATGACAAAACGTATTCCTCAATAAAATGTTGGAAGAAACTATGTACATGGCATGTCATAGAATTTGTGGCTCCAAATAAATACTTGAAAAGGAAAGCTAGCTTTTGAAATCTAAGTACATATTTAAGCAAGCAATTGGGAATTGGAACTGTATTTTAGTGAAACTAATAAGTACATTAGTTTCATAAAATATACATGAATCTTATAGATATATAAGAAGTTTAGTGGGAGTACATAAAACTTAATTGGTCGTATGTGTATCACACACATATATCTCTATTGTGAAATAACATTCAAATGCTAATAACTTAGATTTGAAATTATTCATCAATGATGGACGAAGGCGAAACTTAGTACATACTGGGTATTAAGATCTATTTACAAAGATCTTATAATATTGTTTTAGATTAAGTAATGGAATTTACTAAATCAAACACGAAAGACTCCATTGGAGATATTCGACCCATATGAATATATCTAAGTAATGGGTGTTTGAACTATGTATAAGCATTTACTAAATTAAACATCAAAGAATCTAGATGAGATTCTTAACCTATATTATATTTAGCTGGATTCAGTATCTACTGAAATTGGATAGCTAAAGTTACATGAATATAATTCAATTGGGAATTATTCTGCAAAAGAATTTATCATGTATGATATAATATAAGGGTCGCCAAAAAAAAATATATCGTATGGCTTTAGGCATGACGAACATATACCAATATCTATTTTTCTATGTAACGATCAACTAGATTGAGATCAAGAAAATCCTATGGTACTTGAAAAGGTAAATAGGAAAAGTTCTTGATTCAAGGAAATAAAGATATGCTAAATATTGATGCTACACGCATAAAAACTAACAAAGGATCAAGCAAGATCCTTTTGGAGTTAACCATTGGCAAGGGCGAGCTATAGAGCATCGTGTTTTGAAAAGGGAACATGGGTTGGAGACCATGAGTTGTTGTGTGGGAAATTAAAATATTACTTTCTATGTTCTAAGATACAGCCAGAAAAGTCTTCCACATATCCGCGAACTGCTTGGATAGGAAAATCCAAACAAAGCATCACTAGCAACCTATACAGTTGAAGTAAAATTACTTATTGCCTAAGAAGCAATAAAACAGGGTTGTTTATGTTAAAGACGTCTTCACTAAACTTGGGTAGATCACATGTCTGCTGAATTGATGATTCTTCATTGAGAAATGCGTAGAACCACTAATGAAGCAAGAAAAGACTAGATCACGTGATAAACATACTCAAAAGATCTTATCATCCTATCTCGAAAGGCATTTGATGAAAAGGATATTAAGATTGGCAAAGCATGATAACTAAACCTATGCAACAAATGAGAAGCAACACTCACATTATAGCACTTGAAATCAAGCATAGCTTTGAATTTCATGAACTGTTTTAAAAATGGGTTTGAGGCCCATGGTTGTAAAACATTGGGGTTGAACATTTATCATATATGAAATGTATTTTTTCATATTCCATTTAATCTTGGTTTAGTATTAAATGATGAGTCCTTTCAATTTAACAATGTGTATTCAAGATAGTCTGTCAGGACCAGTCCTATGACTAAGAAATGTCTATCAAGTGAACTTGAATTTCAAAAGTTGAAAATGGTCCCTGGTCGGAGCTTTCTATAAAGACGGACACATAGAAAACGCTAGACGACTAGAATACAAGATAACTAGTAGTTCTGTTTCTTGAACTATGTGGACATGGCAATGTCGCAATCATTTGCATAGATACTTAATTTGAGAAAGACTAGTATCGGACAGACCTATGAAACTTTACTGTAAGAGAAGAAAATCTGTCATAAGTAAATTTAATTAAAATTATTAGAAACTAATCCTCAATACCTGAGTGATTTGAGATTACTTGTTTGAGAACTGGTTACTTTGACGTTGTCAACCGTCGCACCGTAAATGGAGGCTATAACGGCAACGCTCGGGTAATCACCTATCAAACGAAGTCTAACCTCAAGATCGCAAGATTGGGATTGTCCTCCCATAAATCAGGATTAGATGCTGAAAGTTGTACAAGGCCACTCGGAGAGCTAGAAACTGTAAAATGCATGGCCGTGCTCAGATGAATCATAGGCTATGATTATCTTTTTATTTGATAAGTTGAACTCTGAAACCGAGAAATACCTCTGGACATAATAAGGATGACAACTCTTACCTTATGTTCATGAGCAAGCATCAAGCGACAAAGGAATTAGGCAATGCACACTTGTCCAAAGGAAGTGGGAGACTGAAGGAAATAATGCCTTTGGTCCAAGTATGCATTTAATTCTAAGTCTAATAAATGCGGTTCAGTATTAATTAATTATGCAAGTTAATAATTCAGTGAGATCAAGTGAATTGTATGCCTAGCTAGAGGCCGCTTCAGTTCAAGTGGAATTAATAACATTAATCCACAGCTTACTCTTGACTGAACTCGTAGGGTCACACAAATAGTACGTGAACGGATCAAGTATTTAAGTGAATTAAATACTCCATTTATGGATATTCGGAGTCGACGGATCTCGGTTCTAGTGGGAGCTGAAATCGACAAAGGCAAATTATGAATACTCCGAAAACGATGATATTGCCGGAAACAGAAATATGGATCGTATCGGAAATATAAATATTATCCAAGTCGTAGATGTTGCCGGAAACGGAAACATGGTACGTATCGGAAAATATTATCGGAAATGGAAATATTTCCAAAATCGGAAATATTGCCGGAAACGGAAATATTGCCATAAACGGAAATATTGTCGGAATCGGAAATATTATCGAAATGAGAAAAAAATTTAGGAATCGGAAATATTAAATATTTGTTCGAAACGGAAATTATTTCCGGAATCGGAAATATTAAATATTGTTCGAATCGGAAATGAATTCCGGAATCGGAAAACGAATCGGAAGCGCGACGTACGAAATGAACATCGGACGAGCTTGCTAGACGCAAGGCCCAGCACGAAGCTAGGTCTGCGCCTAGCGAAGCCCGCGCAAAGCGAGCAGCCCAAAGCAAACAGCCCGCCGCACCAAGGCAGGCCCAGCCAAGCGCAAGGCGAGGCCAGGCCCAGCCAAGGCGAGGCAGCAGGCTTGCCGCGCCCACACATGGGCTGCGCCAGCGCTGCTGGGCCGTGCGCGCGGACAACGCCCCTTGTGGGTTGTTCGTGTGTGTGATCGATGTTCGTGAAGCTTCAAATCCTTAGTTGCTTAGGATTTGTCCGGTTATATTATTTTCCTAAAACTACTAGAGTTAGTCGTGTTTTAATTTAAGTATAATTCTAATTGAATTAGATAAATTGAATCCTATTAGGTTTCTAGTTCCGATAATCCCACCCTATAAATAGGTGATGAATAATCATAATTTATACATAATATTCTCAAGTATTCATATAGTTTTATGATTAAACTAAGCTTAATAATTTACCAAATAATTAAGTACGAATAACATTAAAACCTTAGACTATATTCTAGTTAATTGAATCTAAGGCGGATCCGAACGTGCTGTGGACTATCTACGGAGGGACGACATTTGGAGTCCTAAACTTGTTCTTGTTCGGTACAGGAGCAGCTAGGGAAGGCACGCGTCACATGTATGTATCCTAGATTATGCTAATTGAATATGTGGAAATTAATTTGGATTCCTGGCTTTATGGTTTTTCCGCATGAAATATATGTTTTATATTTGTCATAACCTTACAAGTACTTCAAGTTTTTCTTTTGAAATTACCTTAGGAACATGTGTAGGATGAATTTCTTTTACTTTGAATGTTTTGCATTGCTCTTTGCTTGTATGAGGCCTAGAAATGTTGCTCCATTTGGTAGATATGTTGAGAGGCTCTTAATTTTATATGTTGATTTGTAAAGTATTAAGTTTCTTAACCACTTTTGAGGGAGGGTCACTTATACCTGTGCGATTGGTATGTATGAAAATATTGATGGTGCTTTTGTATCTCGAAATGTTGGAATATATATTGATGGTAGTAGGATCTAGGCCCTTTGAACTTGTTGTAGGGGTTTACAGTTAAATACATAACATGATAGCGGAATAACCCCCAAAGCCAGGAAGCATGTATAAAGTACAGATTAAGCAATACATACGTTTATAGCGTGTTTTCCAGTTATGTCAACGAACACGAACAAGAACTCTAATCGTAGCTCCTCTACTTGGTTCACCAACAATGCAAATCCGCCTTGATTATTGATAGCTTAGATCTTGATCAAGATTTTAAGGCTTTTGGGAATAACACACTTGGAAGGCAAAAGTAGAATTAGGGTTCTTACTTTTCATAGGGTTGTGAGTAATTGAACTATTTTGTTGGAAAACATGTACATAGGTTTTTAAAATAAACTAGTAAACATAAGCAAGCTAACCGACCAAGGCCTAAGGCCATTGGCGAGTTGGGTTGTGGGTCGTGGCTGCTATTTGTAGCATTGTGCTTTGTTCCGTGCGCTCCACACAACCAAGGCCTTTGGGCTAGCGCTGCATTGCCATGCGCGTTGCGCCCATGAACCTTGCGCTTGTGCACTCCGGCTCGTGGGTTGCTTTCGTGTTGCGATTAAATTATCCTTTGACAATTTATTTACCGTTTTGTATTTGACAACCCAATGTCGTACGATACGATTATTCGTTTTGCCTAGCTTACGAATATAGGCAATACGATACACGATTTCACAATCCAATGGTAAATCGTATAATTATGTTTTCCAAACTAATATCCCAAAAATATATTAAATGAATTTCCGATTCATTTAATTCGGAAATCTGTTTCTTGTCATTGGTGTGACCTTGTAGGTTCAGTCAAGAGTAAGATGTGAGCCTAATAAGGATTATAACTCACTGATCGGAAGCATTTCTCCAGCTAGCTATTCCGATCACTTGATCTTACCGAATTAATTATTCATAATTATTCCGAACCTAATGCACCTTAGGTGAAAGACATATTTCCTTCAGTCTCCCACTTGTCCTTTAGATAAGTATACTTTTGCATTCCTTTGTCACTTAGTGTTACTTGATGAATATAAGGTAAGATCCAAGCCATCCTTATTAGGCCCAGAAGTGTTTCTCGGATTACTGAGTTCAACTGTTAAACTTTTACAGAAGTTTAAGACTTAACCATTCTGAGCAGCCGTGCATTTTCACAATATCTAACTACCCGAGAGTCCTTGTTACACAACAACACCATATCTTATCAAAGATAGGAGGACAATCCAATTTCGCAATATATGAATACTAACTTTGATTCATAATACGCCTGGATACTGCTTTTATAATCTCCTTTTACGGTGCGACGTTTAGCGAGCATTAATGAATGGGTAACCATAATATATTACTAATCTTCATAAAAGCAAACTAATCTTCGAATGAGTAACCATAATATATTACTCATGTTTTAAGGAATGGTTCTAATCACCATTAATGAGAACGACTTATGGCATGACTTTAATCTCTTAAAGTGGTCTCATGGTCAATCCGATACGAGATCCAATAAGTATCTATGCAAAAGATTTATTCCATTCCATGTCCATATAGTTCAAGAAACTGAACTATAAATCTACATTCAATCTAATCTTCATTAATCATTGGTCGTCCACCTTTCAATGACCTGGATTATGAATCTTTTTGTGACTTCAATATTCAAGTTCACTTATGGGTGTTTCTTTGTCAAAGAATCCATCTTGACATCCCATTTGAATGTTTTGAATCACTTGGACTTTATCATTTAATACTAAACCAAAATTAAATGAATATAAAATAAAGAATTTCATAAATATGAAATGGTTAAACCAATTGTTTTATACACATATCCACCAAACATTCTTAAACAAAACTTAGAAAATCAAAGCCATTCTCCAACATGCTTGATTCCCATGGTTGCTACATGTGCTTTGTGCTTCACTTGTGGCAACGGTTTAGTCAATGGATCCGCGACGTCGCCGTCAAATCCAACCTTGCAAATCTCGATTTCTTTCCGTTCAACTATTTCTCCAAGTATGTGAAATCACCGTAGTACGTGCTTGGATTTCTGGTGGCTCCTAGGCTCCTTTTCCTAGGCAATGACTCTACTATTATCACAATATAAAGCCACTGGTCCCATTATGGAGGGGACAACGTCAATTTCTTCAATGAACACCCGAATCCAAACGGCTTCCTTTGCTGCTTCTTAGGCAACAATGTACTCAGCTTCAGTTGTAGAGTTCGCAATAGTTCTTTCTTAGCAATTTTCCAGCCTACTACTCCGCCATTAATGTAGAACAAAAAACCAGACTGTGATCTGAAATAATCTATGTCTGTTTGAAAGCTTGCGTCCGTATAGCCCGTAACATTCAACTCATATATACCATCATAGACCATAAATTGATCCTTTGTCCTTTTCAGGTACTTTAGGATATTCTTGGCAACAATCCAATGCGCCTCTCCTGGGTCTGACTAGTACCTGCTCGTTGCACTGAGTGCGAATGAAACATCCGACCTTAGATATATGACATATGACATGGGTAGATGGCCTCTCTTGGCTTCCATCATATTGATCCGAGCTAGCACTTTGTCAATGTAAGTGCTTTAGCTTAGTCCAATCATCCTTTTAGATCTATCCCTGTAGATCTTGATGCGCAATATGTACTATGCCTCTCCCAAGTCTTTCATTGAGAAACACTTTCCAAGCCAAGTCTTTACAGACTCCAACATAGAAATGTTGTTTCCAATAAGTAGTATGTCGTTAACATACAAGACTAGGAATGCAATTTTACTCCCACTGAATTTCTTATATACGCAAGATTCGTCCCGATTGTTGATGAAGCCTATTTCATTGACTGCTTCATTAAATCTTATAGTTCAACTCCTTGATGCTTGCTTCAATCCATAAATGGATTTCTTAAGCTTGCATACCTTTCCCTGATTCTTTAGATCAACAAAACTCTCCGGCTGCATCATAAACACAGTCTCTTCAAGAGCATCATTCAAGTAGGCAATTTTGACATCCATTTTCCATATTTCATTGTCATGAAATGAGGCAATCGCAAGGATTATCTGAATAGACTTAAGCATTGCAACTAGAGAAAAGGTTTCATCGTAGTCAACGCCGTGAACTTGTCTCTAACCTTTTGCTACCAATCTTGATTTGTATATGTATACAATTCCATCTTTGTCTTTCTTCAATTTGAAGACCCATTTGCTTCTGATAGGTGTAAACCCATCCGACAAATCAACAAGACCCCATACTTGATTTTCAGACATGGAGTCTATTTCAGATTTCATGGCCTCTAACCATTTTGTGGAGCTTGGGCTCGTCATAACTTTCTTGTAGAACATAGGTTCATCACTATCCAATACGAGAACTTCTAAGTTTTCAGTCAAGATGCCGCCTGCTCATCTATCTGGCTGAACCTTAGTTCTATGTGATCTACGAGGGGCAACAACGTCTTGAGGAACTACTCCCACTTTCTCTTCCAAAGGCCTTGGAGGTTCTTCATCTTGAACTTCTTCTAAAGAGTTCTTGATTCGTTGTTCGTCTCAAATCTCTTTGAGGTCTATTATTCTCCCACTTGTCAATTTGGAAATGTGATATCTTTCCAGAAAGACACCATCACGAGCAACGAATACTTTGTTCTCTGACTTGTTGTAGAAGTAATACCCCTTAGATTCTTTTGGATACCTGTAGACACCAAATTTGTGTCTCCCGTAATGGGATGATGACGAGAATATTATCCTTGCTAGGTGGTTGGTTCAACTCCTTGCGGAAGTCCCAATTGCTAAGATATATACCAAAACCCAATATCCAAAGTCCGATTCCCGAGCCCGTTCCCAATCTGGATCTCGGTAAAAAAAAAAATTCCAAAAATCAAATTCAAAATCCAAGCACAATCTCACCCAATGGACCTCTCCATTGGTTTTACAAGGTCGTTTCTAGTTGAAATGCCCTTAAGCAATCCAAAATCAGGCGTTGACCCATCAAATCGAGCATGCCGGACCCCGTCCCGTAAAACCGAGTTCAAAATACAAAATTCGAATACAAAAAAGGAGTGTTTTTAGACGCAAAATGCCTTAACCTCCAAGCAAAGCTACGGCCAAAAATCGTACAAAGGTACAACACTACAAAACAAAGCACAAGGACGGTGTCATCGTCCTTGTTTGGCGGAACCTGGGACACGTCACCAGCGCCAGGCGCTGGCCTTGCGCTAGGCGCTGACGTGTCTTGGCGTTCAGCTGCATTGTAATACCTTGTATTTTTCGTAATTTCTAAATATATTTTTATTATATTTATAAGGATTTTTATGAATTTAATTGCATTTAATAGGAATTAAATGTATTTTATTTTTAAATAATTTAATTATTAATTATTTACGAAAAGTGGATTTTTATTAAAAATTCAACGAATTTATTTAATCCGGAATTGTTGGGTTGTATTTCGAAAACGAATTTAATTTAAATCTAAGCCCAGTCAAATTTCATGATCAAGCCCAACAAGGCTTGCAAGGAATTAATATTAATTAAGCCCGTAATCAAGCTGTAGACACCTACTTTTGTCCCCATTCCCGAAAGCGAAGGTTCGATGATGAGAACATAAATCTCCACTTGGCAACGCATCTCTTATAAAATAACGAATCTCAATCACCCTTTTTATTTCAGCCAAAACTGCTATTTATGGAAACCTGCTAAAGATAGTAACTGCCGTAAAAGGTAGTTGTTAAAAATGGCAAAGTCATAAAGGATAGAAACCTGTCAGAATTAGGTGTTGCACTCCAACATAAATCCTAAAAGAGATAGAATTTGCAAAAGCAATTCTATTTCTGGTATAATTCGAAAGTAAGAGTTACGTATTAATTAAAATCCTAACGAACCTAGAGTTCGTAACGGGCCCAGACGCATTCCGTCATAAAGTTAATACGCACTAAAAGACTCGGATAAATCTCAAAAAGCTCCACGTTCTAAGAGTCCAAATCTGACAAAGAACTCAGCCCAGATCCCATTTTCAACGCCTGAATCTAGGAGCTGAAAATGCCTAGGGCCGTGTCGTCTCCGAATTCTTTTTGGATTCGTATACTAAAAATCTATCTTTCCAAAAACTCTTTCCCTATAAATACAGCCTCAAAACCGACGTGAAGAGGACACACACACACACAATTCCATAACCTGAGTATTGACTCTAGCCTTAAGCCTAGCCTCACGCTGTGAAATTCGTCCAGCGTTCTGTCGCAATCGACCCAAAAGTCGAACAGAACGCATCCTGCCCCTTGTAGCTGATGAATTAAGCCTAAATACTGGAACACTGCTTAGAAACCCAAGATTCGTTAAATAAAAGGAGAAATTGCAAAGCCAAGTGGTTAGTTTTCTGAGAACCGTAACGCACCTCTCAAGGGTGCGTTGTAATGTGTCCCTCATATGATTTAATCGCTTTCATCACCCTTTTATAAAATTGTCGAACTATTAACTTGATTGATCTATCACGCCTAATAAGATAATACCTTGGACAATTGAATTATCATGTAAGGTACCTTAAATCAATCTAAATAAGATAATCACGATCGATTTAGTGTTATGTGCTGCATATTGCTAAAATCAATTCAGAATAGTTTAATATTTTAACGCATGTCCCTTCAATTATTTATGCTGAGCTAGTAAGGATAACCTGCCTCTGGAGTTATCGATGAGCACTCCTCTCGGTAGTTACAGTCCCCCGAACTCTCAATCTCTGCCCTGCGGGTGTACGTTGAACGATCCCCACACCAGGGATCACAAGGGAACCTATGGCCGTCGTGGTCGAACATAATTGCACTCCCTTTATGTCACGATAACCGGGTTTTGTCAGTTTCTCTCATTGTCGTTAAAAACTGAATGGCGACTCCTACATTACTAGTCGATTGAGTGTAAACTCACAGGAAATCCAACTACACTTGATCTGACAACGTCATGCCCACGAGGGACGAGGCCACGCATTAGCCTCGTGCTTTTTCGACCCCCTCACAGTGGCGACTCCACTGGGGAACGTTAATGAAATACTCGTGCTCGTAGGTAATCAAAATAGCCGAAGGGTGAAACGATCCTACTCCGCGTTTATTTTCTTATCAAGTTGGGACGACCTGAAAATCAGCATATTAATGTGAACGGACATAACCGCATAACGAATCTTGGCTCCCTTGGCGTGTTTCATCTCGGGAGTTGGGACTAAGGATACCCATCGCCACTCGGGGGGTGCATACGCTCGAATGTTGTCCACTCAGCACTTTCGCTAGTAGTACACCTGTCCCAAACCCAATCGCTCGCCCACTAGGTCCCTCTCATTGGTGCATGCCCCCTTGGCTTACATCGTGATTGGCCTCTTGGGACGAAATTCGTCTTTTGAATGCACTACCTCGACCGGGGCATGTGTTGGAACTACGATAGAAGCGGTACCAAGCCAGGCGCAAATATTACCCATAGAAGCCTATCATAAACTACGTGACATATTATTTTTTTGCTTCATGTTGTAATGCTAGTTATGTGTAGCGAATTATGTGATTGTGTATGACAAATAATACCGGAAAACCAACGACCCTAAAAATTGCCCAAACATTCATAAACACCGATTGGCCAAAGAGTTATACCAAAATACGTGTTCCGCAACCCCGGGTGATCGCCACAAAAATAAGCGACGCCTAGGACGGCCTGTAACGGACCCCACAACGCTGCACAACGCGTAAAGGACGTTATTAGGCAAGCACGCAAAATTAAGTCGTACGAAAAAAGGATAGACGAACAGAATACGAGTACCAGTCAGGGACGCATTTTCAACGCCCATGGCTGGGCGCCAATTATTTTCTACGCCCCTGCTGGGCGCTGAAGTTGCTGCCTGGCCTTTTGATCAGGCACGGTAGCCTCGGTTCCCGCGCATAAAATATACGTAGCAATAAAAAATAAGTAACAAATTTGCTACGAGGACGTATGAAAAAGGCACTCGATTCTAAGAACGACTTATAAAATAAACAACTCCTTGTGTCGTTATTAGGCCTCCTATGACGACAATGTTCGGCACCAAAACCGAGCATGCTAATTAAAATAACTTTGAATGTCACACGCGCAAATGTTTCGAAAATCCAAAGAATGACTAAAAGAAGAGCCAAAGTGTACCAACATAACTGAGAATAGAAAACCAATAGAAAGAGTTGGAAGTCTAGACTGAGTAATGCTTAACTTTGGGCCTAAACTTTAGCTTGTCTTATGCATAGGGCTGGTTCTGCCACTTGGTGTCGATCTGAAAATCAAAGGTTAGTGCGTCTCGAAGCTACATCACCAACACAAGGTCTAGTAACTCCAAGCTCCATCCGACATTCCCCCATTCAAGGATCTCCACTTCTCCAACCTCGATTCGCACCCTCAAACACGTCCATGGAAGAATTACGAGACCAAATGGTCCAAATGACCCAACTTATGAACCAACTGAGAATGGAAAACGAATCCTTAGCAGCCGCGCAAGACAAAAATGACCTCGATAACGAGAAGAAGATCGAAAAAATGGTTCTGCAGCAAACCATGGGGAGCAAGTATTTCTCCCTCGATCCTAAACCTTTTCCCGGCAAACTACCGGAAAAGTTCAGTTCATCTGACTTACCAAAGTTCAAAGCCACGGACAATCCCCGTGATCATCTCTTGCGCTTCGTGAATGCCATGAACTTGAAAGGTGTGGACAAGTCCATGTATTTGCCTGCCTTTCCTTTGTCCTTGGAACCTGTGCCACTCAAATGGTATTACCACCAGGACCCTAAGCTCTTCCCCACTTGGGAGGACTTTGTCAATGTCTTCGTCAAGCAATACTCGTCGAACATGGATTTTCAAGTCACCATGCGCGAGCTAGAAGTACTCTTCCAAAAGAAAAATGAAGGTTTCACGACCTATTTTGCTAGATGGAGAGACCAAGCGGCCCAACTAATCAATAGGCCTCCTGAAACTGAATTGGTCCAAAAATTCATTGACAACCCAGACCCACCTTATAAACAACACCTTAGGTACTTAAGCCTTGATACCTTCAAAAGGGTTTGTGAGGTAGGAATAAAAATCGAGGATGACCTTGCAAAAACAGTACAAAGCAAGCCTGCATACAAAAGTAACACCTACAACAGGGGCCACACGCCTCAAGCCCAAGAGGTCCACGCCTTAGAGGAAACCCCAACCCAAAGGAGCCCTGGAAGGTGGACCCGAGATCGAAAGTTTGCCCCACTCGGGTCGACTCTGGTACAAGCCTTCTAAAGACTAACCAATCAAGGAAAGCTAAGGCACATAGGCCCCACCTGACCCTTCATTCAAAAGTATATATTGGGTTGAGGGCACCTATTGCAAATTCCATCAAGGAAATGGGCATGACACTGAAAACTGCTGGAATCTAAAAAACACAATCCAGGATATGATAGAGGATGAAATAATACCTCTCCCTAACGTTGGCAAACCCAACAACAACAAGAGCCCACTCGATTCTTGTCACATCTCTCTCGACCAACCAGAAAATAAGGACTTTGACCCTACGGTGTATATCACGCCTCAAGGTGCACCACTCACTGTGGTCCCTATGGATCAAATCGAGAGAGAAGTGTGCGGCGTGTGGGATGATGATGCTGAAGATGTCTACCTGTCTCAAGTGTCGGGTCAGGACCTCTTTACTGAAACTTGGCCCGGGCATGCTCCCATTGACACCACCCCTCAAGAGTCCGAAGTTGACCATCTCACTCGGTCCGGAAGGGTGTACCAACAGGATATTCGCCCACCCCCTATGGACGACATCCCAGTCAGATAGACTTCTGAAAACGTGCGGCACACCACCGTCGAAGTCATCGAAAATCCTCTCTTGAAGCAACTAAAAAGAACTAAAGCCGAGATTACCATCTGGGATCTCATGTGCACTTCAAAGGAACATCGTGAAAAACTAATTCGCTCACTTGACCTCATCTCAGTCCCTACGGACATCACACCTGACTCGTTGGTTAACCACGTCACAAGAGATGTTGAGGAAAAAGCAATAGTTTTTACTGAGAAAGACTTACCTAAAGAAGGAGGGGCCCACAACAAGGCCCTCTATCTAGTGGTTGGATGCAAAGGAAAAAACATCCCCCTAGCACTCGTAGATAACGGTTCAGCGGTAAATGTTTGCCCATTGCGAACTGCCCATTGCTTGGGGCTAGGAAGCGATGACTTCCAAACCTCCACGTAAGGGGTACGAGCTTATGATAACTCTCGAAGGCCTGTGTTGGGAAAAATCAACCTCACAATACAAACCGGGCCCGTCGCACGTACCACGGAGTTTCAAATAATCGACATCAAGCCCACTTTCAACCTCCTCTTGGGACGCCCTTGGCTCCATGACCTAGGAGGTGTGGCTTCTACCCTACATCAAATGGTTAAACTTAACCATAACGGGGTAATTCTAGAAATACGCGCCCCTCCTCTCGACGTCAGCTGCACTATGGTTGGAACGGCCGACACTGCGGAAGACCTTTACGGTTTTCAAGTGGATGAAGCCATCCAATTCATTGAGGACCATAATTTAGCATTTCTAGATCCGCGTGCATCCCGGGTCATCCCTAAAATATTGCTGGCTCAGGGATATTTCCCGGGAACTCCCTTGGGCATAAGGAAGAAGAACTACATGTTCCATCCCCCACCCAACAAATCTACTCCCTTTGGCCTAGGCTATGAACCAACGGAGGAAGATATTGCTGATCACTTGTCTAGGCTACGCCTTAAGCCAGCCAAGACAAAACGAGCCACCCTCCTTTCCCCATATCAAAGAACCCTTAATGGTATGTTTGTCCGGGAAGGAGAAGAACACCCATGCTGTGACTTCCCTGAACCCTTCGTTCAGAATGGCCTGCTAAATCCCGGATTCGAAATTTTCCATGACTGTCATACTTTGGATGAGGCACCCCACCTCACCAAGACTGAAACCACTGAAATATTGGACAACCAAGCTCTATGGACGTTGTTTAACGAATCGAAGCCTATGGAGAACGAGACTGTGATGGCTACCCTAGCTCTAGAAGATGAAACTTTCGATCCAACTCGGTAAATCACTCCTACATCAACACTAGAAGAGGCCGAGAACGGATGGGTGAAGACATGTCAGTGGGTCAACGCAAAGGGAATAGAGTTTAAAATGAGTACATGCGAAGGACCAAAGTTCTATGAGACTAAACCCAAGGCTTGAGCCGTAGAGAGCACTTTAGCAAAACGCCTATTAGTTGTTTAGATGATAGAAAGAATAAAGCCCTAGATATGGTCCTAAAAACCCCCTAGAATATTGATTAATTTATTTCAGTGTGTTTTCCTTACTTTCCAAATTAATAAAGGCGTAAGATTTCTCCTAAAATATTATTCTAACACTAAACAAGCACTAATCATATTTCCAAATATAAAATAAAAAAAATATAAGGAAGCGGCCCACTTTAGGCCCAATAGCAAGGCTCACTCGGTCTTGAATCGTGACATCGAAACCAATTCCCGAAGTCCACAAAATAAACCATACCATCCCCTCCATATTTCCAAGACATAAGGGTCAAGCCCGTGCGACCCAAAAAAACCCAAAAGCAATCAAATCCAAACAATGCAAATGTTGCTCCAAAAAAAAAAAAAAACACAACCCCATTATCCACATCATTAGCAACACACACCTCAACCAACCCAAAAGCCTACGCAAAGATCTTCATATCTTCCGCACCCTAACTCCGTTTTCAAAGCCGTTTCGAGTCACGAATAGAAAAAATTAATTCGGACGAAAATGCGTCTAACGCTAACAGTCCAAAAAGCTTCCAAAATAGCGTCAAAATTGATTCCTGAGGAACAAAGAGTAAAACAAAACAAAGAAAAAGAAATAAATGCAAGAACATGTCGAGGAAAAGAGGCAACGCGCCAAGAAACTTGCCGAGGAATCATTTTCAGCGCCCAGGGCTGGGCGCCAAAATCTTTAACGCCCCAGCCTGGGCGCTGAATCTCTCTGCTTGCCGACTTTTGCCCAGAAGTGCTCATCATTTTATCCGCACACACACGGAAAAATAACGAACACTTAGGGGGTATAGCACGTATACGTACCACAAAAAAAACACGCATGAAAATTTGATGTGCAAAATACGTATACTCAAAAAATAAAATGTACTCAAAAAATAAAAACAATTTTATATTTTTCGGCAAAGCAACAGATTAAAAAAAATAATAAACTTCACTTATTCTACCGTTTCAAGTAATATGTTTCCAATCTCTTAACATACTTATCGAATTCGGCATCCTAGAATCTATTCTAGCTAGAACTACGCACGACCTGATTCTAAGTTAAAGTTATTTAGCAAGGATACGTAGGCAATCCTATTTATGGATTCGGTCCAATCAAATAAATAAAACGTGCATAAGTGTTAGAAATGAGCAAATAAAAAAGAGAAACAAAAGGAAAACAAGAAAAATAAAATCACGCCTTTATTAATATTTAAACATAATAAGAAGGAAAACAAAAGGTGCTAAGGAATGAAAAAAACACACACCTGAAATAAATAAAGGGCACCTACACCCTAACAAGAACTACACTACTCGAGTTCTTCCGGATCATCAAACAAAGTGTTGTAGAGGGCAATGTTCTCAGGGTCCACCTCCACAGGCTTATGCGCTGCCCCTATATCAATCTCCATAAGAACAGGCTCCTTGACACTAACTTCCAAGGATGCCAAGGCCTCAGAAACATTTTCAGTTTGAACAGCTATAGCCCGCTCAGCCTCAAGGGCACAAACGATGGTAGGGGAAGGATTATCAACATCAATTGGATTAGCCACTGGTTCTGCTAGGGGCCACTAGTGGAAAAAGGGTCATTTGCATCGCACTTTTAAGCATATTTGCGTCGCACATCGTGCGTGGCAAAGGCTCTCGACGCAAATGACTAAAAGTCATTGCTGTCGCACATTTGTGCGACGCAAATGAACCTTATTTGCGTCGCACAATTAGCAAATGTGCGACGCAAATAACTTTTCAGGCACCATGTTGAAAAGTCATTTGCCACGCACATTAGCTAAATGTGCGACGCAAATAAGAGTCATTTGCGTCGCACATTTAGCTAATGTGCGTGGCAAATGACTTTTCAGGCACCATGTTGAAAAGTTATTTGCCACGCACATTAGCTAAATGTGCGACGCAAATGACTTTTAGGCGCCAAAAAAAAAGTCATTTGCCACGCACATTAGCTTAATGTGCGACGCAAATGACAAAAATATTGAAAAACGAATTTTTTTTTTTAAAAAAAAAGTCATTTGCAACGCACGTTAGCTCAATGTGCGAGGCAAATGACAATTTTAGCGCCAAAAAATTAAGTCATTTGCCTCGCACATTGAGCTAACGTGCGTTGCAAATGACTTTTTTTTAAAAAAAAAAAATTCGTTTTTCAATATTTTAGTTGGAAATTCCGACATGATCGTCTTTGAAATTAGACGCTTCATTCCCAATACCGGGAATACATTTATAAATAATACCTGTCACAAAAGTTTACAACGTAATTAACGTTCCCAATAAAAGGCAATTAAATTCGTCATAGATCGATCAACCAACATGTTACAACAAACATAAAATTATTACAACAAAGGTACGTAGCTAGCTAGAGATCAAGTTCATATTACAAAATAAGCTAAAAATTCGACATTGTTCATGAAGTAATCTGCCCAAAAATCTTTCACCTTATTAATCTCCTCCGGTGAATAAGGCAATGTTCTTGAAAAATCCTAAAAAAGTGTAAATAATTCAATTTATCAACGATTGATCAATATAATAGTTTTGTGTACTTCAATTTATTATATAAAGTACGTAGTTTATGAGAACATACCTTAGTAAGATCTTGACTATTACCATGATTCATTATTATGTCGTACATAAAACGCATGACGTAGTAGCCACAATCTAGTGATCCCGGTTGTTGAGCACACTAAATGCATTAAAATAAATAACACAAGTAAAATTTCTATCACATTGTATGTTATAATTTTGAAAAACTTACTTCTTAGGTAAATAATAAACTAATTATACCTGTGCTGGAATCCATGTTAATTTAGTTCCCTTAGATTGTCCACCTAGTCTCTTGTAACTCCGAAAAGCACTACAAATTCGATAAAATATGCAATTATATATACTTTGTTTACACATGTAAATGCAAAGAATATTTTACATGTAAGTGCAATTATATACTTTGTTTACACATGTAAATGCAATTATATACGTAGTAGCCACATTTAAGGCTAATTGAGTCGTTCTAGGTCATTTTTAGGCAAAAATGATGTTTTCGAACCCAACTTTGAACTAAATAACCTAAGGAATGTTTTCAAACTTATTACACGTCTCATATGCATAGTTATAACTTTCTAAGGCTCTTTACAATCTATTATTTCACATTTAAGGCTAATTGGGTCGTTCTAGGTCATTTTTAGGCAAAAATGATGTTTTCGAACCCAACTTTGAACCAAAGAACCTAAGGAATGTTTTCAAACTTATTACACGTCTCATATGCATGGTTATAACTTTCTAAGGCCCTTTACAATCTATTATTTCACATTTAAGGCTAATTGAGTCGTTCTAGGTCATTTTTAGGCAAAAATGATGTTTTCGAACCCAACTTTGAACTAAAGAACCTAAGGAATATTTTCAAACTTATTCTACGTTTAATATGCTTATTTACAACTTTCTAAGGCTCTTTACAATCTATTATTTCACATTTAAGGCTAATTCGGTCGTTCTAGGTCATTTTTAGGCAAAAATGATGTTTTCGAACCCAACTTTGAACCAAAGAACCTAAGGAATGTTTTCAAACTTATTCTACGTTTAATATGCTTATTTACAACTTTCTAAGGCTCTTTACAATCTATTATTTCACATTTAAGGCTAATTGGGTCGTTCTAGGTCATTTTTAGGCAAAAATGATGTTTTCGAACCCAACTTTGAACTAAAGAACCTAAGGAATGTTTTCAAACTTAATACACGTCTCATATGCATAGTTATAACTTTCTAAGGCTCTTTACAATCTATTATTTCACATTTAAGGCTAATTGGGTCGTTCTAGGTCATTTTTAGGCAAAAATGATGTTTTCGAACCCAACTTTGAACCAAAGAACCTAAGGAATGTTTTCAAACTTATTCTACGTTTAATATGCTTATTTACAACTTTCTAAGGCTCTTTGCAATCTATTATTTCACATTTAAGGCTAATTGGGTCGTTCTAGGTCATTTTTAGGCAAAAATGATGTTTTCGAACCCAACTTTGAACCAAAGAACCTAAGGAATGTTTTCAAACTAATTCTACGTTTAATATGCTTATTTACAACTTTCTAAGGCTCTTTACAATCTATTATTTCACATTTAAGGCTAATTGGGTCGTTCTAGGTCATTTTTAGGCAAAAATGATGTTTTCGAACCCAACTTTGAACTAAAGAACCTAAGGAATGTTTTCAAACTTATTACACGTCTCATATGCACAGTTATAACTTTCTAAGGCTCTTTACAATCTATTATTTCACATTTAAGGCTAATTGGGTCGTTCTAGGTCATTTTTAGGCAAAAATGATGTTTTCGAACCCAACTTTGAACCAAAGAACCTAAGGAATGTTTTCAAACTTATTCTACGTTTAATATGCTTATTTACAACTTTCTAAGGCTCTTTGCAATCTATTATTTCACATTTAAGGCTAATTGGGTCGTTCTAGGTCATTTTTAGGCAAAAATGATGTTTTCGAACCCAACTTTGAACCAAAGAACCTAAGGAATGTTTTCAAACTAATTCTACGTTTAATATGCTTATTTACAACTTTCTAAGGCTCTTTACAATCTATTATTTCACATTTAAGGCTAATTGGGTCGTTCTAGGTCATTTTTAGGCAAAAATGATGTTTTCGAACCCAACTTTGAACCAAAGAACCTAAGGAATGTTTTCAAACTTATTCTACGTTTAATATGCTTATTTACAACTTTCTAAGGCTCTTTGCATTCTATTATTTCACATTTAAGGCTAATTGGGTCGTTCTAGGTTATTTTTAGGCAAAAATGATGTTTTCGAACCCAACTTTGAACCAAAGAACCTAAGGAATGTTTTCAAACTTATTCTACGTTTAATATGCTTATTTACAACTTTCTAAGGCTCTTTACAATCTATTATTTCACATTTAAGGCTAATTGGGTCGTTCTAGGTCATTTTTAGGCAAAAATGATGTTTTCGAACCCAACTTTGAACCAAAGAACCTAAGGAATGTTTTCAAACTTATTCTACGTTTAATATGCTTATTTACAACTTTCTAAGGCTCTTTACAATCTATTATTTCACATTTAAGGCTAATTGGGTCGTTCTAGGTCATTTTTAGGCAAAAATGATGTTTTCGAACCCAACTTTGAACTAAAGAACCTAAGGAATGTTTTCAAACTTATTACACGTCTCATATGCACAGTTATAACTTTCTAAGGCTCTTTACAATCTATTATTTCACATTTAAGGCTAATTGGGTCGTTCTAGGTCATTTTTAGGCAAAAATGATGTTTTCGAACCCAACTTTGAACCAAAGAACCTAAGGAATGTTTTCAAACTTATTCTACGTTTAATATGCTTATTTACAACTTTCTAAGGCTCTTTGCAATCTATTATTTCACATTTAAGGCTAATTGGGTCGTTCTAGGTCATTTTTAGGCAAAAATGATGTTTTCGAACCCAACTTTGAACCAAAGAACCTAAGGAATGTTTTCAAACTAATTCTACGTTTAATATGCTTATTTACAACTTTCTAAGGCTCTTTACAATCTATTATTTCACATTTAAGGCTAATTGGGTCGTTCTAGGTCATTTTTAGGCAAAAATGATGTTTTCGAACCCAACTTTGAACCAAAGAACCTAAGGAATGTTTTCAAACTTATTCTACGTTTAATATGCTTATTTACAACTTTCTAAGGCTCTTTGCATTCTATTATTTCACATTTAAGGCTAATTGGGTCGTTCTAGGTTATTTTTAGGCAAAAATGATGTTTTCGAACCCAACTTTGAACCAAAGAACCTAAGGAATGTTTTCAAACTTATTCTACGTTTAATATGCTTATTTACAACTTTCTAAGGCTCTTTACAATCTATTATTTCACATTTAAGGCTAATTGGGTCGTTCTAGGTCATTTTTAGGCAAAAATGATGTTTTCGAACCCAACTTTGAACCAAAGAACCTAAGGAATGTTTTCAAACTTATTCTACGTTTAATATGCTTATTTACAACTTTCTAAGGCTCTTTACAATCTATTATTTCACATTTAAGGCTAATTGGGTCGTTCTAGGTCATTTTTAGGCAAAAATGATGTTTTCGAACCCAACTTTGAACCAAAGAACCTAAGGAATGTTTTCAAACTTATTACACGTCTCATATGCATAGTTATAACTTTCTAAGGCTCTTTACAATCTATTATTTCACATTTAAGGCTAATTGGGTCGTTCTAGGTCATTTTTAGGCAAAAATGATGTTTTCGAACCCAACTTTGAACTAAAGAACCCAAGGAATGTTTTCAAACTTATTACACGTCTCATATGCATAGTTATAACTTTCTAAGGCTCTTTACAATCTATTATTTCACATTTAAGGCTAATTGGGTCGTTCTAGGTCATTTTTAGGCAAAAATGATGTTTTCGAACCCAACTTTCAACCAAAGAACCTAAGGAATGTTTTCAAACTTATTACACGTCTCATATGCATAGTTATAACTTTCTAAGGCCCTTTACAATCTATTATTTCACATTTAAGGCTAATTGAGTCGTTCTAGGTCATTTTTAGGCAAAAATGATGTTTTCGAACCCAACTTTGAACTAAAGAACCTAAGGAATGTTTTCAAACTTATTACATGTCTCATATGCATAGTTATAACTTTCTAAGGCCCTTTACAATCTATTATTTCACATTTAAGGCTAATTGAGTCGTTCTAGATCATTTTTAGGCAAAAATGATGTTTTCGAACCCAACTTTGAACTAAAGAACCTAAGGAATATTTTCAAACTTATTCTACGTTTAATATGCTTATTTACAACTTTCTAAGGCTCTTTACAATCTATTATTTCACATTTAAGGCTAATTCGGTCGTTCTAGGTCATTTTTAGGCAAAAATGATGTTTTCGAACCCAACTTTGAACCAAAGAACCTAAGGAATGTTTTCAAACTTATTCTACGTTTAATATGCTTATTTACAACTTTCTAAGGCTTTTTACAATCTATTATTTCACATTTAAGGCTAATTGGGTCGTTCTAGGTCATTTTTAGGCAAAAATGATGTTTTCGAACCCAACTTTGAACTAAAGAACCTAAGGAATGTTTTCAAACTTAATACACGTCTCATATGCATAGTTATAACTTTCTAAGGCTCTTTACAATCTATTATTTCACATTTAAGGCTAATTGGGTCGTTCTAGGTCATTTTTAGGCAAAAATGATGTTTTCGAACCCAACTTTGAACCAAAGAACCTAAGGAATGTTTTCAAACTTATTCTACGTTTAATATGCTTATTTACAACTTTCTAAGGCTCTTTGCAATCTATTATTTCACATTTAAGGCTAATTGGGTCGTTCTAGGTCATTTTTAGGCAAAAATGATGTTTTCGAACCCAACTTTGAACCAAAGAACCTAAGGAATGTTTTCAAACTTATTCTACGTTTAATATGCTTATTTACAACTTTCTAAGGCTCTTTACAATCTATTATTTCACATTTAAGGCTAATTGGGTCGTTCTAGGTCATTTTTAGGCAAAAATGATGTTTTCGAACCCAACTTTGAACTAAAGAACCTAAGGAATGTTTTCAAACTTATTACACGTCTCATATGCATAGTTATAACTTTCTAAGGCTCTTTACAATCTATTATTTCACATTTAAGGCTAATTGGGTCGTTCTAGGTCATTTTTAGGCAAAAATGATGTTTTCGAACCCAACTTTGAACCAAAGAACCTAAGGAATGTTTTCAAACTTATTCTACGTTTAATATGCTTATTTACAACTTTATAAGGCTCTTTACAATCTATTATTTCACATTTAAGGCTAATTGGGTCGTTCTAGGTCATTTTTAGGCAAAAATTATGTTTTCGAACCCAACTTTGCACTAAAGAACCTAAGGAATATTTTCAAACTTATTACACGTCTCATATGCATAGTTATAACTTTCTAAGGCTCTTTACAATCTATTATTTCACATTTAAGGCTAATTGGGTCGTTCTAGGTCATTTTTAGGCAAAAATGATGTTTTCGAACCCAACTTTGAACCAAAGAACCTAAGGAATGTTTTCAAACTAATTCTACGTTTAATATGCTTATTTACAACTTTCTAAGGCTCTTTACAATCTATTATTTCACATTTAAGGCTAATTGGGTCGTTCTAGGTCATTTTTAGGCAAAAATGATGTTTTCGAACCCAACTTTGAACTAAAGAACCTAAGGAATGTTTTCAAACTTATTACACGTCTCATATGCACAGTTATAACTTTCTAAGGCTCTTTACAATCTATTATTTCACATTTAAGGCTAATTGGGTCGTTCTAGGTCATTTTTAGGCAAAAATGATGTTTTCGAACCCAACTTTGAACCAAAGAACCTAAGGAATGTTTTCAAACTTATTCTACGTTTAATATGCTTATTTACAACTTTCTAAGGCTCTTTGCAATCTATTATTTCACATTTAAGGCTAATTGGGTCGTTCTAGGTCATTTTTAGGCAAAAATGATGTTTTCGAACCCAACTTTGAACCAAAGAACCTAAGGAATGTTTTCAAACTAATTCTACGTTTAATATGCTTATTTACAACTTTCTAAGGCTCTTTACAATCTATTATTTCACATTTAAGGCTAATTGGGTCGTTCTAGGTCATTTTTAGGCAAAAATGATGTTTTCGAACCCAACTTTGAACTAAAGAACCTAAGGAATATTTTCAAACTTATTACACGTCTCATATGCATAGTTATAACTTTCTAAGGCTCTTTACAATCTATTATTTCACATTTAAGGCTAATTGGGTCGTTCTAGGTCATTTTTAGGCAAAAATGATGTTTTCGAACCCAACTTTGAACCAAAGAACCTAAGGAATGTTTTCAAACTTATTCTACGTTTAATATGATTATTTACAACTTTCTAAGGCTCTTTACAATCTATTATTTCACATTTAAGGCTAATTGGGTCGTTCTAGGTCATTTTTAGGCAAAAATGATGTTTTCGAACCCAACTTTGAACTAAAGAACCTAAGGAATGTTTTCAAACTTATTACACGTCTCATATGCACAGTTATAACTTTCTAAGGCTCTTTACAATCTATTATTTCACATTTAAGGCTAATTGGGTCGTTCTAGGTCATTTTTAGGCAAAAATGATGTTTTCGAACCCAACTTTGAACCAAAGAACCTAAGGAATGTTTTCAAACTTATTCTACGTTTAATATGCTTATTTACAACTTTCTAAGGCTCTTTGCAATCTATTATTTCACATTTAAGGCTAATTGGGTCGTTCTAGGTCATTTTTAGGCAAAAATGATGTTTTCGAACCCAACTTTGAACCAAAGAACCTAAGGAATGTTTTAAAACTTATTCTACGTTTAATATGCTTATTTACAACTTTCTAAGGCTCTTTACAATCTATTATTTCACATTTAAGGCTAATTGGGTCGTTCTAGGTCATTTTTAGGCAAAAATGATGTTTTCGAACCCAACTTTGAACTAAAGAACCTAAGGAATGCTTTCAAACTTATTACACGTCTCATATGCATAGTTATAACTTTCTAAGGCTCTTTACAATCTATTATTTCACATTTAAGGCTAATTGGGTCGTTCTAGGTCATTTTTAGGCAAAAATGATGTTTTCGAACCCAACTTTGAACCAAAGAACCTAAGGAATGTTTTCAAACTTATTCTACGTTTAATATGCTTATTTACAACTTTCTAAGGCTCTTTACAATCTATTATTTCACATTTAAGGCTAATTGGGTCGTTCTAGGTCATTTTTAGGCAAAAATGATGTTTTCGAACCCAACTTTGAACTAAAGAACCTAAGGAATATTTTCAAACTTATTACACGTCTCATATGCATAGTTATAACTTTCTAAGGCTCTTTACAATCTATTATTTCACATTTAAGGCTAATTGGGTCGTTCTAGGTCATTTTTAGGCAAAAATGATGTTTTCGAACCCAACTTTGAACCAAAGAACCTAAGGAATGTTTTCAAACTTATTCTACGTTTAATATGCTTATTTACAACTTTCTAAGGCTCTTTACAATCTATTATTTCACATTTAAGGCTAATTGGGTCGTTCTAGGTCATTTTTAGGCAAAAATGATGTTTTCGAACCCAACTTTGAACTAAAGAACCTAAGGAATGTTTTCAAACTTATTACACGTCTCATATGCACAGTTATAACTTTCTAAGGCTCTTTACAATCTATTATTTCACATTTAAGGCTAATTGGGTCGTTCTAGGTCATTTTTAGGCAAAAATGATGTTTTCGAACCCAACTTTGAACCAAAGAACCTAAGGAATGTTTTCAAACTTATTCTACGTTTAATATGCTTATTTACAACTTTCTAAGGCTCTTTGCAATCTATTATTTCACATTTAAGGCTAATTGGGTCGTTCTAGGTCATTTTTAGGCAAAAATGATGTTTTCGAACCCAACTTTGAACCAAAGAACCTAAGGAATGTTTTCAAACTAATTCTACGTTTAATATGCTTATTTACAACTTTCTAAGGCTCTTTACAATCTATTATTTCACATTTAAGGCTAATTGGGTCGTTCTAGGTCATTTTTAGGCAAAAATGATGTTTTCGAACCCAACTTTGAACTAAAGAACCTAAGGAATATTTTCAAACTTATTACACGTCTCATATGCATAGTTATAACTTTCTAAGGCTCTTTACAATCTATTATTTCACATTTAAGGCTAATTGGGTCGTTCTAGGTCATTTTTAGGCAAAAATGATGTTTTCGAACCCAACTTTGAACCAAAGAACCTAAGGAATGTTTTCAAACTTATTCTACGTTTAATATGCTTATTTACAACTTTCTAAGGCTCTTTACAATCTATTATTTCACATTTAAGGCTAATTGGGTCGTTCTAGGTCATTTTTAGGCAAAAATGATGTTTTCGAACCCAACTTTGAACTAAAGAACCTAAGGAATGTTTTCAAACTTATTACACGTCTCATATGCACAGTTATAACTTTCTAAGGCTCTTTACAATCTATTATTTCACATTTAAGGCTAATTGGGTCGTTCTAGGTCATTTTTAGGCAAAAATGATGTTTTCGAACCCAACTTTGAACCAAAGAACCTAAGGAATGTTTTCAAACTTATTCTACGTTTAATATGCTTATTTACAACTTTCTAAGGCTCTTTGCAATCTATTATTTCACATTTAAGGCTAATTGGGTCGTTCTAGGTCATTTTTAGGCAAAAATGATGTTTTCGAACCCAACTTTGAACCAAAGAACCTAAGGAATGTTTTCAAACTAATTCTACGTTTAATATGCTTATTTACAACTTTCTAAGGCTCTTTACAATCTATTATTTCACATTTAAGGCTAATTGGGTCGTTCTAGGTCATTTTTAGGCAAAAATGATGTTTTCGAACCCAACTTTGAACTAAAGAACCTAAGGAATATTTTCAAACTTATTACACGTCTCATATGCATAGTTATAACTTTCTAAGGCTCTTTACAATCTATTATTTCACATTTAAGGCTAATTGGGTCGTTCTAGGTCATTTTTAGGCAAAAATGATGTTTTCGAACCCAACTTTGAACCAAAGAACCTAAGGAATGTTTTCAAACTTATTCTACGTTTAATATGCTTATTTACAACTTTCTAAGGCTCTTTACAATCTATTATTTCACATTTAAGGCTAATTGGGTCGTTCTAGGTCATTTTTAGGCAAAAATGATGTTTTCGAACCCAACTTTGAACTAAAGAACCTAAGGAATGTTTTCAAACTTATTACACGTCTCATATGCACAGTTATAACTTTCTAAGGCTCTTTACAATCTATTATTTCACATTTAAGGCTAATTGGGTCGTTCTAGGTCATTTTTAGGCAAAAATGATGTTTTCGAACCCAACTTTGAACCAAAGAACCTAAGGAATGTTTTCAAACTTATTCTACGTTTAATATGCTTATTTACAACTTTCTAAGGCTCTTTGCAATCTATTATTTCACATTTAAGGCTAATTGGGTCGTTCTAGGTCATTTTTAGGCAAAAATGATGTTTTCGAACCCAACTTTGAACCAAAGAACCTAAGGAATGTTTTCAAACTAATTCTACGTTTAATATGCTTATTTACAACTTTCTAAGGCTCTTTACAATCTATTATTTCACATTTAAGGCTAATTGGGTCGTTCTAGGTCATTTTTAGGCAAAAATGATGTTTTCGAACCCAACTTTGAACTAAAGAACCTAAGGAATATTTTCAAACTTATTACACGTCTCATATGCATAGTTATAACTTTCTAAGGCTCTTTACAATCTATTATTTCACATTTAAGGCTAATTGGGTCGTTCTAGGTCATTTTTAGGCAAAAATGATGTTTTCGAACCCAACTTTGAACCAAAGAACCTAAGGAATGTTTTCAAACTTATTCTACGTTTAATATGCTTATTTACAACTTTCTAAGGCTCTTTACAATCTATTATTTCACATTTAAGGCTAATTGGGTCGTTCTAGGTCATTTTTAGGCAAAAATGATGTTTTCGAACCCAACTTTGAACTAAAGAACCTAAGGAATGTTTTCAAACTTATTACACGTCTCATATGCACAGTTATAACTTTCTAAGGCTCTTTACAATCTATTATTTCACATTTAAGGCTAATTGGGTCGTTCTAGGTCATTTTTAGGCAAAAATGATGTTTTCGAACCCAACTTTGAACCAAAGAACCTAAGGAATGTTTTCAAACTTATTCTACGTTTAATATGCTTATTTACAACTTTCTAAGGCTCTTTGCAATCTATTATTTCACATTTAAGGCTAATTGGGTCGTTCTAGGTCATTTTTAGGCAAAAATGATGTTTTCGAACCCAACTTTGAACCAAAGAACCTAAGGAATGTTTTCAAACTTATTACACGTCTCATATGCATAGTTATAACTTTCTAAGGCCCTTTACAATCTATTATTTCACATTTAAGGCTAATTGAGTCGTTCTAGGTCATTTTTAGGCAAAAATGATGTTTTCGAACCCAACTTTGAACTAAAGAACCTAAGGAATGTTTTCAAACTTATTACACGTCTCATATGCATAGTTATAACTTTCTAAGGCCCTTTACAATCTATTATTTCACATTTAAGGCTAATTGAGTCGTTCTAGATCATTTTTAGGCAAAAATGATGTTTTCGAACCCAACTTTGAACTAAAGAACCTTAGGCAAAAATTTAGGCAAAAATGGCATTTTCATATGCATACTTTACTTACTTGTTTAGTGGCTCCTTAATCATCAAATTTCTCTTCTTCTGTTGAGAATCAAATATGTAGACCTCACGTTTAGACAAGCAAAGAACTAAAAGCATCCAGTGACTCCTACATACAAACAATAAACGTATGTAGTTAGAAAAAAAAAGTTAAATTTATAACAATTAATTAAAAACAAAGTTCAAAGTAATTTTCATACTTTTCGTAGTATGGACATAAGATGAATGTCTTAGAACTAAGTGCACTCATGGACCTCGTCATGTACAATAGAATTCGATCTGCATCGGACTTTAACATGGTGGCCGAGATCATCTCCGGGCACATGAATCCAATACTATTGGGGTGACAATCATCGTGAAAACACAACTCACTCAAAGCCCTATAATATATAGTGTAAGAACGTTAAGACAATCATAAAAATCAAATTTAGGGGCAAAATATGAATTTAGGTAACTCACGTAACAAAAACTTGTATTATTGATATATTGAGCCATGCTCCCGAGAGAAGTTGATCGGTGTCTTCAACGGTGACACTAATTTCAAAGTCCTTTTCCATATTGAATGTCCTTTTAGTGCAATGCACCTTAACGTGCTCCCCTTCTTTTAATCCCAACATCATAGTTTTCATCACATTGCACTTACCACTCAAATTTTGCACTTTATAATTTTCAAGGAAATAGGTTTTTGATTTAGTGTTGGACGCTTTTGTTCCACTTCCCCCAAGCACTATCTCTTTCCCTTTGTTCCCTTTCCCTTTAGGCTCTTTATTTGTAGGCTTGTTTACCTGAGGTATGATTTTCAAATAACGATATACATATTAGTGAGCATACATGGTATAATAGTTCTACTTCAAATTATCATGCATATGTTAGTTACCTCCTCATTCGTAAGCGACACCAAATGCTTTGGCCACTGAGTGAAGGTACCATGAGCTTGAGCAAGTTTCTTAATATATTGAGAAGGCACGGGGACGGGAGCTTCTTTGTACGCGGGCTCAAAATCATCAACGCTCACTTTCACGTTATCGGACGTGACGTCGTTGTGGTGATCACGGAGCAACTCTGGACATATGGTACCATAGGCAACAAAGACTTTCTCAGAGCCTATGCTCAGGTATAGATGGCACGGGACAGGTTCCTTATTACTTATTTTGAACAATAACGCAAATACAATGTAACATGTTAGAAAAGTCCAATAGAATTAACTAGAAACAAATTACTTGAAAAACACAAATTATCATACCGTAATGTCGGCAAATGGATCTAAACCCCCGGAACGACAACTACTATGAACATTTGCGTCTATCCTCATCTGGCTTGGTATTTGGACACCAAGTTCTTTAGGAAATGTGATAAATTTCTCCATAACCATGGCATCCATCTTGGAGTTCATCTCTTGTATTGTCTCATCTTTGACCCTTTTGGTCACTCTTGCTTCCATTTCCTCCATCTCCGCATCTCCATACCGTCGAAAGCTACGCCGCTCTCCGGTCCCCCACACAGCTTTGATGCCTACTCCACCACCAAATGTTAGTGGTCTCCCTTCTTTAGTCTTACCAAGTGCACGAGATAAGACATCATCTCGTGCACTTTTGGGAACAAATTCCCCTTCATCTTGTTTCCTTTTCCATTCATCCTACATGAAATCAAATGGTTTTGAGAAAAGTTCAACACTTGGTTTCATATTTAAGAACATATATGAAATTAGAGGAATCACAACATTACGCAAAATTGTTAAATGAACTTACAATATTTTCTTTGACCTTTTGTGTGCCCTCATCCGGCAAGTAAGGATTTCCTTTCTCATCTGGTACCGATCTTGCAAGAAGCCATAAACATGTCCTACTCGGCAAACTTGAAGAAATTGTAGACGCAGAGGAACCTTCAGATGACGAAGAAAGTGAGGGAATGTACCCTTTTCTCTGCCATTCACTTGTCATTTCAGCATATGATTTCTGTCCCATATGATGAGGATATATGTTGAAAGATTGACTTTGTCTTGCTTTCTCACTTATTTCCTAATTTTAGGGGGGTAAAAGAAATTATTACAACAAAATAAAACTTAGATTATACCAAGACTTTAAATAAGAATAATTTTTATACCTCAGCTTCTTCGGAGGTACGTATCTTCACAAATTCCTTCCATATATCCTTAGTTATATAACTACTCCCTCCGTCCCGGAATACTTGACCTGTTTTCCTTATCGGGCCGTCCCTTAATACTTGACCTGTTTCTAAAAATGGAAATATTATAACAATATTATATTATTTCTCACTCCACCCCTATTAACCCACCTACCCCCTACTCCATACAAAAAATAATTAAAAATTCAACCCCTACTCTCTCCCAACCCCACCTCTTAACACATTTCCCACTAACTACATTAAAATAATACCCCACTATCAACTACTACCTATTAAATTAAATAAGTCAATTCAAGTCCCTTAAACTCTGTGCCGGTCAAACCGGGTCGAGTATTCCGGGACGGAGGGAGTATACAAATCATATGGCATCTTTTCATCTTTTGGCCTTTTTCTTGTACCCCGGATCCAACCAGTCGTCAATCTTGATTTGAATTCCCTCCAACGCTTATCACAACTCTTTAAGACAACTTCTTTCTTAGTTTCATCTGTGATATGAAATTCTCTCTAAATGAAAGAAAAAGAAAAGGAACAAGAAAGTCTTTTAGCACATGAAAAAGACACGTAGATATGTACAACTGAATTTCCAAAATAAAACCGGTTACCTTGACGTCTTCCCACAAAGTGTCTTTTATTCCTTGTGAAACATCTTCCCAGGTTCTGATCAATATTGAAACCTTTGCGCGACTTATCTCGGCAATGTGATTCTTGTAATCCGTTGCCCATTTCCCTGTGGGTCGGTCCAAGTGATCCCATTCAATTATTCTTGGAACCCCGAGCATGGATTTTATTCCTTTTGTAGGGCCTCTTGGCTTCTTTTTTTGCTTTTGGGGCACTTGATTTGGTGATTTGTTAGATGGACCTGAATTTGCGTGTTGATCTTCATCCATGCCTGACGCTACTGCATTGGAAAATCATCAAAATTACATACCTTCAAAAGCAGGATTTTAAAAGAAAAATAAAGAACTGATCAGTTCTGTGCACTGATCTGCACAGTTCTGATCTGAGCTGTGCAGATCAGTGCACAGAACTGGTCAGAACTGATCAGTTCTATGCACTGATCTGCACAGTTTTCTTCTGAGCTGTGCAGATCAGTGCACAGAACTGGTCAGTTCTGATCAGTTCTGTGCACTGATCTGCACAGTTCTGATCTGAGCTTTGCAACATTTTGGAACAGATCGAAACCCATAAAAGACACCATCAATCATGCATGCTGTCATTATTTCGATTCTAACCCAAACCATATGCATAGTTATAACTTTCTAAGCCTCGTACTAATCTATTATTCCACATTTAAGGGTAATTGGGTCGTTATAGTACATATTTAGGCAAAAATGACGTTTTCGAACCCAACTTTTAACTAAAGAACCTAAGGAATGTTTTCAAACTTATTACATGTCTTATATGCATAGTTATAACTTTCTAAGTCTCGTACTAATCTATTATTCCACATTTAAGGGTAATTGGGTCGTTATAGTACATATTTAGGCAAAAATGACGTTTTCGAACCCAACTTTTAACTAAACAACCTAAGGAATGTTTTCAAACCTATTACATGTCTCATATGCATAGTTATAACTTTCTAAGCCTCGTACTAATCTATTATTCCACATTTAAGGGTAATTGGGTCGTTATAGTACATATTTAGGCAAAAATGACGTTTTCGAACCCAACTTTTAACTAAACAACCTAAGGAATGTTTTCAAACTTATTACATGTCTCATATGCATAGTTATAACTTTCTAAGCCTCGTACTAATCTATTATTCCACATTTAAGGGTAATTGGGTCGTTATAGTTCATATTTAGGCAAAAATGACGTTTTCGAACCCAACTTTTAACTAAACAACCTAAGGAATGTTTTCAAACTTATTACATGTCTCATATGCATAGTTATAACTTTCTAAGCCTCGTACTAATCTATTATTCCACATTTAACGGTAATTGGGTCGTTATAGTACATATTTAGGCAAAAATGACGTTTTCGAACCAAACTTTTAACTAAAGAACCTAAGGAATGTTTTCAAACTTATTACATGTCTCATATGCATAGTTATAACTTTCTAAGCCTCGTACTAATATATTATTCCACATTTAAGGGTAATTGGGTCGTTATAGTACATATTTAGGCAAAAATGACGTTTTCGAACCCAACTTTTAACTAAACAACCTAAGGAATGTTTTCAAACTTATTACATGTCTCATATGCATAGTTATAACTTTCTAAGCCTCGTACTAATCTATTATTCCACATTTAAGGGTAATTGGGTCGTTATAGTACATATTTAGGCAAAAATGACGTTTTCGAACCCAACTTTTAACTAAAGAACCTAAGGAATGTTTTCAACCTGATTACATGTCTTATATGCATAGTTATAACTTTCTAAGCCTCGTACTAATCTATTATTCCACATTTAAGGGTAATTGGGTCGTTATAGTACATATTTAGGCAAAAATGACGTTTTCGAACCCAACTTTTAACTAAACAACCTAAGGAATGTTTTCAAACTTATTACATGTCTCATATGCATAGTTATAACTTTCTAAGCCTCGTACTAATCTATTATTCCACATTTAAGGGTAATTGGGTCGTTATAGTACATATTTAGGCAAAAATGACGTTTTCGAACCCAACTTTTAACTAAACAACCTAAGGAATGTTTTCAAACTTATTACATGTCTCATATGCATATTTATAACTTTCTAAGCCTCGTACTAATCTATTATTCCACATTTAAGGGTAATTGGGTCGTTATAGTACATATTTAGGCAAAAATGACGTTTTCGAACCCAACTTTTAACTAAACAACCTAAGGAATGTTTTTAAACTTATTACATGTCTTATATGCATAGTTATAACTTTCTAAGCCTCATACTAATCTATTATTCCACATTTAAGGGTAATTGGGTCGTTATAGTACATATTTAGGCAAAAATGACGTTTTCGAACCCAACTTTTAACTAAACAACCTAAGGAATGTTTTCAAACTTATTACATGTCTCATATGCATAGTTATAACTTTCTAAGCCTCGTACTAATCTATTATTCCACATTTAAGGGTAATTGGGTCGTTATAGTTCATATTTAGGCAAAAATGACGTTTTCGAACCCAACTTTTAACTAAACAACCTAAGGAATGTTTTCAAACTTATTACATGTCTCATATGCATAGTTATAACTTTCTAAGCCTCGTACTAATCTATTATTCCACATTTAACGGTAATTGGGTCGTTATAGTACATATTTAGGCAAAAATGACGTTTTCGAACCAAACTTTTAACTAAAGAACCTAAGGAATGTTTTCAAACTTATTACATGTCTCATATGCATAGTTATAACTTTCTAAGCCTCGTACTAATATATTATTCCACATTTAAGGGTAATTGGGTCGTTATAGTACATATTTAGGCAAAAATGACGTTTTCGAACCCAACTTTTAACTAAACAACCTAAGGAATGTTTTCAAACTTATTACATGTCTCATATGCATAGTTATAACTTTCTAAGCCTCGTACTAATCTATTATTCCACATTTAAGGGTAATTGGGTCGTTATAGTACATATTTAGGCAAAAATGACGTTTTCGAACCCAACTTTTAACTAAAGAACCTAAGGAATGTTTTCAACCTGATTACATGTCTTATATGCATAGTTATAACTTTCTAAGCCTCGTACTAATCTATTATTCCACATTTAAGGGTAATTGGGTCGTTATAGTACATATTTAGGCAAAAATGACGTTTTCGAACCCAACTTTTAACTAAACAACCTAAGGAATGTTTTCAAACTTATTACATGTCTCATATGCATAGTTATAACTTTCTAAGCCTCGTACTAATCTATTATTCCACATTTAAGGGTAATTGGGTCGTTATAGTACATATTTAGGCAAAAATGACGTTTTCGAACCCAACTTTTAACTAAACAACCTAAGGAATGTTTTCAAACTTATTACATGTCTCATATGCATATTTATAACTTTCTAAGCCTCGTACTAATCTATTATTCCACATTTAAGGGTAATTGGGTCGTTATAGTACATATTTAGGCAAAAATGACGTTTTCGAACCAAACTTTTAACTAAAGAACCTAAGGAATGTTTTCAAACTTATTACATGTCTCATGTGCATAGTTATAACTTTCTAAGCCTCGTACTAATATATTATTCCACATTTAAGGGTAATTGGGTCGTTATAGTACATATTTAGGCAAAAATGACGTTTTCGAACCCAACTTTTAACTAAACAACCTAAGGAATGTTTTCAAACTTATTACATGTCTCATATGCATAGTTATAACTTTCTAAGCCTCGTACTAATCTATTATTCCACATTTAAGGGTAATTGGGTCGTTATAGTACATATTTAGGCAAAAATGACGTTTTCGAACCCAACTTTTAACTAAACAACCTAAGGAATGTTTTCAAAGTTATTACATGTCTCATATGCATAGTTATAACTTTCTAAGCCTCGTACTAATCTATTATTCCACATTTAAGGGTAATTGGGTCGTTATAGTACATATTTAGGCAAAAATGACGTTTTCGAACCCAACTTTTAACTAATCTACAAATTAACTTGGTGAAAAAAATAGTTGCCAAAATAGTACCTATCTCACTATTTCTCTTTTTCAACATAAAATCCTTCATCATGATCTCGGCGCATATAACTCATGTCAACATCGTCAATCATTTGAGGGATATGCCAGGAGGAAGATGGAATCTCATTAAACTGCTCATCATACTCTTCTTCATCATCTACATCCTCAACGCCAAGTATTCTTCTTTTGCCTTCCAGAACAACTGACCAACTACGATCGGCAGGGTCAACCATGTAAAAGATTTGTTTTGCCTGTGATGCTAATATGAAAGGATCTGCAAGATGCCCAACTCGACTAAAGTTTACAAGTGTCAGGTACCCATGTTCATCCTTTTTGACACCGCGACTAATATCAACCCACTTGCACCAGAATAGAGGAATCTTAAAATACTTATATTCCAACTCTAATATTTCTTCAATGACTCCATAGTAAGAGTTCGTCTTATCTACAAGTGTTCTATCTTTTACACTAGCATACTCTGAAGACAAACATATTGCCGTAACACCACTATTTTTCATCGTCGTTTTGTCATCTTGTCGCTTCGTGTAAAAAGAATAGCCATTGATGACGTACCCCTCATAAGATATGACTTGACATTTAGGACCATATGCCAACCATCTCACCATGTCAGATACCTCATTAGGCGTGTCGGAAAATTGATCCATCACTCGACGCTTGAACCATGTGAGGAATGAACGATTATGCTCTTTTATCAGTTGAGGACCATTTTTTGAAGGATATTGCTCTCTAAGAAAGTTCATGTGCTCAGCCACGTATGGATGGACTTCACTAAGACTTTGCACCACAAACAGCACAACCTTACACATCATTTCAGAATCGATTGATATCCTTTTCTTGCCAATTGTACCTTGACCCCCAAGTCTCCCATCATGTCTAGACTTTGGTACTCCGACTTCTTTCTAACGTGCCATATATTGAGAAACCCATGCAGCAACTTCCTCCGCGACGGTTCGTTGGACAATACTAGCTTCAGGTTTCGCCGGATTCATCACTCTATCTTTCAAGGTACCCATTTCCCGTTCAAAGGGATACATGTACCTCATACAAACTGGCCCACAAAGCTTAATTTCACGAACAAGATGAATAATCAAATGAGGCATCATGTCAAAGAATGATGGCGGAAAATACTTTTCAAACCGACACATGGTCTCAAGTACATCGGCCTGCAAATCATCCAGTATTGTTGGATTGATCACCTTGCTACAAATTGTGTTGAAAAAGAAACACAATCTTGTAATGGTATACCTCACTTGTGGCGGCAATATCCCTCGAATTGCAACCGGCAGCAATTGTTCCATCAACACGTGACAATCATGAGATTTCATTCCAACTAATTTCAAGTCAGACATGGACACAAGTCTACGAAAATTTGAAGAGTAACCGGCAGGGACCTTTAAGCCATGCAAAGACTCACAAAAGCTAACTTTCTCGTTTTTAGACAAGGTGAAACAAGCTGGGGGAAGGTACCAGCGTTTTCTCCTTTCTTGAGGTGCCAACTCGGAGCGACCCATAGCAGCCATATCTTGTCTAACTTTAGGCCCATCCTTCGTTTTCCCTTGCATATTCAACAATGTCCCAACAATGGCATCACAAACATTTTTCTCAATATGCATTACATCCAAACAATGCCTAACTTCCAAATCTCTCCAATATGGGAGATCCCAAAAGATAGACCTCTTCTTGTAACCACCACTTGGCTGACCTTTATAAGGCTTACCAAACTCTGTCTCAATGTCTTTAACCCGTTCATAAACCTCACACGCACATAAGGGGGCAGGAGCTTCTCTCATCTCCAATTCTCCATTAAAAGCTTCCTTCTCTTTTCGAAATGGGTGATCTTCAGGAAGATACATCCGGTAATCCATGTACACATCTTTCCCACAAAATTTTAGGCGCCTCGAGACCAAATCATCATGACAAACTGGACATGCCTTCTTTCCCTTTACAGAATACCCTGACAAATTTCCATAAGCCGGGATATCATTTAACGTACAAAAAATCATGGCACGTAAAGTGAAATTGGTTTTGGTGTATGCTTCAAACATCAACACCCCTTCATCCCACAACAATTTCAAATCTTCAATTAGTGGATCTAGATACACATCTATGTCATTTCCGGGTTGTTTAGGCCCAGAGATTAAGAGCGACAACATGATGTATCTACGCTTCATGCATAACCAAGGAGGCAAATTGTATATGGTGAGAAGAACCGGCCAAGTGCTATATTGGGTACTAAGTGTCCCAAATGGGTTCATTCCATCCGTGCAAAGACCAAGCCTGAGATTCCGAACTTCTTCCCTAAAGACCTTGTACTTTCGATCAATGTTCCTCCATTGTGGAGAATCAGCAGGATGCCTCATTAACCCATCTTTCTTCCTCCCTTCGGCATGCCACCTCAAGAGTTTTGCAGTTTTCTCTTCTGAGAAAAGGCGCTTAAATCTTGGTATAATTGGAAGATACCAAAGCACCTTAGCCGGAGAAGGTTTCTTCTTAGTTGATGTTGCATCATTCTCCACGATCTTGTAACGGGACAATCCGCATCTTGGACACTCATGCAGATTTGCATACTGCTTTCGATACAACACGCAATCATTTGGACACGCGTGTATCTTCTCATAATCCATACCCAAAGGACACATAAGATTCTGGGCCTCATAGTTAGACCTTGGAAGTTTGTTTCCTTCAGGAAGATTACCAGACGTGGCCTCCAAAAATTGTGAAAAACTCTTGTTGGTCCAACCGTTTTCCACCTTTAAGTTGAAATATTCGATGATGGCACCAAGTACAGTTTGTGTAGAACCAGGATATAACGGTGTTGCGGAAGCTTTGATTATACTATCATACATATGGGGACGCTCAACGAAATGATGGTCTTCCACATCATGCATCATATCATCTATCCTATCTTTCTCCTCTTCTTCCTCACTTTCAACACCAATATCATCCTCAATTTCATTATCATCACCATTATCACAATGATTATGCTGACTCGAGCTCGGCATAATAGAACTTGCCCCATGATCTATGCTCTCACCATGCCATGTCCACGTCGTGTAGTTACCCTTAAAACCGCGACGAACTATGTGATCAACAATATCATCAATATCCCGATACCCCCTTGAATTATTGCAATCACAACAAGGACACATAATTAAACTTGATTTATGTTCTGATTGATGTTTCAAGGCAACCTTAATGAACTCTTGAATCCCTTGTAAGAACCTTGTAGAAAATCGTTTACTACCATACATCCAACTCCGATCCATTTTCAACCACTAAAGATAAAACAATATGACCAAATTTTGTCAAAGGTTAGAATATAAACTAGGCTATTCATATCATTATAAATCCATGGCTTCCAACAAAACCTACCATAACTAATAACAAGTTCCCATAGTACAATTCATTTCACATCACAAATTCACAAACCCGAATTTTGTAGCAAACCCAAAACATCATTTCATAACCTACACAAACCCAAAAATTCATTTCATAACCTTAATTCAATAAAACCTAAATGTAATAAAGAAATAAATTCAACAAAACCAACTATTATAATAACCTATTACAATTCATCAAAAACTACAATTAAAATTCAACAAAACCTAAATCTTAAATGTGCACAATTAAAATTCAATTAAATAATATCCACAATCATAATATATTCAATCTTAAAATTCAACTAAAATGTACTATTAAAATTCCAATCAAAATATCCAGAATTATAAGTAAAATGCACAATTAAAATTCAATTAAAATTCAATCTTAAATGTAAATAATACCTAATTAATTATTGAAGAGAGGAGAGATGTGAGAGCAACGGGACGTGCAGGGGGCGGTGGTGTAGGGGGCGGTGGTAGTAGGGGAAGTGTGCAGGGATGGCTGTGCCGCGGCAACACTGTGTAGGGGGCGACGGAAACAGCAGCCGCGGCGGCAGTTTGTGACAGCGACAGAGAAGAGGGAGCAGGAGGACTTCCTTGGCCGTGAGCGGCAGTGAAGCAACGACGACGGCAGTGAAGCACCGACGACGGCAGTGAACAGGGTGAAGCCGCCGGTGAAGCAGTATTGTTGTTTGTTTCGTTTGGGAGTGAAGCAGTGTTGTTGTTAATTTGTCGAGCAAAACCTAAGTCTGAAGCTTGAAAGCAATTAAGCGTGAGCGGGAAATTGAGGGAAAAAAAAAACACAGTGCGTCGCAGATTTACTAATCTGCGACGCAAATGACTCCTAGAGTCATTTGCGTCGCAGATTAGTAAATCTGCGATGCACTGGATTGAGTAAATTGCGTCGCAGTTTAACTAATCTGCGACGCAAATGACTTTAGGGGGCATCCTAGAGTCATTTGCGTCGCAGTTTAACAAAGCTGCGACGCAAATGACTAAATTTTATGCTAAAATTTCTCATTTGCGTCACATGTTCAGAATGGCGTGGCAAATGCGGGGATGCAAATAAGCCTTTTTCCACTAGTGGGCTGAACTTTCCTAACCCATACATTATTCCGGCGACGATCTCTGCGAGAGCTTGCATTTTTTGGGTGAACAGCAGGTCCCTTCGTGTTAGGCACCTTTTTAGGCCTAGAACTGGAACGGGGGGGAACTTCCTTTCGCTTTCGATCAGGACGAGCTTTTACAATCTTAATACCATGGTCGCGAGGTTTAGCAGTATCACGGTTCTCATACTTAGCCCTACCTCGAGGTATCAAAAGCTCAGCCGGCTCTTCATTTCGAGCCTTAGTTCTCACAGCCTTATCATCGGAACTCATCCACAACTTGTAGTTTTCGGAAAGACCCACAAAGGCATCTCTAGCCACGGTCCAACGCAGGAGGCCACCATAATACTTAGCCCACGCTTGAACCCGTGCTTCGGAAAAGACCGCCACTTTAGGTGGTACCGTATCGGAAAACGGGATAGTCTGCCTTAAGCCGTACTGTCGCATGACTCGGTAAGGAAAGATGTAAATGGGCCGAGATAACCCCAACAAAGAAACATAAACTAATGCCTCGGAACCTCCCGTCATATTAGTCAAACCCCACAACGGTACCACCCACTTAAAAGAGCATATGCCATGAGTAAAATAGGAGGACCACTCGGCCTCGTTCTGGCCTTGGTGCAAATACTTTGGGTTACCCAAGGCTATAGGGCGATAACGTTTAGGATCGGCGGGAGTTTCTAAAAGCCCGAGTCGTTCCATGAGCCAAATCTGCAAAAAAACGGGTACGATCAGAAAAATAATAATGCTTGGGACGCACTTTCAACGCCCCGGACCAGGCGCTAGAATATACGACGCCCAGCCTTGGGCGCTAAAAATCAGCTCCAGGCAGGGGCAAACGAAAAGAATAAAAAATAAATATGTGCGCGCAAATAAACGATCGATTACCTGCAGCAATAGGGGGATTCCCTTAAAAATTTCAGACTTGACATCCTTCTTTAACTCATCCGCACTCAGCAAGGTCTCGGCAACAACCAACGGCATAATGGAATAACAACTCTCCATCTGGCTGATCAAGGGGAACAACCTTATGTCACCGAACTCGCCATTATTATTCGACAGTAAATAGTGGTTCAACAAGCAGAATACAAATGCTCGAATAATCAATTTCTGTTCGGTCATATTCTTACTAGGTCTAAAATGGTGTTTTACAAGCTTTGCCAAATTAACCTTATCACCCACAACGATCTCAGCAAGCATGTTAGCATCTAGTCCTAGGAAAGCCCCTATGGTTGTTTTACCCTCTTCAACAGTGCCAGGGGTAGCAAGAGTAGCATTGGTAGGATAACCAAGGATCGCGGCAAACTCATCTGGCAAAGGGCATACTTCATTGCCCCGAAAAACAAAAACATGGTGATCAGAATCCCAAAAGTCTAGGGCCGCATACAGAAAGTTATAATCAATATTAATTTGTTGTAAGCTTAAGAAAGCCTCTAAGTGGTATCCTTTCAACAAAGCCTTTTTCTGTGGGATTAAGGGCTCTTAGCCAACGCCTAACAACTCGTTGGAGGGGGAAAGGAGGAATCGACATGGTAAGAATAGGAAAGAGTAAAAGCTAGGCAATTGTGAGAGAAAAGGAAGATGGAGAGTGATGAAAAAGAAAGACGTACTTGACCCCTATATATACACGAAAGCATCAAGTGACATCCTGATCCCATTCGGAAACGTGTTAAGAAATCCGGGAAAAAAGGGAAAATTGTCGAAATAGCATTTCCAGCGCCCAAGGTTGGGCGCCGAAATTATTAACGCCTTGCCAGGGGCGCCGGAAATCTAGTCCAAGACTCGGAGCCTTCAAAACGCGGAGCAGGAAAGGACTTAAAATTGTACAAGGCCCTGTTGTAATCAAGATCAAGCCCAAAGCACCGTTAGAGCCCGAACAGTGAAAACAAATGTTAAAGCTTGTCGAAGCTTAGACTCATCTCAAGAAAAAATATATTTACATTTTGATAAGGCGATATAGAAACAAAATAAACAAAGTCATTCTTCGAAACATAGAAAAAAAATCACGTCGTTGGTTTCTTAAAATAAAAAAGCGTTTATTTGTCAAAAGATCAAGCCGGGCCAAAGTGAGCTCGATGTATTAATTATTGAAAACTGAAGCACTTTGTCGCCCGGAAAACAAAGTCGCACTCCACGACTTCATCAAAGTAGCATACCACTACAAAGATCGCTCGCACTTACGAGCACGATCCCAAACACGATCAAGGACATTACAAAATGCGTATCCCCAAGGAACCTCTTTGACAAGAAATGACCGTCAAGCACGAATGCTGGGGGGCTTGAAAGAAAATATGTATTTCAAAAGAGAGTATGCAAAGATAAAACAATATTCCCAGACTATGATGTACAAAGTCCCGTGTTTGGATAATCTCAAAAGATAAAACCGGATTACGACCTCAAGACAAAGGTCGCCGTCAATACTTATACATAGTCCTCTAATCAATGACCTAGGTAGTGGAAAAATTAAGCCGTAAGACTAGCTCAAAACCATGAAAGATGATGACCACGAGACAATTGTCCGTCTAAGCACGTTGTCAACCCACATTCAGGTTGCAACTAAATTCGAGCACCCCTCGAAAGAATTCGCTCTTACAAGAATGGATAAAAAGAAATTCTCAAAAGAAATCGCAAGAACAAATGAAATAGGGACTTGCCCACCTCAATCGGGCAAGATTACGGTACGTACCACGCAAGTCCCAAATCGAAAAGACGAATTCAGGTTCGCCCACCTCCAGCGGGCGGGGTCTGCGTCACTAACTGCGCAAGTCCTCAGTTTTCAAAAATGAAAAGAAAATAAATTCTTCAAAAACAAAAAAAGGCTCACCATCTTCACTCGCGGGGTCTACGTCACAAACAACGTAGGTCCTTATTTTAAAAACATCAAAACAGGCCCGCCCACCTTCAGCGGGCGGGGTCTGCGTCACTAGCCGCGCAGGTCCTCAGTTTTCGAAAATGAAATCTTCAAAAACACAAAACAGTCTCGCCATCTTTAGCCGGCGGGGTCAACGTCACAAACCGCGTAGGTCCTTATTTTCAAAACATCAAAACAGATTCGTCCACTTCTATTGGACGGGGCGTCCACCCTCAGCGGACAGGCTCGCCCACCTTCAGCGGGCGGGGTCTGCGTCACTAACCGCGTAGGTCCTTAGTCGCTGCAGCGATAACTTTTCTGGTTTTCCTTTTCCAAAAATCAAAGGATTGGTTTTCCGTTTTCCCAAAAAAAAGCGATGTGCTGGATTTTCCTTCGTTTTACGTCCTATAAAAACAAGGGGGTTTTCTCGTTTAGCTAACCTTAAAAAATGAGAATCTTTTAAAACGTTTTACCTCGTGATTGGGTTTGGCCAGGCCTAGTTACACTTTATAGCTTTGATTTCGAAAACATCTTTAGATACTTCCAATGACAAAGTGACGGAGTTTCTATACTATCGGTTAACAGATTCCAATGATACGTGAGGAATGTGTTAACACTGCAAGTGATGACCCTTAAGTCAAATGTTATCACTCGGGGGCTCGTGAGACCCTCGCAAAACAGGTCACATACACCATGGCTTGTATGACGCACTCCGTCTGGTACTTTCACCATCGTCTCATCTCGAGACTCAGTCAAAGTGGGGGCTAACTATAGACACCTACTTTTGTCCCCATTCCCGAAAGGGAAGGTTCAATGATGAGAACATAAATCTCCACTTGGCAACACATCTCCTATAAAATAATAAATCTCAATCACCCTTTTCATTTCAGCCAAAATTGCTATTTATGGAAACCTGCTAAAGATAGTAACTGCCGTAAAAGGTAGTTCTTAAAAGTGGCAAAGCCATAAAGGATAGAAACCTGTCAGAATTAGGTGTTACACTCCAACATAAATCCTAAAAGAGATAGATTTTGCAAAAGGAATTATGTTCCTGGTATAATTCGAAAGTAAGAGTTACGTATTAATTAAAATCCTAACGAACCTAGAGTTCGTAACGGGCCCAGACGCATTCCGTCATAAATTTAATACGCACTAAAAGACTCGGATATATCTCAAAAAGCTCCACGTTCTAAGAGTCCAAATCTGACAAAGAACTCAGCCTAGATCCCATTTTCAACGCCTGAATCTGGGCGCCGAAATCTTCGGCGCCCAGCCCTGGGCGCTGAAAATGCCTAAGGCCGTGTCGTCTCCGAATTCTTTTTGGATTCGCATTCTAAAAATCTATCTTTCCACAAACTCTTTCCCTATAAATACAGCCTCAAAACGGACGTGAAGAGGACACACACACACAATTCCATAACCTGAGTATTGACTCTAGCCTTAAGCCTAGCCTCACGCTGCGAAATTGATCCGGCGTTCTGTCGCAATCGACCCAAAAGTTGAACAGAACGCATCCTGCCCCTTTTAGCTGATGAATTAAGCCTAAATACTAGAACATTGCTTTGAAACCCGAGATTCGTTAAATAAAAGGAGAAATAGCAAAGCCAAGTGGTTAGTTTTCTAAGAACCGTAACGCACCTCTCAAGGGTGCGTTGTAATGTGTCCGTCATATGATTTAATCGCTTTCATCACCCTTTTATAAAATTGTCGAACTATTAATTTGATTGATCTATCACGCCTAATAAGATAATACCTTGGACAATTGAATTATCATGCTAGGTACCTTAAATCAATCTAAATAAGATAATCACGATCGATTTAGTGTTATGTGCTGCATATTGCTAAAATCAATTCAGAATAGTTTAATAGTTTAACGCATGTCCCTTCAATTATTTATGCTGAGCTAGTAAGGATAACCTGCCTCTGGAGTTATCAATGAGCACTCCTCTCGGTAGTTACAGTCCCCCGAACTCTCAATCTCTGCCCTGCGGGTGTACATTGAGCGATCCCCACACCAGGCATAACAAGGGAACCTATGACCGTCGTGGTCGAACATAATTGTGAAGGAAATAATGCCCTTGGTCCAAGTATGCATTCTATGTTAAGTCTAATAAATGCGGTTCAGTATTAATTAACAAGTTAATAATTCAGTGAGATCAAGTGAGCTGAATGCCTAGCTAGAGGCCGCTTCAGTTCAAGTGGAATTAATGATATTAATCCACAGCTTACTCTTGACTGAACCCGTAGGGTCACACAAATAGTACGTAAACGGATCAAGTATTTAATGGCATTAAATACTCTATCTATGGATATTCGGAACCGACAGATCTTGGTTTCAGTGGGAGCTGAGATCGTCACGGGCAAGAAATGAATACTCCGGAAACGATGATATTACCGGAAAGGGAAATATGGATCGTATCGGAAATATAAATATTATCCAAGTCGTAGATGTTGCCGGAAACGGAAACATGGTACGTATCGGAAAATATTATCGGAAATGGAAATATTACCAGAATCGGAAATATTGCCGGAAACGGAAATATTTTGAGGATCGGAAATATTACCGGAATCGGAAAATAATTCCGGAAATGGAAAATATTAAATATTTGTTCGAAACGGAAATTAATTCCGGAATCGGAAATGTTAAATATTGTTCGTATCGGAAATGAATTCCGGAATCGGAAATTTAATCGGAAGCGTATCGTACGAATAAGCATCGGACGAGGCCTGCCGGACGAGGCCCAGCACGAAGCCAGGCCATCGCCCAGCAAGCCAAGCGCGCCGCACAGACAGCCACGCCAGGCCCAGCGCAAGGCCAGGCCCAGCAGGCCGTGGCAGCGCGCACAGCGCGCGCAGCGCGCACAGCGCGCGCAGCGCGCGCGGGAGCTGCGTGGGCTTGCAGCTCGCGCAGGCCTCGCTGCGTGGGCTGCTGCTCGTGCGCACGCATGGGCGGCCCATCGTGGCTGCCGTGTGTGCGTGTGTAAGTGTTTGTGTTCGTGCACGTTTCCTAAAACGTGCAGAGTTCGGTTAATGATTAAATTCCTAATTCTATTTGATAAATTAATTAAATTAGAGTTCTTGTAGGATTCTAGGTTTAATTAATTTGTATCTGAATAGGATTCCAATTCCCTTTCCATACCCCTATAAATATGTGGCCTGGGTTCACAATTTATAGAGAGTTTTCAAAGTATTCAAAGTGAGTTTTTGAGAGAAAAATTCAGCCACACATCTTGCTCAAAAGTGCCGAAAATTCTAGTACCTTAAGGGCGATTCTAGTTGGTCAATCTTAAGGCGGATCCGGACGTGCTGTGGACTATCTACGGAGGGACGACACTTGGAGTCCTAAAGACTTGTTCTTGTTCGGTTCGGGCGCAGCTAGGGAAGGCACGCAACAAAGAGTATGCATCTAAATTATGCTATATGATTATGTGTAAATAATATGTAATCCTGGGTTAATGGTTGTTTCCGCATGATTTATGTAATATCATATGTATCATAACCTAGCAGTGGTATCACGAGCCCCTTATTATTTTCATAATCTAAATTGCATGAACATGGTTAAATATTACAAATTTGCAAGAATTAAAAGGGGTGATTAATTTTCGTAATTGTTAATTAATTGCAAATTGCGTTTATTTAATTATACGTACGCAGTTTTTCGGCAGTTTCTTCGTTACTCATCCAAATCGAGTGATTTTTGTGTCAATTCCGCATGTAAAAGGCATTCTAAAATTTTGACAAAAAAAAGTATTTTTCTGCCGAACCCAGAATTCTCAAATTCGAAGCCTAACTATGACTTTTCGAAGGTTTTAGTTTTTCGAATGCAAAATTTCGTAAATTTAAGATGTTAAATTAAATATTTGCGATTCTTGTTGATAAATCTTGAATTTTTGATTGACCTACTGTATATGTTTAACAAGTTTTAATGCCTAGCCTTGTTAATTATGCAATCTAATTTGTAATTATGATTAATTTGTTGAAAATTAGAATAATTTAGAATTAATTTGATTTTCATAATTAATTATAATTTAATTAGAAACCTATGATTAAAAACCACCATAAAAATTGTAAATTTATGATAAATTTTAAATTTTTATGACCTAGACTTGAATCCATAATAATCGGAAATCAATTGGATAATAAATTTTCGATTTTTTCGCCCTAAAATTATGAAATTAATATTATTTATTAATTTGTCATTAATTTTAAATATAAATTTTAAATTTTTATGCGATTCGTTCATATAACTTGCACGCACAAAGTAATGGACGCTTCGTGTTACCCTTAAGGGGTGTTGTATAGTGCGGGCATGCGACGACGAGCAAGGGAGCTCGTCGCCCGTGCGGCACGAATGCAATGAGCAAGGGCGTAGTGCACGTGCACAAGGCAGCAGCCCTGCCTTGTGTCGTGGTCCACGAGCAATGGACGAATGGGCATGGGCGAAGGGCGAGCCAAGGCAGTCGCGTGTGGGCAGCAAGCGAGCTGCGCCACAACGCGCACTGCCTCGCGCAAGAGCGCGCAGCCTCGCGCGCAGCGAGCGCAAGCTCGCGTGCCACGAGCGCTGCGCCCAGCGTTGCTCGCGCACAGCGAGCGATGTCGCGCGCCCAGCGAGCGATGGCTCGCACGCACAGCGAGCGATGTCGCGCGCCCAGCGAGCGATGTCGCGCGCCCAGCGAGCGATGTCGCGCGCCCAGCGAGCGATGTCGCGCGCCCAGCGAGCGATGGCTCGCACGCACAGCGAGCGATGTCGCGCGCCCAGCGAGCGATGTCGCGCGCACAGCGAGCGATGGCTCGCGCGCACTGCGAGCGATGGCTCGCGCGCACTGCGAGCGATGGCTCGCGTGCGACGAGCGCTGGCGCGCGCGCAGCGTGCGATGGCTTGTGATGGAAATGCAGCAGCTATGCGACGAGCGCATGGGCTGCGCGCACATGGCCAGCGATGGCTGTGTGCGTGCGGCCCATGGGCGTGCAATGCGTAAGGTGTTTGCGTTACGATTAGATCGTTTTGAATGTTTAATTTGAAAATTTCAGTTCACGTAATTTTAATTGATTTTAAAATTAATAATTTAAATTATTTTCTTGGATTTTAATTTTGAATATTGTAATTATAATAAATGTTATTTATTCTAATTATTTTACTAAAATTAAAATCATGAATTAATTTAAATAACGACTGAAATTAAATTAAACTTTTTGGATTCAATTATAAATTTATATGAGCTTTAAATTTTAATTAAATTTGTATGTTTCCGGTTAGACTAGAAATACATTTTTATGTTTAAAATTGGTAAAGCATATGATTTTATTGGTTTAAGTGGGAGCGATTTTTAGTCATAAACTCTTGATTAGGTCTACAAATCCTTAAGGTTAAAACAACTTGATTAGAATTAATAAGGACTGAATAATTGGTAGATTATTGGTGCCCTTGATTAATTGCTGCAAATGTTTACGTGATGCATAATGTGTTTTACTAACCAGCTATGTGGGCCATTCATGATATTGAATGGGTGAATGGTATATATTGTATATGTACTGTTTTGCAGGTTATGAAGTGACTAGTATGGCCCAAATAGGATAGAAAATATGGTCTGCGTACCATTAATTTGAATGTAATTGGTCTGAAGTACCAAAGTTATTTTTCAATTCAAATATGGTCTGCGTACCATCAAATAGTTGTAATTAGTTGTAGCTTATCCTATTTGAAGAAAATGGTGCCCCCCACGGAGATTTTCAAGACGGACTTTGAAGTTAAAGCTTCAAGATGAAGTCGGGCCATACTAGATCACAAATATCTTATGCATGTTTTAAGTTATTTATTGCTTTTAAATATGTCTTAAAATGCATGAGATCAAAAGCTTGATTATGTTGCATGATTAAGGATTTTAGTTCACTTAAAATCTAACCAACATAGTAAGAGCCTTAAGTTCCAAACTTAAAAAAAATTGAGTTAAAAGGTGCCATGCCAAAATATACACTTGCTTGGATATCCTTTACATCAATCTAGTAATAGTTTTCGCTCAGCGAGGTGTTACTTATTGGTCCTAAAGGGGCAAGGTACACAAATAATTGTGAGTACATGTTAGTTTTGGTGAAACTCAACGATATAAGTAAGGAGTCCTTTTATGTCGTGGCAAATTCGATAGGTTTACCTAATAAGTTCTTAGACGTACCTATCAACCAAGAATAGTTTCTAGACTATTAGCAAAAGGCTTTTGCTTACCTAAGATGTTCTAGGATTAAGTCGACAAACTGTGCTTAGTTCTTCAATGATTTTAGGATCTTGGAATCATTTTATTCACACCTGCCGGAACACATAATTTGAATAAAATGCTTAATAAACATTGAATTATGCATGTATGCTAGAATTTAAGTTTATTAAGAGAAACTGTGAATGGTTATTTATTTGTTTATTATTTTCAATTGTAGTTTTTAATATGGCAAACAACAATTCATTCAACATTCGATCAATTCTCGAAAAGGAGAAGTTGAACGGGAAAAACTTCCTTGACTGGCAAAGGAACTTGCAAATAGTTCTTATGCAGGAAGAAAAGGAGTATGTCCTAGATGAGGCGATGCCCGAAGCTGCAGGCGACGGGGTCACTCAGGCAGCCCTCAATCGTTGGATTGATGCCAACAAGGATGTGAAATGTCTAATGCTCGCCACCATGAGTGCGGATCTGCAGAAAACGTTCATCAACTCAGATGCTTTCACAATCATCAGTGAGTTGAAGAACATGTTCCAAGATCTGGCTCGAGTCGAAAGATTCGAGACTCATAGGCAAATTCTTGAGACCAAGCTTAAGAAAGGCGAGCCCGTAAGTCCACATGTTCTCAAAATGATTGGACTCATTGAGAATATGAGTCGGCTGGATCAGCAATTTTCTCAGGAAATGGCTATAGACACCATCCTCCATTCTCTTCATAGCGGGTATGATCAGTTCAAACTGAACTACAGTATGAATAGTCTGGACAAAACGCTCACTGAGCTTCACGGTATGCTGAAGACCGCTGAAAAGACGCTCAAAAGTGATAAGCAGGATGTGCTTATGGTGCGTGGGGGCAAGTTCAAGAAATCTGGAAAGAAGAGGAATGCTAAGAAAGGTGGCAACAAGGCCAGCCCAACTAAGCAAACTGGCGCCAAATCTGCAAAGAGGAAGGTCAGTCAACCCACTTCTGAATCCGAATGCTTCTACTGCAAGAAGAAGGGGCATTGGAAAAGAGATTGCTTGAAGCTAGAGGAAGATCAGAAGAACGGAACAGTCGTTCCATCTTCAGGTATTTTCGTTATAGACTGTATACTTGCTAATTCAACTTCTTGGGTATTAGATACAGGTTGTGGCTCACACTTATGTTCCAATCCACAGGGACTAAGAAGAAGTAGAAAGTTAAGCAAGGGTGAAGTTGACCTACGAGTGGGGAATGGAGCACGGATTGCTGCATTAGCTGTAGGAACTTACTATTTGTCGTTGCCCTCCGGGCTAGTTTTGGAACTGGAAGAATGTTTCCATGTTCCAAGTCTTACTAAAAACATCATTTCAGTTTCTTGCTTAGATGCTAAGGGATTTTCCTTTTTAATAAAAGACAATAGTTGTTCGTTTTATTTTAAAGAGATGTTTTATGGATCTGCTAGATTAGTCAATGGACTTTATTTATTAGATCACGACAAACAAGTGTATAACATAAATACCAAAAAGGCCAAAAGGAATGATTCAGATCTCACCTATCTGTGGCATTGTCGATTAGGCCATATAAACTTGAAACGCTTAGAAAGACTTCAAAAGGAAGGAATTCTAGAACCATTTGACTTAGAGGATTATGGTAAATGCGAATCATGTTTACTTGGCAAAATGACAAAGCAACCTTTCTCTAAAGTTGGAGAAAGAGCAAATGAACTACTGGGTTTAATCCATACAGATGTGTGTGGACCAATGAGTACAAATGCTAGAGGTGGTTTCAGCTACTTTATCACTTTCACTGATGACTTCAGTAGGTATGATTATGTCTACCTAATGAAGCATAAGTCTGAATCCTTTGACAAATTCAAGGAATTTCAGAGTGAAGTAGAGAATCAATTAGGCAAGAAGATTAAGGCACTGCGGTCTGATAGAGGCGGTGAATATCTGAGCTATGAATTTGATGACCATCTGAAAGAATGTCGAATTCTATCAGAATTGACTCCTCCTGGAACACCACAATGGAATGGTGTGTCGGAACGGAGGAACAGAACCTTGCTAGACATGGTCAGGTCAATGATGGGTCAGGCCGAACTTCCATTAGAATTTTGGGGACATGCACTAAATACAGCTGCACTCACTATAAATAGAGCTCCGTCTAAAGCTGTCGAAAAGACTCCATACGAATTATGGTTTGGAAAGCCTCCAAATGTGTCTTTTCTTAAGATTTGGGGATGTGAAGTATACGTCAAACGATTAATTTCAGACAAACTTCATCCAAAATCTGACAAATGTATCCTTGTGGGCTATCCAAAGGAAACAAAGGGGTATTACTTCTACAATACATCTGAGAACAAAGTGTTTGTTGCTCGAGATGGTGTCTTTTTGGAGAAGGATCACATTTCCAAAATGACAAGTGGGAGAAAGTAGACCTCGAAGAAATTCGAGTCGAACAACAAACTCTAGAGAATGCTCAAGATGACATTCAGGATGAAACTTAGAGATCTTTAGAAGAATCTGGTGAGAATCATGGTCAATCTAGAAATGTTACCCCGCGTAGATCGCAAAGATATAGATCTCAACCGGAAAGGTACTTAGGTATTTTGACGAACGAGAGCTATGACGTTCTATTACTTGAAAGTGATGAACCTGCGACTTACAAACAAGCTATGACGAGCCCTAGCTCCAAGCAGTGGCAAGAAGCCATGCAATCTGAATTAGACTCCATGTCTGAAAACCAAGTATGGGATTTGGTCGATTTGCCAGATGGCTATCAAGCCATTGGAAGTAAATGGGTTTTCAAACTGAAAAAGGACAAGGATGGGAAACTTGAAGTTTTCAAAGCTAGATTGGTTGCAAAAGGTTACAGGCAAGTCCACGGTGTGGATTACGATGAAACCTTTTCACCAGTTGCAATGTTAAAATCTATTCGGATAATGTTAGCAATCGCTGCATATTACGATTACGAAATATGGCAGATGGATGTCAAAACTGCTTTCTTAAACGGCGTTTTAACAGAAACTGTATTTATGACACAGCCTGAAGGTTTTGAGGATCCAAAGAATGCTAAAAAGGTATGCAAGCTAAAGAAGTCAATCTACGGATTGAAGCAGGCATCCAGGAGCTGGAATATACGTTTTGATGAAGCAGTCAGTGACTTTGGTTTCATCAAGAAACGCAGACGAATCTTGTGTATACAAGAAGGTCAGTGGGAGCAAAATTGCTTTCCTAGTATTATATGTCGACGACATATTACTTATCGGAAATGACATTCCTATGTTGAACTCTGTCAAGATTTGGCTTGGGAAATGTTTTTCGATGAAGGATCTAGGAGAAGCACAGTACATATTGGGCATTAAGATTTACAGAGATAGATCTAAAAAGATGATTGGACTTAGTCAAAGCACTTATATCAATAAGGTGCTTGATAGGTTCAAGATGGCGGACTCCAAGCGAGGCTACCTACCCATGTCTCATGGAATGACTCTAAGCAAAACTCAGTGCCCAAAAACACTTGATGAGCGTAGACGAATGAATGGGATTCCATATGCATCATTGATTGGTTCAATAATGTATGCTATGATATGTACACGCCCGGATGTTGCGTACGCACTCAGTGCTACCAGCAGATACCAGTCAGACCCAGGAGAGGCGCATTGGACTGCTGCCAAGAATATTCTGAAGTACCTGAAAAGGCACAAAGATGACTTCCTGGTCTATGGTGGAGATGATGAATTAATTGTTAAAGGCTATACGGACGCAAGTTTCCAAACCGACAAAGATGATTTCAGATCACAGTCTGGGTTTGTCTTCTGCCTCAACGGAGGAGCAGTAAGCTGGAAAAGTGCTAAGCAAAGCACCATTGCGGATTCTACAACTGAAGCGGAGTACATTGCTGCACATGAAGCAGCAAAGGAAGCTATATGGCTAAGGAAGTTCATAGGTGAACTTGGTGTAGTCCCCTCCATTAAAGGACCAATAGCCCTGTATTGTGACAATAACGGAGCTATTGCACAGGCAAAAGAGCCTAGACACCACCAGAGAGTCAAGCATGTACTTCGTAGATTTCACCTTCTACGAGAGTTTGTTGAAAGAAAAGAAGTCGAGATAAGCAAAATTGGAACTGATGACAACATATCAGATCCATTAACTAAACCTCTGCCGCAGGCGAAGCACAACTCGCACACTACAGCTATGGGAATCAAGCATATTGGAGAATGGCTTTGATGTCTCTGTTTAATGTTTTAAAGTTTTAGAGTTTAAATCTTTGTAAAACATTATTGGTTAATCATTCACAATAAATGAAAAGAATTCATTTTTCCATTTAATTTGTGGTTTATTAAATGATGAGTCCCTTCAATTTGACGATATATTCAAGATAGACTGTCAGGACCAGTCCTGTGACTAAGAAATGTCTATCAAGTGAACTTGAATGTCAAAAGTTGAAAATGGTCCCTAGTCGGAGTTTTCTATAAAATTGGACGCATAGAAAACGTTAGACGATTAGAATGCAAGATGACTAGTAGTTCTGTTTCTTGAACTATGTGGACATGGCAATGTTATAATCATTTGCATAGATACTTACTTTGGGAAGACTAGTATCGGACAAGACCTATGAAACTTTACTGTAAGAGATGAAAATCTGTCATAAGTAAATTTCATTAAATTATTAGACACTAAATCCTCAATACCTGAGTGATTTGAGATTACTTGTTTGAGAACTGGTTGCTTTGACGTTGACCAACCGTCGCACCGTAAAAGGAGGCTATAAAGGCAACGCTCAGGTAATCACCTATCAAACGAAGTCTAATCTCAAGATCGCAAGATTGGGATTGTCCTCCCATAAATCGGGATGAGATGCTTAAAAGTTGTACAAGGCCACTCGGAGAGCTAGAAACTGTGAAATGCATGGCCGTGCTCGGATGAATCATAGGCTATGATTATCTGTTTATTTGATCAGTTGAACTCTGAAACCGAGGAACACCTCTGGACATAATAAGGATGACAACTCTTACCTTATGTTCAAGAGCAAGCATCGAGCGACAAAGGAATTAGGAAATGCACACTTGTCCCTAAGGACAAGTGGGAGACTGAAGAAAATAATGCCCTTGGTCCAAGTATGCATTCTATGTTAAGTCTAATAAATGCGGTTCAGTATTAATTAACAAGTTAATAATTCAGTGAGATCAAGTGAGCTGAATGCCTAGCTAGAGGCCGCTTCAGTTCAAGTGGAATTAATGATATTAATCCACAGCTTACTCTTGACTGAACCCGTAGGGTCACACAAATAGTACGTAAACGGATCAAGTATTTAATGGCATTAAATACTCTATCTATGGATATTCGGAACCGACGGATCTTGGTTTCAGTGGGAGCTGAGATCGTCACAGGCAAGAAATGAATACTCCGGAAACGATGATATTACCGGAAACGGAAATATGGATCGTATCGGAAATATAAATATTATCCAAGTCGTAGATGTTGCCGGAAACGGAAACATGGTACGTATCGGAAAATATTATCGGAAATGGAAATATTACCAGAATCGGAAATATTGCCGGAAACGGAAATATTGTCAGAATCGGAAATATTACCGGAATCGGAAAATAATTCCGGAAACGGAAATATTAAATATTTGTTCGAAACGGAAATTAATTCCGGAATCGGAAATGTTAAATATTGTTCGTATCGGAAATGAATTCCGGAATCGGAAATTTAATCGGAAGCGTATCGTACGAATAAGCATCGGACGAGGCCTGCCGGACGAGGCCCAGCACGAAGCCAGGCCATCGCCCAGCAAGCCAAGCGCGCCGCACAGACAGCCACGCCAGGCCCAGCGCAAGGCCAGGCCCAGCAGGCCGTGGCAGCGCGCACAGCGCGCGCAGCGCGCGCGGGAGCTGCGTGGGCTTGCAGCTCGCGCAAGCCTCGCTGCGTGGGCTGCTGCTCGTGCGCACGCATGGGCGGCCCATCGTGGCTGCCGTGTGTGCGTGTGTAAGTGTTTGTGTTCGTGCACGTTTCCTAAAACGTGCAGAGTTCGGTTAATGATTAAATTCCTAATTCTATTTGATAAATTAATTAAATTAGAGTTCTTGTAGGATTCTAGGTTTAATTAATTTGTATCTGAATAGGATTCCAATTCCCTTTCCATACCCCTATAAATATGTGGCCTGGGTTCACAATTTATAGAGAGTTTTCAAAGTATTCAAAGTGAGTTTTTGAGAGAAAAATTCAGCCACACATCTTGCTCAAAAGTGCCGAAAATTCTAGTACCTTAAGGGCGATTCTAGTTGGTCAATCTTAAGGCGGATCCGGACGTGCTGTAGACTATCTACGGAGGGACGACACTTGGAGTCCTAAAGACTTGTTCTTGTTCGGTTCGGGCGCAGCTAGGGAAGGCACGCAACAAAGAGTATGCATCTAAATTATGCTATATGATTATGTGTAAATAATATGTAATCCTGGGTTAATGGTTGTTTCCGCATGATTTATGTAATATCATATGTATCATAACCTAGCAAATTGCACTCCCTTTATGTCACGATAACCGGGTTTTTCCAGTTTTTCTCATTGTCATTAAAAACTGAATGGCGACTCCTACATTACTAGTCGATTGGGTGTAAACTCACAGGAAATCCAATTACACTTGATCTGACAACGTCACACCCACGAGGGACGAGGTCACGCATTAGCCTCGTGCTTTTTCGACCCCCTCACACAAGCCCAACCTTAAAACCTAAAACCTAGCCCATGAAGGGATGAGAGCCTATAAATACCCCATTCCCTTCATTAAGTCCCCACTTAATTTTCAGAATTTTCTCTCCCTCTCTCTCCTCTTTTTCGTCCGCCCTTTCCTTCAGCCCCAAGGCACGAGCGTGCTTGCTCGTGTGCCTGCCTGTGTGCCGTTCCCACCAGCCGCGCCTCACGCGCATCCGCACTCCCTCTCGTCCCCGCAGCCCAGCGCACACGCTGTGCTGGCTGCTGCCTGTGCCCACACTCCCTCGGCGCCCTTCTCTTCTAGCGCCCACAGCCCTCACCCACTCCGCGGCACACCCCGCCCTGCGTTGTTGCTTGCTCGTGCGGCTGTTGTGCTTGTGTGTTGCTGCATTGCGCCAAGGACACACGCGCACCATAATTTTCATGTGTGTGTGTATGTGTGTGTGTCGTTATTGGTGATAATCAAATCGTATAGTTTTAACTTTCGAATTTCAGTTTTTAAATTGTTTTAATTTTTTAATTGCGATTATTTAATTATTTGGATTATTTAAATTGATGGGATCGGTTATGTGTAGACACCTACTTTGTCCCCATTCCCGCAAGGGAAAGGTTCGATGATGAAAACGTAAATCTCCACTTGACAACGCATCTCCTATAAAATAAACGAATCTCGATTCCCCATTTCATTTCACCCGAAACCTGCTATTTATGGAAACCTGATAAAAATAGTAACTGCCGTAAAAGGTAGCTTCTAAAAGTGGCAAATCATAAAGGATAGAAACCTGTCAGAATTAGGTGTTGCATTCCAACATAAATCCTAAATGAGATAGAAAACCGCGAGAATCCTATTCCTAATACGATTCGAAAATAAGAGTTACGTATTAATCCTAACGAGCCTAGAGTTCGTAACGGGCCCAGACGCATTCCGTCATAAAATTGATACGCGCTAAAAGACTCGAATTAATCTCAAACTCTACGGATTTCAGGAATCCGAATCTGACAAAGAAAAACAGCAATTTCAACGCCCAGCCATGGGCGCTGAAATTGCCTGGATCCTATTTTCAACGCCCAGAGCTGGGCGCCGAAATCTTTGACGCCCAGGCCTGGGCGCTGAAAATACCTGGGTACGTGTTTTTTCCTAATTCTTTGTGGATTAGAACTCTGCAATTCTATCTTTCCACGAACTCTTCCCTATAAATAGGCCCCTAAATTCGACGTGAAAGGACACACAACAACACACAATCATATTCTGAGTATTTACTCCAACCCTTAGCCTAAGCCTCTCGCTGCGAAACTGTTCACGCGTTCTGTCGCAATCGATCCATAAATCGAACAGAACGTATCCTGTCCCATAATTGAGATTCGTTAAATAAAAAGGAGAAATAGAAAAGTCAAAGTGGTTAGTTTTCTGAGAACCGTGACGCACCTCTCAAGGGTGCGTCGTAATGTGTCCCTTTTCGATGATTTAACTGCTTTCCTCGCCCTTTTTATGAACTGTTAAACTAACCTAATCTGATTGTTCTATCACGCCTAACAAATATAATATTTTTGGGAAATCGGATTATCATGCTAGGTCCCTTAATGCTATTTAAATCAGATAATCACGATCGAATTAATGTTATATGTTGCATATTGCTAAAATCAACTCAGATTAGTTTAATAGTTAACGCATGTCCCTTCAATTATTTATGCTAAGCTAGTAAGGATATCCTGCCTCTGGAGTTATCGACGAGCGAAGTACTCCTCTCGGTAGTTACAGTCCCCCGAACCCTCAATTTCTACTTTGCAGGTGTATATTGAGAGATCCCCACACCTGGGATCACTAGGGAACCTACGGCCGTCGTGGTCAAAAATAATTGCACTCCCTTTATGTCACGATAACCGGGTTTTGTCAGTTTTTCTCATTGTTGTTAAAAACTGAATGGCGACTCCTATATTACTAGTCAATTGGGTGTATACTAACAGGAAATCCAATTACATTTGATTGAATAAAAGAATCGTCACACCCACGAGGGACGAGGTCACGCATTAGCCTCGCGCTTTTTCGACCCCCTCACAAACACCGTGTTTTAATATTTCGTATTTGAATTGATGAGATTGATTTTAATTCAAAAGAATTATGATTTTCAGATTTAAGGGTTAATTAAAGTGTCAATTGCTAAGGTCAAAACATGATTTTATTAATGACCTATTAGTAGGATTTTAATTCCGATTGTTCAAGCGATTGATTCACATAATTTAATGACGAATTAAGTTATGGGAATCAACTTAAAATTTCAGATTTATTATAAAGATTAAAGTGTTGATTTTTAATACTTTTTGAGGTTAAAAGTCAATGTTTTTATGCTAGGACTTGAGTTGACTATTTGAGACAATTAAATTAACGAATAACAATTAATTTCTATATAAACCAAAGGTTTTAGATTCTTAAATAGTTGTTGGAAATTTAGTAAACATGAATAATAATTAAGTTTCTCCTTTGTGTTTATAGGAGTTGATTTAAATAATCCACTGTAATGTAAGTACAGTGGCCCCCGTACTTAGGTATTCAAGGTACGTACAAGACTAGGGTGACCACCTATCCCATGAGGACTTTATGAAGTATATTCATTGTGAATCATGTGAACTTAAGTATTGTGAATTCATGTTTGATGTGTGAACAAGCATGTGAGAATTGTTATTGAATCTATGTGAATGAGCATGTTATGGATTGATTAATGCTTTATAGATTCTGTTCAAATATCATGCTATGGACTTTTATAATCAATGAATTGTGTCAAGCATGTTGTTCAAATTGGTATGCATGTATGAGTGTTTCACATGCAAGTTATTATGATTATGCTATTGTACGGGATGTCTAGCATACAATGAGCCTATTGAATATTGCCTCGGTGCATCGTTTATTCTACCGCAGTGTAGAATACATTTAAAGAGTTTGTGTGAATTGAACTAAGGACTAATCGTGCTATGGGCACATCCCGCATGTTTGAAAGAACAATGCTAGGTCGTCTCAACAGTGTTTTGAGATGGAACAATGGAATAAATTCACTGGAGTCCTATGTTTGATCACAACTCCTAAAGGATAAAAATGAAGTGTCATTGTTTAAGTATTCATGTGTGTAATTGTTGAATTACTTGTGAGTTATGTCTTTGGGTTGAGTCTTGAACTGAATATACTAAATAATGTAAAGTGCAACCCGAATGAGCTTCAAAACTCTTGGAACGTATATACCTTGAGTATCAACAATGGGGGGATTCGTGTCAGAGAAACTCGTACTCCTTGAATGATACAAGACGTTGTTTCATTCTTTTGGTTACGCGCTTATCAAATGCGCAGATATTCCGTCGGTATGGTCCGACTGTCGGTAAAAATCCCGACTCTATATTATTTGATGTTTGGTGGGCTCCCAACACCCTGAGTTTCCCTCGGTGGTCTTGTTTCCCTCAGTGGGTTTTTGTTAATCTATTTTACCCGTTCGAAGCTAAATTTTTATTAATCAATGAGTTAAGAGTCGTGTCAAGTCTTGAGTATGTCCTCATGATCAATTGGTTTACTTGAATGGATTTTGCATGTGGATTATCTTTGTTGTTGAGTGAAGCATGTTAGACTAGGATTTCATTCTAGCTTGTTCGTACTCATCTTTCGCTAACTTCGTGCTTCATGTCCTTCGGTCATGGCCTTCGCCTTAATGACCTTATGATGATCCATCATTGCACTTGCATTGTTGAGGAGTAGATTTCAATAAGCAGGTTGGTAGAGGGAGAAGTTATCATGGGAATAGTGATGAGAGACTATTTCATCTTTAGCATTTATAAACTCTATTTCTGAATTATAGTCATGACTATTGCTACTATGGTTTGAAACTTAGTTAATGGATTTTCTAAACTATTTAATGTTCGTTTTAGGCCTTGATGGTTCCAAGTTGTTTTATGACCATTATCTATTTAATACGTTTTAAAAGTTAGTTTATTTCCGCTGCGTAATTCTGGTAAATAGCCTTAGCCGTTATCACGGTAGCGGTAATATCTTGGTAATTCATTTTTTTTAAGTTGGAAAATGTTTTATAAAAATCAAGGAATTATTAGGGTGTTACAAAGTGATATACTAGAGCTTAGTTTCAATTCTTCTTTGTAGTAAGTAATACTACAAAGTGGCATTAGGGACATTTTGAGTTTGCATGGAAAAAAAATAAACTTCCTCTCTCTCTCTCATGGTGTGGTGCACGTTAAGGTTGCTTTCCTAACGTACGCCACCCTTGTTAATGGCGAGGAAGAAGAAAACAGCAGAAGCTTGAGATTGCTCAGGTTAATGAGGAAGCTTCCTCTCTTCTTCATCAAGAAGTTTCGAGGCCTAAGAACCAGAACCAACTCAGAAAACAAGTACCCATTCCTGATGAACCTCGGGGTAGTGAAGGTCTGGTGACACCGGTGCCGCCTCCTCATCCTTGCTATGGGCCGTCGTTGATGGAACGTATGGACAACATTCAAGCTTATCAGGATACGATTAGTGGGTCGCAGTCAGTTCGCTTTGGAAGCTTGAGATTGCACGGAAAAAAAAATAAACTTCCTCTCTCTCTCTCATGGTGTGGTGCACGTTAAGGTTGCTTTCCTAACGTACGCCACCCTTGTTAATGACGAGGAAGAAGAAAACGCAGAAGCTTCAGATTGCTCAGGTTAATGAGGAAGCTTCCTCTCTTCTTCATCAAGAAGTTTCGAGGCCTAAGAACCAGAACCAACTCAGAAAACAAGTACCCATTCCTGATGAACCTCGGGGTAGTGAAGGTCTGGTGACACCGGTGCCGCCTCCTCATCCTTGCTATGGGCCGTCGTTGATGGAATGTATGGACAACATTCAAGCTTATCAGGATTCGATTAGTGGGTCGCAGTCAGTAAATCGACCGCCATCGTTGGTTGAAGCTTTGGAAGAGTTCTATGAGGATAGCCATCGAATGGTGGTGGGAAAGAATAGGGTGGACTTGCTGGTGAGAAGTGTCAATGCTGCTCTCAAGGAGATGCAACATAGGGGTGCGTTGAAGGAGAACCCAGGTGTAGATCCAGCCCAGAAAACAGGGGATGTCCGTACACAAACAGAGTGTGGAGTGAGTGGTGCGCAGCCAGCTCAAAGGCGACTGAATATGGATCCAAAACCATGGGTGAATCTGTTTAAAGGTAGTACTCTTCCTTCTAAAGGTATTGCGTAGAATTTTATTGCTCCCACAGTTTGTGATGGCACCCCCATAGCTGTACTTGATAAGAATGAGATTCAGAAAATGAATGATTTGTGGGGAAATGCAATTGTCATGTATGTGGTTGGGGAAAAGCCTTCGATTGGTGCTATATTGAGATTCATTGAAAAAGAATGGCATCAAGTTAGCAAACCTTAGATTTTCCTCCATGATGAGGGCTATTTTGTGATTAGATTTCAGTCAAAGAAGGACAAGGAATCAGTTCTGGTGGCTGGTCCTCATATGTTCTTTGGAAAACCTATGATTTTTAAACCTTGGACAACAAGTTTTAATTTCCAAGAGGAAATATTGAGGGTAGTTCCAGTGTAGGTTAGGTTGCCTAACTTACCATTAAGCTGTTGGGGGGTGATTCATTCAGCAGAATAGGAAGCTTGCTTAGAGATCCTCTATTTGCTGATGATTGTACTTATAAGCAACAAAGAATATCATTTGCTCAAATTCTCATTGAGGTGGATGTAACTGGTGACTTGCCTAAATCTGTGCAGATTCAGGATCCTATGGGTAACATTGTTAAACAGGTGGTTGAGTATGAGTGGCTGCCACCATACTGCCAGAACTATAAGATTGTGGGACATGATTGTACTTAGACAAAAGTCAATACTACAAGATTTAGACCAGATGCTGTTCGGAAAAAAAGGTTGTGAAGGTATGGAAACCTAAAGCTGTGCAACCAGCTCCTGAAGCAAAAGACACTGATGACTTGAATACTAAAACTGCTGCTCAAGAGAATGATGGAGAGAATGGAGAGTTGTCTGTTAATGATAGACCCTTTACTCCACTTGCTCCAATTCATGATGAAGGGTGGAGGGTTGTTTCAAGGAGAAGAAGAGATATAAGAACTCCAGCTCAGACTGTGGGGCTTGCTGAGGTTTTTGAGTGGGGAGGATTTGGTTGTTGGTAGTGATGGAGTGGACTTCACACCTGATCTACCATGAATATCAGTACCTGGAATGTGAGGGGATTGAATGATCCCATTAAAGTAGTTGAAATAAAGAAGTTTTTGGCTATTAATAACATTAGTGTTATAGCTTTGTTAGAAACTAAAGTTCAGGAGAGAATAGTAGTAAAATTCAGAAGAAAATAGGGAATGGGTGGCAGTGGATTATGAACTATGAGTGTTCTCCTAGGGGAAGGGTTTGGATTGGATGGAAGCATGCTGTGGTTTCAGTTCAGCTTCTTCACAAAACTGAGTTCTGTATTCACTGTACTGTTGCTACAAAGAATGGCCTTTTTAGTACTACCTTTTCAGCTGTGTATGGATTACACTCTGTTGATACTAGAAGGCCTATGTGGAGAGAGATTACCAACTTCAGTAGTACTGTTACTTGTCCTTGGCTAGTCATGGGTGATTTCAATGCAGTTTTATTAGCTGCTGATAGGGTAAATGGCAATGCAGTTACTGAGGGAGAAATTAAAGACTTTGATAGCTGTATGGATTCTTCAGGGTTGGCTGAGCTTAAAATTTGTGGGAGTTACTACTCTTGGAGCAATAAGGGGCAAGGAAATTTGAGAATATGTTCCAGAATAGATAGAGCTATTGCCAATGCACTTTGGCATTCTAAGTTTGTTGATGCTGTGGTGGATTACTTGCCTCCAGGAATTTCTGATCATTCCCCCCTAGTTATGTCTTGTAATATCCATTTGGGAGGAGGTAGTAGACCTTTTAAATTTTTTAACTATATGGCAGATCATGCTCAATTTCTTGATGTGGTTAGAAAGGGATGGGATGTTTCCTGTCCAAGGAGTGGTTCCATGCTGAAGGTATGGACTAAGCTGAAAGTAGTAAAGCAAGGATTGAAGGAGCTTCATCACAAAGATTTTGCTAAGCTTGATGAGAGAATTGAGGGGTTAAGGGTTAATTTGGGTCAAATTCAGACTCAGTTAGCAGCTTGCCCTACTAATAGTAATGTGCAGCAAAGTGAGAGGGAGTGTAGTGAGACCCTTAAGAAGTTCTTGCATATTCAGGAAAGTGCCTATAGACAGAAAGCAAGAATTCAGTGGTTGCAAGTAGGAGATTCTAATTCTAAGTTCTTTTTTAGTGCAATGAATGAGAGGATAGCTAAGAATAGTATTGATATCTTATATGATGATACTGGAAAAAAGCTAAGCACTACTAAGGAAATTCAGGAGGAAGTTAGCTCTTTCTATAAGCAATTGATTGGTACTGCAGCTAGTTCCTTGATTGGTGTGGATGTTGGGGTGGTTAGGAAAGGGAAACAGCTTTCTGCTACTGATGCAGAAATGTTGGTGGTTCCTATCTCAGATATAGAAATTGATGCAGCTATCAAAGGTATTGATATTAATAAAGCTCCTGGGCTTGATGGTTTCAATAGTTTGTTTTTTCTTAAAGCTTGGGGGATTGTGAAAGCAGATGTCTATGAAGTAGTGAAAGAGTTCTTTAGAACTGGAGTGATGTTGAAGCAAGTGAACAACACTTCAGTTACTCTTGTGCCTAAGATACAGAATGCTTCATGTGTGAAGGATTTTAGGCCAATAGCTTGTTGTTCAGTTGTTTACAAAATTATCTCCAAAATTCTTACTGCTAGAATGCAAAGTGTTATTGGGAAAGTTGTAAGTTGTTCTCAATCTAGCTTCATTCCTGGTAGATCTATTTCTGATAACATTTTGTTAGCTTGTGAGCTGGTGAAGTGCTATTCTAGAAAACATATTTCTCCTAGGTGTATGATTAAGGTGGATTTGAAAAAAGCTTATGACTCCTTGGAGTGGCCTTTCTTGAAAACCATGCTGTCAGAGTTAGGTTTCCCTGTGAAGTTTGTGAATTGGGTGATGCAATGCCTCTATTCTGTCTCTTATTCCATTTTGATAAATGGTTGCCCCACAAAACCAATTCATGCAAAGAAGGGTTTGAGGCAAGGTGATCCTATTTCACCTTACTTGTTTGCTTTAGGTATGGAATATCTGTCAAGGTGTCTTGCTGCACTTGCTGATAATCCTGAGTTCTCTTATCATCCTAGATGCAAAAAGCTGGATCTCACCCATATGATGTTTGCTGATGATTTAGTGATGTTCTCCAGAGCTGATGAGAGTGCTCTGAAGGCTCTTTTTGATGTTTTTACCAAGTTTTCCTTGGCTTCTGGATTGGAGGTTAATTTGCATAAAAGTGAGGTTTACTTGGCTAGAGTTTCTAACCATGTTGCTTCCAGTATTGTTAGCTCAATTGGGGTCCCTCAGGGGTCTTTTCCATTCAGATACCTGGGTGTTCCTCTCACAACTAGGAAGCTATCATTTACAGACTGCAAGCCTCTCATTAATAGAACTGTGGCTAGAATCAAGAGCTGGACTTCTAAATTTCTCTCTTATGCAGGCAGATTACAACTGGTGAAATCTGTTCTTTTTGGTATCCAACTTTACTTGTGCCGGATTTTTGTTATGCCTAAAAAAGTGATGAAAGAAATTCAGAGAATTTGTAGATGTTTCTTGTGGTCAGGCACTGATGAGGAATCTAGGAAAGCTTCAATCTCTTGGGAGCAATTATGTTTTCCTAAGAGTTGTGGAGGGTGGAAACTTAAAGACCTAACTGTGTGGAACAAAGCAGCAGTTTTGAAGCACTGTTGGGCTTTAGCTTTGAAGCAGGATAGGCTTTGGCTGAGGTGGATTCATGCTTATTACATTCAGCATAGAGACTTCTGGACTATGCCAATTCCTAATGGTTTAACTTGGTCTTTAAGGAAAATTTGGCATAATAGAGAAGTATTTCTGCAGGCTAATGGAGTTGATCAGTTTGTGCAGGCTGGAAAATTTAGAATTCAGAAAATGTATAAATTTCTTCATCCAGTTGGAGCTCAGGTGGGATAGAAGAGATTGATTTGTAATAGCCATGCTAGTCCAAAGAGTACTTTCATTGTGTGGCTAGCAGTGCAGAACAGGCTAGCTACAAAAGACAGATTGATAAGCTGGCATCTGAATATTCATGGTACTTGTGGCCTGTGTCAGTTGGAAAGTGAAAGTTTGGATCATTTGTTCTTCTCTTGCTCTTATTCTAAGGAGATTTGGAGACAGGTTCTGATTTATCTTGGAGTGACTAGAGCTGTGTTGCCTTGGCAAGAAGAAGTTCAGATTGCAGTGAAGAGAAGCAGAAGTAAAAAGAAGAAGGCTTCCAAGTATAGTATAGCTTTCATTGAGTTAGTTTACTGTATCTGGTTGCAAAAAACTCTAAGGTGTTTAGGGATCATGTTGATCGAGTCAAAGCTGTTGTTAGCAACATTATGTTTAATGTTGAGTGTAGATGTCAGTAGTGGCTGCTGTAAGCCTTAGCTAGCTTGTGTTGGTTAGCTTGTTGCTGCTGTTGTGGCTGGTGGACAGTTGGTGTTTTCAGAGTTTGTTAATACTCTGATTACTTGGTAAATAAAGCTTATTATTATTTCCCAAAAAAAAAAAAAAAACTACAAAGTGGCATTTTCAGAGCTTTAGTTTAAGAGATGCTTTGCATTAACTAATAGTGCAAGGTGGTAAATCCTTAAACTACGATTTGCGCAACTTTAGGACTTTTGAAAATTGTTTTCCTAAAGTCAAAATGCTATTTTGAGTACTCCATATTTCGAAAAAGTCAAATACCAATTACTTAAAGTTATTTGAAAACATAATTATTTAATTAATATTTAATTTTTCGAATTTATTAAATTCGGATGAGTCAAATTAAAATTTTATTTAATATTTCCGAATTCTTTTATATTTTTCTTATATTTGGAGTTATTTATTTAATTAATTTCGAAAATTATTCTTATTCCTAAGTGAGAAAGGGTAGATTAAGAAGGGTATATTTAGATTAAGTATGCATTTAATATGAGTATGCATGTTGATGTGGGCTTGGTGTACCTCCAAAATGGGCCCTAAGACAAGGGTGATCTGACTCAAGCCTATCCCCAAAATACATATGGGCCCAGGGCTCATATGCTGGCCCAAACCTCATCTCTTGATAAAGGCTCAACTTATCCATGACCAGGCCCAAGTCCAAAGAGTCCATCAGGCTCTACTTCACATTCCCACTTCTGGACACGTGTTCCAATCCCCGAAGACATCTAATCATACAGCTAGGGTTATGGGATCAATTCCCAAGGAACCCTAGCCCTATAAATAGTTCAGATCCCAAGGTAAAAGGGGCATTCAATTAATTCCCACCTACCTTAAACTATCTTTTCTCTGCCTTCTCTCTACAAATTACTTCTCTCTCTAGCCAATACTTACTTAGGCATCGAAGGGAATATTCCTACGGGAATATTCTTGTTTTGCAGGTTGCAGGAAGATCGTGACAGCGCATACTTGATACCTCCGAGGAACGTGTGACACGTCATCACCACAAAAGATCCCACAACATTTGGCGCCGTTTGTGGGGAGGTATAGTATCATGGCCGAACCGCAATCTGAGAAAGACGCAGGAGGAACACGGCCTGCTATTGACAAGGGGCAGCCCACTGTTAGAGGCAAAGCTGACAAGCGTTGTGATGTCTCAGCAAGTCGACCAGCCTCCGCGAGATCCCTGCAGCACATGTTGCATGGTCTCCATCAGAACATCACGGACGAATGACAGAAAGACTTCAGCATGACCTCCAAGAAGAAATCACAAGATCCTTCGGTGAAACCGGCCTAGTGCAAGAGTGCAGCAGAGCGGCGAAGCAAAAGGGGAAGTCGGTTGTAGATGGACGCGGTCTACCCATAGAGGCCCGACCTCTGAAGGAGGAAAGCTATCATGTAAGAGAAGAACGTCCTGGGCGGCGGGCGAACTCGGCACAACGAAGACACGCTTAGAAACCCCAGGGTCATCACTTTGCAAATAGGTCCACCACCACGACCTGTGGAAGGCCGCGAGAAGAACTCACCCGAAAAGAAACTGGCCGAGGCATCGAAGTGAGAAGAAAACGAAGAAGGCCATCATCATAAAGCTTGTTTGTCTACAATGCTACTCCCAAAGACATTCTCCTGGCGTAGGGGCACAATCTGGGGATAGAGTAGTGGTCTCCCAAAGGGCCGTCTTCAGCAAAACAGGGCACCCCGTTCTGTATCTTTCACAAAGATAGGCCGAGAACGGTACCCAAAACTGTCGAATGCTGAAGAGGAAACTGGATGGCTACGCGGCCAGAGGATACCTAGCTACATCAGTATCCCCGCTTGGCAGATGCAAGTGAAGCCAGCACTATAAAGGGGCAGAAATCATGCACACCCCCGATCTCTGACAATGACGGCATTTTTACTCAGATGAAGGATTCATAGCAGTAATATCAAGAGGGATCGCGGCAGGAGCACCGACTAGTGAGGGACGACAATGTAGTTCTTCTCACCCCCGCACCGAGCAAATAGACCTACCCCTTGTGGAAATTTTGGAAGATGATTATCGCAAATCGGCAATGCCATATGATGATGACCCCTTGGTCTTGGAGATTAAAGTGGCCAATCTCAGGGTGGAAAGAGTGTTAGTAGACACTGGGAGCTCGTCCGACATAATCAGTTTACAATGCCTACAGAAGTTGCAGCATGACCCTGGAACGATAGAAAGAGTACCCAAGCCCCTTGTAGGTTTCGGGGGAAGTGTCGTCCGTCCTATTGGCTCCATCTTGCTTCCCGTCTCAATTGGCACACCTCCAGTAACTAAAGAAGGCGCCGTTAAATTCATAATTGTGGCGAGTCTCACCTCCTTTAACATCATACTAGGCCGCCCAGCCCTTAATGATTTGAATGCAGTAATTGTCCCTCATTTACTGTTGATTAAATTTGTGGAAGCAATGGAGACATTGGAGCCATCTATGGAAACCAACAACTGGCCAGGGATTGCTACCTATCTACGTTGGAACCAGCAGCTTGGGGGGCGTCTAGTAAAGAGAGTGAGCAGTTGAAACCTCAGAAAAAAGAGCGAAGAGCCAAGGAAATGCCCATGGCCCATAGTGCAGAAAGGCGACCCGAGCCGATGGGAGCACACTATGACATAGTCTTAGACCTAAAGGAGTCGTCCCGAACTGTTCCTATTGGAATTTCCCCTGATGACCCCATGGCGGCGACATTAGTAAAACTGCTGAGAGAATACAAAGAAATATTCGCCTTCACAGTAGAGGAAATGCCAGGCATTGATCCAGCACTAGCAATGCACAAGCTAAATGTAGATAGTACTACGAAACCAGTGCGACAGAAGAAAAGGAATCATGGTAAGGCTAGAAACTTAGCCGCCGCCGCTGAAGTACAAAAACTGATGGATGCCGGCTTTATACGCCCATGCCAATACCCTGACAAGGTAGCCAATGTAGTGCTAGTGCCCAAACCAAACGGGACGTGGAGAATGTGCGTCGATTATACTGACTTAAACAAGGCCTTCCCGAAAGACAGCATCCCATTACCAAAGATAGACCGTCTTGTCGACTCGACGATAGGACATGCAATGATGAGCTTTATGGACGCCTACTCTAGATTTCATCAAATTCCCTTGTGGCCTGAAGATCAGGAGAAGACGTCGTTTGTCACAGAGCAGGGCTTGTATTGTTACAAAGTGACGTCGTTCGGCCTAAAGAATGTACCAGCTTATATTGATGACATGATAGTAAAGAGCAAGCAGCGAACATACCACCTCAGAGACTTAAGGGAGACCTTGGAGACCCTTCGAGCATACAAAACGAGACTTAATCCCAAGAAATGCATCTTTGGAGTCACCTCTGGCAAGTTCCTTGGTTTTCTAATTGATGAAAGAGGCATTGAGGAAAATCCTGACAAAGTACAAGCATTCATCACTATAACGTCCCCAAAGACAGTTAAAGATGTGCAACGTCTGACTGGTTGTCTAGCCGCCTTAGGACGTTTTCTGTCCAGAGTTGGGGATAAGTGTCATTACTTCTTCAGCACCATCAAAAAGGGGACTCAGTTCGAATGGACGCCGCGGGCAGAAGCTGCTTTCCTTCGTTTAAAGGAACACTTGCACACCCTTCCGCGCCTAGTTAGCCCTCTCCAAGGGGAAGACTTTTGTCTATATCTCGCCATCTCGGATCACGCTCTGAGTGTCGTCCTGCTCACTGAAAGAGAAGGAGTACAATTACCCGTCTACTTCATCAGCCATGTGCTGCAGAATGCCAAGCTCAAGTACCCCACTGTTGAAAAATTCGGCTTAGCAATGTTCTTAGCCAGCAAGAAGCTTCACCCCTACTTTTTGGCCCATCGACTGATAGTGTACACAGATCAACCTCTGAAACGGTCGTTCACCAATCTAGAAGCATCCGGAAGAATGCTCAATTGGGCAATCAAACTCAACGCATTTGACATCTCATATGAACCCCGAAAAGCAATAAAAGGGCAGGCATTTGCTGACTTTATTGTAGAAATGACTAGGCCTGCTTACACGAAAAACAACTAGGCCTGCTTACATTTAGATGGGTCCGCCACCCAAAATGGGTGTGGAGCCGGCATCATTTGTTAATCACCAGAGGGGGACATATATGAGTATGTGATAAGGGTGTTTTCCGTCGTTGATAGAAAACCACCTATGCAAACAATATTTATAAAACCACTTCAACTACCGGCAAGCGGTAAGCAAAGGGATCGTCCCAAAGAAACGGTGAATTATTGAGTTGGAAGTCAATCTAGTTCGATCAAAGATTTGTTTTGAATTGTCACTTTTTAAGAGTCTAAAAACAAATAAAGAACTATGTAAAATTGAATCAAGAAAGGGAAACGTTAGGGAGTCGGGGATAGCCTAGGGAAACCGGGGGAAATCAATTCAACTATTTAGCAATGGTGATCATGCAACGAAATGGTGATTAGGCAAATGGCATCTAAAGACGAACCCGCCACCTCTCGGATAGGGAACGCTAAGCGTCTAATCCACGGAAGAGCTTTCGCCTAATCCTAGACTAAACTAACTAGCATATAATAGGTACCGCCATTTGATCAATACAAGATAGGTCCACAATGTCTTGCCAAACCTATCCTATGGTTCCACGGAAATCTAATCGAATAGCATTTGCAACTACCACTCAACTAGCATGGATTTCCTATCATCAAATCTTATTTAATCACATGAATCAACCAACAATCAATAATCTATTTCCCCTAATTCATCCCCTAGTTTCTCCCCTTCCCCTAACCTAAAACTACTCACTAATCATCCTAACAATCAAGCTATCCATTAGTTCAAAACTAGCTAACATGAAATTAAAGGAGAAGAAGTAGAGAATAGGAAACTCAATTGCACAATCAAATCAAAAACTGAAAATCAAGGTAACAAGCAAAATTGAAATCAAGAACTCAAGGTATTGAGGAATTGCAAAACAATTATCAACTAAGCAAGTGCAAGATTTAAAGAACTAACAATTCAATTGCATAAAGAAGAGAAGAGTTGAAGAAAATTACTCAATTGATGCTTGGAATTAAAGAGTTTTACTCTCTAGATTGAAGAACAAAATCACAAAACCTCTAAAAATGTATTTTTGAAATTGAAAGCGTAAAAAACATGAAAGTGTAAAATATGAAAGCGTACATTGAAAATAATCAAAAATCCTATTTATACTAAACCCCAAAAATAAGAGATTTAAACTCGAAAACTGAATCCCGCGCAGCCGTGCGAACGGGCAGACCCAGGTGCGATCGCATCAGTGCGATCGTGCTGTGCATCTATGCGAACGGGCCTTGCGACGATTCTTCTCCTTCGTGTCGTGCGAACGTGCCCAACAACCGTGCGATCGCACGGCTGTAACTTTGCTAATTCTCAGACAATCCTCATGTGCTCGCACGGGAAATCCGTGCGAGCACACGGAAATTCCGTGCGAGCGCATGATTCTGTGGTGCGAACGGGCTACATCCCTTGGAGTTCCTGCCTCCTTTTTGCGGATTCGTGCGAACACACACATTTGGGGCACGAGCACACACACTGCCTTGACTTTGGAGCCAACTTTGTAGACCCGTGCGAGCGCACGTAAATTTCGTGCGATCGCACTGGACCTGCACGAGCAAATCTCAGCTATTTTCCATCATTTTCAACATTATTACCTGAAAAGCTCAAAGATGGAAAAAGGGAATAAAAATGCAGCAAAACTATATAAAACTATCAAAAAAGCATAATAAAACTCTATAAAATCCTAGCCTAGAGCGACATAAATGCCGCTCATCAGTATGCCATGCGTTTCAATTTTTAGGCGTCAAACAATGAGGTTGAGTACGAAGCTTTGATATGTGGAATCCAAATGAGCAAAGCAGCAGGAGCAGAAGAGATTTTGGTTTTATCTGACTCACAACTAATTGTCATCCAAGTAAAGGGAGAATACGAAGCAAAGGACGACGCCATGATAAAATACTTGGAAATCGTCCGCCAAGAAATACAACCACTGACTAATTTTAAGGTGCGACATATACCCGGGGCTAAGAACAACAAAGCAGATGCCTTGTCCAAGTTGGCCAGCTCTGCGTCATGCGACACCCCACGACATGTATTTTGGGAGGTAAAACAAACTAAAAGCATCGATCTTGTGGAAATAGCTATCCTAGACCGGACGGCCACCTGGATGGACGACATAGTTAACTTCAAAATGAATGGGATACTCCCTGAAGATCCCAAGCAGGCAGAAAGGCTGCAAAAGAAATGCACCTGGTTCAAGATGAGGAATGGGACCTTATACGCGAAAGCCTTCTCATGGCCTCTTCTCCGCTGTGTAACCCCATAAAAGGGGCATGAAGTTCTTGAAGACCTGCAACAAGGGTTATGCAGCGCTCACATAGGGGGGAGGGCCTTGGAAGAAAAAGCTCTAAGAACTGGGTATTACTGGCCCACTCTCAAGGAAGACGCACTCGACTTGGTTAAGCGTTGCGATAAATGCCAAGTTTAATTTTCTCATCTAATTCGACGGCCGGCTGAGAAGCTAACACCCATTACAAGTCCCATACCATTTGCTAAATGGGGGATGGAGTTACTAGGTCCTTACACAACGGCCCCAGGAGGAGCGCGCTATGTGATTGTAGCTGTTGATTACTTCACTAAATGGATAGAAGCCGAAGCCATGAAAAACACCAAGGCACAAGATGTGAGAGCCTTCATTTGGAAAAACATCATCACTCGTTTTAGTGTTCCTCAATCTATTGTCTTCGATAATGGGCCACAATTCAAGACACCCAAGTTAGAAAGCTGGTTAGCCGATCATGGCATCACGACATGTTTCGCGTCAGTAGGTCGTCCCCAAGCAAATGGGCAGGTGGAGGCATTCAACAAAATCATTTCTGAAGGGATGAAAAAGAAGCTTGATGAGGCTAAAGGTTTGTGAGCCGACGAGTTACCCAATGTCCTATGATCCATACGGACCACGGCAAAAAACTCCACAGGAGAGACACCCTTTTTATTAGCATACGGAGCTGAAGCCGTCTTGCCAATAGAAATGTGCGAACTAACTCTGCGCGTCATGTTATTTGATGAAAATGCCAATTGGGATATGATGAAGGCGGCTTTGGATTTCCTACCAGAAACCAGAGGGAACGCGGCTTTAAGACAACAACTTTACAAACTGCGAATGACTAGAGAGTACAACAAAAAGGTCTCTAGAAGAATCCTAAAAGTTGGAGATTTTTTACTAAGGAAGATGGAAGCCGTTGGACGTGCTAATGAGCAAGGGAAACTCACTCCCACCTGGGAAGGTCCATATGAGATATACGAGAAAGTTCGTGATGGAACTTACCGGATCCAAGACATGCAGGGGCTCCTATTCTACGTACCTGGAATGCAGACAACTTAAAGAAATATTTTTTAAAAGTTTGAAATCTATGTTTTCTTGTTAATTTACTATCATATTGTAAGAATGAAGACGTCCACACAAAAGACGCATCATGTAGCACGGCTTGATAAGTTTTAATTAAAAATCTCCCTGCAAACCACACTTGCAGGAGAATCTTTATTTGTGTCACATACATAACTCAATGACCCAAAAGCGGCCAAACATTAACATTCTCCTAAGAATAAAAGACTAGTCGTTTAAAGGCATAAGAAGTGGCCTAGATTAACACCCTCATTAGGCTGATCACCTAGAACACATGGGATACACATTCCAAAAAGCTATATAAAATAGCTAAAGACCTTAGCAAAAAGAACCAAGGCAAGTATTGCCGTCCCTGTTTAAGGGGGAAGGCTATATTAAGTTGAACTAACCAACACCATAAAAAGTAAACAGGAACAACAAATTAGATAAGGCAAAAGGCAAAGCGTCCATTCTAGGACGCCTGTTCATTCCAATAAGTCAGTTATAATTACAAATTATACACAAAGAGGCCTTAAGGAAGGCGTCACAAAAACAAAATCATAAAATTAAATACAAGGCCCCTAAATGCTTCATTCATCATCATCGTCAGGAACAAACTCAGGAGGAGGACGTCCTTCCTTCAAGGCCTTCTCCACCTCCACGTGATGAACGATGATCCTCTCAAACCAGCTGAAGGGACGCATGCTGGCGAACTCTGAATTCCAGGCAAGCTCAATGCCTCCCCTGATCCACCTTTCGCCCAGCACGACGGACTGGATACGCACCTACTTGGACTTGGCCACTTCCCTACGAGCCTCCTCCAGCTGCGAATCCACTTGATTAAACTTGGCATCAAGCTATGACAGCTCGTCCTCCTTCTGCTTGCACTTCTCAGAGAGATCCTTCATCTCTTGGAAGTTTCTGCCAATCTGTTGAAGGAGTTTCTTGTTCTCTGCACGAAGGGAAGCCAAAGAGGAGGCCAACGCGTCAACCGTTTCCTTCCTCGTGAGACGAAGCTCCTCCAACTCAGCAAAATGCTGATCACGACATTGACGAGCAGGGTGCAAGCTCTAGTCTCTTCTAACACCAAGGAAGTACGCCACTTCTTCAGTGAATCGAGCTGTATAAACATCTGCAAAGCGGCAGAAGTGAAATTCTGAAACATGAAGAAGATAAAAATTATCTCACTAAAGAAAACAAAAATTACATCTAATATAGAGGACTCCATAGCGGTAAGACGGGTTTAAGCCGCCTCGGGAAGAGTCTCAGCATACTCCGAAGGAATGGCACTGCACATAAAGTTCATTACCTTGACCCGGTCCCGAGAAAAATTGCGGCCTAAGGCAGGGATCTGATCCAACTCAGCATTTATAGCTTTCTGAGGATCAGGTATCTCTACTGGAAAACAACAACCTTATAATCCCTGGGAGAGACTATAGAACTGCAGACGAAGAACGGCGAGTGGTTACGATGTTGGAATAAAACTTAGCACTCGAGTTCCTAGCTCTCTCCGCCGTCTTCGGAGGAATGTTCCGACGGACATCTTTAGGAATTCCTCCAAGAGGATCAACCTTCTGGGGACCGGAAGGGCCAAACTCCGTAGCCGTCGGAGTGTCCTTTTGAAGCACCCTTTGGCGCTTCGGAGACGACATTACCGTCGAAGACGTCCCCCCCAGAACCCCGGGCCGACTTGAAGCAGGGTGTACCTGTCCCTCCAGCCTTGCCCTTAGAAGACGGCGTCGTGGTGGTGGCAGTCTTCCTCGATCCCTGGCAAGAAAGGACGACTACAATCAGATACATTGAAGGAACTATATATTAAAGGGTAGCCTTAAGCAAATTACCTTCTTATTCTCCGCTGGAAGATCAAGCGACGGGTCGGCCTGCTTAGCGCTCTGGCGTTGTATAGCCTTGAGGGTGCTGAAGGAAATATGTCCTTCACCCAAGGTGCATTAAGTCTAATACCAAGGTTCAGATTAATTGCGAACAATTAATTCAGTGAGATCAAGTGATCGGAACAGCTAGCTGGAGCAATGCTTCCAATCAGTGAGTTCTAATGGATATTGAACTCACAACTTACTCTTGACTGAACCTACAAGGTCACACCAATGACACGTAACAGATCACCGGATTAAATGAATCGGAAATTCATTTAATAGCTTTTCGGGAATTAGATGGAAACGTATTATACGATACGACCTTTGTCGGAATCGTATATCGTATCGCGAATATTCGTAAGCTGGGCGACATGAATAAATCGTATCGTACGACGGTGATTCGTCGAATACGAAACGATAAATAATATATCGGAAATATATTAAATCGCGAATACGAAGGGCATCGGAGTTGCCGGCCCGTCGAGTCAAGCACGTAAGCGGGCAAGGCCCAACGAGCCAGCAAGTTCGCGAGCAAAGGCGAGCAAGGCCAACCCATTGGGCGCAAGCACGCAACAGCATGCACAGCAAGCAACGCAGCGCGAGAGAGCAAGGCCCACGGCCCAGCTGCTCGGCGCGCGCGCGCTGTGGGCTTCGGCCTGCAGTGTGTGTCGCTGGGCGGGGCGTGCGGTCCGTGTGTGCTTGCGTGATGTGGCCGGTTAAGGCCTTTGGTTCTTGGCCGGTTACATCATTTAATACAATAGGTCAATTGTATTATACCAACACACAATTCATACTACTCAAACCCTAGACACAGAGAACCCTAATTCTCTTTGTGCCTCCAAAGTGAGTACTTCCCAAAAGAAAAGTATCTTGATCGATTGTCTAAGCTACGATAATCAAGACGGATCTGAACGTGTCGGTGAACCAAGTAGAGGAACGACAAGTGGAGTTCTTTGTTCGTGTTCGTTGACATATTATTGTGGAAAACACGCTTTGAATGTAAGTTTGCTTAATCTGTGCTTTATACATGTTTCCTGGCTTTGGGGATTGTTCCGCACATGTTATTATGTTTAACTGTATTCCCCAACAGTGGTATCAAGAGCCTTATGTATTCAAAGCATGAATTAGCATGATTATTATTGTTTTTGCATCTGTCAAAAAATTTGGAATTTTTATTGATTTTTCGGAATTTTTTACGAATTATTGGATGAATTGCGTAATAATCAGGTCCGAAATCAAAAATGTTCGTTTTTTTGAGTTTTAGAACCCTTATCTGATGGAAAACGATTTTCTAACATCAACTCATGAGAATAGAATTGCGAAAACAGGCCTCGAAGTATCGTTTTTTGGGCGTTTTTGTTAATTTTTCATTAAAAATTAAAAGTGTCGGACAGTATTTCAATTAAAAGCTCGAGCTAAACTACTCGGAATTGCTTGAAATATTAACACAGTGTTGCTGGGTACATGCTTGATCTAAGGTAAAACTTTTGGATTTTTCCGATAAGTATAAACCCTTATTTTGCCTTTCCCCAATTCGTAAAATTTGAAACCCTAATTGAATTTTAATTAATTTTGGTTTAATAATTCGGCTAATTGGGAAAGGGGATATAATTTCATGGGTCAGTGGATAATTTTAAAAATTATTGGATTAAAAATTTGAATGGTTTCTTTAATTTTAATCGCACTTAAACCAAATTATTAAAATCTGAAATTTAATTGTTTATGAACGATTTAAAGCTTCGGATTTTATTAATTAAAAGTTCAAACTTTAAATGTTGATTCGTTCATTCTTAAAAGTTTGAATATTTTTAGCCCTTGATTTAATAATTTTACGAAATTGGATTGTCGTTAAAGTTTATTGAATCGTTAAAAATCGTTGTTTTTCAAAAATAAAAATCGTAACTTTTTGAAAAATAAAATTAATGCAAGTTCGTGAAATTTAATTTAATTTTAATTAAGGTGGTCCATATCACGAACCAAAGGCACAAACATGAGCATGGTGGACGTATGGCTCGTCGAGCCATGCGGGGCCATTGTGCTTGACCGAGCCGCATGCGACACGGGCAGCAGCAGCTACGCTGCGTGCCTCGTGCGCGCTGTGCGAGGAAGGGGCAGGCGGGTATGCTTGCGGGGCTGCGACGAAGCAAGGTGCGAGCCATGCGACGTCCAGCACACACACACGATGCACAACACGCACGCAGGGCAGCTACGCTGCAATGACGCGGTGCGTGCGCGCGATGGGGCCTGGGTGTGCGAGCCTTGCTTGTGCGCTCTTGGGCCTCACGCAAGGCAGGGGCTGGGCGCAAGCCTAGCCCGACTAAGTAATTGGACTTTTTTTTGTGAAAAATTGTTTAATTCGTTGGGCTTCGTATATTTGCATTAATTTGGGCTAACGGGATATTTAATTTAATATTTTATTTGCTTGGGCCGGGCCGCGAGTTTTAATTTAATATTTCATAATTAATTATCCGGAATAATTATTGGTTTGAGTGGGAGCCACTAAATGAAATTAAAATGAAATAATTATTTTTAATTATTTTCGTAGGTCGCATTATTTTAATTAAATTTAATTTTAATTAGAATAAAGTCTAAGGATTAATAATTTGGAAATTGATTAATCTTTTAGGACGCGTTTATGTGAACGTGAATTTTAATTAATTCACGTAAATACTTGCATATTGATATGGGCCATTCGTTTTAGCACACGAATGGGTGAATGCATAGAATATATACTTTGTGTAATGCAGGTACTCGAAGTGACTAGTATGGCCAATTTAGGATAGTTAAATACGGTCTGTGTACCGTTCTATCTTTGAATGTAAAGTTTAAAATATGGTCTGCGTACCATGGAAATTTTGATGTAATTTATTATTTTCAAGTATTTCTAAGTTTAGAACTTTAAGTTAGCATTTGAAAGAAGATTCAAGACGATGCCAAGCTAACAAGGAGGTGATGAAGATTGGATGCTTCAAGACAAGATGTTTTGGGCCATACTAGATCACCATTTATTTATGCACTTATATATATATATTATGCGTGAATGTATGAATGTATGTATGCTTTGCATGAACAGGTTGTTTTCTATGAATCGATTAGTTTTAAGTTCACTAAATAATCGAACCAACATAGAAACAACTAGGTCCAAGTAATATTAAGTTTAAAAATTGCCTTCCAAATCAACACTTACAAAAATCTAGGGATCTAAGATAGTAGGTTTACGGTATAGCGAGGTGCTATTTTAGTTGACTTAGGTGGTAAGGCGTCCTAAAGGAGCACGTTGATTGTGGTTACAACTCAAACAACAATGGCATTAAGTTGTGGCAATGGGATAAATTATGGCATTAATTTATTAACTAAGAGTAATTTGGAGATTACTAGCAATAGGTTTCGCTTACCTAAAATCTTAAACTACTTAAGACATGCTAAAGCTGCTTAAGGATTTAGGACTTTTGGGGTCTTGGAATCGTTTCATTCATTTTGGACCATGTTTTTGCTTTTTGCATGAATGAAATGTTTTAATAGCTTTAATGATTGCATGTTTTTGCTTTTATTTCAAAGTTATTGAATTGTATGAATGGTTATTTATTGCAAATTCTTTTCGATTCTAGTAATCAAAATGGCCGCAAACAATAACACCTTCAATCTGCGTTCAATTCTCGATAAGGAGAAGTTGAATGGCAACAATTTCCTCGACTGGAAAAGGAACTTACAAATAGTTCTTATGCATGAGGAAAAAGAATATGTCCTTGAGGAAGAGTTATCGGAAGAGGTTGGGCCGGAGGTAACTCAAGCCGCCCTTAATCGTTGGATTCAGGCCAACAGGGATGTCAAATGTGTGATGCTTGCATCCATGAGTCCTGAAGTTCAGAAAACGTTCATTAACTCGGATGCTTACCAAATCATCTCGGAGTTGAAGAACATGTTTCAGGACCAAGCCAGAATCGAAAGATTCGAGACTCAGAGGTTGATCCTTGAGACTAAGCTCAAGAAAGGAGAACCAGTGAGCCCACATGTTCTTAAAATGATTGGACTCTTTGAGAACATGAGAGCTCTAGATTCTGACGTCTCAAATAAAATGGCTATTGACATTATTCTCCATTCGCTTCATAAGGGCTATCATCAGTTCAAGTTGAATTACAACATGAACAGCATGGAGAAATCTCTTACTGAGCTTCACGGTATGCTGAAAACCGCTGAAAAGACGCTCAAGCAAGAGAACAAGCACGATATGCTTATGGTGCGTAAGGGCAAGAACTTCAAGAAATCAGGCAAGAATAAGGGCAAGAAGGGTAAGGGCAAGGCTTCGCCCTCATCCAAGTCCAACGGCGCCAGTTCTGGTAAACAGAAAAGGGCGACTCGTTGTCCTGCCGACTCTGAATGCTTCTACTACAAGAAGAAGGGGCATTGGAAGAGGGATTGCTTGAAGAAGAAGGAAGATGAGAAGAACGGGAACGTTGCTTCTACTTCAGGTATATATGTTATACATTGTAATCTTGCTAATTCTACTTCTTGGGTATTAGATACTGGTTGTGGCTCACACTTATGTTCCAATTCACAGGGACTAAGGAGAAGTAGAAGGCTTGATAAAGGCGAGATGGATCTTCGCGTGGGAAATGGAGCACGGATTGCTGCATTAGCCGTAAGATCTTATTTTATTTCTTTGCCTAGTGGGTTTGTTTTGGAACTAGAAAACTGTTACTACGTTCCGAGTATCACCAGAAACATTATTTCCGTTTCAAGTTTGGATTCTAAAAGTTTTAGTTTTCAATTTAAAGACAATAGTTGTTCTTTTTCTTTGAATGGAATGTTTTATGGTTCAGCACAACAAGAAAATGGTCTTTATGTGCTAGATATGATCAAACACATTTATAACATAAATACCAAAAAGCGCTAAAACTGGTGATTCGGATCTCACATTTCTGTGGCATTGTCGATTAGGCCATATAAACATAAAGCGCATGGAATTACTTCAACGGAAAGGAATTCTAGAATCATTCAACTTAGAGAAGATTGATCAATGCGAATCTTGTTTACTTGGCAAAATGAAAAAGCATCCTTTCTCAAAGGTGGGAGAAAGAGCAAGCGAACTACTAGGGCTAATACATACGGACGTATGTGGGCCTATGAGTACGAAAGCTAGAGGTGAGTTCAGATATTTCATAACGTTTACGGACGACTTCCGTAGATATGGATATATTTACTTAAAGAAGCACAAGTCTGAATCGTTTGAGAAATTCAGAGAATTTCAAAATGAAGTAGAGAATCAACATGGCAAGAAAATCAAAGCTCTAAGATCGGATCGAGGATGTGAATATCTTAGCCACGAGTTTGATGACCATCTAAAAGAATGCGGTATTCTTTCTGAATTGACTGCTCCGGGGACACCTCAATGGAATGGAGTGTCGAAACAGAGAAATAGTGTAGACACCTACTTTTGTCCCCATTCCCGAAAGGGAAGGTTCGATGATGAAAACATAAATCTCCACTTGACAACGCATCTCCTATAAAAATAACGAATCTCAATCACCCTTCTCGTTTCACCCGAAACCTGCTATTTATAGAAACCTGCTATTTATGGAAACCTGCTGAAAATAGTAACTGCCGTAAAGGGTAGCTTCTAAAAGTGGCAAGTCATAAAAGATAGAAACCTATCAGAATTAGGTGTTGCACTCCAACATAAATCCTAAATGAGATAGAAAACTGCGAGAATCCTATTCCTAATATGATTCGGAAATAAGAGTTGCGTATTAATTAAAATCCTAACGAGCCTAGAGTTCGTAACGGGCCCAGAAGCATTCCGTCATAAAATTGATACGCACTAAAAAGACTCGATTAAGTCTAAAACACTACGGATTTCAGGAATCCGAATCTGACTAAGAAAACAGCCCAGACCCTATTTTCAACGCCTGGCTCTGGGCGCCGGAATCTTCGGCGGCCAGGCCTGGGCGCTGAAAATACCTGGGTACGTGTTTTTTCCTAATTCTTTGTGGATTAGAACTCTGCAATTCTATCTTTCCACAAACTCTTTTCTATAAATATAGCCCAAGTTCGACATGAAATCACAACACACAATTCATATTCTGAGTATTGACTCCAACCCCTAGCCTAAGCCTCACGCTGCGAAATTGTTCACGCGTTCTGTCGCAGTCGATCCATAAATCGAACAGAACGTATCCTGTCCCATAATTTGAGATTCGTTAAATAAAAAGAAGAAATAGCAAAGTCAAAGTTGTTAGTTTTCTGAGAACCGTGACGCACCTCTCAAGGGTGCGTCGTAATGTGTCCCTTTTCGATGATTTAATTGTTTTCCTCGCCCTTTTTATGAACTGTTAAACTAACTAAATCTGATTGTTCTATCACGCCTAACAAATATAATATTTTTGGGAAATTGGATTATCATGCTAGGTCCCTTAATGCAATCTAAATCAGATAATCGCGATCAATCTAGTATTATATGTTGCATATTGCTAAAATCAACTCATATTAGTTTAATAGTTAACGCATGTCCCTTCAATTATTTATACTGAGCTAGTAAGAATATCTGCCTCTGGAGTTATCGACGAGCGAGTACTCCTCTCGGTAGTTACTGTCCCCCGAACCCTCAATCTCTACCTTGCGGGTGTATGTTGAGAGATCCCCACACCAGGGATCACAAGGGAACTACGGCCGTCGTGGTCAAACATAATTGCACTCCCTTTATGTCACGATAACCGGGTCTTGTCAGTTTTTCTCATTGTCGTTAAAAACTGAATGGCGACTCCTATATTACTAGTCAATTGGGTGTAAACTCACAGGAAATCCAATTACACTTGATTGAATAAAAAGAATCGTCACACCCACGAGGGACGAGGTCACGCATTAGCCTCGTGCTTTTTCGACCCCCTCACAGTGGCGACTCCACTGGGGATAGTGAAGGAAATACTCGTGCTTGTAGGTAATCAAAATAGCCGAAGGGTGAAGTGATCCTACCCCGCATTTATTTCCCCATCAAGTTGGGACGACCTGAAAATCAGCATATTAATGTGAACGGGCAGAACAGCATACCGAATCTCGGCTCCCTCGGGAGTTGGGACTAAGGATACCTTTTTTCGCCAATAGGGGGGTGCATACGCCGCGCATGTTGCCCCCTCGGTACTTGTGCAGGTAGTACACCTATCCCGAACCCAATCGCTCGCTCATTAGGTCCCTCTCGCCTGCATGCCCCCTTGGCTTGCACTTGCGGGTTGGCCTCTTGAGCGTAATTCGTCTGTTGAAGACACTACCTCGACAGGGGCATGTGTTGGATATACGATAGAAGCGGTACCAAGCCAGGCGCAAATAAGTACCCATAGAAGCCTATCATAAACTATGTGACATATTTAATTTTGAAATCCATGTTTGTAATGTAGTTATGTGTAGCGAACTATGTGACTGTTATGATTGTGCGTACGAATAATGCTAGACAAATAATGCTAGAAAACCAACGACCTTAAAAATTGCCTAAACATTCATGAACCAATTGGCCAAAGAGTTAAACCGAAATACGTGTTCCGCAAACCCGAATGATCGCCACAAAAATAAGCGACGCTCGGGATGGCCTGTAACGAATCCCACAAACGCTACACAACGCGTAAAGGACGTTATAAGGCAAGGACGCAAAATTAAAGCCGCAAAAACAAAAGTATACGCAAACAGAAAACGAGAACCAGCCAGGGACGCATTTACAACGCCCCTGGCTGGGCGCCATAATTTCTCACGCCCACAGCTGGGCGCTGAAGTAGCTGCCTGGCCTTTTGGTCAGGCGCAGCAGCCTCGGTTCCCGCGCATAAAGAAAATACGTAGCAAAAAAAAACTTTTCGGAATTTTTTTTGCTACGAGGGCGTATGAAAAAGCACTCGATTCTAAAAAGCGACTTATAAAAAAATAAATAACTCTTTGTGTCGTTGTTAGGCCTCCTACGACGACGATGTTCGGCACCAAAACCGAGCATGCTAATTTTTTATTTTTTTTTAAAAAAAAAACACTTTGAATGTCACATGGGCAAAGAATTCAAAAAATGATGTTCGAATAAAGTCTTCAAGGAAAAAATAAAGTTCAAATAAAAAAAATAAAATAAATCCGAGTCTAGACTAGGCTATGCCAAAGTACAATCTAAATCCTAAGTCCTAGTTGTCTTATCCATATAATCGGTCCTAATACTTGGTGTCGTTCTGCAAGCTAAAAGGTTAAACCATATTGAGTCTCCCTTCCTAACATTTAAATCAATGAGCACCCATATGTAATAGTCATCCCTTGCTAGGAATCCACGGCCTCAATACTCTCTCACCAATAAAAAGAATATATTATAGTATTTGCAAAATGGAAACGGTCACATTCTGGAAATCATTCCCCCATAGTCGCACAACCCCCAAAGTGAACCTAAGGTGTCAATACCGTTAGCAAAAAAATTAATGGCCTCAAGGCTTATGATCACATTGGGTCACGACTATCATAGTCCTCTCGAGCCACTGGCTCCTTCAAATACTCCTAAGTACGGACTAAAAGATTTTCCATGAATGCAACACGACAAACCATGAAAATACCCAAATCGGCATGCCATAAGGCTACCATTGGGGTAAAGCAATACACACTAAGAGAGAAGCCGCAGTAATGATTCTAGCCTTGCAAAAATAAAAATTCGATCTCCCCAATCAACTACCTTGCCAACATTAAGCAAAATGGCGCATGACAAATGAACACCCAAGGGTTAAAATCTGAAGTGTCAACCAACGAAAGTTATGGTCCAATTAGCCTAAGTCTGAGAGTCGCTTGGTCAAGTGTTATAGGCTTACGCCATGTCATTATTTTGAGTCTAGGCCACCTCCTTGTATTCATACACGGGTTATAATCAGAAAGATTAATGAAAGTTCGAGTCTAAATCACAACTTCCAATTAAATCCCAGAAACTGGAATCTAAAAAGAAGCAAAAAATTATTTTCCATGTAATTCTTTCGTTAAATTTCAATAAGGTAAAAATAACATTTTGAATCTACGCTATTTGCACATTTTAAGAAACGACTAAATACGCTTGCAAAGTAAGACAATTTAAAGGTCCACTATAGGCCTACCAAACGAGGCTCACTCAGTCTCGCCTCGTGACTCAAAGACCACAACCATCTACCTCTTAGCCCAAATAAAAAACTTTGAAGGATTTATGTTGGGGAGAAATCCCATGCAAAAAGGAAAAAATAGAAAGAGAAAAGGGAGAGCGAAAAGAGCAAGCCGTGGAATACTTATCCCGTACCTCCCAAAAGTGCAACATTTACCCAAGTAAACGAAGGAAAAGAATTGAGTCAACCAATCCAAATCATAAAATTCTACGATGTCTACCCTTTCCAATCCTTATGTTCTTAGACGCCTTCGCTCTGGGGCCCCTGTTCAACCCATCCATGTTCTCATTGCCATAACCCGAGAAACCATTACCTCGACCCTTGTTCTTGAACTTGTTATCAACTGCAAACCACGTACGGCCATTGACACGTACGTCATACCCATTATTTCTAAGACCTGCTCTTTTATCACCATTAGCATAATGACCATATAACTTGTTTGAATACATCCTGTGATATACCCTTGAGCCGTCCCCATGCTATTCATTGGCCTTGGTTGATGTAATCCTCGTGCTTGACTAATACCTATACAACGCATTCAACCCATCTTTCAAGCTGTCTTGAGTCACGAATAAAAAAGAAGACAAATGAAAAGTATATTCTACACTTAACGCTTAACAAAAATAATAATAATAAAAAAATACTTTGCAAAGCGCCTTTAAAGTTCGTCTAAAAAAGGCAATAGAAGCATTTAGCGCACCAAAAAAGATCCGCCCAGAAATAATTTTCAGCGCCCAAAGCTGGGCGCCGAAATCTTTAGCGCCCCAGCCTGGGCGCTGAATCTCTCTGCTTGCCAAATTTTGTCCAGAAGCGCTCGTCATTTTATCCGCACATGCACGGAAAAATAACGAACACTTGAAGGGGTACAACACGTATTCAGGTATACGTACCAAAAAACACATGAAAAGAAAATACATGTACTTAAAAAATAAAACAAAATTTTGGCTTACGACAAAGCAGCAGATTAAAATAATAATGAACTTCACTTATCTCATCCTATTTCAAACATTACGGTTCCACCTCAAGCGTACTTGTTTAAAATCAGCATTCTAAAAAACCATTTTCTAGGCTAAGAACTACGCAAGACCTGATTCCAAATTAAATTTATTTGAAGCGGATACGTAGGCAATCCATGATTCGGTCCAACCAATTTGCAAATATATTAAAGCCTATAGAAAAACAAGAATAAAAAATAGAAGTCCCTTATTGAAATTTAATTACTTGCAATCCAAGTCGAAAGAAAAATTGAAAGCACGAAGAGGAATCCAAGTCACCAAGATGCCAAAATGAGCACACATCGAAAAATAATAAGGGCACGTACCCTTGCCAGAAAGAGCACTCACACTCCTAGGCACTTAGCCAAGACTCAAAAGATCGCTTTGCCTCAATTGAATGGGGGCTAGCGCAATCGTCCATGACCTCTAAAGTACTCAACTTGACCCTTCCTAAAGCGAACTAACTCACTTAAAGACCTTCTTTCACCACTAGACATAGTCGTTCGCTTAAAGACCTTCTTCCACCACTAGACACAGTCATGATCGCCAACAAGTAGTAAAGGCAGTAAGCTTGCAATGAAAAAGATTGTTCTACGGCGTCGCCCCATCGTTCCTTCGAACTCAGGGCATCCGTTCATGGTAATTCGAATGCTTGCTAATCCCCTTTGAAAAAAAAATCAGACATTGTCAATAGGACTTGGCACTTAACCAAGGCTCACCCTACTCAGACATATGACACGGGCATCTAAAATCGAAATCTAAAAGCGTCATTAATGGGAAGACATAATAGCAACTGGGGGCTAAAAATTGAAATGAAAGAGCTAGGGAAAGAACTAAGTATACCTTGACCTTTGGTACAGACATGCACCAAGTAAATCTAGGTCAATTTGAAAACAGTTTATATTCCCGCAATTCTGGAAAAGATGGCCCTAAAAGCCTAAAGCAAATGCCAAACGGGCACAAGTGTATGTTGACGCCTGCACCCTGGCTTCCAGCAAATCCTTAGACAGCATTCCAAAAATCGTAACAGTATTTTTACGAACCCTTCTATAAGTCAACCTACTTAGGACACCTCGGATTGTACACAATAGGACTCGGATTTTAAATAATTTTCAAATGATTTTCAAAGACTTTTTCGAACATAATAAAGTGTCGTTGGTTTAAGCTTAGTATGCGTCTATCTCAACGTTGCAAATGAGTCAAAAAGATTTCTAAATATGATTATGGGTAAAGAAAGGCACCTAGCTTTTATTCAAGGAACACTTCAACATGTGACTACCTTGACCATAGGCAATGTCGCACAATACGACATCTACAAGAGAAGTAGCAAAATCACTACTCGAACATACCTCGCACTAAACGAGTCTGGTTCAAACTATTCATGATCCGTGTCACCATGAATGCATAAAAACGTATGCCAAGCATTATAGCACCAAACCAATCCCGTAGCTACAGTTGGAGGCTTGAGAAAAACACTCTAAAAATGCTCGAAATGACGATTTTATCGCAAATTCTCGACGCTAATGCTATACATACGTCATAGGGGCACAATCCTAAGGTTTGATCATGTAAAACGAACCTTAGAATGGCTACAACCCCTCCCAAATTCTAAACACTACTTAGAATACATAAAGTCACCCCACTAACAAGGGTAACTGAAAATCGCGAGTCACCAACACTCCGATCAAACTACTGCACATAACGCTCGCCCTACAAGCGCCCGTTACACAGTCTACCTCGTTCCAAAGCAAAAGCGAAAGAAAAAAAATTAAGGATAAGAACTGTCAAAATATACTCAGAAATCAATTTCAACGCCCACAGCTGGGCGCCGATATCTTTAACGCCCCAGCCTGGGCGCTGAATCTTTCTGCTAGCCAAGTTTTGCCGAGATAAAAAAGGGGGAGAAACACCTATGAATCCTCGCATCGAACGAAGGAATAAGCCGTGCAAACACACGCAGAAGATGCTACACTTGTTCGAACACCTGAACAAGGCATGATGAAATACTCCAATGCAAATGATATCCCAACACCTGAAGGAATGTTCTAAGACACGCCGTTAGGCCACACAAGCCTACGTCGCACCATTAGTTCAACCATCCCACGGTACAAGTCTAAAACAGAGTAAGGCATATTGCACTAATGCGGGCACGACCAAAGAGCATGTGTAAAAGAGGCAAAGACTACTTATCGCCCAAATTCAAAATGCAAGCTACACGACTCCTACATTAAGGATTAAAGGTAGCAAAATATTACCTACCACGGAAGGGATAGCTCGCACTACACGAGCGGAACACCAAGGCATCTTCCTCGAAAGAACCTACAAAAATCGTACGCCAAAAGGAAGCATCCCAACATGCATACTTGGGGGCTCCAAGCTACGAAACGACCATAGAAAAATAAAAATAAAAACTCGAAGCAAATGTTTGAACGATCAAGAAGGGCACGATGCTTGAGCCCGCTTCATGAATGGGCCTGAACCGTATCAAGCTTCTAAGCAAACTATTCAAAATCAGTCATTGCTCAAAAAAAATGATTCAAGCAAACTGATTAATGGACCACACACAACGGCCATTCTATGAACGCTCGTTCGCACATACATATCATCATTCTAAGTATCAAACATTCATGAAGGCGTTCAAAAGGAAAAATATACAACAACAAGAGCGGTCAAAGTCTTACGCCTCAAGGTATGTTCCTCGGACCATATAGACTCGCCCAACTATCGCAATAACTGTGCGCCTTAAGAGCAACAGTTCCTTAAAATAATTGCCCAAAAGCGACAAGCACCGTAGTCCACCAATCGGCTACGGCTTCTCAAGAAAATCATCACGTTCTAAAAACAAAGAAAAAACAAAACAAAAGAGAATACATAGAACTTCCAAGTGAAATAAACGAATGAACAAAAGGCCAACTGTGTCATCAAAAGACCAGCCCAAACAACACTTTCAACGCCCCACCTGGGCGTGAATTATTTCAACGCCCAGGCCTGGGCGCCGAAAATGTACCCAGGTTCAAAAAAGGCCCTAACTTCTAGTGGGCCCTGCCATACTCATTCGACTTGAAAATTGCCGAAAGTCGCACCTCACGACTTTGTCAAAGTAGCACACCACTACAAAGATCGCTAGCACTTACGAGCACGATCCCAAACACGATCAAAGACATTACAAAATGCGTAGGAACCTCTTTGACAAAAAATGACCGTCAAGCACGAGTGCTTGGGGGCTCGAAAGAAAATATATATTTCAAAAGAAAGTGTGCAAAGTTAAAACGGTATTCCCAGACTACACTATACGAAGTCCCGTGTTCGGATAACCTCAAAAGATAAAACCGGATTACGACCTCAAGACAAAGGTCGCCATTGACACTTATACATAGTCCCCTAATCAAGGACCCAAGTAGTGGCAAAATTGAGCCGTAAAAAACTAGCTTAAAACCGTGAAATATGATGACCACAAGACAATGGTCCGTCTAAGCACGTTGTCAGCCCACATTCAGGTTGTAACTAAATCCGAGCATCCCTCGAAAGAATTCTCTCCTACGAGAATGAATAAGAAAAGAAATTCTCAAAAGAAATCACGATGAACAAAAGAAATAGGAACTTGCCCATCTTCAGCGGGCAAGATCGCGTCACGAACCACGCGAGTTCCAAATTGAAAAAACGAATTCAGGGACGTCCACCCTCAGCGGACAAGGCTCGCCCACCTTCAGCGGGCGAGGCCCGCGTCACTAGCCGCGCAGGTCCTCAGTTTTCGAAAAATAGAATCTTCAAAAACAAAATGAAATAGGCTCGCCATCTTCAGCCGGCGAGGTCTATGGCGCAAACCACGTAGGTCCTTATTTTCAAAAAATAAACACGAACAAATTTCAAAACAGATTCGTCCACTTCAATCGGACGGGGTGTCCACCCTTAGCGGACAGGCTCGCCATCTTTAGCCGGCGGGGTCTGCGTCACTAACCGCGCAGGTTCTTAGTCGCTGCAGCGATAACTCTCTTTGGTTTTCCGGTTTTCCCAAAAATGATGTGAGTAGCCTTTGGTTTTCCGTTTTTCCCAAAACCGATGTGAGTAGCCTTTGGTTTTCCGTTTTTCCCAAAAAACGATGTGAGTAGCCTTTGGTTTTCCGTTTTTGCCAAAAACGATGTGAGTAGCTTTCGATTTTCCGTTTTTTCCAAAAAAGAGCGATGTGAGTAGTTATTGGTTTTCCGTTTTTCCAAAAAAGAGCGATGTGAGTAGTTATTGGTTTTCCGTTCTTCCAAAAAAGAGCGATGTGAGTAGTTTTTTCTTTTTTCCAAAAATTAAAGTATTGGTTTTCCGTTTTTTCCAAAAAGAACGATGTGCTGGATTTTCCTTCGTTTTACGTCCCATAAAAACAAGGGGATTTTCTCGTTTAGCCAACCCTAAAAATGAGAATCTTTAAAAAACATTTTTACCTCGTGATTGGGCTTGGCCAGGCCCGATTACACTTTACAGCTTTGATTTCGAAAACATCTGTAGCTACTCCCAATGACAAAGTAAGGGAGTTTCTACACACCTTTAGATCCTTCCAATGACAAAGTGAGGAAGTTTCTATACTATCAGTTGACAAATCCCAATGACACGTGAGGGATATGTCGACACTTCAAAGTGATGACCCTTAAGTCAAATGTTATCACTCGGGGGCTCGTGAGACCCTCGCAAAAAACAGGTCACCCTGGCTTGTGTGACGCACTCCGTCTAATACTTTAACCATCGTATTACTCCAAGACTCAGTCAAAGTGGGGGCTAACTGTAGACACCTACTTTTGTCCCCATTCCCGAAAGGGAAGGTTCGATGATGAAAACATAAATCTCCACTTGACAACGCATCTCCTATAAAAATAACGAATCTCAATCACCCTTCTCGTTTCACCCGAAACCTGCTATTTATAGAAACCTGCTATTTATGGAAACCTGCTGAAAATAGTAACTGCCGTAAAGGGTAGCTTCTAAAAGTGGCAACTCATAAAAGATAGAAACCTGTCAGAATTAGGTGTTGCACTCCAACATAAATCCTAAATGAAATAGAAAACTGCGAGAATCCTATTCCTAATATGATTCGGAAATAAGAGTTACCTATTAATTAAAATCCTAACGAGCCTAGAGTTCGTAACGGGCCAGACGCATTCCGTCATAAAATTGATACGCACTACAAAGACTCGAGTAAGTCTCAAACACTACGGATTTCAGGAATCCGAATCTGACTAAGAAAACAGCCCAGACCTTATTTTCAACGCCTGGCTCTGGGCGCCGGAATCTTCGGCGCCCAGGCCTGGGCGCTGAAAATACCTGGGTACGTGTTTTTTCCTAATTCTTTGTGGATTAGAACTCTGCAATTCTATCTTTCCACAAACTCTTTTCTATAAATATAGCCCAAGTTCGACGTGAAATCACAACACACAATTCATATTCTGAGTATTGACTCCAACCCCTAGCCTAAGCCTCACGCTGCGAAATTGTTCACACGTTCTGTCGCAATCGATCCATAAATCGAACAGAACGTATCCTGTCCCATAATTTGAGATTCGTTAAATAAAAAGGAGAAATAGCAAAGTCAAAATGGTTAGTTTTCTGAGAACCGTGACGCACCTCTCAAGGGTGCGTCGTAATGTGTCCCTTTTCGATGATTTAATTGCTTTCCTCGCCCTTTTTATGAACTGTTAAACTAACTAAATCTGATTGTTCTATCACGCCTAACAAATATAATATTTTTGGGAAATTGGATTATCATGCTAGGTCCCTTAATGCAATCTAAATCAGGTAATCGCGATCGATCTAGTATTATATATATGTTGCATATTGCTAAAATCAACTCAGATTAGTTTAATAGTTAACGCATGTCCCTTCAATTATTTATGCTGACCTAGTAAGGATATCCTGCCTCTGGAGTTATCGACGAGCGAGTACTCCTCTCGGTAGTTACAGTCCCCCGAACCCTCAATCTCTACCTTGCGGGTGTATGTTGAGAGATCCCTACACAAGGGATCACAAGGGAACCAACGGCCGTCGTGGTCAAACATAATTGCACTCCCTTTATGTCACGATAACCGGGTTTTGTCAGTTTTTCTCATTGTCGTCAACCACTGAATGGCGACTCCTATATTACTAGTCAATTGGGTGTAAACTCACAGGAAATCCAATTACACTTGATTGAATAAAAAGAATCGTCACACTCACGAGGGACGAGGTCACGCATTAGCCTCGTGCTTTTTCGACCCCCTCACAAATAGGACCTTACTCGATATGGTCAGGTCAATGATGGGTCAGGCCGAACTTCCTTTACAGTTCTAGGGACATGCGTTGCAAACTGCAGCACTCACAATAAATCGTGCTCCGTCAAAAGCTGTTGAAAAGACTCCATACGAATTATGGACTGGGAAACTTCCAAAGTTGTCTTTTCTGAAGATTTGGGGTTGCGAAGCATATGTCAAGCGATTAATTTCGGACAAGCTACAACCTAAATCTGACAAATGTTTCTTCGTTGGGTATCCAAAAGAAACTATGGGGTATTACTTCTACAACAAGTCAGAAAACAAGGTTTTCGTTGCTCGTGACGGTGTCTTTTTGGAAAGAAATCATATTTCCAAATTGACAAGTGGGAGAATAAAAGACCTCGAAGAGATTGGAGACGAACAACAAACTCAGAACTCTTTAGAAGCAGATCAAGTTGATGAACCTCCAAGGTCTTTAGAAGAGCCAGTGGGAGTAGTTCCTCAAAACGTTGTTGCCCCTCGTAGGTCAAATAGAACTATTTTCCAGCCAGACAGATGGACAGGCGTCCTCTTGACTGAAAACATAGACGTTCTCATTTTGGATAGTGATGAAACTACGACTTACAAGCAAGCTATGACGAGCCCAAACTCCACTAAATGGTTAGAGGCCATGCAATCTGAAATAGACTCCATGTCTGAAAAATAAAGTGTGGGATTTGGTTGATTTGCCGGATGGGTTCACATCTATCGGATGCAAATGGGTCTTCAAGTTGAAGAAAGAAAAAGATGGAATTGTATACATATACAAGGCTAGATTGGTAGCAAAAGGTTACAGGCAAGTTCACGGCGTTGACTACGATGAAACCTTTTCTCCAGTCGCGATGCTTAAGTCTATACGGATAATCCTTGCGATTGCAGCTTTTCATGACTATGAAATATGGTAAATGGATGTAAAAACTGCCTTCCTGAACGACGTTCTTGAAGAGACTGTGTTCATGACACACCCGGAGGGTTTTGTCGATCAAAAGAACCAAGGAAAGGTATGCAAGCTTAAGAAGTCCATCTACGGACTAAAGCAGGAATCAAGGAGTTGGAATAAACGATTTGATGAAGCAGTCAATAAGTCTGGCTTCATCAAGAATCAGGACGAATCTTGTGTATACAAGAAGGTCAGTGGGAGTAAAATTGCATTCCTAGTCTTGTATGTTGACTACATACTACTTATTGGAAACGACATTCCTATGTTGGAGTCTGTAAAGACTTGGCTCGGGAAGTGTTTCTCAATGAAGGACTTAGGAGAGGCACAATACATATTGTACAAGGCCGGATGTTTCATTCGCATTCAGTGCAACGAGCAGGTACTAGTCAGAACCAGGTGAGGCGCATTGGACTGCTGCCAAGAACATCATAAAGTACAGGAAAAGGACTAAGGATCAGTTTCTGGTTTATGGTGGTACAGATGAGTTTATTGTTAAGGGCTATACAGACGCAAGCTTTCAAACCGACAGAGATGATTTTAGATCACAGTCTGGGTTTGTGTTCTGCCTCAACGGCGGAGTAGTAAGCTGGAAAAGTGCTAAGCAAAGCACTATTGCGGATTCTACAACTGAAGCCGAGTACATTGTTGCCTTAGAAGCAGCAAAGGAAGCTGTTTGGATTCGGAAGTTCATCGAAGAACTTGGTGTTGTCTCCTCCATTAAAGGACCAGTGGCTTTGTATTGCGATAATAGCAGAGCCATTGCTCAGGCAAAGGAGCCTAGGAGCCACCAGAAGTCCAAGCACGTACTGCGGCGATTTCATATACTTCGAGAGATCGTTGAAAAAAAGGAAATCGAGATTTGCAAGGTTGGAACTGACGACAACGTCGCGGATCCATTGACTAAACCGTTGCCACAAGTGAAACACAACGCACATGTAGCAACCATGGGAATCAAGAATGTTGGAGAATGGCTTTGATTTTCTAAGTATTTTTTTAGAACATCTGTCAGATCTATGTTTAAAACAATTGGTTTAACCATTTCATATTTATGAAATTTATTTATTTCATATTCATTTAATTGTGGTTTAGAATTAAATGATAAGTCCATGTGATTCAAATCATTCAAATGGGATGTCAAGATGGATTCTTTGACAAAGAAACACCCATAAGTGAACTTGAATATTGAAGTCACAAAGGATCCCTAATCCAGGTCATTGAAAGGTGGACGAACAATGACTAATGAAGATTAGATTGCAAGTAGAACTAGAGTGACTGGATGTTAGAATCTTTTGTATAGATACTTATTGGATCTTGTATCAGATTGACCATGAGAACACTTTAAGAGATTAAAGTCATGTCATAGGTAGTTCTCATTAATGGTGATTAGAAACCGTTCCTCAGAACATGAGCGATTATGTCTGCTCACAAATTGGTAAGCATTTGGTTTAAACATTAAATGCTTGATTTTGGGTTTGAGGCCCACAAATTGGTAAGCATTTGGTTTAAACATTTATCATTTATGAAATTATATTTCATAGTTCATTTAATCTTGGTTTAGTATTAAATGATAAGTCCATGTGATTCAAATCATTCAAATGGGATGTCATGATGGATTCTTCGACAAAGAAACACCCATAAGTGAACTTGAATATTGAAGTCACAAAGGATCCCTAATCCAGGTCATTGAAAGGTGGACGACCAATGACTAATGAAGATTAGATTGCAAGTTGATTTATAGTTCTGTTTCTTGAACTAGATGGACTGGATGTCAGAAATCATTTGCATAGATACTTATTGGATCTTGTATCGGATTGACCATGAGAACACTTTAAGAGATTAAAGCGATGTAATAAGTAGTTCTCATTAATGGTGATTAGAACCATTCCTCGGAACATGAGCGATTATGTCTGCTCGTTTGAGAATTAGTTCGCTTTGATACTAGCTAAACGTCGCACCGTAAAAGCAGGATATAAAAGCAGTTATTGGGCGTACTATGAATCAAAGTGAGTGTTCATAGATTGCAAGAATGGATTGTCCTCCTATCTTTGATAGGATATGGTGTTGTTGTGTAACAAGGCCTCTCGGAGAGTTAGATACTGTAAAATGCATGGCCGTGCTCAGAATGGTTAGGCTTAACCTTCTGCAAAAGTTTGACAGTTGAACTCTGTAATCCGAGAAACACTTCTGGACCTAATAAGGATGGCTTGGATCTTACCTTATGTTCAGTAAGTAACACTAAGTGACAAAGGAATGTGGATGCACACTTGTCTAAATGACAAGTGGGAGATTGAAGGAAATATGTCCTTCACCCAAGGTGCATTAAGTCTAATACTAAGGTTCAGATTAATTGCGAACAATTAATTCAGTGAGATCAAGGGATCGGAACAGCTAGCTGGAGCAATGCTTCCGATCAGTGAGTTCTAATGGATATTGAACTCACAACTTACTCTTGACTGAACCTACAAGGTCACACCAATGACACGTAACAGATCACCGGAATAATGAATCGGAAATTCATTTAATAGCTTTTCGGGAATTAGTTGCGTATTATACGATACGACCTTTGTCGGAATCGTATGTCGTATCGCGAATATTCGTAAGCTGGGCGACACAAATAAATCGTATCGTACGACGGTGATTCGTCGAATACGAAACGATAAATAATATATCAGAAATATATTAAATCGCGAATACGAAGGGCATCGGAGTTGCCGGCCCGTCGAGTCAAGCACGTAAGCGTGCAAGGCCCAACGAGCCAGCAAGCTCGCGAACAAAGGCGAGCAAGGCCATCCCATTGGGCGCGAGCACGCAACAGCACGCACAGCAAGCAACGCAGCGCGAGCGAGCAAGGCCCACGGCCCAGCTGCTCGGCGCGCTCGCGCTGTGGGCTTCTGCCTGCAGTGTGTGTCGCTGGACGGGGCGTGCGGGCCGTGTGTGCTTGCGTGATGTGGCCGGTCAAGGCCTTTGGTTCCTGGCCGTTTACATCATTTAATACAATAGGTCAATTATATTATTCCAACACACAATTCATACTACTCAAACCTAAGACACTGAGAACCCTAATTCTCTCTGTGACTCCAAAGTGAGTTCTTCCCAAAAGCAAAGTATCTTGATCGATTGTCTAAGCTACGATAATCAAGACGGATCTGAACGTGTCGGTGAACCAAGTAGAGGAACGACAAGTGGAGTTCTTTGTTCGTGTTCGTTGACATATTATTGTGGAAAATACGCTTCGAATGTAAGTTTGCTTAATCTGTGCTTTATACATGTTTCCTGGATTTGGGGATTGTTCCGCACATGTTATTATGTTTAACTGTATTCCCCAACAGGTGCTTGCCTCAAGCACCTCAGCAAGCCAATTCGGCATATCCACTCGGCCCATGGGCGCATCGTCCAGCTTCTCCATACCCTCGTCTGAAAAAGAATGAAGACGTCACAAAAGTATAAGAAGAAAAAAGGAACAGAAACCCAAGTTACGAGATATTACCCCTCGGCATATACGGACACAAGCCCACAGCCGAGAGGAAGGTAGCGTCGTCCAACTGATCCAGATGGGGAAACCACCCCTCTGGTATCCAAGCCATCTTCGTCCCCATGATAAGCGGCTTGGCCTTCAAAAGAGAAGATATCTGTTTCCACAGCTTAGCAGAAACAGGGGGAAAGGAACCGCTTCTTCCAACAAAGTTAGGTTGAAGAGTCCACCGCCTCATCCGTTCACACATCACCATGTCGGTAGTCTTGATGACTACCCACTTCTTCCGCCAATGGTGCCACTTGAATGCCTTACCCACAACCGTCTTGTATGCTCCCTTGTAACTAAGAGCCAGCCAGCCCTCGGTGGCTTGAGGGACTTTAGACAGCGATGCTATTCGCAGAAACGCTGGAAAAGAGGGAGTAATGCCTTCGAGCTCCCACCTGTCGATGTATCCAAACACGCCGGCCCAAGAGTTGGGGGACATCTAGTTCAACCCTAAGTTGAAGACGTCCAACAAATCCACCATAAACGGGTGTGGAGGAAACCTCATACCCACCTTCAAGACGGCCATGTACACGGAAAACTCCCCTTTCACCAGGCCAAAGCTAGTGCAGTCCATGCCCCCAGGCATTTTCAACTTGTATTTAGGGCCCAGATTTAGAGACGCAACATAGTCAGCCCCTTGCTCAGTCAGAGAATTCAACCACGTATGAACAGGAAAGGTCTCACAAGGGTGAAGGTGGCCGTCTTCACTTTTAGACGGGCCCGCTGTCGCACCCTCTACACGTCCTGATACGGGGACGTCCTCCTCCATGGGAGAAGAGGACTCCCCCTCGAAGCACGGATCTTCACTTTTCCGCACCATGTTGTCCTGCACAGGCTGAAGAATTGGCTCAGGACGGGGGCATAAACCCTTGAAGTGAAGACGTCAAACAATAGGTCACCGTCCTCAAATTCGACTTGGCGGCGTACCATTGAAAGGGAAGAAACGTAAAATAAGCAAACCAACAAACAAGTTTCCACGGAAGAAAGGTTACCTGTTAGATCAAAGAAGGAAGTCCCAAGGAAATTGAATTCCCAAAGATGAAGAACTTCAAGAACAAAGAGTTGAAAGCGACGGTGGCCTAAAGCGCGCACTTGCTGGTGGTTGAATGACGCCGGAAATCTCCCTCCTTCTGCTGCTCTCAAGAGATTTTTAGAAATGAGGGGGAAATTCACTTGAAATGGCCACTTATTTATAGAGGCGTAAGAAATAATTAACACTGCCACATGTCACTACGGCACGGGTGACCCCCAGAGCAGTAAAAACTAACGTCAGTTTTCACTCCTCTTGAGGGGAAAATGATGTGGGCTTGGTGTATCTCCACAATGGGTCCTAAGACAAGGGTGATCTGATTCAAGCCTATCCCCAAAATACATATGGGCCCAAGGCTCATATGCTGGCCCAAACCTCATCACTTAAGCTCTAGAGGACCGCTCTCTTGATAAAGGCTCAAGTTATCCATGACCAGGCCCAAGTCCAAAGAATCCATAAGGCTCTACTCCACACTCCCACCTCTGGACACGTGTTCTAATCCCCGAATACATTTAATCATACAGCTAGGGTTATGGGATCAATTCCTAAGGAACCCTAGCCCTATAAATAGTTCAGATCCCAAGGTAAAAGGGGCATTCAATTCATTCCCACCTACCTTAAACTATCTTTGCTCTGCCTTCTCTCTAAAAATTTCTTCTCTCTCTAGCCAATACTTACATAGGCATCAGAGGGAATATTCCTACGGGAATATTCTTGTTTTCCAGGTTGCAGGAATATCGTGCCAGCGCATACTTGATACCTATAAGGAACGCGTGACACGTCATCACCACAAAAGATCCCACAAAACATGTGATTAAATGCTAAGTGTTAAGTACTAATTGTATGCTTATGAATTAAGTTTAATCATGTTTTATGTTGCTTTATGTGATTAATTGCATCACGATTCATGATTAAGCGTGTATGTGTGCATTGAAATTGTATGGCTCCACGAACTTACTTTATTTTGGAACACTTTAGTAATAATTTTTAGTTGTGTACTTTCAGGATTAAGTTGTTGCTTTCAAAGTACGCAAACCTAGGACACCTAGAGAAGATAGATTGTGAAACCCCGCACATCTACGTGCAGAAGATTGAGTTTGCTTTCAACTGTTTTACTACAGTGCAGAATCTGCCTGAACTAAGGAAAAATGATGTTATGGCCGAGATGGTTATTCACTGTTTGCCCCATATGAACCCATATATAGGTCTGAAACAATAATTCCGTGATATGCATACTAGTAGTGGCCTTCCTAACTTCTTCAAGTATGGTACTCCAGATGGTAGGTGGAGGTATGACTTGGAGATTATGACCACTATTCTAGAGATGGCGGAGCAATGCTTTGAGGATGGTAAGATGGTGGAAAGTATCAACCACACAGAGTTTAGTAGTGATACGAAAACCCTTATGGATCAGGACAGTGATGATGATGTTGTTGAGATTGAAAACCCTAATCCTATCATTCCTGAACCCACTATTGAGATTTCTAGCGACACTGAAGTTGAGCCTGAAACAAATGATAAAGTGAACAATGAGCCACAACAGAATGATGAGGATATGGAGTATGAATCCGACCCCGAAGAAGACTTCGATGATCCTAATGATCAAGACTTCAATCTAGAGCACTACAAAGAGAGAAATGATCGTCAAGATGACTCTAGCATTTAGAACTTTTCTACTGTAATAGCTAGTGCTTATTTTAGTGAAGTAATAAAGTAGCAAGATACTATTTATGGTTTTAGTAGTTCATTTTGTGGTTTCTCGAATAAAATACTATCCAAAGGATGTATTTTTTTTCTCATTGAAGCAATACAAGTTTAGAGTTCTTTCTTTTACCTCTAATTCTAAGTTTTAAGTTTTCTTTGAGCGATTATCGCAAAAGAATTTCATGTATTTCTTCAATGAAAACGTACTTGCAAGGTGGTTCAATTGTTCACCACTTAAACGTTGTGACACAGATTAAAGCGAGAATTGGCCCAATAATAGGCGCCAATCTTGCCTTAAGGGTCCGAAATTTTAGTGCATATTTGTGCTAATTGTGTTACTTGTTAGTGCAATACTTTAGCAAGGTAGTGTCCTACCCAAGTTCTTAAATTTATTCGTTTGTTTTATTCAGGAGAAGGGACATGACTACCCAAGGGATTGCCGATGTGGTTAGGCAACTAGCCGAAGTAGTGCAGAACTTATGACAGAATAGAAATCAAGGACTTGATCCAGCTGGTGAAATGTTTAAGAAGGTGCCCCAGAGTAAGCCTCCTTTGTATCAAGGGGAAGTAGACCCAACTGTACTTGAGAACTGGCTAAGAGAGTTCGATAAGCTTATACTAGCTGTGAATTGCCCAGAAGACCTTAGGGTTAATAGTGTTGTGTATTACCTTAGGGGAGAAGCTGATTTGTGGTGGCAAAGGTGTGAGAATGCTTTGAGATCTACACTTGGATTTGGATGGGAATCATTCAAAGTTGCCTTGAGAAACAAGTTTTATCCACAATATATGAAAAATCAGAAAGCCTAAGAGTTAATCGAGTTAAGGATGGAAGGGATGTCTGTAACGGAATACTATTCCAAGTTCATAGAACTGTCTAGGTTTGCACCTGAAGTGGTGGAAACGGAGGAGCTTAGGGCTCAGAGATTTGAGAGTGGATCAACTATGGATTTGCAAATGATGATTGCTAGAGAGACCTTTATCTCTCTTGACACCCTGTACGGGAAAGCTGCCCATCTGCATGGTCTGCAGCAAAGGAGAAATGGAGTTGGTGAAAAGAGGAAGGAACAATGGGAATAAGAACCAATCTGCAGGGAATAGAACGAGAGTCTATGAGTGTAGGCGTTGCCATAATAATCACCCAGGTCAGGACTATAATGGAAACCCAGTTGTTTGTAGGTTCTATGAGAAACTAGGCCATGGAGAATATGAGTGTTGGGCCAAGAATGGGAAACCCAACCAAGGCAACCGCTAGAACAACAACCGGAATAACCAGAACCGGAATGGAAGGAATAATGGTGGAAACCAAAAGGGCTACGAGAATGGCAACAACGGCAATAATGGCCAGAATAATGGAAAGTCTTGGGGAAACTATTAGCAAAATAGGAACCGAAACACCAATGGAAATTCCAATGGAGGTTGCTATAACAAAGGAGTTGCCCAAGCAAAGCTGAATGTAATCACTAGACAGGAAGTTGAACCCTCTTCTGACGTCATAGATGGTACTTTTCTATTAACTCCATTTTAGTTAAAGTACTATATGATTCTGGTGCGACTTATTCGTTTATATCAAAGGGTATCTTAGAGAAGTTAGAGTTGAAAGAACCCGAGAGAATTGAAGTACCCATAGTGATACCAACCAGTGAGATAGTGAAGTGTACTAAGATCCATAGAGATGTACCTTTGACCATAGCCAAGACCATATTCTTGTCTAGCCTAATCGAGTTTGAGTTAGGAGATTTATATGTGATTTTGGGAATGGATTGGTTGGCAATGTTCAAAGCCAAGATTAATTGTGAGAAGCAGAATATTCACTTGAAGTCTAGTCTAGGAAATGGAGTATCCTATCGCCGTTTTGGGAAACCTAGAAGTGTAGGAATCATCACGGCAATGGAGCTCATGAAGCTAGTCGGTTAAGGGAACCCTGTTTTCTTATGTAATGTGAGAGACTTAGAGCATGTGATGAAAGAGCAACCAGAGGACATTGCAGTGGTAAATGAGTTCTTGGACGTGTTTCCGGAGGAGATTCCGGGAATGCCGCCCAATCGACCTATTGACTTTACCGTAGACCTAATACTCGGAACTGCACCTATCTCGAAAGCCCAATACCGGATGGCTCCGGCAGAAATGAGTGATTTGAAAGGTCAAGTTGAAGAATTACTAGAGAAAGGCTATATTGGACCAAGTGCATCGCCATGGGGAGCGCTAGTCTTGTTTGTGAAGAAGAAGGACGGAAGCATGAGACTCTATATACACTACAGGGAGCTCAATAAAGTCACAATCAAGAATAAGTATCCTTTGCCTACGATAAACGATCTGTTTGACCAGTTGAAAGGAACAGGAATCTTTTCAAAGATTGATTTGAGGTCAGGTTATCATTAGTTAAGAATCGCAGAGCACGATGTACCAAAGACTGCATTTAGGACTAGATACGGTCATTATGAGTTCACAGTTATGCCTTTTGGATTAACCAATGCGCATGCAATTTTTATGGACTTAATGAACCGAGTATTCCATGCATTCTTGGACAAGTTTGTAGTGGTTTTCATAGATGATATTCTGGTATACTCCAAGAGTGAGGAGGACCATGCTAAACACTTAAGGTAAGTGTTGAGTACCCTGAGAGACAACCAGTTGTACGCCAAATTCTCGAAGTGTGAATTCTGGCTGAAGAAAGTTGCATTCCTAGGACATTTTGTGTCTAAGGAAGGATTTGTAGTGGACCCTGCAAAGATAAAAGCTGTTAGTGAGTGGCCTACACCTAAGAGTGTCACCGATATTCAGAGTTTTCTTGGTTTAGCGGGTTATTATAGATGCTTTGTGCAAGACTTTTCTAGAATTGCCAAACCAATGACAACCTTGATGAAAAAGGAAGCGAAGTTTGAGTGGAATGACCAGTGTGAAGAGGCATTCCAAGCTTTGAAGACGCGATTGACAACTGCGCCGGTGTTAACCTTACCAGATGACAGTGACACCTATTATGTGTACAGTGATGCCTCTAAGAATGGCTTAGGGTGTGTATTGATGCAGAACGGGAAGGTGATTGCGTATTCATCAAGGAAGTTTAAACCATATGAATCCAATTACCCTACCCATGACTTGGAGGTAGCCACCATAGTGTTTGCATTGAAGATATGAGACACTATTTGTATGTTGTGAAATGTAGGATATTCACGGATCATAAGAGTTTGAAATACATTTTCACAAAGAAGGATTTGAATATGTGCCAACGAAGGTGGTTGGAATTGATCAAGGGTTATGATTTGGATATTCAATACCATGAAGGAAAAGCCAATGTAGTTGCAGATGCCTTGAGCAGGAAATCAAGTCATAGTGTGAATGCGTTAGTAGTTGCTAAAGATCTGTGCAAGGACATGCAGCGATTGAATCTAGAAATAGTGAATGTAGAATGTCTTGAAGGAATGATGAATGCCTTAACTATCCAACCGTCTGTATTTGATGAAATCAGGGAGAATCAGGCTGGAGATGTTAAGCTAGAGCGAATCAAGGAAAAGATTTTGCAAGGAAAGGAGATGGATTTTACGATCCACGATGATGGAAGTTTGAGGTACAAAGGACGATGGTGCGTGCCTCAAAAGTGTAGTGAGCTAAAGGAAAAGTTGATGAGAGAAGGTCACAATACACCGTATTCTGTTCACCCGGGAGGCGATAAGCTGTATAAGGATCTAAAGAAAGTCTATTGGTGGCCAAGAATGAAGAATGAAGTGGCTGAATTCATAGCAAGATGCTTGACTTGTCAGAAGGTTAAGATTGAGCATAGGAGACCTCAAGGAAAGGTCCAACCCTTAGAAATTCCGAGTTGGAAATGGGACTATATCTCAATGGACTTCGTCACTTGTTTACCTAAGTCGAAAGGTGGAAATGATGCCATTTGGGTAGTAGTAGATAGGTTGACTAAGTCGGCAGTGTTCATACCAATGAAAGAAACCTGGAAAATGGAACAACTTGCCAAAGCTTACATCAGACATGTAGTGAGATTACATGGATCGAGCTCCTAAGGATATCGTATCAGATAGGGATTCTAGGTTCCTTTCGAAATTCTGGAAGTGGGTACAGAAGAACTTTGGTAGGACATTGAAAATGAGTACATCGTTCCCTGGACCCACCTAATTCTGGGGATGGTATTATTCGTTTTATTCTCTACGGTATTCAAAAACCACAAGCTCCTACTTTCGAGCTGTCTTCTTTTTATGCGCCTCGAGAACATCATTTTTCTTTTGATGTTGCTCTTCTAGACACTTTATTGTCTAAGCGGTTGCGTTCTGTGAAATCCATCCCTCCAAAATGTCGTTTGGGTTTTTTGCGAGTTCTAAAAGGGGCGCTTCATAAGGTGATTTGCAGACCAGATGACATCGCTTGTTGGGTTCAGTTGCTTGTGTTACCTCTTTGTGTCCTCTCGACTTTTTCTCCGCGAAGTAATCGTGAGTGTTCCTCTGGTGTTAGGCGGCGACGACAGGAAGAGAGTATCACCTCTGCTATTCGTTCTTGGGGTGAGCCTGGTGGTTCTGAGCAACTTGTCAAAGACACATTGGCTAGCGTGTCTCCATTGGATGTGATGCTACTCTTGCAGATTTCAGACGGTCACTACACTGCTGCTGTTAGAGTTCTTTCGTCCTCAGGTCTTGCCCCTTACAGTGATGCTACTCTTGCAGATTTGCAAGAAAAACAACCTTCCTTTCAGGTAAGATTAGGGGTTTTCCGCGTGGTACTTCGTGCGGTAGAGATGGCTTGCGTGCTCAACACCTTTTGGATTGCTTGGGTGGTGCTGCTGTAGCTGTTTCTGATGAGTTGGTGGATGCTATTACTCAGGTAGTTAATCTCTTTCTTGCTGGAAAGTGTCCTGGTGAGCTTGGAGGATATATTGCTAGTGCTCCTCTTACGCCACTTGTTAAGCCTGGTGGTGGTATTCGGCCTATTGCTGTGGGCAATATTTGGAGGCGCCTTGTTTCTAAGGCCGGGGCTGCTTTGATTGGTCCGCGTTTAGGAAAGTACTTAGGAGGGCTTCAGTTTGGAGTTGGGGTTCCAGCAGGTGGTGAGACCATTCTCCATGCTGTCAATCGTTTGGTTGAGGCTCGTGGGGCTGATGTTGGCCTCTCTATGTTATTGGTGGATTTTTAGAATGCGTTCAATTTAGTTGATCGATCGGCTTTGTTGCGTGAGGTTTGGCTAAATTGTCCTGCTCTTTCGCGTTAGGTTGAATTCTGCTACTCTTCTCCAACGCGGCTGTATTATGGGGAGCATACCTTGTGGTCTTGTCAAGGTGTGAAGCAAGGGGATCCTCTCGGCCCTTTGCTTTTTTCTCTGGTTCTACATCCACTGGTGTGTCGAATCAGAGACTCTTTTGATCTATCTCTTCAGGCTTGGTACTTGGACGATGGCACTATCGTTGGTGACACTTTGGTGGTTGGAAAGGTCTCGGAGTTGATTTTGGAGGAGGGTCATCATTTAGGTCTCCATGTTAATGTTGAGAAGACAGAGGTTTTCTGGCCTTCGGAGGACCCACGCAGTCGTCTAGAGGGTGTCTTTCCTTCGGATATTGCTTGTCCTGCGCTTGGTGTTAAGTTGCTTGGTGGTCCAGTCAGTACGGATTCCTCTTTTTGTAAGGAGTTGGTTTCGCAGCGTGTGTCGAAGACTGTTGTGTTGATGGATGTTGTATCTAAGCTTAATGATCCCCAGTCTGAGTTGTTTCTTCTTCGTGCGTGCACTGGAGTTTCTAGACTCTACTTTGCTATGCGCACTTGTCCGCCTCATCTCTTCGAAGCGGCCCAATTATCTTTTGATGTGGCTCTTCGGGCTTCTTTAGAGCGTATCGTGGCTGCTTCGGGACCTGGGTTCGGTGACTGGCAATGGCGTCTTGCCACCTTGCCTTATTCTTATGGAGGATTGGGTGTTTATTCAGCTGGTGATGTTCGACATTATGCTTTTCTTGCATCCCGTTTGCAGTCTTCTGGTTTGCAGGTGTGAGGGGGGTCGAAAAAGCACGAGGCTAATGCGTGACCTCGTCCCTCGTGGGTGTGACGATTCTTTTTTATTCAATCAAGTGTAATTCGATTTCCTGTGAGTATACACCCAATTGACTAGTAATATAGGAGTCGTCATTCAGTTTTTAACGACAATGAGAAAAACTGACAAAACCCAATTATCGTGACATAAAGGGAGTGAAATTATGTTTGACCACGATAGCCGTAGGTTCCCTTGTGATCCCTGGTGTGGGGATCTCTCAACATACACCCGCAAGGTAGAGATTGAGGGTTCGGGGGACTGTAACTACCGAGAGGAGTACTCGCTCGTCGATAACTCCAGAGGTAGGATATCCTTACTAGCTCAGTATAAATAATTGAAGGGACATGCGTTAACTATTAAACTAATCTGAGTTGATTTTAGCACTATGCAACATATAATACTAGATCGATCGCGATTATCTGATTTAAATAGCATTAAGGGACCTAGCATGAGAATCCAATTTCCCAAAAATATTATATTTATTAACCGTGATAGAACAATCAGATTTAGTTAGTTTACAGTTCATAAAAAGGGCGAGGAAAGCAATTAAATCATCGAAAAGGGACACATTACGACGCACCCTTGAGAGGTGCGTCACGGTTCTCAGAAAACTAACCACTTTGACTTTGCTATTTCTCCTTTTTATTTAACGAATCTCAATTTATGGGACAGGATACGTTCTGTTCAATTTATGGATCGATTGCGACAGAACGCGTGAACAATTTCGCAGCGTGAGGCTTAGGCTAGGGGTTGGAGTCAATACTCAGAATAATAATTGTGTGTTGTTTCACGTCGAATTTGGGGCTGTATTTATATGGAAGAGTTTGTGGAAAGATAGAATTGTAGAGCCTTAATCCACAAAGAATTAGGGAAAAACACGTACCTAGGTATTTTCAGCGCCCAGGCCTGGGCGCCGAAGATTTCGGCGCCCAGAGCCAGGCCTTGAAAATAGGGTCTGGGCTGTTTTCTTAATCAGATTCGGATTCCTGAAATCCGTAGCGTTTGAGACTTAATCGGGTCTTTTAGTGCGTATCAATTTCATGACGGAATGGGTCTGGGCCCGTTACGAAATCTAGGCTCGTTAGGATTTTAATTAATACGTAACTCTTATTTCCGAATCATATTAGGAATAAGATTCTTGCAGTTTTCTATCTCATTTAGGATTTATGTTGGAGTGCAACACCTAATTCTGACAGGTTTCTATCTTTTATGACTTGCCACTTTTAGAAGCTACCCTTTACGGCAGTTACTATTTTTAGCAGGTTTCCATAAATAGCAGGTTTCTATAAATAGCAGGTTTCGGGTGAAACGAAAAGGGTGATTGAGATTCGTTATTTTATAGGAGATGCGTTGTCAAGTGGAGATTTATGTTTTCATCATCGAACCTTTCCCTTTCGGGAATGGGGACAAAAGTAGGTGTCTACAGTTAGCCCCCACTTTGACTGAGTCTTGGAGTAAGACGATGGTCAAAGTATTAGACGGAGAGCGTCACACAAGCCATGGTGACCTGTTTTTTGCGAGGGTCTCACGAGCCCCCGAGTGATAACATTTGATTTAAGGGTCATCACTTTGAAGTGTCGACATATCCCTCACGAGTCATTGGGATTTGTCAACTGATAGTATAGAAACTTCCTCACTTTGTCATTGGAAGGATCTAAAGGTGCGTAGAAACTCCCTCACTTTGTCATTGGGAGTAGCTACAGATGTTTTTGAAATCAAAGCTGTAAAGTGTAATTGGGCCTGGCCAAGCCCAATCATGAGGAAAAAATGTTTTTAAAGATTCTCATTTTTAGGGTTAGCTAAACGAGAAAACCCCCTTGTTTTTATGGGTCGTAAAACGAAGGAAAATTCAACACATCGTTCTTTTTGGAAAAACGGAAAACCAATCTTTTAAATTTTGGAAAAGAGGGAAACTACTCACATCGTTCATTTTTGGAAAAAACGGAAAACCAATAACTACTCAAATCGCTCTTTTTTTTGGAAAAAACGGAAAACCAAAAGCTACTCACATCGTTTTTGGGAAAAACGGAAAACCAAAGGCTACTCACATCGTTTTTGGGAAAACGGAAAACCAAAGGCTACTCACATCGTTTTTGGGAAAAATGGAAAACCAAAAAAGTTATCGCTGCAGCGACTAAGGACCTGCGCGGTTAGTGACGCAGACCCCGCCGGCTAAAGATGGCGAGCCTGTCCGCTAAGGGTGGACACCCCGTCCAATAGAAGTGGACGAATTTGTTTTGAAATTTGTTTGTGTTTATTTTTTCGAAAATAAGGACCTACGTGGTGTGCGCTGTAGACCCCGCCGGCTGAAGATGGCGAGCCTATTTTTTGAAGATTCTATTTTTCGAAAACTGAGGATCCGGGCGGCTAGTGACGCTGACCCCGCCCGCTGAAGGTGAGCGAGTCCTGTCCGCTGAGGGTGGACGTCCCGGAATTCGTTTTCCTATTTGGAACTCGCGCGGTTCGTGGCGCGATCTTGCCCGATTGAGGTGGGCAAGTCCCTATTTCATTTGTTCTCGTGATTTCTTTGAGAATTTCTTTTCTTATTCATTCTTGCAAAAGCGAATTCTTTCGAGGGATGCTCGGATTTAGTTGTAACCTGAACGTGGGTTGACAACGGGTTTAGACGGACCTTTGTCTTGTGACCGTCTGCTTTCGTGGTTTTGAGCTAGTCTTTACGGCTCGATTTTTGCCACTACTTGGTCTTTGATCAGATGACCATGCACAAGTGTCAATGACGACCTTTTCCTGAGGTCGAACCTGCTTTTTTTTTGAGATATCCAAACATGAGATGGTGTATGGCGTAGTCCGGGAATGTGATTTTGATCGTGCGCTCCTTGTTGGAGTATATTTTTTCGCGAGCCCCCAAGAACTGGGGCTCGTCGGTCGTTTCTTGTATCTTGTAATCATGTTTGGGGTCATGCTCGTATGTGCGAGCAACCTTTTATAGTAGTGTGCTACTTTAGCGAAGCCGTGGAGTGCGACTTCAGTTTTCAGGCGACATCCGGTTTTAGCTTGGCCCGGATTAATCCTTTGAAAGACAAACATTTTTTTATTTGGAAAACCAACGACTTAACGACACACATTTTTGGTGTTTCGAAGAATGACCATGCTATTTATTTTGATTTGAAAAAGTGTACATAAGCATTTTCTGAGACAAGTCTAAGTTTCTACCAAGTTTTTTTATTTTTTGCTTATTTGGGAACTAAAGGTGCTTTTGGGCTTGATCCTACTTGCAATAGGGCCTCGTGTTTAGCAACACGGTTTTAAGTCCTTTCCTGTTCCGCGTTTTTGTGAAATTTGGGCCTTGGGCTGCATTTCCGGCGCCCAAGGCTAGGCGTTAAACATTTCGGCGCCCAGCCATGGGCGCTGGAAGTCCTCTCCTGGTGATATTTGACTTTCGGATTTCTTAACGCGTTTCCGAATGGGATCAGGATGTCACTGGGTGCGTTCAGCTATATATAGGGGCTAGACACGTCCCTATTTTCCACCGCTCTCAATTTCTTTCTCTCTTTTTTGCTGTGTTTTAATTACTCATTGCTTTTGCCATGTCGATCCCTACTTTCTCACTCGAACGGACTGTTAGGCGTTGGCTACGGGCCCTTACTCCCACAGAAAAAGATTTGTTAAAAGAATACCACTTAGAGGCACTTTTAGGCTTACAACAAATTAATATTGATTTTAACTTTCTGCATGCTGCCCTAAGCTTTTGGGACTCCGATCATCATGTTTTTGCCTTTCGGGGCAACGAAATATGTCCTTTGCCAGATGAATTTGCTGCGATCCTTGGTTATCCTACTAATGCTACTCCTGTTACCCCTTGCACTATTGAAGAGGGTAAAACAACCATAGGGGCTTTCCTAGGACTAGATGATAACATGTTTGCTGAAACTGTTGTAGGTGACGAGGTTAACTTGGCAAAACTTGTAAAACATCACTTTAGGCCTAGTAAGAATATGACCGAACATAAATTGAATATTCGAGCCCTTGTATTTTATTTGTTGAATCACTATTTGCTGTCGAATAACAATGGCGCGTTCGGTGACATAAGGTTGATCCCCTTGATTAGCCAGATGGAAAGTTGCTATTCTATTATGCTGTTGGTTGTTGCCGAAACTTTGCTGAGTGCGGATGAGCTGAAAAAGGATGCCAAATCTGAACATTTTAAGGGAAGCCCCCTATTACTGCAGGTAATCGATTTTTTCCATGCGCACGTATACACGTTTTTTTTGCGTATACAATGAGTTTCAGCGCCCAGGGCTGGGCGCTGGAATTTTCGGCGCCTGGTCCTGGGCGTTAAAACTGCGCGCCAGGAACCGTTTTCTTTTATTATTTTTTGATCGTGCCCGTTTTTTGCAGATTTGGCTCGTGGAACGGCTTAGACTTTTGGAAGCTCCTGCCGATCCTAAACATTATCGCCCTCTAGCCTTGGGTAACCGAAAATACTTGCACGAAGGCCAGGACGAGGCCGAATGGACCTCCTTTTTTACTTATGGCATTTGTTCTATTAAGTGGGTGGTACCATGGTGGGGTTTGACTACTATGACGGGGGGTTCTGATGTATCGGTTTATGTTTCCTTGTTGGGGCTATCTCGTCCCATTTACTTTTTCCCTTACTGAGTCATGCGTCAATATGGTTTAAGGCAGACTATCCCCTTTTCTGATACGGTACCACCTAAGGTAGCGGCCTTTTCACAAACACGGGTTCTAGCGTGGGCTAAGTATTATGATGGTCTCCCGCGTTGGGCCGTAGCTACAAATGGCTTTGTGGGTCTTTCTGAAAACTACAAGTTGTGGATGAGCTCCGATGGTAAAGATGTGAGGACCGAGGCTCGAAATCGGGAGCCGGCTGAGCTTTTGATACCTCGTATTCGTGTTAAGTATGAGGGTCCTGATTCTGCCAAACCTCGTACCTATAGTATTAAGACTGTGAAAGCTCGTCCTGATCCAAAGCGAAAGGAAGTTCCTCCCCGTTCTAGTTTCAGGCGTAAAAAGATGCCTAACATGAAGGGGCCTGCTGTTGTTAAAAGAAATGCAAGCTCTCACGGAGATTGTCGCCGGAACAATGTATGGGTTAGGAAGGCTCAGCCGCCTGTAGAAACAGTGGCTAGTCTAGTTGATGATAATAATCCTTCTCCCACCATTGTCTGTGCCCTTGAGGCTGAGCGGGCTATAACTGAGAATGTTTCTGAAGCCTTGGCATCTTTGGAAGTTAGTGTCCAGGAGCCGGTTCTTATGGAGATTGATATTGGGGCAGCGCAGAAGATTGTGGGGGTGGATCCTGCGAACATTGCCCTCTACAAGACTTTATTTGATGATCCGGAAGAACTAGAGTAGTGTAATTCTTGCTAGGGTGTAGGTGCCCTTTATTCATTTCAGTTGTTTTTGTTTTTATTCTTAGCACTTTTGTTTTCCGTCTTTTTATTTTTTCAAAAAAGGCGTATTTTTATTTTTCATTTTCATTTATTTTTGTTTCTCCTCTTTTTTTATGTTTTTATATGTCTAACACTTTTTGCACAAAGAATATGTGTTTTTTTTTTATTTGACCGAATCCTTGGTAAGGATTGCCTACGTATCTTGTCAGAATCAGGTCGCGCGTAGTTCTAGCTTTAGAATAAGTTCTAGTATGCCGGATTTCGGTAGATATGCCCTGAGGTGGAAGCATATTACTTAATCGGTCAAATGAGTGAAGTATTATCATTATTTTCATCTGCCGTTTTTTGCCATAAGTCGCGTAAAAATGAAATTCGACTAATTTGTATGGCTATATTTTTGGTAAGCCTATTTGGATACGTACTGTACCCCCCAAGTGTTCGTTATTTTTCCGTTGTGTGCGGATAAAATGACGAGCACTTCTGAAAAGAAAATCTTTGGCAGGCAGAGAGTTTCAACGCCCAGGCTGGGGCGTCAGAAATTTCGGCGCCCAGCCCTGGGCGCTGAAAATGATTTCTGGCGGTCGTTTTTGACACTTTGCTTCACATGTTCTTGCATTTATTTTCTTTTTTTTTGTGCCTTGATTTTTGCTCGTATTTAAAGTCAATTTTGAGGCTATTTTGGAGGCGTTTTTTACTGTTAGCGTGAAATGCATTTTTGTCTGGATTAATTTTTTCTATTCGTGACTCAAAACAGTTTTGAAAATGGAGTTAGGGTGCAGAAGTTATGAAGATCTTTGTATAGGCTTTTGAGTGGGTTGAGGTGCGTGTTGATGCGGGGGGCGGTGTCTATTTTTTATGAGTTTTTTTCTTGAGAAACCTTTGTATTGTTTGAATTTGATTTCCTTTTGATTTCTTTGGGTTGCATGGATTGATTTTTATGATGACACTGGTTGGCTTTTATGTTTTGGGGATATGAATGGGATGGTGAGGTTTATTTTGTGGGTTTCGGGAATTGGTTCCCATGGCACTATTTCAAAACCGAGTGGGCTTTGTTTGTTGGGCCCAGAGTGGGCCGCCTCTTTATTTTTGTATTTTGCAAGTACATTTGGTGTTTTTTTAGTGTTAGAATGAAATTGTTAGGAGAAATATTACGCCTTTATTAATTTGGAAAGTAAGGAAAACACACTGAAATAAAACTGACCCATATTCTAAGGGGCCTTAGGACCATCTAAAGTCTCTATTATTTTTTCTACCAATCTAAAGAACTACTAGGCGCTTTTTACTAATGGTGCTCTATGTGGCTCAAGCCTGGGGTTTAGTCTCATAAAACTTCGGTCTTTCACCGGTACTAATCTTGAATTCTATTCCTTTTGCATTGACCCACTGATATGTCTTCACCCATCCGTTCTCGATCTCTTCTAGTGTTGATGCAGGAGAGATTAACCGGGTTGGATCGAAACCTTCATCTTGTAAAGCTAGGGTAGTCATCACAGTCTCGTCCTCCATAGGCCTCCCTTCGTTAAACAATGTCCATAGAGCCTGGTTGTCCAATATTTCAGCTGTTTTAGTCTTGGTAAGGTGGGGTGCCTCATCCAAGGTGTGGCAGTCATGGAAAATTTCAAATCCGGGTTTTAGCAAGCCATCCTGAACGAAGGGTTCAGGGAAATCGCAGCATGGGTGTTCTTCTCCTTCCCGAACGAATGTATCGTTAAGGGTTCTTTGATACGGGGGAAGGAGGTTGGTTTGTTTGGCTTTGTTAAGGCGTAGCCCAGACAGGCGGTCAGCAATATCTTCCTCCGTTGGTTCATAGCCTAAGCCAAAGGGAGTAAAAGGATGGAATGTGCATTCCTTCTTCCTTATGCCCAATGGGGTTCCTGGGAAATAACCTTGAGCTAGCAGCATTCTAGGGATGACCCGGGATGCATGCGGGTCTAGGAATGCTGGATCATAGTCTTCAATAAACTGGATTGTTTCTTCCATTTGAAACCCATAAAGGTCGTCCGCAGTTTCGGCCGTTCCAACCATAGTACAACTGATGTCGAGAGGAGGGGGCGCGGATTTCTAGTATTACCCCGTTATGGTTAAGTTTAACCATTTGGTGCAGGGTAGAAGCCACACCTCCTAAGTCATGGAGCCAAGGTCGCCCCAATAGGAGGTTGAAAGTGGGCTTGATGTCGATTATTTGAAACTCCGTGGTGCGTGCCACAGGTCCGGTTTGTATGGTAAGGTTGATTTTTCCCAACACAGGCCTTTAGGAGTTATCATAGGCTCGTACCCCTTGTGTGGAGGTTTGGAAGTCATCGCTTCCTAGTCCCAAGCAATGGGCGGTTCGCAACGGGCAAACGTTAACCGCCCAACCGTTATCTACGAGCGCTAGGGGGATGTTTTTCCTTTTGCATCCAACTACTAGATAGAGGGCTTTGTGTTAGGTTATGATACATATGACATTTACATAGATCATGCGGAAACAACCATTAACCCAGGAAACATATTATTTACACATAATCATATAGCATAATTAGATGCATACTCTTTGTTGCGTGCCTTCCCTAGCTGCGCCCGAACCGAACAAGAACAAGTCTTTTAGGACTCCAAGTGTCGTCCCTCCGTAGATAGTCCACAGCACGTCCGGATCCGCCTTAAGATTGACCAACTAGAATCGCCCTTAAGGTACTAGAAAATTCGGCACTTTTATGAGCAAGATGTGTTTTAATTTTCTCTCAAAAAACTCACTTTTGAATACTTTGAAACTTATGTATAAATTATGACCCCTAGGCCTTTATTTATAGAGTTATGGAAAAGGAATCGTAATCCTAGTAGGATGCGAATTAATTGGAATTAGAATCCTATATGAATTCTATTTAATTAATTTATCCAATTAGGAATAGACATTTAATCATACACTGACTCTTGCAGATTCAGGAATCACGCATGAGCACAAACTCACACACACACGGCAGCCACAAGGGCTGCCCATGCGCGTGCGAGCAGCAGCCCGCGTAGCACGGCCCACGCAGCCGCGGCCTCTTGGCGCGCGCTGGGCCTGCCTTGCGGTAGGCCTGGCCGCTGCCTTGGCTGGGCTTTGTGGCGCGCATGCTTGCTGGGCGATGGCCCCGGCTTCGTGCTGGGCCTTCGTCCGGCAAGCCTCGTCCGATGCTAATTCGTACGATACGCTTCCGATTAAATTTCCATTTCCGGAATCTATTTCCGATACGAACAATATTTAACATTTCCGATTCCGGAATTAATTTCCGTTTCGAACAAATATTTAATATTTCCGTTTCCGGAATTATTTTCCGATTCCGGCAATATTTCCGATTCTGACAATATTTCCGTTTCCGGTAATATTTCCGATTCTGGTAATATTTCCATTTCCAATAATATTTTCCGATACGTACCATGTTTCCGTTTCCGGCAACATCTACGACTTGGATAATATTCATATTTCCGATACGATCCATATTTCCGTTTCCGGCAATATCATCGTTTCCGGAGTATTCATTTCTTGCCTGTGACGATCTTAGCTCCCACTGAAACCAAGATCCGTCGGTTCCGAATATTCATAGATGGAGTATTTAATGCCATTAAATACTTGATCCGTTTACGTACTATTTGTGTGACCCTACGGGTTCAGTCAAGAGTAAGCTGTGGATTAATATCATTAATTCCACTTGAACTGAAGCGGCCTCTAGCTAGGCATTCAGCTCACTTGATCTCACTGAATTATTAACTTGTTAATTAATACTGAACCGCATTTATTAGACTTAACATAGAATGCATACTTGGACCAAGGGCATTATTTCCTTCAGTCTCCCACTTGTCCTTAGGGACAAGTGTGCATTTCCTAATTCCTTTGTCGCTCGATGCTTGCTCTTGAACATAAGGTAAGAGTTGTCATCCTTATTATGTCCAGAGGTGTTCCTCGGTTTCAGAGTTCAACTGATCAAATAAACAGATAATCATAGCCTATGATTCATCCGAGCACGGCCATGCATTTCACAGTTTCTAGCTCTCCGAGTGGCCTTGTACAACTTTTAAGCATCTCTTCCCGATTTATGGGAGGACAATCCCAATCTTGCGATCTTGAGATTAGACTTCGTTTGATAGGTGATTACCTGAGCGTTGCCTTTATAGCCTCCTTTTACGGTGCGACGGTTGGTCAACGTCAAAGCAACCAGTTCTCAAACAAGTAATCTCAAATCACTCAGGTATTGAGGATTTAGTGTCTAATAATTTAATGAAATTTACTTATGACAGACTTTCATCTCTTACAGTAAAGTTTCATAGGTCTTGTCCGATACTAGTCTTCCCAAAGTAAGTATCTGTGCAAATGATTATGACATTGCCATGTCCACATAGTTCAAGAAACAGAACTACTAGTCATCTTGCACTCTAATCGTCTAACGTTTTCTATGCGTCCAATTTTATAGAAAACTCCGATTAGGGACCATTTTCAACCTTTGACATTCAAGTTCACTTGATAGACATTTCTTAGTCACAGGACTGGTCCTGACAGTCTATCTTGAATATATCGTCAAATTGAAGGGACTCATCATTTAATAAACCACAAATTAAATGGAAAAATGAATTTCTTTCATTTATTGTGAATGATTAACCAATAATGTTTTACAAAGATTTAAACTCTAAAACTTTAAAACATTAAACAGAGACATCAAAGCCATTCTCCAATATGCTTGATTCCCATAGCTGCAGTGTGCGAGTTGTGCTTCGCTTGCGGCAGAGGTTTAGTTAATGGATCTGATATGTTGTCATCAGTTCCAATTTTGCTTATCTCGACTTCTTTTCTTTCAACGAACTCTCGTAGAAGGTGAAATCTACGAAGTACATGCTTGACTCTCTGGTGGTGTCTAGGCTCTTTTGCCTGTGCAATAGCTCCGTTATTATCACAATACAGGGCTATTGGTCCTTTAATGGAGGGGACTACACCAAGTTCTCCTATGAACTTCCTTAGACATATAGCTTCCTTTGCTGCTTCATGTGCAGCAATGTACTCCGCTTCAGTTGTAGAATCCGCAATGGTGCTTTGCTTAGCACTTTTCCAGCTTACTGCTCCTCCGTTGAGGCAGAAGACAAACCCAGACTGTGATCTGAAATCATCTTTGTCGGTTTGGAAACTTGCGTCCGTATAGCCTTTAACAATTAATTCATCATCTCCACCATAGACCAGGAAGTCATCTTTGTGCCTTTTCAGGTACTTCAGAATGTTCTTGGCAGCAGTCCAATGCGCCTCTCCTGGGTCTGACTGGTATCTGCTCGTAGCACTGAGTGCGTACGCAACATCCGGGCGTGTACATATCATAGCATACATTATTGAACCAATCAATGATGCATATGGAATCCCATTCATTCGTCTACGCTCATCAAGTGTTTTTGGGCACTGAGTCTTGCTTAGAGTCATTCCATGAGACATGGGTAGGTAGCCTCGCTTGGAGTCCGCCATCTTGAACCTATCAAGCACCTTATTGATATAAGTGCTTTGACTAAGTCCAATCATCTTTTTAGATCTATCTCTGTAAATCTTGATGCCCAATATGTACTGTGCTTCTCCTAGATCCTTCATCGAAAAACATTTCCCAAGCCAAATCTTGACAGAGTTCAACATAGGAATGTCATTTCCGATAAGCAATATGTCGTCGACATATAATACTAGGAAAGCAATTTTGCTCCCACTGACCTTCTTGTATACACAAGATTCGTCCGCGTTCTTGATGAAACCAAAGTCACTGACTGAAGGAAATAATGCCCTTGGTCCAAGTATGCATTCTATGTTAAAGTCTAATAAATGCGGTTCAGTATTAATTAACAAGTTAATAATTCAGTGAGATCAAGTGAGCTGAATGCCTAGCTAGAGGCCGCTTCAGTTCAAGTGGAATTAATGATATTAATCCACAGCTTACTCTTGACTGAACCCGTAGGGTCACACAAATAGTACGTAAACGGATCAAGTATTTAATGGCATTAAATACTCCATCTATGAATATTCGGAACCGACGGATCTTGGTTTCAGTGGGAGCTAAGATCGTCACAGGCAAGAAATGAATACTCCGGAAACGATGATATTGCCGGAAACGGAAATATGGATCGTATCGGAAATATGAATATTATCCAAGTCGTAGATGTTGCCGGAAACGGAAACATGGTACGTATCGGAAAATATTATTGGAAATGGAAATATTACCAGAATCGGAAATATTACCGGAAACGGAAATATTGTCAGAATCGGAAATATTGCCGGAATCGGAAAATAATTCCGGAAACGGAAATATTAAATATTTGTTCGAAACGGAAATTAATTCCGGAATCGAAAATGTTAAATATTGTTCGTATCGGAAATAGATTCCGGAAATGGAAATTTAATCGGAAGCGTATCGTACGAATTAGCATCGGACGAGGCTTGCCGGACGAAGGCCCAGCACGAAGCCGGGGCCATCGCCCAGCAAGCATGCGCGCCACAAAGCCCAGCCAAGGCAGCGGCCAGGCCTACCGCAAGGCAGGCCCAGCGCGCGCCAAGGCCACAGATGCGTGGGCCGCGCTGCGTGGGCTGCTGCTCGCACGCGCATGGGCAGCCCTTGTGGCTGCCGTGTGTGTGTGAGTTTGTGCTCATGCGTGATTCCTAAATCTACAAGAGTCAGTGTATGATTAAATTTCTATTCCTAATTGGATAAATTAATTAAATAGAATTCATGTAGGATTCTAATTTCAATTAATTCGTATCCTACAAGGATTACGATTCCTTTTCCATAACTCTATAAATAAAGGCCTAGGGGTCATAATTTATACACAAGTTTCAAAGTATTCAAAAGTGAGTTTTTTTGAGAGAAAATTAAAACACATCTTGCTCATAAAAGTGCCGAATTTTCTAGTACCTTAAGGGCGATTCTAGTTGGTCAATCTTAAGGCGGATCCGGACGTGCTGTGGACTATCTACGGAGGGACGACACTTGGAGTCCTAAAAGACTTGTTCTTGTTCGGTTCGGGCGCAGCTAGGGAGGGCACGCAACAAAGAGTATGCATCTAAATTATGCTATATGATTATGTGTAAATAATATGTTTCCTGGGTTAATGGTTGTTTCCGCATGATCTATGTAAATGTCATATGTATCATAACCTAACAGTGGTATCACGAGCCCCTTATTATTTTCATAATCTAAATTGCATGAACATGGTTAAATATTACAAATTTGCAAGAATTAAAAGGGGTGATTAATTTTCGTAATTGTTAATTAATTGCAAATTGCGTTTATTTAATTATATGTACGCAGTTTTTCGGCAGTTTCTTCATTACTCATCCGAATTGAGTGATTTTTGTGTCAATTCCGTATGTAAAAGGCATTCTAAAATTTTGACAAAAATAGTATTTTTCTGCCGAACCCAGAATTCTCAAATTCGAAGCCTAACTATGACTTTTCGAAGGTTTTAGTTTTTCGAATGCAAAATTTCGTAAATTTAGGATGTTAAATTAAATATTTGCGATTCCTGTTGATAAATCTTGAATTTTTGATTGACCTACTGCATATGTTTAACAAGTTTGAATGCCTAGTCTTGTTAATTATGCAATCTAATTTGTAATTATGATTAATTTGTTGAAAATTAGAATAATTTAGAATTAATTTGATTTTCATAATTAATTGTAATTTAATTAGAAACCTATGATTAAAAACCACCATAAAAAATTGTAAATTTACGATAAATTTTAAATTTTTATGACCTAGACTTGAATCCATATCAATCGGAAATCAATTGGATAATAAATTTTCGATTTTTCGCCCTAAAATTATGAAATTAATAATATTTATTAATTTGTCATTAATTTTAAATATAAATTTTAAATTTTTATGCGATTCGTTCAAATAACTTGCACGCACGAAGCAATGGACGCTTCGTGTTACCCTTAAGGGGTGTTGTATAATGCGGGCATGCGACGACGAGCAAGGGAGCTCGTCGCCCGTGCGGCACGAATGCAATGAGCAAGGGCGTAGTGCACGAGCACAAGGCAGCAGCCCTGCCTTGTGTCGTGTGCCACGAGCAATGAACGAATGGGCATGGGCGAAGGGCGAGCCAAGGCAGTCGCGTGTGGGCAGCAAGGACTGAATAATTGGTAGATTATTGGTGCCCTTGATTAATTGCTGCAAATGTTTACGTGATGCATAATGTGTTTTACTAACCAGCTATGTGGGCCATTCATGATAATGAATGGGTGAATGGTATATATTGTATATGTACTGTTTTGCAGGTTATGAAGTGACTAGTATGGCCCAAATAGGATAGAAAATATGGTCTGCGTACCATTAATTTGAATGTAATTGGTCTAAAGTACCAAAGTTATTTTTCAATTCAAAATGGTCTGCGAACCATCAAATAGTTGTAATTAGTTATAGCTTATCCTATTTGAAGAAAATGGTGCCTCCCACGGAGATTTTCAAGACGGACTTTGAAGTCAAAGCTTCAAGATGAAGTCGGGCCATACTAGATCACAAATTTCTTATGCATGTTTTAAGTTATTTATTGCTTTAAATATGTCTTAAAATGCATGAGATCAAAAGCTTGATTATGTTGCATGATTAAGGATTTTAGTTCACTTAAAATCTAACCAACATAGTAAGAGCCTTAAGTTCCAAACTTAAAAATTGAGTTAAAAGGTGCCATGCCAAAATATACACTTGCTTGGATATCCTTTACATCAATCTAGTAATAGTTTTCGCTCAGCGAGGTGTTACTTATTGGTCCTAAAGGGGCAAGGTACACAAATAATTGTGAGTACATGTTAGTTTTGGTGAAACTCAACGATATAAGTAAGGAGTCCTTTTATGTCGTGGCAAATTCGATGGGTTTACCTAATAAGTTCTTAGACGTACCTATCAACCAAGAATAGTTTCTAGACTATTAGCAAAAGGCTTTTGCTTACCTAAGATGTTCTAGGATTAAGTCGACAAACTGTGCTTAGTTCTTCAATGATTTTAGGATCTTGGAATCATTTTATTCACACCTGCCGGAACACATAACTTGAATAAAATGCTTAATAAACATTGAATTATGCATGAATGCTAGAATTTAAGTTTATTAAGAGAAACTGTGAATGGTTATTTATTTGTTTATTCTTTTCAATTGTAGTTTTTAATATGGCAAACAACAATTCATTCAACATTCGATCAATTCTCGAAAAGGAGAAGTTGAACGGGAAAAACTTCCTTGACTGGCAAAGGAACTTGCAAATAGTTCTTATGCAGGAAGAAAAGGAGTATGTCCTAGATGAGGCGATGCCCGAAGCTCCAGGCGACGGGGTCACTCAAGCAGCCCTCAATCGTTGGATTGATGCCAACAAGGATGTGAAATGTCTAATGCTCGCCACCATGAGTGCGGATCTGCAGAAAACGTTCATCAACTCAGATGCTTTCACAATCATCAGTGAGTTGAAGAACATGTTCCAAGATCTGGCTCGAGTCGAAAGATTCGAGACTCATAGGCAAATTCTTGAGACCAAGCTTAAGAAAGGCGAGCCCGTAAGTCCACATGTTCTCAAAATGATTGGACTCATTGAGAATATGAGTCGGCTGGATCAGCAATTTTCTCAGGAAATGGCTATAGACACCATCCTCCATTCTCTTCATAGCGGGTATGATCAGTTCAAACTGAACTACAGTATGAATAGTCTGGACAAAACGCTCACTGAGCTTCACGGTATGCTGAAAACCGCTGAAAAGACGCTCAAAAGTGATAAGCAGGATGTGCTTATGGTGCGTGGGGGCAAGTTCAAGAAATCTGGAAAGAAGAGGAATGCTAAGAAAGGTGGCAACAAGGCCAGCCCAACTAAGCAAACTGGCACCAAATCTGCAAAGAGGAAGGTCAGTCAACCCACTTCTGAATCCGAATGCTTCTACTGCAAGAAGAAGGGGCATTGGAAGAGAGATTGCTTGAAGCTAAAGGAAGATCAGAAGAACGGAACAGTCGTTCCATCTTCAGGTATTTTCGTTATAGACTGTATACTTGCTAATTCAACTTCTTGGGTATTAGATACAGGTTGTGGCTCACACTTATGTTCCAATCCACAGGGACTAAGAAGAAGTAGAAAGTTAAGCAAGGGTGAAGTCGACCTACGAGTGGGAAATGGAGCACGGATTGCTGCATTAGCCGTAGGAACTTACTATTTGTCGTTGCCCTCCGGGCTAGTTTTGGAACTGGAAGAATGTTTCCATGTTCCAAGTCTTACTAAAAACATCATTTCAGTTTCTTACTTAGATGCTAAGGGATTTTCCTTTATAATAAAAGACAATAGTTGTTCGTTTTATTTTAAAGAGATGTTTTATGGATCTGCTAGATTAGTCAATGGACTTTATTTATTAGATCACGACAAACAAGTATATAACATAAATACCAAAAGGGCCAAAAAGGATGATTCAGATCTCACCTATCTGTGGCATTGTCGATTAGGCCATATAAACTTGAAACGCTTAGAAAGACTTCAAAGAGAAGGAATTCTAGAACCATTTGACTTAGAGGATTATGGTAAATGCGAATCATGTTTACTTGGCAAAATGACAAAGCAACCTTTCTCTAAAGTTGGAGAAAGAGCAAATGAACTATTGGGTTTAATCCATACAGATGTATGTGGACCAATGAGTACAAATGCTAGAGGTGGGTTCAGCTACTTTATCACTTTCACTGATGACTTCAGTAGGTATGGTTATGTCTACCTAATGAAGCATAAGTCTGAATCCTTTGACAAATTCAAGGAATTTCAGAGTGAAGTAGAGAATCAATTAGGCAAGAAGATTAAGGCACTGCGGTCTGATAGAGGCGGTGAATATCTGAGCTATGAATTTGATGACCATCTGAAAGAATGTGGAATTCTATCAGAATTGACTCCTCCTGGAACACCACAATGGAACGGTGTGTCAGAACGGAGGAACAGAACCTTGCTAGACATGGTCAGGTCAATGATGGGTCAGGCCGAACTTCCATTAGAATTTTGGGGACATGCACTAAATACAGCTGCACTCACTATAAATAGAGCTCCGTCTAAAGCTGTCGAAAAGACTCCATACGAATTATGGTTTGGAAAGCCTCCAAATGTGTCTTTTCTTAAGATTTGGGGATGTGAAGTATACGTCAAACGATTAATTTCAGACAAACTTCATCCAAAATCTGACAAATGTATCCTTGTGGGCTATCCAAAGGAAACAAAGGGGTATTACTTCTACAATACATCTGAGAACAAAGTGTTTGTTGCTCGAGATGGTGTCTTTTTGGAGAAGGATCACATTTCCAAAATGACAAGTGGGAGAAAAGTAGACCTCGAAGAAATTCGAGTCGAACAACAAACTCTAGAGAATGCTCAAGATGACATTCAGGATGAAACTCAGAGATCTTTAGAAGAATCTGGTGAGAATCATGGTCAATCTAGAAATGTTACCCCGCGTAGATCGCAAAGATATAGATCTCAACCGGAAAGGTACTTAGGTATTTTGACGAACGAGAGCTATGACGTTCTATTACTTGAAAGTGATGAACCTGCGACTTACAAGCAAGCTATGACGAGCCCTAGCTCCAAGCAGTGGCAAGAAGCCATGCAATCTGAATTAGACTCCATGTCTGAAAACCAAGTATGGGATTTGGTCGATTTGCCAGATGGCTACCAAGCCATTGGAAGCAAATGGGTTTTCAAACTGAAAAAGGACAAGGATGGGAAACTTGAAGTTTTCAAAGCTAGATTGGTTGCAAAAGGTTACAGGCAAGTCCACGGTGTGGATTACGATGAAACCTTTTCACCAGTTGCAATGCTAAAGTCTATTCGAATAATGTTAGCAATCGCTGCATATTACGATTACGAAATATGGCAGATGGATGTCAAAACTGCTTTCTTAAACGGCGTTTTAACAGAAACTGTGTTTATGACACAGCCTGAAGGTTTTGAGGATCCAAAGAATGCTAAAAAGGTATGCAAGCTAAAGAAGTCAATCTACGGATTGAAGCAGGCATCCAGGAGCTGGAATATACGTTTTGATGAAGCAGTCAGTGACTTTGGTTTCATCAAGAACGCGGACGAATCTTGTGTATACAAGAAGGTCAGTGGGAGCAAAATTGCTTTCCTAGTATTATATGTCGACGACATATTGCTTATCGGAAATGACATTCCTATGTTGAACTCTGTCAAGATTTGGCTTGGGAAATGTTTTTCGATGAAGGATCTAGGAGAAGCACAGTACATATTGGGCATCAAGATTTACAGAGATAGATCTAAAAAGATGATTGGACTTAGTCAAAGCACTTATATCAATAAGGTGCTTGATAGGTTCAAGATGGCGGACTCCAAGCGAGGCTACCTACCCATGTCTCATGGAATGACTCTAAGCAAGACTCAGTGCCCAAAAACACTTGATGAGCGTAGACGAATGAATGGGATTCCATATGCATCATTGATTGGTTCAATAATGTATGCTATGATATGTACACGCCCGGATGTTGCGTACGCACTCAGTGCTACGAGCAGATACCAGTCAGACCCAGGAGAGGCGCATTGGACTGCTGCCAAGAATATTCTGAAGTACCTGAAAAGGCACAAAGATGACTTCCTGGTCTATGGTGGAGATGATGAATTAATTGTTAAAGGCTATACGGACGCAAGTTTCCAAACCGACAAAGATGATTTCAGATCACAGTCTGGGTTTGTCTTCTGCCTCAACGGAGGAGCAGTAAGCTGGAAAAGTGCTAAGCAAAGCACCATTGCGGATTCTACAACTGAAGCGGAGTACATTGCTGCACATGAAGCAGCAAAGGAAGCTATATGGCTAAGGAAGTTCATAGGAGAACTTGGTGTAGTCCCCTCCATTAAAGGACCAATAGCCCTGTATTGTGATAATAACGGAGCTATTGCACAGGCAAAAGAGCCTAGACACCACCAGAGAGTCAAGCATGTACTTCGTAGATTTCACCTTCTACGAGAGTTCGTTGAAAGAAAAGAAGTCGAGATAAGCAAAATTGGAACTGATGACAACATATCAGATCCATTAACTAAACCTCTGCCGCAAGCGAAGCACAACTCGCACACTGCAGCTATGGGAATCAAGCATATTGGAGAATGGCTTTGATGTCTCTGTTTAATGTTTTAAAGTTTTAGAGTTTAAATCTTTGTAAAACATTATTGGTTAATCATTCACAATAAATGAAAGAAATTCATTTTTCCATTTAATTTGTGGTTTATTAAATGATGAGTCCCTTCAACTTGACGATATATTCAAGATAGACTGTCAGGACCAGTCCTGTGACTAAGAAATGTCTATCAAGTGAACTTGAATGTCAAAGGTTGAAAATGGTCCCTAATCGGAGTTTTCTATAAAATTGGACGCATAGAAAACGTTAGACGATTAGAGTGCAAGATGACTAGTAGTTCTGTTTCTTGAACTATGTGGACATGGCAATGTCATAATCATTTGCACAGATACTTACTTTGGGAAGACTAGTATCGGACAAGACCTATGAAACTTTACTGTAAGAGATGAAAGTCTGTCATAAGTAAATTTCATTAAATTATTAGACACTAAATCCTCAATACCTGAGTGATTTGAGATTACTTGTTTGAGAACTGGTTGCTTTGACGTTGACCAACCGTCGCACCGTAAAAGGAGGCTATAAAGGCAACGCTCAGGTAATCACCTATCAAACGAAGTCTAATCTCAAGATCGCAAGATTGGGATTGTCCTCCCATAAATCGGGATGAGATGCTTAAAAGTTGTACAAGGCCACTCGGAGAGCTAGAAACTGTGAAATGCATGGCCGTGCTCGGATGAATCATAGGCTATGATTATCTGTTTATTTGATCAGTTGAACTCTGAAACCGAGGAACACCTCTGGACATAATAAGGATGACAACTCTTACCTTATGTTCAAGAGCAAGCATCGAGCGACAAAGGAATTAGGAAATGCACACTTGTCCCTAAGGACAAGTGGGAGACTGAAGGAAATAATGCCCTTGGTCCAAGTATGCATTCTATGTTAAAGTCTAATAAATGCGGTTCAGTATTAATTAACAAGTTAATAATTCAGTGAGATCAAGTGAGCTGAATGCCTAGCTAGAGGCCGCTTCAGTTCAAGTGGAATTAATGATATTAATCCACAGCTTACTCTTGACTGAACCCGTAGGGTCACACAAATAGTACGTAAACGGATCAAGTATTTAATGGCATTAAATACTCCATCTATGAATATTCGGAACCGACGGATCTTGGTTTCAGTGGGAGCTAAGATCGTCACAGGCAAGAAATGAATACTCCGGAAACGATGATATTGCCGGAAACGGAAATATGGATCGTATCGGAAATATGAATATTATCCAAGTCGTAGATGTTGCCGGAAACGGAAACATGGTACGTATCGGAAAATATTATTGGAAATGGAAATATTACCAGAATCGGAAATATTACCGGAAACGGAAATATTGTCAGAATCGGAAATATTGCCGGAATCGGAAAATAATTCCGGAAACGGAAATATTAAATATTTGTTCGAAACGGAAATTAATTCCGGAATCGGAAATGTTAAATATTGTTCGTATCGGAAATAGATTCCGGAAATGGAAATTTAATCGGAAGCGTATCGTACGAATTAGCATCGGACGAGGCTTGCCGGACGAAGGCCCAGCACGAAGCCGGGGCCATCGCCCAGCAAGCATGCGCGCCACAAAGCCCAGCCAAGGCAGCGGCCAGGCCTACCGCAAGGCAGGCCCAGCGCGCGCCAAGGCCACAGATGCGTGGGCCGCGCTGCGTGGGCTGCTGCTCGCACGCGCATGGGCAGCCCTTGTGGCTGCCGTGTGTGTGTGAGTTTGTGCTCATGCGTGATTCCTAAATCTACAAGAGTCAGTGTATGATTAAATTTCTATTCCTAATTGGATAAATTAATTAAATAGAATTCATGTAGGATTCTAATTTCAATTAATTCGTATCCTACAAGGATTACGATTCCTTTTCCATAACTCTATAAATAAAGGCCTGGGGGTCATAATTTATACACAAGTTTCAAAGTATTCAAAAGTGAGTTTTTTTGAGAGAAAATTAAAACACATCTTGCTCATAAAAGTGCTGAATTTTCTAGTACCTTAAGGGCGATTCTAGTTGGTCAATCTTAAGGCGGATCCGGACGTGCTGTGGACTATCTACGGAGGGACGACACTTGGAGTCCTAAAAGACTTGTTCTTGTTCGGTTCGGGCGCAGCTAGGGAGGGCACGCAACAAAGAGTATGCATCTAAATTATGCTATATGATTATGTGTAAATAATATGTTTCCTGGGTTAATGGTTGTTTCCGCATGATCTATGTAAATGTCATATGTATCATAACCTAACACTGACTGCTTCATCAAAACGTATATTCCAGCTCCTGGATGCCTGCTTCAACCCGTAGATTGACTTCTTTAGCTTGCATACCTTTTTAGCATTCTTTGGATCCTCAAAACCTTCAGGCTGTGTCATAAACACAGTTTCTGTTAAAACGCCGTTTAAGAAAGCAGTTTTGACATCCATCTGCCATATTTCGTAATCGTAATATGCAGCGATTGCTAACATTATTCGAATAGACTTTAGCATTGCAACTGGTGAAAAGGTTTCATCGTAATCCACACCGTGGACTTGCCTGTAACCTTTTGCAACCAATCTAGCTTTGAAAACTTCAAGTTTCCCATCCTTGTCCTTTTTTCAGTTTGAAAACCCATTTGCTTCCAATGGCTTGGTAGCCATCTGGCAAATCGACCAAATCCCATACTTGGTTTTCAGACATGGAGTCTAATTCAGATTGCATGGCTTCTTGCCATTGCTTGGAGCTAGGGCTCGTCATAGCTTGCTTGTAAGTCGCAGGTTCATCACTTTCAAGTAATAGAACGTCATAGCTCTCGTTCGTCAAAATACCTAAGTACCTTTCCGGTTGAGATCTATATCTTTGCGATCTACGCGGGGTAACATTTCTAGATTGACCATGATTCTCACCAGATTCTTCTAAAGATCTCTGAGTTTCATCCTGAATGTCATCTTGAGCATTCTCTAGAGTTTGTTGTTCGACTCGAATTTCTTCGAGGTCTACTTTTCTCCCACTTGTCATTTTGGAAATGTGATCTTTCTCCAAAAAGACACCATCTCGAGCAACAAACACTTTGTTCTCAGATGTATTGTAGAAGTAATACCCCTTTGTTTCCTTTGGATAGCCCACAAGGATACATTTGTCAGATTTTGGATGAAGTTTGTCTGAAATTAATCGTTTGACGTATACTTCACATCCCCAAATCTTAAGAAAAGACACATTTGGAGGTTTTCCAAACCATAATTCGTATGGAGTCTTTTCGACAGCTTTAGACGGAGCTCTATTTATAGTGAGTGCAGCTGTATTTAGTGCATGTCCCCAAAATTCTAATGGAAGTTCGGCCTGACCCATCATTGACCTGACCATGTCTAGCAAGGTTCTGTTCCTCCGTTCTGACACACCGTTCCATTGTGGTGTTCCAGGAGGAGTCAATTCTGATAGAATTCCACATTCTTTCAGATGGTCATCAAATTCATAGCTCAGATATTCACCGCCTCTATCAGACCGCAGTGCCTTAATCTTCTTGCCTAATTGATTCTCTACTTCACTCTGAAATTCCTTGAATTTGTCAAAGGATTCAGACTTATGCTTCATTAGGTAGACATAACCATACCTACTGAAGTCATCAGTGAAAGTGATAAAGTAGCTGAAACCACCTCTAGCATTTGTACTCATTGGTCCACATACATCTGTATGGATTAAACCCAATAGTTCATTTGCTCTTTCTCCAACTTTAGAGAAAGGTTGCTTTGTCATTTTGCCAAGTAAACATGATTCGCATTTACCATAATCCTCTAAGTCAAATGGTTCTAGAATTCCTTCCCTTTGAAGTCTTTCTAAGCGTTTCAAGTTTATATGGCCTAATCGACAATGCCACAGATAGGTGAGATCTGAATCATCCTTTTTGGCCTTTTTGGTATTTATGTTATATACTTGTTTGTCGTGATCTAATAAATAAAGTCCATTGACTAATCTAGCAGATCCATAAAACATCTCTTTAAAATAAAACGAACAACTATTGTCTTTTATTATAAAGGAAAATCCCTTAGCATCTAAGCAAGAAACTGAAATGATGTTTTTAGTAAGACTTGGAACATTGAAACATTCTTCCAGTTCCAAAACTAGCCCGGAGGGCAACGACAAATAGTAAGTTCCTACGGCTAATGCAGCAATCCGTGCTCCATTTCCCACTCGTAGGTCGACTTCTCCCTTGCTTAACTTTCTACTTCTTCTTAGTCCCTGTGGATTGGAACATAAGTGTGAGCCACAACCTGTATCTAATACCCAAGAAGTTGAATTAGCAAGTATACAGTCTATAACGAAAATACCTGAAGATGGAACGACTGTTCCGTTCTTCTGATCTTCCTTTAGCTTCAAGCAATCTCTCTTCCAATGCCCCTTCTTCTTGCAGTAGAAGCATTCGGATTCAGAAGTGGGTTGACTGACCTTCCTCTTTGCAGATTTGGCGCCAGTTTGCTTAGTTGGGCTGGCCTTGTTGCCACCTTTCTTAGCATTCCTCTTCTTTCCAGATTTCTTGAACTTGCCCCCACGCACCATAAGCACATCCTGCTTATCACTTTTGAGCGTCTTTTCAGCGGTCTTCAGCATACCGTGAAGCTCAGTGAGCGTTTTGTCCAGACTATTCATACTGTAGTTCAGTTTGAACTGATCATACCCGCTATGAAGAGAATGGAGGATGGTGTCTATAGCCATTTCCTGAGAAAATTGCTGATCCAGCCGACTCATATTCTCAATGAGTCCAATCATTTTGAGAACATGTGGACTTACGGGCTCGCCTTTCTTAAGCTTGGTCTCAAGAATTTGCCTATGAGTCTCGAATCTTTCGACTCGAGCCAGATCTTGGAACATGTTCTTCAACTCACTGATGATTGTGAAAGCATCTGAGTTGATGAACGTTTTCTGCAGATCCGCACTCATGGTGGCGAGCATTAGACATTTCACATCCTTGTTGGCATCAATCCAACGATTGAGGGCAGCCTGAGTGACCCCGTCGCCTGGAGCTTCGGGCATCGCCTCATCTAGGACATACTCCTTTTCTTCCTGCATAAGAACTATTTGCAAGTTCCTTTGCCAGTCAAGGAAGTTTTTCCCGTTCAACTTCTCCTTTTCGAGAATTGATCGAATGTTGAATGAATTGTTGTTTGCCATATTAAAAACTACAATTGAAAAGAATAAACAAATAAATAACCATTCACAGTTTCTCTTAATAAACTTAAATTCTAGCATACATGCATAATTCAATGTTTATTAAGCATTTTATTCAAGTTATGTGTTCCGGCAGGTGTGAATAAAATGATTCCAAGATCCTAAAATCATTGAAGAACTAAGCACAGTTTGTCGACTTAATCCTAGAACATCTTAGGTAAGCAAAAGCCTTTTGCTAATAGTCTAGAAACTATTCTTGGTTGATAGGTACGTCTAAGAACTTATTAGGTAAACCTATCGAATTTGCCACGACATAAAAGGACTCCTTACTTATATCGTTTAGTTTCACCAAAACTAACATGTACTCACAATTATTTGTGTACCTTGCCCCTTTAGGACCAATAAGTAACACCTCGCTGAGCGAAAACTATTACTAGATTGATGTAAAGGATATCCAAGCAAGTGTATATTTTGGCATGGCACCTTTTAACTCAATTTTTAAGTTTGGAACTTAAGGCTCTTACTATGTTGGTTAGATTTTAAGTGAACTAAAATCCTTAATCATGCAACATAATCAAGCTTATGATCTCATGCATTTTAAGACATATTTAAAGCAATAAATAACTTAAAACATGCATAAGATATTTGTGATCTAGTATGGCCCGACTTCATCTTGAAGCTTTGACTTCAAAGTCCGTCTTGAAAATCTCCGTGGGAGGCACCATTTTCTTCAAATAGGATAAGCTATAACTAATTACAACTATTTGATGGTACGCAGACCATTTTGAATTGAAAAATAACTTTGGTACTTTAGACCAATTACATTCAAATTAATGGTACGCAGACCATATTTTCTATCCTATTTGGGCCATACTAGTCACTTCATAACCTGCAAAACAGTACATATACAATATATACCATTCACCCATTCATTATCATGAATGGCCCACATAGCTGGTTAGTAAAACACATTATGCATCACGTAAACATTTGCAGCAATTAATTAAGGGCACCAATAATCTACCAATTATTCAGTCCTTATTAATTCTAATCGAGTTGTTTTAACCTTAAGGATTTGTAGACCTAATCAAGAGTTTATGACTAAAAAGCGCTCCCACTCAAACCAATAAATTCATATGCTTTACTAATTTTAAACATAAAATTGTATTTCTAGTCTAACCGGAAACATACAAATTTAATTAAAATTTAAAGCTCATATAAATTTATAATTGAATCCAAAAATTTAATTTAATTTCAGTCGCATTTAAATTAATTCATGATTTTAATTTTAGTAAAATAATTAGAATAAATTCCATTTATTATAATTATAATATTCAAAATTAAAATCCAAGAAATTAATTCAAATTATTAATTTTAAAATTAATTAAAATTACGTGAACTGAAATTTTCAAATTAAACATTCAAAACGATCTAATCGTAACGCAAACACCCTATGCGTTGCACGCCCATGGGCCGTACGCACACAGCCATTGCTGGCCATGTGCGCGCAGCCCATGCGCTCGTCGCATAGCTGCTGCTGTCTCATCGCAAGCCTCCGCACAGCGCCCCATCGCACGCGAGCTATCGCTCGCAGTGCGCGCGCGCGAGATCGCTCGCTGGGCGCGCTGGCTCGCTCGCTGTGCGCGCGAGCCATCGCTCGCTGGGGCGCGACATCGCTCGCTGGGCGAGCGACATCGCGCGCTGCGCGCGCGAGCCATCGCTCGCTGGCGCGAGCCATCGCTCGCTGGTGCGCGACATCGCTCGCTGGGCGAGCGACATCGCGCGCTGCGCGCGCGAGCAGTGCTGGGCGCAGCGCTCGTGGCACGCGAGCTTGCGCTCGCTGCGCGCGAGGCTGCGCGCACTTGTGCGAGGCAGCGCGCGTTGTGGCGCAGCTCGCTTGCTGCCCACACGCGACTGCCTTGGCTCGCCCTTCGCCCATGCCCATTCGTTCATTGCTCGTGGCACACGACACAAGGCAGGGCTGCTGCCTTGTGCTCGTGCACTACGCCCTTGCTCATTGCATTCGTGCCGCACGGGCGACGAGCTCCCTTGCTCGTCGTCGCATGCCCGCATTATACAACACCCCTTAAGGGTAACACGAAGCGTCCATTGCTTCGTGCGTGCAAGTTATTTGAACGAATCGCATAAAAATTTAAAATTTATATTTAAAATTAATGACAAATTAATAAATATTATTAATTTCATAATTTTAGGGCGAAAAAATCGAAAATTTATTATCCAATTGATTTCCGATTGATATGGATTCAAGTCTAGGTCATAAAAATTTAAAATTTATCGTAAATTTACAATTTTTATGGTGGTTTTTAATCATAGGTTTCTAATTAAATTACAATTAATTATGAAAATCAAATTAATTCTAAATTATTCTAATTTTCAACAAATTAATCATAATTACAAATTAGATTGCATAATTAACAAGACTAGGCATTCAAACTTGTTAAACATATGCAGTAGGTCAATCAAAAATTCAAGATTTATCAACAGGAATCGCAAATATTTAATTTAACATCTTAAATTTACGAAATTTTGCATTCGAAAAACTAAAACCTTCGAAAAGTCATAGTTAGGCTTCGAATTTGAGAATTCTGGGTTCGGCAGAAAAATACTATTTTTTGTCAAAATTTTAGAATGCCTTTTACATGCGGATTGACACAAAAATCACTCAATTCGGATGAGTAATGAAGAAACTGCCGAAAAATTGCGTACATATAATTAAATAAACGCAATTTGCAATTAATTAACAATTACGAAAATTAATCACCCCTTTTAATTCTTGCAAATTTGTAATATTTAACCATGTTCATGCAATTTAGATTATGAAAATAATAAGGGGCTCGTGATACCACTGTTAGGTTATGATACATATGACATTTACATAGATCATGCGGAAACAACCATTAACCCAGGAAACATATTATTTACACATAATCATATAGCATAATTAGATGCATACTCTTTGTTGCGTGCCTTCCCTAGCTGCGCCCGAACCGAACAAGAACAAGTCTTTTAGGACTCCAAGTGTCGTCCCTCCGTAGATAGTCCACAGCACGTCCGGATCCGCCTTAAGATTGACCAACTAGAATCGCCCTTAAGGTACTAGAAAATTCGGCACTTTTATGAGCAAGATGTGTTTTAATTTTCTCTCAAAAAACTCACTTTTGAATACTTTGAAACTTATGTATAAATTATGACCCCTAGGCCTTTATTTATAGAGTTATGGAAAAGGAATCGTAATCCTAGTAGGATGCGAATTAATTGGAATTAGAATCCTATATGAATTCTATTTAATTAATTTATCCAATTAGGAATAGACATTTAATCATACACTGACTCTTGCAGATTCAGGAATCACGCATGAGCACAAACTCACACACACACGGCAGCCACAAGGGCTGCCCATGCGCGTGCGAGCAGCAGCCCGCGTAGCACGGCCCACGCAGCCGCGGCCTCTTGGCGCGCGCTGGGCCTGCCTTGCGGTAGGCCTGGCCGCTGCCTTGGCTGGGCTTTGTGGCGCGCATGCTTGCTGGGCGATGGCCCCGGCTTCGTGCTGGGCCTTCGTCCGGCAAGCCTCGTCCGATGCTAATTCGTACGATACGCTTCCGATTAAATTTCCATTTCCGGAATCTATTTCCGATACGAACAATATTTAACATTTCCGATTCCGGAATTAATTTCCGTTTCGAACAAATATTTAATATTTCCGTTTCCGGAATTATTTTCCGATTCCGGCAATATTTCCGATTCTGACAATATTTCCGTTTCCGGTAATATTTCCGATTCTGGTAATATTTCCATTTCCAATAATATTTTCCGATACGTACCATGTTTCCGTTTCCGGCAACATCTACGACTTGGATAATATTCATATTTCCGATACGATCCATATTTCCGTTTCCGGCAATATCATCGTTTCCGGAGTATTCATTTCTTGCCTGTGACGATCTTAGCTCCCACTGAAACCAAGATCCGTCGGTTCCGAATATTCATAGATGGAGTATTTAATGCCATTAAATACTTGATCCGTTTACGTACTATTTGTGTGACCCTACGGGTTCAGTCAAGAGTAAGCTGTGGATTAATATCATTAATTCCACTTGAACTGAAGCGGCCTCTAGCTAGGCATTCAGCTCACTTGATCTCACTGAATTATTAACTTGTTAATTAATACTGAACCGCATTTATTAGACTTAACATAGAATGCATACTTGGACCAAGGGCATTATTTCCTTCACTTTGTTATGGGCACCCCCCTCTCTGGGTAGATCTTTGTCAGTGAAAACTATGGCCTTTTCTCCAGCATCTCTCGTGACGTGGTTAACCAATGAGTCAGGTGTGATATCTGTAGGTACTAAGATGAGGTCAAGTGAGGGAATAAGCTTTTCGCGATGTTCTTTTGAGGTACACATGAGTTAGGTAGATATCTTCAGCATCATCATCCCACACACCGCACAATTCTCTCTCGATTCGATCCATAGGGACCACAGCGAGTGGTGCACCTTGAGGTGTAATGTACACCGTAGGGTCGAAGTTCTCATTTTCTGGTTGGTCGAGAGAGATGTGACAAGAGCCGAGTGGGCTCTTGTTGTTGTTGGGTTTGCCAACGTTAGGGAGAGGTATCACTTCATCCTCTATCATGTCCTGGATGGTATTCTTTAGGTTCCAGCAGTTTTCAGTGTCATGCCCATTTCCTTGATGGAATTTGCAGTAAGTACCTTCGACCCAATATTTGCTTTTGACAGGAGGGTCACGGGTGGGGCCTATAGGTCTCAATTTTCCTTGATTGGTTAATCTTTCAAAGGCTTGTACCAAAGTCGACCCGAGTGGGGCAAACTTTCGGTCTCGGACCCATCTTCCAGGGCTTCTTCGGGCGGGAGTCTCTTCTACAGCATGGACTTCTTGGGCTTGGGATGTGTTACCCCGATTATAGTTGTTGTTTTTATATGTGGGTTTGCTTTGTATGGTTTTGGCGAGGTCGTCCTCGATCTTTATTCCCACATCATAAACTCTTTTGAAAGTGTCAAGTCCCAGGTACCTAAGGTGTTGTCTGTAAGCCGGGTCCAGGTTGTCAATGAATTTTTTGACCAATTCTGTTTCGGGAGGCCTATTGATTAGCTGGGCAGCCTGGTCCCTCCATCTAGCAAAGTAGGTCGTGAATCCCTCATTTTTCTTTTGGAAGAGAACTTCCAGCTCGCGCATGGTGACTTGGAAATCCATGTTCGACGAGTACTGCTTGATGAAGACATTGACAAAGTCTTCCCAAGTGGGGAAGAGCTTAGGGTCCTGGTGATAGTACCATTTGAGCGGCATAGGTTCCAAGGACAAAGGAAAGGCAGGTAAATACATGGACTTGTCCACGCCTTTCAAGTTCATGGCATTCACAAAGCTCAGTAGATGATCACGGGGATTGTCCGTGGCCTTGAACTTTGGTAAGTCAGATGATCTGAACTTTTCTGGTAGTTTGCTAGGAAAAGGTTCAGGATCGAGGGAGAAGTATTTGCTCCCCATGGTTTGCTGTAGGACCATTTTTTCAATCCTCTTCTCATTATCGAGGTCATTTTTGGCTTGCGCAGCCGCTAAAGCTTCATTTTCCATTTTCAATTGGCCCATAAGTTGGGTCATTTGGACCATCTGGTCTCGTAAATCTTCGATGGACATGTTTGAAGGTGCGAATCGAGGTTGGGGAAGCGGAGATCCTTGAAATGAGGGACGACGGACGGAGCTTGGAGTCACTAAACCTGATGTTGGCGATGTATCTTCGAGACGCACTAACCGTTGATTCCGTGATCGGCACCAAGTGGCAGGACCAGTCCTAGGCATAAGATAAGCTAAAGTTTAGGTTCCCAAAGTTTCAAGCATTACTTAGTCTAGACTTCGACTCTCTCTATTGGTTTTTTTTTGCTCTTTCTTTTATTGGTACACTTTTTGGTTTCTTTTTTGGTCATTCTTTGAATTTTCGAAACACTTGCCCGTGTGACATTCATAGTTATTAGCGTGTTCGGTTTTGGTGCCGAACATTGTCGCTGTAGGAGGCCTATCAACGACACAGAGTTATTTATTTTTTCACGAGTCGCTTATGAAATCGAGTGCTTTTCTTACGCCCTCGTAGCAATTCTTTTTACGAACATCTTTTTTGCTACGTATTTTCCTTTTGCGCGGGCAACGAGGCTGCTGCGCCTGACCAGAAGGCCAAGCAGCAACTTCAGCGCCCAACTCAGGGCGTGAGAAATTCTGGCGCCCAGCCAGGGGCGTTGAAAATGCGTCCCTGGCTGGTTCTCGTTTTCTGTTTATGTTACTTTTGTTTATGCGACTTCGATTTTGCGTGCTTGCCTAATAACGTCCTTTACGCGTTGTGCAGCGTTTGTGGGATTCGTTACAGGCCATCCCGAGCGTCGCTTATTTTTGTGGCGATCGTTCGGGTTTGCGGAACACGTATTTTGGTATAACTCTTGGCAAATTAGTCTATGAATGTTTGGGCGATTTTTAAGGTCGTTGGTTTTCTAGGATAGTTTGTCACACACAATCACATATTTCGCTACACATAACTAACATTCATCATGAGGTGATAATAACATGTCATGTAGTTTATGATAGGCTTCTATGGGTATTTATTTGCGCCTGGCTTGGTACCGCTTCTATCGTAGATCCAACACATGCCCCGGTCGAGGTAGTGTCTTCAACAGACGAATTTCGCTCAAGAGGCCAACCCGCAAGTGCAAGCCAAGGGGGCATGCAGGCGAGAGGGACCTAATGGGCGAGCGATTGGGTTCGGGATAGGTGTACTACCTGCACAAGTACCGAGTGGGCAACATGCGCGGCGTATGCACCCCCCTATTGGCGAAAAAAGGTATCCTTAGTCCCAACTGCCGAGGGAGCCGAGATTCGTTATGCGGTTCTGCCCGTTCACATTAATATGCTGATTTTCAGGTCGTCCCAACTTGATGGGGAAATAAACGCGGGGTAGGATCGTTTCACCCTTCGGCTATTTTGATTACCTACAAGCACGAGTATTTCCTTCACTATCCCCGGCGGAGTCGCCACTGTGAGGGGGGTCGAAAAAGCACGAGGCTAATGCGTGACCTCGTCCCTCGTGGGTGTGACGATTCTTTTATATTCAATCAAGTGTAATTGGATTTCCTGTGAGTATACACCCAATTGACTAGTAATATAGGAGTCGCCATTCAGTTTTTAACGACAATGAGAAAACCCGATAAAACCCGGTTATCGTGACATAAAGGGAGTGCAATTATGTTTGACCACGACGGCCGTAGGTTCCCTTGTGATCCCTGGTGTGGGGATCTCTCAACATACACCCGCAAGGTAGAGATTGAGGGTTCGGAGGATGGTAACTACCGAGAGGAGTACTCGCTCGTCGATAACTCCAGAGGCAGGATATCCTTACTAGCTCAGCATAAATAATTGAAGGGACATGCGTTAACTATTAAACTAATCTGAGTTGATTTTAGCAATATGCAACATATAATACTAGATCGATCGCGATTATCTGATTTAAATAGCATTAAGGGACCTAGCATGATAATCTAATTTCCCAAAAATATTATATTTATTAAGCGTGATAGAACAATCAGATTTAGTTAGTTAACAGTTCATAAAAAGGGCAAGGAAAGCAATTAAATCATCGAAAAGGGACACATTACGACGCACCCTTGAGAGGTGCGTCACGGTTCTCAGAAAACTAACCACTTTGACTTTGCTATTTCTCCTTTTTATTTAACGAATCTCAATTTATGGGACAGGATACGTTTTGTTCGATTTATTGATCGATTGCGACAGAACGCGTGAACAATATCGCAGCGTGAGGCTTAGGCTAGGGGTTGGAGTCAATACTCAGAATATGAATTGTGTGTTGTTTCACGTTGAATTTGGGGCTGTATTTATAGGGAAGATTTTGTGGAAAGATAGAATTGCAGAGCCCTAATCCACAAAGAATTAGGGAAAAACACGTACCTAGGTATTTTCAGCGCCCAGGCCTGGGCGCCGAAGATTTCGGCGCCCATAGCCAAGCGTTGAAAATAGGGTCTGGGCTGTTTTGTTAGTCAGATTCGGATTCCTGAAATCCGTAGCGTTTGAGACTTAATCGAGTCTTTTAGTGCGTATCAATTTCATGACGGAATGCATCTGGGCCCGTTACGAACTCTAGGCTCGTTAGGATTTTCATTAATACGTAACTCTTATTTCCGAATCATATTAGGAATAGGATTCTCGCAGTTTTCTATGTCATTTAGGATTTATGTTGGAGTGCAACACCTAATTCTGACAGGTTTTATCTTTTATGACTTGCCACTTTTAGAAGCTACCCTTTTCGGCAGTTACTATTTTTAGCAGGTTTCCATAAATAGCAGGTTTTTATGAATAGCAGGTTTCGGGTGAAACGAGAAGGGTGATTGAGATTCGTTATTTTATAGGAGATGCATTGTCAAGTGGAAATTTATGTTTTCATGATCGAACCTTTCCCTTTCGGGAATGGGGACAAAAGTAGGTGTCTACAGCAGGATTCGCTTCTTCGGCTTTCAGGTGTTGATGGTCCGGGACCGGCCTTTGATGATGCTCTTGGTCTTTTCAATAGGAACGTGAAGACCGACCTTATGAGTAGCCCTAGTGAGTTCGCTGCCCCCACACTCATGAAGAAATTGGCAGACATATATTTCACGAAGGTTACTGCTGATGCGGAATCCGCCTACTCCTTATCTTCACGTAAGGTTGCCTTATGTGAATCACAGCAGGGGGATCACTCCTCAACTTGGTTGCAGGCAGTCCCCATCTCAGGTTTAGGCCAGACTATGAACGGTAAGACTTATCGTTCGGTTCTTTGCTATCGGTTGGGTACGTATTCCGTTGTTCTCTGTTTCGACGCCGTGTTCTGCTTGCTCTCGGGTTTTCGATGGGGACATTTATGGGGATCATGCCGTGTCTTGTGTTGGAATTGTGGGTATCAAAAATCGACATAATGTTGTTTTTGATACCCTTTTGGATATTTGCTATCGGACGGGGATTTTTGCTCGCAAGGAGGTTGAAGTTGGGCTGACTAGTGAGGGTGATGGAGCTCTTCGTCCTGCAGATATATTTCTTTATTCATAGGATGGCGGTCTAGATGTGTGTGTTGACTTGACTGGGTCTTCCCCTATGACGCAATCGGGGTTGTCAGGCTTCGTTCCGGGTCGGGTTGTGGCGGTTGCAGCGCAGCGGAAGCTGGATAAGTATGCGGCACGTTGTAGGGCATTGGGTTACGGTTTCTTTCCTTTTTCCTTCTCTTCTTTTGGGGAATTAGAGAAAGGGGCTGTTTCTTTGCTGAAGCGGGTCCAGACATACTCCAGGGCTCAAGACATTGGGGCACAGGCAGCTGCCCACATTTTCAGCAGGATCGGGTTCGCCATAGCTAGAGGACTGGGGGTCCAGATCTTAGGGGAATATAGTTAAACATAATAACATGTGCGGAACAATCCTTAAAGTCAGGAAACATGTATAAAGCATTTTACACAATAATCTGTCAACGAACACGAACAAAGAACTCCACTTGTCGTTCCTCTACTTGGTTCACCGACACGATCAGATCCGTCTTGATTATCGTAGCTTAGACAATTTATCAAGATACTTTTTCTTTTGGGATGAACACACTATGGAGGCACAGAGAGAATTAGGGAATCTGTTTTCTCCTAGGGTTGTGTGTATTGTGTTATGATTGTACTTAGTTGGAAATAAAGGTTCACTAGTACAAAAAAGGGATATTGCTTCGAGCCTAAAAGGGGTTATTGATTCGTATTATGTGCGAAGCATATAGACTCGATGCAATTGAAGGCATTCAATTGCTTCGCACAAGTGCGAAGCATTTAAGACTCCTATTGCATTGCACTTACCAATATTTCGAAGCATTTGATCGTAGCAACTATTAAAACGTACTAGCAATTGCTTCGCGCCTATCAATTGTTCGAAGCATTAAAAGTTCTAATTGCTTCGAACTTATGAATTATTCAAATCAATTGATTTAAGTAATTTCTTTGGTCTCAATCGTAAGCCCGAAGCAATATATGCAACTTTTCTATTTTTAAAAAATATTCCACAAAGAGGGAATAACACCTCCATTTACAACGAGGCAATCTAGTATACCACACATCCCATCATCTATCTCCAAAGCGCTTCATTTTGTACCAATAATAAGCAATTAAAAAAAAAAAAAAAAAATCAACTATCATAAAATATTGCCCATGACCAATACAAAATCATTAACCATTCAAAATCCATAAAATCATCCTAAAACGACATCTGTTACAAGTTGTCCAAAACATCAAAATATTTCAAAACAAATAAAACCGCAATGGAAGATAAGCTTTAACAGTTACAAGTAAATATCTTCTAATAATAGTAGCTTTTAATTCTAACAAAATACTATACTTCAGGAGAATACAAAGTCCAAAAAGTATAGAGCCCAACAAGTTAAAACTTCACGAATTTGCCCATTAGTATAAGGTTTAGTCACCTTAAAATCCTGGAAAGAGAAAAAAAACAATGTTAACATATATAATATCTATAGAGATCATTAACTTAAATTTATTTAAAAAAATTCGTACCTTGAATAGATTTTCACTTCCACTATATGAGTGGACTATGTCATACATGAACCTTGAAGTAAAATACCCGCACTCAGTACCCCCATCCTGTTGAGCACACTAGAGAAAACCAATTTAATATTTCATAGGTCAACAAGTCATCACTTAAATTAAATTTCCAAAAAAGAAATGATAAAAACTGTAGATATTTACCACAGCAGCACCCCATTGTAATTGTGGACCTTTACTTTTCCCACCATATGCCTTGTAAGTTTCGAAGGCACTGTTCAATTATCATTATTCACAAATATTATGAGATAATTGTACAAATTAATCAATTTATAGATAAATGTTGAAAAAATAAATATGAACTTACCTATCCAATACCACTCTTATTGCTAGGCTGCGTTTCTTCTTAATTGAATCAAATACGTGAACCGTATTTATGGTAGGGTAAATCACAAGAAGCACCCAATGATTGCTACATGTTTAAAGAACCAATGAACAAAATTAGCTATTGTTTATATGATAAAGGAAATCCTATAATAATAAGAATGTCAATAGCGTGTGAAATAATATTTACCACTCGTACTGGTTCTGCGAGTAGAATCATTCTAGTCTGAATCCAACCTCTATTGTGAATATTTCCTTTTCTTTACATTTATAGTGGGCTTCATCAGTGGAATAGGGCTATTACTGGTTCTGCGAGTTCCCTTTGCAAATGTTTTAGCTCTAATTTACTTTCTAAAGCATACTACGGGGACTTATGTGCAGGGTTAGCAGAACAGTGACAAAAAAACTTCTGATGCACGTTGGATGTGATGTCTTGGCTGTAGCGTCTAGTGAGGAATGTTTGTTAGCTATCTCCCGAGAATACAGGGTGGTATTACTTGATTTGTCTATGCCGATTTGATGGCTTTGAAGTTGCTGTTCAAATAAGAAAAGGGTTCTCAAAGCGTCATGAAAGGCGTTAATTGTAGCACTCAATGGGAGTGCGGACAGGTTGACCCGAGAAAATTATGTCAGGGTTGGTATGGATGGTTGCGTATTGAAACCTATATCTGTTGATAAAATGAGAAGTGTTTTATCTGAGCTCCTAGAAAGACGAACTGTGTTTGAGCCGCTCTAGGTATTTGTAGAACACATGGTTCAGTGATATAAAGGAAGGGAGAAACATAGATTATTCTAGGCATGACAAGATAGTGCTGCCAAATTTCTCTCTTGTTTTTACTTTCTTTAATTTTTCTTTGTAACCAATCGGGTGACTGGAGGTGTTGGTGTCTGACATTCAGTTCCAGGTGTTCATTCAATGTATATACCATAGTGTTGAGAATATCACAAAACATTCAATGTATATACCATAGTGTTGAGAATAGCACAGAACTACAGAAGAGGCAGTTATCAAGCAATGCTAATTAAACAGATATAGAATAGCACTTTTAACAGATTGCCACAGGGGAGCTAAAATTGACAATTCTGTGGCAATTTTGCGGCTTTTTTTTAATATTTATTTTGGACAATCATTGGTAATTACAGTAGTTAACTACCAAATGTATGATATTACTCAAGTGTACATAAAATTTCAAGCTGCAGGAAGGGCTTCAACTAAACTGAGATCAATGGTGGTGAGCTTTTGGTGTTAACTTTATCAAAGCTTGGCTCGAGATGTACTACCTAAGAAGCCTAGGCCAAACATGAGGCCTGATTAGTGATTACACTTGTTCTGCCTTTTATTAGAGTTTCTATTTTTGACAACTTAGTTTATTTGAAAAGAATATACTTCGTATTTATTTTGATGTCAAAAATATTACTCCAACAACAAATATATTTCTTTTGATGTAAAAATAATACTCCAACAAATCTATATCTATCAAGAGTAGGTGTTAAGATTATCTTACTTCTGATGATATGGGGCTAGGATCTTTTGATTGTTTTCGGAAGCTGCTTTCATTACCCTTGCCATGTATTCACATGCTTCATCTATGTTCTCCGAACTTGCCAACAATGTAGTTGCTGAAATCAATTGCGGACACATGAATGTGATTGAGTCAACACTCAAGTTCTTGCATTTTTCGTGTAAGGCCCTAAACATATTGCACAAGAAAAAATAACCATTAGATATTAAAGTCCAGTTTTTATAACTATAACATAAAGCTATTAAAATTTAATAAAGAAGTTTAAGATATCTGACATGATGAATATTTGTATGGTTGATATATTTAACCAAGCCCCACTGAGAAGTTGGACAACATCCTCCTTTGAGATATAGCTAGAAAAATTTTCCTTGTATCCGAATACCTCAGCATCTAATTGAAAAGATATGGATTCCACACCAGGGGGCAGATCAGTAAGAATATTAGCGAGTCGTTTGCATGACTCACTCAAATGCTTCATTACACTATGTGAAACAAGCGGCGTCCTTTCCATAGTGAACTCAACAGTTTTAGGGTTTTAATTCCAATTAGTAATTATCTCTTATTTTTAATTTTCTGGGTTTTATTTCAGTTTTAGGGTTTTAATTCCAATTCCAATTTTTTTTTATTCAGTTTTAGGGTTGATTTCTTTAGTTTCATCCCTTTCAGCTATTATACTTTTGTCCATGTAATTCATAACCATCACCGCTGCACGGCTAGAAACACAAACAAATAGTCTGATTAAATCAATAATCAGACACTATGCGCAATTGTGTACTTTCTTCAGCTAATGCATTGTTACATTTAGTTATGATTTTACATTGTTTAGTTAAGCTTAGTGCCTGTCAATGTTCCATGGCTTCTTGCTCTTCATTACGTTGCCCTTTGGCTTGCCCTTGACTACTTTCTGCTTGATCTTTTGATTATCCAGGGATGAACAACAATTTGGTCCAAAATGGAGCTCCACAAGGTGGTGCAGGAATGAGTATGGTTGGGTTGGGAGGAGGTGGGGCACTTGGTGTTCCTGATGTATCTCCTGCAGCTTTGTCATCTGATGGTCGTGGAAGGAGCAATGGGGATTGATCTTATGTTTCACCAGTTCCATATAAGTTTGAAGGTGGTCTTAGAGGGAGAAAAGGAATTCATGTTGTTGACAAAGTTGTTGAAAGGAGGCCGAGGAGAATGATAAAAAATAGAGAATCTGCTGCAAGGTTCTGAGCACAAAAACAGGTTTTACATATTGTCCTTTTCTTCTTTGCTTTACTATCATTTTAAAGACTGCTATGTTTTGCTTGCTTGGTTATATTTTTATTTATTTATGGTGTATCTTTAAGCTTTAAATGCAAGATATTCATGTTAAGGCTGATTGGTTAAACATTGGATGGAGTAGTTTGCAAGCATATTGCAGTTATCATAGTCCAACTTTGTATTATTATTCTCATATTAAGTGAAATTAATAGAATTTTAATTGAAATACTAATAGATTAAATTGTGTCTGTTTATGAAGATGTTATAGTTTGACATGAATCCTACGATCACTGTTTTTGGTATGTCAGTCTTTCCCTTCTCCGCTTCTTTTAACTTTTGAATGATTCTTTGATCATGTTTATGAATTTTGTGTTGGGAATTTGAATATAGTCTGTCTGGATGATTTGGTTAATTATATTTAGTGTTTGGAAAATTGTTGAAGGTTGTGTGTCTGGAGTATTTTTGTTGTAGAATTCGAGTAGGATCACTTATTCACGTTTGTATATTGTTTTGAAATTATACGAATCTGTCTGATTTTGTTTCTTTATTTTGTTTAATGTCGATGATCTCAACGAGATTTTAGATTTCTTAGTCATTGATTTGTTTTTAGTATGACTTTTGAAAAATAGTTAAGTGTTGCAATTAGATGGGCTGCTGTGGAATTTAAAATGAGTCAATGATAAACAGAAGGAAAGATAAACAGAGGGAAAGATCTGCTTGAAGTATAACTTAGTACATATATCTTTCCAGTAAGTCTGAAATGTAAACGGGCTTGCAGAGATGAAACACTCCCTTCCTACAATGAAAAATTCGAAATATATCCAAAAGGTTGTACAATTGATGACTATCTCCTTTTCTACTCATACAATGATACAGAGCCAAAACATCTATCATAGATGTTGATACATATGAAGTAAAAGGACTCAATTTCTGATGCTTATTCAACAACTTAGTCAATTCATGAAGTACCTCCATAAATCCAGTCAAATCAGTAAAGTGAACTGATTCACTTAAAATTTTGAACATATAATGCGTGCAGTCTTAAATAAAATCAAAAGATTAAATTGTGTCTGTTTATGCAGATGTTATAGTTGGTTGCTTACCTTGATATCCATCCTCAAATTTAATTATTGTACACCATTTTATATGCTTAATTTCTTTACTTTGACATTATAGTTTAGATTTCACTTCTCTAAAGGCACAATTAATTGAGTACAGGCTGGTAGCTTCTGCATCTGCCTTGCTGTTTTCAGATTGCATTCAGCTTTTCTTTTGGTCTTTTATGGACTAGGCTGCTGTTTGTTTGTTCTGGTGTATGCAGGGGGTTTGGACACCTCTGCTTCTGGTTGTAATTGTAGCTGTTACTTTCTCTACAGGCTGCTGCTATGGATCCTGTTACTTATGCAGGATGGTTCTATTGCTCTTGCAGTGTGGTTTGCAGGCACCTTCTCCGTGTTTCTGGTGTGCAGGCTCGCTCTGCGTGCTTCCTGTTTGTTGTGCTTTTGCTTTGAGTTTCCGTTAGGCTGGTTTGGTTATGCCGCTTGCCTCTGTGCAGGTTGGATGCTAATTTGCTGCTTTGTATTTTGTTTTGTTGAGGGTGCGGTTGTGCTCCCTTAACTGGTGTTTGTTGCTTCTATGGTTGGATTTTGATTATTTTCTACGTTTTGGTAATAAAGTTCGCTGTTTTACCCAAAAATACAAGGATGATGTATAATTTTTCTTTAGATGAACTTTGTGAACAATATTTGTGGCATATTATTTTTGGTGATTAGTTGCAATTACACAATTTAAAGTTCTTATATTATCTCGCACGCATCGCGTGCATATAAGACTAGTACTAAAAAATCAAAGACCATACATAATAGTAAACATGTAATTCAAAATCATTTGGATTTTTCAACCCATAAGCCTTCACAATGATCAGAACGCATATAATTTGCATCAAATGCATCTTCCCCGTTTGACTTAGGTAAGCCATTTGATAACGGCGGGTCCTCATCAAATTGATCATACTCTTCTTCGTCCTCCACATCACCAATACCAAGAATTCTTCTCTTTCCTTGAACAACAATAGACTTTTTTTTATCTTTGGGGTCAACAATGTAAAATACTTGCTTAACTTGTGATGCCATGATGAAAGGCTCATTTTGATGACCCAAACGCTTAAAATCAACTTGTGTATATCCATCCTCAACTCTTCGCACACCACGCCCATTGTCAACCCACTTGCATCGAAATAGAGGGATTCTAAATTTGGTGTAGTCAAGCTCCCAAATATCTTCAATCACCCCGTAGTATGGCATAGTTACTTCTAGAGGGCTAGTATCTTTAGCATTAGCGTACTATGTTGATGATGCAACCACACTTACACCACTATTTTGATTAACAGACTTGGCATCTTGGCGCTCCGTATAGAATGTATACCCATTGATATCATAACCTTCATATGAGTCAACTAGAAGCTCAGGACCATATGCAAGCCACTTAATCATTTCACAAACTACTTTTGGAGTTTTAGTGCGTTGAGACATAACCTTGACTTGGAACCATGCTATAAAAGTGTCATTGTGCTCCTTAGCTAACCACTGATAATCTTTCAAAGGATTCTTCTCCTTCAAATAAGCCATGTGATCATCTATATAGGGTTGAACCTTAGAAAGATGTTGTAGAACGTACAAATGAGCCTTAGCCTTCATCTTACGATCCACCACGATCCTTTTATGGCCAATTATACCATGACCTTCTAGCCTCTCTTCGTGGCGAGACTTCGAAAGTCCAACCGGTTCTAGCCCTGCTAGGTATTGAGCAACAAACCCCATAATCTCTTCAGCAATTGTGCCTTCAATAATACTACCTTCGGGATAGTATCGATTCCGGACTTTATCTTGTAAATTGCCCAAATGTCTCTCAAACGGATACATGTTCCTCGCCCACACTGGACCACAAATCTTGATTTCTCGAACGAGATGCACGACCACATGTACCATGATATCAAAGAATGAAGGTGGAAAATACATTTCAAACTGACACAATGTGACGATAACTTCTGATTGCAGATCATCCAAAGTCGAAGGATCAATCTCCTTACTACATATAGCATTGAAAAAGAAACAAAGCCTCGTAATGGCATTCCTCACGTGCTTTGGCAATATCCCTCGGATCGCAATTGGAAGAAATTGTTGCATCATAACGTGGCAATCATGAGACTTCATACCCACCATTTTCAATTCGTTCTTGGACACGAGTCTTTTTATGTTGGACGAGTATCCAGATGGAACCTTTATGCCACGCAAACACTAAAAAAAACTTATTTTCTCATTCTTAGACATAGTGTAGCATGCTGGAGGAAGATATTTTCCTTTTTCCTTATCTTCAGGCGCCAGCTCTGGACGGATCTTCAATTTTTGCATGTCTTTCCTAACATTTTCACCATCCTTTGTCTTTCCCGTTATATTAAGAATTGTCCCAATAATACTTTCAAAAACATTTTTTTCAACGTGCATAAAATCGAGATAGTGCCTGACCTCTAAATGCCTCAAATACGGGAGATCCCAAAACGGGGACTTCTTCTTATAAAGGGCTCCTTTTACAGCCTTGTAAGGCTTTCCATAGACTGTGTTGATATCTTTGACCCGCTCGTACACCTCGCTTCCAGTAAGAGGAGGACGGGCAACTCGAACCTCTGTTTTCCCATTGAACGGTTTTTTCTTCTTTTCGATAAGGGTGATCAAGAGGTAACAACCTACGAGTATGCCAGTATATGTTCTTCTTACAATGTTCTAAGTACTCTCCCACCATATCATCTTCACAAATCGGACATGCTTTTGCTCCCTTGTTAATATAACCCGATAAGTTTCCGTATGCCGGAAAGTCATTCACAGTACAAAATATCATAGCACGCAAAGTAAAGTTTGTTTCAGTGTAAGAGTCAAACACGGGAACACCTTCATTCCATAGCACTTTCAAATCATCAATAAGTGGTGCTAAGTAAACATCAATATCATTTCCCGGCTGTTTTGGCCCTGATATCAAAAGGGACAACATGATGTATTTTCGCTTCATACAAAGCCAAGGAGGGAGGTTATATATGGATAAAAGAACCGGCCAAGTGCTGTGTTGAGTACTAAGTGTGCCAAAAGGGTTCATTCCATCCGTGCAAAGACCGAGCCTTAAATTTCTCATTTCCTTACCGAAATCATCGAACTTCTCATCAAAATTCTTCCATTGTGGAGAATCGGCGGGATGTCTAAGATATTCATCTTTCTTTCTCCCTTCTTCGTGCCACCTTAAATTCTTTGCTTCCTTCTTATTCGCAAACAAACGTTTAAATCTTGGTATTATCGGAAGATACCACAACACCTTTGCTAGAGGTCCTTTCTCATCTGGTGTACCATCCACTTTCTTCCGCTTGTAGCGCGATAACCCACATCTTGGACACTTGTGGAGATCTTGATACTCTTTCCGATACAATATACAATCATTCGGACATGCCACTACTACAAAAGTTGGAATAAGTAACGTTAAATAGAGTACGGTTAAGTGTGATAAGCGTTTCATAGGATATTAGAGTACGGTTTTCTCTAATAACAGTTCTATGGGAGAAAGAATATAGAACGGTTATGTCACTTAACCGTTTCATATTTTTTACCATAATAAAAAATAATTATATTTAATATATACATGTATAGTAGAATTATGAATAAAAAACATATAAAGCGGTGTTTTAAATTAATCAAACAATATTTTCCCTCAAAAAAAAAAAAAATTAATCAAACAATAAAATAAAAAACCTCCCCCAAACCAAAACCTCCCGCAAACCTAAACAACTCTATCTTCTGCAAAACCTTAACCATAATCGTTCAAAACCCCCAAATTCAATCTCCCGCAAAACCTAGACCATAATCGCGCGACCACCAGATCACCGCTGCTCCACCAGATCACTGCCGCACTACTGTATCACTGCTTCTTTGCAACCTCTGGTGAACATCGACTCTCCACACTCCGAATTTCGAGGTTGGTATTCTTAATTTTGTTCTACATGTTTACCCTTCAACTAATAATGTTCTTAATTATGAAATTTTAATGTCGAATTCTTGTTGATACTTGTGTGGAAGAGACTTTCATAATTGAAGGTTTCGGTCAAATCATAGAGGAGGGTATAATAATTAAATCGAATTACATTTAATGTAGTAGGATTATTGTCGAAAAAATCTGGTGAATTTAGTCCAATTAAACTGATTTTTTAGATAATATCATTTAAGTCTTATTAAATTGAAATTTGCAGTTAGAGAAAGAATGGGGATAATGAAAAATTGAACTCTTCAAGGATCTGGATTATCCTTGAATTTTCTGCTTTTAGTACTGATTTGTTGTCTATGGAGTTCTATATGTAGATTCAATGTGTAGTTGTTAGAATTAGTGCATGCTGCTTCACCCTTGCAGAAAATCGATAGCGTCATCAGGAGATTAAAGACTGGTGTATCTGTTTGGTGTATATTTACTTAATGTTGTGAGAATATAATATATGGTGTATGTTGTCCAAATGTTAGTCTTCGCTCGGCTGCTTGATTTACCCATGGATTAAAGACTGGTGTATCTGTTTCGTGTTTATTTACTTAATGTTGCGAGAATAATCAAAAGTCCAATTAGAATGAAAACAAAATCATGAATTTCAATTTTTATTGAAGCTTTCTTGATCATGACTGAAGTTTGTAGTTTTATTTTCAGAAATTCTCATTAACATGCTATTTTCGAATGATTTTAAGCTGATCTACTCTTCATCCTGTATTAGGATGTCACTGCTACAAAAGGAAATGAATTTGAGGATTATTTCTTGTAACGTGAACTACTTATGGGAATATATGAGAAGGGATTCGAACGTCCTTCTCCAATCCAGGAGGAAAGTATACCAATTGCTTTAACAGGAAGTGATATTCTTGCAAGAGCTGAAAATGGAACTAGTAAAACATAGCTGCATTTTGCATCCCTGTGCTGGAAAAAATTGACCAAGACAACAATGTAACTCAAGGTGATGATCTGATATGTTAGTTATTCAAGCAATTTAAGCACCACTGCCTCAGCTGCACAATCTATTTATAATAGCTTGTCTAGTAGCTTAATAGGTGTCCTGGTTGTTCACTACAGCTGTTACACTTGTTCCTACTAGAGAGTTAGCCCTTCAAACATCACAAGTATGTAAAGAACTTGGCAAGCATTTAAAGGTCCAGGTCATGGTAACGACAGGAGGGACTAGTTTGAAGGATGATATAATGCGTTTGTACCAACCAGTACATTTGCTAGTCGAAACACCAGGAAGAATACTAGATCTTGCAAAAGGGGTATATGTGTTCTGAAGGACTGCTCCATGCTTGTTATGGACGAGGTACATGCAGCTTGATCTGAATTCTTCCACTTCTTCTATTCTACAAGTTCTTCCCTTTTGTGTGAATTTTTATCTAGTTTGACAAGCTAGGAGATATCTGGTTCCTTGAAAGAAAAATAAGAAACCATTTATCTTTATAATCAGGTTTCTTAAATCAAGAAACCTTGTACGAGAAATAGCTGGTTTCTTAGGAGAAAAATAAAAGAAAAACCATTATCATTATATATAAGAATAACTGTTCAATCAACGTTCAAACCACTGCTAAATCAATATGTACGGAGTATTCTTTATCTTTTTTCGGAAAATAAAAAAAATTATAGGATCAGTTGTCATTAGTATTTATGGTTAGTTGGTTTCACTTCCACCCTTCCATGAAATATTTTTTTTGATATGTTAAACATATTCAATTAACCCACTTCCTTCATCCATCTTGTTCCTTCACCCATCTTTTTCTTCCTCTCCTTCATATGCTTCATCTTCTCCAATTTCTACTATATATCAATAGATTTATTTATCTGATTTACAACGATGAGTTAACTTGTGAGAATGGAAACATGGATGGCGGTGAGTGGGTATGTATCTGATGCTCAATACCTATTTTATCTTCAGGCTGACAAACTTTTGTCCCCTGAATTCCAACCTTCTTTGGAGCAGTCGATTAGTTTTCTTCCTGGAAACAGGCAGATATTGATGTTTTCAGCTACTTCTCCTGTAACTGTCAAAGATTTCAAAGATAGATATTTGCAAAAGCCTTACGTCATCAACCTTATGGATGAACTTACTCTCGAAGGTATTACCCAGTTTTATGCTTTAGTTGAAGAAAGACAGAAGCTCCATTGCCTGAGCACACTTTTCTCAAAGGTTTGCAGTCATCTTATGTGTTGTATGTTTTCACCTTTTTTGCATGTATCTGATGGCTTTCTGACCTTGTTATGGGGTTGGTTTTCCAGCTGCAAATAAAGCAATCCATTATTTTTGCAATTCTGTGAATCGAGTGGAATTGTTAGCCAAGAAAATTACAGAGCTTGGTTATTCTTCCTTTTACATCCATGCGAAGATGATCCAGGACCATCGAAACAGAGTATTTCATGATTTCCGCAATGGTGCCTGCAGGAATTTTGTTTGCACAGGTAATAATATCATGTGATCCTTCTTTTATACGCAAGCTTGACATTTGGTGTACTTGTTGGATGACCTTGGGAGTTCCTCGTTTTGCATATCCTCTGCTCCACTGGCCATGTGTTGGTGGTTTTGATGAGATTCTATATTAATGATATACTGCTCTGTGTTATTTGTACGTCATGGTATTATTATTATTGTGGTGATTTTTGCTTGTAGGCTGTATCTGTAGGAGTGTAGGCCTTGGGTATTCTCTTTTATTTGGTTATAGGACTAGGGTGATGATTTATTATTTGCTTCTAATTATAGTGTTTAATTCTTGTAATCGTAGTTAGTATGCTAATATGAACCTTTAACAGAGATTTTAAAGGCCCCACTAAATATTTCTACATGGATTACTTAGAAGGAATTTCATAATCTACCTTTATGCACTAGAAAGACCATCAATTTCCAAGATATTCTTTCAAATAACTAGACTAAAAACTTGTACTGAGTGCGAAATGAGATTGTGCTTTTTGAACATGAAGAAATTAAATTGTTCAAATTTGCAGGGTATTCTGGGATCTCGAATGTGCTATGTTGGGATGTCATGGTGTGTTGAGCAGAACGGCCCGGTGTTCACCACAGCATTTAGCCCTTCCATACCGATTTTTGTTACTATAATGGATTTTGCCTGCAAAGTTCTATATAAGTATACTTGTAATGTATTGTCCTAAATAGAAGTGTCGCGCAGAAATGTTGAACTAAGCCAACATTCTGTATCTATCTAAACTAAAGAATTTTATTGTTGTTGTATGTGACAAATTAGCTTGCTTTTACAGACTCCTTTTCTTAATGTTTTCGTGTGGCTTATTTGACTGCAGGTTGCTGCAAATTATGTTGTAATGGTTGACAAATTTGGGTGCAAAAGCTCTGGTTATGCTGCTGCTACAGAATCCCCTACAGAAGCTCCAGCGGTGCTGCTGCAGAGGCTCTTTGATTTTGTTTTTATTGACAATGGAATCGTTTTTTTTTGTCGTACCTTGTATGGATCATTTTGTCGATGAATAATGTGATTTTTTTTATTGAATGAACAATAGTATTTTGCTATTGAATAAAAGTATTTTTGGAAAGATTGTTTGGATATCATTTTAATTTTATCTATTTAGATTTGGTTTACATACATGAGCTAGGATGGTAATATCATATTTTAGGGACATGTGTGCTGCTATTTTATAATAATAAAAAAAAGGGGGAGAATATAGAACGGTTGTGTAAGGAAACCGCTTTTTATCTTAATATTAAACACGAAGTATATAGTACGCCTATGTACGGAAGATGTTTTGTATTTCAATATTTAACAGGAAGAATAGAGGACGGTTATGTACGGAAGACGCGCTTTATTATAGAGTATAGGAGACGGTTAAGTACATTAACCGTTCTATATTCCTTCTTTATTTTCTGATTTTAGGAAGGGAATAGAGGACGCTTGCCTCTTATCACTGTACTTTATAACTAGGTATATAAAACGCTTCTTTTATACGTTTTATAAACTTTATAGTGCGCTGAGTTGGAGAACGCCTCTAAGGCGTCCTATAAAGTGTATTTCAACAGTACTCTATGCCCTTTTTTGTAGTAGTGTGCATGTATCTTTTGGTACTCAATACCCATAGGACAAAGCATCTTTTTTGCTCGATAGTTAGATATCGGAATTTCATTCCCTTCCGGAAACATATCTTTCAAATCTTCCAATAGAGAAGTGAAACTCTGATCACACCAGTTGTATTTTGCTTTCTTATTATACAGCTTCAACATAGCAGATAAGATGCTGTACTTAGAGCAACCAGGATACAATGGCTTACTCGCGGCACTCGATAAAGTCTCATACATACTAGGTTGATCATTGAGATAGTCTTCTACATCCTGCATCATCTCATTTATCTCATCATCCTCAACGTAGTCCAGCTCATCATTATCCATATCATCGCTACCATTATCGTCATCATGGATATCATTATCACCTCCGAAGTTGCTTCCTGAGTGCCCATAGTTAATATTGCACTCCCCATGGTTAACACTCTCACCATGCCGTATCCACCTTGTATAGTTCAACCTAAAGCCACGACGAACTAAATGTTCCCTAATCTGATCAACATTACGAAACCTCCTAGAACAATCACAATTAGAACAAGGGCAAAGTATTGACTCGTCACCATTCTTCAACTGATACGCAACTGCACATGCGATGAACTGCTCAACCCCTAGAATGTATTGATTCGTAGTTCTTGAACCGTACATCCAATTGCGATCCATTTCTAACAACTAGAGGCAAACACAACAACCATATTAAACAGGCCCGACTATTAAGAGGCCTATCCGGAGAGGCCTATCCGGACCTACATCACAGGGCCCAATTATTTGGGCCCTAATTGGGCCCTAAAAAAATTTGTTGCAGTTTAATACAAAGGAAACGATTCTATTTCCTGAGTAATTACTCGTCCCTTGTGAAAAGACTACCCCATTACCAAAAATTTCAAGTTCTCAGTTTCTCACCGATTAATTGCTTAGTTATCTCTTCCATAAAAATCCTCTAGTCCATCAATTTTGTTCATAATTTGACTAGAACTTGCATTTGCTAAACTAGCTTCACAAATACAAACTCAAAACTGATTCTAATCATGTAGGACTATTTATAGTTTCATAGTTGATGCAACAAGGAATAAAAGGGAATTTGTTCAAACAAGTTACATATATAGACAAAGACAATTAGACAACTACTAGTATTAGTTTGAAATTTTTGACATCTTATAGTAGGTGGTCCAAAAAACCTCCTTGTGCACTCGTACTTAATCAAATTCAACATAGGAGCTAAATAAGCCTTACTTTGCAACAAAACACGGGGGGGGGGGGGGGGGGGGGAATTTGAAATAATTGAAAATGGACATAAAATGAAGAATTTGAATTAATTGACCAATGGAACACCAATTTATAGTGTTGAAAGTGATTAAATATAGAAATTAACCATTTTCAATTTCGACAAGCCAATCATTGAAATATATTCAAGTTCACTAACAACAAGAAATCAAAACTATAGGTCTGAAACTCGATGATAATCCAACAAAATTACATACAAATATATACCCATGCAAAAAAAAATGGCATTAAAGAAAGAGATCAAAGAAAATAAAAATGTTACCTTAATCAACAAAGAATATCTATCTGCTACTACTAGTCACCAACACCTAAAACAAGAAGAAGAAAAAAACAACAAAAAGAACCCATTAATTAATATTCAAAATTTGAAAAAATAAACAAAAACGACATGAAATTAAAATCTTTAAAGGGTGCCCATACACGGGACGAAGTTAATTTTTTGTTGAAACATTAATTAAATGGTTTGGGCAAGTGGTTAAGATAAGGACAAATTATTTTTACCACCTTTTTTTCACCAAGTTAATTTGTAGTTTAGTTCAAAATTTGGTTCGAAAATGTGGAATTTTACCATAAATATGACATAGAATGACCCAATTAGCCTTAAATATGGAATAATTGATTAGAACGAGTCTTAGAAAGTTATAACTATGCATATGAGACATGTAATAAGTTTGAAAACAATCCTTAGGTTGTTTAGTTCAAATTTGGGTTCGAAAACGCCATTTTAGCCTAAATATGACCAAGAATGATCCAATTGGCCTTAAATGGGGAATAATAGATTAGTACGAGTCTTAGAAAGTTATAACTATGCATATTAAACGTGTAATAAGTTTGAAAACATTTCTTAGGTTCTTTATTTCAAAGTTGGGTTCGAAATTTGCCTAAATATGACCTAGAACGACCCTATTACCCTTAAATGTAGAGTAATAGATTGGAAAGAGTCTTAGAAAGTTATAACTATGCATGTTAAACGTGTAATAAGTTTGAAAACATTCCTAAGGTTCTTTAGTTCAAAGTTAGGTTCGAAAATGTCATTTTTGCCTAAATATGTACTAGAACGACTCAATTAGCCTTAAATGTGGAATAATAGATTGGAAAGAGTCCTATAAAGTTATAAATATGCATATTAAACGTATAATAAGTTTGAAAACATTCCTTAGGTTGTTTAGTTAAAAGTTGGGTTCGAAAATGTCAATTTTGCCTAAATATGACCTAGAACGACCCTATTAGCCTTAAATGTGGAATAATAGATTGGAAAGAGCCTTAGAAAGTTATAACTATGCATATTAAACGTGTAATAAGTTTGAAAACATTCCTTAGGTTCTTTATTTCAAAGTTGGGTCGAAAACGCCATTTTAGCCTAAATATGTACTAGAACGACCCAATTAGCCTTAAATGTGGAATAATAGATTATTACGAGTCTTAGAAAGTTATAATTATGCATATTAAAAGTGTAATAAGTTTGAAAACATTCCTTAGGTTCTTTAGTACAAAGTTGGGTCGAAAACGCCATTTTAGCCTTAGAGGGGGAATTCTTAGAGAATGTGCTGAGAATTACAACCAAGATGCTCAACTGTTTAATTCTAAGCTATCTGATGAACTTGATTCTTTTCACTCAAAAGCTTCCAAACCCAAAAATTGTTTATACTGACATCTACACCCCTTTGTTTGATATGTACTGTATCATTTATGTTCCTTCAATAAGAGAATGAAATTAGTAGTTTCTGTAAGTCTGTAACTACGTACCATGAATGCAAGAGTTGAATATTAATCTATTGTTGATCAGAACTGTGCAGATCAGTGCACGGAACTGATCAGTTCTGATCAGAACTGTGCACTGATCTGCATAGAACTGATCTGAGCTGTGCAGATCAGTGCACAGTTCTGATCAGAACTGATCAGTTCTGTGCACTGATTTGCAATGTTCTGATCTGAGCTGTGCAGATCAGTGCACAGAATTGATCAGTTCTGATCAGAACTGTGCACTGATCTGCACAGAACTGATCTGAGCTGTGCAAATCAGTGCACAGTTCTGATCGAAGCGCAGAGTTTTAAAGGAGAAAGATAGTTTTGGGGTAAGGGATGGAAAAGGACTCTGTAATGGAAAATTAAAGGAGAAATTTTTGGATTTTCAGTGCTGAAGGAGAAAGTTTTAGGAGGAGAAAGATTGGATTTTTCAGAAAATTAAAGGATTCATGTTTCTATTGCTGAAAATTCAGACACTTCTATAATATCTTTTGCAGAAAATTAAAGGATTCATGTTTTTATTGCTGAAAATTCATCTTCGCATATGTGTTTTGCCACAATCACAAACTCCAACACCCCAATATATGCAAACCGCCTTTTCTTGGATTCACATGCATCTTCTTTTGCAGAAACATATGAAATACCCACTCTTAACAATTGCCAATTCTCATTCAAGATTATACTTTCACCTTAGACTTAGCTAATTGCCAAGAGTTTAAGTAGTTTGACAATTTACCATTTTTATATTCAGGAATACAAACAGACTGGATAATATCATAACACATTTGTTTCGTACTTTTTACACGACTTATTTTCACTAAACTTGACTTATTTTGGATACTCTGACCTATCTTATTTTGGATACTCCGGCCTAGCGACCAACCATTAACTAACTGATAATTATATTGACACTCCAAACTCTACAATAAAGTCTAAATAATACAAAATATAGCTAAAGTTTTTTTTTTTACAAAAAATATAACTATAGTTGAGTGCCACAATTCTCTTTAACCTATAACAACATGCTCCTTTGATAATCCAACTAACAAATATATGTTGTTGCTTTCACACATCTATTCTAACTTTCTAAGGCTAAGCTTGATTTAATACAAGCAATCATTCATACTCTTCACCATGAACTACAAGAAGGATATTAAACTACATTTATCAACTACCCTACTACTCCAACAGACCATACCAGCGACAACCAAACAGAACCAACACACCATCAGAAAGAATCCAGCAACCAGAAACCACCAACAACCAAACACTCAAAACGGAGTATAACAAATAATTCCAAATTAAATCGCAATAATTTCTAGTTAGGAATTGAGAGACATGAAGTTACTTAGAGCATTCAAGGTACATCAAATCACCAAGTCCTTTGAGAACAGAATAATGTTCCAATTTCAATGGACAAAAGGGGGAAACTGTTATGCGTGCTAACCTCTAGAATCTCCTTCGCTATGTCTGACTTGTTCACTTTGTCCAGGACAGGAACTTCTCAGCTAAAACTTCAACTTCTGAACCAACTTCAAAGGATAGCAGGAGCGCCCTTCTTTATCTGCGATATGAGTTTCAACAAATTATTAGTTTCCATCCTCTTTAAGCAATCAATCTAAAACAATTAAACCAAATTAAAATTCTAATTATTTTATACAAGTATAATCAGTTATGGTAAAGAAAAGCAGTAGTCATTTGCAATGAATACCTCACAACACCACCAACGCCATTGAAACAGACATTTGGTGGGCAAGAAACGCGAAAACCCCCCCTCAAATCCGACTAATTACATCATAAATAATAGGAAATTAAACCAGTAGTGCAACTAACCTTTCAATTCCGATGAATCTTCGAATGAATCTTCCAATTCCAATGAACTCGAGTGCAGAACCGATCGATGAAAGTAACAGCTTACTAGCAGCAACAATGGTGGGTGGTATATTTTGGTTGTTTTTTCTAATTTACTTTTTATGATTGAATTTTCTTGCGCATATGTATGATGTTCCATAGTGAATCACGTCGCCCTGTGACCGGAGAAGTGCGCCGTAGAGACCGGAGAAGTGTGCCGTGGAGACCGGAGAAGTGGAGAGAAGTGGGAGTTAGTAATGGAGGTTGCTCGTGGTTCTGTATTTTTGGGGAAGGAGGGGTAGAGGTCAGTCGTGGGTTAAGGTATACTGGTATAGTAATTAGTAATTACAGCTTGGAATGGGCCATCAAATGAATTGAACTTTCGCGTGGCCGATTCAATTGGGCCTGCGCAGCAACAATGCATCCAAGAATTTTATTGCACCGTTTATAAATAGGCCCGAAGCGTTTTCTTTTTGGCGGAAATATTAAATATTTTGGCGGATTTATTTCATGCTTAAATGCTTCGAACTCTATTAAGTCCGATGCAATATACTTGACAGAATCTCAAAATCTATCAAATGCTTCAATCCCAAAAATAGTACCGAAGCAAATGTAACTTAATGCTTCGAGCATGTTTAGGTTCAATTCATTTAAGGTGAAGCAACATGCATTTTTTGTACTAGTGGTTGTAAGGTTATTTACATTACCTTACTAACCGACCAAGCCCAGAGGCAAGGGCGGCTAGCAAGCCCGCAAGCCAAAACACATGGACACGCACAGCCAGTGGGCCGTGGGCCGCGCTGCTGCTGTGTCGTGGTCTCGGCCCGCATGCACGCGCACAGCTCCGCGCCACAAGGGCCTCGCTGCTGCTGCGTTGTTTTGCTTGCTCGCCTAGTCGTGTGCGCGCCCATGGGCCTCGAGTGCTTCGTGCACTCGGCTCGTGGGCCGCTCCTAGTATTCGCGATTAAATATATTTCCGATATATTATTTATCGTTTCGTATACGACGAATCATCGTCGTATGATACGATTTATTCGTCTCGCCTAGCTTACGAATATTCGCGTTACGATATACGATTCCGACGCAGGGTTGTATCGTATAATAAGGTTTCCAACTTAAATCCCGAAAAGCTATTAAATGAATTTCCGATTCATTTAATCCGGTGATCTGTTACGTGTCATTGGTGTGACCTTGTAGGTTCAGTCAAGAGTAAGTTGTGAGTTCAATATCCATTAGAACTCACTGATTGGAAGCATTGCTCCAGCTAGCTGTTCCGATCACTTGATCTCACTGAATTAATTGTTCGCAATTAATCTGAACCTTGGTATTAGATTTAATGCACCTTGGGTGAAGGACATATTGTTAGGTTATGATACATATGACATTACATAGATCATGCGGAAACAACCATTAACCCAGGAAACATATTATTTACACATAATCATATAGCATAATTTAGATGCATACTCTTTGTTGCGTGCCCTCCCTAGCTGCGCCCGAACCGAACAAGAACAAGTCTTTTAGGACTCCAAGTGTCGTCCCTCCGTAGATAGTCCACAGCACGTCCGGATCCGCCTTAAGATTGACCAACTAGAATCGCCCTTAAGGTACTAGAAAATTTCGGCACTTTTGGAGCAAGATGTGTGTTTGAATTTTCTCTCAAAAAACTCACTTTTGAATACTTTGAAACTTATGTATAAATTATGACCCCTAGGCCTTTATTTATAGAGTTATGGAAAAGGAATCGTAATCCTAGTAGGATGCGAATTAATTGGAATTAGAATCCTACATGAATTCTATTTAATTAATTTATCCAATTAGGAATAGAAACTTAATCATACACTGACTCTTGTAGATTCAGGAATCACGCATGAGCACAAACTCACACACACACGGCAGCCACAAGGGCTGCCCATGCGCGTGCGAGCAGCAGCCCGCGCGGCACGGCCCACGCAGCCGTGGCCTCTTGGCGCGCGCTGGGCCTGCCTTGCGGTAGGCCTGGCCGCTGCCTTGGCTGGGCTTTGTGGCGCGCATGCTTGCTGGGCGATGGCCCCGGCTTCGTGCTGGGCCTTCGTCCGGCAAGCCTCGTCCGATGCTAATTCGTACGATACGCTTCCGATTAAATTTCCATTTCCGGAATCTATTTCCGATACGAACAATATTTAACATTTCCGATTCCGGAATTAATTTCCGTTTCGAACAAATATTTAATATTTCCGTTTCCGGAATTATTTTCCGATTCCGGCAATATTTCCGATTCTGACAATATTTCCGTTTCCGGTAATATTTCCGATTCTGGTAATATTTCCATTTCCAACAATATTTTCCGATACGTACCATGTTTCCGTTTCCGGCAACATCTACGACTTGGATAATATTCATATTTCCGATACGATCCATATTTCCGTTTCCGGCAATATCATCGTTTCCGGAGTATTCATTTCTTGCCTGTGACGATCTTAGCTCCCACTGAAACCAAGATCCGTCAGTTCCGAATATTCATAGATGGAGTATTTAATGCCATTAAATACTTGATCCGTTTACGTACTATTTGTGTGACCCTACGGGTTCAGTCAAGAGTAAGCTGTGGATTAATATCATTAATTCCACTTGAACTGAAGCGGCCTCTAGCTAGGCATTCGGCTCACTTGATCTCACTGAATTATTAACTTGTTAATTAATACTGAACCGCATTTATTAGACTTAACATAGAATGCATACTTGGACCAAGGGAATTATTTCCTTCAGTCTCCCACTTGTCCTTAGGGACAAGTGTGCATTTCCTAATTCCTTTGTCGCTCGATGCTTGCTCTTGAACATAAGGTAAGAGTTGTCATTCTTATTATGTCCAGAGGTGTTCCTCGGTTTCAGAGTTCAACTGATCAAATAAACAGATAATCATAGCCTATGATTCATCCGAGCACGGCCATGCATTTCACAGTTTCTAGCTCTCCGAGTGGCCTTGTACAACTTTTAAGCATCTCATCCCGATTTATGGGAGGACAATCCCAATCTTGCGATCTTGAGATTAGACTTCGTTTGATAGGTGATTACCTGAGCGTTGCCTTTATAGCCTCCTTTTACGGTGCGACGGTTGGTCAACGTCAAAGCAACCAGTTCTCAAACAAGTAATCTCAAATCACTCAGGTATTGAGGATTTAGTGTCTAATAATTTAATGAAATTTACTTATGACAGACTTTCATCTCTTACAGTAAAGTTTCATAGGTCTTGTCCGATACTAGTCTTCCCAAAGTAAGTATCTATGCAAATGATTATGACATTGCCATGTCCACATAGTTCAAGAAACAGAACTACTAGTCATCTTGCATTCTAATCGTCTAACGTTTTCTATGCGTCCAATTTTATAGAAAACTCCGATTAGGGACCATTTTCAATCTTTGACATTCAAGTTCACTTGATAGACATTTCTTAGTCACAGGACTGGTCCTGACAGTCTATCTTGAATATATCGTCAAGTTGAAGGGACTCATCATTTAATAAACCACAAATTAAATGGAAAAATGAATTTCTTTCATTTATTGTGAATGATTAACCAATAATGTTTTACAAAGATTTAAACTCTAAAACTTTAAAACATTAAACAGAGACATCAAAGCCATTCTCCAATATGCTTGATTCCCATAGCTGCAGTGTGCGAGTTGTGCTTCGCTTGCGGCAGAGGTTTAGTTAATGGATCTGATATGTTGTCATCAGTTCCAATTTTGCTTATCTCGACTTCTTTTCTTTCAACGAACTCTCGTAGAAGGTGAAATCTACGAAGTACATGCTTGACTCTCTGGTGGTGTCTAGGCTCTTTTGCCTGTGCAATAGCTCCGTTATTATCACAATACAGGGCTATTGGTCCTTTAATGGAGGGGACTACACCAAGTTCTCCTATGAACTTCCTTAGCCATATAGCTTCCTTTGCTGCTTCATGTGCAGCAATGTACTCCGCTTCAGTTGTAGAATCCGCAATGGTGCTTTGCTTAGCACTTTTCCAGCTTACTGCTCCTCCGTTGAGGCAGAAGACAAACCCAGACTGTGATCTGAAATCATCTTTGTCGGTTTGGAAACTTGCGTCCGTATAGCCTTTAACAATTAATTCATCATCTCCACCATAGACCAGGAAGTCATCTTTGTGCCTTTTCAGGTACTTCAGAATGTTCTTGGCAGCAGTCCAATGCGCCTCTCCTGGGTCTGACTGGTATCTGCTCGTAGCACTGAGTGCGTACGCAACATCCGGGCGTGTACATATCATAGCATACATTATTGAACCAATCAATGATGCATATGGAATCCCATTCATTCGTCTACGCTCATCAAGTGTTTTTGGGCACTGAGTCTTGCTTAGAGTCATTCCATGAGACATGGGTAGGTAGCCTCGCTTGGAGTCCGCCATCTTGAACCTATCAAGCACCTTATTGATATAAGTGCTTTGACTAAGTCCAATCATCTTTTAGATCTATCTCTGTAAATCTTGATGCCCAATATGTACTGTGCTTCTCCTAGATCCTTCATCGAAAAATATTTCCCAAGCCAAATCTTGACAGAGTTCAACATAGGAATGTCATTTCCGATAAGCAATATGTCGTCGACATATAATACTAGGAAAGCAATTTTGCTCCCACTGACCTTCTTGTATACACAAGATTCGTCCGCGTTCTTGATGAAACCAAAGTCACTGACTGCTTCATCAAAACGTATATTCCAGCTCCTGGATGCCTGCTTCAATCCGTAGATTGACTTCTTTAGCTTGCATACCTTTTTAGCATTCTTTGGATCCTCAAAACCTTCAGGCTGTGTCATAAACACAGTTTCTGTTAAAACGTCGTTTAAGAAAGCAGTTTTGACATCCATCTGCCATATTTCGTAATCGTAATATGCAGCGATTGCTAACATTATTCGAATAGACTTTAGCATTGCAACTGGTGAAAAGGTTTCATCGTAATCCACACCGTGGACTTGCCTGTAACCTTTTGCAACCAATCTAGCTTTGAAAACTTCAAGTTTCCCATCCTTGTCCTTTTTCAGTTTGAAAACCCATTTGCTTCCAATGGCTTGGTAGCCATCTGGCAAATCGACCAAATCCCATACTTGGTTTTCAGACATGGAGTCTAATTCAGATTGTATGGCTTCTTGCCATTGCTTGGAGCTAGGGCTCGTCATAGCTTGCTTGTAAGTCGCAGGTTCATCACTTTCAAGTAATAGAACGTCATAGCTCTCGTTCGTCAAAATACCTAAGTACCTTTCCGGTTGAGATCTATATCTTTGCGATCTACGCGGGGTAACATTTCTAGATTGACCATGATTCTCACCAGATTCTTCTAAAGATCTCTGAGTTTCATCCTGAATGTCATCTTGAGCATTCTCTAGAGTTTGTTGTTCGACTCGAATTTCTTCGAGGTCTACTTTTCTCCCACTTGTCATTTTGGAAATGTGATCCTTCTCCAAAAAGACACCATCTCGAGCAACAAACACTTTGTTCTCAGATGTATTGTAGAAGTAATACCCCTTTGTTTCCTTTGGATAGCCCACAAGGATACATTTGTCAGATTTTGGATGAAGTTTGTCTGAAATTAATCGTTTGACGTATACTTCACATCCCCAAATCTTAAGAAAAGACACATTTGGAGGCTTTCCAAACCATAATTCGTATGGAGTCTTTTCGACAGCTTTAGACGGAGCTCTATTTATAGTGAGTGCAGCTGTATTTAGTGCATGTCCCCAAAATTCTAATGGAAGTTCGGCCTGACCCATCATTGACCTGACCATGTCTAGCAAGGTTCTGTTCCTCCGTTCTGACACACCGTTCCATTGTGGTGTTCCAGGAGGAGTCAATTCTGATAGAATTCCACATTCTTTCAGATGGTCATCAAATTCATAGCTCAGATATTCACCGCCTCTATCAGACCGCAGTGCCTTAATCTTCTTGCCTAATTGATTCTCTACTTCACTCTGAAATTCCTTGAATTTGTCAAAGGATTCAGACTTATGCTTCATTAGGTAGACATAACCATACCTACTGAAGTCATCAGTGAAAGTGATAAAGTAGCTGAAACCACCTCTAGCATTTGTACTCATTGGTCCACATACATCTGTATGGATTAAACCCAATAGTTCATTTGCTCTTTCTCCAACTTTAGAGAAAGGTTGCTTTGTCATTTTGCCAAGTAAACATGATTCGCATTTACCATAATCCTCTAAGTCAAATGGTTCTAGAATTCCTTCCCTTTGAAGTCTTTCTAAGCGTTTCAAGTTTATATGGCCTAATCGACAATGCCACAGATAGGTGAGATCTGAATCATCCTTTTTGGCCTTTTTGGTATTTATGTTATATACTTGTTTGTCGTGATCTAATAAATAAAGTCCATTGACTAATCTAGCAGATCCATAAAACATCTCTTTAAAATAAAACGAACAACTATTGTCTTTTATTATAAAGGAAAATCCCTTAGCATCTAAGCAAGAAACTGAAATGATGTTTTTAGTAAGACTTGGAACATGGAAACATTCTTCCAGTTCCAAAACTAGCCCGGAGGGCAACGACAAATAGTAAGTTCCTACGGCTAATGCAGCAATCCGTGCTCCATTTCCCACTCGTAGGTCGACTTCACCCTTGCTTAACTTTCTACTTCTTCTTAGTCCCTGTGGATTGGAACATAAGTGTGAGCCACAACCTGTATCTAATACCTAAGAAGTTGAATTAGCAAGTATACAGTCTATAACGAAAATACCTGAAGATGGAACGACTGTTCCGTTCTTCTGATCTTCCTTTAGCTTCAAGCAATCTCTCTTCCAATGCCCCTTCTTCTTGCAGTAGAAGCATTCGGATTCAGAAGTGGGTTGACTGACCTTCCTCTTTGCAGATTTGGCGCCAGTTTGCTTAGTTGGGCTGGCCTTGTTGCCACCTTTCTTAGCATTCCTCTTCTTTCCAGATTTCTTGAACTTGCCCCCACGCACCATAAGCACATCCTGCTTATCACTTTTGAGCGTCTTTTCAGCGGTTTTCAGCATACCGTGAAGCTCAGTGAGCGTTTTGTCCAGACTATTCATACTGTAGTTCAGTTTGAACTGATCATACCCGCTATGAAGAGAATGGAGGATGGTGTCTATAGCCATTTCCTGAGAAAATTGCTGATCCAGCCGACTCATATTCTCAATGAGTCCAATCATTTTGAGAACATGTGGACTTACGGGCTCGCCTTTCTTAAGCTTGGTCTCAAGAATTTGCCTATGAGTCTCGAATCTTTCGACTCGAGCCAGATCTTGGAACATGTTCTTCAACTCACTGATGATTGTGAAAGCATCTGAGTTGATGAACGTTTTCTGCAGATCCGCACTCATGGTGGCGAGCATTAGACATTTCACATCCTTGTTGGCATCAATCCAACGATTGAGGGCTGCTTGAGTGACCCCGTCGCCTGGAGCTTCGGGCATCGCCTCATCTAGGACATACTCCTTTTCTTCCTGCATAAGAACTATTTGCAAGTTCCTTTGCCAGTCAAGGAAGTTTTTCCCGTTCAACTTCTCCTTTTCGAGAATTGATCGAATGTTGAATGAATTGTTGTTTGCCATATTAAAAACTACAATTGAAAAGAATAAACAAATAAATAACCATTCACAGTTTCTCTTAATAAACTTAAATTCTAGCATACATGCATAATTCAATGTTTATTAAGCATTTTATTCAAGTTATGTGTTCCGGCAGGTGTGAATAAAATGATTCCAAGATCCTAAAATCATTGAAGAACTAAGCACAGTTTGTCGACTTAATCCTAGAACATCTTAGGTAAGCAAAAGCCTTTTGCTAATAGTCTAGAAACTATTCTTGGTTGATAGGTACGTCTAAGAACTTATTAGGTAAACCTATCGAATTTGCCACGACATAAAAGGACTCCTTACTTATATCGTTGAGTTTCACCAAAACTAACATGTACTCACAATTATTTGTGTACCTTGCCCCTTTAGGACCAATAAGTAACACCTCGCTGAGCGAAAACTATTACTAGATTGATGTAAAGGATATCCAAGCAAGTGTATATTTTGGCATGGCACCTTTTAACTCAATTTTTAAGTTTGGAACTTAAGGCTCTTACTATGTTGGTTAGATTTTAAGTGAACTAAAATCCTTAATCATGCAACATAATCAAGCTTTTGATCTCATGCATTTTAAGACATATTTAAAGCAATAAATAACTTAAAACATGCATAAGATATTTGTGATCTAGTATGGCCCGACTTCATCTTGAAGCTTTGACTTCAAAGTCCGTCTTGAAAATCTCCGTGGGAGGCACCATTTTCTTCAAATAGGATAAGCTATAACTAATTACAACTATTTGATGGTTCGCAGACCATTTTGAATTGAAAAATAACTTTGGTACTTTAGACCAATTACATTCAAATTAATGGTACGCAGACCATATTTTCTATCCTATTTGGGCCATACTAGTCACTTCATAACCTGCAAAACAGTACATATACAATATATACCATTCACCCATTCATTATCATGAATGGCCCACATAGCTGGTTAGTAAAACACATTATGCATCACGTAAACATTTGCAGCAATTAATCAAGGGCACCAATAATCTACCAATTATTCAGTCCTTATTAATTCTAATCGAGTTGTTTTAACCTTAAGGATTTGTAGACCTAATCAAGAGTTTATGACTAAAAAGCGCTCCCACTCAAACCAATAAATTCATATGCTTTACTAATTTTAAACATAAAATTGTATTTCTAGTCTAACCGGAAACATACAAATTTAATTAAAATTTAAAGCTCATATAAATTTATAATTGAATCCAAAAATTTAATTTAATTTCAGTCGCATTTAAATTAATTCATGATTTTAATTTTAGTAAAATAATTAGAATAAATTCCATTTATTATAATTATAATATTCAAAATTAAAATCCAAGAAATTAATTCAAATTATTAATTTTAAAATTAATTAAAATTACGTGAACTGAAATTTTCAAATTAAACATTCAAAACGATCTAATCGTAACGCAAACACCCTATGCGTTGCACGCCCATGGGCCGTACGCACACAGCCATTGCTGGCCATGTGCGCGCAGCCCATGCGCTCGTCGCATAGCTGCTGCTGTCTCATCGCAAGCCTCCGCACAGCGCCCCATCGCACGCGAGCTATCGCTCGCAGTGCGCGCGCGAGATCGCTCGCTGGGCGCGCTGGCTCGCTCGCTGTGCGCGCGAGCCATCGCTCGCTGGGGCGCGACATCGCTCGCTGGGCGAGCGACATCGCGCGCTGCGCGCTGCGCGCGCGAGCAGTGCTGGGCGCAGCGCTCGTGGCACGCGAGCTTGCGCTCGCTGCGCGCGAGGCTGCGCGCACTTGTGCGAGGCAGCGCGCGTTGTGGCGCAGCTCGCTTGCTGCCCACACGCGACTGCCTTGGCTCGCCCTTCGCCCATGCCCATTCGTTCATTGCTCGTGGCACACGACACAAGGCAGGGCTGCTGCCTTGTGCTCGTGCACTACGCCCTTGCTCATTGCATTCGTGCCGCACGGGCGACGAGCTCCCTTGCTCGTCGTCGCATGCCCGCATTATACAACACCCCTTAAGGGTAACACGAAGCGTCCATTGCTTCGTGCGTGCAAGTTATTTGAACGAATCGCATAAAAATTTAAAATTTATATTTAAAATTAATGACAAATTAATAAATATTATTAATTTCATAATTTTAGGGCGAAAAATCGAAAATTTATTATCCAATTGATTTCCGATTGATATGGATTCAAGTCTAGGTCATAAATTGGAAATTTAAAATTTATCGTAAATTTACAATTTTTATGGTGGTTTTTAATCATAGGTTTCTAATTAAATTACAATTAATTATGAAAATCAAATTAATTCAAAATTATTCTAATTTTCAACAAATTAATCATAATTACAAATTAGATTGCATAATTAACAAGACTAGGCATTCAAACTTGTTAAACATATGCAGTAGGTCAATCAAAAATTCAAGATTTATCAACAGGAATCGCAAATATTTAATTTAACATCTTAAATTTACGAAATTTTGCATTCGAAAAACTAAAACCTTCGAAAAGTCATAGTTAGGCTTCGAATTTGAGAATTCTGGGTTCGGCAGAAAAATACTATTTTTTGTCAAAATTTTAGAATGCCTTTTACATGCGGAATTGACACAAAAATCACTCAATTCGGATGAGTAATGAAGAAACTGCCGAAAAACTGCGTACATATAATTAAATAAACGCAATTTGCAATTAATTAACAATTACGAAAATTAATCACCCCTTTTAATTCTTGCAAATTTGTAATATTTAACCATGTTCATGCAATTTAGATTATGAAAATAATAAGGGGCTCGTGATACCACTGTTAGGTTATGATACATATGACATTACATAGATCATGCGGAAACAACCATTAACCCAGGAAACATATTATTTACACATAATCATATAGCATAATTTAGATGCATACTCTTTGTTGCGTGCCCTCCCTAGCTGCGCCCGAACCGAACAAGAACAAGTCTTTTAGGACTCCAAGTGTCGTCCCTCCGTAGATAGTCCACAGCACGTCCGGATCCGCCTTAAGATTGACCAACTAGAATCGCCCTTAAGGTACTAGAAAATTTCGGCACTTTTGGAGCAAGATGTGTGTTTGAATTTTCTCTCAAAAAACTCACTTTTGAATACTTTGAAACTTATGTATAAATTATGACCCCTAGGCCTTTATTTATAGAGTTATGGAAAAGGAATCGTAATCCTAGTAGGATGCGAATTAATTGGAATTAGAATCCTACATGAATTCTATTTAATTAATTTATCCAATTAGGAATAGAAACTTAATCATACACTGACTCTTGTAGATTCAGGAATCACGCATGAGCACAAACTCACACACACACGGCAGCCACAAGGGCTGCCCATGCGCGTGCGAGCAGCAGCCCGCGCGGCACGGCCCACGCAGCCGTGGCCTCTTGGCGCGCGCTGGGCCTGCCTTGCGGTAGGCCTGGCCGCTGCCTTGGCTGGGCTTTGTGGCGCGCATGCTTGCTGGGCGATGGCCCCGGCTTCGTGCTGGGCCTTCGTCCGGCAAGCCTCGTCCGATGCTAATTCGTACGATACGCTTCCGATTAAATTTCCATTTCCGGAATCTATTTCCGATACGAACAATATTTAACATTTCCGATTCCGGAATTAATTTCCGTTTCGAACAAATATTTAATATTTCCGTTTCCGGAATTATTTTCCGATTCCGGCAATATTTCCGATTCTGACAATATTTCCGTTTCCGGTAATATTTCCGATTCTGGTAATATTTCCATTTCCAACAATATTTTCCGATACGTACCATGTTTCCGTTTCCGGCAACATCTACGACTTGGATAATATTCATATTTCCGATACGATCCATATTTCCGTTTCCGGCAATATCATCGTTTCCGGAGTATTCATTTCTTGCCTGTGACGATCTTAGCTCCCACTGAAACCAAGATCCGTCAGTTCCGAATATTCATAGATGGAGTATTTAATGCCATTAAATACTTGATCCGTTTACGTACTATTTGTGTGACCCTACGGGTTCAGTCAAGAGTAAGCTGTGGATTAATATCATTAATTCCACTTGAACTGAAGCGGCCTCTAGCTAGGCATTCAGCTCACTTGATCTCACTGAATTATTAACTTGTTAATTAATACTGAACCGCATTTATTAGACTTAACATAGAATGCATACTTGGACCAAGGGCATTATTTCCTTCACATATTTCCTTCAATCTCCCACTTGTCATTCAGACAATTGTGCATCCACATTCCTTTGTCACTTATTGTTACTTACTGAACATAAGGTAAGATCCAAGCCATCCTTATTAGGTCTAGAAGTGTTTCTCGGATTACAGAGTTCAACTGTCAAACTTTTCAAGAAGGTTAAGCCTAACCATTCTGAGCACGGCCATGCATTTTACAGTATCTAACTCTCCGAGAGGCCTTGTTACACAACAACACCATATCCTATCAAAGATAGGAGGACAATCCATTCTTGCAATCTATGAACACTCACTTTGATTCATAGTACGCCCAGTAACTGCTTTTATAGCCTCCTTTTACGGTGCGACGTTTAGCTAGTATCAAAACGAACTAATTCTCAAATGAGCAGACATAATCGCTCATGTTCTGAGGAACGGTTTCTAATCACCATTAATTAGAACTACCTATGACATGACTTTAATCTTAAAGTGTTCTCTTGGTCAATCCGATACAAGATCCAATAAGTATCTATGCAAAAGATTCTGACATCCGGTCACTCTAGTTCAAGAAACAAAACTAAGTAATCTACTTGCAATCTAATCTTCATTAGTCATTGGTCGTCCACCTTTCAATGACCTGGATTAGGGATCCTTTGTGACTATATCTGCATATGAATGTTGTGTATCCACCTTTCAATAATCATCATTAGCCATTAGTCATTCCATATCTGCATATGAATGTTGTGTATCATTCAATGCAAAGGTTTAGTTTATTATACTTTGCTATCCTTAGCATCCTTTCTATCGAAAGCCTTTCGAAGTAAGATGAAAAGATTTTTGAGTATGTTTTTAGAAGGATCTAGTCTTTCGTTGCTGTTTAGAATAATAATCATATCTAAAATAGAAAATCATCCAGGTAGCAGACTTGTGATCAACCTGAGTTCATTGAAGAACTCCCACTAAAAACAATTCCCTTTTATTGCTTCTTAGGCAACAATGAATTCATTTCAATTATGTAGAATTTCAAATGATGCTTCCCTTTTCGAATACTCCAACCAATTCACATAGATGTGGGAGATACATCTTTCAACTAAGAACTTGGAAACTAATCATTGATTCAGTTTCCCATGTATCACATATGGTTTAGAACCTATGTAACCACCTTTTAATCACGACGCCTAATTTCCCGTGTTTGTTTGTGGTTTGCCTAACAACAAGATTCAAATTTTGCTTAGGCAAATGCATGTAGCATAAAAACTTTAGTTATCTTCACTTCCTCTTATCAAGTGCTCATCCTGCATATCCAAATGTATTGGATGGTCTTGATACTGTTCCAATGATCTTTGATCCAGATCAATAGAGATTGGTATAAACTCGTCACGATCCAATGTTCACGAGTTATCTTGGCGATCTATATATCACATTATACATGATTGATTGTAATGCAAAAACCATTCGCATTTTAAAATCCATCCATGTAACTTTTAGCTTTATTCTGTTTCAAGAGATACTGAATTTTTGCTAAAATCTTGGCATTGCCATGTGACATAAGGTGAAGGCACCTCTTCAAGGTCCTTCATGCTTAACTCTAGTGATAACAGCCTAGCTTTATACTTAGTTAAAGCATTCATAACTTAGACTTGTTCATATGGGTTGAGAGTCACTTTTGAGTCTCTCCATTGTGTTTGATTTAGTAATTACTTTTACAGAATCCAAACAACGCTTTAGATCCTATCCAATAGATCTTTAACCCAGTTATGTTCTAAGTTTCGCCATGGTTCTAATATTGACAAATACTTTCAAATCTAACCATTTGAATGTCATTTTCAATAGAGAGATATGTATCTCATATATAGAACCAATAAACATGACTTAGCTCCTACTAAACGCTTCATCTATAAGATGATCCATATTTTCATAAAGCTATGATTGCTCAATAGCCTTTTAGACAAATATGGTCCAATTCCCACTTGCATGATTTATTCTACGAATAGATTTCTTAAGCTTGCTCTTTTATCTAGCATCCAAAACTTTTACATTGTGTGATGTACACAATTCCTTTCTACAAGTCAAATTGAGTAAGGTGTTTCGTTTTCCAATTGCCATATTGCCATATGCAATAATTGCTAGATTTATCTAAAATAGTTCAAGCATTCCGACTTGGTGAAAAAGATTTCAACATTATCAACGCCGTGAAGTTGTTTACAATCTTTTAACCACCAATCTAGCTTCTCTTTTGTATGTGAATACAATATCATCTTTGTATATTTTGAAAACATGTTTGCAACCAATGGGAGTAAACCCTTTATGCAAATCAATGTTGTATGTTTAGAAAATATGTTTGCAACCAATGGGAGTGAACCCTTTATGCAAATCAACGTTCTATGTTTAGAAAACATGTTTGCAACTAATGGGAGTGAACCCTTTATGCAAATCAACCAAATCATAGATTTGATTCTTCAAGATGAAGGTACTTTGGATGAAATGGCCTCAAACCATTTTGTATGGCCTCGAACCATACTTGGGAATTTTAATTCGTCGTAGCTAACCTGTAAGTCGTATGTTTTTGAAGCACTTTCCAAAGTCTTCATACTTTTCATTCCTCAAGATATCTATGTATCTATCTTGGTTGAATTCTATTATCTTATACGATTTACCTAGGTATTGAACATCAAACGTTAGTGTCTATAAAGACATTAATCAAGTACTTTGAGTATTAGGATTCTCTTGAAGCACTTCTAAAATCTTCATGAAGCTCTTCCAAAGGCTTCTAAATACGGAGCTTTTCCAAAGACTCCTAAGTATCCTACATTTGTTTGTTGCTTGACTCGAGGTCATTTTTCTCCCACTTACCTTTTGGAAATATGATGGTTTCCTAAAAGACATTATCTTAAGCAACAACCATATGTTCTCATATTTGTGGTAGAATCAATACCTTTTGTTTCTATGAGTGGCTCATAAAGAAACATATATCTACCCTTGAGTTTGTTTGATGTAAACACTAACTCCCACTGGGTTCGACAACCCTAGATATATATGTACTGAAAAGATGTAATGAACCGAAGTTCAATCCTTATGACATCTTAACCTTAGCTTTGACAACCTTGTTTAGTGTGATAGTCACTTGAGAGTGTAATTAGAAACTATATAGGAAAATAGTCGTGATTATTGTTAATCGAAATAGATTCCGATTTCTCCATTTGGACATACCATATTCTTATGGAGCTTCGATTGTTATAATGCCATATAAACAATCTAGATAATCTTTCTTGGCTCATGCAAACATCACCTTGACCCAGCCTAGATGTTCCAAAATTCTTGCCAAGTTGATTTTATACCCTTTTGTGAATTACATTGAAGCATTTCACACATTTCACTTTGAGTAAATATAGCCATATTTTCTCAAATTCTTGTGAAATAGGTAAGTCATAAAATCCATCTTTGGCCCATGAACTTCATTGTTTAGAAACTTCTAACAATAGTCCATTTCTATGTCATGTTCAACAAGCAAGACCCACGTGTCTTAAATTAACCAACTTTCAGAAATCCATGCCATGGAATCTTAGAATGTTGACTTGTTGATATGGTCGTATGACATTTCCAAAGATATGTGGAACACAAATCAAAATGTTTGATTTGAACCTTCCGAAGTTTGATTGTGAAGAGATTCGTTTGTTTATTAACCAATCATATGACTCAACCCTTAAGTGACCATTTCATTCAAATAAACACTCAACGAATGTTTTTGTTTACTTTGAATGTGAGTCTTTCCGTTTTCCAAACAGAAATTGATTATGATGATTAATGGAACATAATACCATTAAGTTCCAGCCTTTAGAAGGACTTTAAAACAAACATGATGACCCTACAATCAATGTAGCACAACTTTGCTTCATTTTCCACTTGTAGGTCAATAACCTGACTTAGCTCCCGGAATTTGAGTTCTTAACAACAGTTAGAATCTCAAGCGGTAATCTAATACCATAGGAGTCTATTTCCTAAGTCGTTTCTCTTTAACATAAACTTCAAGGTAGAAATTGAATCTTTAATTCATTTCTTTTTTCTCCTTCCCTATCCTTTCTAGCACGTTTTCTTATAGTCCTAAAGATTTTACTCTTTGCTTGATCTTCTTACTTTGTTACGCTTACAAAGTCCCTTTCTTTTGTTCACTTTGAATGACAACATCCAATGAGTCTAATTCATTATCGAATCAAAAGAAAATTGGTTGTTAACCATTGGTTATACATGAGTCTTTAACTCAATACTTCATTATTTCAAAACTACCCAGTATTCTGAATATATATGAGGTCCAATTGGTCTACCATTCAAATTTTAGTTTGAAAACAACGATGAAGATCACTATAAGAAAATAGCATTCAAGATACGCTCTCACTCTCCTTTTCTTTGAGAATTGCTCTCAAAAATAGTTACCAATCGATCGCGGAAATATCGCAGTTCTATTGTCTGAACGCAATAAAGTTGAAGATTTACGATTCTACAAAATGAATTAGCAAAGAAAAACACTTATCATACTTTAATAACTTGAAATAAAGGCATTCACGCAATCATCAAAGCTATTAAACATTTCATTCATGCAAAAAGCAAAAACATGGTCCAAAAAGAATGAAACGATTCCAAGACCCCAAAAGTCCTAAATCCTTAAGCAGCTTTAGCATGTCTTAAGTAGTTTAAGATTTTAGGTAAGCAAAACCTATTGCTAGTAATCTCCAAATTACTCTTGGTTAATAAATTAATGCCATAATTTATCCCATTGCCACAACATAATGCCATTGTTGTTTGAGTTGAAACCACAATCAACGTGCTCCTTTAGGACGCCTTACCACCTAAGTCAACTAAAATAGCACCTCGCTTTAGCGTAAACCTACTATCTTAGATCCTTAGATTTTTGTAAGTGCTTGATTTGGAAGGCAATTTTTAAACTCAATATTACTTTGGACCTAGTTGTTTCTATGTTGGTTCGATTATTTAGTGAACTTAATCTAATCGAGTCATAGGAAACAACCTATTCATGCAAAACATACATACATTCATACATTCACGCATAATATATATATATATATATATATATTAAATTGAATAAACAAATGGTGATCTAGTATGGCCCAAAACATCTTGTCTTGAAGCATCCAATCTTCATCACCTCCTTGTTAGCTTGGCATCGTCTTGAATCTTCGTTCAAATGCTAACTTAAAGTTCTAAACTTAGAAATACTTAAAAATAATAAATTGCATCAAAATTTCCATGGTACGCAGACCATATTTAAAACTTTACATTCAAAGATAGAACGGTACGCAGACCGTATTTAGCTATCCAAAATTGGCCATACTAGTCACTTGGAGTACCTGCATTACATAAAACATATATTCTATGCATTCACCCATTCGTGTGCTAAAACGAATGGCCCATGTAAATATGCAAGTATTTACGTGAATTAATTAAAATTCACGTTCACATAAACGCGTCCTAAAAGATTAATCAATTTCCACATTATTAATCCTTAGACTTTATTCTAATTAAAATTGAATTTAATTAAAATAATGCGACCTACGAAAATAATTGAAAATAATTATTTCATTTTAATTTCATTTAGTGGATCCCACTCAAACCAATAACTACTCCGGATAATTAATTTTGAAATATTAAATTAAAACTCGAGGCCCGGCCCAAGCAAATAAAATATTAAATTAAATATCCCGTCAGCCCAAATTAATGCAAATAAGTCAAGCCCAACAAAAAAAATTGTCATGTGCTTACTTGGGCTAGGCTTGCGCCTAGCCCATTAGCATTGTGTGGCCTACGAGGCACACGAGCATTGCCCGCAACCATCGCAGCCGTCGCATGGCCTACAAGGCATGCGAGCATAGCCCGCACCCATCGCATGTCAGTGCACGCGTACCCGCAGCATCGCTGCTGTCCTACTTGCCTTGCTCGATTCGTCGTAGCGCATCAACTACACCATCTCAAGGGCTTGCGCCCTGCAATGCGCGCAACACACGCCCTTGACCTCTCGCCCAGCGCGCGCGGCACGCAGCGTGCATGCTGTTGCCCGCGTCGCTGCGACTCGATTGCGCACGGTAGCTCGCATGGCTCGTCGAGCCACACGCCCACCACACACATGTGTTCGTGCCTTTGGTTCGTGATACGGACCAACTTAATAAAAATTAAATTTAATTTCACGAACTTGCATTAATTTTATTTTTCAAAAAGTTACGATTTTTATTTTCGAAAAACAACGATTTTTAACGATTCAATAAACTTTAACGACAATCCAATTTCGTAAAATTATTAAATCAACGGCTAACAATATTCAAACTTTTAAGAACGAACGAATCAACATTTAAAGTTTGAAATTTTAATTAATAAAATCCGAAGCTTTAAATCGTTCATAAACAATTAAATTTCAGATTTTAATGATGTGGTTTAAGTGTGATTAAAATTAACGAAACCATTCAAAATTGTAATCCAATAATTTTTAAAATTAGCCACTGACCCATGAAATTATATCCCCTTTCCCAATTAACCGAATTATTAAACCAAAATAAATTAAATTCAATTAGGGTTTCAAATTTTACGAATTGGGGAAAGGCAAAATTAGGGTTTATACGTATCGGAAAAATCTGAAATTTTTACCATACATCAAGAATAAACCCAGAAACATTGTGTGAAAATTTCAAGTAATTCAGAGTAGTTTAGGTCGATCTTTTAATTGAATTATTGTCCAACACTTTTAATTTTTAATGAAAAATTAACAAAAACGCCCAAAAAACGACACTTCTAGGCCTGTTTTTGCAATTCCGTTCTCATGAGTTGATCTTAGAAAATTGTTTTCAATCAAATTAGGGTTTTAAAACTCGAAAAAACGAATTTTTTTTATTTCGGACCTGATTATTACGCAATTCATCCAATAATTCGTAAAAATTCCGAAAAATCAACAAAAATTCCAAATTTTTCGACAGATGCAAAAACAATAATAATCATGCTAATTCATGCTTTGAATACATAAGGCTCATGATACCACTGTAGGGGAATACAGTTAAAAATAATAACATGTGCGGAACAATCCCCAAAGCCAGGAAACATGTATAAAGCACAGATTAAGCAAACTTACATTCTAAGCGTGTTTTCCACAATCATCTGCCAACGAACACGAACAAAGAACTCCACTTGTCGTTCCGCTACTTGGTTCACCGACACGATCAGACCCGTCTTGATTATCGTAGCTTAGACAATTGATCAAGATACTTTTTCTTTTGGGATGAACACACTATGGAGGCACAGAGAGAATTAGGGTTCTCTGTTTTCTCATAGGGTTGTGTGTATTGTGTTATGATTGTACTTAGTTGGAAATATAGGTTGTAAGGTTATTTACATAACCTTACTAACCGACCAAGACAAGAGGCAAGGCCGGCTAGCAAGCCCGCAAGTCAAAACACACGGACACGCACAGCCAGTGGGCCGTGGGCCGCGCTGCTGCTGTGTCGTGGTCTCGACCCGCATGCACGCGCACAGCTCCGCGCCACAAGGGTGTCGCTGCTGATGCGTTGCTTTGCTTGCTCGCCTAGTCGTGTGCGCGCCCATGGGCCTCGAGTGCTTCGTGCACTCGGCTCGTGGGCCGCTCCTCGTATTCGCGATTAAATATATTTCCGATATATTATTTATCGTTTCGTATATGACGAATCACCGTCGTACGATACGGTTTATTCGTCTCGCCTAGCTTACGAATATTCGCGATACGATATACGATTCCGACGCAAGGTCGTATCGTATAATACGTTTCCAACTTAAATCCCGAAAAGCTATTAAATGAATTTCCGATTCATTTAATCCGGTGATCTGTTACGTGTCATTGGTGTGACCTTGTAGGTTCAGTCAAGAGTAAGTTTTGAGTTCAATATCCATTAGAGCTCACTGATCGGAAGCATTGCTCCAGCTAGCTGTTCCGATCACTTGATCTCACTGAATTAATTGTTCGCAATTAATCTGAACCTTGGTATTAGACTTAATGCACCTTGGGGGAAGGACATATTTCCTTCACATATTGTATCTCGGCTCCCCTCCAACTTCTTGTAGTTCACTTGATCTTTGTAGCTTGGTAAGCTTGTAACGTTTTGGTGTTTTCTCATATAATATAATAATAACAATAATAATAATAATAATAATAATAATAATAATAATAATAATAATAACAATAATAATAATAATTATAATAATAGTAATAAAGGAGGCCAATAATAAAAGAATTTCATTGACTTAAAGAGTAATATTACAATATTAGTGCCCATAGTACACATGCATTACAAAATAGTTATTCACTAATTAATTTAGTGCTTTTAATGACAAATATACATAAAATTAAAATCCATAGAAACAAATTCAACGCTACTAGAAATCAAAAAACGACCCAAAATAAACAAGAGCCTCCACCGTCTCATTGCTAGCGGATCTAAATTTCTTCTCCATTTAGCTCATCATGCTCCTGCAAGTTTAAATCATGAATGGGCTCAAGTTAACGAGTGGGCACTCAAAATAAGTTTTATGCATGTGCTAGAATACTCAGAATGAGGAGACGTACACATGGGGAGGCGTGAGAATGGTTGGTCAAAATGAGAATTCAGATGAGGAAGGGGAGCCTCCTGATCTGAATGGATAGTTTGTTATGTTGGAATGTAAGGGGACTGAATAGCCATAAAAATCGAAGTGAGGTAAAGAATATTAACTGTCCAGCTATTGTGAGAACATTACCTGACCGGCAAGGCAAGAAGCCTTTCAAATTCTTCAAATTCTGGTGTCAATCTAAGAGATTTCAGGAGATAGTCAAGAGAGGGTGGAGTGAGCCTATGCAAGGGTATAAGATGTTCGTAGTTGTTCAAAAATTAAAGGCACTATAGATATATGGAGACCTTCAGATAGCTGATACTAAGGCTCTCCAAGGCATGACTGATACACGGATTCAATTGCGTTCTGATCCAAGTAATGATGTGTTAGCCAGACACTGAAGTTATAACCAAAAATGAGTATCACATAGTGCATAAACTCTACACTGAGTACCTAAGGTAGAAGGCAAAAGTGAGGTGGGTTACTGAAGGAGACGAGAACACACATATTTTTCATCACAGACTTAGAATGAGAAGGGTACAGTCAAGTGATAAAACTCTAACATTTTCATTAATGTAATAACTTTTTCCAGAGTTGTAGTGAGCATAACTTTTTCCAAAATATGTTACAGGTTAGTCTCATAAAAACCAGCATAGACAGCAGCATAGACAACAAAACTAAGAGTCCGGCAAAAAAATAGTAGTTTCAATTCTTTACCTTTTTTTTTACGACAGGTGAAATCTGAGGTATAACAGAAGAACATTGTACACGGTGCAAGTAAATTTTGAAGCGAATCCCATCATAAAATGGGACTCGATCTTACCATAAAAATGCAAAATGCCCAATGATTTTTGTACTTGAAAATGCAACTACATAAGGGTTACTTTTATATATAAAGGTATAACGAAAAGCATACAACTTCTCGCATACTTCCTTGACAATACAACCACTCTCTCACATACACTACATAACACTATCCCTTTCTCAAATAGATCGAACCACAAGACTCTTGCTAGCATAGCTCATACCCTCACACTATCATTACTCGTAATGGAAAGAGTTTAGTCGTTTATGTACAACATTCAAGAAACTACCAGGAAGTTGTGACAAAAATAAATGAATTCAAATCACCAACCTTTTTTGTATTTACAATTGCCAAGAACACGATTTTTTATTCCAGGATTAGCCGGCCTCTTTATGATCAGAACACGCAAGCATCTATCCCAATGCCAAATTATAAGCAATATATACAGAGCATGGTTTTATTGTAGGGGAATACAGTTAAAAATAATAACATGTGCGGAACAATCCCCAAAGCCAGGAAACATGTATAAAGCACAGATTAAGCAAACTTACATTCGAAGCGTGTTTTCCACAATAATATGTTAACGAACACGAACAAAGAACTCCGCTTGTCGTTCCTCTACTTGGTTCACCGACACGTTCAGATCCGTCTTGATTATCGTAGCTTAGACAATCGATTAAGATACTTTGCTTTTGGGAAGAACTCACTTTGGAGGCATAGAGAGAATTAGGGTTCTCTGTGTCTCTAGGGTTTGAGTAATATGAATTGTGTGTTGTTGGAAAATACAATATGCCTATTGTATTAATGATGTAACCGGCCAAGAACTAAAGGCCTTGACCGGCCACATCACGGAAGCCACGGACCGCACAGCCCCGCGCCCAGCGACACACTGCAAGCCGAAGCCCACAGCGCGCGCACCGAGCAGCTGGGCCGTGGGCCTGCTCGCTCGTCGCTGCGATGCTTGCGCTGTTGCATGCTGTGCGTGCTCGCGCCCAATGGGCTGGCCTTGCTCGCCTTTGCTCGCAAGCTTGCTGGCTCGTTTGGCCTTGCACGCTTACGTGTTTCGCTCGACGGGCCGGCAACTCCGATACCCTTCGTATTCGCGATTTAATATATTTCCGATATATTATTTATCGTTTCGTATACGACGAATCACCGTCGTAAGATACGATTTATTCATGTAGCCCAGCTTACGAATATTCGCTATACGATATACGATTCCGACAAAGGTCGTATCGTATAATACGTTTCCAACTAATTCTTGAAAAGCTATTAAATGAATTTCCGATTCATTTAATCCGGTGATCTGTTACGTGTCATTGGTGTGACCTTGTAGGTTCAGTCAAGAGTAAGTTGTGAGTTCAATATCCATTAGAACTCACTGATCGGAAGCATTGCTCCAGCTAGCTGTTCCGATCACTTGATCTCACTGAATTAATTGTTCGCAATTAATCTGAACCTTGGTATTAGACTTAATGCACCTTGGGTGAAGGACATATTTCCTTCAATCTCCTACTTGTCATTCAGACAAGTGTGCATCCACATTCCTTTGTCACTTATTGTTACTTACTGAACATAAGGTAATATCCAAGCCATCCTTATTAGGTCCAGAAGTGTTTCTCGGATTACAGAGTTCAACTGTCAAACTTTTGCAGAAGGTTAAGCCTAACCATTCTGAGCACGGCCATGCATTTTACAGTATCTAACTCTCCGAGAGGCCTTGTTACACAACAACACCATATCCTATCAAAGATAGGAGGACAATCCATTCTTGCAATCTATGAACACTCACTTTGATTCATAGTACGCCCAATAACTGCTTTTATAGCCTCCTTTTACGGTGCGACGTTTAGCTAGTATCAAAACGAACTAATTCTCAAACGAGCAGACATAATCGCTCATGTTCTGAGGAACGGTTTCTAATCACCATTAATGAGAACTACCTATGACATGACTTTAATCTTAAAGTGTTCTCTTGGTCAATCCGATACAAGATCCAATAAGTATCTATGCAAAAGATTCTGACATCCAGTCACTCTAGTTCAAGAAACAAAACTAAGTAATCTACTTGCAATCTAATCTTCATTAGTCATTGGTCGTCCACCTTTCAATGACCTGGATTAGGGATCCTTTGTGACTTCAATATTCAAGTTCACTTATGGGTGTTTCTTTGTCGAAGAATCCATCTTGACATCCCATTTGAATGATGTGAATCACATGGACTTATCATTTAATACTAAACCAAGATTAAATGAACTATGAAATATAATTTCATAAATGATAAATGTTTAAACCAAATGCTTACCAATTTGTGGGCCTCAAACCCAAAATCAAGCATTTAATGTTTTACAGATATAGGCCTTTCACCCAATACTTTAAACATTCATGGAACTACAACTTGATTCCATTTCTGCATATGAATGTTGTGTCTCATTCAATGCAAAGGTTTAGTTTATCATAATTTGCTATCCTTAGCATCTTTTCTATCGAAAGCCTTTCGCTGTAAGATGAAAAGATCTTTGAATATGTTTCTATAATGATCTAGTCTTTCGTTGCTGTTTAGAATCATATCTAAAATAGAAAATCATCCAGGTAGCAGACTTGTGATCAACCTGAGTTCACTGAAGAACTGCCATTAAAAACAATTCCCTTTTATTGCTTCTTAGGCAATAATCAATTCATTTCAATTATGTAGAATTTCAAATGATGCTTTCCTTTTGGAATACTCCAACCAGTTCACATGGATGTGGGAGATACATCTTTCAACTGAGAACTTGGAAACTAATCATTGATTTAGTTTCCCATGCATGACTTATGGTTTAGAACCTATGTAACCACCTTTTAATCACGACGCCTAATTGCCCGTGTATGTTTGTGGTTTGCCTAACAACAAGATTCAACTTTTTCTTAGGCAAATGCATGTAGCATCAAAACTTTAGTTATCTTCACTTCCTCTTATCAAGTGTTCATCCTACATCTCCAAATGTATTGGATGTTCTTGATACTGTTCCAATGATCTTTGATCCAGGTCAATAGAGATTGGTATAAACTCGTCACGATCCAATGTTCATGAGTTATCTTCGCGATCTATATATCACATTATACATGATCGATTGTAATGCAAAAACCTTTCGCATTTTAAAATCCATCCATGTAACTTTTAGCTTCATTCTATTTCAAGAGACACTGAATCTTTGCTAAAATTTTGGCATTGCCACGTGACATAAGGTGAAGGCACCTCTTCAAGGTCCTTCATGCTTAACTCTAGTGATAACATCCTAGCTTTATACTTAGTTAAAGCATTCATAACTTAGAATTTCTCATATGGGTTGAGAGGCTCCTTTGAGTCTCTCCATTGTGTTTGATTTAGTAATTACTTTTACAGAATCCAAACAACGCTTTAGATCCTATCCAATAGATCTTTAACCAAGTATGTTCTAAGTTTTTCCATGGTTCTAATATTGACAAATACTTTCAAATTTAGAATTTGAATGTCATTTTCAATAGAGAGATATGTATCTCATATATATAACCAATAAACTTGACTTATCTCCCACTAAACTCCTCATCTATAAGATGATCCATATTTTCATAAAGCTATGATTGCTCAATAGCCTTTTAGACAAATATGGTCCAATTCCCACTTGCATGCTTTAATCTACGAATAGATTTCTTAAGCTTGCTCTTTTATCTAGCATCCAAAACTTTTACATTGTGTGATATACACAATTCCTTTCTACAAGTCCAATTGAGTAAGGTGTTTCTTTTTCCAACTTCCATATGCAATGATTGCTAGTTTTATCCAAAATAGTTCAAGCATTCCGACTTGGTGAAAAAGATTTCAACATTATCAACGCCGTGAAGTTGTTTACAATCTTTCACCACCAATCTAGCTTCTCTTTTGTATGTGTATACAATATCATCTTTGTATGTTTTGAAAACATGTTTGCAACCAATGGGAGTAAACCCTTTATGCAAATCAACGTTGTATGTTTAGAAAACATGTTTGCAACCAATGTGAGTAAACCCTTTATGCAAATCAACCAAATCATAGATTTGATTCTTCAAGATGAAGGTACTTTGGATGAAATGGCCTCAAACCATTTTGTATGGCCTCGAACCATACTTGGGAATTTTTAATTCGTCGTAGCTAACCTATAAGTCGTATGTTTTTGAATCACTTTCCAAAGTCTTCATAGTTTTCATTCCTCAGGATATATCTATGTATCTATCTTGGTTAAATTCTATTCCTTATATGATTTACCTAGGTATTGAACATCAAACGTTAGTGCATGTCTATAAAGACATTACTCAAGTCCTTTGAGTATTAGGATTCTCTTGAAGCACTTCTAAAGTCTTCATGAAGCTCTTCCAAAGGCTTCTAAGTACGGAGCTTTTCCAAAGACTCCTCAGTATCCTACATTTGTTTGTTGCTTGACTCGAAGTCCATTTTCGAGGTCATTTTTCTCCCACTTGCCTTTTTGGAAATATAATGGTTTCCTAAAAGACATTATCTTAAGCAACAACCATATGTTCTCAGATTTGTGGTAGAATCAATCTCCTTTTGTTTCTATGAGTCGCTCATAAAGAAACATATATCTATCCTTGAGTTTGTTTGATGTAAACACTAACTCCCACTTGGTTCAACAACCCTAGATATATATGTACTGAAAATATGTACTGAACCGAAGTTCAATCCTTATGACATCTTATCCTTAGCTTTGAGAACCTTGTTTTTAGTGTGATAGTCACTTGAGAGTATCATTTAGAAACTATATAGGAAAATAGTCGTGATTATCGTTAATCGAATGGATTCCGATTTCTCCATTTGGACATACCATATTCTTATGGAGCTTCGATTGTTATAATGCCATATAAACAATCTAGATAATCTTTCTTGGCTCATGCTAACATCACCTTGACCCAGCCTAGATGTTCCAAAATTCTTGCCAAGTTGATTTTATACCCTTTTGTGAATTACATTGAAGCATTTCACACATTTCACTTTGAGTAAATAAAGCCATATCTTCTCAAACTCTTGTGAAACTCTTGTGAAATAGGTAAGTCATAAAATCCATCTTTGGCCCATGAACTTCATTGTCTAGAAACTTCTAACAATAGTCAATTTCTATGTCATGTTCAACAAGCAAGATCCACGTGTCTTAAATTAAACAACTTTCAGAAATCCATGCCATGGAATCTTATAATGTTGTCTTGTTGATATGGTCGTATGACATTGCCAAAGATATGTGGAACACAAATCAAAATGTTTGATTTGAACCTTCTGAAGTTTGAGTGTGAAGATATTCGTTTGTTTATTAATCAATCATATGACTCAACCCTTAAATGACCATTTCATTCAAATAAACACTTAACGAAGGTTTTTGTTTACTTTGAATGTGAGTCTTTTCGTTGTCCTAACAGAAATTGATTATGATGATTAATGGAACATAATACCATTAAGTTCCAGCCTTTAGAAGGACTTTAAAACAAACACGATGACCCAACAATTAATGTAGCACAACTTTGCTTCATTTCCTACTTGTAGGTCAATAACCAGACTTAGCTCCCGGAATTTGAGTTCTTAACAAGAGTTTAGAACCTCAAGCGGTAATCTAATACCATAGGAATTTATTTTCTAAGTCGTTTCTCTTTAACACAAACTTTTAGAAAGAAATTGAATATTGAATTCATTTCTTTTGTTCCCCTTTCCTATCCTTTCCAGCACGTTTTCTTATAGTCCTAAAGATTTTACTCTTTGCTTGACCTTCTTACTTTGTTATGCGTATAAAGTCCCTTTCTTTTATTCACTTTCTATGACCACATCCAATGAGTCTAGTTCATTATCGAATCAAAAGAAAATTGGTTGTTAACCATTGGTTATACATGAGTGTTTAACTCAATACTTCATTATTTCAAAACTACCCAGTATTCTGAATATATGAGGTCCAATTGGTCTACCATTCAAATTTTTAGTTTGAAAACAACCATGAAGATCACTATAAGAAAATAGCATTCAAGATACGCTCTCACTCTCCTTTTCTTTAAGAATCGCTCTCAAAATAGTTAGCAATCGACCGAGGAAATATCGCAGTTCTATCGTCCGAACGCAATAAAGTTGAAGATTTACGATTCTACAAAATGAACTAGCAAAGAAAAACATTTATCATACTTTAATAACTTGAAATAAAAGCATTCACGCAATCATCAAAGCTATTAACCATTTCATTCATGCAAAAAGAAAAAAACATGGTCCAAAATGAATGAAACGATTCCAAGACCCCAAAAGTCCTAAATCCCTAAGCAGCTTTTGCATGTCTTAAGTAGTTTAAGATTTTAGGTAAGAAAAACCTATTGCTAGTAATCTCCAAATTACTCTTGGTTAATAAATTAATACCATAATTTATCCCATTGCCACAACATAATGCCATTGTTGTTTGAGTTGAAACCACAATCAACGTGCTCCTTTAGGACGCCTTACCACCTAAGTCAACTAAAATAGCACCTCGCTTTAGCGTAAACCTACTATCTTAGATCCCTAGATTTTTGTAAGTGTTGATTTGGAAGGCAATTTTTTTTAAACTCAATATTACTTGGACCTAGTTGTTTCTATGTTGGTTCGATTATTTAGTGAACTTGAAACTAATCGATTCATAGGAAACAACCTGTTCATGCAAAGCATACATACATTCATACATTCACGCATTATATATATATATATATATATATATATATATATATATATATTAAATTGCATAAATAAATGATGATCTAGTATGTCCCAAAACATCTTGTCTTGAAGCATCCAATCTTCATCACCTCCTTGTTAGCTTGGCATCGTCTTGAATCTTTGTTCAAATGCTAACTTAAAGTTCTAAACTTAGAAATACTTGAAAATAATAAATTACATCAAAATTTCCATGGTACGCAGACCATATTTAAAAATTTACATTCAAAGATAGAACGGTACGCAGACCGTATTTAACTATCCTAAATTGGCCATACTAGTCACTTGGAGTACCTGCATTACATAAAATATATATTCTATGCATTCACCCATTCGTATGCTAAAAAGAATGGCCCATATTAATATGCAAGTATTTACGTGAATTAATTAAAATTCACGTTCACATAAACGCGTCCTAAAAGATTAATCAATTTCAAATTATTAATCCCTAGACTTTATTCTAATTAAATTGAATTTAATTAAAATAATGCGACCTACGAAAATAATTAAAAATAATTATTTCATTTTAATTTCATTTAGTGGCTCCCACTCAAACCAATAATTATTCCGGATAATTAATTATGAAATATTAAAAATTAAAACTCGCGGCCCGGCCCAAGTAAATAAAATATCAAAATTAAATATCCCGTTAGCCCAAATTAATGCAAATATACGAAGCCCAACAAAATAAAAAAAATTCAACGAAAAAAGTCCGATTACGTAGTCCGGCTAGGCTTGCACCCAGCCCCATGCCTTGCGTGAAGCCCAAGAGCGCACGAGCAAGGCTAGCACACCCCAGCCCCGCGCGCGCGCATCGCGTCCCCGCAGCTATGTTTCCCCTGCGTGCGTGTTGTGCGTCGTGTGTGTGCTGGACGTCGCATGGCTCGCGCCTTGCTTCGTCGCAGCCCCGCAAGAAATGCCGCCTGCCCCTTCCTCGCCCAGCGCGCACGAGGCACGCAGCGTACCTACTGTTGCCCATGTTTCATGCGGCTCGGCCTATGCACAATATAAAATAGCCCCGCATGGCTCGACGAGCCATACGTCCACCATGCTCATGTTCGTGCCTTTGGTTCGTGATACGGACCAACTTAATTAAAATTAAATTAAATTTCACGAACTTGCATTAATTTTATTTTTCAAAAATTTACGATTTTTATTTTCGAAAAACAACGATTTTTAACAATTTAATAAATTCCAACGACAATCCAATTTCGTAAAATTATTAAATCAAGGGCTAACAATATTCAAACTTTTAAGAACGAACGAATCAACATTTAAAGTTTGAACTTTTAATTAATAAAATCCGACGCTTTAAATCGTTCATAAACAATTAAATTTCAGATTTTTAATAATTTGGTTTAAGTGCGATTAAAATTAACGAAACCATTCAAAATTTTAATCCAATAATTTTTTAAATTATCCACTGACCCATGAAATTATATCCCGTTTCCCAATTAACCGAATTATTAAACCAAAATTAATTAAAATTCAATTAGGGTTTCAAATTTTACGAATTGGGGAAAGGAAAAATTAGGGTTTATACTTATCGGAAAAATCTGAAGTTCTTACCATAGATCAATAATATACCAGCAAGATTGTGTCAAAATTTCAAGCAATTCCGAGTAGTATAGGTCGACCTTTTAATTTTTAATGAAAAATTAACAAAAACGCCCACAAAACGACACTTCGAGGCCTGTTTTTGCAATTCCGTTCTCTTGAGTTGATCTTAGAAAAATCGTTTTCAATCAAATTAGGGTTTTAAAACTCGAAAAAACAAACATTTTTGATTTCGGACCTGATTATTACGCAATTCATCCAATAATTCGTAAAAATTCCGAAAAATCAACAAAAATCCCAAATTTGACAGATGCAAAAACAATAATAATCATGCTAATTCATGCTTTGAATACATAAGGCTCATGATACCACTGTAGGGGAATACAGTTAAACATAAAAACATGTGCGGAACAATCCCCAAAGCCAGGAAACATGTATAAAGCACATATTAAGCAAACTTACATTCGAAGCGTGTTTTCCACAATAATATGTCAACGAACACGAACAAAGAAATCCACTTGTCGTTCCTCTACTTGGTTCACCGACACGTTCAGATCCGTCTTGATTATCGTAGATTAGACAATCGATCAAGATACTTTGCTTTTGGGAAGAACTCACTTTGCTTTTCAGGGCCGTGGGCCTGCTCGCTCGTCGCTGCGATGCTTGCACTGTTGCGTGCTGTGCGTGCTCGCGCCAATGGGCTGGCCTTGCTCGCCTTTGCTCGCGAGCTTGCTGGCTCGTTGGGCCTTGCACGCTTACGTGTTTGGCTCGACGGGCCGGCATCTCCGATGCCCTTCGTATTCGCGATTTGATATATTTCTGATATATTATTTATCGTTTCTTATACGACGAATCACCGTCGTACGATACGATTTATTCGTGTCTCCCAGCTTACGAATATTCGGGATACGATATACGATTCCGACAAAGGTCGTATCGTATAATACATTTCCAACTAATTCCCGAAAAGCTATTAAATGAATTTCCGATTCATTTAATCCGGTGATCTGTTACGTGTCATTGGTGTGACCTTGTAGGTTCAGTCAAGAGTAAGTTGTGAGTTCAATATCCATTAGAACTCACTGATCGGAAGCCTTGCTCCAGCTAGCTGTTCCGATCACTTGATTTCACTAAATTAATTGTTCGCCATTAATCTGAAACTTGGTATTAGACTTAATGCACCTTGGGTGAAGGACATATTTCCTTCATTTATTATTATAATCTGGAAATTGGCATCATTCTAACTATAGGACCAAAATATACTAAAAATATCTAGAGAACTTCGCTTTAACTAAGTGTGGCATTCAAGGTTAAACATGACTCAAACTCCAGCACCAAAATCATCATTTCATATTTATTGACAACAAAATCATAATAGTAGCACAAGTAGTTGCAGAAAGTTGACCTATTTCTAAATTTCAACTCAAAATTATAACCTAAATTTAGCTATTTTTCTTTTACTCTTCCTTTTTTCACAGAAAAACCATTCACACTCCGGAAATTTTTTAAGGTCCAAATATCATTGCTTTTGGACCTATATAATTTAAAAATTAAACAATTTGAACAGCATAACTTCGTTATTTAAAGCCAGAATTTTACGGAGTATTAATTTTCCCCAAAAATATATATGGAGAAAATAGAGGATTTAAGGAAAATCGATTGCCTAATTGATGAAACTGAATACTATACATCAACAAATCGGAACGAAATGGACAAAGTTTTGAGAAATTAACACAGAAAAATGTCATATATGATGAAATTATAGGAATTCGACAACACCAATTCATTTTTCAAGTCAATATACAAATGATTCAAAAGCCTTTTTTTTGCAAAAACTCATAAAAAACATCAAATTGTAAATAAAAAAAATATATAAGAAATACCTTCAATTACGATTGGCCTTTAAATACAAGAAAATATGAGATCTTCCCAATCTTCAAGGATTTTGATGACATATCTTTCAAAGATTGACGAATCTCGAATGAATATCGGTGATGAACTTTCCCAAAACCCTAAGTTAGAGAGTGAAAGGCTTGTGGAGGAAGGAGGCGATTAAAAAAAATGGGTAATCGTACTAGTGTGTCGTGACACGTGAGTAGGTGCTTTCCATGGGCTTATTTTTAATGAGTTATAGGTAGAGTCGTTGCATTAGCAAAGCTAATGCGACGGTATAAGAGAAATTGTTGCAATAGAATATAGGCGTTGCATTAGATACCTCTATTACAACGGAAATGACTGGACCGTCGCATTAGCCATTTTGTTGCCGTTGCATTTGATAAAAAATGTAGTAGTGGACCTGTCAAAATCCTTGATAACAAAGTGCGTAGTACACGGACTAAGGATGTTAAGATTGTTATAGTGTTATGGTCTAACTAAGAATCAGAGGAAGCTACCTGGGAAGCCGAGGAAGAAATGAGAAAGAAATATCCCGAGCTTTTTCCCGAGGTTAGTTGAGTTACGGGGCCGTACCTCATTTTCTTTAAGGAGGGTAGAGTGCGGTAGAATTTCGCGCTTTTTACCTTATATACCTAATTTTCCCCTTACGGTATGCTTAATTTCGTGTTTTCAGTGAAGTTTCACTCTATATTGTCATGTTGAATTACATAAAGAGTACAACAACTACAACTTTCTACAAAGAAAACGCACTAAAGTCTCATAAAGTCTCAAGTCTAGATTTTTGAATTGTGATTTCCGTGCCCAAGTTTCGGGACAAAACTTCTTTTAAGGAGGGTAGACTGTAATACCTCGTATTTTTCGTAATTTATAAATATATTTTTATTATATTTATAAGGATTTTTATGAATTTAATTGCATTTAATAGGAATTAAATGTATTTTATTTTTAAATAATTTAATTATTAATTATTTACGAAAATCGGATTTTAATTAAATAAATTCAACGAATTTATTTAATCGGGAATTGTTGGGTTGTATTTCGAAAACGAATTTAATTTAATCTAAGCCCATTCAAATTTCATGATCAAACCCAACAAGGCTTGCAAGGAATTAATATTAATTAAGCCCGTAAGCAAGCCCAACCTTAAAACCTAAAACCTAGCCCATGAAGGGATGAGAACCTATAAATACCCCCTTCCCTTCATTAAATTCCCACTTAATTTTCAGAATTTTCTCTCCCTATCTCTCCTCTTTTTCATTCGCCCTTTCCTTCAGCCCCAAGGCACGAGCGTGCTTGCTCGTGTGTCGTGCCCGCCAGCCGCGCCTCACGCGCACCCGCACTCCCTCTCGTCCACGCAGTCTAGCGCACACAATGTGCTTGCTGCTTCCTGTGCCCAAACTCCGTCGTCGCCCCTCTCGCCCAGCGCCCACAGCCCTCGCCCACGCCGCAGCACACCCTGCCCTGCGTTGTTGCTTGCTCGTGCGACTGTTGTGCTCGTGTGTTGTTGCATTGCGCCAAGGACACACACGCACCACAATTTTCGCGCGTGTGTGTGTGTGTGTGTTGTTATTGTTGATAATCAAATCGTATACTTTTAACATTCAAATTTCAGTTTTTAAATTATTTTAATTATTTAATTGCGATTATTTAATAATTTGGATTATTTAAATTGATGGGATCGGTTATGAACACCGTGTTTTTATATTTCGTATTTGAATTGATGAGATTGATTTTAATTCAAAAGAATTATGATTTTAAGATTTAAGGGTTAATGAAAGTGTCAATTTTTAAGGTCAAAACATGATTTTATTAATGTCCTATTAGTAGGATTTTATTTCTGATTGTTAAAGCGATTGATTCACATAATTTAATAACGATTTAAATTATGGGAATCAACTTAAATTTACAGATTTATTATAAAGCTTAAAGTGTTGATTTTTAATGATTTTTGAGGTCAAAAGTCAATGTTTTTATGCTAGGACTTGAGTTAACTATTTAAGACTATTAAATTAACGAATAACGATTAATTTCTAAATAAATCAAAGGTTTTAGATTCTTAAATAGTTGTTGGAAATTTGGTAAACATGAATAATAATCAAGTTTCTCCTTTGTGTTTATAGGAGTTGATTTCTAGTGAGTCGTGATTCGCACAGTGGCCCCCGTACTTAGGTATTCCAGGTACGTACAAGACTAGGGTGACCACTTATCCCATGAGGAATTTATGAAGTATATTGATTGTGAATCATGTGAATTTAAGTGTTGTGAATTCATGTTTGATGTGTGAACAAGCATGTGAGAATTGTTATTGAATCTATGTTAATGAGCATGTTATGGATTGATTAATGCTTTATAGATTCTGTTGAACTATCATGTTATGGACTTTTATAATTAATGAATTATGTCAAGCATGTTGTTCAAATTGGTATACATGTATGAGTGTTTCGCATGCAAGTTATTATGAATATGCTATTATACGGGATGTCTAGCATACAATGAGCCTATTGAATATTTCCTCAGTGCATCATTTATTCTACCGCAGTGTAGAATACAGTTAAAGAGTTTGTGTGAATTGAACTAAGGACTAATCGTGCTAAGGGCACATCCCGCATGTTAGAAAGAACAATGCTGGGTCGTTTCAACAATGTTTTGAGATAGAACTATGGAATAAATTCACTGGAGTCCTATGTTTGATCAAACTCCAGTTGTGAGTGTCGCGTATGCGGCATTCACTGCCGGTCCCAAGCCCGGATAAAGGAGGAGGGTGCGGTAGGTTGGTGGCGGCCAGCATAAAACTAAGCCACATATCATGACATGAATCGACAATGGAATATCGTGGGGGCGTCCCCTTCTCAGCGACGCGCTACACCTCTTAAGCTCGGGTGTAGTGAAAAATATGTGAGGGTTGCTAGGTCGTCGCCCAGAAGCGGCGCGCTACCCCTAACCTGGGGGTGGTGTCAAATATGCAAGGGTGCGCTACATTTCCTAGGCCCGGGTGTAGTGGAAAATATGCAAGGGTTGCTAGGCCGTCGCCCGAAAGCGGCGCGCCACCCGAGGGTGGTGTTAACTATCCAAGGTTTCATGGTAAGGGCAGGGGTAAGGGTAAGGGTAGTAGGATGCGTTTTGGGACTTGGAACATTAGCTCGTTGACAGGGAGATTAGTCGAAGTAGTAGAGGTTATGAGAAGGAGGAGAATTAACATATTATGTTTGCAGGAGACTAAGTGGGTTGGGAACAAGGCAAGAGAAATAGCTCCATCGGGTTATAAGCTTTGGTATTCGAATAAAACTAGGGGTAGGAATGGGGTAGTAACCTTATTGACCGAGAATATATTGATGATGTAGTGGACGTGTCCCGAAAGAGTGATCGGATTATGAGTATTAAGCTTGTGATAGGGGATGAAGTTGTAACTATTGTGAGTGCCTATGCACCACAAGCAGGACTAGATGCTTCAACTAGACAAGAATTTTTGTTAGGTTATGATACATTTGAATAAACATAAATCATGCGGAAAAACCATAAAGCCAGGAAACATATTATTTACACATAATCATTTAGCATAATTCAGATGCATACACTTTGTAGCGTGCCCTCCCTAGCTGCGCCCAAAACGAACAAGAACAAGTCTTTAGGCCTCCAAGTGTCGTCCCTCCGTACATAGTCCACAGCACGTCCGGATCCGCCTTAAGCTTGACCAACTAGAATCGCCCTTAAGGTTACTAGGAATTTCGGCTATTTGGGTTGTAAGTGTTTGGCTGATTTTTGTTTGAAAATCTTACGTTTTGAATACTTCAAATCTCGATGTAAATATGTGACCCTAGGCACCTATTTATAGAGTTTATGGAAAGGAATTATAATCCTACTAGGATATGGATTTATTAATTAGAATCCTATTAGAACTCTAAATAATAAATTTAATCTTTTAGGATTAGGATTTAATCAATGCACGAATTCCGATAGGATTAGGATTTGTTATGAACACGAGCGCCGCACGACCACGAGGGAAGCACGCACCGCGCAGGCCTTGCGGCCCACACGCATGAGCGCTACCTCGCAGCCCACGAGCACGCGCGCGCCAGCAGACTTGCTGGGCCTGGACTTGCGCTGGGCCTGGCGAGGCTTGTGGCCTTCGTGTTGGGCGCTCGGCTTGCTGGGCGTGGGCCTGGCTTCGTGCTGGGCCTTCGTCTAGCAAGCCTCGTCCGATGCTAATTCGTACGATGCGGTTCCGATTAAATTCCCGGTTCCGGAATTCATTTCCGAACAATATTTAATATTTCCGATTCCGGAATTAATTTCCGTTTCGAACAAATATTTAATATTTCCGTTTCCGGAATTATTTTCTGATTCCGATAATATTTCCGATTCCGGAAATATTTCCATTTCCGATAATATTATCCGATACGTACCATGTTTCCGTTTCCGGCAACATCTACGACTTGGATAATATTTATATTTCCGATACGATCCATATTTCCGTTTCCGGCAATATCATCGTTTTTGGAGTATTCATTTCTTGCTTGTGACGATTCTCAGCTCCCACTGAAACCAAGATCCGTCGATTCCGAATATCCATAGATGGAGTATTTAATGCCTTTAAATACTTGATCCGTTTACGTACTATTTGTGTGACCCTACGGGTTCAGTCAAGAGTAAGATGTGGATTAATATAATTAATTCCACTTGAACTGAAGCGGCCTCTAGCTAGGCATTCATCTCACTTGATCTCACTGAATTATTAACTTGTTAATTAATACTGAACCGCTTTTATTAGACTTAATATTATATGCATACTTGGACCAAGGGCGTTATTTCCTTCAGTCTCCCACTTGTGCTTAGGGACAAGTGTGCATTTCCTAATTCCTTTGTCCCTCGATGCTTGCTCTTGAACATAAGGTAAGAGTTGTAATCCTTATTATGTCCAAAGGTGTTTCTCGGTTTCAGAGTTCAACTGATCAAATAAACAGATAATCATAGCCTATGATTCATCTGAGCACGGCCATGCATTTTACAGTTTCTAGCTCTCCGAGTGGCCTTGTACAACTTTAAGCATCTCATCCCGATTTATGGGAGGACAATCCCTATCTTGCGATCTTGAGATTAGACTTCGTTTGATAGGTGATTACCTGAGCGTTGCCTTTATAGCCTCCTTTTACGGTGTGACGGTTGGTCAACGTCAAAGTAACTAGTTCTCAAACAAGTAATCTCAAATCACTCAGGTATTGAGGATTTAGTGTCTAATAACTTTAAGGAAATTTACTTATAACAGATTTTCATCCGTTACAGTAAAGTTTCATAGGTCTGTCCGATACTAGTCTACCCAAAGTAAGTATCTATGCAAATGATTATGACATTGCCATGTCCACATTGTTCAAGAAACAGAACTACTAGTCATCTTGCATTCTAGTCGTCTAACGTTTTCTATGCGTCCAATTTTATAGAAAACTCCGACCAGGGACCATTTTTAACTTTTGAAATTCAAGTTCACTTGATAGACATTTCTTAGTCACAGGACTGGTCCTGACAGTCTATCTTGAATATTTCGTCAAATTGAAGGGACTCATCATTTAATAAACCGCAAATTAAATGGAAAATGAATTCTATTCATTTATTGTGAATGATTAACCAATAATGTTTTATAAAGAATTAAACTCTAAAACTTTAAAAGATTAAACAAGGACATCAAAGCCATTCTCCAATATGCTTGATTCCCATAGCTGCAGTGTGCGAGTTGTGCTTCGCCTGAGGCAGAGGTTTAGTCAATGGATCTGATATGTTGTCATCAGTGCCAATCTTGCTTATCTCGACTTCTTTTCTTTCAACGAACTCTCGTAGAAGGTGAAATCTACGAAGTACATGCTTGACTCTTTGGTGGTGTCTGGGCTCCTTTGCCTGTGCAATAGCTCCGTTATTATCACAATACAGGGCTATTGGTCCTTTAATGGAGGGGACTACACCAAGTTCACCTATGAACTTCCTTAGCCATATAGCTTCTTTTGCTTCTTCATGTGCAGCAATGTACTCCGCTTCAGTTGTAGAATCCGCAATGGTGCTTTGCTTAGCACTTTTCCAGCTTACTGCACCTCCGTTGAGGCAGAAGACAAACCCAGACTGTGATCTGAAATCATCTTTGTCGGTTTGGAAACTTGCGTCTGTATAGCCTTTAACAATTAATTCATCATCTCCACCATAGACCAGGAAGTCATCTTTGTGCCTTTTCAGGTACTTCAGAATATTCTTGGCAGCAGTCCAGTGTGCCTCTCCTGGGTCTCACTGGTATCTGCTCGTAGCACTAAGTGCGTACGCAACATCCGGGCGTGTACATATCATAGCATACATTATTGAAACAATCAATGATGCATATGGAATCCCATTCATTCGTCTACGCTCATCAAGTGTTTTTGGGCACTAAGTCTTGCTTAGAGTCATTCCATGAGACATGGGTAGCTAGCCTCGCTTGGAGTCTGCCATCTTGAACCTATCAAGCACCTTATTGATATAAGTGCTTTGACTAAGTCCAATCATCCTTTTAGATCTATCTCTGTAAATCTTGATGCCCAATATGTACTGTGCTTCTCCTAGATCCTTCATCGAAAAACATTTCCCAAGCCAAATCTTGACAGAGTTCAACATAGGAAGGTCATTTCCGATAAGTAATATGTCGTCGACATATAATACTAGAAAAAAAATTTGCTGCCACTGACCTACTTGTATACACAAGATTCGTCTGCGTTCTTGATGAAACCAAAGTCACTGACTGCTTCATCAAAACGTATATTCCAGCTCCTGGATGCCTGCTTCAATCCGTAGATTGATTTCTTTAGCTTGCATACCTTTTTAGCATTCTTTTGATCCTCAAAACCCTCAGGCTGTGTCATAAACACAGTTTCTGTTAAAACGCCGTTTAAGAAAGCGGTTTTGACATCTATCTGCCATATTTCGTAATCGTAATATGCAGCGATTGCTAACATTATCCGAATAGAATTTAGCATTGCAACTGGTGAAAAGGTTTCATCGTAATCCACACCATGGACTTGCCTGTAACCTTTTGCAACCAATCTAGCTTTGAAAACTTCAAGTTTTCCATCCTTGTCCTTTTTCAGTTTGAAAACCCATTTGCTTCCAATGGCTTGGTAGCCATCTGGCAAATCCACCAAATCCCATACTTGGTTTTCACACATGGAGTTTAATTCAGATTGCTTGGCTTCTTGCCATTGCTTGGAGCTAGGGCTCGTCATAGCTTGCTTGTAAGTCGCAGGTTCATCACTTTCAAGTAATAGAACATCATAGCTTGCTTGTAAGTCGCAGGTTCTCTGCGATGTACGAGGGGTTACATCTCTAGATTGTCCATGATTCTCACCAGAAACTTCTAAAGATCTCTGAGTTTCATCCTCAATGTCATCTTGAGCATTCTCTAGAGTTTGTTGTTCGACTCGAATTTCTTCGAGGTCTACTTTTCTCCCACTTGTCATTTTGGAAATGTGATTCTTTTCCAAAAAGATACCATCTCGAGCAACAAACACCTTGTTCTCAGATGTTTTGTAGAAGTAATACCCCTTTGTTTCCTTTGGATAGCCCACAAGGATACATTTGTCAGATTTTGGATGAAGTTTGTCTGAAATTAATCATTTGACGTATACTTCACATCCCCAAATCTTAAGAAAAGACACTTTTGGAGGCTTTCCAAACCATAATTCATATGGAGTCTTTTCAACAGCTTTAGACGGAGCTCTATTTATAGTGAGTGCGGCTGTATTTAGTGCATGTCCCCGAAATTCTATTGGAAGTTCGGCCTGACCCATCATTGATCTAACCATGTCTAGCAAGGTTCTGTTTCTCCGTTCCGACACACCGTTCCATTGTGGTGTTCCAGGAGGAGTCAATTCTGATAGAATTCCACATTCTTTCAGATGGTCATCAAATTCATAGCTCAGATATTCACCGCCTCTATCAGACCGCAGTGCCTTAATCTTCTTGCCTAATTGATTCTCTACTTCACTCTGAAATTCCTTGAATTTGTCAAAGGATTCAGACTTATGCTTCATTAGGTAGATATAACCATATCTACGGAAGTCATCAGTGAAAGTGATAAAGTAACTGAAACCACCCCTAGCATTTGTACTCATTGGTCCACATACATCTGTATGGATTAAACCCAATAGTTCAGTTGCTCTTTGTCCAACTTTGGAGAAAGGTTGCTTTGTCATTTTGCCAAGTAAACATGATTCGCACTTACCATAATCCTCTAAGTCAAATGGTTCTAGAATTCCTTCCTTTTGAAGTCTTTCCATGTGTTTCAAGTTAATATGGCCTAATCGACAATGCCACAGATAGGTGAGATCTGAATCATCCTTTTTGGCCTTTTTGGTATTTATGTTATAAACTTGTTTGTCGTGATCTAATAAATAAAGTCCATTGACTAATCTAGCAGATCCATAAAACATCTCTTTAAAATAAAACGAACAACTATTGTCTTTTATTAAAAAGGAAAATCCCTTAGCATCTAAGCAAGAAACAGAAATGATGTTTTTATTAAGACTTGGAACATGGAAACACTCTTCCAATTCCAAAACTAGCCCAGAGGGCAACGACAAATAATAAGTTCCTACAGCTAATGCAGCAATCCGTGCTCCATTTCCAACTCGTAGGTCGACTTCACCCTTGCTTAACTTTCTACTTCTTCTTAGTCCCTGTGAATTGGAACATAAGTGGGAGCCACAACCTGTATCTAATACCCAAGAAGTTGAATTAGCAAGTATACAGTCTATAACGAAAATATCTGAAGATGGAACGACTGTTCCGTTCTTCTGATCTTCCTTTAGCTTCAAGCAATCTCTCTTCCAATGCCCCTTCTTCTTGCAGTAGAAGCATTCGGATTCAGAAGTGGGTTGACTGACCTTCCTCTTTTCAGACTTGGCGCCAGTTTGCTTAGTTGGGCTGGCCTTGTTGCCACCTTTCTTAGCATTACTCTTCTTTCCAGATTTCTTGAACTTGCCCGCACGCACCATAAGCACATCTTGCTTATCACTTTTGAGCGTCTTTTCAGCGGTGTTCAGCATACCGTGAAGCTCAGTGAGCGTTTTGTCCAGACTATTCATACTGTAGTTCAGCTTGAACTGATCATACCCGTTATGAAGAGAATGGAGGATGGTGTCTACAACCATTTCCTGAGAGAACTGCTGATCCAGCAGACTCATATTCTCAATGAGTCCAATCATTTTGAGAACATGTGGACTTACGGGCTCGCATTTCTTAAGCTTGGTCTCAAGAATTTGCCTATGAGTCTCGAATCTTTCGACCTGAGCCAGATCTTGGAACATGTTCTTTAACTCACTGATGATCGTGAAAGCATCTGAGTTGATGAACGTTTTCTGTAGATCTGTACTCATGGTTGCAAGCATTAGACATTTCACATCCTTGTTGGCATCAATCCAACGATTGAGGGCTGCCTGAGTGACCCCTTCGCCTGCGGCTTCGGGCATCGCCTCTTCCAGGACATTCTCCTTTTCTTAATGCATAAGAACTATTTGCAAGTTCCTTTTCCAGTCAAGGAAGTTTTTCCCGCTCAACTTCTCCTTTTCAAGAATTGATCGAATGTTGAATGAATTGTTGTTTGCCATAATTAAAACTACAATTGAAAAAGAATAAATAAATAAATAATCATTCACAATTTCTCTTAATAAACTTAAATTCTAGCATACATGCATAATTCAATGTTTATTAAGCATTTTATTCAAGTTATGTGTTCCGGCAGGTGTGAATAAAATGATTCCAAGATCCTAAAACCCATTGAAGAATTAAGCACATTATGTATTTAGACTCAATTCTAAAATCTTTTAGGTAAGCAAAAGCCTTTTGCTAATAGTCTAGAAACTACTCTTGGTTGATAGGTACGTCTAAGGACTTATTAGGTAAACCTTTATCGATTTTTCCACGACATAAAAGGACTCCTTACTTATATCTTTGAGTTTCACCAAAACTAACATGTACTCACAATTATTTGTGTACCTTACCCCTTTAGTATCGATAAGTAACACCTCGCTATGGCGGAAAACTATTACTAAGATCGATGTAAAGGATATCCAAGTAAGTGTTATTTTGGCATGGCACCTTTTAACTAAATTTTTTAAGTTTGGAACTTAAGGCTGTTACTATGTTGGTTAGATTTTAAGTGAACTAAAATCCTTAATCATGCAACATAATCAAGCTTTGATCTCATGCATATTTAAGACATATTTAAAAGCAATAAATAACTTAAAGCATGCATAAGATAAATGTGATCTAGTATGGCCCGACTTCATCTTGAAGCTTCAACTTCAAAGTCCGTCTTGAAATTGGATTGGAAACTCCGTCTTGAATTTCACCGTGGGATGCGCCATTTTCTTCAAGTAGGATAAGCTATAATTAAACTAATTACAACTATTTGATGGTACGCAGACCATATTTGAACTGAAAAACAAATTTGGTTCTTTTGACCAATTACATTCAAATTAATGGTACGCAAACCATATTTTCTATCCTATTTGGGCCATACTAGTCACTTCATAACCTGCAAAACAGTACATATACAATATATACCATTCATCCATTCATTATCATGAATGGCCCACATAATTGGTCAGTTAAAACACATTGTATGCATCACATAAATATTTGCAGCAATTAATTAAGGGCACCAATAATCTACCAATTATTCAGTCCTTATTAATTCTAATCAAGTTGTTTAACCTTAAAGGATTTGTAGACCTAATCAAGAGTTTATGAGTAAAATTGCTCCCACTTAAACCAATAAATTCATATGCTTTACTAATTTTAAACAAAAAAATGTATTTCTAGTCTAACCGGAAACATACAAATTTAATTAAACTTTAAAGCTCATATAAATTTATAATTGAATCCACTTATTTAATTTATTTTTCAGTTGGATTTAAATTAAATCAAGGTTTTTAATTTTAGTAAAATAATTAGAATAAATTAAAATTTATAATAATTATAATATTCAAAATTAAAATCCAAGAAAACTATTTAAATTATTAATTTTAAAATTAATTAAGATTACATGAACTGAAAATCTGAAATTAAAATTTAAAACGCGACAATCGTAACACGACGAGCACTTGGGCTTGCGCCCAAGCCCCGTCGAGTGCACGACCAATCGCTGGCCCATGGCACATCGCAGCAGCAGCCACGCGCAAACGCAGCAAGCCAAGCCACGCTTGCGCGCAGCCTGCTTGCCCGCATGCATCGCAGAAGCTACGGAAGGAGCGCTCGCTCGCTCGCGCGCAAGAAAGCCCTCGAGGCATCGCGTGTTAGTGCGCGGAGCAGCGATTGCTGGGCGACCCAGCTCTCGCCCTCGCGCGCGCGCCTCTCCTCGTGCCACGCCATCGCCCTTCGCCCATCGCCCACAACACACAGCACACACGCAGAGGCTCCCTTGCCTCGTGCGCGCGCCATGCGCTAGGTTGCTCGCTGCATTCGTACCGCACGGGCGACGAGCTCCCTTGCTCGTCGTCGCGTGCCCGCACTATACAACACCCCTTAAGGGTAACACGTAGCTTCCATTGCTTTTTGCGTGCAACATTCATGAGCGTTTTCATAAAAATTTAAAATTTTTAATTCAAAATTAATGACAAATTAATAAAACATATTAATTTCATAATTTTAAGCCGAAAAATCGAAAATTTATTAATCAATTGATTTCCGATTAACATGGATTCAAATCTAGGTCATAAAAATGAAAAATTTAACATATATTAACAATTTTTATGGTGGATTTTAATCATGGATTCCTAATTAAATTATTAATTAATTATGAAAATCAAATCAATTCTAAATTATTCGAATTTCAACAAATTAATCATAATTACAAATTAGGTTGTATAATTAACAAGTCTAGGCATTCAAATTTGTTAAACATATACTGTTGGTCAATAAAAAACTCAAGATTTATCAACAAGAATCGCAAATATTCAATTTAACATCTTAAATTTACAAACTTTTGCGTTCGAAAAACTAAAACCTCCAAAAAGTCATAGTTATGCTTCGAATTCGGGAATTCTGGGTTTCGGCGAAATATACTAATTTTGTCAAAATTTTAGAATGCCTTTTACATGGGGAATTGACACAAAAATCACTCGATTTGGTTGAGTAACGAATAAACTGCCGAAAAAATGCGTACATATAATTAAATAAACGCAATTTGCAATTACTTAACAATTACGAAAATTAATCACCCCTTTTAATTCTTTGCAAATTTGTAAAATTTAACCATGTCATGCAATTTAGATTATGTAAATAATAAGAGGCTCGAGATACCACTGTTAGGTTATGATACATATGACAAAACATAAATCATGCGGAAAACCTTAATTCCAGGAAACATATTATTTACACATAATCATTTAGCATAATTCAGATGCATACACTTTGTAGCATGCCCTCCCTAGCTACGCTCGAACCGAACAAGAATATAATACCTCGTATTTTTATAATATCTATAAATATATTTTATTATATTTATAAAGCATTTTACGATTTCTTATCGTTTAAATAATATTTAAACGCATTGCATTTAATGTATTTTAATTTAATTAGAATATTTTTTATTTTAATTAATTACGAAACGAATTTAATTCTTGAGTCGGGAAATTAAATGAGTTGCAAACGATTTTTAAAGCTTCGGGTTTTAATTAAAAATTCCAATTCGTTTTATTAAACGAGCCAAATCCAAACAATTTAATTTAAATCCTAAGCTAGCCCAATTCATGGAATTCCTAAGCCCAACTCAAATATCCTAATCCTAGCCCATCAAGGGATTAGGGAGCCTATAAATAGACTCTCCCATCATTAAATGAACCCCTAAAATTTCATAAACCCCCTTTTTTATTTCTTGCACCTCACTCCTTTCCTCTCTTTTCTCGGCACACCGCACGCACGCACACAGCCCCGTGCTCGTGCTGCTGCGCCCTCGTGCTGCTCGGCCTAACGCCCACTCCCTCTCGCTCTCTCCTCGCGCACATCGCCCCTGCTTCGCTCGCCTTCCCTCGCGCGCAGCGCCCACACTCTCTGCTCCCTCTCGCTCTCTCCTCGCGCACAGCGCGCGCCCCTGCTGCCCTCGTCCCCTCGTCGCAGCGCGCGCCCCTGTGCCTCGTCCCCTCGTTGCTGCGCGTACACACAAGGTCGTGTGTGTGTGTGTATTGTTATTCGTGTTTGTTTTCCAATCTCTTTTCGCCCAATCACAATTAATTCGTGGTTGTTCCGTGCTATAGGCCGGATTGGTATAATTCTCTTCTTCCTTGCCTATTCTATTTAAATTCCGTATTTTAAATTATTATATTAATATTGTTTTGAGTAATTAAAATGCTGGGAACCGGTTATGAATACCGTGGTTTGAGGATTTGTGTGTTGTGATTCATTAGGTTTGTTTTAATTATTAAAGGATGAATTTTCAGATTTGTTTATTTAAATAAAGCATTGATTTTTATGATATTAAACTAGTTTTATTGGAATTTTCAAGTTAGGGTTTTAACCTAGACCTAATGAGTCAATTGATTAGCATAATTAGGTGATGATTTTAATTATGATAATCAATTATATTTTCAGATTTGAATAAAGGTTTAAAGTGTCGATTTTTATTGATTTTAAAGGCGGAAAAAGTATGTTTTCGTACTAGGGATTGATTTTGCAAATTGAGACGATTTTATTATTGAAAAACGATTGAATTCTAAAGTCTAAAGGAGGTTTTAATTTTTATAAAGTTGCTGGAAATTTAATGAACATGGAAATAATTTAAGTTTCATTATTTTGATGATAGGAGGTGATTTCTAGTTGAGTGCTCGTTATTGCAAAGTGGCCCCTACGCTTAGGTATTCAAGGTATGTACAAGTCTAGGGCGACCACACCTTTTGTCAATGACATTACATGATTGTTGATGATGTGAATTACATTATGTGGAATCATGTTTATTTTGGTGAACGAGCATGTGATTTATGATGTTGGATTTATTGGATTAATTGTTGAACAAGCATGTTGAAATTATTATGAGTATGGATTTCATTGTCAATCATGTTGTTCAATATTTATGCATGTATGGTTTATTTCACATGCAAGGGATGGATTATTTATTTGTATGCTATTGTACGGAATGTCTAGCATACTTTGAGCTATTTATTTGTACCTCGTTGTACTATTTATTTTACCACATGTGAAGGGTATGTAGGGTTCAGTTGGGAATATTGTGTATGAAATGAATTAGGATTTGTCGTGCAAGGGCACAACCCTCATGTTAATGTGCATGATGTGGAGTCTCACTTTGGTGAGGAGGAACATGGTAGTAATTTCACAAGAGTCTTGCTTGGTTGATCACAAGTCTTAAAGCATTAAAATAAGATTGTTTTGGTTGTTGTTTATTAATGGTATGTATGCATGTTGTCAAGTCTTGAGTTCGCCTTGATTAAAATATTAATAAACGTAAAGTGCAACCGGAACAAGCTTCAAAACTCTTGGAACGTATATACCTTGAGTATGACCAATGGGGGGAGTCTTGCCGGAAAGCTCGTACTCCTACTAATGATACAAGACGTTGTTTCATTTATATTATGCGCAGGAATTCCGTCGGTATGGCCCGACACTCGGTATGGCCCGATTTTATTATTATTATATTTGGTGTATGGTTGGCTCCCATCACCTTTTCCCTTTGTGGATTATTCTTTTGGCCCGTTCGAAGCTTATTCTAATTAAATTGTGAGTCAAGAGTCGAGTCTTGTGTCTCATGATTGTTTGTTAAGTATTATATGGCTTTTGCATGTTGATTAGTACTTAGCGAGTGATGCATGTTTTAGTTTAATTTACTCTATGCTTGTAAGTACTCAGCTTTTGCTGACTACGTGCTTTGTGTGTTTCTGGTCATGGCCTTTGCCTTAATGACCCTATGATGATCCATCATTTGCACTTGCATTGTTGGGGAGTAGAATAATATAGCAGGTTGGTAGATCAAGTACGATCGAAATCATGTGGCTTGGGATGATTGAGAGAGTTGCATGCTTTCGTTCTTTGAAACTATTTTATTTAATACTTTAATTATGTTTGAAATGTTTAAATTATTTATATTTTGGGTTTTGGGCTATTATGGTTCCAAATTGTAGGAGGCCTCGATATTTCATTTATTATATTTTTAAAAGTTAGTTGACATTAAATTCCGCTGCGTAATTCTGGTAATAGCCTTAACCGTTATCACGGTGGCGGTAATACTTTAGTAATTCCTTTACTTTAAGTTGGAAAATGATTTTATAAAAGCAAGGAATTATTAGGATGTTACAAAGAACAAGTCTTTAGGACTCCAAGTGTCGTCCCTCCGTAGATAGTCCACAGCCCATCCGGATCCGCCTTAAGCTTAACCAACTAGAATCGCCCTTAAGGTTCTAAGAATTTTCGGCTAATAGGCTACAAGTGTTTGGCTGATTTTGTTCCAAAATCTTACCTTTGAATACTTTAATCCTCGATCTAAATATGTGACCCTAGGCACCTATTTATAGAGTTTATGGAAAGGAATTATAATCCTATTAGGATACTAATTAGTTTAATTAGAATTTCATTAAAACTCTTTTAAACTAATTCTATCTTTATTAGGATTAGGATTTAATCAATGAACGAATTCCATCAGCTTTAGGATTCGTATTAAACATAAACGTTGCACGACCACAAGCGTACCGCACAGTCCGCGCAGGCCTTGCTGCCCACACGAGCAGGCGCTGCTCGCAGCCCACGAGCGTAAGCCCGCGCGCGCGCGCCTTGGCCTTTGCTGGGCCTGGCGTGGCCTTGGCTGCGTTGTGTTGGGAGCTTGGCTTGCTGGACGCGGGCCTGGCTTCGTGCTGGGCCTTCGTCTAGCAAAACTCGTCCGATGCTAATTCGTAAATTACGCTTCCGATTAAATTCTCAATTCCGAAATTCATTTCCGATACGAACAATATTCAATATTTCCGATTCCGGAATTAATTTCCGTTTCGAACAAATATTTCATATTTCCGTTTCCGGAATTATTTTCGGATTTCGATAATATTTTCGATTCTAACAATAATTCCGTTTCCGGCAATATTTCTGATTCCGGCAATATTTCCATTTCCAATAATATTTTCCGATACGTACCATGTTTCCATTTCCGGCAACATCTACGACTTGGATAATATTTATATTTCCGATACGATCCATATTTCCGTTTCCGGCAATATCATCGTTTCCGGAGTATTCACTTGCTTGCCTTTGACGATCTCAGCTCCCACTGAAACCTAGATCCGTCGATTCCGAATATCCATAGATGGAGTATTTAATTCCATTACATACTTGATCCGTTTACGTACTATTTGTGTGATCCTACGGGTTCAGTCAAGAGTAAGATGTGGATTAATATCATTAATTCCACTTGAACTGAAGCGGCCTCTAGCTAGGTATTCAGCTCACTTGATCTCACTGAATTATTAACTTGTCAATTAATACTGAACCGCATTTATTAGACTTCTCATTAAATGCATACTTAGACCAAGGGCATTATTTCCTTCATATTGGGGATACAAATATCCCTCGGGATATGGTTAACCTAGACTTTATGCGAAGAATTCAAAAGAGAGGAGTCGAAATGGCACTGAAAAAGATGTGACGCAAGAGGGCGGTGGGGCCCGACGGTATACCTATCGAAGTCTGGAGATGTTTGGGAGAGAGAGGGGTTGTATGGTTAACAACTCTTTTCAAAAAGATTTGGGGAAGTAATAGGATGCCAGTAGAGTGGAGGAAAAGTACTATCATCCCCTTGTACAAGAATAAGGGTGATGTCCAGGATTGTGCCAACTTTCGAGGAATCAAACTAATGAGTCATACTATGAAACTTTGGGAGCGGATTATTGAGCAAAGACTGAGGAGAACTATGAAAATTTCGGAGAACCAGTTTGGATTTATGCCTGGGAGATCAACTATGAAGGCCATTCATCTTATAAGGCAGCTAATGGAGAATTATCGGGATACGAAGAAGGATTTACATATAGTTTTCATTGATTTGGAGAAGGCGTATGATAAAGTACCAAGGAAATTCTTTAATGGGCATTAAGTAGGAAAGGAATTCTGAGGAAGTATATTGATATCATCAAGGACATGTATGAGGGAGTTAGCACGAGTGTGAGAACTAGTGTTGGTAAGACCGAAGAATTCCCCATTACGATTGGAGTGCATCAAGGTTCCGCACTTAGCCCATTTCTTTTTGCTATAGTCATGGACGAATTGACGAGGTCAATCCAAGATGGTATACCCTGGTGCATGATGTTTGCAGATGATATTGTGTTGATTGATGAAACAAAAGAAGGAGTGGAAAGTAAGTTGGAGTTATGGAGACCAACTTTTGAATCTCGGGGTTTTAGGCTGAGTAGAAACAAGACGGAATATATGGAGTGTAAGTTTAGTGGAGTCCAAGATAGAGAGACAGGGGGGATTCCCTTAGATGGGAAAATTGTCCAAGGCTCTAAAATGTTCCGTTATTTAGGATCTATTATCTAAAAGGATGGAGAATTGGATGGCGATGTGGCCCATAGAATCAAAGCAGGTTGGTTGAAGTGAAAAGGTGCCACAGGGTTCCTATGTGATTCAGGCATTCCCCAAAGATTGAAGGGAAAATTTTACCGCACGGAAATTCGACCTGCTTTGTTATACGGAACGGAATGCTGGGCAGTGAAACATTGTCACATGCACAAGATGAATGTGGCGGAGATGCGCATGTTACGTTGGATGTGTGGGCATACAAGAAAGGATTGTTTGAGGAATGGGATTATTAGGAAGAAAGTAGGGGTTGCACCGATTGAGTTTAAGATGATGGAAAATCGTTTAAGATGGTTTGGACATGTAAGTAGAAGATCAAGTGATTCCCCGGTTAGGTGGATAGAAGGGTGGAAAAGTGATAGAATTGCAAGGGGTAGGGGAAGACCTAAGAAAACTTGGAGAAAGGTGATTGAGCACGATATGAGCTTTCTTGGGATTGAGGAATATATGGAGTTGGATAGGATAGAGTGGAGGGAGAGAATATACATTGATGACTTCATTTGTCTTATACAGCTTTCATGTTTCTGTTTTTTTTTATATATATATATATATATATATATATATATTTTAAAAATTCTTTTGTATTTTTTTATTTTTACATGCTATTTTGAAAAATACTTATTTTACTTATTCATTTATTTTAAATTCTACTTATTTTTTTATCTCTTACAATATTTCTTCTATAATATATATACATTTTTCTCTTATCTTACTTTCATTAATTCCACCTTCTCTTCCTTGCTTTTTTCATTTTACTTCCTACTCCTTTCTGGTTTGATTGGTGACAATGACGATCTCCTACGACGATTCATGTTAGCCGACCCCAAATCATTTTGGGACTAAGGCTTTGTTGTTGTTGTTGTTGTTGTTGTAGTCCTATGTTTGATCACAAGTCCTAAAGGATTAAAATGAAGTGTCATTGTTTAAGTATTCACGTGTGTAATTGTTGAATTACTTGTGAGTTATGTCTTTGGGTTGAGTCTTAAACTTAATATACTAAATAACGTAAAGTGCAACCCAAATGAGCTTCAAAACTCTTGGAACGTATATACCTTGAGTATGAACAATGGGGGGAGTCGTGTCAGAGAAACTCGTACTCCTTGAATGATACCAGACGTTGTTTCATTCTTTTGGTTATGCGCTTATCAAATGCGGAATTCCGTCGGTATGGTCCGACTGTCGGTAAAAAGCCCGACTCTATATTATTTGGTGTTTGGTGGGCTCCAAACACCCTCAGTTTCCCTCAGTGGTCTTGTTTCCCTCAGTGGGTTTTTGTTAATCTATTTTACCCGTTCGAAGATAAATTCTTATTAATCAATGAGTTAGGAGTCGTGTCAACTCTTGAGTATGTCCTCGTGATTAATTGGTTTACTTGAATAGCTTTTGCATGTGGATTATCTTTGTTGTTGAGTGAAGCATGTTAGACTAGGATTTCATTCTAGCTTGTTCGTACTCTGCTTTCGCTGACTTCGTGCTTCATGTCTTTCGGTCATGTCCTTCGCCTTAATTACCCTATGATGATCCATCATTGCACTTGCATTGTTGGGGAGTAGATTTCAATAAGCAGGTTGGTAGAGATAACTTGCGGGAGAAGTTATCATAGGAATAGTGATGAGAGACTATTTCATCTTTCGCATTTATAAACTCTATTTCTGAATTGTAGTTATGACTATTGCTACTATGGTTTGAAACTTAGTTAATGGATTTTCTAAACTATTTAATGTTGGTTTTTGGGCCTTGATGGTTCCAAGTTGTTTTATGACCATTAATTATTTAATACGTTTTCAAAGTTAGTTTATTTCCGGTGCGTAATTCTGGTAAATAGCCTTAGCCGTTATCACGGTGGCGGTAATATCTTGGTAATTCCTTTGTTTTAAGTTGAAAAATATTTTATAAAAATCAAGGAATTATTAGGGTGTTACAAAGTGGTATACTAGAGCTTAGTTTCAGTTCTTCTTTGTAGGAAATAATACTACAAAGTGGTATTTGCAGAGATTTAGTTTAAGAGCTGCTTTGCATTAACTAATAGTGCAAGGTGGTAAATCCCTAAACTATGATTTGCGGAACTTTAGCACTTTTGAAAAAAAAAATTCTAAAGTCAAAATGCTATTTTAAGTACTCAATATTTCGAAAAAGTCAAATACCAATTACATATATAAAGTTATTTGAAAACTTAATTATTTATTTAATAATTTTTTTTTTTCGAATTTATTAAATTCGGATGAGTCGAATAAAAAATTTATTTAATATTTCCGAATTCTTTTATTTTTCGTTATAGGTACACCTCTTTTGCATTTTCTTTGTTTTTCACATACGTTGATCTTTATGCATTTTTATTATTCAACTTTTGGGGGGACGTATTACGATCAACGTGCCCCTCAACTATTGTATTGGACAACGATGTCGCTACTTTTTTCCTCTTTTAAAGTCGGGCGTCCTGTTACTTTTGCAGGAGGTCATGGCACGTATTAGGAAAACGGCTAATGTGGGGGCATAGCAGGCACCCCGAGAGATTTATGTTCCCTTTTTAAACCCTCCTCATGTGGCAAGGAGGGGAGCTAACCTGTCATGGCATTATGAGGGAGGAGGTGCCGTGACGGCCCATCCTTCGAGGAGACATAAGAGTGTGGCCTGTCGTCCCCCAGTCCCAAGAGAGGACTTTGAGGAAGATTCTTCCAGTTCCTAAGACAGTGAGGTAACAAGACAACCACCTCCCATGATTTTCCGGAAAGAGGAGTTGGATTTGTTCTTGTTTGACATTTTCCCAAGTAGGAAATGGCTCCGATATTTAGCTGAGCAGGGATGCAACTTTGCACGTTTTCTCTTTTTTCCGCGTGGTTTAAGTTTCAAATATCCTGGCACCCATAGTACTGTAGACCGCCTATCTTCGGGTTAGGTTGTTGTTTATACGGCCGCATTCAAACTAGGACTTTGGTTTCCTTTACACCCATTCGTGCTTGATGTTTTGGAGGAGTATGACATTAGCCTGAACCGCCTAACTCAAGGGCCAACATTTTTGGCTTTAATAGCCAACTGTGCGTTAAGTGACGTCGTCCCTTATTTCTCGTCATTTGTTATGTTAGTGGAGATTGCGCCTTCATCCCGTTCACCACAGGGACGGTTTACTCTTTACAGCCGGAAGGGCTGCAAGACAATAGTAGGGACGTCTTCTAGCTGGCTGTGGTGGAGGACTAAGTGGTCCATTATTCAGATTGAGGACATCGCACTTTGCAGACGTCTCAAACGATGGTACTTTAAGCCACGCTTTATTTCCAACAACGAGAATCTTCCTCGGCTAATGTCAAGGGAGTGGAGACTGGTACAACCTTTGTTTCAGGCAGATATGTACAAGATGTCTTCCACCTGCCATGCATGGGTGCCCAATAGTTGGCTTCCTCACGTAGCCCAATTTACCAATAGAGTATGTCTTTAGGTCGTCGGCATGTGTCCATATATGTCTGGAGGTAGTTTAATCTGGGTTTTCCATCATAATATAGCAAGTTTCTGTTCTTTCTCTTCTCACTGTTCTCCTTGGGTTGTGCAGAGCTGGCCATGAGCTGTTTGTCTCCAGAAGACAAGGGGAAAGTGAAGATACCTAAGTGGATGACTCAGGTATATGAGGACGAGGTCCTTAAGCCTATAGAGGCCAAGAAGAAGGAGTCCTCAAAAAGGACTGACGAGGCTGTCCCCAATGATCTTCCCAAAGTATGCCAGATTATTTTTGTGCAAGTAATTTCTTCCTGAACTTGGAGCTTTTTTGAATTTTTGTTTTTTTATTTGTAGGGGTTTGCGACGTCTGCTTCTTAGATTTTAGGATAATCCCAAAGTCTAAGGTATTAGGATAATCATAAAACTCTTAAGTAAGTAAGATTAGGAAGAGAGATAGCTTGTGGCCCAAGTTACTTGCCGCACAAGTAACCTTAGCGCCTTAGCGTTCCTTCTCGCCCATGCGTTTCTTGCCGCCCACGCCTATCTAGTTGGCCAGCCGCTGGGCGTTAGGCCTGGCGCTGGCTCTATAAGCGGTAGGCTATGTTTTGTGGGTTGGCGCTGGCGCTAAGCCTTGTGCGCTGGCAATGGCGCTGGGCCTTGTTTTCGGCAGTGGCGTTGTGCTTCGTGGGCTGGCTCGTCGAGCGATGGTCCGGCTCGCTTGATGGCATGTCGCTCGTCGTGCTTCCGATTTCTTTTCCAATACTTATTTTTTATTCGACCAATATTTACGTTTCCGATAATATTTCTGATCCCGACAATATTTTACGATTTCGACAATATTTCCAATTCGGATAATATTTCTGTTTCCAGCAATATTTTCGATTCCGATAATATTTCTATTTCCGTTAATATTTTATGAAACGAACCATATTTTCGTTTCCTATAATATCTTCGACTTCGATAATATTTCTATTTCTGTCATAAACCATATTTTAGTTTCCGGCAATATCTTCATTTCCGACAAATCTTCTTTCTTTGCCTTTTGATGATTTGTTTAGCTCTCACTGGAACCAAAATTCATCATTTCTGAATATTCATAATTAGAGTATTTACTGAATACTATATTCACCTAAATACTTGATCCGTTCACGTGTTGTGACCCTATGGATTCTTTCAAGAGTAAGATGTGGCATTAATATTATTAATTCCACTTGAACTGAAGCGGCCTCTAGCTAGGAATTGAGATCACTTAATCTCACTGAATAATTAACTTGTTTAATTAATATTAAATTGCATTTATTAGACTTAGCATTAAATGCAAACTTGGACTAAGGGCATTATTTCCTTCAGTCTCCCACTTATCCTTAGGGATAAGTGTGCCTTTCCTAATTCCTTTATCACATGATGCATGCTCGTGACATAAGGTAAGATTGGTCATCCTTATTCCGTACAGAGGTATTTCTCGGTGTCAGAGTTCAACTGATAAAATAAGCAGATCATCATAGGCTATGATTCCTCTGAGCACAACCATGCATTTTACAGTTTCTAGCATTCCGAGTGGCCTTATAAAACTTTTGGCATCTCATTCCGATTTATGGGAGGATAAGCCCAATCTTGCGATCTTGAGGTTAGATAGGTGATTACCTGAGCGTTGTCGTTATAGTCTCCCTTCACGGTGCGACGTTTGACACCGTCAATGTAACCAGTTCTCAAACAAGTAATCTCAAATCACTTAGGTATTGAGGATTAGTGTCTCATACGATAATGAAATTTACTTATGACAGATTTTCATCTCTTACAGTAAAGTTTCATAAGTCTGTCCGATACTAATCTTATAAAGTAAGTATCTATGCAAATGATTGCCATGTTTACAAAGTTCAAGAAACAAAACTATTATTCATCTTGTATTCCAGTCGTCTAGTATTTTCTATGAGTACACATTTATAGAAAACATCCGACCAGGGACCATTTTCAACATTTGACATTCAATTTCACTTGATAGGCTTTTCGTAGTCACATGACTGGTCCTGACAGTCTTTCTTGCTTATACTGTCAAATTAAGAGGACTCATCATTTAATATTAACCAAAATTAAATGGAATATGAAAATACATTTCAAACGTGATATATGTTCAACCTGAATGTTTTACATCCGTGGGTCTTTAACCCATCTTTAAAACATTTAATGGATTTCAAACTAATTTTGATTTACAGCCATAATGTGAGTGTTGCATATTGTAGGGGAATACAGTTAAACATACATAACATGTGCGGAACATCCCCAAAGCCAGGAAACATGTATAAAGCACAGATTAAGCATACTTACATTTGAAGCGTGTTTTCCCGAGTATAGTATCAACGAACACAAACAAAACACCCCAATTGTCGTTCCTCTATTTGGTTCACTGACACGTTCAGATCTGACTTGATTATTGTAGCTTAGCCAACGTACAAGAGTGTTTGCTTTTTCGGGAAGAACTGTTTCGAGTAGAGAGAAAAACTGAACTACGTAATTTAGAATTAGGTTTAGGTTAGGGAAAAATTGATTGTGTGTGTGTGAAAATATAACCTAAATTATATATAAGTGTAACCGGCCAAGACACAAGGCCTTTACCGGCCACACAGCACACACCGCACGCACAGCACACACCACAGGCCGAAGCCCACAGCGCACCCGAGCAGCGATGGGCCGTGGGCCTTTGCTTGCTCGCTGATGTGTTGTTGTGCTTTGTGCGCGCTGCCGTGGCCACGCGGGCTGGCTTGCGAGCTTGCTGGCTCGTTGGGCCTTGCGCGCATGATGCTTGGCTTGACGGGCCGACAGCTCCGATGCGGCTCCTATTCGTGACGAACGCCTTACGGCTATTATTTATCCTATCGTACACGACGAATCACCATCGTACGTTACGATTATTCGTTTTTCCCAGCTTACAAATATTCGCGATACGATATACAATTCCGATACAAGGTCATATCGTATAATTCGTTTTTCCGAACTAATTCCCGAAAAGCTATTAAATGAATTTCCGGTTCATTTAATCCGGTGATATGCTACATGTCATTGGTGTGACCTTATAGGTTCAGTCAAGAGTAAGCTATGAGCCTAATATAGATTAGAACTCACTGATCGGAAGCATTGCTCCAGCTAGCAATCTATGAACAATCACTTTGATTCATAGTACTCCCAATAACTGCTTTTATAACCTCCTTTTACGGTGCGACGTTTAGCTAGCATTAGAGCGAACTAATTCTCAAACGAGCAATCATAATTACTCATGTTCTGAGGAATGGTTCTAATCACCATTAATGAGAATTACTTATGACATGACTTTAATCTCTTAAAGTGTTCTTATGGTCAATCCGATACAAGATACAATAAGCATCTATGCAAAAGATTCTGACATCCAGTCAATCTAGTTCAAGAAACCGAACCACAAATCTACTTGCAATCTAATCTTCATTAGTCATTGGTCGTCCACCTTTCAATGACCTGGATTAGAAATCCTTTGTGACTTCAATTTTCAAGTTCACTTATGGGTGTTTCTTTGTCGAAGAATCCATCTTGACATCCCATTTAAATGATTTGAATCACATGGACTTATCATTTAATACTAAACCAAATTAAATGAATATGAGATAATAAATTTCATAAATATGAAATGGTTAAACCAATTGTTTTAAACACAGATCTAACATATGTTCTAAAACAAAACTTAGAAAATCAAAGCCAATCTCTAATATGCTTGATTCCCATGGTTGCTACATGTGCGTTGTGCTTCGCTTGTGGCTACGGTTTAGTCAATGGATCTGCGGCGTTGTCGTCAGTTCCAACCTTGCAAATCTCAATTTCTTTCCTTTCAACGATTTCTCGAAGTATATGAAATTACCGTAGTACGTGCTTGGACTTCTGGTGGCTCCTAGGCTCCTTTGCCTGGGCAATGGCTCTGCTATTGTCGCAATACAAAGCCATTGGTCCTTCAATGGAGGGGACAACCCCAAGTTCTTCGATGAACTTGCGAATCCAAACAGCTTCCTTTGCTGCTTCTGAGGCGGCAATGTACTCGGCTTCAGTTGTAGAATCCCCAATAGTGCTTTGCTTCGCACTTTTTCACCTTACTGCTCCGCCATTGAGGCAGAACACAAACCTAGACTGTGATCTGAAATCATCTATGTCGGTTTGAAAGCTTGGGTCCGTATAGCACTTAACAATCAACTTATCTGTACCACCATAAACTTTAAACTAATCCTTAGTCCTTTTCAGGTACTTTAGGATATTCTTGGCAGCAGTCCAATGCGCCTCACCTGGTTCTGACAGGTACCTGCTCGTTGCACTGAATGCGAACGAAACATCCGGCCTTGTACAAATCATAGCATACATGATGGATCCAATAGCCGAAGCGTATGGAATTCCACTCATCTTTCTACGCTCATCAGATGTCTTGGGACACTGAGTCTTTCTTAGATATGTGCCATGTGTCATGGGTAGATGGCCCCTCTTGGCTTCCATCATATTGAACCTAACTAGCACTTTATCAACGTAAGTGCTCTGGCTTAGTCCAATCATCCTCTTAAATCTATCTCTATAGATCTTGATGCCCAATATGTATTGTGCCTCTCCTAAGTCCTTCATTGAGGAACACTTTCCAAGCCAAGTCTTTACCAACTCCAACATAGGAATGTCGTTTCCAATAAGTAGTATGTCATCTACATAAAAGACTAGGAAAGAAATTTTACTCCCACTGACCTTCTTGTATACACAAGATTCGTCCTCATTCTTGATGAAGCCAAACTTATTGACTGCTTCATCAAATCGTTTATTCCAACTCCTTGATGCCTGCTTTTATCCATAAATGGATTTCTTAAGCTTGCATCACTTTCCTTAGTTCTTTTGATCGACAAAACCCTCCGGCTGTGTATAAACACAGTTTCTTCAAGAACACCATTCAAGAAGAAAGTTTGGACATCCATTTTCCATATTTCATAGTCATGAAACGCGGCAATCGCAAGGATTATCTGAATAGACTTAAGCATAGAGACTGGAGAAAAGGTTTCATCGTAGTCAACGCCGTGAACTTGCCTGTAACCTTTTGCTCCCAATCTAGCCTTATATATGTATACAATTCCATATTTGTCTTTCTTCAATTTGAAGACCCATTTGCATCCGATAGGTGTAAACCCATCCGGAAAATCTACCAAATCCCAGACTTGATTTTTAGACATGGAGTCTATCTCTGATTTCATGGCCTCTAACCATTTAGTGGAGCTTGGGCTCATCATAGCTTGCTTGTAAGTCATAGGTTCATCACTATCTAATATGAGAACTTCTAAGTTTTCAGTCAAGAGGACGCTTGTCCATCTGTCCAGCTGAACCTTAGTTCTACGTGACCTACGAGGGGCAACAAAATCTTCAGGAACTACTCCCACTGGCTATTCTAAAGGCCTTAGAGGTTCTTCAACTTGAACTGCTTCTAAAGAGTTCTTGGTTCGTTGTTCGTCTCGAATCTCTTCGAGGTCTATTATTCTCCCACTTGTCAATTTGGAAATATGATTTCTTTCCAAAAAGACACTGTCACGAGCAACGAATACTTTATTCTCTGACTTGTTGTAGAAGTAATACCCCTTTGTTTCTTTTGGATACCCAACGAAGAAATATTTGTCAGATTTTGGTTCGAGCTTGTCCGAAATTAATCGCTTGACATATGTTTCGCAACCCCAAATCTTGAGAAAAGACAACTTTGGAAGTTTCTAAGTCCATAATTCGTATAGAGTCTTTTTAACAGCTTTTGACGGAGCACGATTCAGTGTGAGTGTTGCTGTTTGCAACCCATGTCCCCAAAATTGTAAAGGAAGTTCGGCATGACCCATCATTGACCTGACCATATCGAGTAAGGTCATGTTTCTCCGTTCCGAAACTCCATTCCATTGAGGTGTCCCCGGAGCAGTCAATTCAGAAAGAATACCGCATTCTCTTAGATGGTCATCAATCTCGTGGCTAAGATATTCACCTCCTCGATCTGATCGTAGAGCTTTGATTTTTTTGCCATGTTGATTCTCTACTTCATTTTGAAATTCTCGGAATTTCTCAAACGATTATGATATGAATATTAAATTTGTATTATCTAAACTTTTACTAAACTATAACTATAGACAATTATCATCAAAATAGAGCTTATAAATAATCTTATTATTGAAACTAATGATGGATAGATCTGTTACTGCCTCATTCCTTGTCTTATTTATTTAACAAATTCAAAATAAAATAAAATAAGGGTACATAGATAAATTTACGTTCTTCCCTTTCATAACCCATGTCAAACATAAATTTATTCTCATCGGTTCTTTCCTTCGATAGTCATACTCACTTAATACCCCCCTACCATCTACATCATTACCCGATCATTTAACATTCACCCCACCATATAACTTATTCATTTAGAGATAACTTCGAAGTGGGGTGGGTTGGTCCCTCAACACCTATACCTGCCTAAAATTCTCATCCCCATGCACGTCACCACGATAAGTATGATACTCATCTCCGTCCTAAGCCTCGCCTCGCGGACGGAAAATAAAATTAACCCAGCTTCATTACCCGTATGTGTATCCACGCCCTCCTCAAGCCAAGCCCTAGACAACTGAACTCGACATTATTTTTTGACAAGAGAGTTTTGACTTTTAAAACTTTAAGAGTATTTGATAATTTGTTTGTCTGGTTACATTATACTTTGGACACATATAACGTATAAATATTTTTCTAATTAAAACTAATGATGGATAACTTTGTTATTGCCTCATTCTGTGTCTTATTTATTCAAAACGGAAAATAAATAAAGTTACATAGACAAAGTTATTTTCATTCTCACTCATCACATGTGTTAAACGTATCCCTAGAAAGATGAACCCGACATAATTTTCTGGTAAGAGATATTTTAATTTTTAAACTCTATTCTATATTATTTGACAATTTGGTTGTCTGATTAGATTATACTTTGGACACATATAGGTAAAAGATATTCTCCTAATTAAAACTAATGATGGATAGATTTGTTATTGCCCCATTTTGTGTCTTGTTTATTAAAAATAGAAAACAAATAAGGGTACATAGACAAAATTATTTTCATCCCCGTTCATCACATGTGTCAAACCTTGCCCTAAACGGCTGGACCCGACGTTACTTTTTGGTAAGAGGGTTTTTAATTTTAAAACTCTTTTCATAATTTGATAATCTCTTATTACACTATACTTTGGACATACGTTGCCTAAAAAATGCTATGAATATATAAGGATCATGATACCACAGTAGGGGAATACAGTTAAACATACATAACATGTGCGGAACATCCCCAAAGCCAGACAACATGTATAAAGCACAGATTAAGCATACTTACATTTGAAGCGTGTTTTCCCGAGTATAGTATCAACGAAAATGAACAAAGAACTCCAATTGTCGTTCCTCTATTTGGTTCACCGACACGTTCAGATCCATCTTCATTATTGTAGCTTAGCCAACGTACAAGAGTGTTTGCTTTTTCGGGAAGAACAGTTTTGAGTAGAGAGCAAAACTGAACGACGTAATTTAGAATTAGGTTTAGGTAAGGGAAAAACTGATTGTGTGTGTGTGAAAATATAACCTAAATTATATTTAAGTGTAACCGGCCAAGACACAAGGCCTTGATCGACCACACAACACACACCGCACGCACAGCCCATGCGCACAGCACACACCGCAGGCTGAAGCCCACAGCGCAGCCGAGCTGCGATGGGCCGTGGGCCTTTGCTTGCTCGCTGCTGTGTTGTTGTGTTTGTGCGCGCTGTTGTGGCCACGCGGGCTGGCTTGCTTGCTGCGTTACGAGCTTGCTGGCTCGTTTGGCCTTGCGCACATGATGCTTGGCTCGACGGGCCGGCAGCTCCGATGCGGCTCGTATTCGCGACGAACGCCTTACGGCTATTATTTATCGTATCGTTCTAGGGGGTATTTTCGTTGCTTTTTCCCTTCCTACGGGGGCGGTTTTAGAAACTTTGTATCTTTGTAGTTTGAAGGAGTCGCCACCAAACATTATTTAGGGTCTCGTTTGGAAAGACCAAAAAGTGACTCTATTAGGATAAGGCATTGAATCTTAGAAACGGATGGGTGAGATCCGTGCAAGGGAACGAGATGCTTATTCCGCGAGCTTTAAAAATAATTCAAATGCGTGGCACAACATTTTCGAAAATACCCTAGTTCAGACTATGTGGGTTTGAAATTAGAACAAATAGAATTTCTACTTTGTATTGTGACCACTTTGCTTTAAAGTTAATAACCTAAGATCAGCTTGTCCAAGAAATTATCTTTGTTAAGCGTGGTGTAACCTTGTATTTTGTTGTATTTAGCATGTGAGGCGATGAAAGCAATAAACAAGTAAAGAAACATCACAATAGAAAATAAGTGCGGAATTAGTAAAATACATCACCACCTAGAAATGGACTAGGTGGGAAACCACATTGCCTAGAAGGACTAGGCAAGTAAGTTGCATAATTGAAAGTGCGGAATTGAAATGCGTTATTGAAATTGCATAATTGAAAGTGCGGAATTGAAATGCGTTATTGAAATTGCATAATTGAAAGTGCATAATTGAAAGGTAAGATATTGAAATTGCAATATTGAAATTGAACTTAAGCACATGAGATCCGAACGCCAAACGACTTCTTAAGAATAAGTGCGTTCGACACGGATTCAAAGCCAAAAATCTCAACTTTAGGACAAGTTGTTCATCCCAAAGTGTCCTTGATTTTGCACATAGAACTTGAACTTGAAAAGTTTGAATCTTGAAATTTTGGACTTGAAATATTGAACTTGAAATGTTGACCTTTGAAATATTGAACTTGAAATGTTGAACTTTGAAATATTGAACTTGAACTTGAAATATTGAACTTAAGATTCTTGAATCTCAAAGATTGCACCTTTTAATGTTAAAATGATCCTAGTTTAGGGAAGTGATTACAAACAACCCTAAACATTATTGGATCTTGAAACTTGAACTTGAAATTTGAAAAGTGGAGTCTTGAATCTCAAAGATTAGACCTTTAAACATTATAAAGAGATCATCTTTGATTACTCCATATTTTGAAGATGATTCTAGTTCAAGGAAGTGAATACAAACAACCTTGAACATCATTGAATCTTGAAAGTTTGCATTTTTGTATCACATAAAGTTTGGATTTTGTAAGAAATGTATGATTGTTGTAAGTGACACTTTTAAGATTAAAAGTGCCAACTTACTAATCATTTTTGAAAGAGAAAATCAAGGAAACATGATTTATTAGGGTTGGGATTCGGAATTACCTTGTTAGGTTTAGGCAAGAATTCCTTTTGGAGCTCCCAATTGCTTAGAACTTTGAATTGTATGAGATTTTGGAGGATTTTTGTATTTTGATTTGAGTGGCAATTTTTGTATTACGACGTCGTGTTTTCGATTTTTTGCCTCCCCATAATGCTCAGAATTAGGGGTTTAAATAGGAAAATTTGCTACTAAACGCCAGCCCACGCCAGCGTCCAGCGCAGCTGCCAGCGCCAGGCGCTGCTGACGTGGCGCAGAAGCTGCCAAACAAGGATGAAAGATGTCGTCCTTGCTTTTGGCTTGTAATGGTGTACCTTTGTACGAATTGTACAAAGTTGGCACGTAGTGTTTTCTTGATGATTAAGGCTCGTTTTGCGTCTAAAAACAAGCGGTTTCAGGTTTTTGAATTCGGTTTTACGGGACGAGGCCCGACTTGCTCGGTTTTGTGGGGCGGCGCCCGAATTTGGATTGCTTAATGTCATTTCGACTGGAAAAGGCCTTGTAAAACCAATGGGATAGTCCATTGGGTGAGATTGTACTTGGATTTTGAAATTGATTTTTGGAAATTGTATTTTGTACCAAGTTCCGGAATGGGAACGACCTCGGTGATTGGATTATGGCTCTTGGATTTTGGAAATGTTCTTAGCAATTGGGACTTCCGCATGGAGTTTCTCCAACCGCCTAATAAGGATAATGGTATCTTCATCATCCCAATGGGGAGACACAATTTAGATGTCTACAATCGTACACGACGAATCACCATCGTACGATATGATTATTCGTTTCGCCTAGCTAACGAATATTCGCGATACGATATAAGATTCCGATACAAGGTCGTATCGTATAATACGTTTTTCCGAACTATTTCCCGAAAAGATATTAAATGAATTTCCGATTCATTTAATCCGGTGATCTGTTACATGTCATTCGTGTGACCTTATAGGTTCAGTCAAGAGTAAGTTGTGAGCCTAATATAGATTAGAACTCACTAATCGGAAACGTTGCTCTAGCTAGCTGTTCCGATCACTTGATCTTACTGAATTAATTGTTCGCAATTACTCTGAACCTTGGTATTAGACTTAATGCATCTTAGGTGAAAGATATATTTCCTTACATATCACTTATTTCATGGGTTTAGTTATCATTCTTTGTCAATCTTAATATCCTTATGCTTTCCGATATAGGATGATAAGATCTTTTGAGAATGTTTATTTTGTGATCTAGTCTTTCTAGCTTCAACAGTGGTTCTACACATTTTGCAATGAAGAACCATCAAGTCGGCAGACATTTGACCCATTCAAGTTTAGTGAAGAACTCTTTAACACAAACGACTATGTTTCATTACTTCTTAGGCAATAAGTACTTTACTTCAACTGTGTAGGTTACTAGTGATGCCTTGTTTGGATTATTCTTATCCAAGAAGTTCACAAATATGTGGAAGCCTTTCTAGCTGCATCTTGGAACACAGAAATTAATATTTAATTTCCCACGTAACAACTCATGGTCTTCGATCCATGTTTCCATTTCAAACCACGATGCATTTAGCTTGTCCTTACTAATATTTAACTCCAAAGGGATCTTGCTTGATCCTTTGCCAGTGTTTATGCACGTCGCATCAATATTTATCATACCTTCATTTACTTGAGTGAAGAACTATTCTTATTTACCTTCGCAAGTGCCATATGATCATCTTGATCTCAATATAGTGGATCTTCACTTAGATCAATAGATATTTGTATATGTTTGTCTGTCCCCCTTGCCTTGGATCCTTACTCGCTCTTGGGATAGGAATGAAGCCAATGTCCCTTCCATTCCGATCAAGAGTTATGATATCCATGTGCATGGGAAAGGGACACTTTGAGGATAGAAGAAGCAGCAATTGAATGAAAAGTAACTATCATGCTTATCCGGTTTTAGCATCTTAGCATACAACATTACCTTCACGCAGAATCTGGACGCCTCTTAAAGAATCATCTCAATGTAAAAACTATTTTGGGACATGTCCAACAGTGAGTCCTGAAGGTGGGGACTTATAATGAGATCATCAGTGATATGAAAATAATACTGGGTCTGGATCATCCTTTCGTCCAGGTTGTTTCAATAGAGATTGGTATATAGTCTATCTGATACTAATCTTATCAAGTACGTGTCTATAAAAATGATTGTCATGTCCACTTAGTTCAAGAAACCAAACTACTAGTCATCTTGCACTCCAGTCGTCTAGCGTTTTCTATGCGTCCACATTTATAGAAAACGTCTAACTAGGGACCATTTCCAACATTTGACATTCAATTTCACTTGATAGACGTTTCTTAGTCACACGACTGGTCCTGACAGTCTATCTTGAATATATTGTCAAATTTAAAGGACTCATCATTTAATATTAAAGCAAAATTAAATGGAATATGAAAATACATTTCAAATGTGATACATTTCAACCTGAATGTTTTAAATCCATGGGTCTTTAACCCATCTTTAAAACATTTAATGGATTTCAAAACCAATTTTCATTTACAGTGCCACAATGTGAGTGTTTCATATCACTTGTTGAATAGGTTTAGTTATCATTCTTTGTCAATCTTAATATCCTTATGCTTTCCGATATAGAATGATAAGATCTTTTGAAAATGTTTATTTTGTGATCTAGTCTTTCTAGCTTCAACATCGGTTCTACACATTTTGCAATGAAGAACCATCAAGTCGGCAGACATTTGAACCATCTAAGTTCAGTGAAGAACTCTTTAACACAAACGACTATGTTTCATTACTTTTTAGGCAATAAGTACTTTACTTTAACTGTTTAGGTTACTAGTGATGCCTTGTTTGGATTTTTCTTATCCATGCAGTTCACAAATATGTGGAAGCCTTTCTAGCTGCATCTTGAAACATAGAAATTAATATTTAATTTCCCACGTAACAACTCATGGTCTCCGATCCATGTTTCCATTTTAAACCACGATGCATTTAGCTCGTCCTTGCTAATATTTAACTCCAAAGGGATCTCTCTTGATCCTTTTCCAGTATTTATGCGCGTAGCATCAATATTTATCATACCTTCATTTACTAGAGTGAAGAACTATTCTTATTTACCTTTTCAAGTACCATATGATCATCTTGATCTCAATATAGCTGATCATCACTTAGATCAATAGAGATTGGTATATGTTTGTCTGTCCCCCTTGCCTTGGATCCTTACTCGCTCTTGGGATAGGAAAGAAGCCAGTGTCCCTTCCTTTATGATCTAGAGTTACGATATCCATGTGCATGGGAAAGGGACACTGTGAGGACAGAAGAAGCAGCTATTGAATGAAAAGTAACTGTCATGCTTATCCGGTTTTAGCATCTTAGCATACGGCATTACCTCTAGGCAGAATCCGGACGCCTCTTAAAGAATCAGCTCAACATAAAAACTGTTTTGGGACTTGTCCAAAAGTGAGTCACCAAAGGTGGGGACTTATTATGAGATCATCAGTGATATAAAAATAGAACTGGGTCCGGATCACCCCTTCGTCCAGATTGTTTCAATAGAGATTGGTATATAGTCTATCTGATACTAATCTTATCAAGTTACTATCTATGCAAATGATTTCCATGTCCACATAGTTCAAGAAATAGAACTACTAGTCATCTTGCACTCCAGTCGTCTAGCGTTTTCTACGCGTCCACATTTATAGAAAACATTCGACTATGGACCATTTCCAACATTTGTGTTCGGCTATAGCGAGAACCCCGGAATCTAGGGCCACTTGGCGTTCGGCTCACAACCCGAAAGAATTTGAATTCAGGGGAGGGGTCATTTTAGGATCTAGATTGACATTCAATTTCACTTGATAGACGTTTCTTAGTCACATGACTGGTCTTGACAGTCTATCTTGAATATATTTCCAAATTGAAAGGACTCATCATTTAACATTAAACCAAAGTTAAATGGAATATGAAAATACATTTCAAATGTGATACATTTCAACCTGAATGTTTTACATCCATGGGTCTTTAACCCATCTTTAAAACATTTAATGGATTGGAAAACTATTTTTGATTTATAGTGCCACAATGTGAGTGTTGCATATCACCTGTTGCATACGTTTAGTTATCATTCTTTGTCAATCTTAATATCCTTATGCTTTCCGATATAGGATGATAAGATATTTTGAGAATTTTTATTTTGTGATCTAGTCTTTCTAGCTTCAACACTAGTTCTACACATTTTGCAATGAAGAACCATCAAGTCGGCAGACATTTGATCCATCCAAGTTCAGTGATGAACTCTTTAACACAAACGACTATGTTGCATTACTTCTTAGGCAATAATTACTTTACTTCAAATGTGTAGGTTACTAGTGATGCCTTGTTTGGATTTTTCTTATCCGAGCAGTTCACAAATATGTGGAATTGTTTCTAGCTGCATCTTGGAACATAGAAATTAATATTTAATTTCCCACGTAACAACTCATGGTCTTCGATCCATGTTTCCATTTCAAACCACAATGCATTTTGCTCGACCTTGCTAATATTTAACTCCAAAGGGATATTGCTTGATCCTTTGCCAGTGTTTATGCGCGTAGCATCAATATTTATCATACCTTCATTTACTTGAGTGAAGAACTATTCTTATTTACCTTTTCAAGTACCATATGATCATCTTGATCTCAATATAGTTGATCTTCAGTTAGATCAATAGAGATTGGTATATGTTTTTCTGACCCCTTGCCTTGGAGCCTTACTCGCTCTTGGGATAGGAATGAAGCCAGTGTCCCTTCCATTCCGATTAAGAGTTACGATATCCATGTGCATGGGTAAGGGACACTGTGAGGACAGAAGAAGCAGCTTTTTAATGAAAAGTAACCGTCATGCTTATCCGGTTTTAGCATCTTGGCATACGGCATTACCTCCAGGCAGAATCCGGACGCCTCTTAAAGAATCAGCTCAACGTAAAAACTGTTTTGGGACTTGTCCAACAGTGAGTCCCGAAGGTGGGGACTTATTATGAGATCATCAGTGATATGAAAATAGAACTGAGTCCGGATCATCCCTTCGTCCAGGTTGTTTCAATAGGGATTGGTATATAGTCTATCTGATACTAATCTTATCAAGTAAGTATCTATGCAAATGATTTTCAAGTCCAAATAGTTCAAGAAACAGAACTACTAGTCATATTGCACTCCAGTCGTCTAGCGTTTTCTATGCGTCCATATTTATAGAAAACATCCGAGTAGGGACCATTTTCAACTTTTGACATTCAATTTCGCATGATAGACGTTTCTTAGTCACATGACTGGTCTTGACAGTCTATCTTGAATATATAGTCAAATTCAAAGGACTCATCATTTCATATTAAACCAAAATTAAATGGAATATGAAAATACATTTCAAACGTGATAAATGTTCAACCTGAATGTTTTACATCCATGGGTCTCTTTAAAACATTTAATAGATTACAAAACTAATTTTGATACACAGCACCACAATGTGAGTGTTCCATATCACTTGTTGCATAGGTTTAGTTATCATTCTTTGTCATTCTTAATATCCTTATGCTTTTTGAGATAGGATGATAAAATCTTTTGAGTATGTTTATTTTGTGATCTAATCTTTCTTGATTCAACAGTGGTTCTACACATTTTGCTATGAAGAACCATCAAGTCAGCATACATTTGATCCACCCAAGTTCAGTGAAGAACTCTTTAACATAAACGACTATGTTTCATTACTTCTTAGGCAATAAGTACTTTACTTCAACTGTGTAGGTTGCTAATGATGCGTGGTTTGGATTTTTCTTATCCAAACAGTTCCCAAATATGTGGAAGCCGTTCTAGCTGTATCTTGGAACATAGAAATTAACATTTAATTTCCCAAGCAACAACTCATGGTCTTCGTTCCATGTTTCCATTTTAAACCACGATGCATTTAGCTCGTCCTTGCCAATGGTTAACTCCAAAGAGATCTTTCTTGATCCTTTGCCAGTGTTTATGCGCGTAGCATCAATATTTAGCATACCTTCATTTACTTGAGCGAAGAACTATTCTTATTTACCTTTTCAAGTACCATATGATCTTCTTGATCTCAATATCTTTAATCTTCACTTAGATCAATAAAGATCGGTATATGTTCGTCATGCTTAGAACTAGCTGATACAATTTTGGCGATCCTCGTATTATATCATACATGATAAATTCTTTTTCAGAATAATACTCAATTGAATTCTATGTATGTAAGTTTTGATATATAATATAGGTGAAGAATCTCATTTAGATTTTGATGTTTAACTTAGTAAATGCTTATACATAGTTCAAACATTCATTACTTAGATTTATTCACATGGGTCAAATATCTCAAGTGGAGTTTTTTATGTTTGATTTAGTAAATGCCATTACTCAATCCAAAACAATAAATTAAGATCTTCGTGATAGATCTTAATACCCAGTATATACTAAGTTTCGCCTTGGTCCATCATTGATGAATAATTTCAAATCTAACTCATTAGTATTTGAATGTTATTTAACAATAGAGAGATATGTGTGATACACATAGGACCAATTGAGTTTTAGGTACTCCCACTAAATTTCTTATATATCTATAAGATTCATGTATATTTTATGAATTCCTATTCCAAATTCCCAATTGCTTGCTTAAATCAATACTTAGATTTCATAAGCTAGCATTCCTTTTCAAGCATTTTTTGGATCCACAAATCCTATGACATGTCATGTATGTAGGGGAATACAGTTAAATACATATAACATGTGCGGAAGATCCCCAAAGCCAGGAAACATGTATACAGCATAGATTAAGCAAACTTACATTCGAAACGTGTTTTCCCGAGTTTAGTATCAACGAACACGAACAAAGAACTTCAATTGTCGTTCCTCTATTTGGTACACCGGTACGTTCAGATCCGTCTTGATAATCGTAGCTTAGACAATATTCAAGAGTGTTTGCTTTTGGGAACAACAGTTTTGTGTAGAGAGCAAAACTGAAACAACAAAATTTAAGAATAAGGTTTAGGGTTGGAAAAACTGATTAGTAAGTGTGGAATATAACCTAGGTTATATTTGTGTAACCGGCCAAGAGAAAAGGCCTTGACCGACCACACACTCACACTCACCGCAAGCCACACACGCAAGCCCACTGTAGACCAAAGCCCACAGCAGCCGAGCAGCAGCGATGGGCCGCGTGCCTCGCTTGCTTTGCTCGCTGCTTGCTGCCCCTTGTGCGCGCACACTTGTGTCGCGGGCTGGCTTGCTTAGCTGCTCAAGCTCGCTGGCTCGTTGGGCCATGCGCCACAATTTATCCCATCTCCACAACATATGTCATTGTTGTTTGAGTTAAAACCACAATCAACGTGTTACTTTGGGATACCTTACCATCTAAGTCAACTAATATAGCACCTCGCTTTGGCGGAAACCTACTACGTTAGATCCTTGGATTTTTGTAAGTGCTTGATTTGGAAGGCAACTTTGGACTCAATATTACTTTGGACTTAGTTGTTTCTATGTTGGTTCGATTATTTAGTGAACTAAATCTAATCGAGCATACAAACAACATTCATGCATAATATATTCATACATTCACAATGTATAGTGCATAAATAAATTGGTGAACTGGTATGGCCCAAAACTCTTGTCTTGAAGCATCCAATCTTCTTCACCATCTTGTGAGCTTGGCATCGTCTTGAATCTTCATTCAATGCTAACTTAAAGTTCTAAACTAGAAATACTTGACATAATAAAATTACATCAAATATTCAATGGTACGCATACCATATTTAAAACTTTACATTCAAAGATAAAACGGTTCGCAGACCGTATTTAACTATCCTAGATTGGCCATACTAGTCACTTGGAGTACCTGCATTACATAAAATATACATTCTATGCATTAATCCATTCGTATCCTAAAACGAATAGCCCAATTAAATATGCAAGTATTTACGTGAATTATTTAAAATTCACGTTCACATAAAACCGTCCTAAAAGATTAATCAATTTCAAATTATTAATCCTTAGAATTTATTCTAATTAAAATTTAATTTAATTAAAATAAAGCGCCCTACGAAAATAATTAAAATAATTATTTCATTTTAATTTCATTAAGCAGCTCCCACTCAAACCAATAATTATTCCAGATAATTAAATATTAAAATATTAAATTAAACTCCCGGCCCGGCCCAAGTTAAATAAAATAATTATTTAATTATCCCGTTAGCCATTTTTAATGCAAATATAACATTTAAAGCCCAACGAAACGAAAAAGGCCAAAATTGTGCATTGCGGGCTAGGCTTGCGCCCAACCCAGCACTGTCATGTGTTGTGTGGCCTACGAGGCCACGAGCTCGTCGCTCATGCCCCGCAAGCCCATCGCACACACTGCCGCAGCTTGCGCTGCTTCGTGGCACGCTGTGCTCGTCGCTGCGCGCAAGACAAGGCAGCCTTGCCCCTTGCTTGCTCGCAGCTCGCAAGCCAAGGCTTGCCTGCCTTGCTTGCTCCTTTGGCCAGCGCGCGTGGCACGCAGCTAGCTTGTTGTTGCCCCCGTTGCTGCGCCTATGCTGCGGGGAGGTAGCCACGCACCGCACACCCTTTTGTTCGTGCCTTTGGTTCGCGCCATACATACGAACCAACTAATTAAAAAAAATAATCAATTTCACGAAACATATTTGCATTTAGTTATTTCTCACAAAATTAACAATTTTTATTTTCGAAAAATAACAATTTTTACGATTTAATTAATTTCTACAACAATCCAATTTTGAAAAATATATTAAATCTAGGCTAACAATATTCAAATTTTAACGAACGAACAATGTCAACCAAAATTTTGAACATTTTGATAATCGATTCTAAAATTATAAATCGTTCTAAACATTCAAAATTCAGATTTTTACCGATTTGGTTAAAGTTAACGAATCTAATCAAAATTTTAATCCAATAATTTTTAAAAGCTTCCACTTTATATGAAATTATATTCCCTTTCCCAATTAACCAAATTTCCAGATCTAAATTATTTAAAAAATTAATTAGCGATCTAGAAATTACAAATTTGGGGAAAGTGAAATTAGGGTTTATACTTAACATTTATGGCCAAAAATTTTACCATAATTTTAAAATATACTCCCTCCGTCCCGGAATGCTCGAAACGGTTTGACTTTTTGCACTATTCACATAATTCACTTTGACCCTATTTTATTTCAATTATATGGAAACAAATGTTAGTATATAATATATTGTTGGCTTCATCTTAATATATATTTTTAAAATATTAATATTCTATAAGTTTTTATAATATGTAGTTAAAGATATTGATGGTCAAAGTTGTGCATTGGCAAGCGTGTCCAGTCAAAACGTTGCGAGTATTCCGGGACAGAGGGAGTACTAAACAACAGTAGGGGAAAATTTCAATCAATTCCAAGTAGTTTAGATTGACCAATTAATTGAAAAACTTTCCTAATTTGTTAATTTTAATTCGTTAATTAACAAAAACGCCTAAAATCATATAATCATGCTAATAAATGCTACATCATGAAAATTTCAATCGAGGCCTGTTTTTGCAATTTCAATCTTAGAAAACCGTTTTCAATCAGATTAGGGTCAGAAAATTCGAAATTTCGAAAATTTTTGATTTCAGAACTATTTCCTGCAATCTATCCAATAATCCAGAAGCATTCGAAAAAATTATGAAAAATATAAGAAAATTCGACAACATACAAAAACATGTAATAATGCTAATAAATTCTTTGAATACATAAGGCTCATGATACCACTGTAGGGAATACAGTTAAATACATATAACTGTAGGGGAATAGAGTTAAACATAATAACATGTGCGGAAACAATCCCCAAAGCCAAGAAGCATGTATAAAGCACAGATTAAGCATACTTACGCTTGAAGCGTGTTTTCCACAATAATCTGTCAACGAACACGAACTTAGAACTTCACTTGTCGTTCCTCTACTTGGTTCACCGACACGATCAGATCCGTGTTGATAATCGTAGCTTTGACAATCGATCAAGATAGTTTTCTTTTGGGAAAAACTCACTTTGGAGGTACAGAGAGAATTAGGGTTCTCTGAGTCTCTAGGGTTAGTGTGTGACTGAATTGTGTTATTGGAAAACTTGGGTTAGAAGGTTATTAACATAACCTTGCTAACCGGCCAAGCCACAAGGGCCTCGACCGGCCAGCAAGCCCGCGCAACAACATACGAGCACACAGCGTGCTGGGCCGTGGGCCGCGCGCTGCTGTTGCTGTGTCGTTGCTTTGGCCCGCGCGCACACACGCGCAGTTGCTCGGCCCTGGGCCAGCACTGCCGTATGGTTTGCCTTGCTTGCGTGCCGAGTGCCCATGGGCCTTGAGTTCCTCTCGCATTGGCTCGTGGGCCGCTCTTAGTATTCGCGACTTAATATCGTTCCGGATATTATTTATCGTTTCGTATACGACGAATCATCGTCGTACGATATAATTTATTCGTTTCCCCTAGCTTACGAATATTCGCGATACGATATACGATTCCGATGCAAGGTCGTATTGTATAATACGTTTTCCAACTAATTCCCGAAAAGCTATTAAAATGAATTTTCGATTCATTTAATCCGGTGATCTGTTACGTGCCATTGGTGTGACCTTGTAGGTTCCGTCAAGAGTAAGCTGTGAGTTTAATATTCATTAGAACTCACTGATCGAAAGCATTGCTCCAGCTAGCTGTTCCGATCACTTGATCTCATTGAATTAATTGTTCGCAATTAATCTGAACCTTGGTATTAGACTTAATGCACCATGGGTGAAGGACATATTTCCTTGAGTCTTCCACTTGTCATTCAGACAAGTGTGCATTCACATTCCTTTGTCACTTATTGTTACTTACTGAACATAAGGTAAGATCCAAGCCATCCTTATTAGGTCCAGAAGTGTTTCTCGGATTACAGAGCTCAATTGTTAAACTTTTGCAGAAGGTTAAGCCTTAACCATTCTGAGCACGGCCATGCATTTTACAGTATCTAACTCTCCGAGAGGCCTTGTTACACAACAACACCATATCCTATCAAAGATAGGAGGACAATCCATTCTTCTAAAGAGTTCTAAGTTCGTTGTTCGTCTCGAATCTCTTCGAGGTCTATTATTCTCCCACTTGTCAATTTGGAAATATGTTTTTTTTCCAAAAAGACACCGTCACGAGCAACGAAAACCTTGTTGTCTGACTTGTTGTAGAAATAATACCCCTTTGTTTCTTTTGGATACCCAACGAAGAAACATTTGTCAGATTTTGGTTCGAGCTTGTCTGAAATTAATCGCTTGACATATGCCTCGCAACCCCAAATCTTCAGAAAAGACAACTTTGGAAGTTTCCCAGTCCATAATTCGTATGGAATCTTTTCAACGGCTTTTGACGGAGCACGATTCAGTGTGAGTGCTGCAGTTTGCAACGCATGTCCCCAAAATTGTAAAGGAAGTTCGGCCTGACCCATCATTGACCTGACCACATCGAGTAAGGTCTTGTTTCTCCGTTCCGACACTCCATTCCATTGAGGTGTCCCTGGAGCATTCAATTCAGAACGAATACCGCATTCTTTTAGATGGTCATCAAACTCGTGGCTAAGATAATCACATCCTCGATCCGATCTTAGAGCTTTGATTTTCTTGCCATGTTGATTCTCTACTTCATTTTGAAATTCTCGGAATTTCTCAAACGATTCAGACTTGTGTTTCATTAAGTAAATATATCCATATCTACTGAAATAGTCTGTAAACGTTATGAAATAGCTGAACTCACCTCTAGCTTTCATACTCATAGGCCCACATACGTCCGTATGTATTAGCCCTAGTAGTTCGCTTGCTCTTTCTCCCACCTTTGAGAAAGGTTGCTTTGCCATTTTGCCAAGTAAACAAGATTCGAATTGATCAATCTTCTCTAAGTCGAATGATTCTAGAATTCCCTTCCGTTGAAGTAATTCCATGCGCTTTGTGTTTATATGGCCTAATCGACAATGCCACAGAAATGTGAGATCCGAATCACCAGTTTTAGCATTTTTGGTATTTATGTTATAAATGTGTTTGCTCGTATCTAGCACATATAGACCGATTTCTTGTTGTTTTGAACCATAAAACATTCCATTCAAAGCAAAAGAACAACTATTGTCTTTAAATTGAAAACTAAAACCTTTAGAATCCAAACTTGAAACGAAAATGATGTTTCTGGTGATACTAGGAACATAGTAGCAGTTTTCTAGTTCTAGAACAAAACCACTAGGCAAAGAAATAAAATAAGATCCTACGGCTAATGCAGCAATCCGTGCTCCATTTCCCACGCGTAGATCCATCTCGCCTTTATCAAGCCTTCTACTTCTCCTTAGTCCCTTAGAATTGGAACATAAGTGTGAGCCACAACCAGTATCTAATACCCAAGAAGTAGAATTAGCAAGATTACAATGTATAACATACATGCCTGAAGGAGAAGCAACGTTTCCGTCCTTCTTCTCTTCCTTTAATTTGGGGCAATCTCGCTTGTAATGACCAATTTCATTACAATTGAAGCATTGCGATGTAGATGGAGAACGATCCTTCTTCATCTTCTTCTTGGAGGGCGCCACTTGCCTTCCTGAAGTAGATGGAGATGCACCCTTGCTTTGGATCTTCCCCGGAACCTTTTTCTTGATTTTCTTACTCTTTACTTTTAGCGATGCGTGCTTATCACTTACAAAGTCCAATTCATACTGATGAAGCAAGTAAATTAGCTCAATAAGAGTATTCTCCCTTTTCTTGGAGAAATAGAGTAGTTTGAATTTCTTATAACCAGGGTGAAGAGAATTCAAAAGTATTCCCGTAGCTGCAGAATCTGGGAATGGATCACCAAGTAACTCAAGCCGGTTGAGAAGCCCAACCATTTTCTTTGTATGAGTTCTGATTGGCGTCCGCTCTGTCATTTCAAGATCAATGACCCTTTCCCTTGCTTTTTGTCTTTCGACGTCAAAGCAACAACCCAGTGGAGAATTAAGCTTTAGATCCTCAAATGAATTTACCAATTCAAAAACATTTTGGTCGACATGTTGACCACCATGTTGGAATCTACCACGACATATATCCCTAAGATGCCTTAGGAGTCCCATGGCTCGTATGCAACGAACCTTGCACTCCAATCCTTGGGGATAGAGCCAAGAATAAGATCCATCACTAGCGACATGTGGTTCGCCCACGCACAGTGCTTTTCTGGAGTCATATCCTTTGAGTAATAGCTGGAGATGGGATGGTGAACTACATATTCAATGTTGTTCCACCTGAGGACTTGCCGAAGCTTCCTCTCCCAATCAAGAAAGTTTGATAGGTTCAATTTTACATCCATAATTAAATATTGTTCGTATCGGAAATAAATTCTGAAATCGGGAAATTTATCGGAAGCGTATCATACGAATTAGCATCGGACGAGGCCTGCCAGACGAAGGCCCAGCACGAAGACGAGCCATCGCCTAGCAAGCCAAGCGCGCCACACGAACAGCCAAGGCCACGCCAGGCCCAGCGCAAGGCCAGGCCCAGCAGGCCGTGGCAGCGCGCACAGTTGCGAGCAGTGGGCTGCGAGCATTGCTGTTGCTCGCGTGGGCTTGTAGCTCGCGTAGGCCGAGCGGCCGTGTGGGCTGTGCGCGGGCATGGCCTGCACGCTTGCGGGTCATGCTCGTGTAGAGTTTGTGTTCACATACGAAACCTAAAGAGTATAGGATTTGTTTAATGATTAAATTCCTAATCCTAAAAGATAAATTAATTAAATAAGAATTCTACTAGGATTCTAATTTAATTAATTCGTATCTTAGTAGGATTCGATTACTTATTCCATGGCCTATAAATATGAGTTAAGGGCTCATAATTTATATCGAGAATTCAAGTATTCAAAGTGATTTTTCAGAGCAAAAATTCAGTCACATAATTGCCTACAATAGCCGAAAATTCTAAGTACCTTAAGGGCGATTCTAGTTGGTCAAGCTTAAGGCGGATCCGGACGTGCTGTGGACTATCTACGGAGGGACGACACTTGTACTCCTAAAGACTTGTTCTTGTTCGGTTCGGGCGCAGCTAGGGAGGGCACGCTACAAAGTGTATGCATCTGAATTATGCTAAATGATTTGTGTTAATAATATGTTTCCTGGCTTTATGGTTTTTCCGCATGATTTATGTTTATTCATATGTATCATAACCTAACAGTGGTATCACGAGCCTCTTATTATTTTCATAATCTAAATTGCATAAACATGGTTAAATTTCACAAATTTGCAAGGAATTAAAAGGGGTGATTAATTTTCGTAATTGTTAATTAATTGCAAATTGTGTTTATTTAATTATATGTACGCAGTTTTTCGGCAGTTTCTTCGTTACTCATCCAAATCGAGTGATTTTTGTGTCAATTCCGCATGTAAAAGGCATTCTAAATTCGAAGCCTAACTATGACTTTTCGGAGGTTTTAGTTTTTCGAACGCAAAAGTTTGTAAATTTAAGATGTTAAATTAAATATTTGCGATTCTTGTTGATAAATCTTGAATTTTGATTGACCTACAGTATATGTTTAACAAGTTTGAATGCCTAGCCTTGTTAATTATACAACCTAATTTGTAATTATGATTAATTTGTTGAAATTCGAATAATTTAGAATTAATTTGATTTTCATAATTAATTAATAGTTTAATTAGGTATCTATGATTAAAATCCACCATAAAATTGTTAATTTATGTTAAATTTTTAAATTTTATGACCTAGATTTGAATCCATGTTAATCGGAAATTAATTGATTAATAAATTTTCAATTTTTCGCCCTAAAATTATGAAATTAATATGTTTTATTAATTTGTCATTAATTTTGAATTAAAAATTTTTAATTTTTATAAAAACGGTCATTAATGTTGCACGCACAAAGCAATGGAAGCTACGTGTTACCCTTAAGGGGTGTTGTATAGTCCGGGCACGCGACGACGAGCAAGGGAGCTCGTCGCCCGAGCGGTACGAATGCAGCGAGCAACATAGCGCATGGCGCGCGCACGAGGCAAGGGAGCCTGTGCGTGTGTGCCGTGTGTGCTATGCGATGGGCGAGGGCGACGATGCAAGGCACGAGCGACGAGCAAGATGCGTGTGGGCAGCGATGGTGCCGCGCCACAGCGCGCATGGATCGCCCAGCAAGCAAGCAGAACGCGCGAGCACGGAGCGATCCCTCGCTCGGCGCGCGCTGGCCTGCGCAGCAGCAGACGCGACACAGCACAAGGCTGCATGCAGCGTGGCCAGCAATGGCTCCGTGTGCGTGTAGCGTGTTGCTGCCTGTGGCGTGTGGTTGTGTGTGCCTTGTGCAACGATCGATCGAGCGGGGCGCGTTGCCTCGTGGCTTGATGGGGCTTGGGCGCAAGCCCAAGTGCCTCGTCTTGCGACGATTGGTACGTTTTGATTTTAATTTTGAATTTTCAGTTCGGAAATAATTTTAATTAACTTTAAAATTGATGATTTAAATTGTTTTCTTGGAGTTTAATTTTGAATATTATAATTATTATAAATTTTAATTTATAATAATTATTTTACTAAAATTAAATCCTTGAATTAATTTAAATTCATTTAATTCAACTGAAAATAAATTAAATAAATGGATTCAATTATAATTTTATATGAGCTTTAAATTTTAATTAAATTTGTATGTTTCCGGTTAGACTAGAAATACATTTTTATGTTTAAAATTAGTAAAGCATATAAAGTTATTGGTTTAAGTGGGAGCAATTTTAGTCATAAACTCTTGATTAGGTCTACAAATCCCTTAAGGTTAAACAACTTGATTAGAATTAATAAGGACTGAATAATTGGTAGATTATTGGTGCCCTTAATTAATTGCTGCAAATATTTATGTGATGCATAACGTGTTTTACTAACCAGCTATGTGGGCCATTCATGATAATGAATGGGTGAATGGTATATATTGTATATGTACTGTTTTTCAGGTTATGAAGTGACTAGTATGGCCCTAATAGGATAGAAAATATGGTCTGCGTACCATTAATTTGAATGTAATTGGTCTAAAGTACCAAAATTGTTTTTCAATTCAAATATGGTCTGCGTACCATCAAATAGTTGTAATTAGTTTAATTATAGCTTATCCTATTTGAAGAAAATGGTGCCTCCCACGGAGATTTTCAAGACGGACTTTGAAGTTGAAGCTTCAAGATGAAGTCGGGCCATACTAGATCACATTTATCTTATGCATGTTTTAAGTTATTTATTGCTTTTAAATATGTCTTAAATATGCATGAGATCAAAGCTTGATTATGTTGCATGATTAAGAATTTTAGTTCACTTAAAATCTAACCAACATAGTAAGAGCCTTAAGTTCCAAACTTAAAAATTGAGTTAAAAGGTGCCATGCCAAAATAACACTTACTTGGATATCCTTTCTTCATCGATCTTAGTGATAGTTTTCCGCCATAGCGAGGTGTTACTTATCGATACTAAAGGGGTAAGGTACACAAATAATTGTGAGTACGTGTTAGTTTTGATGAAACTCAACGATATAAGTAAGGAGTCCTTTTATGTCGTGGCAAAATCGATAGGTTTACCTAATCAGTTCTCAGACATGCCTATCAACCAAGAGTAGTTTTTAGACTATTAGCAAAAGGCTTTTGCTTATCTAAAAGATTTTAGAATTGAGTCTAAATACATAATGTGCTTAATTCTTCAATGGATTTTAGGATCTTGGAATCATTTTATTCACACCTGCCGGAACACATAACTTGAATAAAATGCTTAATGAAAATTGAATTATGGATGTATGCTAGAATTTAAGTTTATTAAGAGAAACTGTGAATGGTTATTTATTTGTTTATTATTTTTCAATTGTAGTTTTAATTATGGCAAACAACAATTCATTCAACATTCGATCAATTCTCGAAAAGGAGAAGTTGAGCGGGAAAAACTTCCTTGACTGGCAAAGGAACTTGCAAATAGTTCTTATGCATGAAGAGAAGGAGTATGTCCTGGAAGAGGCGATGCCCGAAGCCGCAGGCGACGGGGTCACTCAGGCAGCCCTCAATCGTTGGATTGATGCCAACAAGGATGTGAAATGTCTAATGCTTGCAACCATGAGTGCAGATCTACAGAAAACGTTCATCAACTCAGATGCTTTCACGATCATCAGTGAGTTAAAGAACATGTTCCAAGATCTGGCTCGGGTCGAAAGATTCGAGACTCATAGGAAAATTCTTGAGACCAAGCTTAAGAAAGGCGAGCCCGTAAGTCCACATGTTCTCAAAATGATTGGACTCATTGAGAATATGAGTCGGCTGGATCAGCAATTCTCTCAGAAAATGGCTGTAGACACCATCCTCCATTCTCTTCATAACGGGTATGATCAGTTCAAACTGAACTACAGTATGAATAGTCTGGAAAAAACGCTCACTGAGCTTCACGGTATGCTGAAAACCGCTGAAAACACGCTCAAAAGTGATAAGCAGGATGTGCTTATGGTGCGTGGGGGCAAGTTCAAGAAATCTGGAAAGAAGAGGAATGCTAAGAAAGGTGGCAACAAGGCCAGCCCAACTAAGCAAACTGGCGCTAAGTCTGAAAAGAGAAAGGTCAGTCAACCCACTTCTGAATCCGAATGCTTCTACTGCAAGAAGAAGGGGCATTGGAAGAGAGATTGCTTGAAGCTAAAGGAAGATCAGAAGAACGGAACAGTCGTTCCATCTTCAGGTATTTTCGTTATAGACTGTACACTTGTTAATTCAACTTCTTGGGTATTAGATACAGGTTGTGGCTCACACTTATGTTCTAATTCTCAGGGACTAAGAAGAAGTAGAAAGTTACGCAAGGGTGAAGTCGACCTACGAGTGGGAAATGGAGCAAGGATTGCTGCATTAGCTGTAGGAACTTATTATTTGTCGTTGCCCTCTGGGCTAGTTTTGGAACTGGAAGAATGTTTCCATGTTCCAAGTCTTACTAAAAACATCATTTCTGTTTCTTGCTTAGATGCTAAGGGATTTTCCTTTTTAATAAAAGACAATAGTTGTTCGTTTTATTTTAAAGAGATGTTTTATGGATCTGCTAGATTAGTCAATGGACTATATTTATTAGATCACGACAAACAAGTTTATAACATAAATACGAAAAAGGCCAAAAAGGATGATTCAGATCTCACTTATCTGTGGCATTGTCGATTAGGCCATATTAACTTGAAACGCATGGAAAGACTTCAAAAGGAAGGAATTCTAGAACCATTTGACTTAGAGGATTATGGTAAGTGCGAATCATGTTTACTTGGCAAAATGACAAAGAAACCTTTCTCTAAAGTTGGAGAAAGAGCAACTGAACTATTGGCATTGTCGATTAGGCCATATCACTAGCGACATATGGTTCGCCCACACACAGTGCTTTTCTGGAGTCATATCCTTTGAGTAATAGCTGGAGATGGGATGGTGAACTACATATTCAATGTTGTTCCACCTGAGGACTTTCCGAAGCTTCCTATCCCAATCAAGAAAGTTTGATAGGTTCAATTTTACATCCAGAATTTCGGTTACTTTGAGTGTTGTTTTGATTGCGGCAATTTGATTACTACAATCGAAAAGAATTTGCAATAAATAACCATTCATAAACTTTAATAACTTTGAAATAAAATCTAACATGCAATTATTAAAGCTATTAAACATTTCATTCATGCAAAAGCAAAACATGGTCCAAAATGAATGAAACGATTCCAAGACCCCAAAAGTCCTAAATCCGTAAGCAGCTTCGGCATGTCTTAAGTAGTTTAAGATTCTAGGTAAGCAAAACCTATTGCTAGTAATCTCCAATTACTCTTGGTTAATAAACTAATACCATAATTTATCCCATTGCCACAACATAATGCAATTGTTGTTTAAGTTGAAACCACAATCAACGTGCTCCTTTGGGACGCCTTACCACCTAAGTCTACGAAAATAGCACCTCGCTTTGGCGGAAAACTACTATCTTAGATCCCTAGATTTTTGTAAGTGCTTGATTTGGAAGGCAATTTTTAAACTCAATATTACTTTGGACCTAGTTGTTTCTATGTTGGTTCGATTATTTTAGTGAACTTAATCAAATCGAGTCATACGAAACAACCTATTCATGCAAAACATACATACATACATTCAAGCATAATATATATATATCAAAATGCATAAATATTTGTGTACGGGAATACAGTTAAACATAATAACATGTGCGGAACAATCCCGAAAGCCAGGAAACATGTATAAAGCACAGATTAAGCAAACTTACATTCGAAGCGTGTTTTCCACAATAATATGTCAACGAACACGAACAAAGAACTCCACTTGTCGTTCCTCTACTTGGTTCACCGACACGATCAAATCCGTCTTGATTATCGTAGCTTAGACAATTGATCAAGATACTTTGCCTTTTGGGATGAACACACTGTGGAGGCACAGAGAGAATTAGGGTTCTCTGTTTTCTCCTAGGGTTGTGTGTAATCTGAATTGTGATTGTGCTCGGTTGGAAATTAGGTTGTAAGGTTATTTACATAACCTTACTAACCGACCAAGCCTTGAGGCAAGGCCGGCTAGCAAGCCCCGCGTGAGACAAGCACAACGAGTTGGGCCATGGGCCTCGCTGCTGTGGATGTGTCGCTGCTTCGGCCCGCGCGCACACGCATAGCTTTGCTCGGCCATGGGCCAGCGCTGCCGTGATGCCTTGGCCCTTGCTTGCTTGCCTAGTGCGCGCCCATGGGCCTTGAGTGCTTCGTGGACTCGGCTCGTGGGCCGCTCCCCGTATTAGCGATTATATATATTTCCGATATATTTATTTATCGTTTCGTATACGACGAATCACCGTCGTACGATACAATTTATTCGTGTCGCCTAGCTTACGAATATTCGCGATACGATATACGATTCTGGTGCAAGGTCGTATCGTATAATACGTTTCCAACATAAATCCCGAAAAGCTATTAAATGAATTTCCGATTCATTTAATCCGGTGATCTGTTACGTGTCATTGGTGTGACCTTGTAGGTTCAGTCAAGAGTAAGTTGTGAGTTCAATATCCATTAGAACTCACTGATCGGAAGCATTGCTCCAGCTAGCTGTTCCGATCACTTGATCTCAGTGAATTAATTGTTCGCAATTAATCTGAACCTTGGTATTAGACTTAATGCACCTTGGGTGAAGGACATATTTTCTTCAATCTCCCACTTGTCATTCAGACAAGTGTGCATCCACATTCCTTTGTCACTTAGTGTTACTTACTGAACATAAGGTAAGATCCAAGCCATCCTTATTAGGTCCAGAAGTGTTTCTCGGATTACAGAGTTCAACTGTCAAACTTTTGCAGAAGGTTAAGCCTTAACCATTCTGAGCACGGCCATGCATTTTACAGTATCTAACTCTCCAAGAGGCCTTGTTACACAACAACACCATATCCTATCAAAGATAGAAGGACAATCTATTCTTGCAATCTATGAACACTCACTTTGATTCATAGTACGCCCAATAACAGCTTTTATAGCCTCCTTTTACGGTGCGACGTTTAGCTAGTATCAAAGCGAACTAATTCTCAAACGAGCATACATAATCGCTCATGTTCTGAGGAACGGTTTCTAATCACCATTAATGAGAACTACCTATGACATGACTTTAATCTCTTAAAGCGTTCTCATGGTCAATCCGATACAAGATCCAATAAGTATCTATGCAAAATATTCTGACATCCAGTCACTCTAGTTCAAGAAACAGAACTAAGTAATCTACTTACAATCTTATCTTCATTAGTCATTGGTCATCCATCTTTCAATGACCTGGATTAGGGATCCTTTGTGACTTCAATATTCAAGTTCACTTATGGGTGTTTCTTTGTCAAAGAATCCATCTTGACATCCCATTTGAATGATTTGAATCACATGGACTTATCATTTAATTCTAAACCACAACTAAATGAATATGAAATAAATAAATTTCATAAATATGAAATGGTTAAACCAATTGTTTTAAACATAGATCTAACAGATGTTCTAAAACAATACTTAGAAAATCAAAGCCATTCTCCAACATGCATGATTCCCATGGTTGCTACATGTGCTTCGTGTTTCACTTGTGGCAACGGTTTAGTCAATGGATCCGTGACGTTGTCGTCAGTTCCAACCTTGCAAATCTCGATTTCCTTTCTTTCAACGATCTCTCGAAGTATATGAAATCGCCGCAGTACGTGCTTGGACTTCTGGTGGCTCCTAGGCTCCTTTGCCTGGGCAATGGCTCCGCTATTGTCGCAATACAAAGCCACTGGTCCTTTAATGGAGGGGATAACACCAAGTTCTTCAATGAACTTCCGAATTCAAACAGCTTCCTTTGCTGCTTCTGAGGCAGCAATGTACTCGGCTTCAGTTGTAGAATCCGCAATAGTGCTTTACTTAGCACTTTTCCAGCTTACTGCTCCGCCGTTGAGGCAGAACACAAACCCAGACTATGATCTGAAATCATCTCTGTCGGTTTGAAAGCTTGCGTCCGTATAGCCCTTAACAATCAACTCATCTGTACCACCATAAACCAGAAACTGATCCTTAGTCCTTTTCCTGTACTTTAGGGTGTTCTTGGCAGCAGTCCAATGCGCCTCACCTGGTTCTGACTAGTACCTGCTCGTTGCACTGAGTGCGAACGAAACATCCGGCCTTGTACAAATCATAGCATACATGATGGATCCAATAGCCGAAGCGTATGGAATTCCACTCATCTTTCTACGCTCATCAGATGTTTTGGGACACTGATTCTTGCTTAGATATATGCCATGTGACATGGGTAGATGGCCTCTCTTGGCTTCCATCATATTGAACCTAGCTAGCACTTTGTCAATGTAAGTGCTTTGGCTTAGTCCAATCATCCTCTTAGATCTATCCCTATAGATCTTGATGCCCAATATGTATTGTGCCTCTCCTAAGTCCTTCATTGAGAAACACTTCCCGAGCCAAGTCTTTACAGACTCCAACATAGGAATGTCGTTTCCAATAAGCAGTATGTCGTCAACATACAAGACTAGGAATGCAATTTTACTCCCACTGACCTTCTTGTATACACAAGATTCGTCCTGATTCTTGATGAAGCCAAACTTATTGACTACTTCATCAAATCGTTTATTCCAAGTTCTTGATGCCTGCTTTAGTCCGTAGATGGACTTCTTAAGCTTGCATACCTTTCCTTGGTTATTTTGATCGACAAAACCTTCCGGCTGTGTCATGAACACAGTCTCTTCAAGAACACCATTCAAGAAGGCAGATTTGACATCTATTTTCCATGTTTCATAGTCATGAAAAGCGGCAATCGCAAGGATTATCCGAATAGACTTAAGCATCGCGACTAGAGAAAAGTTTTCATCGTAGTCAACGCCGTAAACTTGCCTGTAACCTTTTGCTACCAATCTAGCCTTGTATATATATACAATTCCATCTTTGTCTTTCTTCAACTTGAAGACCCATTTGCATCCGATAGCTGTGAACCCATCCGGCAAATCAACCAAATCCCAGATTTGATTTTCAGACATGGAGTCTATTTCAGATTGCATGGCCTCTAACCATTTAGTGGAGCTTGGCTCGTCATAGCTTGCTTGTAAGTCATAGGTTCATCACTATCCAATATGAGAACGTATATGTGTTCAGTTAAGAGGACGCATGTCCATCTATCCGGCTGAAAGATAGTTATATTTGACCTGCGAGGGGCAACAACGTTTTCAGGAACTACTCCCACTGGCTCTTCTAAAGACCTTGGAGGTTCATCAATCTGAACTGCTTCTAAAGAGTTCTGAGTTCGTTGTTCGTCTCGAATCTCTTCGAGGTCTATTATTCTCCCACTTGTCAATTTGGAAATATGATTTCTTTCCAAAAAGACAGCGTCACGAGCAATGAATACCTTGTTGTCTGACTTGTTGTAGAAATAATACCCCATAGTTTCCTTTGGATACCCAACGAAGAAACATTTGTCAGATTTAGGTTGTAGCTTGTCCGAAATTAATCGCTTGACATATGCTTCGCAACCCCAAATCTTCAGAAAAGACAACTTTGGAAGTTTCCTAGTCCATAATTCGTATGGAGTCTTTTCAACAGCTTTTGACGGAGCACAATTCAGTGTGAGTGCTGCAGTTTGCAACGCATGTCCCCATAACTGTAAAGGAAGTTCGGCCTGACCCATCATTGACCTGACCATATCGAGTAAGGTCCTGTTTCTCCGTTCCGACACTTCATTCTATTGAGGGGTCCCCGGAGCAGTCAAATCAAAAGGAATACCGCATTCTTTTAGATGGTCATCAAACTCGTGGCTAAGATATTCACCTCCTCGATCCTATCTTAGAGCTTTGATTTTCTTGCCATGTTGATTCTCTACTTCATTTTGAAATTCTCTTAATTTCTCAAACGATTCAGACTTGTGCTTCATTAAGTAAATATAGCCATATCTACTGAAGTCGTCCGTAAACGTTATGAAATAGCTGAACTCACCTCTAGCTTTCGTACTCATAGGCCCACATACGTCCGTATGTATTAGCCCTAGTAGTTCGCTTGCTCTTTCTCCCACCTTTGAGAAAGGTTGCTTTGTAATTTTGCCAAGTAAACAAGATTCGCATTGATCAATCTTCACTAAGTCGAATGATTCTAGAATTCCTTTCCGTTGAAGTAATTCCATGCGCTTTAAGTTTATATGGCCTAATCGACAATGCCACAAAAATGTGAGATCCGAATCACCAGTTTTAGCCTTTTTAGTATTTATGTTATAAATGTGTTTGCTCGTATCTAGCACATAAAGACCGTTTTCTTGTTGTGCTGAACCATAAAACATTCCATTGAAAGAAAAAGAACAACTATTGTCTTTAAATTGAAAACTAAAACCTTCAGAATCCAAACTTGAAACGGAAATAATGTTTCTGGTGATTCTAGGAACGTAGTAACAGTTTTCTAGTTCCAAAACAAACCCACTAGGCAAAGAAATAAAATAAGATCCTACGGCTAATGCAGCAATCCGTGCTCCATTTCCCACGCGTACATCCATCTCGCCTTTATCAAGCTTTCTACTTCTCCTTAGTCCTTGTGAATTGGAACATAAGTGTGAGCCACAACCAGTATCTAATACCCAAGAAGTAGAATTAGCAAGATTACAATGTATAACATATATACCTGAAGTAGAAGCAACGTTCCCGTTCTTCTCATCTTCCTTCTTCTTCAAGCAATCCCTCTTCCAATGCCCCTTCTTCTTGCAGTAGAAGCATTCAGAGTCGGCAGGAGAACGAGTCGCCCTTTTTTGTTTACCAGAACTGGCGCCGTTGGACTTGGATGAGGGCGAAGCCTTGCCCTTACCCTTCTTGCCCTTATTCTTGCCTGATTTTTTGAAGTTCTTTCCCTTACGCACCATAAGCATATCGTTCTTGTTCTCTTGCTTGAGCGTCTTTTCAGCGGTTTTCAACATATTGTGAAGCTCAGTAAGAGATTTCTCCATGCTGTTTAGGTTGTCATTCAACTTGAACTGATCATAGCCATTATGAAGCGAATGGAGAATGATGTCAATAGCCATTTCATTTGAGACGTCAGAATCTATAGCTCTCATGTTCTCAAAGAGTCCAATCATTTTAAGAACATGTGGGCCCACTGGTTCTCCTTTCTTGAGCTTAGTCTCAAGGATCAACCTCTGAGTCTCGAATCTTTCGATTCTGGCTTGGTCCTGAAACATGTTCTTCAACTCCGAGATGATTTGGTAAGCATCCGAGTTAATGAACGTTTTCTGAAGTTCAGGACTCATGGATGCAAGCATCACACATTTGACATCCCTGTTGGCCTGAATCCAACGATTAAGGGCAGCTTGAGTTACCTCCGGGCCAGCCTCTTCCTGTAACTCTTCCTCAAGGACATATTCTTTTTCCTCATGCATAAGAACTATTTGTAAGTTCCTTTGCCAGTCGAGGAAATTGTTGCCATTGAACTTCTCCTTGTCAAGAATTGAACGCAGATTGAAGGTGTTATTGTTTGCGGCCATTTTGATTACTACAATCGAAAAGAATTTGCAATAAATAACCATTCATACAATTCAATAACTTTGAAATAAAATCAAAGCATGGAATCATTAAAGCTATTAAAACATTTCATTCATGCAAAAAGCAAAAACATGGTCCAAAATGAATGAAACGATTCCAAGACCCCAAAAGTCCTAAATCCTTAAGCAGCTTTAGCATGTCTTAAGTAGTTTAAGATTTTAGGCAAGCAAAACCTATTGCTAGTAATCTCCAAATTACTCTTGGTTGCTACAACTTAATGCCATTGTTGTTTGAGTTGTAACCACAATCAACGTGCTCCTTTAGGACGCCTTACCACCTAAGTCAACTAAAATAGCACCTCGCTTTAGCGTAAACCTACTATCTTAGATCCCTAGATTTTTGTAAGTGTTGATTTGGATGGCAATTTTTAAACTCAATATTACTTGGACCTAGTTGTTTCTATGTTGGTTCGATTATTTAGTGAACTTAAAACTAATCGATTCATAGGAAACAACCTGTTCATGAAAAGCATACATACATTCATAGCATAATATATATATAGAAGTGCATAAATAAATAGTGATCTAGTATGGCCCAAAACATCTTGTCTTGAAGCATCCAATCTTCATCACCTCCTTGTTAGCTTGGCATCGTGTTGAATCTTCGTTCAAATGCTAACTTAGCGTTCTAAACTTAGAAATACTTGAAAATAATAAATTACATCAAAATTTCCATGGTACGCAGACCATATTTAAAACTTTACATTCAAAGATAGAACGGTACGCAGACCGTATTTAACTATCCTAAATTGGCCATACTAGTCACTTGGAGTACCTGCATTGCATAAAATATATATTTTATGCATTCACCCATTCGTGTGCTAAAACGAATGGCCCATATTAATATGCAAGTATTTACGTGAATTAATTAAAATTCACGTTCAAATAAACGCGTCCTAAAAGATTAATCAATTTCCAAATTATTAATCCTTAGACTTTATTCTAATTAAAATTAAATTTAATTAAAATAATGCGACCTACGAAAATAATTAAAAAACAATTATTTCATTTTAATTTCATTTAGTGGCTCCCACTCAAACCAATAATTATTCCGGATAATTAATTATGAAATATTAAATTAAAACTCGCGGCCCGTCCCAAGCAAATAAAATATTAAATTAAATATCCCGTTAGCCCAAATTAATGCAAATAAGTCAAGCCCAACAAAAAAAAAATTGTCATGTGCTTACTTGGGCTAGGCTTGCGCCCAGCCCATTAGCATTGCGTGGCCTACGAGGCACACGAGCATAGCCCGCAACCATCGCAGCCGTCGCATGGCCTACGAGGCATGCGAGCATAGCCCGCACCCACCGCATGCCAGTGCACGCGTACCCGCAGCATCGCTGCTGCCCTACGTGCCTTGCTCGACTCATCGTAGCGCATCGCTGCACCATCGCATGGGCTTGCACCCTGCAATGCGCGCAACACACGCCCTTGACCTCTCGCCCAGCGCGCGCGGCACGCAGCGTGCATGCTGCTGCCCGCGTCGCTGCGACTCGATTGCACACGGTAGCTCGCATGGCTCGTCGAGCCACACGCCCACCACACACATGTGTTCGTGCCTTTGGTTCGTGATACGGACCAACTTAATTTAAATTAAATTTAATTTCACGAACTTGCATTAAATTTATTTTTCAAAAAGTTACGATTTTTATTATTGAAAAACAACGATTTTTAATGATTCAATAAACTTTAACGACAATCCAATTTCGTAAAATTATTAAATCAAGGGCTAACAATATTCAAACTTTTAAGAACGAACGAATCAACATTTAAAGTTTGAACTTTTAATTAATAAAATCCGAAGCTTTAAATCGTTCATAAACATTTAAATTTCAGATTTTAATAATTTTGTTTAAGTGTGATTAAAATTAACGAAACCATTCAAAATTTTAATCCAATAATTTTTAAAATTTGACACTGACCCATGAAATTATATCCCCTTTCCCAATTAACCGAATTATTAAACCAAAATTAATTAAAATTCAATTAGGGTTTCAAATTTTACGAATTGGGGAAAGGCAAAATTAGGGTTTATTCTTATCGGAAAATTCTGAAATTTTTACCATAGATAAAGCATGTACCCAGCAACAATGTGTCAAAATTTAAAGCAATTCCGTGTAGTTTAGGTCGACCTTTTAATTGAATTACTGTCCGACACTTTTAATTTTTAATAAAAAATTAACAAAAACGCCCAAAAAACGATACTTCGAGGCCTGTTTTCGCAATTCTATTCTCATGAGTTGATCTTAGAAAATCGTTTTCCATCAGATTAGTGTTTTAAAACTCGAAAAACGAACATTTTTTATTTCACACCTGATTATTACGCAATTCATCCAATAATTCGTAAAAATTCCGAAAAATCAACAAAAATTCCAAATTTTTCGACAGATGCAAAAACAATAATAATCATGCTAATTCATGCTTTGAATACATAAGGCTCTGATACCATTGTAGGGGAATACAGTTAAACATAATAACATGTGCGGAACAATCCCCAAAGCCAGGAAACATGTATAAAGCACAGATTAAGCAAACTTACATTCGAAACGTGTTTTCCACAATAATATGTCAACGAACACGAACAGAGAACTCCACTTGTCGTTCCTCTACTTGGTTCACCGACACGATCAGATCCGTCTTGATTATCGTAGCTTAGACAATTGATCAAGATACTTTGCCTTTTGGGATGAAGTAGAGGCACAGAGAGAATTAGGGTTCTCTGTTTTCTCCTAGGGTTGTGTGTAATCTGAATTGTGATTGTGCTCGCTTGGAAATTAGGTTGTAAGGTTATTTACATAACCTTACTAACCGACCAAGCCTTGAGGCAAGGCCGGCTATCAAGCCCCGCGTGAGACAAGCACAGCGAGCTGGGCCATGGGCCTCGCTGCTGTGTCTGTGTCGCTGCTTCGGCCCGCGCGCACACGCGCAGCTTTGCTCGGCCATGGGCCAGCGCTGCCGTGTTGCCTTGGCCCTTGCTTGTTTGCCTAGTGCGCGCCCATGGGCCTCGAGTGCTTCGTGCACTCGGCTCGTGGGCCGCTCCTCGTATTCGCGATTAAATATATTTCCGATATATTTATTTATCGTTTCGTATACGACGAATCACCGTCGTACGATACGATTTATTCGTGTCGCCTAGCTTACGAATATTCGCGATACGATATACGATTCTGATGCAAGGTCGTATCGTATAATACGTTTCCAACTTAAATCCCGAAAAGCTATTAAATGAATTTCCGATTCATTTAATCCGGTGATCTGTTACGTGTCATTGGTGTGACCTTGTAGGTTCAGTCAAGAGTAAGTTGTGAGTTCAATATCCATTAGAACTCACTGATCGGAAGCATTGCTCCAGCTAGTTGTTCCGATCACTTGATCTCACTGAATTAATTGTTCGCAATTAATTTGAACCATGGTATTAGACTTAATGCACCTTGGATGAAGGACATATTTCCTTCAATTTGGTGAACTAGTATGGCCCAAAACATCTTGTCTTGAAGCATCTAATCTTCATCACCACCTTGTTAGCTTGGCATCGTCTTGAATCTTCGTTCAAATGCTAACTTAAAGTTCTAAACTTAGAAATACTTGAAAATAATAAAATTACATCAAAATTTTCATGGTACGCAGACCATATTTAAAAATTTACATTAAAAGATAGAACGGTTCGCAGACCGTATTTAACTATACTAAATTGGCCATACTAGTCACTTGGAGTACCTGCATTACATAAAATATACATTCTATGCATTCGCCCATTCGTATGCTAAAACGAATGGCCCATATAATTATGCAAGTATTTACGTGAATTAATTAAAATTCACGTTCACATAAACGCGTCCTAAAAGATTAATCAATTTCCAAATTATTAATCCTTAGAATTTATTCTAATTAAAATTGAATTTAATTAAAATAATGCGACCTACGAAAATAATTAAAATAATTATTTGATTTTAACTTCATTTAGTGGCTCCCACTCAAACCAATAATTATTCCGGATAATTAATTATTAAATATTAAATTAACACTCGCCGCCCGGCCCAAGTAAAGAAAATATTAAATTAAATATCCCGTTAGCCCAAATTAATGCAAATATGTCAAGCCCAACAAATTAAAAAAAATGTTCAAGTGCTTTCTCGGGCTAGGCTTGCGCCTAGCCCATCGTAGCACTGTGTGGCCTACGAGGCACACAAGCAAAAGCCCGCGCACCCGCAACCTTGCACACGTACCCGCAGCATTGCTGCTGCCCCTGCGTGCCTGGCTCGACATCGTCGCAGCGCATCGCTGCATATCGCAAGGCCTTGTGCCTTTCTTTGCTCGCATCCCACGCCCATCGTCCTCGCCCAGCGCGCGCGGCACGCAGCGTCCATGCTGCTGCCCGCGTCGCTGCGGCTCGGCACTCGCATAGCAGCCCACATGGCTCGTCGAGCCACACATCCACCATACTCGTATGTTCGTGCCTTTGGTTCGTGCCTACGGACCAACTTAATTATAAAAAAAAAATTCACGAACTTGCATTAATGTTATTTTTCATAAAAAGTTACAATTTTTATTTTCGAAAAACAACGATTTTTAACGATTTAATAAAATTTTAACGACAATCCAATTTCGTAAAATATTAAATCAAGGCTAACATTATTCAAATTTTTAAGAACGAACGAATAAACTTGAAAAATTTAAATCCAAAACGAACGAATAAAATCCAAAACTTTAAATCGTTCTTTAACATTTAAATTTCAGATTTTAATAATTAGGTTTAAGTGCGATTAAAATTAACGAAACCATTCAAAATTTTAATCCAATAATTTTCAAAATTATCCACTTACCCATGGAATTATATTCCCTTTCCCAATTAACCGAATTATTAGACCTAAATTATTTTATAAATCAATTAGGGTTATAAATAAAACGAATTGGGGAAAAGTAAAATTAGGGTTTATACTTATCGAAAAAATCTGAAACTTTTACCATAGATCACGAATATATCTAGTGACATCGTGTCAAAATTTCAAAAAATTCCGAATAGTTTAGGTCGACCATTTAATTGAATTACTTTCCGACACTTTCAATTTTTATTAAAAAATTAACAAAAACGCCCAAAAAAGGACACTTTGAGGTATGTTTTTGCGATTTTGTTCTCATGAGTTGATCTTAGAAAATCGTTTTCAATCAGATTAGGGTTTGAATAGTCGAAAAATCGAATATTATTGAAATCAGACCTTATTACGCAATTCATCCATAAACTCATAATAAATCCGAAAAATTCACAAAAAAATTCCAAAATTTCGACAACAGCAAAAACAAATAAAATATGCTAAAATATGCTTTGAATACCATTGTAGGGGAATACAGTTAAACATAATAACATGTGCGGAAACAATCCCCCAAGCTAGGAAGCATGTATAAAGCACAGATTAAGCATACTTACGTTTGAAGCGTGTTTTCCACAATAATCTGTCAACGAACACAAAGTTGGAACTCCACTTGTCGTTCCTCTACTTGGTTCACCGACACGATCAGATCCGTCTTGATAATCGTAGCTTAGACAATCGATCAAGATAGTTTTCTTTTGGGAAAAACTCACTTTGAAGGCACAGAGAGAATTAGGGTTCTCTGAGTCTCTAGGGTTAGAGTGTGACTGAATTGTGTTATTGGAAAACTTGGGTTAGAAGGTTATTAACATAACCTTGCTAACCGGCCAAGCCACAAGGGCCTCGATCGGCCAGCAAGCCCGCGCAACAACATACGAGCACACAGCGTGCTGGGCCGTGGGCCGCGCGCAGCTGTTGCTGTGTCGTTGCTTTGGCCCGCGCGCACACACGCGCAGTTGCTCGGCCGTGGTTTGCCTTGCTTGCTTGCCGAGCGCCCATTGGCCTTGAGTGCCTCGCGCACTCGGCTTGTGGGCCGCTCTTCGTATTCGCGACTTAATATCGTTCCGGATATTATTTATCGTTTCGTATACGATGAATCACCGTCGTACGATACGATTTATTTGTTTCGCCTAGCTTACGAATATTCGCGATACGATATACGATTCTGATGCAAGGTCGTATCGTATAATACGTTTTCCAACTAATTCCCGAAAAGCTATTAAATGAATTTCCGATTCATTTAATCCGGTGATCTGTTACGTGCCATTGGTGTGACCTTGTAGGTTCAGTCAAGAGTAAGCTGTGAGTTTAATATTCATTAGAACTCACTGATTGGAAGCATTGCTCCAGCTAGCTGTTCCGATCACTTGATCTCACTGAATTAATTGTTCGCAATTAATCTGAACCTTGGTATTAGACTTAATGCACCTTAGGTGTAGGACATATTTCCTTCAATAATATGTGCGGAAGATGCCCAATGCCAGGAAACATGTATAAAGCACAGATTAAGCAAACTTAAATTCTAAGCGTGTTTTCCCGAGTTTAGTATCAACGAACACGAACAAAGAACTCCAATTGTCGTTCCTCTATTTGGTTTACCGACACGTTCAGATCCGTCTTGATAATCGTAGCTTAGACAATATTCAAGAGTGTTTGCTTTTGGGAAGAACAGTTTTGTGTAGAGAGCAAAACTGAAACAACGTAATTTCAGAATTAGGTTTAGGATTGGAAAAACTTATTAGTGAGTGTGGAATATAACCTAAGTTATATTTTTGTAACCGACCAAGACACAAGGCCTTGACCGGCCACACACTCACCGCAAGCCACACACGTAAGCCCACTGTAGGCCGAAGCCCACAGCAGCCGAGCAGCAGCGATGGGCAGCGGGCCTCGCTTGCTTTGCTCGCTGCTTGCTGCCCTTTTGCACGCACACTTCTGCCTCGGGCTTGCTTGCTTGCTGCTCAAGCTCGCTGGCTCGTTTGGCCTTGGGCGCATGCGCGCTTGGCTCGACGGGCCGGCAGCTCCGTTGCGGCTCGTATTTGCGACTAACGCCTTACGTCTATCATTTATCGTATCATACACGAAGAATCACCGTCGTACGATACGATTATTCGTTTCTCCCAGCTTACGAATATTCGCAATACGATATACGATTCTTATGCAAGGTCGTATCGTATTATGTTTTTCCGAACTAATTCCCGAAAAGCTATTAAATGAATTTCCGATTCATTTAATCCGGTGATCTGTTACATGCCATTGGTGTGACATTATAGGTTCAGTCAAGAGCAAGTTGTGAGCCAAATACAGATTAGAACTCACTGATCAGAAGCATTCCTCCAGCTAGATGTTCCGATCATTTGATCTCACTGAATTAATTGTTCGTAATTAATCTGAACCTTGGTATTAGACTTAATGCACCTTGGGTGAAGGACACATTTCCTTCAATGTACATAGTTTCTAACATCATTTGATTGAGTAATGTGTTTTGTCATCCAATTGTCATATGTACCAATATGCAATCATTGCTTGATTAACATTATGATTATGCATGAGGTTTTAACACAATCCACGTCGTGAATTTTCTTGTAACCTTTAGCAACTAATCTATCTTTATGTGAAGACACACTTCCATGTTTGATTGTTTTTAACCTTAATACCAATTTCCAACCAGTAGGTGTTAAACAATTCTTGCAAATCAACAAAATTTCAATGTTTTCATCAAAAATTAAGTTTATTTTATGGCCTTTAACCATCTATATATGGCCTCTAACCATTTTAGAGATTTTGGGTTTCGTCATAGCTTTCTTATAAGCCACAAACCCATTACTATTCATGATAATAGTTTGTCTGCAACTTGTAGGTTTCTTTACTATCTAATAGAAGAATCTCATAGGTTCAGTGACCTAAACTCTATGCCTACATGGGTATAGAACATCAAACAATAGAATATCAATAGACACTTTGAAACTCATTTGAATATTTTATTCTCCTCGAAGCACTTGTAAAGTCTTCTAAGAGAATAAATGTTCGGATTTTCTGAAGAACTTCTAAGAGCCTCCAGAATGTCCGTTTATTTTTGTTGTTCGCCTTGAATACGTTCGAGGCCTATTTTCTCCCAATTATCATTTTGGAAACGAATCTCCAAAAGGACACTATTTCAAGCAATCAAACATTATGTTCTCAAAATTTATGGTACAAATTATACCCTCGTGTCTCATTTGAATAAATCACAATGAAACATATACCTATACTTGGGCGTTAGCTTGTTTGACAACAAACACTAACTGATTTTACAAACTCTTAAACATATATTATTGAAAGGATATTTTGAAATTACTTTTCAATAGCTTTGATGAATTTGGTTTAGTTTAGTGGTAGTTTGATACTTCTTTTAGATATTATAGGAAAAATCTTTATGATTCATCATTGATCAAATCAAGTACCAATTGACTTTGATCATTCCAATTTAGATATACCATATTTATGGAGCTTGATCATGAAATTACAACACACAATCATTGATGGCCATTCTTGGTCTTAAGTAATCATCATCATGATCTAACTTTTCCTGCCAAGTGGATTTTATACTTATGAATCTTTGAACTAGCCAAACAGATTCAACATTATATCACATTGAGTAAATAAATCCTTTTTCACTCAAACCTTGGTGAAATAATAAAGTCATAAAATATTTCTTTAGCTTTGAACTCTATTGACAAGCTTATTTTGAATGATCTAGAAATCACTCAACTATGAAAAGTCCATCAAAATATAGCTTTAGAATGTTACCTTGTTGATATGGTCTAAGCAACGATGCAAAATAGTAGTGGAACACAAATCAAGAGATTGATTTGAACCTAGTAAAGTTTTTATTGTGAATTAAAGAGTTTTTTGTTTTAATCAAGCATACATGACTCAACCCGAAATAAACATTTCATTCAAACAAACAAACAAATAATATATGTTTTTGTTTTCTTTGAATGTGAGTCTTGTTTGAAACAGAAATTTAGGTATGCAGCTTATGGAACAAAATTACCATTAAGTTCCAGCCTTGAAAGGACTTAAAACAAACTAGATGACCCTACAATTAATGTAGCAATGACATGCTTCATTTCGCACTTGTAGGTCATTAGTGTAGCCTAATTTCCTTTGTTTGAGTTAATACTGAAATAAGAACCTCAAGCGGTATATGATACCAAGGAAGTTTGATTCCTAGGTCACTTCTCTTTAAACATAAACTTGTAGGTAGAAACAAAATTGTAAATTCCTTTCACTTGTTCCTTATTTTCCTAATTCTTGTACCATTTCTTATAGCATTAAGAATTGACTTCTCAAGTGTTGACTTTTATACTTTGTTATAAATGTCCTATGTCATTTCAACAAAAGTTCTTACCATTTCATTCATGTTGAAAATTTGCTTCAACTAGATGACCTCACAAGAAGCTTCTAAAGTTCTATGAGCATCGATCTATTCAAATTTTTAGTAGCCAGACTCATTCGAGAATTAAACAGATAAAGATATTAGCTTGTTAAGAATTGGTAAAATTGAGTGTTCAACTCAATGCTTTATGATTTCAAAACACCAATTGGTTTGCCATTCGACATTGATAGTCGAAAACAACCATAAAACCGCTATAAAAAACGTACATTTTAAATTGCTCATTTTCTCTCATTTCCGTGAATAGTTCTTGGATTCACTACCAATCGAGGAAATTTACTATTACCTTTCTAAAAGGATTTATTGCAGTAGAAGATATTTAATTATAAACATAATTAAAACATACATTGAAGCATGCTAAGTCTAAACATTTATCATGAGTAATAACTTGAAAAGCAAACATGCAATTTAAACAAGTCATTGGCATTTTATTCGAAATTTTTAGTTCCGGGAGGTGTGACTAAAATGAATCCAAGACCCCAAAACCATTAAAGAACTAAGCATGCTATGTCTTGTCTTAATTCTAAAACATTTTAGGTAACAAAATCCATGGCTAGTAGTCTAAAAACTACTCTTGGTTGAAAGGTACGTCTAAGAACTTATTAGGAAAAACTATCTCATGTGCCACGACATAAAAAGACTCCTTACTTATATCGTTGAGTTCAACTAAAATCAACTTGTACTCACAACTAATTGTGTACCTACGATCAAAAGTGACACCTCACTTTGGAGGAAAACTATCACTAATTTATCGAAATGTAATCGCAACATTGTGTACCTTACCCCAATAAAATCAAGAAGTGACACCTCGCTATGCCGGAAAACTATTACTTGCTTGACATAATGGTCAGAAAGTAAGTGTTATTTTGGAATGACACCTTTTAACTCAATTTTGCAGTTTGGAACATAAGACTTTTACTATGTTGGTTAGATTTTAAGTGAACTAAAATCCTTAATCATGCAACATAATTAAGCCACAATCTCATGCATAATATCAAGATAGATTTAAAGCAATAACTATCTTAAAACATGCATAAGATTTAATTGTGATCTAGTATGGCCCGACTTCATCTTGAAGCTTCAACTTCAAACTCCGTCTTGAAAATGTTTGGAAACTCTGTTCTTGAATTTCACCATGGGAGGCACCATTTTCATCAAATAGGATTTTGCGATAATTAAACTAATTACAACAAATTGATGGTACGCATACCATATTTAAATAAAAACCATGGTGCATTAGACCATGTTTTACATTCAAAATTAATGGTACGCGGACCATATTTTCTATCTTATTTGGGTCATACTAGTCACTTTCCGCAACCTTCAAAACAATATATTTACAATATACCATTCACCCATTCATTTATCAATGAATGTCCGACTTAGCAAGTTAGTAAAAAATATGCACCACTAAATATTTGCAACAACTAATTAATGTTCAAGAATCTACCAATAATTTGACCTTATTAGTTCTAATCAAGTTTGTTAATCATAAGAAAATAAGGACCAAATCAACCATTCATGAATAAAAGATCCCACTCAAACCATGAATTATATGCTTTACTAATTTTAAACATAAAATGTCTTTCCAAGTCCAATCGGAAACCAAAAATTTAATTAAAATTTAAAGCTCGTATAATAATTATTTTAGGTTTTTTTGGTATTTACTACCTTAAAAATACACCACTTTTGTATTAACTACCTTATGAAAATTTTATTTTAGACTACTACCTTAAAATATCCAATTTATTTGTATTTACTATCACTTTACAGTTTTCTCATTTTCAAATTGAGATATATCTTTCGTTTCTTAATAATTTTAAGTGATTTAAAACCCATTCTTATCATTTATGTGTAAGGATTCCATAGGGATCTTTCTTTTAAAAAATTTTAAAAGGTAAACGAATTAAATATTATTGGTAAAATTTTAAAATATTTTTAAATTTTCAAACGAATTGTTTTGAAATGTCGTCATTCTCAATGAAATCCCTATAGAAAAAGAAAAATAATGAACTTTGAATAACTTTAAACGTTTAAAAAACGAAAGAGAAATCTTAATTTTTTAAATGAGAAAACTGTAAAGTGATAGTAAATTAAAAAAAAAATAGAAGTTTAAGGTATTAATTTAAAATAAATATTTCATAAGGTAGTAAATACAAAAGTGGTGTATTTTTATGGTATTTTACATCCCTTTATTTCATTTTTAATTAATGAACAAATTAATTGCAATTTATTCAAGGGTTTAATTTTATTAAATAATTAGTTTAAATTTAATTATAATAATTAAACTAATAAAATTAAATTTCGAGTAGAAACATGATGATGCAAACTGGTAATTTTGACCAGTTTACTTATGCTGGCAAATTCAAGATCAACAAAATGTATAAATACTTGCATGATATTGGAGGGCATGTGGCCTGGAAGAGAATCATCTGTAATAGTAAAGCTACCCCTAAACCTGCTTTCATTGTATGGTTGGCATTGCATAAAAGACTACCTACTAAAGATAGGTTGAGAGGGTGGGGGATAAACATTTCTGGGATCTGTGAGTTATGTCAGGCTGCTGATGAGAGCCTTGACCACTTATTTTTCGATTGCACTTTCTCCAAGGAGGTTTGGAGTGGTGTTCTTCAGCATATGGAGGCCAGTAGGTCAGTAATACAGTGGGAGTTGGAGGTGCAGTGGTGTTCAATCAAGAGCAGAAGCACTAAAGCAGCTGATATCAGGAGAAGCATTGCCTTTGCTGAAACTGTCTATGCTTTGTGGCTGCAGAGGAATGCCAAGATTTTCAATAACAAAATTGAACCTATTGATTGTATTGTTAGGAGAATTTTATTCATAGTGGCCTATAGATGTGAGTAGGTAGTTTGCTCTTTTTGCTTTGTTGGTGTGGTTCCCCTTCCTGTTGGTTGGAACTACTTGGTGTACTGGTGTTGGTGTTTTCACCACTTTGGTAATAATATTCCTTATTATTTGCCAAAAAAAAAATTAAATTTCGAGAAAAAGGTATAAGCACGAAACAACAATTAATTAAATTCGTCACTTAACGTGCATAATAGCCCAATGCCATAGCACGCATGCGCAACAGTCAAGGCAAGGCCCATGGACGCAGGGCCCATGCCTCGTCAAGGTACATCATAAACAATGTTGTGGCCCCTGGCCATGGCACGAGGCCATGCAATCGCACAAATGCACGCAAGTAGAGTAGAGCCCATCGCTCTCTGGCTCGTCGCTAGCGCTCAATGTGCAGCAAGCATCACACAAGCTCATAGTGTGGCACGAGGCCAGCGCTCAATGTGCAGCAAGCAGACAAGCTCGCAGAGAGGCACGAGGCCAGCGCTCGTTGCCTCGTCTCCAGCACTCGTTGGATCGTTGTTGCTTCCCTTGTAGCCAGCGCTCGTTGGCTCGCTGCTAGCCTCGCTGGCTTGACACTGCTTCTGCCCTTGCTCGTCATCGCATGCCCGCACCATTGCAACACCCCTTAGGGCTACACTAAGCTATTCATTGCTTCGTGCATACAAACTTTGCAAAAATCGAACTTTTTATAATTTAAAACTTTATGAAAAATTAATAAAACATATTAATTTCATAAATGTTTAGGCGATAAATCAAAATTTTGTTAATTAAAAACAATTTCCGATTACATGAATTATAAGGATTAAAATTAGGGTTAATAAAATTTTAAATATCCAAAATTTAACAAATTTTAGGTGGTTTTAGTCATAGGATCCCGATGAAATTGTCAATTAATTATGAAAAAACGAAACCAAATCTAATTTATTCGTATTTCAACAAATTAATTATAATTACAAATTAGGTTTCTTATTTAACGAATTTAAACCATAAAATTGTTAATCATATGTAGTAGACCAATTATTAATTAAAGATTATTAAACAAGATTCGCAAATATTAGTTTAACACCATAAAAACTAAAAATGCATTCGAAAAACTAAAACCTCTGGAAAGTCATAGTTAGGCTTCGAATTTGGGAGTTCCGGGTTCGGCTGAAAAATTATACTTCATCCTTTCCGGAAATATCGCACTATTTGTTTTTTACACTATTCAAACTACGACGTTGGCCATTTTTGTGATTCGTACGTAAGGAAATTTTAGTCATGTGAGGTCATGTTAGATTCGTATTGATATATATTTTCTAAATATTATTTTTTTTTTTTTAATTTTACTTGCAAATGATTTGAGTAATTAAGAGTAAAAGTAATGGTTAGAAGAATAAAAGTCAACCATGGTGCGATATATCCGGAACGGAAGAAGTATTATTTTTGTCAAAATTTTAAAACTCCGTTTACATGCGGAATTCACTATAAAAACATAACATTTCGACATAAATTGAAAATACTGTCGAAAATCTTCCGAACATATAATTAAATAATCGCATGAATTTGCAACTAATTACACGAAATTAATTCACCCCTTTAATTCTTTGCAAATTTATTAAATTTAATCCATGTTAATGTAATTGATTAAGCAATTAATTAGAGGCTCGTGATACCACTGTAAGGTTATGAACAATCCCATTGACATGCGGAAAAACAATAAATTGCCAAAATCCAGATTAATTGCACATAATCAGTTAGCATAAATTAGATTACATACTATGTGATGTGTTTCTTCCCTAGCTTCTCCCGAACCGAAAAAGAACAAGTATAGAGCTCCAAATGTCGCCCCTTCATAGATAGTCCACACCACGTTCTGATCCACCTTAGGTTCAACCAACTAGGATATAGTCTAAGATATTATGCACTCGGGGTCTCACTATTAGTGATAGGCAAGAGTATTGAATATATATATGTATTCAAGTTATGTCTTTAATTTATGACCATGGGTCATATATTTATAGGAAAATAGATAGTTGATTCCTACTAGAATTAGAATAACCAAAATCCATAGAATTAAGATTTAGGTTAATCACAAACTTTTAGATTTTAGGATAATCCAAAACTCTTAGGTATTAGGATAATTATAAAACTCTTAAGTAAGTAGGATTAGGAAAGAGGAAGCTTGTGGCCAAAGTTACTTGTCGCGCAAGTAACCTTGACAAGTAACCTTGGCTCCCATGCGTTGCTTGCCGCCCACACCTAGCTTGTTGTCCAGGCGTTGGCGTTGTGCGCTGGCGTTGGCGCTGGGCCTTGTGCTCGGCGCTGGAGTTGTGCTTCTGGGGCTGGCTCGTTGAACGATGGGCTGGCTTTCTTGCTGGCATGTGGCTCGCCGTGCTTCCAATTTGTTTTCCGATTCCCGAATTTATTTCCAATTCCAACAATATTTACGTTTCCGATAATATTTCCGATTCCGACAATATTTTCCAATTTCGACAATATTTCCGATTCCGACAATATTTCTATTTCTGTTAATATTTTTTGAAACGAATCATATTTCCGTTTCCAATAATATTTCCAACTTAGATAATATTTATATTTCAATCATGAATCTTATTTCCGATTCCGGAAATATCTTCATTTCCGACAAATATTCTTTCTTTGCCTTTTGATGATTTGTTTAGCTCCCACTAGAACCAACATCCATCATTTCCGAATACCCATAATTAGAGTATTTACTGAATATTATATTCACCTAAATACTTGATTTGTTCACATGATATTTGTGTGACCCTACGGGTTCAGTCAAGAGTAAGTTATGGCATTAATATTATTAATTCCACTTGAACTGAAGTAGCCTCTAGCTAGACATTCAGATCACTTGATCTCACTGAATAATTAATTTGTTTAATTAATACTGGACCACATTTATTAGACTTGGTATTAAATGCATTAAATGTAAACTTCGATCAAGGGCATTACTTCCTTCAGTTAGAATCAACATGGGAAGGACCCTACCGTGTCGAAAGACGAACAGGTCACGGCGCATACTAACTGGAAGGCAGAGATGGAAAGCCAATCCCGAGAAGTTGGAACGCAACACACTTGAAACTGTATCATTATAGTCTAATTCACTTCCCACATCTATATTTTCTTTTTGAAAATACCCTATATGCAGAGATGAACATGTCACCGTAGTTGGAAACAATGGACCACTAGTGGAAAAAGGCTTATTTGCATCCCCGCATTTGCCACGCCATTCTGAACATGTGACGCAAATGACAAATTTTAGCATAAATTTTAGTCATTTGCGTCGCAGCTTTGTTAAACTGCGAGGCAAATGACTCTAGGATGCCCCCTAGAGTCATTTGCGTCGCAGATTAGTAAAACTGCGACGCAATTAATTCAATCCAGTGCGTCGCAGATTTACTAATCTGCGACGCAAATGACTCTAGGATGCTCCTAGAGTCATTTGCCACGCATATTTGTAAATATGCGACGCACTGGGTTTTGAAATTTTTTTTTTTTCGAATTCGCGCTCACCCTTAATTGCTTAGGAATTCATTCTGACTTAGGTTATTGCTCGACAAACACTGCGCCCTCCCAAACGAAACCACCACCAACACCAACACTAGCTGCTTCGTTCTCACCGGCGGCACTGTCGTCGTTGCTTCGCCGCCTTCCGTCGCGCCGGCCGTTCCTTCGCGACGGTCGTTCCTTCGCTAATTAATTCACTGCTTCGCCTCACTGCGCACTTCACGTACTGCTTGCTCCCTTTTTAGAGCCGCCTCCCACGGCCAAGGAATTCGTCCACGGCACGGCAGCCGCCCACGTCGCCACCCACTCAGCCGCCCTTGTTCATTGTCATCTCTCCTCTCTTAGGTATTGGATTTTAATTTTGATATTTATTGAATTTTAATTGTGCATTTTAATTTTAATTGTGGACATTATATTTGAATTTTAATTGTGGACATTATAATTGAATTTTAATTATGCATTATAATTGAATTTTAATGGTTGATATTATTTGTTGAATTTTAATTGGGTACATTTTAGGATTTAGGTTTTGATGAATTTTAGTTGTAGGTTTTGTTGAATTTTAGTTGAATTATATTTTAATTGGGTACATTTTAGGATTTAGGTTTTGTTGAATTTTAGTTGTTTATTACATTAAGGTTTTGTTGAATTAAAAGTTATCAAATGAAGTTTTGGGTTTGTGTAGTTTTATGAGATGGTTTGTGTAGGTTATGAAATGAATTTAGGCTATGAAATGAATTTAGGTGATATATGGAATCATGTTTTGGGTTTGCTAAAAAATTTTGGATTTATAATGATATGAATAGCCTAGTTTATATTCTAACCTTTGACAATATTTGGTCATATTGTTTTATCTTTAGTGGTTGAAAATGGATAGGAGTTGGATGTATGGTAGTAAACGATTTTCTACAAGGTTCTTACAAGGGATTCAAGAGTTCATTAAGGTTGCCTTGAAACATCAATCAGAACATGAATCAAGTTTAATTCTGTGTCCTTGTTGTGATTGCAATAATTCAAGGGGGTATCGGGATATTGATGATATTGTTGATCACTTAGTTCGTCGCAGTTTTAAGGGTAACTATACGACGTGGACATGGCATGGTGAGAGCATAGATCATGGGGCAAGTTCTAGTATGCCGAGCTCGAGTCAGCATAATCATTGTGATAATGGTGATGATAATGAAATTGAGGATGATATTGGTGTTGAAAGTGAGGAAGAAGAGGAGAAAGATAGGATAGATGATATGATGCATGATGTGGAAGACCATCATTTCGTTGAGCGTCCCCATATGTATGATAGTATAATCAAAGCTTCCGCAACACCGTTATATCCTGGTTCTACACAAACCGTACTTGGTGCCGTCATCGAATATTTCAACTTAAAGGTGGAAACGGTTGGACCAACAAGAGTTTTTCACAGTTTTTGGAGGCCACGTCTGGTAATCTTCCTGAAGGAAACAAACTTCCAAGGTCTAACTATGAGGCCCAGAAGCTTATGTGTCCTTTGGGTATGGATTATGAGAAGATACACGCGTGTCCAAATGATTGCGTGTTGTATCGAAAGCAGTATGCAAATCTGCATGAGTGTCCAAGATGCGGATTGTCCCGTTACAAGATCGTGGAGAATGATGCAACATCAACTAAGAAGAAACCTTCTCCGGCTAAGGTGCTTTGGTATCTTCCAATTATACCATGATTTAAGCGCCTTTTCTCAGAAGAGAAAACTGCAAAACTCTTGAGGTGGCATGCCGAAGGGAGGAAGAAAGATGGAATAATGAGGCATCCTGCTGATTCTCCACAATGGAGGAACATTGATCGAAAGTACAAGGTCTTTAGGGAAGAAGTTCGGAATCTCAGGCTTGGTCTTTGCACGGATGGAATGAACTCATTTGGGACACTTAGTACCCAATATAGCACTTGGCCGGTTCTTCTCACTATATACAATTTGCCTCCTTGGTTATGCATGAAGCGTAGATACATCATGTTGCCGCTCTTAATCTCTGGGCCTAAACAACCCGGAAATGACATAGATGTGTATTTAGAGCCACACATTGAAGATTTGAAATTGTTGTGGGATGAAGGGGTGTTGATGTTTGATGCATACACCAAAACCAATTTCACTTTACGTGCCATGATTTTTTATACGATAAATGATTTCCCGGCTTATGGAAATTTGTCAGGGTATTCTGTAAAGGGAAAGTAGGCATGTCCAGTTTGTCATGATGATTTGGTCTCGAGGCGCCTAAAATTTTGTGGGAAAGATGTGTACATGGATTACCGGGTGTATCTTCCTGAAGATCACCCATTTCGAAAAGAGAAGGAAGCTTTTAATGGAGAATTGGAGATGAGAGAAGCTCCTGCCCCCTTATGTGCGTGTGAGGTTTATGAACGGGTTAAAGACATTGAGACAGAGTTTGGTAAGCCTTATAAAGGTCAGCCAAGTGGTGGTAACAAGAAGAGGTCTATCTTTTGGGATCTCCCATATTGGAGAGATTTGGAAGTTAGGCATTGTTTGGATGTAATGAATATTGAGAAAAATGTTTGTGATGCCATTGTTGAGACATTGTTGAATATGCAAGGGAAAACAAAGGATGGGCCTAAAGTTAGACAAGATATGGCTGCTATGGGTCGCTCCGAGTTGGCACCTCAAGAAAGGGGAAAACGCTGGTACCTTTCCCCAGCTTGTTTCACCTTGTCTAAAAAGGAGAAAGTTAGCTTTTGTGAGTCTTTGAAAGGCTTAAAGGTCCCTGTTGGTTACTCTTCAAATTTTCGTAGACTTGTGTCCATGTCTGACTTGAAATTAGTTGGAATGAAATCTCATGATTGTCACGTGTAAATGCAACAATTGCTGCCGGTTGCAATTCGAGGGATATTGCCGCCACAAGTGATGTATACCATTACAAGATTGTGTTTCTTTTTCAACACAATTTGTAGCAAGGTGATCAATCCAACAATACTGGATGATTTGCAGGCCGATGTACTTGAGACCATGTGTCGGTTTGAAAAGTATTTTCCGCCATCATTCGTTGACATGATGCCTCATTTGATTATTCATCTTGTTCGTGAAATTAAGCTTTGTGGGCCAGTTTGTATGAGGTACATGTATCCCTTTGAACGGGAAATGGGTACCTTGAAAGATAGAGTGATGAATCCGGCCAAACCTGAAGCTAGTATTGTCCAACGAACCGTCGCGGAGGAAGTTGCTGCATGGGTTTCTCAATATATGGCACGTTTGAAAGAAGTCGGAGTACCAAAGTCTAGACATGATGGGAGACTTGGGGGTCAAGGTACAATTGGCAGGAAAAGGATATCAATCGGTTCTGAAATGATGTGTAAGGTTGAGCTGTTTGTGGTGCAAAGTCTTAGTGAAGTCCATCCATACGTGGCTGAGCACATGAACTTTCTTAGAGAGCAATATCCTTCAAAAAATGGTCCTCAACTAATAAAAGAACATAATCGTTCATTCCTCACATGGTTCAAGCGTCGAGTGATGGATCAATTTTCCGACACGCCTAATGAGGTATCTGACATGGTGAGATGGTTGGCATATGGTCCTAAATGTCAAGTCATATCTTATGAGGGGTACGACATCAATGGCTATTCTTTTTACACGAAGCGACAAGATGACAAAACGACGATGCAAAATAGTGGTGTTACGGCAATATGTTTGTCTTCAGAGTATGCTAGTGTAAAAGATAGAACACTTGTAGATAAGACGAACTCTTACTATGGAGTCATTGAAGAAATATTAGAGTTGGAATATAAGTATTTTAAGATTCCTCTATTCCGGTGCAAGTGGGTTGATATTAGTCGCGGTGTCAAAAAGGATGAACATGGGTACCTGACACTTGTAAACTTTAGTCGAGTTGGGCATCTTGCAGATTCTTTCATATTAGCATCACAGGCAAAACAAATCTTTTACATGGTTGACCCTGCCGACCGTAGTTGGTTAGTTGTCTGGAAGGCAAAAGAAGAATACTTGGCGTTGAGGATGTAGATGATGAAGAAGAGTATGATGAGCAGTTTAATGAGAGTCCACCTTCCTCCTGCCATATCCCTCAAATGATTGACGATGTTGACATGAGTTATACGCGCCGAGATCATGATGAAGGATTTTATGTTGAAAAAGAGAAATAGTGAGATAGGTACTATTTTGGCAACTATTTTTTTCACCAAGTTAATTTGTAGATTAGTTAAAAGTTGGGTTCGAAAATGTCATTTTTGCCTAAATATGTACTATAACGACCCAATTAGCCTTAAATGTGGAATAATAGATTAGTACGAGTCTTAGAAAGTTATAACTATGCATATGAGACATGTAATAAGATTGAAAACATTCCTTAGGTTCTTTAGTTAAAAGTTGGGTTCGAAAACGTCATTTTTGCCTAAATATGTACTATAACGACCCAATTAGCCTTAAATGTGGAATAATAGATTAGTAAGAGTCTTAGAAAGTTATGACTATGCATATGAGACATGTAATAAGTTTGAAAACATTCCTTAAGGAGATTAGTTAAAAGTTGGGTTCGAAAACGTCATTTTTGCCTAAATATGTACTATAACGACCCAATTAGCCTTAAATGTGGAATAATAGATTAGTACGAGTCTTAGAAAGTTATAACTATGCATATGAGACATGTAATAAGATTGAAAACATTCCTTAAGTTATTTAGTTAAAGGTTGGGTTCGAAAACGTCATTTTTGCTTAAATATGTACTATAACGACCCAATTACCCTTAAATGTGGAATAATAGATTAGTACGAGGCTTAGAAAGTTATAACTATGCATATGAGACATGTAATAAGTTTGAAAACATTCCTTAAGTTGTTTAGTTAAAAGTTGGGTTCGAAAACGTCATTTTTGCCTAAATATGTACTATAACGACCCAATTAGCCTTAAATGTGGAATAATAGATTAGTACGAGTCTTAGAAAGTTATAACTATGCATATGAGACATGTAATAAGATTGAAAACATTCCTTAGGTTCTTTAGTTAAAAGTTGGGTTCGAAAACGTCATTTTTGCCTAAATATGTACTATAACGACCCAATTAGCCTTAAATGTGGAATAATAGATTAGTACGAGGCTTAGAAAGTCATAACTATGCATATGAGACATGTAATAAGTTTGAAAACATTCCTTAAGTTGTTTAGTTAAAAGTTGGGTTCGAAAACGTCATTTTTGCCTAAATATGTACTATAACGACCCAATTAGCCTTAAATGTGGAATAATAGATTAGTACGAGTCTTAGAAAGTTATAACTATGCATATGAGACATGTAATAAGATTGAAAACATTCCTTAAGTTGTTTAGTTAAAAGTTGGGTTCGAAAACGTCATTTTTCCCTAAATATGTACTATAACGACCCAATTAGCCTTAAATGTGGAATAATAGATTAGTACGAGTCTTAGAAAGTTATAACTATGCTTATGAGACATGTAATAAGATTGAAAACATTCCTTAAGTTGTTTAGTTAAAAGTTGGGTTCGAAACGTCATTTTTTCCTAAATATGTACTATAACGACCCAATTAGCCTTAAATGTGGAATAATAGATTAGTACGAGTCTTAGAAAGTTATAACTATGCATATGAGACATGTAATAAGATTGAAAACATTCCTTAAGTTGTTTAGTTAAAAGTTGGGTTCGAAAACGTCATTTTTGCCTAAATATGTACTATAACGACCCAATTACCCTTAAATGTGGAATAATAGATTAGTACGAGGCTTAGAAAGTTATAACTATGCATATGGTTTGGGTTTGAATCGAAATAATGACAGCATGCATGATTGAGAGAAGAGTTTTGTGAGATTGGGTGACTGTTTCTAAGTTACGGTCCCTACATTGCAATATTTTGATGGTGTCTTTTATGGATTTCTGTTCCAAAATGTTGCAAAACCCTTGGGCGTTTTAGTGCAATTGAGCATGTAAATACGCGAATGAAGAGATGTGCAGATCAATGAGTTCTGATCAGTTCTGTGCACTGATCTGCACAGCTCAGATCAGAACTATGCAGATCAGTGCACAGAACTGATCAGTTCTGACCAGTTCTGTGCACTGATCTGCACAGTTCTGATCTGCGCAGTTCTGATTTGAGTTGTGCAGATCAGTGCACAGAACTGATCAGAACTGACCAGTTCTGTGCACTGATCTGCACAGTTCTGATCTGAGCTGTGCAGATCAGTGCACAGAACTGGTCAGTTCGCTGTGCAGATCAGTGCACAGAACTGGTCAGAACTGATCAGTTCTGTGCACTGATCTGCATAGCTCAGATCAGAACTGTGCAGATCAGTGCACAGACCTGATCAGAACTGACCAGTTCTGTGCACTGATCTGCACAGCTCAGATCAGTTCTGTGCAGATCAATGCACAGAACTGGTCAGTTCTTTATTTTTATTTTTTAAATCCTGCTTTTGAAGGTATGTAATTTTGATGATTTTCCAATGCAGTAGCGTCAGGCATGGATGAAGATCAACACGCAAATTCAGGTCCATCTAACAAATCACCAAATCAAGTGCCCCAAAAGCAAAAAAAGAAGCCAAGAGGCCCTACAAAAGGAATAAAATCCATGCCCGGGGTTCCAAGAATAATTGAATGGGATCACTTGGACCGACCCACAGGGAAATGGGGAACGGATTACAAGAATCACATTGGCGAGATAAGTCGCGCAAAGGTTTCAATATTGATCAGAACCTGGGAAGATGTTTCACAAGGAATAAAAGACACTTTGTGGGAAGATGTCAAGGTAACCGGTTTTATTTTGGAAATTCAGTTGTACATATCTACGTGTGTTTTTCATGTGCTAAAAGACTTTCTTGTTCCTTTTCTTTTTCTTTCATTTAGAGAAATTTCATATCACAGATGAAACTAAGAAAGAAGTTGTCTTAAAGAGTTGTGATAAGCGTTGGAGGGAATTCAAATCAAGATTGGCGACTGGTTGGATCCGGGGTACAAGAAAAAGGCAAAAAGATGAAAAGATGCCATATGATTTGTATAGTTATATAACTAAGGATATATGGAAGGAATTTGTGAAGATACGTACCTCCGAAGAAGCTGAGGTATAAAAAAATTATTCTTATTTAAAGTCTTGGTATAATCTAAGTTTTATTTTGTTGTAATAATTTCTTTTACCCCCCTAAAATTAGGAAATAAGTGAGAAAGCAAGACAGAGTCAATCTTTCAACATATATCCTCATCATATGGGACAGAAATCATATGCTGAAATGACAAGTGAATGACAAAGAAAAGGGTACATTCCCTCAGTTTCTTCGTCATCTGGAGGTTCCTCTGCGTCTACAATTTCTTCAAGTTTGCCGAGTAGGACATGTTTAGGGCTTCTTGCAAGATCGGTACCAGATGAGAAAGGAAATCCTTACTTGCCGGATGAGGGCACACAAAAGGTCAAAGAAAATATTGTAAGTTCATTTAACAATTTTTCGTAATGTTGTGATTCCTCTAATTTCATTTATGTTCTTAAATATGAAACCAAGTGTTGAACTTTTCTCAAAACCATTTCATTTCATGTAGGATGAATGGAAAAGGAAACAAGATGAAGGGGAATTTGTTCCTAAAAGGCTTGATGATGTCTTATCTCGTGCACTTGGTAAGACTAAAGAAGGGAGACCAATAACATTTGGTGGTGGAGTAGGCATCAAAGCTGTGTGGGGGACCGGAGAGCGGCATAGCTCTCGACGGTATGGAGATGCGGAGATGGAGGAATTGGAAGCAAGAGTTACCAAAAGGGTCAAAGATGAGACAATACAAGAGATGAACTCCAAGATGGATGCCATGGTTATGGAGAAATTTATCACATTTGCTAAAGAACTTGGTGTCCAAATACCAAGCCAGATGAGGATAGACGCAAATGTTCATAGTAGTTGTCGTTCCGGGGGTTTAGATCCATTTGCCGACATTACGGTATGATAATTTGTGTTTTTCAAGTAATTTGTTTCTAGTTAATTCTATTGAACTTTTCTAACATGTTACATTGTATTTGCGTTATTGTTTAAAATAAATAATAAGGAACCTGTCCCGTGCCATCTATACCTGAACATAGGCTCCGAGAAAGTCTTTGTTGCCTATGGTACCATATGTCCAGAGTTGCTCCTTGATCACCACAACGACGTCACTTCCGATAACGTGATAGTGAGCGTTGATGATTTTGAGCCCGCGTACAAAGAAGCTCACCAATAATAGATTGTAAAGAGCCTTAGAAAGTTGTAAATAAGCATAGATTTTGAACCGCTGCTTTTTCTTTGTCGGAGATGCCTATTAAACGTAGAATAAGTTTGAAAACATTCCTTAGGTTCTTTAGTTCAAAGTTGGGTTCGAAAACTTCATTTTTGCCTAAAAATGACCTAGAACGACCCAATTAGCCTTAAATGTGAAATAATAGATTGTAAAGAGCCTTAGAAAGTTATAACTATGCATATGAGACGTGTAATAAGTTTGAAAACATTCCTTAGGTTCTTTAGTTCAAAGTTGGGTTCGAAAACTTCATTTTTGCCTAAAAATGACCTAGAACGACCCAATTAGCCTTAAATGTGAAATAATAGATTGTAAAGAGCCTTAGAAAGTTATAACTATGCATATGAGACGTGTAATAAGTTTGAAAACATTCCTTAGGTTCTTTAGTTCAAAGTTGGGTTCGAAAACTTCATTTTTGCCTAAAAATGACCTAGAACGACCCAATTAGCCTTAAATGTGAAATAATAGATTATAAAGAGCCTTAGAAAGTTGTAAATAAGCATATTAAACGTAGAATAAGTTTGAAAATATTCCTTAGGTTCTTTAGTTCAAAGTTGGGTTCGAAAACATCATTTTTGCCTAAAAATGACCTAGAACGACCCAATTAGCCTTAAATGTGAAATAATAGATTGTAAAGAGCCTTAGAAAGTTATAAGTATGCATATGAGACGTGTAATAAGTTTGAAAACATTCCTTAGGTTCTTTAGCTCAAAGTTGGGTTCGAAAACTTCATTTTTGCCTAAAAATGACCTAGAACGACCCAATTAGCCTTAAATGTGAAATAATAGATTGTAAAAAGCCTTAGAAAGTTGTAAATAAGCATATTAAACGTAGAATAAGTTTGAAAACATTCCTTAGGTTCTTTGGTTCAAAGTTGGGTTCGAAAACATCATTTTTGCCCAAAAATGACCTAGAACGACCCAATTAGCCTTAAATGTGAAATAATAGATTGTAAAGAGCCTTAGAAAGTTATAACTATGCATATGAGACGTGTAATAAGTTTGAAAACATTCCTTAGGTTCTTTAGTTCAAAGTTGGGTTCGAAAACATCATTTTTGCCTAAAAATGACCTAGAACGACTCAATTAGCCTTAAATGTGGCTACTACGTATATAATTGCATTTACATGTGTAAAAAAAGTATATAATTGCACTTACATGTTAAATATTCTTTGCATTTACATGTGTAAACAAAGTATATATATAATTGCATATTTTATCGAATGTGTAGTGCTTTTCGGAGTTACAAGAGACTAGGTGGACAATCTAAGGGAACTAAATTAACATGGATTCCAGCACAGGTATAATTAGTTTAGTATTTACCTAAGAAGCAAGTTTTTCAAAATTATAACATACAATGTGATAGAAATTTTACTTGTGTTATTTATTTTAATGCATTTAGTGTGCTCAACAACCGGGATCACTAGATTGTGGCTACTACGTCATGCGTTTTATGTACGACATAATAATGAATCATGGTAATAGTCAAGATCTTACTAAGGTATGTTCTCATAAACTACGTACTTTATATAATAAATTGAAGTACACAAAACTATTATATTGATCGATCGTTGATAAATTGAATTATTTACACTTTTTTAGGATTTTTCAAGAACATTGCCTTATTCACCGGAGGAGATTAATGAGGTGAAAGATTTTTGGGCAGATTACTTCATGGACAATGTCGAATTTTTAGCTTAATTTGTAATATGAACTTGATCTCTAGCTAGCTACGTACCTTTGTTGTAATAATTTTATGTTTGTTGTAACATGTTGGTTGATCTATGACGAATTTAATTGCCTTTTATTGGGAACGTTAATTACGTTGTAAACTTTTGTGACAGGTATTATTTATAAATGTATTCCCGGTATTTGGGAATGAAGCGTCTAATTTCAAAGACGATCATGTCGGAATTTCCAACTAAAATATTGAAAAACGAATTATTTTTTTTAAAAAAATAAGTCATTTGCCACGCACGTTAGCTCAATGTGCGAGGCAAATGACTTAATTTTTTGGAGCTAAAATTGTCATTTGCGTCGCACATTAAGCTAATGCGCGTGGCAAATGACTCTTATTTGCGTCGCACATTTAGCTAATGTGCGTGGCAAATGACTTTTCAACATGGTGCCTGAAAAGTCATTTGCCACGCACATTTGCTAATTGTGCGACGCAAATAAGGGTCATTTGCGTCGCACATTTAGCTAATGTCCGTGGCAAATGACTTTTCAACATGGTGCCTGAAAAGTTATTTGCCACGCACATTTTCTTATTGTGCGACGCAAATAAGGGTCATTTGTGTCGCACAAATGTGCGGCGCAAATGACTTTTAGTCATTTGCGTCGAGAGCTTTTGCCACGCACGATGTGCGACGCAAATGTGCTTAAAAGTGCGATGCAAATGACCCTTTTTCCACTAGTGGATGACTCTAAGACGGGAGACAACACCAACTCGTCACAAACATGAACAGGGGATAACACACATGCTAAACGATTCCCAAACAAGCTAAGTAACTCAACAACTCGGTCCTCTCTTTTCGTATTTATCCATTTTATTACCATTATTAACATTATTAACATAAGCATCGGAGGGCCGTTGGCACGTCCAACGACCAACCTTGACGCCTCTGTCTCGTCTTGCAGAACACACAATATTGACGACCCAACCTGGAACAACTTCGAGAGCGTACAAACGTTATACAAATCCTGACAACATGATCTCGTTGAAACATCCCGACTTTGTCAAGTATTCTCTAACCATATCCTTTGTCATCTCCGTCAAGTTCCAAATTACCCCAAGTGACCTTGTATTGACTTAAGCATCGGAGAGTTGTTGGGTAATCCAACGGCCAGTCCACACGCTTTGTTTTGTTGATAGTACAACATTACCTTGGGGCATAAAGAACTTGACGATAAAGACGCATTTGAACAAGGTAAGAATGGTATTTGATAAAGGAAACAAGGAAGAGAAGTCAAACATAACAAGCAGCGGCAAAAAAAATAATACTGGGCAAACAAGAACTTTTTAATTACATTGACGTCTCAAACTTACAAAGTTAGAGCATCAATACTAAGCCAACTCTTATTGTCCCACTATTAATCTCTCTTCTTATCCACCTCGTCACCATATCTTATTAAGAGTTACCAACTAACCCAAGAAATAGACAAACTCTTATATAATTACTCTTAAATACTTTTTTACATGTTTTATCTTTTTTTTAAGAAAAATAACCAAAAAAAATGAATAAATATACACATCTCTCCCCCTCTTATTTTTAAGAGTTACCTCTTATGTAGAGGGTGTCTTAATCAACCTCTAAATAAGAGGGAGCTAAGAGTTAGCATTATTTATTAAGAGTACCTGGTACCTCTTATATTTTCTCTCTGCTTAAGAGGGGGCTAAGAGCTCCCGATAATTGATGCTCTTACATTTACAATTACAATTACAAGTTACATTTACATTTAAAAACTAGTACATATTACATACTTCCTCCATTCATTTTTACTCGCAACATTTGTCACTTTCACGGATGCCAATGCACAACTTTGATCATTAATATCTTTAATTCTCTTTAAGGAAAAATTATAAAAAATTAATATTTTGAAAATACATATTAAGACGAATCTAACAAGATCCCACATGACTATGTTATAACTTACGTATAAATCACCAACAATAGTAAGTAGAATTTGTGAATAGTGTAGAAATCACATATGTTACAAATCGGAGGAAGTATTAGGGGGTTTTTATTCGGCGTCCTATTCCACTAAGAACACCCTCATTTCAAAGGTAAAAGTATACTACTACCCCTTAACAAATTAACCCCCTCCCTCCCCTTCCCCTCTCACCTGAGCCTTATTTCCCTGCTGACCTGCTGTAAATCACCACCACCACCACCACCAGAAACCACACCACCACCACCATCAACGCACACACTGTCGTTGTCCCCCGCGCTGCTGCCCTATCGATGCTCGAAAAAGCCCCAACCACCGCCTCGGTTCTGTCGTTGCGACCCAGTTACCGCGCCTCCCCAACAATGACCCCGTCGTCCCAGCCTCCGCTGCATCGCGGCTGCGAGTGGTAAGTTTTTGAATTTATTTTTATTTTATCCTTGTACCGCCTAGAAACGGCGGGTGAAACCATGGTTGTGCCGCCCTAGATAAGCGGTGGCAGCCATTGTTCTGCCGCAGATCTTGGGTGGGTAGACCATGGCCGCCGCCGCTTATCCAGGGCGGCACAACCATGGCTTCACTCCATTTTTGGGCGGCATTCAGCTATTTTAAAAAATAAATTAACTATTTTTTTTGAATTGTAAACCTTGCTGAATTTTTGGGTGGCTGGATTTTTTAGCTTGAATTGTTAACAAAAGAAAATGGTACCCAATTTTTTAAAGAATATTTTTAAAACAGATATGTGTGGATTAAAACACAAATTTAAAATAATTAAAAGAATTAATTTTTTTTATATAAAACAAACACATATCTTCGATTTTTTAAAAAAAACAATAGTTTGCCGCCCAAAAATGGAGGTACGTAACAATGGTGGCTCGCCCAGAATAGGCGGCACCCACCATGGCACACCGACCCACCTTGTAAGGTTATGAATAATATAAACAATATAATTCATGCGGTAAAACCATAAAGCTAGGAATCCAAATTAATTGCCACGTAGTCAATTAGCATAATTTAGTATACATACTATGTGATGCGTGCCTTCCCTAGCTGCTCCCGAACCGAACAAGAACAAGTACATGACTTCAAATGTCGCCCCTCCGTAGATAGTCCACAACACGTTCGGATCCGCCTTAGATTCAACCAACTAGAATATTCTCTAAGGTTTTATGTGCACTCGGGAAACCCACAATGGTGATAGGCAAGTATTAGATTCTCCATTGAATTTAATGTGTTGAAATTGGTTAATAAATTGTGATCGTGAATCACATATTTATAGGGTGGAAATTAGGAATTACAATCCTACTAGAAATCAATTAACTAAATCTATTAGGACTCTAGTTAATTAATAATATTAGAAATCTAGGGACAATCAAATAATAAGTATTTCATATTTACCCTTAATGTCTAATTTTAGTAGATTTAGGAAAACTATAACTCGTGGCCCACACTACTTTTCGCGCAAGTAGCTTGGCGCACAAGCTTGCTTAGCTTGCAAGCAACCGGCCGGCCAAGGCCTTGCAGCGTATGGCCTAAGCCCACGATGCTGCGATGTGCTTGGCGTCAAGCCACAGCACACGGCACATGAGCTGGGCGCTACTACACTTGCTCGGCCCAAGCGTGCTTGCTCCACGCGGGCTTTCTTGGCGATGGGCCTTGCGTCTCGCAAGCTCGTTCGTCGAGCATTCGCACGTCGCACTTCCGATTCGTTTTCCGATTCCGGAATTTATATCCGATTCGAAAAAATATTTATTTTTCCGTTAATATTTCCGATTCCGGAAACAATTTCCTTTTCCGACAATATTTCCGATTCCGGTAATATTTCTGTTTCCTACAACATTTCCGATTCCGGTAATATTTCTATTTCCGATACGAACCATGTTTCCGTTTCCGGCAACATCTACGACTTGGATAATATTTATATTTCCGTCATGATCCATATTTCCGTTTCCAGCAATATCATCATTTCCGGAGTTTTCTTTATTTTGCCTTTTGACGATTTCAACTCCCACTGGAACCGAGATCCGTCGTTTTCGAATGTTCATAAATGGTGTACTTAATGAATAATATATTCATTTAAATACTTGATCCATTCACGTTCTATTTGTGTGACCCGACGGGTTCAGTCAAGAGTAAGTTGTGGATTAATATTATTAATTCCACTTGAACTGAAGCGGCATCTAGCTAGGCATTCAGTTCACTTGATCTCACTGAATTATATATTGTTAATTAATACTGAACCATATTTATTAGACTTATCATTGAATGCATACTTGGACCAAGGGAATTATTTTCTTTAGTCGCCCACTTGTCCTTAGGGACAAGTGTGCATTTCCTAATTCCTTTGTCGCTTGATGCCTGCTCATGAACATGAATTTTTCGGTTTCTAGCTCTCCGAGTGGTCTTGTACAAGTTTCAGCATCTCATCCCGATTTATGGGAGGACAATCCCAATCTTGTGATGTTTAGGTTAGACTTAGTTTTATAGGTGATTACCTGAGCGTTGCCGTTATAGTCTCCTTTTACGGTGCGACGATTGACAACGTCAAAGTAACCAATTCTCAAACAAGTAATCTCAAATCACTTAGATATTGAGGATTAGTGTCTAATAATGTAATGAAATATGACAGATTTTCATCTCTTACAGTAAAGTTTCATAGGTCTGCCCGATACTAATCTTCTCAAGTAAGTATCTATGCAAATGATTGCGACATTGCCATGTCCACATAGTTCAAGAAACAGAACTACTAGTCATCTTGCATTCTAGTCGTCTAGCGTTTTCTATGCGTCCACCTTTATAGAAAACTTCCGACCAGGGACCATTTTCAACTTTTGATTTTCAAGTTCACTTGATAGACATTTCTTAGTCACAGGACTGGTCCTGACAGCATATCTTGAATATATCGTCAAATTGAAGGGACTCATCATTTAATACACCACAAAATTAAATGGAAAAATGAATTTTGTTCATTTATATGAATGGTTAACCAAAACGTTTTACAAAGTATTAAACTCTAAAACTTTCAAATATTTATTAAGGACATCAAAGCCATTCTCCAACATGCTTGATTCCCATAGCTGTAGTGTGCGAGTTGTGCTTCGCTTGCTGCAGAGGTTTAGTTAATGGATCTGAGATGTTTTCGTCAGTTCCAATCTTGCTTATCTCGACTTCTTTTCTTTCAACGAACTCTCCTAGAATGTGAAATCTACGAAGTACATGTTTGACTCTCTGGTGTTGTCTAGGCTCCTTTGCCTGTGCATTAGCTCTGTTATTCTCACAATATAGAGCTATTGGTCCTTTAATGGAGGGGACTACACCAAGTTCACCTATGAACTTCCTTAGCCAAGTTCACCTATGAACTTCCTTGACCCATCATTGATCGAACCATGTCTAGCAAGGTCTTGTTCCTCCGTTCTGACACACCGTTCCATTGAGGTGTTCCGGGAGGAGTCAATTATGACAAGATTCCACAATCTTTCAAATGGTCATCAAATTCATAGCTCAGATATCACCGCCTCAATCAGACCGCAGTGCCTTAATCTTCTTGCCTAGTTGATTCTCTACTTCACTCTGAAATTCCTTGAATTTGTCAAAGGACTCAGACTTATGATTCATTAGGTAGACATAACCATATCTACTAAAGTCATCAGTGAAAGTGATAAAGTAGGTGAAACCTGAAGGAAATAGTGCCCTTAGTCCAAGTATGCATATAATATTAAGTCTAATAAATGCGGTTCAGTATTAATTAACAAGTTAATAATTCAGTGAGATCAAGTGAGCTGAATGCCTAACTAGAGGCCGCTTCAGTTCAAGTGGAATTAATTATATTAATCCACAGCTTACTCTTGACTGAACCCGTAGGGTCACACAAATAGTACGTAAACGGATCAAGTATTTAATGGCATTAAATACTCCATCTATGGATATTCGGAATCGACGGATCTTGGTTTCAGTGGGAGCTGAGATCGTCACAGGCAAGAAATGAATACTCCAGAAACGATGATATTGCCGGAAACGGAAATATGGATCGAATCGGAATTATAAATATTATCCAAGTCGTAGATGTTGCCGGAAAAGGAAACATGGTACGTATCGGAAAATATTATCGGAAATGGAAATATTGCCGGAATCGGAAATATTGCCGAAATCGGAAATATTGTCAGAATCGGAAATATTATCGGAATCGGAAAATAATTCCGGAAACGGAAATATTAAATATTTGTTCGAAACGGAAATTAATTCCGGAATCGAAAATATTAAATAATGTTCGTATCGGAAATAAATTCCGGAATCGGGAAATTTATCGGAAGCGTATCGTACGAATTAGCATCGGACGAGGCCTGCCAGACGAAGGCCCAGCACGAAGCCGCAAGCCAAGCGCGCCACACGAACAGCCAAGGCCACGCCAGGCCCAGCGCAAGGCCAGGCCCAGCAGGCCGTGGCAGCCCGCGCAGCTGCGAGAAGTGGGCTGCGAGGATTGCTGCTGCTCGCGTGGGCTTGTAGCTCGCGTGGGCTTGTAGCTCGCGTGGGCCGAGCGGCCGTGTGGGCTGTGCGCGGGCATGGCCTGCACGCTTGCGGGTCATGCTCGTGTAGAGTTTGTGTTCACATACGAAACCTAAAGAGTATAGGATTTGTTTAATGATTAAATTCCTAATCCTAAAAGATAAATTAATTAAATAAGAATTCTACTAGGATTCTAATTTAATTAATTCGTATCCTAGTAGGATTCGATTACTTATTCCATGGCCTATAAATATGAGTTAAGGGCTCATAATTAATATCGAGAATTCAAGTATTCAAAGTGATTTTTGAGAGCAAAAATTCAGTCACATAATTGCCTACAATAGCCGAAAATTCTAAGTACCTTAAGGGCGATTCTAGTTGGTCAAGCTTAAGGCGGATCCGGACGTGCTGTGGACTATCTACGGAGGGACGACACTTGGAGTCCTAAAGACTTGTTCTTGTTCGGTTCGGGTGCAGCTAGGGAGGGCACGCTACAAAGTGTATGCATCTGAATTATGCTAAATGATTATGTGTTAATAATATGTTTCCTGGCTTTATGGTTTTTCCGCATGATTTATGTTTATTCATATGTATCATAACCTAACAGTGGTATCACGAGCCTCTTATTATTTTCATAATCTAAATTGCATAAACATGGTTAAATTTCACAAATTTGCAAGGAATTAAAAGGGGTGATTAATTTTCGTAATTGTTAATTAATTGCAAATTGCGTTTATTTAATTATATGTACGCAGTTTTTCGGCAGTTTCTTCGTTACTCATCCAAATCGAGTGATTTTTGTGTCAATTCCGCATGTAAAATGCATTCTAAATTTTTGACAAAATGAGTATTTTTCGGCCGAACCCAAAATTCCCAAATTCGAAGCCTAACTATGACTTCTCGGAGGTTTTAGTTTTTCGAACGCAAAAGTTTATAAATTTAAGATGTTAAATTAAATATTTGCGATTCTTGTTGATAAATCTTGAATTTTGATTGACATACAGAATATTTTTAACAAGTTTGAATTCCTAGCCTTGTTAATTATACAACCTAATTTGTAAATATGATTAATTTGTTGAAATTCGAATAATTTAGAATTAATTCGATTTTTATAATTAATTAATAGTTTAATTAGGTATCTTTGATTAAAATCCACCATAAAATTGTTCATTTATGTTAAATTTTTAAATTTTATGATCTAGATTTAAATCCATGTTAATCGGAAATTAATTGATTAATAAATTTTCGATTTTTCGCCTTAAAATTAAGAAATTAATATGTTTTATTAATTTGTCATTAATTTTGAATTAAAAATTTTAAATTTTTATAAAAACGCTCATTAATGTTGCACGCACAAAGCAATGGAAGCTACGTGTTACCCTTAAGGGGTGTTGTATAGTGCGGGCACGCGACGACGAGCAAGGGAGCTCGTCGCCCGTGCGGTACGAATGCAGCGAGCAACATAGCGCATGGCGCGCGCACGAGGCAAGGGAGCCTGTGCGTGTGTGCCGTGTGCTATGCGATGGGCGAGGGTGACGATGCAAGGCACGAGCGACGAGCAAGACGCGTGTGGGCAGCGATGGTGTCGCGCCACAGCGCGCCTGGCTCGCCCAGCAAGCAAGCAGAACGCGCGAGCAGGGAGCGATCCCTCGCTCGGCGCGCGCTGCCCTGCGCAGCAGCGGACGCGACACAACACAAGGCTACGCGCAGCGTGGCCAGCAATGGCTCCGTGTGTGTGTAGCGTGTGGATGCCTGTGGCGTGTGGCTGTGTGTGCCTTGTGCAACGATCGATCGAGCGGGGCGCGCTGCCTCGTGGCCTAGCCTTGTTTTCTTGGAGTTTAATTTTGAATATTATAATTATTATAAATGTTAATTTATACTAATTATTTTACTAAAATTAAATCCTTGAATTAATTTAAATTCATTTAATTCAACTGAAAATAAATTAAATAAATGGATTCAATTATAATTTTATATGAGCTTTAAATTTTAATTAAATTTGTATGTTTCCGGTTAGACTAGAAATACATTTTTATGTTTAAAATTAGTAAAGCATATAAAGTTATTGGTTTAAGTGGGAACAATTTTAGTCATAAACTCTTGATTAGGTCTACAAATCCCTTAAGGTTAAACAACTTGATTAGAATTAATAAGGACTGAATAATTGGTAGATTATTGGTGCCCTTAATAAATTGCTGCAAATATTTATGTGATGCATAACGTGTTTTACTAACCAGCTATGTGGGCCATTCATGATAATGAATGGGTTAATGGTATATATTGTATATGTACTGTTTTGCAGGTTATGAAGTGACTAGTATGGCCCAAATAGAATAGAAAATATGGTCTGCGTACCATTAATTTGAATGTAATTGGTCTAAAGTACCAAAATTGTTATTCAATTCAAATATGGTCTGCGTGCCATCAAATAGTTGTAATTAGTTTAATTATAGCTTATCCTATTTGAAGAAAATGGCGCCTCCCACGGAGATTTTCAAGACAGACTTTGAAGTTGAAGCTTCAAGATGAAGTCGGGCCATACTAGATCACATTTATCTTATGCATGTTTTAAGTTATTTATTGCTTTTAAATATGTCTTAAATATGCATGAGATCAAAGCTTGATTATGTTGCATGATTAAAGATTTTAGTTCACTTAAAATCTAACCAACATAGTAAGAGCCTTAAGTTCCAAACTTAAAAATTGAGTTAAAAGGTGCCATGCCAAAATAACACTTACTTGGATATCCTTTCTTCATCGATCTTAGTGATAGTTTTCCGCCATAGCGAGGTGTTACTTATCGATACTAAAGGGGTAAGGTACACAAATAATTGTGAGTACATGTTAGTTTTGGTGAAACTCAACGATATAAGTAAGGAGTACTTTTATGTCGTGGCAAAATCGATAGGTTTACCTAATAAGTTCTCAGACATGCCTATCAACCAAGAGTAGTTTTTAGACTATTAGCAAAAGGCTTTTGCTTCCCTAAAAGATTTTAGAATTGAGTCTAAATACATAATGTGCTTAATTCTTCAATGGATTTTAGGATCTTGGAATCATTTTATTCACACCTGCCGGAACACATAACTTGAATAAAATGCTTAATGAACATTGAATTATGCATGTATGCTAGAATTTAAGTTTATTAAGAGAAACTGTGAATGGTTATTTATTTGTTTATTCTTTTTCAATTGGAGTTTTCATTATGGCAAACAACAATTCATTCAACATTCGATCAATTCTCGAAAAGGAGAAGTTGAGCGGGAAAAACTTCCTTGACTGGCAAAGGAACTTGCAAATAGTTCTTATGCAGGAAGAGAAGGAGTATGTCCTGGAAGAGGCGATGCCCGAAGCCGCAGGCGACGGGGTCACTCAGGCAGCCCTCAATCGTTGGATTAATGCCAACAAGGATGTGAAATGTCTAATGCTTGCAACCATGAGTGCAGATCTACAGAAAACATTCATCAACTCAGATGCTTTCACGATCATCAGTGAGTTAAAGAACATGTTCCAAGATCTGGCTCGGTCGAAAGATTCGAGACTCATAGGCAAATTCTTGAGACCAAGCTTAAGAAAGGCGAGCCCGTAAGTCCACATGTTCTCAAAATGATTGGACTCATTGAGAATATGAGTCGGCTGGATCAGCAATTCTCTCAGGAAATGGCTGTAGACACCATCCTCCATTCTCTTCATAACGGGTATGATCAGTTCAAACTGAACTACAGTATGAATAGTCTGGACAAAACGCTCACTGAGCTTCACGGTATGCTGAAAACCGCTGAAAAGACGCTCAAAAGTGATAAGCAGGATGTGCTTATGGTGTGTGGGGGCAAGTTCAAGAAATCTGGAAAGAAGAGGAATGCTAAGAAAGGTGGCAACAAGGCCAGCCCAACTAAGCAAACTGGCGCTAAGTCTGAAAAGAGAAAGGTCAGTCAACCCACTTCTGAATCCGAATGCTTCTACTGGAAGAAGAAGGGGCATTGGAAGAGAGATTTCTTGAAGCTAAAGGAAGATCAAAAGAACGGAACAGTCGTTCCATCTTCAGGTATTTTCGTTATAAACTGTACACTTGTTAATTCAACTTCTTGGGTATTAGATACAGGTTGTGGCTCACACTTATGTTCCAATTCTCAGGGACTAAGAAGAAGTAGAAAGTTAAGCAAGGGTGAAGTCGACTTACGAGTGGGAAATGGAGCAAGGATTGCTGCATTAGCTGTAGGAACTTATTATTTGTCGTTGCCCTCTGGACTAGTTTTGGAACTGAAAGAATGTTTCCATGTTCCAAGTCTTACTAAAAACATCATTTCTGTTTCTTTCTTAGATGCTAAGGGATTTTCCTTTTTAATAAAAGACAAAAGTTGTTAGTTTTATTTTAAAGAGATGTTTTATGGATCTGCTAGATTAGTCAATGGACTATATTTATTAGATCACGACAAACAAGTTTATAACATAAATACCAAAAAAGGATGATTCAGATCTCACCTATCTGTGGCATTGTCGATTAGGCCATATTAACTTGAAACGCATGGAAAGACTTCAAAAGGAAGGAATTCTAGAACCATTTGACTTAGAGTATTATGGTAAGTGCGAATCATGTTTACTTGGCAAAATGACAAAGCAACCTTTTCTAAAGTTGAAGTAAGAGCAACTGAACTATTGGGTTTAATCCATACAGATGTTGTGAGGGGGTCGAAAAAGCACGAGGCTAATGCGTGACCTCGTCCCTCGTGGGTGTGACGATTCTTTTTTATTCAATCAAGTGTAATTGGATTTCCTGTGAGTTTACACCCAATTGACTAGTAATATAGGAGTCGCCATTCAGTTTTTAACAACAATGAGAAAAACTGACAAAACCCGGTTATCGTGACATAAAGGGAGTGCAATTATGTTTGACCACGACGGCCGTAGGTTCCCTTGTGATCCCTGGTGTGGGGATCTCTCAACATACACCCGCAAGGTAAAGATTGAGGGTTCGGGGGACTGTAACTACCGAGAGGAGTACTCGCTCGTTGATAACTCCAGAGGCAGGATATCCTTACTAGCTCAGCATAAATAATTGAAGGGATATGCGTTAACTATTAAACTAATCTGAGTTGATTTTAGCAATATGCAACATATAATACTAGATCGATCGCGATTATCTGATTTAAATAGCATTAAGGGACCTAGCATGATAATCCAATTTCCCAAAAATATTATATTTGTTAGGCGTGGTAGAACAATCAGATTTAGTTAGTTTAACAGTTCATAAAAAGGGCGAGGAAAGCAATTAAATCATCGAAAAGGGACACATTACGACGCACCCTTGAGAGGTGCGTCACGGTTCTCAGAAAACTAACCACTTTGACTTTGCTATTTATCCTTTTTATTTAACGAATCTCAAATTATGGGACGGGATACGTTCTGTTCGATTTATGGATCGATTGCGACAGAACGCGTGAACAATTTCGCAGCGTGAGGCTTAGGCTAGGGGTTGGAGTCAATACTCAGAATATAATTGTGTTGTTGTTGTTTCACGTCAAACTTGGGCTATATTTATAGAAAAGAGTTTGTGGAAAGATAGAATTGCAGAGCTCTAATCCACAAAGAATTAGGAAAAAACACGTACCAGGTAATTTCAGCGCCCAGTGCTGGGCGTCAAAGATTTCGGCGTCCAGCTCTAGGCGTTGAAAATAGGATCCAGTCAATTTCAGCGCCCAGGGCTGGGCGTTGAAATTGCTGTTTGGGCCGTTTCTTTGTCAGATTCGGATTCCTAGAATCCGGAGTGTTTGAGATTTAATCGAATCTTTCATTGCGTATCAATTTTATGACGGAATGCGTCTGGGCCCGTTACGAACTCTAGGCTCGTTAGGATTTTAATTAATACGTAACTCTTATTTCCTAATCATATTAGGAATAGGATTCTCGCAGTTTTCTATCTCATTTAGGATTTATGTTGGAGTGCAACACCTAATTCTGACAGGTTTCTATCTTTTATGACTTGCCACTTTTAGAAGCTACCCTTTACGGCAGTTACTATTTTTAGCGGGTTTCCATAAATAGCAGGTTTCGGGTGAAATGGAAAGGGGAGTTGAGATTCGTTATTTTATAGGAGATGCGTTGTCAAGTGGAGATTTACGTTTTCATCATCGAACCTTCCCTTTCGGGAATGGGGACAAAAGTAGGTGTCTACAGTTAGCCCCCACTTTGACTGAGTCTAGGAGTAAGACGATGGTCAAAGTATTAGACGGAGTGCGTCACACAAGCCATGGTGACCTGTTTTTTACGAGGGTCTCACGAGCCCCCGAGTGATAACATTTGACTTAAGGGTCATCACTTTGAAGTGTCGACATATCCCTCACGTGTCATTGGGATTTGTCAACTGATAGTATAGAAATTTCCTCACTTTGTCATTGGAAGTATCTAAAGAGGCGTAGAAACTCCCTCACTTTGTCATTAGGAGTAGCTACAGATGTTTTCGAAATCAAAGCTGTAAAGTGTAATTGGGCCTGGCCAAGCCTAATCACGAGGTAAAAATGTTTTTAAAGATTCTCATTTTTAGGGTTAGCTAAACGAGAAAACCCCCTTGTTTTTATAGGACGTAAAACGAAGGAAAATCCAGCACATCGTTCTTTTTTTGGAAAAAACGGAAAACCAATACTTTAATTTTTGGAAAAAAAGGAAAAACTACTCACATCGCTCTTTTTTGGAAAAACGGAAAACCAATAACTACTCACTTCGCTCTTTTTTGGAAAACGGAAAACCAAAAGCTACTCACATCGTTTTTGGGAAAAACGGAAAACCAAAGGCTACTCACATCGTTTTTGGGAAAAACGGAAAACCAAAAGCTACTCACATCGTTTTTGGGAAAAAACGGAAAACCAAAGGCTACTCACATCATTTTTGGGAAAAACGGAAAACCAAAGGCTACTCACATCGTGTTTGGGAAAAAAGGAAAACCAAAGGCTACTCACATCGTTTTTGGGCAAAACGGAAAAAAAGTTATTGCTACAGCGACTAAGGACCTGCACGGTTAGTGACGTAGACCCCGCCGGCTAAAGATGGCGAGCCTGTCTGCTAAGGGTGGACACCCCGTCCGATAGAAGTGGACGAATCTATTTTGAAATTTGTTTTGTGTTTATTTTTTGAAAATAAGGACCTACGCGGTTTGTGACGTAGACCCCGCCGGCTAAAGATGGCGAGCCTATTTTGAAGATTTTATTTTTTCGAAAACTGAGGACCTGCGCGGCTAGTGACGCAGACCCCGCCCGCTGAAGGTGGGCGAGCCCTGTCCGCTGATGGTGGACGTCCCTGAATTCGTTTTTTTTCTTGATTTGGAATTCGCGCGGTTCGTGGCGCGATCTTGCCTGATTGAGGTGGGCAAGTCCCTATTTCATTTGTTCTTGTGATTTCTTTTGAGAATTTCTTTTCTTATTCATTCTCGCAGGAGCGAATTCTTCCGAGGGATGCTCGGATTTAGTTGCAACCTGAATGTGGGTTGACAACGTGCTTAGGCGGACCATTGTCTTGTGGTCATCTTCCTTCATGGTTTTGAGCTAGTCCTTACGGCTCAATTTTTCCACTACCTGGGTCCTTGATTGGGGGACCATGTATAAGTATCAACGGCGACCTTTGTCTTGAGGTCGTAAATCGGTTCTTTTTCTTTTGAGATTATCCAAACACGGGACTTTGTACAGCGTAGTCTGGGAATATTGTTTTAACTTTGCATACCTTTTTTTTTTGAGATATATTTTTTCTTTCGAGCCACCAAGTACTCGTGCTTGGCGGTCAGTTCTTGTCAAAGAGGTTCTTTGGGGATACGCATTTTGTAATATCCTCGATCGTGTTTGGGATTGTGCTCGTAAGTGCGAGCGATCTTTGTAGTGGTGTGCTACTTTTGACAAAGTCGTGAGGTGCGACTTCCAGTAAAGAAATTCGAGTCGAATGGATGCGGCAGGGCCCAATAGAAGTTAGGGCCTTTTTTGAGCCTGGGTTCATTTTTGGCGCCCAGGCCTGGGCGTTGAAATATTTCACGCCCAGGTGGGGCGTTGAAAGTGTTGTTTGGGCTGGTCTTTTGATGACACAGTTGGCCTCTTGTTCATTCGTTTATTTCACTTGGAAGTTCTATGTATTCTCTTCTCTTTTGTTTTTTCCTTTATTTTTAGAACGTGATGATTTTCTCGAGAAGTCGTAGCCGACTGGTGGACTACGGTGCCTGTCGCTTTGGGGAGATTATTTTAAGGAACTGTTGCTCTTAAGGCGTACAGTTATTTCGATAGTTGGGCGAGTCTATATGGCCCGAGGAACATACCTTGAGGCGTAAGACTTTGACCGCTCTTGTTGTTGTATATTTTTCCTTTTGAACGCGTTCGTGAATGTTCGATACTTAGAATGATGATATGTATGTGCGAACGAGCGTTCATAGAATGGCCGTTGTGTGCGGTCCATTAATCAGTTTGCTTGAATCATATTTTTTTTTTGGGCAATGACTGATTTTGAATAGTTTGCTTAGAAGCTTGATAGGGTTCAGGCCCATTCATGAAGTGGGCTCAAGCATCGTGCCCTTCTTGATCGTTCAAACACTTGCTTCGAGTTTTTTTTTTTTTTTGCTATGTTCGTTTCGTAGCTTGGAGCCCCCAAGTATGCATGTTGGGATGCTTCCTTTTGGCGTACGATTTTTGTAGGTTCTTTCGAAAAAGATGCCTTGGGGTTCCGCTCGTGTAGGTGCGAGCTATCCCTTTCGTGGTAGGTAATATTTTGATACCTTTAATCCTTAATGTAGAAGTCGTGTGGCTTGCATTTTGAATTTGGGCGATAAGTAGTCTTTGCCTCTTTTACACATGCTCTTTGGTCGTGCTCGTATTAGTGCGATATGCCTTCCACTTTTTTTTTAGACTTGTACTGTGGGATGGTTGAACTTATGGCGCGGCGTGGGCTTGTGTGGCCTAACGGCGTGTCTTAGAACATTTCTCCAAGTGTTAGGATATCTATTATTTTTTTTGCATTGGAGTACTTCGTCATGCCTCGTTCAGGTGTTCGAACAAGTGTAGCATCTTCTACGTGGGTTTGTACGGCTTATTACTTCGTTCGATGCGAGGATTCATAGGTGTTTCTTCCCTTTTTTCTTTTATCTAGGCAAAACTTGGCTAGCAGAAAGATTCAGTGCCCCGGCTGGGGCGTTAAAGATATTGGCGCCCAGCTCTGGGCGTTGAAAATGATTTTTGAGTATATTTTGACAGTTCTTATCCTGAATTTTTTTTCTTTCGCTTTTGCTTTGGAACGAGGTAGACTGTGTAACGGACGCTTGTAGGGCGAGCTTTATGTGCAGTAGTTTGATCGGAGTTTTGGTGACTCGCGATTTTCAGTTACTCTTTGTTAGTGGGGTGACTTTATATATTCTAAGTAGTGCTTTAGAATTTGGGAGGGGTTGTAGCCATCCTAAGGTTTGTTTTTCACGATTGACCTTAGGATTGTGCCCCTATAACGTGTGTATAGCATTAGCGTCGAGAATTTGCGATAAAATCGTCATTTCGGGCATTTTTAGAGTGTTTTTCTCAAGCCCGCAATTGTAGCTACGGGATTGGCTTGTTGCTACAATGCCTTGCATACGTTTTTATGCATTCATGGTGACATGGATCGTGAATAGTTTGAACCAGACTCGTTTAGTGCGAGGTACGTTCGGGTAGTAATTTGCTACTTCTCTTGTAAATGTCGTATTGTGCGACATTGCCATGGTCAAGGTAGCCACATGTTGAAGTGTGCCTTGACCAAAAGTTAGGTGTCTTTCTTTACCCATAACCATATTTAGAAATCTTTTGACTCACTTGCAACATCGAGATAAACGCATACTTAGCTTAAACCAACGACACTTTATTAAGTTCGAAGAAGTCTTTTAAAAATTATTTAAAATTCGAGTCCTACTGTGTACAATCCGAGGTGTCCTAAGTAGGTTGACTTATAGAAGGGTTCGTACAGGATTACATGAGTGAATCAAAAATACTGTTACGATTTTTGGAATGCTGTCTAAGGATTTGCTGGAAGCCATGGTGCAGGCGTCAAGATATACTTGTGTCCGTTTGGCATATGTTTTAGGCTTTTAGGGCTATCTTTTCCAGAATTGCGGGAATATAAACCGTTTTCAAATTGACTTAGATTTACTTGGTGTATGTCTGCACAAAAGGTCAAGGTACACTTAGTTCTTTCCCTAGCTCTTTCATTTGAATTTTTTAGCCCCCAGTTGCTATCATGTCTTCCCATTAACGATGTTTTTAGATTTCGATTTTAGATGCCCGTGTCATATGTCTGAGTAGGGTGAGCCTTGGTTAAGTGCCAAGTCCTATTGACAATGTCTGTTTATTTTCAAAGGGGATTCGCAAGCATTTGAATTACCATGAACGGGTGCCCTGAGTTCGGAGGAACGATGGGGCAATGCCGTAGAACAATCCTCTTTATTGCAAGCTTACTGCCCTTACTACTTGTTGGCGATCATGACTGTGTCTAGTGGTGAAAGAAGGTCTTTAAGTGAGCGACTATGTCTAGTGGTGAAAGAAAGTCTTTAAGTGAGTTAGTTCGCTTTAGGGAGGGTCAAGTCGAGTACTTTAGAGGTCATGGACGCTTGCGCTAGCCCCCATTCAATTGAGGCAAAGCGATCTTTTGAGTCTTGGCTAAGTGCCTAGGAGTGTGAGTGCTCCTTCCGGCGAGGGTACGTGCCCTTATTATTTTTCGATGTGTGCTCATTAATTTTGGCATTTTGATGACTTGGATTCTTCCTTTGATTTAAATTTTTCTTTCGACTTGGATTGCAAGTAATTAAATTTCAATAAGGGACTCTATTTCTTATTCTTGTTATTCTATAGGCTTTAATATTTTTGCAAATTGGTTGGACCGAATCATGGATTACCTACGTATCTGCCTTAAATAGATTTAATTTGGAATCAGGTCTTGGGTAGTTCTTAGCCAGAAAATGGTTTCTTAGAATGCCGAATTCGATAAGTATGTTCTGAGATGGAAACATATTATTTGAAACGGTAGAATAAGTGAGGTTTATTATTATTTTAATCTGCTGCTTTGCCGTAAGCCAAAAATTTGTTTTATATATTTTTTGAGTACATGTATTTTTTGGTGGTACGTATGTCTGAATACGTGTTGTACCCCCCAAGTGTTCGTTATTGTTCCGTGTATGTGCGAATCAAATGACGAGCACTTCTGGACAAATTTTAGCAAGCAGAGAGATTCAGCGCCCCGGCTGGGGCGCTAAAGATTTCGGCGCCCAGCTGTGGGCGCTGAAAATGACTTCTGAGCGGATCTTTTTTGGTACGCTAGATGCTTCTTTTCCTTTTTAGACTAACTTTAGAGGCGCTTTGCAAAGTTTGCTTTTGTATTATTTACATTTTTTGTACTTTTCATTTGTCTTCTTTTTTTTTATATTCGTGACTCAAGACGGTTTGAAAGATGGGTTGAATGAGATAGGATAATTTGTATAGGTATTGGTCAAGCATGAGGATTATATTTGCTAGGGCTCACAATTTGCAGCCTCGAACTAGTGTCATGAGTTTACATCAACCAAGGCCAATGAGTAGCATGGGGACGGCTCAAGGGAATATCAACAGGATGCATTCAAACAAATTATATGGTCATTATGCTAATGGTGGTGTAAGAGCAGGTTTTGAAAATAATGGGTATGACACACGTGTCAATGGCCGTATGTGGTTTGCGGTTGATAACAAGTTCAAAAACAAGAGTTGAGGTAATGGTTTCTTGGGTTATGGCAATGAGAACATGGATGGGTTAAATGAGCTGAACAGGGACCTCAGAGCGAAGGCGTCTAAGAGCATAAGGATTGGAAAGGGTAGACATCGTAGAATTTTATGATTTGGATTGGTTGACTCAATTCTTTTCCTTCGTTTGCTTGGGTAAATTCCACACTTTGGGAGGTACGGGCTAAGTATTTCATGGCTCGCTCTTTTCACTCTCCCTTTTCTCTTTCTATTTTTTCTTTTTTGCTCGGGATTTCCCCCCTCAACATAAATTTTTTTATTTGGGCTAAAAGGTAGATGGTTGTGGTCTTTGAGTCACGAGGCGAGACTGAATGAGCCTCGTTTGGTAGGCCTATAGTGGACCTTTAATTTTAGTAGGCCTAGGTTGGACCTTTAATTTTTGTTGGCCTAGGGTGGACCTTTATATTGTCTTACTTTGCAAGCGTATTTAGTCGTTTCTTAAAATGTGCAAAATAGCGTGGATTCAAAATGTTATTTTTACCTTATTGAAATTTAACGAAAGAATTACATCGAAGATAATTTTTTGCTTCTTTTAAGATTCAGGTTTCCTGGATTTAACTGGAAGTTGTGATTTAGAATCAAGCTTTCATTAATCTTTCTGATTATAACCCGTGTATGAATACAAGGAGGTGGCCTAGACTCAAAACAATGACATGGCGTAAGCCTATAATACTTGACCAAGCGACTCTCAGACTTAGGCTAATTGGACCATAACTTTCGTTGGTTGACACTTTAGATTTTAACCCTTGGGTGTTCATTTGTCATGCGCCATTTTGCTTAATGTTGGCAAGGTAGTTAATTGGGGAGATCGAATTTTTATTTTTGCAAGACTAGAATCATTAGTGCGGCTTCTCTCTTAGCGTGTATTGCCTTACCCCAATGGTAGCCTTATGGCATGCCGATTTGGGTATTTTCATGGTTTGTAATGTTGTATTCATGGAAAATCTTTTTAGTCCGTACTTAGGGGTACTTCGAGGAGCGAGTGGCTCAAGAGGACTATGATAGTCGTGACCCAATGTGATCATAAGCCTTGAGGCCATTAATTTTGTGCTAGTGGTATTGACACCCTAGGTTCACTTTGGGGGTTGTGCGACTATGGGGGAATGATTTTCAGAATGTGACTGTTTTTATTTTGCAAATACTATAATATATTCTTTTTATTGATGAGAGAGAGTATTAAGGCCGTTGATTCTTAGCAAGGGATGACAATTACATATGGGTGCTTATTGATTTAAATGTTAGGAAGGGAGACTCAATATGGTTTAACCTTTTATCTTGCAGGACGACACCAAGCATTAGGACCGATTCTTATGGATAAGACAACTAAGACTTAGGATTTAGATTGTACCTTGGCATAGCCTAGTCTAGACTCGGATTTACTTTTTATTCGAACATTATTTTTTAAAAAACTTCATTTGAACATTATTTTTGAATACTTTGCCCATGTGACATTCATAATTATTAGCATGTTCGGTTTTAATGCCGAGCATTGTCGTCGTAGGAGGCCTAACAACGACGCAAAGAGTTATTCTTTTTTATGAGTTGCTTTTAGAACCGAGTGCTTTTATTACGCCCTCGCAGCAATTTTTTTACGAATGGTTTTTTTTTACTACGTGTTTTCCTTTTGCGTGGGCGCCGAGGCTGCTGCGCCTGAACAGAAGGCCAAGCAGCAACTTCAGCGCCCAGTGTCGGGCGTGAGAAATTCTGGCGCCCAGACAGGGGCGTTGAAAATGCGTCCCTGGCTGGTTCTCGTTTTTTGTTTGCGTCTACTTTTGTTTATGCGACTTCGATTTTGCGTGCTTGCCTAATAACGTCCTTTACGCGTTGTGCAGCGTTCGTGGGATTCGTTACGGGCCATCCCGAGCGTCGCTTATTTTTGTGGCGATCGTTCGGGTTTGCGGAACACATATTTCGGTATAACTCTTTGGCAAATTGGTTTATGAATGTTTGGGCAATTTTTAAGGTCGTTGGTTTTTCTAGGACAGTTTGTCACACACAATCATATATTTCGCTACACATAACTAACATTCCATCATGAAGCAATAAAAATATGTCATGTAGTTTATGATAGGCTTCTATGGGTAGTTATTTGCGCCTGGCTTGGTACCGCTTCTATCGTAGATCCAACACATGCCCCGGTCGAGGTAGTGTCTTCAGCAGACGAATTTCGCTCAAGACGCCAACCCGCAAGTGCAAGCCAAGGGGGCATGCAGGCGAGAGGGACCTAATGGGCGAGCGATTGGGTTTGGGACGGGTGTACTACTAGCGAAAGTGCTGAGTGGACAACATTCGAAGAGTATGCACCCCCCGGTTGGCGATGGGTATCCTTAGTCCCAACTCCCAAGATGAAACACCAAGGGAGCCAAGATTCTTTATGCGGTTCTGCCCGTTCACATTAATATGCTGATTTTCCGATCGTCCCAACTTGATGGGGAAATAAATGCGGGGTAGGATCGTTTCACCCTTCGGCTATTTTTATTACCTACAAGCACGAGTATTTCCTTCACTATCCCCAGTGGAGTCGCCACTGTGAGGGGGTCGAAAAAGCACGAGGCTAATGCGTGACCTCGTCCCTCGTGGGTGTGACGATTCTTTTTTATTCAATCAAGTGTAATTGGATTTCCTGTGAGTTTACACCCAATTGACTAGTAATATAGGAGTCGCCATTCATTTTTTAACAACAATGAGAAAAACTGACAAAACCCGGTTATCGTGACATAAAGGGAGTGCAATTATGTTTGACCACGACGGCCGTAGGTTCCCTTGTGATCCCTGGTGTGGGGATCTCTCAACATACACCCGCAAGGTAGAGATTGAGGGTTCGGGGGACTGTAACTACCGAGAGGAGTACTCACTCGTCGATAACTCCAGAGGCTAGATATCCTTACTAGCTCATCATAAATAATTGAAGGGACATGCGTTAACTATTAAACTAATCTGAGTTGATTTTAGCAATATACAACATATAATACTAGATCGATCGCGATTATCTGATTTAAATAGCATTAAGGGACCTAGCATGATAATCCAATTTCCCAAAAATATTATATTTGTTAGGCGTGGTAGAACAATCAGATTTAGTTAGTTTAACAGTTCATAAAAAGGGCGAGGAAAGCAATTAAATCATCGAAAAGGGACACATTACGACGCACCCTTGAGAGGTGTGTCACGGTTCTCAGAAAACTAACCACTTTGACTTTTCTATTTCTCCTTTTTATTTAACGAATCTCAAATTATTGGACGGGATACGTTCTGTTCGATTTATGGATCGATTGCGACAGAACGCGTGAACAATTTCGCAGCGTGAGGCTTAGGTTAGGGGTTGGAGTCAATACTCAGAATATAATTGTGTTGTTGTTGTTTCACGTCGAACTTGGGCTATATTTATATAAAAGAGTTTGTGGAAAGATAGAATTGCAGAGCTCTAATCCACAAAGAATTAGGAAAAAACACGTACCAGGTAATTTCAGCGCCCAGTGCTGGGCGTCAAAGATTTCGGCGCCCAGCTCTGGGCGTTGAAAATAGGATCCAGGCAATTTCAGCGCCCAGGGTTGGGCGTTGAAATTGCTGTTTGGGCCGTTTCTTTGTCAGATTCGGATTCCTAGAATCCAGAGTGTTTGAGATTTAATCGAGTCTTTCATTGCGTATCAATTTCATGACGGAATGCGTCTGGGCCCGTTACGAACTCTAGGCTCGTTAGGATTTTAATTAATACGTAACTCTTATTTCCGAATCATATTAGGAATAGGATTCTCGCAGTTTTCTATCTCATTTAGGATTTATGTTGGAGTGCAACACCTAATTCTGACAGGTTTCTATCTTTTATGACTTGCCACTTTTAGAAGCTACCCTTTACGGCAGCTACTATTTTTAGCAGGTTTCCATAAATAGCAGGTTTCAGGTGAAATGGAAAGGGGAATAGAGATTCGTTATTTTATAGGAGATGCGTTGTCAAGTGGAGATTTACGTTTTCATCATCGAACCTTCCCTTTCGGGAATGAGGACAAAAGTAGGTGTCTACAGATGTATGTGGACCAATGAGTACAAATGCTAGGGGTGGTTTCAGCTACTTTATCACTTTCACTGATGACTTCAGTAGATATGGTTATGTCTACCTAATGAAGCATAAGTCTGAATCCTTTGACAAATTCAAGGAATTTCAGAGTGAAGTAGAGAATCAATTAGGCAAGAAGATTAAGGCACTGCGGTCTGATAGAGGCGGTGAACATCTGAGCTATGAATTTGATGACCATCTGAAAGAATGTGGAATTCTATCAGAATTGACTCCTCCTGGAACACCACAATGGAACGGTGTGTCGGAACGGAGGAACAGAACCTTGCTAGACATGGTTAGGTCAATGATGGGTCAGGTCGAACTTCCAATAGAATTTTGGGGACATGCACTCACTATAAATAGAGCTCCGTCTAAAGCTGTTGAAAAGACTCCATATGAGTTATGGTTTGGAAAGCCTCCAAAAGTGTCTTTTCTTAAGATTTGGGGATGTGAAGTATACGTCAAACGATTAATTTCAGACAAACTTCATCCAAAATCTGACAAATGTATCCTTGTGGGCTATCCAAAGGAAACAAAGGGGTATTACTTCTACAATGCATCTGAGAACAAGGTGTTTGTTGCTCGAGATGGTGTCTTTTTGGAGAAGAATCACATTTCCAAAATGACAAGTGGGAGAAAAGTAGACCTCGAAGAAATTCGAGTCGTACAACAAACTCTAGAGAATGCTCAAGATGACATTCAGGATGAAACTCAGAGATCTTTAGAAGTATCTGGTGAGAATCATGGTCAATCTACAGATGTAACCCCGCGTAGATCGCAGAGATATAGATCTCAACCGGAAAGGTACTTAGGTGTTTTGACGAACGAGAGCTGTGACGTTCTATTACTTGAAAGTGATGAACCTGCGACTTACAAACAAGCTATGACGAGCCTTAGCTCCAAGCAATGGCAAGAAGCCATGCAATCTGAATTAGACTCCATGTCAGAAAACCAAGTATGGGATTTGGTCGATTTGCCAGATGGCTACCAAGCCATTGGAAGCAAATGGGTTTTCAAACTGAAAAAGGACAAGGATGGGAAACTTGAAGTTTTCAAAGCTAGATTGGTTGCAAAAGGTTACAGGCAAGTCCACGGTGTGGATTACGATGAAACCTTTTCACCAGTTGCAATGCTAAAGTCTATTCAGATAATGTTAGCAATCGCTGCATATTACGATTACGAAATATGGCAGATGGATGTCAAAACCGCTTTCTTAAACGGCATTTTAACAGAAACTGTGTTTATGACACAGCCTGAAGGTTTTGTGGATCCAAAGAATGCTAAAAAGGTATGCAAGCTAAATAAATCAATCTACGGATTGAAGCAGGCATCCAGGAGCTGGAATATATGTTTTGATGAAGCAGTCAGTGACTTTGGTTTCATCAAGAACGCAGACGAATCTTGTGTATACAAAAAGGTCAGTGGGAGCAAGATTGCTTTCCTAGTATTATATGTCGATGACATATTACTTATCGGAAATGACATTCCTATGTTGAACTCTGTCAAGACTTGGCTTGGGAAATGTTTTTCGATGAAGGATCTAGGAGAAGCACAGTACATATTGGGCATCAAGATTTACAGAGATTGATCTAAAAAGATGATTGGACTTAGTCAAAGCACTTATATCAATAAGGTGCTTGATAGGTTCAAGATGGCAGACTCCAAGCGAGGCTACCTACCCATGTCTCATGGAATAACTCTAAGCAAGACTCAGTGCCCAAAAACACTTGATGAGCGTAGACGAATGAATGGGATTCCATATGCATCATTGATTGGTTCAATAATGTATGCTATGATATGTACACGCCCGGATGTTGCGTACGCACTCAGTGCTACGAGCAGATACCAGTCAGACCCAGGAGAGGCACATTGGACTGCTGCCAAGAATATTCTGAAGTACCTGAAAAGGCACAAAGATGACTTACTGGTCTATGGTGGAGATGATGAATTAATTGTTAAAGGCTATACGGACGCAAGTTTCCAAACCGACAAAGATGATTTCAGATCACAGTCTGGGTTTGTCTTCTGCCTCAACGGAGGTGCAGTAAGCTAGAAAAGTGCTAAGCAAAGCACCATTGCGGATTCTACAACTGAAGCGGAGTACATTGCTGCACATGAAGCAGCAAAGGAATCTATATGGCTAAGGAGGTTCATATGTGAACTTGGTGTAGTCCCCTCCATTACAGGACCAATAGCCATGTATTGTGATAATAACGGAGCTATTGCACAGGCAAAGGAGCCTAGACACCACCAAAGAGTCAAGCATGTAGTTCGTAGATTTCACCTTCTACAAGAGTTCGTTGAAAGAAAAGAAGTCGAGATAAGCAATATTGGAACTGATGACAACATATCAGATCCATTGACTAAACCTCTACCGCAGGCGAAGCACAACTCGCACACTGCAGCTATGGGAATCAAGCATATTGGAGAATGGCTTTGATGTCCTTATTTAATGTTTTAAAGTTTTAGAGTTTAATTCTTTGTAAAACATTATTGGTTAATCATTCACAATAAATGATTAGAATTCATTTTTCCATTTAATTTGTGGTTTATTAAATGATGAGTCCCTTCAATTTGACGATATATTCAAGATAGACTGTCAGGACCAGTCCTGTGACTAAGAAATTTCTATCAAGTGAACTTGAATGTCAAAAGTTGAAAATGGTCCCTGGTCGGAGTTTTCTATAAAATTGGACGCATAGAAAAACAATAGACGACTGGAATGCAAGATGACTAGTAGTTTTGTTTCTTGAACTATGTGGAAATGGCAATGTCATAATCATTTGCATAGATACTTACTTTGGGAAGACTAGTATCGGACAGACCTATGAAACTTTACTGTAAGAGATGAAAATTTGTCATCAGTAAATTTCATTAAAATTATTAGACACTAAATCCTCAATACCTGAGTGATTTGAGATTACTTGTTTGAGAACTGGTTACTTTGACGTTGACCAACCGTCGCACCGTAAAAGGAGGCTATAAAGGCAACGCTCAGGTAATCACCTATCAAACGAAGTCTAATCTCAAGATTTCAAGATTGGGATTGTCCTCCCATAAATCGGGATGAGATGCTTAAAAGTTGTACAAGGCCACTCGGAGAGCTAGAAACTGTAAAATGCATGGCCGTGCTCGGATGAATCATAGGCTATGATTATCTGTTTATTTGATCAGTTGAACTCTGAAACCGAGAAACACCTCTTGACATAATAATGATGACAACTCTTACCTTATGTTCAAGAGCAAGCATCGAGCGACAAAGGAATTAGGTAATGCACACTTGTCCCTAAGGACAAGTGGGAGACTGAAGGAAATAGTGCCCTTGGTCCAAGTATGCATATAATATTAAGTCTAATAAATGCGGTTCAGTATTAATTAACAAGTTAATAATTCAGTGAGATCAAGTGAGCTGAATGCCTAACTAGAGGCCGCTTCAGTTCAAGTGGAATTAATTATATTAATACACAACTTACTCTTGACTGAACCAGTAGGGTCACACAAATAGTACGTAAACGGATCAAGTATTTAATGGCATTAAATACTCCATCTATGGATATTCGGAATCGACGGATCTTGGTTTCAGTGGGAGCTGAGATCGTCACAGGCAAGAAATGAATACTCCGGAAACGATGATATTGCCGGAAACGGAAATATGGATCGTATCGGAAATATAAATATTATCCGAGTCGTAGATGTTGCCGGAAACGGAAACATGGTACGTATCGGAAAATATTATCGGAAATGGAAATATTGCCGGAATCGGAAATATTGCCGGAAACGGAAATATTTTCAGAATCGGAAATATTATCGGAATCGGAAAATAATTCCGGAAACAGAAATATTAAATATTTGTTCGAAACGGAAATTAATTCCGGAATCGAAAATATTAAATATTGTTCGTATCGGAAATAAATTCCGGAATCGGGAAATTAATCGGAAGCGTATCGTACAAATTAGCATCGGACGAGGCCTGCCAGACGAAGGCCCAGCACGAAGTCGGGCCATCGCCCAGCAAGCCAAGCGCGCCACACGAACAGCCAAGGCGACGCCAGACCCAGCGCAAGGCCAGGCCCAGCAGGCCGTGGCAGCGCGCGCAGCTGCGAGCAGTGGGCTGCGAGCATTGCTGCTGCTCGCGTGGGCTTGTAGCTCGCGTGGGCCGAGCGGCCGTATGGGTTGTGCGCGGGCATGGCCTGCACGCTTGCGGGTCATGCTCGTGTAGAGTTTGTGTTCACATACGAAACCTAAAGAGTATAGGATTTCTTTAATGATTAAATTCCTAATCCTAAAAGATAAATTAATTAAATAAGAATTCTACTAGGATTCTAATTTAATTAATTCGTATCCTAGTAGGATTCGATTACTTATTTCATGGCCTATAAATATGAGTTAAGGGCTCATAATTTATATCGAGAATTCAAGTATTCAAAGTGATTTTTGAGAGCAAAAATTCAGTCACATAATTGCCTACAATAGCCGAAAATTCTAAGTACCTTAAGGGCGATTCTGAAGGAAATAGTGCCCTTGGTCCAAGTTTGCATATAATATTAAGTCTAATAAATGCGGTTCAGTATTAATTAACAAGTTAATAATTCAGTGAGATCAAGTGAGCTGAATGCCTAGCTAGAGGCCGCTTCAGTTCAAGTGGAATTAATGATATTAATCCACAGCTTACTCTTGACTGAACCCGTAGGGTCACACAAATAGTACGTAAACGGATCAAGTATTTAATGGCATTAAATACTCCATCTATGGATATTCGGAATCGACGGATCTTGGTTTCAGTGGGAGCTGAGATCGTCACAGGCAAGAAATGAATACTCCGGAAACGATGATATTACCGGAAACGGAAATATGGATCGTATCGGAAATATAAATATTATCCAAGTTGTAGATGTTGCCGGAAACGGAAACATGGTACGTATCGGAAAATATTATCGGAAATGGAAATATTGCCGGAATCGGAAATATTGCCGGAAGCGGAAATATTGTCAGAAACGGAAATATTATCGGAATCGGAAAATAATTCCGGAAACGGAAATATTAAATATTTGTTCGAAACGGAAATTAATTCCGGAATCGGAAATATTAAATATTGTTCGTATCGGGAATGAATTCCGAAACCGGGAATTTTATCGGAAGCGTATCGTACGAATAAGCATCGGACGAGGGCTGCCGGACGAAGGCCCAGCACGAAGCCAGGCCATCGCCCAGCAAGCAATGGCGCGCCACAACACAGCCCAAGGCTGCGGCAGGCCTACCGCAAGGCAGGCCCAGCGCGCAGCTTAGGCCATGGCAGCCTCGTGGGCTGCGGTAGCTCGCATGGGCTTCGTGGGCGTGTGGGCTGTGCGCGGGCATGGCCTGCATGCTTGCGGGTCATGCTCGTGTGTGTGTTTGTGTCCATGCATAATTCCTAAAACTATTAGGATTTGATGTATGATTAAATTCCTATTCCTATTAGGATTATTTAATTAAATAGAGTCCTTGTAGGATTCTAAGTTTAATTAAAACGTATCCTACTAGGATTCCAGTTCCCTTTCCAAACCTCTATAAATAAGGGCCTAGGGTCATAATTTATACATACAATTGAAGTATTCAAAGGGTAAGTTTTTGAAAGAAAATTCAGCCACACTCTTGCACAATAATAACCGAAATTCCTAAGCACCTTAAGGGCGATTCTAGTTGGTCAATCTTGAGGCGGATCCGGACGTACTGTGGACTATCTACGGAGGGACGACACTTGGAGTCCTAAAGACTTGTTCTTGTTCGGTTCGGGCGCAGCTAGGGAAGGCACGCTACAAAGTGTATGCATCTATACTATGCTAAATGATTATGTGTAAATAATATGCTTTCCTAGCTTTATGGTTTTTCCGATGATTTATGTATTGTCATATGTATCATAACCTGAGAGTGGTATCACGAGCCTCTTATTTTTTTCATAATCTAAATTGCATAAACATGGTTAAATATTACAAATTTGCAAGAATTAAAAGGGGTGATTAATTTTCGTAATTGTTAATTAATTGCAAATTGCGTTTATTTAATTATACGTACGCAGTTTTTCGGCAGTTTCTTCGTTACTCATCCAAATCGAGTGATTTTTGTGTCAATTCCGCATGTAAAAGGCATTCTAAAATTTTGACAAAAATATTAATTTTCGGCCGAATCCAGAATTCTCAAATTCGAAGCCTAACTATGACTTTTCGGAGGTTTTAGTTTTTCGAATGCAAAATTTCGTAAATTTAAGATGTTAAATTAAATATTTGCGATTCTTGTTGATAAATCTTGAATTTTTGATTGACCTACTGTATATGTTTAACAAGTTTGAATGCCTAGCATTGTTAATTATGCAATCTAATTTGTAATTATGATTAATTTGTTGAAAATTGGAATAATTTAGAATTAATTTGATTTTCATAATTAGTTATAATTTAATTAGAAACCTATGATTAAAAACCACCATAAAAATTGTAAATTTATGTTAAATTTTAATTTTTTATGACCTAGACTTGAATCCATGTTAATCGGAAATCAATTAAATAATAAATTTTCGATTTTTCGCCCTAAAATTATGAAATTAATATTATTTATTAATTTGTCATTAATTTTGAATATAAATTTTTAATTTTTATGCGATTCGCTCATATAACTTGCACGCACAAAGCAATGGACGCTACGTGTTATCCTTAAGGGGTGTTGTATAGTGCGGGCATGCGACGACGAGCAAGGGAGCTCGTCGCCCAAGCGGTACGAATGCAGCGAGCAAGGGCATGGTGCACGAGCACAAGGCAGCAGCCCTGCCTTGTGTCGTGGGCTATGTGCTATGGGCGCATGGGCAAGGGCGAAAGCAAGGCACGAGCAGTCGCGTGTGGGCAGCAAGCGAGCTGCGCCACAGCGCGCACTGCCTCGCGCAAGCGTGCGGAGCCTCGCGAGCAGCGAGCGCAAGCTCGCGTGCCACGAGCGCTACGCCCAACGTCGATCGCTCGCGCCCAGCGAGCGCCAGCTCGCATGCCGCTGCCTCGTGCGATGAGCGCAAGCTCGCGTGCGAGAAAGGCAGGCGCGCAGCGAGCGATGGCTCGCATGGATCGAGCGCTGGCAAGCGAGCGCAGCGAGCGATGGCTCGTATGAATCGAGCGCTGGGGCGCGCAGCGAGCGATGGCTCGCGTGCATCGAGCGCTGGCGCGCGCAGCGAGCACCAGCTCGCGTGTTCGATTGATGCCTTGCGATGGTGAGCAGCACCGATGCGACGCAGCGCATGGGCTACGCGCACATGGCCAGCGATGGCTGTGTGCGTGTGGCCCATGGGCGTGCGTTGCGTGGGATTGTTGCGTTGCGATTAGATCGTTTTGAAATTTTAATTTGAAATTTTCAGTTTACGTAATTTTAATTAATTTTAAAATTAATAATTTAAATTATTTTCTTGGATTTTAATTTTGAATATTGTAATTATAATAAATTTTATTTATTCTAATTATTTTACTAAAATTAAAATCATGAATTAATTTAAATACGACTGAAATTAAATTAAATTTATGGATTAAATTATAAATTTATATGAGCTTTAAATTTTAATTAAATTTGTATGTTTGTGGTTAGACTAGAAATACATTTTTATGTTTAAAATTAGTAAAGCATATGAATTTATTGGTTTAAGTGGGAGCCCTTTTTAGTCATAAACTCTTGATTAGGTCTACAAATCCTTAAGGTTAAAACAACTTGATTAGAATTAATAAGGACTGAATAATTTGTAGATTATTGGTGTCCTTGATTAATTGCTGCAAATGTTTATGTGATGCATAATGTGTTTTACTAACCAGCTATGTGGGCCATTCATGATAATGAATGGGTGAATGGTATATATTGTATATGTACTGTTTTGCAGGTTATGAAGTGACTAGTATGGCCCAAATAGGATAGAAAATATGGTCTGCGTACCATTAATTTGAATGTAATTGGTCTAAAGTACCAAAGTTGTTTTTCAATTCAAATATGGTCTGCGTACCATCAAATAGTTGTAATTAGTTTAAATTATAGCTTATCCTATTTGAAGAAAATGGTGTCTCCCACGGAGATTTTCGAGACGGACTTTGAAGTTGAAGCTTCAAGATGAAGTCGGGCCATACTAGATCACATTTATCTTATACATGATTTAAGTTATTTATTTCTTTAAATATGTCTTAATTATGCATGAGATTGTGGCTTGATTATGTTGCATGATTAAGGATTTTAGTTCACTTAAAATCTAACCAACATAGTAAGAGCTTTAAGTTCCAAACTTAAAAATTGAGTTAAAAGGTGCCATGCCAAAATATACACTTGCTTGGATATCCTTTACATCAATCTAGTAATAGTTTTCGCTCAGCGAGGTGTTACTTATTGGTCCTAAAGGGGCAAGGTACACAAATAATTGTGAGCACATGTTAGTTTTGGTGAAACTCAACGATATAAGTAAGGAGTCCTTTTATGTCGTGGCAAAATCGATAGGTTTACCTAATAAGTTCTTAGACGTACCTATCAACCAAGAGTAGTTTCTAGACTATTAGCAAAAGGCTTTTGCTTACCTAAAATGTTTTAGAATTGAGTCGACAAACTGTGCTTAATTCTTCAATGGTTTTAGGGTCTTGGAATCATTTTATTCACACCTGTCGGAACACATAATTCGAATAAAATGCTAATGACTTGTTTAAATTGCATGATTGCTTTAATTTTCAAGTTATTACTCATGATAAATGTTTAGACTTTGCATGCTTCAATGTATGTTTTAATTATTGTTTATAATTAAATATCTTGCACTGCAATAAATCCTTTTAGAAAGGTAACAGTAAATTTCCTTGATTGGTAATGAATCCAAGAACGATTCACGGAAATGAGAGAAAATGAGCAATTTAAATGTACATTTCTTTTAATGACTTTTATGGTTGTTTTCGAGTATCAAAATCGAATGGCAAACCGATTGGTGCTTGTGAATTCAAAATACAATGTAGTTTTGAGATCATAAAGCATTGAGTTTTAATGCTCAGCTTTACCAATGGTTAACAACCTAATATCTTTGTCCATTTAATTCTCGAATGAGTCTAGTCCCTAGACATTCGAATAGATCGATGCTTAGAGAACTTTAGAAGCTTCTGGTAAGATCATCTAGTTGAAACTTAATATTCGACATAAATTAAATGGTAAGAACCTTGTTGGGGTGACATTGGACATGTCTAACAAAGTATAAAAGTCAACACTATAGAATTCAATTCTTAAGACTATAAGAAAGGGTACAAGAAATAGGAAAACAAGGAACAAATGAAAGGAATTTACGATTCCGTTTCTACCTATAAGTTTATGTTTAAAGAGAAGTGACCTAGCAATCAAACTTCCTTGGTATCATATACCGCTTGAGGTTCTTACTTTGGTAATAACTCAAACAATGGAAGCTAGGATACACTAATGACCTACAAGTGGGAAATGAAGCATGGCAATGCTACATTAGTTGTAGGGTCATCCAGTTTGTTTTAAGTCCTTTCAAAGGCTGGAACTTAATGGCTATTTTGTTCCATAATCAACATACCTAAATTTCTGTTTTCAAACACAGAAAGACTCACATTCAAGAAAAACAAAAACAATGTTTGTTTGTTTATTTGAATGAAATGGTCAATTACAGGTTGAGTCAATATGCTTGATTAAAACAAACAACTCTTTAAAGAACTTTACTAGGTTCAAATCAAACCCTTGATTTGAGTTCCATTAATCTTTGGGATTGTTGCTTAGACCATATCAACAAGTGAACATTCATAAGCTCTATTTTGATGGACTTTTTGAAAGTTGATTGATTTCTAGATCATTCAAGACAAGCTAGTCTTACTTGTTGAAAGTAACAAAAGATATGAACTATTGTTAGAACGCCTAGACAATAGAGTTCAAAGCTAAAGAAAGATTTTATGACTTTATGGATTTGAGTGAATATAGGTTTATTTACTCAAATGTGATATAAGTTGAATCTTTTTGGCTAGTTCAAAGATTCAGAAGTATAAAATCCACATGGCAAGAAATCATAAAGATCTAGGTTAGATCATGTTGATGATTACTTGAGACCAAATATGATCATCAATGATTGTGTGTTACAATCTAGGTCCATAAGATATGGCATATCTTAGTTGGAATAATCGAAGTCAATTAGTACTTGATTCGATTAATGATGAATCATAAAGACTTTTCCTATAATTTCTAAAACAAAATGCTCAACTACCACCAAACTAAACCAAATTCGTCAAAGCTATTGAAAAGTAATTTCAGAATAACTTTTCATAAAATATATCTAGAGAGTTGCAAAACTCAGTGGGAGCTTAGTGTTTGTCATTCGACAAACTAAGGCCCAACTATAGATATATGTTTCATTATGATTTATTCAAATGAGACACAAGGGTATTGTTTCTACCACGAATTTTTGAGAACATAATGTTTGTTTGCTCGAAATGATGTCCTTTTGGTGATTCGTTTCCAAAATGACAAGTGGGAGAAAATAGACCTCGAAAGTCTTCGAGGCGAACAACAAACATAGACGGACATTCCGGAGGATTTTCGAAGTTCTTTAGAAAATCCGAACACGTATTCTTTAAGGACTTTAGAAGTGGCTTTAAAGAATAGACATCTCTTAGAAGACTTTACAAGTGCTTCAAGGAGAACAGAATATTCAAAGGACTCTCAAAGTGCCTGTTGATATTCTATTGTTTGATACCCAAGTAGGCATGGAGTTCAGGTCACTGAAACTATGCAATTCTTCTATTAGATAGTGAAGAAACCTACAACTTGCAGTCAAACTATTATCATGTAGATTAATGAGTTTGTGACCTGTAACAAAGCTATGACGAAACCCAGATTCCCTAAAATGGTTAGAGGCCATATATAGACCCAAATGTTTTAAATGGTTAGAGGCCATAAAACATAACCAATGTTTTGATGACAAAATTGAAATTTTGTTGATTTGCAAGAATAGTTTCACACCTATTGGTTGCAAGTTTGTTTTAAGGATAAAAACCATCAAACATGGAATTGTGTTCACACACAAAGCTAGATTAGTTGCTAAAGGTTACAAGCAAATTCATGGCATGGATTGTGTTGAAACCTCATGCATAATCGTAATGCTCAAGTCTATAACTCAAGCAATGATTGCATATTGGTACATATGACAATTGGATGACAAAACGTATTCCTCAATCAAATGTTGGAAGAAAACTATGTACATGGCATGTCATAGGATTTGTGGATCCAAATAAATGCTTGAAAAAGAAAGCTAGCTTATAAAATCTAAGTACAGATTTAAGCAAGCAATTGGGAATTAGAAATGTATTTTAGTGAAGCTAATAAGTATTTTAGTTTCATAAAATGTACATGATTCTTATAGATATATAAGAAGTTTAGTGGGAGTAAATAAAAACTTATTTGGTCCTATGTGTATCACACACATATCTCTCTATTGTGAAATAACATTCAAATGCTAATAACTTAGATTTGAAATTATTCATCAATAATGGACCATGGCGAAACTTAGTACATATTGGGTATTAAGATCTATTTACAAAGATCTTATAATATTGTTTTAGATTAAGTAATGGCATTTACTAAATCAAACACGAAAAACTCCATTGGAGACATTCGACCCATATGAATAAATCTAAGTAATGAATGTTTGAACTATGTATAAGCAATTACTAAGTTAAACATCAAAGGATCTAAGTGAGATCCTTAACCTATATTATATGTCAAAGAATTTAGTTGGATTCAGTATCTACTGAAACTGAATGAGCTAAAGTTGCATGAATAGAATTCAATTGGGAATTATTCTGCAAAAGAATTTATCATGTATGATATAATCTGAGGATCGCCAAAACGTATCGTATGGCTTTAGGCATGACGAACATATACCAATCTCTATAGATCTAAGTGAAGATCAACTAGATTGAGATCAAGAATACTTATGGTACTTGAAAAGGTACATAGGAATAGTTCTTGATTCAAGGAAATAAAGATATGCTAAATATTGATGCTACACGCATAAACACTGGAAAAGGATCAAGCAAGACCCTTTGGAGTTAACCATTGATAAGGACGAGCTATAGAGCATCGTGTTTTGAAATGGCAACATGGATTGGAGACCATGAGTTGTTGCGTGGGATATTAAAATATTAATTTCTATGTTCTAAGATACAGTTGGAAAGTATTCCACATATCTGTGAACTGCTTGGATAAGTAATTCCAAACAAAGCATCACTAGCAACCTATAAAGTTGAAGTAAAAGTACTTATTGCCTAAAGAGCAATAAAACAGGGTTGTTTATGTTAAAGAGTTCTTCACTGAACTTGTGTAGATCACATGTCTGCTGGCTTGATGGTTCTTCATTGAAAAATGCGTAGAACCACTCTTGAAGCAAGAAAAGACTAGATCACAAAGTAAACAAAATCAAAAGATCTTATCATCCTATCTCGAAAAACATTCGATGAAAGGGATATTAAGATTAGCAAAGCATGATAACTAAACCTATGCAACAAGTGAGAAGCAACACTCACATTGTAGCACTGGAAATCAAGCATAGCTTTGAATTCCATGAAATGTTTTAAAGATGGGTTAGAGGCCCATGGTTGTAAAACGTTGGGGTTGAACATTTATCATATATGAAATATATTTTTCATATTCCATTTAATCTTGGTTTAGTATTAAATGATGAGTCCCTTCAAATTTGACGATATATTCAAGATAGACTGTCACGACCAGTCCTGTGACTAAGAAATGTCTATCAAGTGAACTTGAATGTCAAAAGTTGAAAATGGTCCCTGGTCGGAGTTTTCTATAAAATTGGACGCATAGAAAACGTTAGACGACTAGAATGCAAGATGACTAGTAGTTCTGTTTCTTGAACTATGTGGACATGGAAATGTCATAATCATTTGCATAGATACTTACTTTGGGAAGACTAGTATCGGACAAGACCTATGAAACTTTACTGTAAGAGATGAAAATCTGTCATAAGTAAATTTCATTAAAATTATTAGACACTAAATCCTCAATACCTGAGTGATTTGAGATTACTTGTTTGAGAACTGGTTGCTTTGACGTTGACCAACCGTCGCACCGTAAAAGGAGGCTATAAAGGCAACGCTCAGGTAATCACCTATCAAATGAAGTCTAATCTCAAGATCGCAAGATTGAGATTGTCCTCCCATAAATCGGGATGAGATGCTTAAAAGTTGTACAAGGCCACTCGGAGGGCTAGAAACTGTAAAATGCATGGCCGTGCTCGGATGAATCATAGGCTATGATTATCTGTTTATTTGATCAGTTGAACTCTGAAACCGAGAAACACCTTTGGACATAATAAGGATGACAACTCTTACCTTATGTTCAAGAGCAAGCATCGAGCGACAAAGGAATTAGGAAATACACACTTGTCCCTAAGGACAAGTGGGAGACTGAAGGAAATAGTGCCCTTGGTCCAAGTATGCATATAATATTAAGTCTAATAAATGCGGTTCAGTATTAATTAACAAGTTAATAATTCAGTGAGATCAAGTGAGCTGAATGCCTAGCTAGAAGCCGCTTCAGTTCAAGTGGAATTAATGATATTAATCCACAGCTTACTCTTGACTGAACCCGTAGGGTCACACAAATAGTACGTAAACGGATCAAGTATTTAATGGCATTAAATACTCCATCTATGGATATTCGGAATCGACGGATCTTGGTTTCAGTGGGAGCTGAGATCGTCACAGGCAAGAAATGAATACTCCGGAAACGATGATATTACCGGAAACGGAAATATGGATCGTATCGGAAATATAAATATTATCCAAGTCGTAGATGTTGCCGGAAACGGACACATGGTACGTATCGGAAAATATTATCGGAAATGGAAATATTGCCGGAATTGGAAATATTGCCGGAAACGGAAATATTGTCAGAATCGGAAATATTATCGGAATCGGAAAATAATTCCGGAAACGGAAATATTAAATATTTGTTCGAAACGGAAATTAATTCCGGAATCGGAAATATTAAATATTGTTCGTATCGGAAATGAATTCCGAAACCGGGAATTTTATCGGAAGCGTATCGTACGAATAAGCATCGGACGAGGGCTGCCGGAAGAAGGCCCAGCACGAAGCCAGGCCATCGCCCAGGAAGCAATGGCGCGCCACAACACAGCCCAAGGCTGCGGCAGGCCTACCGCAAGGCAGGCCCAGCGCGCAGCTTAGGCCATGGCAGCCTCGTGGGTTGCGGTAGCTCGCATGGGCTTCGTGGGCGTGTGGGCTGTGCGCGGGCATGGCCTGCATGCTTGCGGGTCATGCTCGTGTGTGTGTTTGTGTCCATGCATAATTCCTAAAACTATTAGGATTTGATGTATGATTAAATTCCTATTCCTTTTAGGATTATTTAATTAAATAGAGTCCTTGTAGGATTCTAAGTTTAATTAAAACGTATCCTACTAGGATTCCAGTTCCCTTTCCAAACCTCTATAAATAAGGGCCTAGGGTCATAATTTATACATACAATTGAAGTATTCAAAGGGTAAGTTTTTGAAAGAAAATTCAGCCACACTCTTGCACAATAATAACCGAAATTCCTAAGCACCTTAAGGGCGATTCTAGTTGGTCAATCTTGAGGCGGATCCGGACGTACTGTGGACTATCTACGGAGGGACGACACTTGGAGTCCTAAAGACTTGTTCTTGTTCGGTTCGGGCGCAGCTAGGGAAGGCACGCTACAAAGTGTATGCATCTATACTATGCTAAATGATTATGTGTAAATAATATGCTTTCCTGGCTTTATGGTTTTTCCGCATGATTTATGTATTCTCATATGTATCATAACCTGACAGATTCTGGTTGGTCAAGCTTAAGGCGGATCCGGACGTGCTGTGGACTATCTACGGAGGGACGACACTTGGAGTCCTAAAGACTTGTTCTTGTTCGGTTCGGGCGCAGTTAGGGAGGGCACGCTACAAAGTGTATGCATCTGAATTATGCTAAATGATTATGTGTTAATAATATGTTTCCTGGCTTTATGGTTTTTCCGCATGATTTATGTTTATTCATATGTATCATAACCTAACAAAACCACCTCTAGCATTTAAACTCATTGGTCCACATACATCTGTATGGATTAAACCCAATAGATCGGTTGCTCTTTCTCCAACTTTAGAGAAAGGTTGCTTTGTTATTTTGCCAAGTAAGCATGATTCGCATTTACCATAATCCTCTAAGTCAAATGGTTCTATAATTCCTTCCTTTTGAAGTTTTTCTATGCGTTTCATGTTAATATGGCCTAATCGACAATGCCACAGATAGGTGAGATCTTAATCATTATTTTTGGACTTTTTGGTATTTATGTTATAAACTTGTTTGTCGTGATCTAATATATAAAGTCCATTGAATAATTTAGCAGATCCATAAAACATCTCTTTATAATAAAACGAGCAACCATTGTCTTTTATTATAAAGCTAAATCCCATAGCATCTAAGCAAGAAACAGAAATGATGTTTTTTTGTAAGACTTGGAACATGGAAACACTCTTCCAGTTCCAAAACTAGCCCAGAGGGCAACGACAAATAATAAGTTCCTACAGCTAATGCAGCAATCCTTGCTCCATTTCCCACTTGTAAGTCGACTTTACCCTTGCTTAACCTTCTACTTCTTCTTAGTCCCTGTGAATTGGAACACAAGTGTGAGCCACAACCTGTATCTAATACCCAAGAAGTTGAATTTGCAAGTATACAATCTATAACAAAAATACCTGAAGATGGAATGACAGTTCCGTTCTTCTGATCTTCCTTTAGCTTCAAGCAATCTCTTTTCCAATGCCCCTTCTTCTTGCAGTAGAAGCATTCAGACTCAGAAGTGGGTTGGCTCACCTTCTTCTTTTCAGACTTGGTGCCGCTAGTTTTCTTAGTTGGGCTGGCTTTCTTGCCACCCTTCTTAGCATTCCTCTCCTTGCCAGATTTCTTGAACTTGACCCCACGCACCATAAGCACATCTTGCTTATCACTTTTGAGTGTCTTTTCAGCGGTCTTCAGCATACCGTGAAGCTCAGTGAGCATTTTGTCAAGACTATTCATGTTGTAGTTCAGTTTTAACTGATCATACCCTCTATGAAGAGAGTGGAGGATGATGTCTACAACCATTTCTTGAGAGAACTGTTGATCCAGCGGACTCATATTCTCAATTAATCCAATCATCTTGAGAACATGTGGACTTACGGGCTCGCCCTTCTTGGGCTTGGTGTCAAGAGTTTTCCTATGAGTCTCGAATCTTTCGACTCGATCTAGATCTTGGAACATGTTCTTTAACTCACTGATGATTGTGAAAGCATCTGAGTTGATGAACGTTTTCTGTAGATCTGCACTAATGGTTGCAAGCATTAGACATTTTACATCCTTGTTGGCATCAATCCAACGATTGAGGGATGCCTGAGTGACCCCTTCGGCCGCGGTTTCGGGCATCGCCTTTTCCAGGACATAATCCTTTTCTTCCTGCATAATAACTATTTGCAAGTTCCTTTGCCAGTGAAGGAAGTTTTTCCCGCTCAACTTCTCCTTTTCGAAAATTGATCGGATGTTGAATGAATTGTTGTTTGCCATAGTTAAAACTACAATTGAAAAGAATAAACAAATAAATAACCATTCATATTTTCTCTTAATAAACTTAAATTCTAGAATACATGCATAATTCAAAATTTATTAAGCATTTTATTCGAGTTTTTGTGTTCCGTCAGGTGTGAATAAAATGAATCCAAGATCCTTAAATCATTGAAGAATTAAGCACATTATGTATTTTGACTCAATTCTAAAATATTTTAGGTAAGCAAATCCTTTGCTAATAGTCTAGAGACTACTCTTGGTTGATAGGTACGTCTAGGAACTTATTAGGTAAACCTATCCCATTTGCCACGACATAAAAGGACTCCTTACTTATATCGTTGAGTTTTACCAAAACTAACATGTACTCATAATTATTTGTGTACCTTACCCCTTTAGAATCAATAAGTAACACCTCGATCGCTATGGCGGAAAACTATTACTAGATTGATGTAAAGGTTATCCAAGTAAGTGTTATTTTGGAATGACACCTTTTAACTCAATTTTTAAAGTTTGGAACTTAGGGCTCTTACTATGTTGGTTAGATTTTAAGTGAACTAAAATCCTTAATCATGCAACATAATCAAGCCACAATCTCATGCATTATTAAGACATATTTAATTTAAAGGAATAAATAACTTAAAACGTGCATAAGATTTAAATGTGATCTAGTATGGCCAAACTTCATCTTGAAGCTTCAACTTCAAACTCCGTCTTGAATTTCACCATGGGATGCGCCATTTTCTTCCAATAGGATATGCTATAATTAAACTAATTACAACTATTTGATGGTACACATACCATATTTAAATAAAAACTTTGGTGCATAAGACCAATTTTACATTCAAATTAATGGTACGCATACCATATTTACTATCCTATTTGGTCCATACTAGTCATCCATTCATTTATCAATGAATGGCCTACATAGCAAGTTAGTAGAAAAATCATGCATCACTTAAACATTTGCAGCAACTAATCAAAGGTTCCAACAATCTACAAATTATTCAACCTTATTAGTTCTAATCGAGTTGTTTTAACCTTAAAGGAATAAAGACCTAATCAAGAGTTTAATGATTAAAAGCTCCCACTAAAACCAAGAATTTACATGCTTTACAAATTTCAAGCATAAAATTGTATTTCCTAGTCCAACCGGAAACTTACAAATTTAATTAAAATTTAAAGCTCACTTAAAAATAATTTTAAATTCTAGATTATTTTCAGTTGATTATAATTAATTAATTATAATTTTACCAAGGTTTTAATTTTATTAAAATAATTAGTATAAAATAATTTATAATAATTAAAATAATTAAAATTAAATTCCGATAAAAATTAAAATTACGAAATTTAATTAAAATCGACGCTCAACCGAAAAATTAAACGAACGACCTAACGTGCCAAGGCAAAGCCGTAGGCCGAAGCCCACGCCTCTCCAAGCATGCGACACAGCAGCGCCCATGGCCTGCTTGTTGCTGGTCGAGAGCACATCCATCGCAGGGGCTGGCGCGAGCAGTGCTCGCTTGCGCTTGCTTTGCCAGCCATGCCTCTTCGCCCTTCGCCTCATCGCTTACTGCACGCGACTTGCACAACGCTGGCCGAGGCCTTTCCGTGCACGTTCGTGCTTGCTCATCGCCTAGCACCTCGTGGACGACGATCTCCCTTGCTCGTCGTCGCACGCCCGTACTATTGCAACACCCCTTAAGGGTAACACTTAGCTTCCATTGTTTCGTGCGTGCAAGATTGTGAACGATTCATAAAAATCAAAAACTTTTATATTTAAATTTAACGACAAATTAATAATCCATATTAATTTCACTAAATTTAAGCGAAAAATCGAAAAATTATTATTCAAATTAATTTCCGATTACATATTTTCTTAGGGATTAAAATATAGGTCATAAAATTTTAAAATATTTCAATTTTAACAAATTTTGTGGTGGTTTTTAATCATAAGATCCTAATTAAATTATCAATTAATTATGAAATTCAAAACAAATTCTAAACTATTTGAAATTCAACAAATTAATTATAATTACAAATTAGGTTGTATAATTAACAAAATTAGACCTTAAAATTGTTAAACATTTACAGTAGGTCAATCATAAATTCAAGATTTACATACAAGATTCGCAAATATTTAATTTAACATCATAAAAATTACAAATTTTACATTCGAAAAACTAAAACCTCCAAAAGGTCATAGTTAGGCTTCGAATTTGGGAATTCTGGGTTCGGCATCAAATCTTTGATTTTTGTCAAAATTTTAAAACGTCGTTTACATGCAAAATTCACTATAAAAACATAAGATTTCGACCATTATTGACAAAACTGCCGAAAAATCCTGCGAACATATAATCAAATAATCGCACGAATTTGCAATCAATTACATCCACGAAATTAATCACCCCTTTAATTCATTCCAGATTTATAAAATTTAATCCATGTTAACTATAATTGATTATGGAACTAATTAGAGGCTCGTGATACCACTGTTAGGTTATGAATAATACAATAATATAATTCATGCGGAAAAACCATAAAGCCAGAATCCAAATAAATTGCCACATAGTCAATTAGCATAATTTAGGTTACATACAATGTGATGCGTGCCTTCCCTAGCTGCTCCCGAACCGAACAAGAACAATTCTTTAGAGCCCCAAATGTTTCCCCTCCGTAGAAAGTCCACAGCACGTTCGGATCCGCCTTAGGTTCAACCAACTAGGATTTTACTTAAGGTTTTATGTATTCGGGCTAGGCTATTTTATGTTCTCCCTTGAACACAAAGTAAGTAAAGAATATTATTTTCAATCTTTTGATGTGTGTATAATTATGAGGGCCTAGCCTCATATTTATAGGGTAGGAAATAAGGAGTTTGAGTCTTACTAGGAAAAGAATTACCAACCCTACTAGGATTGAAATTCTTACCCAATTAGAATTGTAATATTAATTAAACTCTCACTACTACAAAAATGGGCAAAGAGACCCACCCAAAATGGCCAAAGAGACCTCCTTCAAGGGGGTCTCTAGATGGGGGGGTCTCTTTTGAAAAGAGACCCCCCATCTGGAGGGGGTCTGTTTGTTAAAAGCTAGAGACCCCTTACGTAAGAAATGAGGTCTGTTAGGCAAGTCATGGGAAAAATATTTTAGAAGCCAAAGAGACCCGTTAAGAGAGATATGAGGTCTTTCTTTTAAAAAATTCAGACCCCATATGTAAGATACGGGGTCTCTTTGCTCTTTTTAATATTTTTATATTCAACAACTTCAGACCCCATATGTTAGATATGGGGTCTCTTTGAATTATTTTTTTATTATACAAGAGACCCTTTTTCATACCTAACGGGTCTCTTTTTAATTTTTGTTTTAAAAAAAATCAGCAAAAACGAGCACCGCTGCTATGCGAACTACACATACTAAATAATACGAAGTAATTATGTAACAATTCAACAATAATTCCACAATAACACATATTATTACCAAAAACATATATTTCTCACAAGTAATGCTTCAATTGTAATCTCTTAAAAGGCAAAAATCTTACATCAATTGTAATTTCCAAAAACGTAAAAGATACATCGTAATTTCCAAAAAGGTAAAAATAACAAAACAATGTTCCAAAGTCTAATCATTCACACCGATTACCAATATCTGGAACCAAAACCAAAGCTCACTAACCTATTCCCATACCATCATCTTTGTTTTCTTCATTTGTTTCTTGCTTGAGCAATACTCAATCCACATGTCTCTCCTCATCAACATTTTCCGATGAATAAAACTGTAATAATTAAGCAAATGCAAAGTTCCATAATCATTAACAAAATAGGTAAAGCCACAACAACGAACTGTTTATCAACCTCTGATAATTAGAATTATTGAAAATTTATCATTAGCATAGTCAGAGAGGCCTCTTTGCCACATCTTAGAAACAAAACATAAACAAAGAGAGAAGGAATTTATGCCTAGTCCCTTTTGGTTGATTAGTTAAGTTAGAAATTCATGTCCTGATTATGTATTACTTTCAAAACATACTTGACTGCTCCCTCAAAATGCAAACCACTTATAAAGATGGATCATGTTTACAAAAATTGCAATATCTGCCAGAAAAAAGGTTGCAGTTAAGCCTCCCACTTGCAATGGACTACCTCATTGAAATGAATAATTTTATCAATTGTTATGGTATCACATCTACTGGGTGCTACACAAAATGAGGCCCAAAATTTAAGAGACTAGAGTAAATTGGCCTGGTTCCATGTGCAGTTAGATTTTCGATAATGTTCAAACAACCAGACATATGTCCAGCACATCTAGAACTCAGGCATTTAAAGACCGCTGAGAAGAATATTCTTTTATTTTCTTTATTAATTAAACAATATCATTATCAATTTATGTGAAGCTTAGCTCAACAACTATCTCTACGGGAATGGGAGGGGTTGGAGTTGGGGTTGGTCAGACTTGAACACCTGATCATTTCACATCTCCGCATCAAAAAATAATTCAATATCCAGAAAGAGTGGGGATATTCAACATTCTTAGGGTTGATTAAAACACTTACCAGAGCTTCAACGTGATCCAGAGTTCCTCACCTTTCACTATTCCACTGTTGAATAACTCCTGAAGGGCCTCGCCTACCTAAAAACAACCTGAAACCATTAAAACTTGGCAACTACAAAATACTCCTCTTTCTCAAAATAAATGCCAAATTATTGTCAATAAAAAAGTTAAAAAGAAATCCAACATAAATCAAGGCATTACCACCCATATCTATCTCCATTGAAATCAATACAAGGCAACTAAAAAACAACAAACGACCCAAATGTAATGCTCAAACACAATACCAAATAACAAAAGAAAGTATTTAAGCTAATTACCAATATAAACTCTTTTTCATACAACATAAACCATCTGCAGCCAATTCTTTATACTATAAATATCTCCCCGTTAAGTGTTCCTCAGAAAATCATCACAAACACACCTGATTCTTCAATAGTAGCACACACTGTTGACACAACACATAGCAGTAATTAACACTCATATGTATTTAATGATCCTAGAATCTCAAACAAACCAATACCTTTAGGAGAGACCCTGAGAAAAAGTTATCACCCTATCATAAACACAACAACTGCATAAATTAGAAACTAGATAGAGTATAAAGGACTAAAAACTGTCCCAGGCCAGAAAATCAATTCAATTTTTGACACATTGTTAAAACACGATGATCATTGTTGACATTCAAGAAAACATGTTCTATAAGTGTCAACTTCCCATTTCAAAAAAATATTAACACATATGTATCCATCAGTAGTCACCATCTCCTTGCCGTTCGGGGATCAAGCTCACCACCAAGCCATATCCCTGATTCCCTACCTTGAGCACCATTCTTTTCTCCTGCATCCGTAACCTAATACCAATAAACAAAAAACATATTTTATGTTTTCAAATTTGAGAGAGAGGAGTTTGTGTTTCTTTTAAATATATAAATTTTTGTTGGAGCATGGTATAAGAAAAGTTTGGTCAACTGAACATATAATAAGGAATGGAGAAACTTGTAAATATGCTTTTATATTTGCATATTTTTAAGTCCAAAACAGCCTCTAGCTTAAGACGCCCTGACTCTCTGAGGGAGAGGCGCACATAAGTTTTTAACAACTTTTACGGTTCATTAGAGATCTTGGAATTTCCTTGATGCGCCTTAGTTTTTTTTATACATTGGCTTAAGAAGAGACATACTCCCGTAGTACCAAATAAAATTACAAATGTTACCGGGTGAATTTTTTTAATAGAACTAAATTGGCAAAATGTTCTGCTAAAAGCAAAAAAAAAAAAAGTTGAGCATACATCAAAGTAATCACGGAAAAAGTACTTTTAGTAAAGAATCTTTTATGATAGCTAGTGATAGTATATTCTAAATTTCTTCATAAAGATACAACATATTTCTTAAGAAATTTGTAGCCAAAATTACCAAATTTGCTCAAATGAAAAAATAAAAACTGTATCGTGATTCAGGGTGGAGGGAGTAAAATCTTTTACAGGAAAATATATCTTTTATCCAGCGCTAGTAATCAAGGGTATGGTGGAAATATTTCGGTATACCCGTTTCCCTTGTGAATTTCAGAACAAAAAAATGCAGAACACTAGAGAAATACCATAAGCAGAACAATACTGAATTTTTCCACAAACTGATCTAATTCATATTTTCTGGAACTGAGTTTCAGGAAGGAAAAGACGGCCTTTTGGATCCCTCATTGTTCATATCTCAAATCACTTCCAAGAAATAAAATATGGCAATCCAGGAGAAAATTCTTAAGGATAACTCAAAGCTCTTCAAGGCATTAGAGACTAGTTCTCATTCAATGGCATAAGCACACGACTACACTGATTCAACTTTATTATAACAGGTTAAATATTCAGTAGTATTAGAGTTCATAAAACTTATCCTACCCTTGGTGCATTGATATATTTAATGAATGAAGCAAATTAATTGATCCCTATGCAAGAGAAATGACACTTTCAATCTGCAATAGTTATGCAAATCATATCTGCCAGATATATTCAATAAAAATCTAACAATTATCAAATTCATTTCCACATGAAACACTGAAGCCAAAGCCCTTTCAAGAGACCATTCCTAACTGATCCTTGAAATTAGCACAAACATTGTAAGTGAAATATGAAATCACAAATTCAGGTCTATACACTACACTGCCTCTGAAAAACCATGTTACAGTATCAAAGAATATTGTATGTACTATGTAATTGCAATCATGGTACGAATCATGCCGATATTTTCTTTGCATCACAGACAATAAAACATATGGTGTTCACAACACAAATGTTCACTGATAAAAGACGGGGCACAACTTTTCACAGTAATGAAATGAACAATCTCTAATTTGACAATCGCGAAATCGACAAGAAATCGAAAGCACAACAAATCCAGAACCAAAGATCTACAAAAGCAGATCTAAATCCGAAATGCATATCAACAAAACCCTAAAAATATCCCCATAACTTCTTAACCAAAATCAAATCAAATCATATTTATTTTCTTCAGAAATCGAAAACAGTAAAAATAATTAGATCTTATAGTAATAAGAGATTCAATGTTCTAAACGATTGACCACGAATTCGTCGGTGGTTTGAAGGCTCCAGCTCCTCTGGAATTGGGGGAAGTCTGAGCTGCGAAAACAGAATAGGAGGCGTAGTAGACTGGTCGACAACATGGTTTGATAGAGATGAAGGAGGAGAGGGAGAGGGAGATGTGAAGTTGGGAATTAGGGAAAACGACGTGAGTTGTGAGGAGGGGAGGAGGGGATAGAGCACAAAAGTACCTAAAAAGCGTTCACATTTATTTATTTTTTAATTTAGGATTAGAAAAAGAGACCCGTGTTTTATCTTATTAGGTCTTTATCTTCTCTTTTGTTTTTCCATGCGCCATATTCAGTGGGCCCAGCGCAAATTAGAGACCCGTTGCTTTACTTAAGGGGTCTTTCTCCTTTTAGATTTAGTGAGATATGTGGGGTCCAGTACACATAACAGAGCCGTTATCACTTAAATTAGATCTCTTATATTAAAGAGACCCGTTATGTCGTTCAACGGATCTTTTATTAAGGGTCTCTTTGACTATTTTTGTAGTAGTGTCTTAATAAAACTAATTCTAGTAGGACTAAGAATACTTAATCCCAACGTTACTTGGCAACTAAGTATCGGACTTTTCTTGGAGCCCAAGACGAAGAAACTAACGCAGGCACGATGGGCCACGCTGGTGCGCGTGCCTGCCTAGGCCCAGCCGCAGCCGCAGATGGCCAAAGGCCCAACGCGCTGCAGCCTTGCCTTGGCGGGCTGCATCGCTGCCGCTGCCTTGCTTACTTGGCGGGCTGCTATGATGTTGCTGCCTTGCTTGCTTGGCGCGGCCCACTGTGCTTCCAGGCCCATCGCCTGGGCGCTGGCGCTGGGCCTCGTGCTCAGCGCTATGCCCTCGGCCTTTGCTTGTCGAACGATGGGCCGGCTTGCTTGCCAGCTTGTCGCTCGTCGAGATTCCGATTTGTTTTCCGATTCCGGAATCCATTTCTGTTTCGAACAAATATTTTATGTTTCTGTTAATATTTCCGATTCCAGAAATAATTTCTTTTTCTAACAATATTTCCGATTCCGACAATATTTCTAATCCCGATAATATTTTCCGATACGGTCCATGTTTCCGTTTCCGGCAACATCTACGACTTGGATAATATTTATACTGAAGGAAATAATGCCCTTGGTCCAAGTATGCATTCTATGTTAAGTCTAATAAGTGCGGTTCAGTATTAATTAACAAGTTAATAATTCAGTGAGATCAAGTGAGCTGAATGCCTAGCTAGAGGCCGCTTCAGTTCAAGTGGAATTAATGATATTAATCCACAGCTTACTCTTGACTGAACCCGTAGGGTCACACAAATAGTACGTAAACGGATCAAGTATTTAATGGCATTAAATACTCCATCTATGGATATTCGGAATCGACGGATCTTGGTTTCAGTGGGAGCTGAGATCGTCACAGGCAAGAAATGAATACTCCGGAAACGATGATATTGCCGGAAACGGAAATATGGATCGTATCGGAAATATAAATATTATCCAAGTCGTAGATGTTGCCGGAAACGGAAACATGGTACGTATCGGAAAATATTATCGGAAATGGAAATATTGCCGGAATCGGAAATATTGCCGGAAACGGAAATATTGTCAGAATCGGAAATATTATCGGAATCGGAAAATAATTCCGGAAACGGAAATATTAAATATTTGTTCGAAACGGAAATTGATTCCGGAATCGGAAATATTAAATATTGTTCGTATCGGAAATGAATTCCGGAACCGGGAATTTAATCGGAAGCGTATCGTACGAATAAGCATCGGACGAGGCCTGCCGGACGAGGGCCCAGCACGAAGCCAGGCCATCGCCCAGCAAGCCACACGCATCCAGCAACACGCCAATGCCTCGACCAGGCCCAGCGCAAGGCCAGTCCCAGCCAAGCTGGCGCGCGCGCACAAATTGGCTGCGGGCAGTGGGCCTGTGCGCCGTGCGCACAGCGTGGGCCGCAAGGCTTGCGCATGGGCGTGCGATGCTCGTGCGGTGCGTGTGTACGTGCTATACGAATCCTAAAGCTATCGGAATTCGTGCATAGATTAAATCCTAATCCTAAAAGATTAAATTAATTATTTAGAGTTCTAATAGGATTCTAATTAATTAATTAGTATTCTAACAGGATTCGAAATCCTTTCCAAGGTTCTATAAATATATGCCTAGGGTCATAAATTTATACACGAGTTTTTCATCGAGTATTCAAGTATTCAAAGTGATTTTTGAGAGCAAAAATTCAGTCATACAATTGCCTATATGTGCCGAAAATTCTAAGTACCTTAAGGGCGATCCTAGTTGGTCAAGCTTAAGGCGGATCCGGGCGTGCTGTGGACTATCTACGGAGGGACGACACTTGGAGTCCTAAAGACTTGTTCTTGTTCGGTTCGGGCGCAGCTAGGGAAGGCACGCAACAAAGAGTATGCATCTAAACTATGCTAAATGATTATGTGTAAATAATATGCTTTCCTGGCTTTATGGTTTTTTCCGCATGATTTATGAATTGTCATATGTATCATAACCTAACAGTGGTATCATGAGCCTCTTATTATTTTCATAATCTAATTGCGTGAACATGGTTAAATATTACAAATTTGCAAGAATTAAAAGGGGTGATTAATTTCGTAATTGTTAATTAATTGCAAATTGCGTTTATTTAATTATACGTACGCAGTTTTTCGGCAGTTTCTTCGTTACTCATCCAAATCGAGTGATGTTTGTGTCAATTCCGCATGTAAAAGGCATTCTAAAATGTTGACAAAATTCGAAACCTAACTATGACTTTTCGGAGGTTTTAGTTTTTCGAATGCAAAATTTCGTAAATTTAAGATGTTAAATTAAATATTTGCGATTCTTGTTGATAAATCTTGAATTTTTTATTGACCTACTGTATATGTTTAACAAGTTTGAATGCCTAGCCTTGTTAATTATGCAATCTTATTTGTAATTATGATTAATTTGTTGAAAATTGGAATAATTTAGAATTAATTTGATTTTCATAATTAGTTATAATTTAATTAGATACCTATGATTAAAAACCACCATAAAAATTGTAAATTTATGTTAAATTTTAAATTTTTATGACCTAGACTTGAATCCATGTTAATCGGAAATCAATTGGATAATAAATTTTCGATTTTTCGCCCTAAAATTATGAAATTAATATTATTTATTAATTTGTCATTAATTTTGAATATAAATTTTAAATTTTATGCGATTCGCTCATATAACTTGCACGCACAAAGCAATGGACGCTACGTGTTACCCTTAAGGGGTGTTGTATAATGCGGGCATGTGACGACGAGCAAGGGATCTCGTCGCCCATGCGGTACGAATGCAATGAGCAAGGCCATGGTGCACGAGCACAAGGCAGCAGCCCTGCCTTGTGTCGTGGGCTATGTGCAATGGGCGAATGGGCGAGGGCGAGAGCAAGGCACGAGCAGTCGCGTGTGGGCAGCAAGCGAGCTGCGCCACAGCGTGCACTGCCTCGCGCGCAGCGAGCGTAAGCTCGCGTGCCACGAGTGTTGCGCCAAGCATCGATCGCTCGCGCGCAGCGAGCGCTATTATGCGTGCGACAAGCGCTGCGCCCAGCGATGGCGTGCGAGTGCTTGTTGCGACGTGCGACGAGCGCTGCGCCCAGCGATGGCAAGCAGCTTGCTTGTTGCGACGTGCGACGAGTGTTGCGCCCAGCGATGGGCTGCGGCAGCATGCTCGTGCGTCGAGAGCTGGCGCGCGCAGCGAGCACCAGCTCACGTGATGCCTTGCAATGGTGAGCAGCAGCGATGCGAGGCAGCACATGGGCTGCGCGCACATGGCCAGCGATGGCTGTGTGCGTGTGGCCCATGGGCGTGCGATGCGTGGGATTGTTGCGTTGCGATTAGATCGTTTTGAAATTTTTAATTTGAAATTTTCAGTTTACATAATTTTAATTAATTTTAAAATTGATAATTTAAATTATTTTCTTGGATTTTAATTTTGAATATTGTAATTATAATAAATTTTATTTATTCTAATTATTTTACTAAAATTAAAATCATGAATTAATTTAAATACCACTGAAATTAAATTAAACTTTTGGATTCAATTATAAATTTATATGAGCTTTAAATTTTAATTAAATTTGTATGTTTCCGGTTAGACTAGAAATACATTTTTATGTTTAAAATTAGTAAAGCATATGAATTTATTGGTTTAAGTGGGAGCCCCTTTTAGTCATAAACTCTTGATTAGGTCTACAAATCCTTAAGGTTAAAACAACTTGATTAGAATTAATAAGGACTGAATAATTGTTAGATTATTGGTGCCCTTGATTAATTGTTGCAAATGTTTATGTGATGCATAATGTGTTTTACTAACCAGCTATGTGGGCCATTCATGATAATGAATGGGTGAATGGTATATATTGTGTATGTACTGTTTTGCAGGTTATGAAGTGACTAGTATGGCCCAAATAGGATAGAAAATATGGTCTGCGTACCATTAATTTGAATGTAATTGGTCTAAAGTACCAAAGCTGTTTTTCAATTCAAATATGGTCTGCGTACCATCAAATAGTTGTAATTAGTTTTAATTATAGCTTATCCTATTTGAAGAAAATAGTGCCTCCCACGGTGATTTTCAAGACGGACTTTGAAGTTAAAGCTTCAAGATGAAGTCGGGCCATACTAGATCACATTTATCTTATGCATGTTTTAAGTTATTTATTGCTTTTAAATATGTCTTAAAATGCATGAGATCAAAAGCTTGATTATGTTGCATGATTAAGGATTTTAGTTCACTTAAAATCTAACCAACATAGTAAGAGCCTTAAGTTCCAAACTTAAAAATTGAGTTAAAAGGTGCCATGCCAAAATATACACTTGCTTGGATATCCTTTACATCAATCTAGTAATAGTTTTCGCTCAGCGAGGTGTTACTTATTGGTCCTAAAGGGGCAAGGTACACAAATAATTGTGAGTACATGTTAGTTTTGGTGAAACTCAACGATATAAGTAAGGAGTCCTTTTATGTCGTGGCAAAATCGATAGGTTTACCTAATAAGTTCTTAGACGTACCTATCAACCAAGAATAGTTTCTAGACTATTAGCAAAAGGCTTTTGCTTACCTAAGATGTTTTAGGATTAAGTCGACAAACTGTGCTTAGTTCTTCAATGATTTTAGGATCTTGGAATCATTTTATTCACACCTGCCGGAACACATAATTCGAATAAAATGCTAATGACTTGTTTAAATTGCATGATTGCTTTCATTTTCAAGTTATTATTCATGATAAATGTTTAGACTTTGCATGCTTCAATGTATGTTTTAATTATTGTTTATAATTAAATATCTTGCACTGCAATAAATCCTTTTAGAAAGGTAACAGTAAATTTCCTCGATTGGTAGTGAATTCAAGAACGATTCACGGAAATGAGAGAAAATGAGCGATTTAAAATGTACGTTTCTTTTAGCGACTTTTATGGTTGTTTTCGAGTATCAAAGTCGAATGGCAAACCGATTGGTGCTTGTGAAATTCAAAATACAATGTAGTTTTGAGATCATAAAGCATTGAGTTTAAACGCTCAGCTTTACCAATGGTTAACAACCTAAAATCTTTTTTCCATTTAATTCTCGAATGAGTCTAGTCCCTAGACATTCGAATAGATCGATGCTTAGAGAAATTTAGAAGCTTCTGGTAAGATCATCTAGTTGAAACAAAATATTCAACATAAATTAAAATGTTAAAGAACCTTGTTGGTGACATTGGACATGTCTAACAAAGTATAAAAGTCAACACTAAAGAATTCAATTCTTAAGACTATAAGAAAGGGTACAAGAAATAGGAAAAGAAGGAAAAAATGAAAGGAATTTACGATTCCGTTTCTACCTATAAGTTTATGTTTAAAGAGAAGTGACCTAGCAATCAAACTTCCTTGGTATCATATACCGCTTGAGGTTCTTACTTCGGTAATAACTCAAACAATGGAAGCTAGGCTACAATAATGACCTACAAGTGGGAAATGAAGCATGGCAATGCTACATTAGTTGTAGGGTCATCCAGTTTGTTTTAAGTCCTTTCAAAGGCTGGAACTTAATGGCTATTTTGTTCCATAATCAACATACCTAAATTTCTGTTTTCAAACACAGAAAGACTCACATTCAAGAAAAACAAAAACAATGTTTGTTTGTTTATTTGAATGAAATGGTCAATTACAGGTTGAGTCAATATGCTTGATTAAAACAAACAACTCTTTAAAGAACTTTACTAGGTTCAAATCAAACCCTTGATTTGAGTTCCACTAATCTTTGGCATTGTTGCTTAGACCATGTCAACAAGTTAACATTCACAAGCTCTATTTTAAATGGACTTTTGAAAGTTGGTTGATTTCTAGATCAACTTAAGATAAGCTAGTCTTACTTGTTGAAAGTAACAAAGAATATGAAATATTGTTAGAACGCCTAGACGATAGAGTTCAAAGCTAAAGAAAGGTTTTATGACTTTATTATTTCACATGGATTTGAGTGAACATAGGTTTATTTACTCAAATGTGATATAAGTTGAATCTGTTTGGCTAGTTCAAAGATTCAGAAGTATAAAATCCACTTGGCAAGAAATCATAAAGATCTAGGTTAGATCATGTTGATGATTACTTGAGACCAAATATGATCATCAATGGTTGTGTGTTGTAATTTCACAATCTAGGTCCATAAGATATGGCATATCTTAGTTGGAATAATCGAAGTCAATTAGTACTTGATTCTATTAATGATGAATCATAAGGACTTTTCCTATAATTTCTAAAACAAAATGCTCAACTACCACCAAACTAAACCAAATTCGTCAAAGCTATTGAAAAGTAATTTCAGAATAACTTTTTCATAAAATATATCTAGAGAGTTGGAAAACTCAGTGGGAGCTTAGTGTTTGTCATTCGACAAACTAAGGCCCAAGTATAGATATATCTTTCATTGTGATTTATTCAAATGAGACATAAGGGTATTGTTTCTACCACGAATTTTTGAGAACATAATGTTTTTTTGCTCGAAATAATGTCCTTTTGGAGATTCGTTTCCAAAATGACAAGTGGGAGAAAATAGACCTCGAAAGTCTTCGAGGCGAACAACAAACATAAACGGACATTCCGGAGGCTTTTCGAAGTTCTTTAGAAAATCCGAACACGTATTCTTTAAGGACTTTAGAAGTGGCTTTAAAGAATAGACATCTCTTAGAAGACTTTACAAGTGCTTCAAGGAGAACAGAATATTCAAAGGACTTTTAAGTGGCTATTGATATTCTGTTGTTTGATGTTCTATACCCTTGTAGGCATAGAGTTCAAGTCACTGAAACTATGAGATTCTTCTATTAGATAGTGAAGAAACATGGAGTTCAGGTCACTGAAACTATGCAATTCTTCTATTAGATAGTGAAGAAACCTACAACTTGCAGTCAAACTATTATCATTAATGAGTTTGTGACTTGTAAGAAAGCTATGACGAAACCCAGATTCCCTAAAATGGTTAGAGGCCATATATAGACTCAAATGTTTTAAATGGTTAGAGGCCATAAAACATACTCAATGTTTTGATGACAAAATTGAAATTTTGTTGATTTGCAAGAATAGGTTCACACCTATTGGTTGCAAGTTTGTTTTAAGGATAAAAACCATCAAACATGAAATTATGTTCACACACAAAGCTAGATTAGTTGCTAAAGGTTACAAGCAAATTCACGGTGTGGATTGTGTTGAAACCTCATGCATAATCGTAATGCTCAAGTCTATAATTCAAGCAATGATTGCATATTGGTACATATAGCAATTGGATGACAAAACGTATTCCTCAATCAAATGTTGGAATAAACTATGTACATGGTATGTCATAGGATTTGTGGATCCAAATAAATTCTTGAAAGAGAAAGCTAGCTTATAAAATCTAAGTACAGATTTAAGCAAGCAATTGGGAATTGGAATTATATTTTAATGAAGCTAATAAGTATTTTAGTTTCATAAAATATACATGATTCTTATAGATATATAAGAAGTTTAGTGGGAGTACATAAAACTTAATTGGTCCTATGAGTATCACACACATATCTCTCTATTGTAAAATAACATTCAAATGCTAATGACTTAGATTTGAAATTATTCATCAATGATGGACCATGGCGAAACTTAGTACATACTGGGTATTAAGATCTATTTACAAAGATCTTATAATATTGTTTTGGATTAAGTAATGGCATTTACTAAATCAAACACGAAATACTCCATTGGAGATATTCGACCCATGTGAATAAATCTAAGTGAAAGATGTCTGAACTATGTATAAGCGTTTACTAAGTTAAACATCAAAGGATCTAAGTAAGATTCTTAACCTATATTATATGTCAAAGAATTTAGCTAGATTTAGTATCTACTGAAACTAGATGAGCTAAACTTACATGAATAGAATTCAATTGGGAATTATTCTGCAAAAGAATTTATCATGTATGATATAATATAAGGATCGCCAAAAACGTATCGTATGGCTTTAGGCATAACGAACATATACCAATCTCTATTGATCTAAGTGAATATCAACTAGATTGAGATCAAGAAAAACTTATGGTACTTGAAAAGGTACATAGGAATAGTTCTTGATTCAAGGAAATAAAGATATGCTAAATATTGATGCTACACGCATAAACACTGGCAAAGGATCAAGCAAGATTCCTTTGAAGTTAACCATTGACAAGGACGAGCTATAGAGCATTGTGTTTTGAAATGGCAACATGGATTGGAGACCATGAGTTGTTGCGTGGGAAATTAAAATAATAATTTCTATGTTCTAAGATATGGTTGGAGAGTCTTCCACATATCTATGAACTGCTTGGATAGGTAAATCCAAACAAAGCATCACTAGCAACCTATACAGTTGAAGTAAAAGTAATTATTGCCTAAGAAGCAATAAAACAGGGTTGTTTAAAGTTCTTCACTGAACTTGGGTAGATCACCTATCTGCTGGCTTGATGGTTCTTCATTGAAAAAATGCGTAGAACAACTCTTGAAGCAAGAAAAACGTCTGCTAACTTGATGGTTCTTCATTGCAAAATGAGTAAAACCACCATCAAAGTAAGAAAGACTAGATCACATAATAAACAAACTCGAAAAGATCTTATCATCATATCTCGAAGAACATTCGATGAAAAGGATATTAAGATTGGCAAAGCATGATAACTAAACCTATGCAACAAGTGAGAAACAACACTCACATTCTGGCACTGGAAATCAAGCATAGCTTTGAATTCCATGAAATGTTTTAAAGATGGGTTCAAGGCCCATGGTTGTAAAACATTAGGGGTTGAACATTTATCATATATGAAATGTATTTTCATATTCCATTTAATCTTGGTTTAGTATTAAATGATGAGTCCCTTCAATTTGACTATATATTCAAGATAGACTGTCAGGACCAGTCCTGTGACTAAGAAATGTCTATCAAGTGAACTTGAATGTCAAAGGTTGAAAATGGTCCCTAGTCGGAGTTTTCTATAAAATTGGACGCATAGAAAACGTTAGACGATTAGAATGCAAGATGACTAGTAGTTCTGTTTCTTGAACTATGTGGACATGGCAATGTCATAATCATTTGCATAGATACTTACTTTGGGAAGACTAGTATCGGACAAGACCTATGAAACTTTACTGTAAGAGATGAAAATCTGTCATAAGTAAATTTCATTAAAATAATTAGACACTAAATCCTCAATACCTGAGTGATTTGAGATTACTTGTTTGAGAACTGGTTGCTTTGACGTTGACCAACCGTCGCACCGTAAAAGGAGGCTATAAAGGCAACGCTCAGGTAATCACCTATCAAACGAAGTCTAATCTCAAGATCGCAAGATTGGGATTGTCCTCCCATAAATCGGGATGAGATGCTTAAAAGTTGTACAAGGCCACTCGGAGAGCTAGAAACTGTGAAATGCATGGTCGTGCTCGGATGAATCATAGTCTATGATTATCTGTTTATTTGATCAGTTGAACTCTGAAACCGAGGAACACCTCTGGACATAATAAGGATGACAACTCTTACCTTATGTTCAAGAGCAAGCATCGAGCGACAAAGGAATTAGGAAATGCACACTTGTCCCTAAGGACAAGTGGGAGACTGAAGGAAATAATGCCCTTGGTCCAAGTATGCATTCTATGTTAAGTCTAATAAGTGCGGTTCAGTATTAATTAACAAGTTAATAATTCAGTGAGATCAAGTGAGCTGAATGCCTAGCTAGAGGCCGCTTCAGTTCAAGTGGAATTAATGATATTAATCCACAGCTTACTCTTGACTGGACCTGTAGGGTCACACAAATAGTACGTAAACGGATCAAGTATTTAATGGCATTAAATACTCCATCTATGGATATTCGGAATCGACGGATCTTGGTTCCAGTGGGAGCTGAGATCGTCACAGGCAAGAAATGAATACTCCGGAAACGATGATATTGCCGGAAACGGAAATATGGATCGTATCGGAAATATAAATATTATCCAAGTCGTAGATGTTGCCGGAAACGGAAACATGGTACGTATCGGAAAATATTATCGGAAATGGAAATATTGCCGGAATCAGAAATATTGCCGGAAACGGAAATATTGTCAGAATCGGAAATATTATCGGAATCGGAAAATAATTCCGGAAACGGAAATATTAAATATTTGTTCGAAACGGAAATTGATTCCGGAATCGGAAATATTAAATATTGTTCGTATCGGAAATGAATTCCGGAACCGGGAATTTAATCGGAAGCGTATCGTACGAATAAGCATCGGACGAGGCCTGCCGGACGAGGGCCCAGCACGAAGCCAGGCCATCGCCCAGCAAGCCACACGCATCCAACAACACGCCAATGCCTCGACCAGGCCCAGCGCAAGGCCAGTCCCAGCCAAGGCTGGCGCGCGCGCACAAATGGGCTGCGGGCAGTGGGCCTGTGCGCCGTGCGCACAGCGTGGGCCGCAAGGCTTGCGCATGGGCGTGCGATGCTCGTGCGGTGCGTGTGTACGTGCTATACGAATCCTAAAGCTCTCGGAATTCGTGCATAGATTAAATCCTAATCCTAAAAGATTAAATTAATTATTTAGAGTTCTAATAGGATTCTAATTAATTAATTAGTATTCTAACAGGATTCGAAATCCTTTCCAAGGTTCTATAAATATATGCCTAGGGTCATAAATTTATACACGAGTTTTTCATCGAGTATTCAAGTATTCAAAGTGATTTTTGAGAGCAAAAATTCAGTCATACAATTGCCTATATGTGCCGAAAATTCTAAGTACCTTAAGGGCGATCCTAGTTGGTCAAGCTTAAGGCGGATCCGGACGTGCTGTGGACTATCTACGGAGGGACGACACTTGGAGTCCTAAAGACTTGTTCTTGTTCGGTTCGGGCGCAGCTAGGGAAGGCACGCAACAAAGAGTATGCATCTAAACTATGCTAAATGATTATGTGTAAATAATATGCTTTCTTGGCTTTATGGTTTTTTCCGCATGATTTATGAATTGTCATATGTATCATAACCTAACAGTGGTATCACGAGCCTCTTATTATTTTCATAATCTAAATTGCATGAACATGGTTAAATATTACAAATTTGCAAGAATTAAAAGGGGTGATTAATTTTCGTAATTGTTAATTAATTGCAAATTGCGTTTATTTAATTATACGTACGCAGTTTTTCGGCAGTTTCTTCGTTACTCATCCAAATCGAGTGATGTTTGTGTCAATTCCGCATGTAAAAGGCATTCTAAAATTTTGACAAAAAGAATATTTTTCGGCCGAACCCAGAATTCTCAAATTCGAAGCCTAACTATGACTTTTCGGAGGTTTTAGTTTTTCGAATGCAAAATTTCGTAAATTTAAGATGTTAAATTAAATATTTGCGATTCTTGTTGATAAATCTTGAATTTTTTATTGACCTACTGTATATGTTTAACAAGTTTGAATGCGTAGCCTTGTTAATTATGCAATCTAATTTGTAATTATGATTAATTTGTTGAAAATTGGAATAATTTAGAATTAATTTGATTTTCATAATTAGTTATAATTTAATTAGATACCTATGATTAAAAACCACCATAAAAATTGTAAATTTATGTTAAATTTTAAATTTTTATGACCTAGACTTGAATCCATGTTAATCGGAAATCAATTGAATAATAAATTTTCGATTTTTCGCCCTAAAATTATGAAATTAATATTATTTATTAATTTGTCATTAATTTTGAATATAAATTTTAAATTTTATGCGATTCGCTCATATAACTTGCACGCACAAAGCAATGGACGCTACGTGTTACCCTTAAGGGGTGTTGTATAGTGCGGGCATGTGACGACGAGCAAGGGATCTCGTCGCCCATGCGGTACGAATGCAATGAGCAAGGCCATGGTGCACGAGCACAAGGCAGCAGCCCTGCCTTGTGTCGTGGGCTATGTGCAATGGGCGAATGGGCGAGGGCGAGAGCAAGGCACGAGCAGTCGCGTGTGGGCAGCAAGCGAGCTGCGTCACAGCGCGCACTGCCTCGCGCAAGCGTGCGGAGCCTCGCGCGCAGCAAGCGTAAGCTCGCGTGCCACGAGTGTTGCGCCAAGCATCGATCGCTCGCGCGCAGCAAGCGCTATTGTGCGTGCGACAAGCGTTGCGCCCAGCGATGGCGTGCGAGTGCTTGTTGCGACGTGCGACGAGCGCTGCGCCCAGCGATGGCAAGCAGCTTGCTTGTTGCGACGTGCGACGAGCGCTGCGCCCAGCGATGGGCTGCGGCAGCATGCTCGTGCGTCGAGCGCTGCGCCCAGCGATGGGCTGCGGCAGCATGCTCGTGCGTCGAGCGCTGGCGCGCGCAGCGAGCACCAGCTCGCGTGATGCCTTGCGATGGTGAGCAGCAGCGATGCGAGGCAGCGCATGGGCTGCGCGCACATGGCCAGCGATGGCTGTGTGCGTGTGGCCCATGGGCGTGCGATGCGTGGGATTGTTGCGTTGCGATTAGATCGTTTTGAAATTTTTAATTTGAAATTTTCAGTTTACATAATTTTAATTAATTTTAAAATTGATAATTTAAATTATTTTCTTGGATTTTAATTTTGAATATTGTAATTATAATAAATTTTATTTATTCTAATTATTTTACTAAAATTAAAATCATGAATTAATTTAAATACCACTGAAATTAAATTAAACTTTTGGATTCAATTATAAATTTATATGAGCTTTAAATTTTAATTAAATTTGTATGTTTCCGGTTAGACTAGAAATACATTTTTATGTTTAAAATTAGTAAAGCATATGAATTTATTGGTTTAAGTGGGAGCCCCTTTTAGTCATAAACTCTTGATTAGGTCTACAAATCCTTAAGGTTAAAACAACTTGATTAGAATTAATAAGGACTGAATAATTGGTAGATTATTGGTGCCCTTGATTAATTGTTGCAAATGTTTATGTGATGCATAATGTGTTTTACTAACCAGCTATGTGGGCCATTCATGATAATGAATGGGTGAATGGTATATATTGTGTATGTACTGTTTTGCAGGTTATGAAGTGACTAGTATGGCCCAAATAGGATAGAAAATATGGTCTGCGTACCATTAATTTGAATGTAATTGGTCTAAAGTACCAAAGCTGTTTTTCAATTCAAATATGGTCTGCGTACCATCAAATAGTTGTAATTAGTTTTAATTATAGCTTATCCTATTTGAAGAAAATAGTGCCTCCCACGGAGATTTTCAAGACGGACTTTGAAGTTAAAGCTTCAAGATGAAGTCGGGCCATACTAGATCACATTTATCTTATGCATGTTTTAAGTTATTTATTGCTTTTAAATATGTCTTAAAATGCATGAGATCAAAAGCTTGATTATGTTGCATGATTAAGGATTTTAGTTCACTTAAAATCTAACCAACATAGTAAGAGCCTTAAGTTCCAAACTTAAAAATTGAGTTAAAAGGTGCCATGCCAAAATATACACTTGCTTGGATATCCTTTACATCAATCTAGTAATAGTTTTCGCTCAGCGAGGTGTTACTTATTGGTCCTAAAGGGGCAAGGTACACAAATAATTGTGAGTACATGTTAGTTTTGGTGAAACTCAACGATATAAGTAAGGAGTCCTTTTATGTCGTGGCAAAATCGATAGGTTTACCTAATAAGTTCTTAGACGTACCTATCAACCAAGAATAGTTTCTAGACTATTAGCAAAAGGCTTTTGCTTACCTAAGATGTTTTAGGATTAAGTCGACAAACTGTGCTTAGTTATTCAATGATTTTAGGATCTTGGAATCATTTTATTCACACCTGCCGGAACACATAATTCGAATAAAATGCTAATGACTTGTTTAAATTGCATGATTGCTTTCATTTTCAAGTTATTATTCATGATAAATGTTTAGACTTTGCATGCTTCAATGTATGTTTTAATTATTGTTTATAATTAAATATCTTGCACTGCAATAAATCCGTTTAGAAAGGTAACAGTAAATTTCCTCGATTGGTAGTGAATTCAAGAACGATTCACGAAAATGAGAGAAAATGAGCGATTTAAAATGTACGTTTCTTTTAGCGACTTTTATGGTTGTTTTCGAGTATCAAAGTCGAATGGCAAACCGATTGGTGCTTGTGAAATTCAAAATACAATGTAGTTTTGAGATCATAAAGCATTGAGTTTAAACGCTCAGCTTTACCAATGGTTAACAACCTAAAATCTTTTTTCCATTTAATTCTCGAATGAGTCTAGTCCCTAGACATTCGAATAGATCGATGCTTAGAGAAATTTAGAAGCTTCTGGTAAGATCATCTAGTTGAAACAAAATATTCAACATAAATTAAAATGGTAAAGAACCTTGTTGGTGACATTGGACATGTCTAACAAAGTATAAAAGTCAACACTAAAGAATTCAATTCTTAAGACTATAAGAAAGGGTACAAGAAATAGGAAAACAGGGAACAAATGAAAGGAATTTACGATTCCGTTTCTACCTATAAGTTTATGTTTAAAGAGAAGTGACCTAGCAATCAAACTTCCTTGGTATCATATACCGCTTGAGGTTCTTACTTCGGTAATAACTCAAACAATGGAAGCTAGGCTACACTAATGACCTACAAGTGGGAAATGAAGCATGGCAATGCTACATTAGTTGTAGGGTCATCCAGTTTGTTTTAAGTCCTTTCAAAGGCTGGAACTTAATGGCTATTTTGTTCCATAATCAACATACCTAAATTTCTGTTTTCAAACACAGAAAGACTCACATTTAAGAAAAACAAAAACAATGTTTGTTTGTTTATTTGAATGAAATGGTCAATTACAGGTTGAGTCAATATGCTTGATTAAAACAAACAACTCTTTAAAGAACTTTAATAGGTTCAAATCAAACCCTTGATTTGAGCTCCACTAATCTTTGGCATTGTTGCTTAGACCATGTCAACAAGTTAACATTCACAAGCTCTATTTTAAATGGACTTTTGAAAGTTGGTTGATTTCTAGATCAACTTAAGACAAGCTAGTCTTACTTGTTGAAAGTAACAAAGAATATGAACTATTGTTAGAATGCCTAGACGATAGAGTTCAAAGCTAAAGAAAGGTTTTATGACTTTATTATTTCACATGGATTTGAGTGAACATAGGTTTATTTACTCAAATGTGATATAAGTTGAATCTGTTTGGCTAGCTCAAAGATTCAGAAGTATAAAATCCACTTGGCAAGAAATCATAAAGATCTAGGTTAGATCATGTTGATGATTACTTGAGACCAAATATGATCATCAATGGTTGTGTGTTGTAATTTCACAATCTAGGTCCATAAGATATGGCATATCTTAGTTGGAATAATCGAAGTCAATTAGTAATTGATTCGATTAATGATGAATCATAAGGACTTTTCCTATAATTTCTAAAACAAAATGCTCAACTACCACCAAACTAAACCAAATTCGTCAAAGCTATTGAAAAGTAATTTCAGAATAACTTTTTCATAAAATATATCTAGAGAGTTGGAAAACTCAGTGGGAGCTTAGTGTTTGTCATTCGACAAACTAAGGCCCAAGTATAGATATATGTTTCATTGTGATTTATTCAAATGAGACATAAGGGTATTGTTTCTACCACGAATTTTTGAGAACATAATGTTTGTTTGCTCGAAATAATGTCCTTTTGGAGATTCGTTTCCAAAATGACAAGTGGGAGAAAATAGACCTCGAAAGTCTTCGAGGCGAACAACAAACATAAACGGACATTCCGGAGGCTTTTCGAAGTTCTTTAGAAAATCCGAACACGTATTCTTTAAGGACTTTAGAAGTGGCTTTAAAGAATAGACATCTCTTAGAAGACTTTACAAGTGCTTCAAGGAGAACAGAATATTCAAAGGACTTTTAAGTGGCTATTGATATTCTGTTGTTTGATGTTCTATACCCTTGTAGGCATAGAGTTCAAGTCACTGAAACTATGAGATTCTTCTATTAGATAGTGAAGAAACATGGAGTTCAGGTCACTGAAACTATGCAATTCTTCTATTAGATAGTGAAGAAACCTACAACTTGCAGTCAAACTATTATCATTAATGAGTTTGTGACTTGTAAGAAAGCTATGACGAAACCCAGATTCCCTAAAATGGTTAGAGGCCATATATAGACTCAAATGTTTTAAATGGTTAGAGGCCATAAAACATACTCAATGTTTTGATGACAAAATTGAAATTTTGTTGATTTGCAAGAATAGGTTCACACCTATTGGTTGCAAGTTTGTTTTAAGGATAAAAACCATCAAACATGAAATTATGTTCACACACAAAGCTAGATTAGTTGCTAAAGGTTACAAGCAAATTCACGGTGTGGATTGTGTTGAAACCTCATGCATAATCGTAATGCTCAAGTCTATAATTCAAGCAATGATTGCATATTGGTACATATAGCAATTGGATGACAAAACGTATTCCTCAATCAAATGTTGGAATAAACTATGTACATGGTATGTCATAGGATTTGTGGATCCAAATAAATGCTTGAAAGAGAAAGCTAGCTTATAAAATCTAAGTACAGATTTAAGCAAGCAATTGGGAATTGGAATTATATTTTAATGAAGCTAATAAGTATTTTAGTTTCATAAAATATACATGATTCTTATAGATATATAAGAAGTTTAGTGGGAGTACATAAAACTTAATTGGTCCTATGTGTATCACACACATATCTCTCTATTGTAAAATAACATTCAAATGCTAATGACTTAGATTTGAAATTATTCATCAATGATGGACCATGGCGAAACTTAGTACATACTGGGTATTAAGATCTATTTACAAAGATTTTATAATATTGTTTTGGATTAAGTAATGGCATTTACTAAATCAAACACGAAATACTCCATTGGAGATATTCGACCCATGTGAATAAATCTAAGTAAAAGATGTCTGAACTATGTATAAGCGTTTACTAAGTTAAACATCAAAGGATCTAAGTAAGATTCTTAACCTATATTATATGTCAAAGAATTTAGCTAGATTTAGTATCTACTGAAACTAGATGAGCTAAACTTACATGAATAGAATTCAATTGGGAATTATTCTGCAAAAGAATTTATCATGTATGATATAATATAAGGATCGCCAAAAACGTATCGTATGGCTTTAGGCATAACGAACATATACCAATCTCTATTGATCTAAGTGAAGATCAACTAGATTGAGATCAAGAAAAACTTATGGTACTTGAAAAGGTACATAGGAATAGTTCTTGATTCAAGGAAATAAAGATATGCTAAATATTGATGCTACACGCATAAACACTGGCAAAGGATCAAGCAAGATTCCTTTGAAGTTAACCATTGACAAGGACGAGCTATAGAGCATTGTGTTTTGAAATGGCAACATGGATTGGAGACCATGAGTTGTTGCGTGGGAAATTAAAATAATAATTTCTATGTTCTAAGATATGGTTGGAGAGTCTTCCACATATCTATGAACTGCTTGGATAGGTAAATCCAAACAAAGCATCACTAGCAACCTATACAGTTGAAGTAAAAGTAATTATTGCCTAAGAAGCAATCAAACAGGGTTGTTTAAAGTTCTTCACTGAACTTGGGTAGATCACCTATCTGCTGGCTTGATGGTTCTTCATTGAAAAAATGCGTAGAACCACTCTTGAAGCAAGAAAAACGTCTGCTAACTTGATGGTTCTTCATTGCAAAATGAGTAAAACCACCATCAAAGTAAGAAAGACTAGATCACATAATAAACAAACTCGAAAAGATCTTATCATCATATCTCGAAGAACATTCGATGAAAAGGATATTAAGATTGGCAAAGCATGATAACTAAACCTATGCAACAAGTGAGAAACAACACTCACATTGTGGCACTGGAAATCAAGCATAGCTTTGAATTCCATGAAATGTTTTAAAGATGGGTTCATGGCCCATGGTTGTAAAACATTAGGGGTTGAACATTTATCATATATGAAATGTATTTTCATATTCCATTTAATCTTGGTTTAGTATTAAATGATGAGTCCCTTCAATTTGACGATATATTCAAGATAGACTGTCAGGACCAGTCCTGTGACTAAGAAATGTCTATCAAGTGAACTTGAATGTCAAAGGTTGAAAATGGTCCCTAGTCGGAGTTTTCTATAAAATTGGACGCATAGAAAACGTTAGACGATTAGAATGCAAGATGACTAGTAGTTCTGTTTCTTGAACTATGTGGACATGGCAATGTCATAATCATTTGCATAGATACTTACTTTGGGAAGACTAGTATCGGACAAGACCTATGAAACTTTACTGTAAGAGATGAAAATCTGTCATAAGTAAATTTCATTAAAATAATTAGACACTAAATCCTCAATACCTGAGTGATTTGAGATTACTTGTTTGAGAACTGGTTGCTTTGACGTTGACCAACCGTCGCACCGTAAAAGGAGGCTATAAAGGCAACGCTCAGGTAATCACCTATCAAACGAAGTCTAATCTCAAGATCGCAAGATTGGGATTGTCCTCCCATAAATCGGGATGAGATGCTTAAAAGTTGTACAAGGCCACTCGGAGAGCTAGAAACTGTGAAATGCATGGCCGTGCTCGGATGAATCATAGGCTATGATTATCTGTTTATTTGATCAGTTGAACTCTGAAACCGAGGAACACCTCTGGACATAATAAGGATGACAACTCTTACCTTATGTTCAAGAGCAAGCATCGAGCGACAAAGGAATTAGGAAATGCACACTTGTCCCTAAGGACAAGTGGGAGACTGAAGAAAATAATGCCCTTGGTCCAAGTATGCATTCTATGTTAAGTCTAATAAGTGCGGTTCAGTATTAATTAACAAGTTAATAATTCAGTGAGATCAAGTGAGCTGAATGCCTAGCTAGAGGCCGCTTCAGTTCAAGTGGAATTAATGATATTAATCCACAGCTTACTCTTGACTGAACCCGTAGGGTCACACAAATAGTACGTAAACGGATAAAGTATTTAATGGCATTAAATACTCCATCTATGGATATTCGGAATCGACGGATCTTGGTTTCAGTGGGAGCTGAGATCGTCACAGGCAAGAAATGAATACTCCGGAAACGATGATATTGCCGGAAACGGAAATATGGATCGTATCGGAAATATAAATATTATCCAAGTCGTAGATGTTGCCGGAAACGGAAACATGGTACGTATCGGAAAATATTATCGGAAATTGAAATATTGCCGGAATCGGAAATATTGCCGGAAACGGAAATATTGTCAGAATCGAAAATATTATCGGAATCGGAAAATAATTCCGGAAACATTAAATATTTGTTCGAAACGGAAATTGATTCCGGAATCGGAAATATTAAATATTGTTCGTATCGGAAATGAATTCCGGAACCGGGAATTTAATCGGAAGCGTATCGTACGAATAAGCATCGGACGAGGCCTGCCGGACGAGGGCCCAGCACGAAGCCAGGCCATCGCCCAGCAAGCCACACGCATCCAACAACACGCCAATGCCTCGACCAGGCCCAGCGCAAGGCCAGTCCCGGCCAAGGCTGGCGCGCGCGCACAAATGGGCTGCGGGCAGTGGGCCTGTGCGCCGTGCGCACAGCGTGGGCCGCAAGGCTTGCGCATGGGCGTGCGATGCTCGTGCGGTGCGTGTGTACGTGCTATACGAATCCTAAAGCTATCGGAATTCGTGCATAGATTAAATCCTAATCCTAAAAGATTAAATTAATTATTTAGAGTTCTAATAGGATTCTAATTAATTAATTAGTATTCTAACAGGATTCGAAATCCTTTCCAAGGTTCTATAAATATATGCCTAGGGTCATAAATTTATACACGAGTTTTTCATCGAGTATTCAAGTATTCAAAGTGATTTTTGAGAGCAAAAATTCAGTCATACAATTGCCTATATGTGCCGAAAATTCTAAGTACCTTAAGGGCGATCCTAGTTGGTCAAGCTTAAGGCGGATCCGGACGTGCTGTGGACTATCTACGGAGGGACGACACTTGGAGTCCTAAAGACTTGTTCTTGTTCGGTTCGGGCGCAGCTAGGGAAGGCACGCAACAAAGAGTATGCATCTAAACTATGCTAAATGATTATGTGTAAATAATATGCTTTCCTGGCTTTATGGTTTTTTCCGCATGATTTATGAATTGTCATATGTATCATAACCTAACATATACTTCCGTTATGAACCATATTTCCGTTTCCGGCAATATCTTCATTTCCGGAATATTCTTTACTTTGCCTTTTGACGATTTCAGCTGCCACTGGAACCGAGATCCGTCATTTCCGAATGATCATAAATAGAGTACTTAATGAATAATATATTCACTTAAATACTTGATCCGTTCACGTTGTGTGACTCTACGGATTCAGTCAAGAATAAGTTGTGGATTAATATTATTAATTCCACTTCAACTGAAGCGGCCTGGCTAGGCATTTAGTTCATTTGATCTCACTGATTTATTAACTTGTTGATTAATAATGAACCGTATTTATTAGATTTACCATTAAATGTAAATTTGGACCAGGGGCATTATTTCTTTCGTTACCTATACACCTTACACGTATTTTCGCAGATTACTCCATAATGGTAAAAATACTCTGTAAAAGAAAACAAAAAGTACTCCATTACGGCAATGCCTAGGAAGGGTAGGAACCTTTTGTATCTGATCAATGTAAATACCTCGAAAATCACGTGCTAAAATACGCCTCAACCACAATAACATTCTATTCCCACTTAACTTACTCCTTGGTTTATTACCCAAAAATGTTTCTAATCTTACCAAAAATAAAACTTAATAAAAAAATACAGTCTTTAGAATTTTTTAAAATTAATTTCCCCAGTAAGTAAGCGCAATTGATTTCGTGTGATCTTGGTTTTCCTCTGTTTTTCCTTCTTTTCTCTCTCTTTTTTTATTGTCATTGTTTAAGGCTGCAATCCAAATTCACCATTCCCATCAAAACCTCTTTTCCTTCCCCCCACATACCACAATAAAATCCGATGAGTATTCAATTTAACTTTAAACACTTTTCTTTTACTCAAACCTTACCTACCAACAAGCAAGTGCGAGTCATACTAAACTCATATGTGGTCAATCTTTCGTTCGACATGAAATCATCTCAAATACAAGGAAAATAAAGTGAAGGGGGAAATTCAGAATGATATTTTGTTTGATCATCGAAAGGTCGATTTCTTTTGGGGCTACTTAAAAAAGTAATATTATAAAATCAAGAAAATAGAAAAAGAGCAAAAACTGTAGCTTGCTCACGCTTTGATAGGCGTGCTTGAATCGATGAAAACTGGCAGGCCCCCTTTGAAATTTTCTTTTAATTTTTCGCTCTCCCTTTTCAACCAAAATGGAGTACTTTCATTAATAATGGCCCACAAAAGATTACAGTAGTGCCTTTTTGCAGGTTTTTGTTCCTTCATTTTGGAGGTTTTTCTTCTCCTTCTTTCTCTTAGATTGTTTTTTCCAGAGAGTGGTACTATTACTACTCTACTAGATTCTCTGTTGTTGGAATTTCTTTCAACTTTTTCAGAAATTTTATTTATAAATTTATAAATACTTAAATTAAAGGGTCATAATTTTCTGATCAGAAGTTGAAAGATGAGAGATTTTGGGGAAATGGGTATTTCATTTTTCTCAATATTTTGCTAGAATAGATTCTGGGTTTTGTATTTTTTTTTGAAGTTTTATTTCTTGGGTTTTAGAAATGGTGTTTTGAGAGTTAGAGAGGAGAGAGAAAACAGAGGTTTTTTTAAAAAAAAAAATTAATGGCTGCTGCTTCTGTTGAAGAGAAGGTTAAAACAGGAGTAGGAAATTGTGGGCCACCATCAACAACTTTGCTTGAAGAAATGAAGTTATTGAAGGAAATGCAGGAACATTCTGGTCAGTTCGTATAATTCTTTGTTTTTCTACTGATTTTCGGTTGAATTTCAATCATTATGTAACTAAATCATTAACTGTTAGTCAATTTAATGACCCTTAAATCCCAAAGTATTCTTGTGTTTCAAATATGAAAGGAAAAGGTTTGACTTGTTAAAATGGTAGACTTTTCCTAAACTCTTGTTTTTTTTATTTTGTTTACTATAACACTAAAAGTTTTAGTTGTTGTAGTTGTACTCTCTCCAATCTCCATCCGAATTAATTGTTATAGTGTAATTTGTATTCTCAAGGGTGTGGAGTACTGGTAAATTGTTACAAACTGAAGAAGAATTTGTTTGAATTTTGTTAACAGGGGCACGGAAGCCATTACACTCAGAGCTGTGGCATGCTTGTGCTGGTCCTCTAGTTTCATTGCCTCAAGTAGGAAGTCTTGTGTATTACTTCCCACAAGGCCATATTGAACAGGTTTGATTCATAGTTTCTTCACTGATTTATTTTATGTTTTTCCTTTTATTTATTTATTTATTTATTTATTTATTATTTTAATCTTAGGCATTGCTCATTTTGCTTTCTTGTGTGGTAGGTCATGATTTCCTTATTAAGTAGATTTCGGAGTTTTGGGTTGAATTGTACTGCTCCTATGTAGATGGGATTTCACCGTCATAACATGGGTCTTCAGTCTTCAGTCTTCACCAATCTCTTTGTCACTATGTACATGATTTATTGATTTAATTAATTACATTTTTTTATAAAAGTTTTCGGCTTTACCAGTTTCGAAAATTCACCTGTTTTTTATTTGTTAATGTATCGGTTGACCGTTACAAGAATGGAGGATCAGAATGATGGGGATATCAGGGAAGGGGTAAAAAGGATATGAAATAATCGAACTGCATTCGATAGGGTTGATTGGAAGAAAGGATTAATGTGACTAACTCATGGGGATAACATATGCTCCGCGTATCATTTTTGGGATCAAAGCTTTAAAACTAATGTTAGTTGTATAACCTTACGTAAAAACCTTGCCTACTAGCAATACCAACACTCAACACTCAACACTCAACACACCCCATTTATAGTGATAATTTATTTGCTATGTGCCACATTATAAGAGGAATATTTGATACATTTGTTATTATAAACATTAGAAAGAGACGATGATTGCTACCTCTATGTAGCTTTCGTCTAATTATGTGCTAATTATGGATAGCATTTATGAAGCGATGGTTACATCCATGTTGTCATATTTCTTTAGAGGTTATGACTTATGCGTAAACAGTGTTTCTTTCATCCCTTCTTTTCCCAATCCTTATATTTGTGGTGTTCTTTATTTAATTCCTAAATCAGCTGAAAGAGCAATTGTTAGTTTCCTTAGCTTATTTCTCGAAGCCTATCCTTTTGTCACATTAATGTTTCCAGGAAGATTAATCAAGATTCAATATTGGCAGGCTACTTCACCTAACATGAATTAGGCCTCTCACTTAAACCTGTCCTGTTGGATCAGTTTAACTACTATTGTATATTGGATACTTGGATAGGTTTTGTGTAATGGTTCCAATTTAGAATGGAAATATGGTTGCAAACAGATAGACCTCCATAATTGTTACCACTGGGAAATTGCATAAATAATTTTAGTTTATCTCTTGCCGTCTTGATTGCAAGCTCATAGATGTGACACAAGTGTTTATTTCCCATTTGAGGCCTATGGCTCTTTACTTCCACATTTTTTTTACAAAGATGCATGTTAAGTAGTGGATCTAATGGGTTCTCTTATTCGTACAAAGGAAGGCTATGGGCTTGTATAATTCATTTTACACTGAAGACATATATGTTATCCATACAGGTTCTGCGCCTCTTTTGAAGTTTCTGCTGAATAAAACCTACTTTGTAAATTATGCATCACAGGCTTATTTACTAAAATTTCTAGTTTTAGGATAAGTTGAGGGAAACCCTTTTTCCCTTAATGGATGCCTTGGTTTCTGTGCAATGTGTTGATTTGAGTACATAAGTTTAATTCAGTGATTTTCTTTGTTGCTGAAGGTAGCAATATCCACAAAACGTCCAGCTACTTCTCAGATCCCCAACTATCCAAATCTTCCGTCCCAGTTGATGTGCCAAGTTCACAATGTTACACTTCATGTACGTGTTCGTCCTCATGCTTGAATCTTTTTAACTAATGAACAATTTTCTGATCATTCTACTTAGATTGAAGCCATTGTTTTCTCGGGTGTTTATATCTTATCTTCCTTATATGTTAGGCGGACAAGGATACAGATGAGATATTTGCCCAAATGAGTCTTCAGCCTGTTAAAACTGTAAGAGCTCATATCCCTGAATATTTTCTCCACTTTTGGATATTTTCACATTGCTACGATTCCAAGATTGATCACTTGCTTTATTTTTTCTAAGCTAAAATATGGTAATAAAATATACCACTACCACATTTTCAGGAAAAGGATGTTTTTCCTATACCTGATTTTGGGCTGAAGGCCGGCAAACATCCAACTGAATTCTTTTGCAAAACCTTGACTGCAAGTGATACGAGTACTCATGGAGGTTTCTCTGTGCCTCGCCGAGCAGCAGAAAAGTTGTTTCCTCCTCTGGTAAGGTGGCCTTTTTCATTAAAGATTATCTTTATTTTGAAACATTTGGATGTAGAAGTGAATAAATGAGTATATAACTCTAAATTAAAGAATGGATGTCAGCTTAATTATTGTATGTTATTTTGGAATGTTGATTTTCAGGATTACACAATGCAACCTCCATTTCAAGAGCTTGTTGTGAAAGATTTGCATGATAATACATGGACATTCCGCCATATCTATCGTGGTTAGTGTTCTTCACCCTCTCTCCTTGTCTTGATTTGGTCTCTAGTTGGTGAGAATTTCGTGTTAAAGTTTAACAGTCATTTATGATAATATTATGTATTCGTTTTCTTCCCCATGCAGGGCAGCCAAAAAGACACCTTCTAACAACTGGATGGAGTGTTTTTGTTGGCTCTAAGAGACTCCGTGCAGGAGATGCAGTTCTGTTTATCCGGTAGGAGCCTTATATGTTCAAAGTGCTTGTTAAAATTTATTTATCTTACAGTAACACTCGTTGTTTCAACCTCTCAAGCGTAGAGTATGGTGATATGGATTATGGTTTAATTGCCGATATTTACTGCTGCTTGCATTGTTTTTGTCAGATCATATTGTGGACTGTTGAACTACATGTGTCATTGATAGTGGAAAAGTGAATGTACCTGTATAAATAAATAATCTGTTACCCTCTCTGTATCAATCTTTGCAGATAGTGAAAATTATGTTTCTCTGTGGCTTGAAGTGTGTCCTTGTGTGATAGAAATAGAATATTCTGGATTTTGTCGCATTATTTCTTTTCTGAATCTACTTTCTGATTTTTTTTGGCCAACATCTAGAGATGAAAAGGGTCAGTTGATGATTGGTGTGAGGCGTGCAAATCGCCAGACAACAACTCTGCCATCATCTGTTCTATCTGCTGACAGCATGCATATCGGTGTTCTCGCTGCAGCTGCACATGCTGCTGCTAACAGAACCCCGTTTACAGTGTTCTACAATCCTAGGTATCTACGATGTCTAATTTCTAGTTTGTCCAATATTATTTTTTCTCTCATGATGGATACTGGAACTAAAATTACCTTTTCTTGTATCTGATGTTGTATGTAGGGCATGTCCTACTGAATTTGTAATTCCTGCGGGGAATTTTCGGAAGGCAGTATACGGAACACAAGTTTCTGCAGGGATGAGGTTTGGTATGATGTTTGAGACAGACGAGTCGGGAAAAAGAAGGTACTATAATTGTTGCTAAATGCTTATTATTGGACAGAAAATGTAAAACGGGAAAAGCAAATTGAAGGAGAGAAGTTGAAATTGCTTGCTTCTATGAAGTAAAGATGTTAATAATTGTGTTACTGAAGCATAATAGTGTACTCATTTATGTTTTACTAATCTTCCAGATATATGGGGACAATAGTTGGCATTAGTGACTTGGATCCACTGAGATGGCCTGGTTCCAAATGGCGCAGTCTGCAGGTATATTAAACTTGTGTATCTAAAACACTTAGTTGTATAAGCTTCTATTGGAGTGACTAATAGTTTATTAAACTGATGCAACAGGTTGAATGGGATGAACCTGGATGTGGTGATAAGCAGAGTAGAGTAAGTGCATGGGAAATCGAGACTCCTGAAAGTCTTTTCCTATTTCCTTCTCTGACCCAAGGCTTTAAGAGGCCCTTCCATCCTGGATTCTTTGGTGAGTTGATTAATTGTTTTCTTTGTGCAATCTTAAATGGTACCATGCATAGCCTTATTACTCATGGATAACGACTTTGACATCTTTTTAGGAGGAGAACTTGAGTGGGGGAATTCGATAAAGAGGCCCTTCATTCAGCTACCAGATATTGGTGCTGCAAATCTATCATATGCATCACTTCCAAATGTTTGGTCAGAGCAGTTGGTTAAGGCACTAATTCGGCCTGAGAGTATGAGTTATCCTTCCATGCTAGCCTCATGTCCACCACCATCTATATTACAAGAAACAAAAGCAAAAGTTGAGGCAGCAATGCTTCATAAACCCCATATACTTTCTTCACATAATGTGTCTGTTCAAAATTATCCTTCGCAGCAGCTCAACCAACGCGATGTGGGAAATGTGTCAGGGATGGAACAAGCTAGCAAGGCAAATCAGCCTTCAATGGATGCTGACAAAACAAGGCCGGAACCTTTGTGTGAACCTAATCAGCTAAGCCAGCATGCTTCTGCTGGGCATTGCAATGAGGAGAGAGAGACAAGCAATCCTTCTAATCCTCCATCCCTACAAAACATTGAGACAAGAGACATCAATCAGAAATTAATGCAGCCACCAGCTATGTCATCTGTATTTCAGTCCCAATTGACCGATGCCCCTCCATCTGATCTTTCTAATCTAAACGGTTTATTCCCATATCTGGATACTTCTGATTGGCTACCATATTCTTCAGCAACAAATTCAGAGTTAATCGATCATTCATTGCCTTCAATTGGTCAAGATTTATGGGATCAAAATCAGAACCTGAGGTATCCGGCTCAATCAGATCAATTTGGTTCATATTCACAGTTATCAGATGAGACTAATAATCAGAGTGGGATATATAGCTGCATTGACTTAGACGTGGGTAATGGCGGAAATGCGATTGTTGATGCATCCATCTCAAATGCTGTTTTGAATAAACTGTGTCCTTCTAAGGAGGCAAGTTTGCAGTATTCTTCAGATTGTTTACTGGGCAACTTTGGTTCTAGCCAGGATCTTCAGTCTCAGATTACGTCAGCAAGCCTAGCTGATTCGCAGGCTTTCTTACAAGACTTTCCTGATAATAATTCAGGTGGAACGTCTTCGAGCAACGTTGATTTTGACGAGAGTAGTCTTTTGCAAAACAATTCATGGCAGCAAGTGGTGCCTCCCATGCGTACATATACCAAGGTTTGTACTTGATTAGATTTCAAGACTAAAAAGAATCCTTTATATTTAAGACATGTTTGGTAAGAGTAGGGATGTCAATGGGGTGGGGTGGGGCGGATGCGGATGTAGGTCCCTCCATCCCCATCCCCACCTAAAATTTTCATCACCATCCCCGCCCCATCACCCATGGCGGGTACAAAATTCATCCCCATCCCCGCCCCAACGGGTGTAAGCTAAAATTCATCCCCGCCCCGCCACCCAACTGGGTATCAATCCTGTCTTATCCCCGCTTCATATCCGCGCTAATACCCGCCTAATTTTTCTTATTTAGCAAACATTTGCCATATATCAGAGTAATTAAAGTTAACTATAGAAAAAAATACCTTAAAACTAAAGTAACCTATATACTCGAAAAAAAATACTCGTCATAACAAAAAAAAAATCCAAACAAAAAACATAAAAATTCTCACATAAATTTATATTATCACCTAAAGATGCAAATTAATCCAAACTCACCCCATCACCCATGGCGGGTATGAAGCGGAGCGAGTGGGGATGGGGCGGGGCGAGTGGGGATGGGGCGGGGCGGGCGGGGATGGGGCGGGTTCAACACAAAATCCACACCCGCCCCATCACCCATGGCGGGTACGAATTTTATACCCATCCCCGCCCCATCACCCGCCAAACCTACCTCCATCCCCGCCTACTTGGGGCGGATGCGGGGCGGGTCTCCCGCGAAACCCGCCCCACTGACATCCCTAGGTAAGAGGTACAAGGTGACGGTAATGTTAATGAATTTGTGTAGTATAATATAGGTTATTTACTATGTCCATGGTATGCAACTCTATTCCCACATTAGTGTTTTTTACATAACTGTCCATTGCCAGTCAATAACGGTGACGGAACTCAGGGTGGAGTTGTATAACCATAGACGTTGGTATGAGACTTTCCTTGCAAAGTTATTCACAAAGTCATTAGTTTTACTTTATTACCATCTTTCATTACCACCAAACCAAGCGAGCTGTTAGACATCATAGACCTAGAGCAAAGAATGGGAATAGACTCCCTAATACGAAGTACTATATTTTAAAAGATAGAAGTATTTGTTTGAAGGCTTTTTCATTAAGTTGGTGCTTTGATGCTTTGGTATTTGACATATGGTTTTTCTTGATAGGTTCAAAAGTCAGGATCAGTTGGGCGATCAATTGATGTCACAAGTTATAAGGACTATGATGAACTGCGGTCTGCTATTGAACGCATGTTCGGATTAGAGGGTCTGCTCAATGATCCAAGAGGATCAGGATGGAAGTTAGTTTATGTTGACTTTGAGAATGATGTGCTGCTGGTTGGAGATGATCCTTGGGAGTAAGTTTTTATCTCCCTGTAAATCTTTTTACTCCACGACATGATTGAATTCTACATGTAGCCCCTGTTCTCTTTGATTATGTAATGATACGTCCTGAAAATTCTTGAACTTACCATCAAATTTTCCTTTTTCTCCATCAATCTTACACCTCATTATAATGGTCTAATGCAAGCTATTTCCCGTTTTATTTAAAAGAAGATGATAGTGGTTAATGTATGCTTGCAAAAAAGATCATTTGCTCCCTTTATTTACAACTTTCACTGCTTTAACCAATTTTGCTTCGTAATACTTGACTTTTATAGTGTCGATTTCACCTTTAGAAAACCAGTATCAAATTTCTTATGTAGTGGTGGTGCTATTTTTCTAACTATCTATCCATACAGGGAGTTTGTCAGTTGTGTTCGATGCATCCGCATTTTATCACCTGCAGAAGTTCAGCAGATGAGTGAAGAAGGAATGCAACTTCTCAACAGCAATGCAATTCCACGGATCAGCGGAGCTGCTTAGACATGTCAGTTGTTTCAGACAACCAAATGCCACGCCCAAGGATCTCCTAAGATGAAGGACCTAAATCTTTTCATCAGCACAAAGGATATTTGTGACGATTCAGCCCAAAACTGAAGGATTCGGCTGATTAGGATGGCTGACAGTGTACATTTTGGGAATTTTCTAGAGTTTAGGTAGATCGAAGCTAGAATTTAGAACTTGTTTTGCTGATACAAGCTGTGAGTCTTGGGTTCTAGAGAAATATAACTAATCTGATGTGATATTTAATGTAATGTGCCTTGAAAACTTTATGTATGGATTATGTGTTCAAGAAAGGGAAAATTGAGTAGAGATGAACCAACATTAAAGTAGGCTTGGGCAGGTCACCACTCACAAGGCATGTAACAATTGTTTGTAGTTTGTACCAAATGCTTGAATCTTTATATCTATTACGAGTTTGAATCCACTATATAATTTACTGGAAAATCTGTATTTTCTATTGGAGTATCTAGTAAAAAAAGTTGGAACTTCCTTGAAATAAGGAAAACTTTAATGGAACTGACTTTTCATAGTGATCTTTTGTCACAAAATGACCCGTTAGAAAAAAGTAAGTTAAGTATAAGGTTGGGGTCTCTCACCTTTTACATTTTTCTACCGTTTGGTATCTATATTTTTTTTCTTCAATGTTAGGGACTTATTATTAACTTTCCGGTCAAAACTAATCCAAGCAAAAAAAAGGGTTAGTCCCCTTGGTTAAAAGTTTAATCCCCTTCATGTGTAGCTACTGGTTGGTTTGTATGCAGAAGAATTAAGAATAGAAAGTGTGCCCAATTAGTAATGATAATTATAGGAGATTAAAACACTATTTAGGGAAGGAAATTAAATCAATATTTTTTAAGGAGAATATCTAATTCCAAATTGTTTTCTTTTATAAAATTAGATCTTTAGTTATAATTAATTACTCATCCGATTCCATTTTTCATAACCCAAGATCCTCAAATTTGTCTTTCAAAAACTCCCACTCATAAATTAATCACCAATAAAATAAAATAAACTCAAAACAAATAATTAATGTCAAATTCATCACTAATGGAATTATATTTCCAACGCTCATTAGAGATAACAAAAGGAATTCCCCTTTCCTTAGAATCTTCACACCCGTTTCATCTTTCTTCTCAAAATCAATCGAAAATTCGTTGCGGATTTAATAAAAAAACAACCAACAAAATCAACGGCTCCTGCACTAAATTTACGGTTTCGATGTTTATTGAGTTGATAGCAATTTTTGATGAATTTCATTGTTCTCTGGACGAAAATTTGACCCATTATTTATTTTATTTCTTCGATTTTCACCCAAATTGGTGAATTATATTCATCTACCATCTTCAATCGGATATAACCAACAAAGTGTTGATTATCTAGATGAACTTAAGGTCGCACCATTTCTAGGTTTGATGAGTTTTGAAGGAAATGTGTCCTTCACCCAAGGTGCATTAAGTCTAATACCAAGGTTCAAATTAATTACGAACGATTAATTCGGTGAGATCAAGTGATCGGAACAGCTAGCTGGAGCAATGCTTCCGATCAGTGAGTTCTAATCTATATTAGGCTCACAGCTTACTCTTGACTGAACCTATAAGGTCACACCAATGGCATGTAACAGATCACCGGAATAAATGAATCGGAAATTCATTTAATAGCTTTTCGGGAATTAGTTCGGAAAAACATAATATACGATACGACCTTGCATCGGAATCGTATATCGTATCTCGAATATTCGTAAGCTGGGCGAAACGAATAATCGTATTGTACGACGGTGATTCGTCGTGTACGATACGATAAATAATAGCCGTAAGGCATTAGTCGCGAATACTAGCCGCAAGGGAGCTGCCGGCCAATCGAGCCAAGCGCGCATGCGCGCAAGGCCCAACGAGCCAGCAAGCTCGCGTGCAGCAAGCAAGCCCGCCCGCGGCACAGCGTGTGCGCGCACAAGGGGAAGCAGCGCAACGAGCATAGAAAGCAATGCTCGCGACCCATTGCTGCTGCTCGGCTGCTGTGGGCTTCGGCCTGCTGCTGGGCTTGCGTGACTATGTGGCTTCGGTGAGTGTGAGTGTGTGGCCGGTTAAGGCCTTGTGCCTTGGCCGATTACACATAATATAACCTAGGTTATATTCCACACTCCTAAGTCAGTTTTTCCAATCTGAAAACCTAATTCTAATATTACGTAGTTTCAGTTTTGCTCTCTACAGAAAACTGTTCTTCCCAAAAAGCAAACACTATTGAATATTGTCTAAGCTACGATTATCAAGACGGATCTGAACGTGTCGGTGAACCAAATAGAGGAACGACGATTGGAGTTCTTTGTTCGTGTTCCTGACTCATAAAATCGGGAAAACACGCTTCGAATGTAAGTTTGCTTAATCTGTGCTTTATACATGTTTCCTGGCTTTAGGGATTGTTCCGCATATGTTATATGTATTTAACTGTATTCCCCTACAATGGTATCATGAGCCTTATGTATTAAAGTACTCTTTAGCATTAATTATATGTTTTTGTACGCTGTCGGATTTTTTTTTGGATTTATGTTGAATTTTTCGAAATATTGTGGATTATTGGATGAATCGTATAATATGTTCTGAATTCAAAAGGTTTCGAAAATTCGATTTTTCTGATCCTAATCTGATTGAAAATGATTTCGAAGATCAACTCATGAGAAAAAATTGCAAAAACAGGCCTCGAAGTATGAGTTTTTGGGCGTTTTTGTTAAGTAACGAATTAAATTAACAATTTCGAAAAGTTTTTCAATTAATTGGTCGACCTAAACTACTCGGAATTGATTGAAATTTTTCCCTACTGTTTTTGGGTATATTTTAAAATTATGGTAAAATTTTCGGCCATAAATGTTAAGTATAAACCATAATTTCACTTTCCCCAAATTTGTAATTTTTAGATCGCTAATTAATTTTTTAAATAATTTAGATCTGGAAATTTGGTTAATTGGGAAAGGGAATATAATTTCATATAAAGTGGAAGTTTTTAAAAATTATTGGATTAAAATTTTGATTAGATTCGTTAATTTTAATCGTCACTTAAACCAAATCGGTAAAAATCTGAAATTTAAATGTTTAGAACGATTTAAAATTTTAGTTTCGATTATCAAAAATGTTCAAATTTTTGTTAACATTGTTCGTTCGTTAAATTTGAATATTGTTAGCCTAGATTTAATAAATTTTGCAAAATTGGATTGTTGTAAAAATTAATTAAATCGTAAACTTGTTATTTTTCGAAAATAAAAACGGTTAATTTTGTGAAAAATAACTAATGCAAATATGTTTCGTGAAATTGAAAATTATTATTTTTAATTAGTTGGTTCGTATGGATCGAACCAAAGGCACGAACAAGGGGTGTGCGGTGTGTGTGGCTCGTCGTAGCCAATGCGCGCTGCCTCCCCGCAGCACAGGCACAACAACGCGGGCAGCCAGCAAGCGAGCTGGCGTGCCACGTGCGCTGGCCGAGAGAGCGAGCAAGGCAGTTAGGCTTTGGCTTGCGAGCTGCGAGCAAGCAAGGGGCGTTGATGCCTTGCCTTGCGCGCAGCGACGAGCAGCACAACACGAGCACAACAATGCCACGAGCAGCGATGGCTGCGAGGGTGTGCAGTGAGGCTTGTGAGGCATGGGCGATGAGCTCGTGGCCTCATATGGCCTCACACAGCACATGGCAGTGTTGGGTTGGGTGCAAGCCTAGCCCGCATTGCACAATTTTGGCAATTTTCGTTCATTGGGCTTTATATTTAATATTTGCATTAAAAATGGCTAACGGGATAATTAATTAATTATTTCATTTAACTTGGGCCGGGTCGTGAGTTTAATTAAATATTTCATATTTAATTATCCGGAATAAAATATTGGTTTGAGTGGGAGCCGCTTAATGAAATTAAAATGAAATAATTATTTTAATTATTTTCGTATGGCACTTTATTTTAATTAAATTAAATTTTGATTAGAATATATTCTAAGGATAAATAATTCGGAATTGATTAATCTTTTAGGACATGTTTATGTGAACATGATTTTTTTGCATATTTAATTGGGCCATTCGTTTTAGGATACGAATGGATGAATGCATAGAATATATATTTTATGTAATGCAGGTACTCCAATTGACTAGTATGGCCAATCTAGGATAGTTAAATACGGTCTGCGAACCATTTTATCTTTGAATGTAAAGTTTTAAATATGTTCTGCGTACCATTGAAATTTTGATGTAATTTTTATTATTTCAAGTATTTCTAGTTTAGAACTTTAAGTTAGCATTGAATGAAGTTCAAGACGATATCAAGCTAACAAGACGGTGAAGAAGATTGGATGCTTCAAGACAAGAGTTTTGGGCCATACTAGTGCACCAATTTTATTTATGCACTATATATTGTGAATGTATGAATATATTATGCATGAATGTTGTTTGTATGCTTGATTAGATTTAGTTCACTAAATAATCGAACCAACATATAAACAACTAGGTCCAAAGTAATATTGAGTTCAAAAGTTGCCTTCCAAATCAAGCACTTACAAAAATCTAAGGATCTAACGTAGTAGGTTTCCGCCAAACCGAGGTGCTATTTTAGTTGACTTAGATGGTAAGGTATCCCAAAGGAACACGTTGATTGTGGTTTTAACTCAAACAACAATGGCATATGTAATGGCAATGGGATAAATTCTGGTATTAATTTATTAACCAAGAGTAATTTGGAGATTACTAGCAATAGGTTTTGCTTACCTAGAATCTTAAAAGACTTAAGACATGCCAAAACTGCTTAAGGATTTAAGACTTTTAGGGTCTTGGAATCGTTTCATTCATTTTGGACCATGTTTTTCTTTTGCGTGAATGAAATGTTTAATAGCTTGAATGATTGCATGTTAGCACTTATTTCAAAGTTATTAAAGTTATGAATGGTTATTTATTGCAAATTCTTTCCAAATGTAGTAATCAAATGCCCGCAAACAGTAACAACTCGTTCAACCTGCGTTCAATTCTCGACAAAGAGAAGTTGAACGTCAACAATTTCCTCAACTGGAAAAGGAACTTGCAAACAGTTCTAATGCATGAGGAACAAGAATATGTCCTCGAGGAAGAGTTACTAGAGGCCGCCGGGTCGGAGGTGACACAAGCTGCCCTTAACCGTTAGATCCAGGCCAACAGGGATGTCAAATGTGTGATGCTTGAATCCATAAATCCTGAACTTCAGAAAACGTTCATTAACTCGGATGCTTACCAAATCATCTCGGCATTGAAGAACATGTTTCAGGACCAAGCCAGAATCGAAAGATTCGAGACTCAGAGGTTGATCCTTGGGACTAAGCTCAAGAAAGGAGAACCAGTGAGCCCACATGTTCTTAAAATGATTGGACTCTAGGTTCCGACGTCTCAAATGAAATGGCTATTGACATCATTCTCCATTTGCTTCATAGTGGATATGATCACTTCAAGTTAAATTACAACATGAACAGCATGGAGAAAACTCTTACTGAGCTTCACGGTATGCTGAAAACCGTTGAAAAGACGCTCAAGCAAGAGAATAAGCACGACGTGCTTATGGTGCGTAAGGGCAAAGGCTTCACGAAATCAGGCAAGGGAGAGGGAAAGAAGGTTAAGGGCAAGCTACGCCCTCACCTAAGTCCAACGGCACCAGTTCTGGTAAACAGAAAAGGGTGACTCGTTCTCCTTCCGACTCTGAATGCTTCTACTGCAAGAAGAAGGGGCATTGGAATAGGGATTTCTCAAAGAGAAAGGAAGATGAGAAGAACGGGAACGTTCCTTCTACTTCAGGTATATATGTTATACACTGTAATCTTGATAATTCTACTTCTTGGGTATTAGATACTGGTTGTGGCTCACACTTATGTTCCAATTCGCAGGGACTAAGGAGAAGTAGAAATCTTGATAAAGGCAAGATGGATCTACGCGTGGGAAATGGAGCACGGATTGCTGCATTAGCCGTAGGATCTTATTTTATTTCTTTGCCTAGTGGTTTTGTTTTGGAACTAGAAAACTTTTACTATGTTCCTAGTATCACCAGAAACATTATTTCCGTTTCAAGTTTGGATTCTAAAGGTTTTAGTTTTCAATTTAAAGACAATAGTTGTTCTTTTTCTTTGAATGGAATTTTTAATGGTTCAGCACAACAAGAAAATGGTCTATATGTGCTAGATACGAGCAAACACATTTATAACATAAATACTAAAAAGGCTAAAACTGGTGATTCCGATATCACATATATGTGGCATTGTCGATTTGGCCATATAAACACAAAATGCATGGAAAGACTTCAAAGGAAGGGCATTCTAGAATCATTCGACTTAGAGAAGATTGATCAATGCGAATCTTGTTTAATTGGAAAAATGACAAAGCGACCTTTCTCAAAGGTGGGAGAAAGAGCAAGCGAACTACTAGGGCTAATACATACGGACGTATGTGAGCATATGAGTATGAACGCTAGAGGTGATTTCAGCTATTAAAGAACATTAAAACAACAATTAAAGAAAACGAGGGAAAAAATTGTAACGGTTATATTGCCACGTAAGGGTGGTAACCGGTTACAGCAGGTCATTTACTTGTTAGGCTTAATAATAGTAGTTGGGTCATAAAGGTTGGATTATTTAGAAAAATAGCTAAGGTAGGCTTAATTAAAGAAAACCGGGCAAAGGTTGGATTAATAATGACAAATTTTCCTTATTTTTATAAACTTTAACTTATTTTGAACAACTCTCCCTAAATATATACAGAGTAATAGAAAAACTTTTAGTATTCTTAAAACTCCCAATTAATCAATACTTTATTATTTAGTTAATTTCCCGGCCTTCAACGTTTATATCTAACATTATTATTTAATTTGATTAAAAAATATATATCGTGCGTAGCACGGGCAAAAAAACTAGTTAATTTAATTTAATATTAGGGGTTGGAAAATTTATGTGGGAATATGGGTAGAATCTTTAGGTATTTTGTAATTAGATAGAAATGTGAGGGTATATTGGGAAAAAAAAAGTATGGCCAAAAATAGAATAGATTCTAAATGGGTAGAACAAAAAGAAACTCTTAAAATGGAAACGGGTTGAACAAATAGGATCGGAGGGAGTATTTATTATTTATTATTAGTAATAAGTTCCAATAAGTTTTAAGAAGTTCCAATAAGTTCAGATAAGTTCCAATAAGTTCATATAAGTTCAGATCAGATAAGTTCAGATAAGTTCAAGTCAACTAAGTTGAACAGAACGCACCACGTTTCAACCATTTTTTGAGATCCCCAATAATGGAGTCATTCATAGGGATGGCAATTGGGCGGTGCGGGTACGGGGACCCCCTCCCCCGTACTCGCACCCGCCAAAAAAATTTACACCCATCACCTACCCGCCACCCGCTGCGGGTATAAATTTCTCGTCCACACCCGCCTAGGCGGATGCATTCCTATAACCATATCCACCACCCACGTGGATATCCACCAACCTCTTCTACCCGCCTGTACCCGCATATAATATATCTTTTGTTTTTTCAATAAATTCAATCAAATATTTTTTATTTCAATCAAATATTTGCCAAAAAAAATCCGATTTCAATCAATTGTTTATGTGTTTTCTCGTATAAAATCATCTGGTTTAATAATTAAGCTATTTATTTACACTATACTAAACCGGGTCCATAGCATGGACCAGGGTATTATAGGCATTACAACTTTCTTAGCAACTGAAAACAAGTGACTGTCACGTGCGGATTCGTGTAGTATATAAACTAATTTGAATTTTTTTTATTTCTTTTTTTTGCGCGTTTCAACTTCCTGCAATTCTCTCTCAATTTCTCTCTCCTCTCTCAACTGTTTCTCAATTTCCCTCTTTCATTCAGTTTCATCAATAATTTCTAGGTTTTGTGTCCAAATCAACTCAAAAATCACTCAAAAATCATCAAAAAATCACTGCGTTGTTTGAATTTCTGTTAACATGGTGAAAAAGAAGGTAGTTACTGTTTCAAAAAAGGACGTTGTCGTCGCTTCGTCGGAACAACCGGCGAATGAAGTTGTTCAAACTCGTCCGCGGCGTAATCAACCTTCTGGTATGTTTTTGAAGTGATTTCAGTGGTTTTTTTGAGAGATTTGATTTGCATGTTGTTTTGCTGAAATTAGGTTTTGTTTTCGTAATCAACCTTCTGGTATGTTTTTGAAGTGATTTCAGTGGTTTATTTTTTGAGCGATTTGATTTTCATGTTGTTTTGTTGAAATTAGTGTTTATGTTTAATATAGTTAGTATATGAATGATATAGTTACCTTTATTTTATTTTTTGAAGTGTTTTTATAGTTACCTTAATGTTCGTTGTGGTTATTTTAGTAGTAGTTTTTACATTAATTATATTTTTAACAACAGTTACTATTATTTTAAAATAGTAACTATGTGTTTAAAATAGTTACTATGTGTTTAAAGTTGTTACTATGTGTTTAAAATAGTTACTATGTGTTTAAAATAGTTACTATCTGTTTACAATAGTTACTATGTCTTTAAAATAGTGACTATGTCTAAAATAGTTACATTGTTATAAATAGTTACTATGTCTAATTAACAGTTACTATGTCTAAGAAATAGTTACTATGTACTCAATGATTTGAACAGTTACTATATATCTACAATAGTTACTATATGTTATAAATAGTTACTATGTCTAATAAATAGTTACTTCGTTACAAATAGTTACTATGTCTAATAAACAGTTACTATGTCTAATAAATAGTTACTATGTGTTATAAATAGTTACTCTATGATTTCAAAGGTTACTATATGTTTGTAATAGTTACTATAACATTCAAATGGTTACTATATTCTATTATGGTTGCTATATGATTTTAATTGTTACTATATGATTGTAATGGTTACTATATAGTAATATTTTGTCTTATAATTGTTTTGTTTTCAGTTGCTAAGGATTCTGTGGGCATAAAAAAGAACAAAAAGGTTGACAAGCGCAAAACAAAAGATATTGAGCTTCAACCTGAAATCGAACCAATTGAAGAACCAGAATCTAATCAACTAGCTTTACAAAATTCTGCTTTGGTTGACGTTGCACATCCTGAATCTTATCAAATTCATTCTCAAGTTCTGAAAGAAGTTGGTGCTGATGGCTTGCCAATTGTGTAAGTGTTAATTTAATTTATATATAGTTACTATATGTTTTAAGTAGTTACTATATCTTTGTAATAGGTACACACTATCTTTATTTTGTAAACAGTTACTATATGTTCTAAATAATTACTATATGTTTTTAATTAGTTACTATATGTTTAAACATGTACCATATGTTCTAAATAGTAACTATATGTTTTAAATAGTTACTATATGTTTTAAACATTTACCATTATGATTCCAAAGGTTACTATATGTTGTTAATAGTCACTATATGTTCTAAACAGTTACTATATTTTATAAAGAATTACTATATTGTCAAAATAGTAACTATATTTTATAAAGAGTTACTATATTGTCAAAATAGTAACTATACTTTATAAAGTGTTACTATAATTTCAGAATAGTAACTATATTGTATTAAGAGTTACTATATTGTCAAAATAGTAACTATATTTTATAAAGAGTTACTATATTGTCAAAATAGTAACTATATTTTATAAAGAGTTACTATATTGTCAAAATACTAACTATATTTTATAAAGAGTTACTATATTGTCAAAATAGTAACTATATTTTCTAAATAGTTACTATATGTTCTAAATAGTTACTATATGTTATAAATAGGTTCTATGTGTACTATAGTTACTATATTATTTGAAAGGTTACTATATGTTTTAAATAGTTACTATATTTTCTAAATAGTTACTATATGTTTCTAATAGTTACTACATGTTTTAAACAGTTACTATGTATTCTAAATAGTTACTATATGATATATAAAGCTGACTTACTTTCATTATTCATTTTTTCAGGTTTAATTTTGATACACAATGTTCAGGAGGATCATTGTGTAAATTAATTAAAGACTTCTCTCCTGATCAAAAGGCAGCTGTTCAAGAGATAGGGTTTGGAGGATTTTTAGGCCTTCAATTAAGTCGAAAAAACACTCAGATGATGTACTGGTGCATCAAGTGCTTTGATGGTGTGAGTTCTCTGTTTACAATCAGTGATTCCAAGCAATTTGAAATCACTGATTATGATGTGTACGATTTGTTTATGCTCCCCCTTTCTGAGCTGGAGGTTGAAGGGGTTAAACGTGGGCGCAATTCCACTAATCCTGATTTTGATTTGAAGATCAAGCGGAGAAAAGAGTTCGGTTTTGAAGAGGTCAATGCTCAAATTCCTATAAGGTTGCTTGAGGACAGGATTAAATTGTTGACAGATGGTGGTGATCTGTTTAAACAATTATTTGTTTTTGTTGCTTTCTCTACATTTTTTACTCCAACAGCCAATAGGACTGTAGATTTGAGATTGGCTAAGGCTTTGGAAGATCCTAAAATGATTCCCAAACACAATTGGTGTAAATACGTTCTTGACGTATTATGTGAGGAAACAGTGAAATTTAAAAATTGTTTATTGAAAGGCAAAGATCAAAAGACATTTGGAGGCTGTGTTGTGTTTTTGCAACTTGTGTATTTTCAGAGGATTAAGTTTAGGAATTCCAGTGGTATTCCTGATCACTTACCTCTTATTCAGCATTGGACATCGAAGATGGTAACCGATCGGATTCATGCTGAACATTCCAATATGAGTGCATTATATGGTTCTGGTATTTTGGAGAAGGAGAAGTATCCAATTTCCAAAAAGTTTGTTTTTGTTGATGGTCAAATAGATTTGACACAAATCAAATCTATTTCGAAAGAAAATGAAGCTGGCAGCAGTGGGGGAAGAGCTGAACAGCCCTATGTTAGCCGTCGAATTCCAAGTCGGCGTCCTAGGATTCTTCAGTTTGAAATCCTTGAATCTCATCCTACTGATGAAGAAATTTTCTCTAAAGCCACTGATGTAAATTTACTTTATTATTGATATATTTGTCAATATATAGTATAGTTATTTTTTATATGCTATACTTATCTTTTATACACTATTGTTATCATTATCTTTGGTTTAGTAAATGTAGGTATATATAGTTATCTTTTATATTCTATAGTTATCTTTTATGTACTATAGTTGTCTTTCATACACTAAGTTACCATTACTTTGTTTTAATAAACAGTAACTATATGTTTTAAACAGTTACTATATGGTATAAATAGTTACTATATGTTTTATATACTATAGTTATCTTGTGTATACTATAGATATCTTTTATATACTATAGTTACCTTTTATTTACTATAGTTATCTTTTATTTTCTATAGTTATCTTTTATATTCTATAGTTACCTTTCTTATACTATAGTTAACTTTTATATAGTTATCTTTATATACTATAGATACCTTTTCTTATAATATTTTTTGTACTTTTAATTAAATTTTCATATTATGTTCCATATTTAAATTTATGTATTTTGTTTTTTAGGATTTTCATGGTCAGTGGTTGTTGATGAAGAGATATCTGGATGTAGTTTCAGCCATCCATGCTGAAGAGCTGTTCAAATTAAAGGCTTCAATGCCTTCGCAGAACCATGGCGATGATATTTTGGAAATTTTCACTTATCAAAAGATGGTTGATGAGTTGGTGGAGATTCATCAATTGGTGAAGAATCTACCAAATGGTTAGGATGATATTTTTGGTTCAAGTAACAATCCAGTTGTTACCGTTGCCCCTCAACCTTCTGTCGTTGTTCCAACTGAGCCTGCAAGTTTGTGTACTGCTGCTATTGTTGATGCAACAACATCTACCCAAGCAATTATTCGAGAAGTTGATCCTGACACTCAAATACATGCAGTTCTTGATTCTTTGAAAAGAAAAGCTAAAGAAACTACGGAGGATGATGATGAAGAAATAGAAGAATATGAGCGCGTGTGGGCTGCATTTCAAAAATGCATCATTAACAACCATGTTGTATCAAGAGTGAATGTCAGTGTCTATGGCATAGAGGAAAATGTGATGTTTATGTCTCCGTTTATGATAGCATTTGAAGATTTAATGAGGCATCTTCAAGCATTTGTTCAAGAAGTTGTGGACTTTGCTGCTTTGACTGATGGAGAGGGTATTTTGAATGAGTAAGTAGAAGTTTTCTCATTTAATAATTTATAGTTACCTTTCATATAATATAGTTACCATTCATATATTATAGTTACCTTTCATATAAAATAGATACCTTTCATATATTATAGTTACCTTTCATATATTATAGTTACCTTTCATATAATGTAGTTACCTTTCATATAATATAGTTACCTTTCTTAAAAGTGAAGTTGCTGCCTTAACTTTATAGTAACCTTTCATATAATATAGTTACTATTTGTATACTATAGTATCCTTTTGTTTACTATATTTACCTTTTATATTCTATTGTTACTTTTTATTTATTATAGTAACCTTTATAATTCTTCTGACATATTTATTGTTTCTTTTTTATGTTTTTCAGTGATAAAGTTGTAGAATACAATCATTTTATTGCGGTAGCAAGAGATGACATGTGGACACTTCCTTCTACATTTGATATTCTTTTGATTCATATTGAATCTTGGGCTTTCTTATTGAATGAAAATGAAAGGAATCCTGCCGGTTCTCCTCAGAAACTGTTTTTAGGTGGCACATATTGTGTAAGTTATATTTTTAATAATATAGAATGTTAATTATTTTAAATTTTTTTGGCCTTTGTTTAATTTTTCTTTTAATATTGATTTGCATAAATATGTTGCTGATTTGATTGAGAAACCAGACAATGAAAAAGTCTTGTCTGAATTGTGTGTTTGTCTTAATTATGGTGTGAAAGATATAAATGGAGTTCAATCGTTGAAAGATTGTAATATGGTATGATTTATATTTTCTTTATATAACCATATTATCTTCTTTTTTTTGTCTCCTTTCTTGTAGTTGTAATCTGTTGTTTTTCTTTTTTATATGGATTTTTGCTCCTTTCTGATTGAAGACCCGAAGCATTATTACCTGTTTGTCATTAGTATGAAAGACAAAAGTGTCTACTTCATTGATAATATGCTTCTGGAACCAAAAGAGATGGAACAAAGGAAGAAATCTTATTCTGTCTTGGTAAGTTTTTTTTTATAGTTACTTTTTTTTTTTTGTAGTTACTCTATAAATGTTATAGTTACCCTTATATTAGTCTTTCTTTTTTAGAGGAACTATATTTTTGACAAGGTTACTATTTGTTTAAAACAGTAACTGTGTTTTTAAAATAGTTACTATCTTTTCTAGAAAGTAATTTAACTTTAAAGCAGTAATTATGTTTTATAAATAGTTACTGAGTGATTTAATAGGTTAGTACTATAGTTACTATATTATCTGAAAGGTTACTATATATTATGCAATAGTTACTATACTGTTTTAGAAATAATTATGTGTACAAAGAGTTACTCTTTATAAAATACAGTAACTCTTTATACAATAGTTACTATATGATTCCAAAGGTTACTATATGTTGGTAATGGTTACTATATGATTTTAATGGTTCCTATATGATTCTAATAGTTACTATATGATTTTAATAGTTACTATATGATTTTAATGGTTACTATATGATTTTAATAGTTACTATATGATTTTAACCAACTGGTAATAGTTACTATATGATTTTAATAGTTACTATATGATTTTAATGGTTACTATATGTTGGTAATAGTTACTATATGATTCCAAAGGTTACTATATGTTGGTAATAGTTACTATATGTTTTGTACAGTGTTCTTCATTGGAAAAACTACTGAAAGATATGGATAACATTCATCATGAAGATATTAGAAGCTTCAAATTTATCCCGGTCGGTGGTAATTGGAAGCGAGGTGCTTATGACAAAGACTGTTGTGTCTATTTGATCATGTTTATGATGGTCTTTCATGGTGTTGAAACGGTACAAGATGGTGTTGGGATTTTTTACTTTGATCCCTTGGCAGATGTAAGTTTTTGTGTTAAAAATAATTATTGTTATTCATATTTTCTTTTCATTCTTTATAGTTATTGTTTTGTTATCATAGTTACTGTTTTTATTATAATAGTTATTGTTCTAATATTTGCAGGAGGATTTCAGGAAGTTTCCCAGGGCTTGTATGTGTGGCACCATTGTGTTGTCAGATTTGAATTGTTGCAGAGATGAATTTCTGAAACGAATGGTTGCATTCAGGAAAAACAGGAAACAAGATGTTTTGGATGCCCTAATTAAACAAAGGGAAGAGTTGACGCAGAAATACATGAATGACGCTTCAAAAATTGAAATTGTTGCAAGAAATAATTCAGCAAGGAAATCCAAACATGTTGAAACAAAAGATGAAGCTGAGACAGATGTCAATGTTGAAGAGAAAGGACGTGGCAAAGGCGGGAGACGCGCAAGAGGAGGCAGCCGCGGTAAGGGACGTGGACGAGGTGCTTCACGTGGTTAATAATCATTGGTGAAAAAAAAATTAATTTTTTGTGTTAGTATGTAGTCAAATTACTATTTAGAAAGTACAATTAATTCTAATTTTGATATAGTTACTCTCAGTGTTTTTTAATTGTTTGATATATGAGAGTAATTATAACTTTTGCAGTATCTGTGTCATATTGTTCAATTTACTCAGTATAAATATAGTTTCTATTTGAATGATATAGTTACTTTTTTAAAAAAATAGTTACTCTTATAAATTTGTTAGTCATATGATTGCATAACGAAGGTTACTATATTGTCAAAATAGTAACTATATTTTATATAGAGTTACTATATGTAAAGAAGGGTGACCACTATATAAATAGTGAATAGTTTTGTGTATAAATTCAAATAGTTACTATCTTACAGATATAGTTATCTTTAATAAGATAAATTACTCTCTTTTTTATGGTATTTTATTATTTGATAAACAGATTGTTACTATAAGTCATTTTGATTGCATAATATTTTTTTAGAATAGTAACTATATTGTATTAAGAGTTACTATATTATATTGTCAAAATAGTAACTATTAAGAGTTACTATATTGTCAAAATAGTAACTATATTATATAAAGAGTTACTATATTGTTAAAATAGTAACTATATTGTATTAAGAGTTACTATATTGTCAAAATAGTAACTATATTTTATAAAGAGTTACTATATTTTCAGAATAGTAACTATATTGTATTAAGAGTTACTATATGATTCCAAAGGTTACTATATGTTGGTAATAGTTACTATATGATTCAAAATAGTAACTATATTGTATTAAGAGTTACTATATTGTCAAAATAGTAAACTATATTGTATTAAGAGTTACTATATTGTCAAAATAGTAATTTATAAAGAGTTACTATATTTTCAGAATAGTAACTATATTGTATTAAGAGTTACTATATTGTCAAAATAGTAACTATATTTTATAAAGAGTTACTATATTTTCAGAAAAGTAACTATATTCTATTAAGAGTAACTATATTTTCAAAATAGTAACTACATTTTATAAAGAGTTACTATATTGTCAAAACTATAATATAAAACAAGAACATCACTAAAATAGTTGTTCTTTAGGTGTAAATAATTGAATATTTGGTGTCTTGGATCCAAATTCTTTGTGTTTCTTTTTTCCTTTCTTTGATGGCTGCTTGTAATTGTCATATTGACCATTTATTCTCTTCTTACTCTTTCCTTTATTATTAGCACGATCAGGATCAACCACAATTGTTATTTCAGAATTAGTTGATTCTTCGTCTTGTGTTTGTCGTTGTGCTTCAGCTTTTGCCTTTTCTTGTTCTGCTATCTTTGCAGCTTCTTCTTTTGCCTTCCTTTCTTCTTCCTTTTTTATGATTTCATCAACTGCTTTATTATCCGTTTTAAACTTCTCCTCGATAAATTTTCTGGCCTTTGCTATCTTATGCCCTTTCAAAATCAAGTTATAGTATCTGTGGTATAAAGTTTAAGCATGAAGTCAAATATCAACTGTAATTGTAACTATATGAAAATGAACTAATGTATATTGAAAAATTACCTTCTGATCATATGTAATCTCCAACCAGTAAAATTGTTGATTTCACTTTTCTCCCTTTTTATTGTATCAACCCTTTTCCATATCTGTTTCTTTGCATATCTAGTCCATCTTGTTGTTATGTAACGATCTGGAATTGTATTGATTGAATGTAAATGCAATATTCTCAAACAATGGAAGCACAACCATCCAGATTCTTCAAAGTTTTTGCATGTGCAAGTGACGGTTGAATCTTCCATTTTGTATTGAACTTCTTGCCTTGATCCTGTTAGATTATTTACATATAATATAATATTATTCAAAAGAACATCTACTCCAAATATTAAATAAAGATTTATAGTTTTTTTACCTGCTATTACTTCTATCCACACTTCAAAAAACACTGTTCTTCCAACACTTCCCTTGAACATTGTACTACTTGCCACAGAAAGCTTGAACTCTTCTTCAAAATCACGGAAAAGTGTTATCGTGTATACATTTGCAGCCTGTTTTAATATAGCACTCATACTTAGCTCTGAAGTCGGTATTCCCCTTGTACAGTCAAAGTCGTCTTTTTCTTCGGTTTTTCTCCATCGATTTATTGTAGCTTGAAAAATACTATAGAACTCTGTTAATATTGTACTTTTATTTGCTTTAAATCCAACAGCATGGTTTGTACTTTCACTTCTTTGTGAAGAAAGTATACCGGCAGAAAAAAAATCTTTACTTAAAGATGTACACCATTTTTCTTTAAGACCATACAATCTGTTGAACCATTTATCTTTTTCCAGCTTAAAAGTGTTGATCATAGATTTTCAAGTTTCTTCAAAATCATTTGGTGTTATACACCCACTTAAACACTTGTAGAATGCGTTTTTGAAGTTTTTGTCAGACTTCAATAAACCAAACCTACTGTTTGCATTTTTACTCAAGTGCCACAAGCATAACCTGTGTCTTGAAGAAGGAAAAACCTGAAAAACAATAATGAATATATATAATTCCACAAAATAGTAACTATATTTTATAAAGAGTTACTATATTTTATAAAGAATTACTAATATTGTCAAAATAGTAACTATATTGTATTAAGAGTTTCTATATTGTCAAAATAGTAACTATGTTTTATAAAGAGTTACTATATTGTCAAAATAGTAACTATATTGTATTAAGAGTTTCTATATTGTCAAAATAGTAACTATATTTTATAAAGAGTTACTATATTGTCAAAATAGTAACTATACTTTATAAAGTGTTACTATACTTTCAGAATAGTAACTATATTGTATCAAGAGTTACTATATTGTCAAAATAGTAACTATATTTTATAAAGAGATACTATATTGTCAAAATAGTAACTATATTTTATAAAGAGTTACTATATTGTCAAAATAGTAACTATATTTTATAAAGAGTTACTATACTGTCAAAATAGTAACTATATTTTATAAAGAGTTACTATATTGTCAAAATTGTAACTTTTTTTTACAAAGAGTTACTATATTGTCAAAATAGTAACTATAATATATGAAGAGGTACCTGTTCTATTCCAGCAGCAATAGCTGCATCTTGATCAGTGAAAATTGATATAGGGTGCTTTCCTCCCATAGCCTTCAGAAAAGTTTCAAACACCCAAACGAAAGATTTTTTTGGTTTCATCCCCAATGAAAGCACAAGCAAACATTGTGTTTTTCCAATGGTTATTGATACCAACAAATGGAGCACATATGAGATTGTACTTATTGGTTCTGAATGTAGTATCAAAAACTAGAACATCTCCATATATTTTGTAATCTTCTCTCATCATAGAATCCCTCCAAAATAGGCTCTCAACTTTTCCTTCAGCATTGAGTCTTACTCTGAAAAAGAACTCGGGATATATTGATTGTATGTCATACAATTTGTTCACTAGTGTTTGTGAATCCTTGCCATCAATTTGCTTCATTTTTAACTTGTAGCAGTAGTTTAGATGATCAATCATCGTATGACCTACACAGTCGTCTCCGCCAGTTTCTGTTGACATATACCTATAAGACTCCATTGGTCTTAGACCACATTCTGACATTGCCTCAATAGCTTCTTTTTTAGGTTCTGTCATTTGTCGTTCCGATCGGTGGAGATAATTACTTATTTCTCTTGTCAATGGGTGATTATGTACCACTACATGCTTTTCTATTTCAAAATCTCCATTTTCATTCTTCTTTGCAAATATTTGAGCTTCACATTTTGCTCTTGTTATCATAACCCTCTTTCTCCTTTCTTTCTTCTTTGCATCTGATTGATCATCTTCATTTTTGAGTTCTTTGTTTTTAGGAGGGTCTCTTATTCCAGCAGCAGAGCAGTAGAAGTATTTTCCATTAACAATTGTGGTTCCTTCTTTATATCTATTCTTCCCTTTTCGTACACTAAAATCAATAATAGCAGCATGTTTGCAATATAGATCATAAATCTCATCGGTTGTTTTCATTGCTTCTCCAATTAAACTGCCATCTAATTCTTTATCAATGTTTTCTTCCTGCTCATTATTTGGATTTTCAAAGATGCTGTGGTTTGTATCAATTGAATGTATTATTGAACCTGTACAAATACAAATATAATTATCATTAAATGTGATAGTTACTCTTCATTTTTATATAGTTACTCTTTATATGTTATAGTTACTATATATTTAACATAGTTACTTAAGATCTATTGATTGTTATAGTTACTCTACATTTCATATAGTTACTCTTTATTTGTTATAGTTACTCTATATTTAACATACTTACTTAGGATCTATTGATTGTTATAGTTACTCTACAGTTAATATAGTTATTCTTTATATGTTATAGTTACTATAAGTTAAATGTAGTTTATTTCTTATATAGATTATTTCGTTATGTGAAGTTACTCTATAATTAATATAGTTACCTTTCATAAATTATAGTTACTTTATTTTAAATATAGTTATCATTATATTTGATAGTTACTCTTTATTTTATATAGTTACTGTTTATATATTATGGTTACTCACATTTAATATAACTCCTGTTTATATGTGATAGTTACTCTACAGTATATAGCTCCTCTTTATATGTGATAGTTACTCTTCATTTTATATAGTTAGTCTCTATAGTTTATAGTTAATCTACAGTTACTATAAGTCCTATCTATATGAGATAGTTACTCTACATTAAACATAGTTTCTCTTTGTATGTTATAGTTACTCTACGTTAAATATAATTCCTCTTTATATGTTAGTTACACTACTGCAATTATAATATGTTAACTATATCAATATAACAGTTACTATATATATATATATATATATATATATATATATATATATATATATATATATATTAAGAGATACTATATCATACCTTCTTCAATACATTGATTTGCAACCATAACTTGCTGAGATGTGCCTTCATCTTCATCTTCAACGTCATATACTTCTCTATGATTCTCTAAATTTTCTAAAATAATAATAATTACTCAATGAGTATGAAAGTTACTATAATTCTTCGTAGTTAGTTATTAGGATTCGAATATTACCGTCATAATTATACAATTTTTCTTCTATTGCGCGATTTAAATCGATATTCAAATCGATTAAATCGTCCTCCATTGTTGAAGCTCGAAGAGAGAGAAGCTGTTGGAGGAGAGAGAAGCTGCTGTAGGAGAGAGAAGCTGCTGTTGGAGGAGAGAGATTTCAATTTTAGGGTTTCGCGCATTCTGTTATTTTGGAACACGTGATTTCAAACGGTTCAGCGCTGCAAAATTACTTAATTACCCTGGTCCATGGTAACCTTATGGTGGACCGGGTCCATGCAAGCGGAATTGTTAAACTATTTCACCAAATCAAAAAAAACCCAGAATATCAAATCAACAGTGAAGACCAAATTCATCAATGAACAATAAATCAAAATCCAACAACATAATAATTTATTATAATATTAAGCTATTTCACCAAAATAAAATAAAAAATAGAAAATCTAATCAACAATTAACAACAACTTCATTCATCAACAATAGAACAAAACCTAACATTAATTAGAACAATGGATTATAATGAATTCACAGAGGCACATGCTTCTAGAGCTATCATTTGTTGTCTGGGAGATGAAGATATACAATTTACGAGTACATAATGTTCTTGCTTTTGTTCTTCCTAGATTAAAGTAGAACTAAAGATAGATGCTACTTAAGTTAAGAAAGTGTTTGTTTGAACTGGGGTGGATATACTTAGAACCTTTTTTAACACATTAATCACTAAAATAGCGCAAGGTGATTACTTGAAGGGGTGAAGGTCTTAATTCTTGAAGAGTGCACTGTCGTGGATTTTGTTTTGCTTTCTTGAACAACAAAACGGAAATCGTGGATTTTGTTACTCAATGAATGAAGACAAAGCACCTTCCATAATCCATATACAGATTACCTCCGGGGAAGGGAGGTGGCGCAACTCGATGGAGGATGGTAGGAGTGGTCGGGGTTGTGGCGTAAGAGAGAGTAGCAGGGGAGAGTGAGAGACTGAGAGTACAAACTGAAAGAGGGAGGGGGATTCAGGGAGGCTGGAGAGTGGAGGCGTGAGTTTCCACTCAAGTCATTAGGGTTTTTTGTCTAAATGACTCAAATAAGTGGGCTTATTAATCTGGGCCTGTATAAAAATTGTAAAATATGATTAAAATATGGGGGTAAAAAGGCAGGCGGGCAGGTAGGAGGCGGGGCGGGTAGCATCCGGGGCGGGGCAGGCGGGTATCACCTTAAATCCACTACCTACCCGCTACCCATGGCGGGTATGAATTTCATACCCACACCCGCCAAAGTTGTACCCATCCCCGCCCCAATTGGGGTGGGTGCGGTGCGGTATCCGCAAATTTTTACCCACCTGCCATCCCTAGTCATTCACGTGTTGAAATTTTTGTACCCATTTTCTGAGTGGTTTGTAAGGTTGGATTGTTTTTTTTAGGCATGCATTGTATCTTTCCTTTTTTCTAGAGAAAAAATGACTTGAATGGTCGTTGAGGCTTTTATATATTTGTAGACACGGAAAATTTGTTAACATGTCACGTTGGATATTGAAATTTATGTTTACAATGTTATTTAAAAGCTAAATTCACATGTGCTTTTGTATTTTTGAAGGGACAAAAATAATTCACTAGAAATGTTAGTTCTCACTTAAAATACAATTAATTTTAAGCTATATCAAGAGGTTCTCTCTAGAAATTGTCTCCCTACGAATTTCAGAAAATCAGTGACCTAATAGTAATTGTTCATCTTCCACAAAGCTTAAGTACAGTTTCCATAGAAAAGACCTATAGCCATAATTTCTTGTTCGTAATTACTCTTTGCAATATCAAGGAGTTAATAATTGTCTTTGTGATTTCCAACACAGGAGAGCTTAGGAAATAGTAGTTTTTTTTATAAAAAAAGAAAAAGAAAAGAAGCAGCAAAAACGTTTTAAATACCAAACAAAGAAGTATATTTATTTGGGTATCTCCTGTTTCGTCCCACCTACTTCTTCTTTATAGTTTCTTTTGTTTCTCTTTCTTTGCATATATTTCCTTTTTAAATGAGTTTTGTTCTCTTTCCCATATTGGCTGGTGTACTTGTTGTACTTTCTCATCTTTGTCTAAACTTTTTATTAGTTGTTTATGAGGATCTAGACAACATTTTCCAGTTTTTTCAAAATATCTAAATTCCTTTACCCTACCTTTCTCTTTCCATTTCTGGTTTAACTGTCTTTTTCGAAGATGATAACCCTAAGCTTTGTAACTTCCTTTGCAAGAGAGGGCCCTATGTGGTCCCACCCCATGATAGTAAAGATCCTTCCACAGAAGAATTTCAGCGAATGGTGGTGGGAAAATTTATAAATGATCGTGATTTTGAAATTGAAGAAATTCGAGCGTGGGTTTTCACATGGAGTACAAGGGATATTGTAGAAGTGTGGAAGGATGAAAATCTCTTTTTCTTTGTAATGAAGAATGGGGATGATTATGCGGATTTAGTGGGTCGTTATCATACTCTTAACTACCAGGGTGCTCTGTTAGTGCTCAAAACATGGTTTCCAGCTGCGGCGTTTCGATCTTTCAACTTTTCAGAGGCACCATTGTGGGTGAAAGTTGAAGGCATTCCCCTAACCTTCCACACAACCCGAGCAGCAGAAGCGATTCTTGACAAAATTGGAAAGATTATGAAATTTGATGAGCAGTCCAGAATTCCAGGTTTTAAGAGATGGATTAGAGCTCTAGTATGGGTTAGAGTGGAAAAGCCACTTATTCCTGGTTGCTTTTTTTGAACAGGGGAAATCGGTGTGGGTTGACTTCAGATATGAAGGTGTATTTCTCTTCTGCAAAAGATGTGGGAAAATTGGGCACATCATGGTTAACTGTGAAGCAACATGGCAGAATGTTAGAAGTGAAGTGAACAGAGCAATTCTGGAGGCTAGTGATTTAAGAGTTATGTATGGAAGGGAGAACGCGCAAATGTATTCAACAAGATTAAGGGCCTTCCCAACTATGATGTTTTTAGAACAACTCGTATAGCTTTGGGAATTCTTCCCCGCTTGAATTTCTTTAGTGGCACTGATTATGATAGTGATGGTGGGGGTGATTCGGGTAATGATGGAGGAGATGAAGCAGGACCGAGTCGCAGGTGCAGAAGAAGGAAATCCTTAAGAAAGTACCAGTATAGTTCGTCTTCCTCATCGGGTGACAATACTGTTACAGTATATTACACGAAGCAGAATGCTAATGTGGTAGATAGGAGGCAAGGTAATCTGGTAATAAGGGAACCAGAAGAAACAAGAAACAGAGAGAATGAAGAAATCATAGCAGCTTCCATGGAGGTGGACCAACCTGCTGACGTCAGAAGATCTAGTAGTGAACTTTGACGTGTCAAAGGGAAGAAAAAGGTTGGACAGATTGAGACTCCCAAGGAGTTTCCACGTGTGACTCTCAAGCCCAAACAAACAACCCAATTCAAAATCTCGGGTAGAAATAATTCTGGGTTTATTGGTGAACACGTGGAATCACAAGATTCCTCTATCATGAGCTCTAGCAGAAATATTAGATTAAGAGTCTCGGAGAGTTTCAAAAAGGGAAAGCAAAAGTCTTATGCATTTATTGGGCCAAAAATGAGGAAACTAATTGTCAAACTGCCAACTACTCCTCATTGCCATATAAACGTTGCTAGCCCAAACAAAGATCAGTTTAAAGAAGACTCTTCATATTTTAGTGAACCAAGCAACTTAAAAAAGCCAAGTTCTCCATCTGATACGCCACCATCAGGTATGAGAAGCTTCCCTTCAGGTGGGCCTGCCCAGTCTTAAGGAGCAATGCATCCCAATTCGGAAAGTTATATTCCAGCCCATGAAGAAAGTCAAGGTGGAGAAGCAAATCCTGTTGATAGTTTAGGCCCAGTTGCGAATGAGGATTGGCAAAATCCAAACCAAGTGCCTTTCGAAGATTATGATGGATTGTTGGTGGGGGAGGATATGGTTACAAGCCCAACCCAGGAGGAAATATTTGGCCCAATCCCGGAAAACCCTAACCAAGCTTTAAATCAAAATTCTGAATTTGGCTACTATGGTTATGTTTAGGAAGATTCAATTCCAAATTCTGAAACAGAGTCATGGTCTCAACTTTGGGCAGATTTGAATAACATTGGTTCTCCAAAATCGCCTCTGCTTCTACCTGGATCCCATGCCTCTCTGCAATCTGGCTCCTCGAGTACCTATTACTCTCCTTGTAGAGATATACCAAGGGAAGAGTTTGAAAATCTTCGAATTTTCAATGTCCTTATGGAAGACCAGATAAATCGAATTGAAGAAATAAACATGGAAGCGGATAAAGCTAGATTGGCCAATCGGAATGGTCCCTATGAGACAAGTGCAATCTTGGTGTCAACAGATGAACATAAGGGGAAGGAAGTTTCGAAGAGAAATAATAAGACTCGTGAATACAGGAAGATGAAGAATTTCTTCCCTGTTGGTCAATTGAACCCTGCAGACTGGAAGAGGAAGCAAACTATTCAGATAAGGGAACCAATTTATGAGGAATATGTTGAGATAGGTAAAGTGGGAAGACCATCAAGGAAAAGACCAAGTGAAGAATTATCGAGATCATCAGAAGATAGCGTGGCTTTGAAGAAGTGCAAAGGTAGTGTTTCAACTGAATCAGCTCTGCCCTCTTATGAGCAGGTAATGGACGATTTTGTTAAAGCTGTGTATGAAGGTAACTTTGTGATGAATCGTGGTGCTTCTAATTCATCTAAAAGGGAATTATGCTCATCTTCCAGAAAGGAATTTCAGTATCCCTGCTGCTCTTTCACTTGATGGCTTGGAGGTTGAGCCAGATCAACCTCAAAGGGCCCAATGAAAATAATGGCGTGGAATTGCAGGGGGTTGAACTCGTCGGATGACCCTACAATTCCATTTCTAAGATGGACCATCCGAAAATTTTCTGTTGATGTTCTGTTTCTTATGGAGACTAAGGCTAGTAAGGAAGTTGTAGACAAAGTAGGTAGTTTTCTTAATTTTGGAAATTATGACTATGTAGAAGCACCTGATTATGTTGGTGGCTTAGCAGTATTTTGGTGCCCTTTTGTGAAAATCTCAGTAACAGAAAAGTCCACTAATTTTATATTTTGTAAAGTGGCGGATGTAATTGGCAATGCTTTTAATGAATGGGAACTGCTTTTGGTGTATGGCTCGCCTTATGTAGAAAGTAGGGAAGCAGTTTGGAACTGGTTAGGAGATATAATGGGCACATCAAGTGAAAGAGTTTTATTATTAGGTGACTTTAATCAAGTTGAATACCATAATAAAAAAATGGGGGGTTCCATGAATATTCCAGGAAGGGAGGTGTTTATGAGTTGGAGAAATAAATGGCAGTTGATTGAAATACCTTATCATGGAGTAAACTTTACTTGGTGTAATAATAGGGAAGGGGAAGATTGTGTGTATGAAAGACTTGATAGGGGATATGCAAGAGAAGGATGGTACCAGTTATACCCATAAACTAATATTATAAACCTCCCAATTCTTGTTTCGGATCACTCTCCCATCATATTGGATACTAATGCTGTAAAGAAAAGGAAAATGAGAACTCGTAAAATTGACTACTGGTGCCTAAATTTGGAAAAACGTAAAGGAATTATTGCTGAAATTTGGAAAAAACAGATTGAAGGTTCTCCTATGTTCAAGTGTTCTAGGAAATTGCAGCAAGTGAGATATGCTCTATTCAAGTGGTGCAAAAAGTACTAAATGGAAAATAATATAATCTGGGATGACATAGTAGAGGAGTGTGATAAAGCCCAAAGGCAAGCCAGATCAAGTGATGATTTAAAACAAGCAAGAGAAATTAGGGATGATGGTTTAAGAAAAGCAATTGTCAAACTTGACTACTAGAAACAACGAGCAAAAGGAAAATGGATTGCCCTAGGGGATAGCAATACTTCTTTCTTCTTCCGGTGTGCAAAGCAAAGGAAAACAAGAAATGAAATTAGGATAATTCAAGATGACAAGGGGAATTGGACTTCAGAACCAGAGGAGATTACAGAGATAGTGTGTAAACACTTCAAAAGTCTTTTTAAGGTTGACGAAGGATGTGTAAGTCATGAACCTTTCCCAGATGAAGTTAGAGGTCTAATCCCAAAGTTAAATGATCATAAATTCATGGAACTTGATAAGGATATTTCAGAGTGGGAAATTAAACAAGCAGTATTTCAAATGGGGGGTTTAAAAGCTCCAGGACCGGATGGGATCCCTGCTGTATGTTTTCAAAAAGAATGGAAGGTGGTGGGTAAGGAAGTTACAGAAGCAGTAATGCACTTTTTCAAAACGGGCTATCTACTTAAAGAATGGAACCGTACCTTAATTGCCCTAGTTCCTAAAACAACCAGCCCTGATAAGGCCAACCAAATTCGTCCAATAAGTCTGTGTAATGTTATTTACAAGATAATTTCAAAATGCATTACAAATAGACTCAAGCCGATAATGCACCAAATTGTTGGTCCATATAAAAATGCGTTTGTTCCTAAAAGGCTCGTGGGGACAACTGCCTTCTTGCTCATGAAGTTATGACATTTATAAAAAGAAGAAAGAAAGGTCTTGAGAGGTTTGCTGTGCTGAAGATCGACATGAATAAAGCTTATGATAGGGTGAATTGGGATTTTATAGCTTGGCTCCTAGATGCTATGAACTTCCCACCAAAGTGCAGACACTTGATAATGCAATGCATCACGACAATTTCCTATTCAATCCTTGTAAGCAGTGAACCAAGTGACTTTTTTAAGCCTAACTGTGGATTGAGACAGGGGGATCCAATCTCTCCATATATTTTTATCCTGGTAATGGAGGTCTTATCTAGAATGATGCTAAAGATGGAAGAGGAAAGGCAGATAAAAGGTATTAAATGCTCTAGGACCTCTCCTTCTATTTCGCATCTATTCTTCGCAGATGATTCCCTTTTTTGTTTCAAAGCCAATCAAGACTCTTGTAAGAAGGTGAGAGACACCATTGATTTGTTTTGCAAGATATCAAGGGAAGCTATAAATTTTGATAAATCTAGTGTTATTTTCAGCCCCAATACCCCGGAGTTAATTAAGAATGACCTTAAACAAATATTTGGAACTCCTGTTTCTGAAAAGCTAGGAAGGTATCTTGGTTGTAATGTGGAAGTGGATGGAAGATCGGTAAGATCGTTCCAGCCCTTAGTGGATAAAGTTCAAAAGAAGATTCTCTCATGGAGATGTTAGGTTATGATACATATGACAAAACATAAATCATGCGCTGGGCCTACTCGAGGCTTGGCGTGTGGTTTGTTGCATGTGGCTTGCTGGGCGACGGCCAAGCTTCGTGCTGGGCCTTCGTCTAGCGAGCCTCGTCCGATGCTAATTCGTAGATACGCTTCCGAGTAAATTCCCGATTCCGAAATTCATTTCCGATACGAACAATATTTAATATTTCCGATTCCGGAATTAATTTCCGTTTCGAATAAATATTTAATATTTCCGTTTCCGGAATTATTTTCCTATTTCGATAATATTTCTGATTCTGACAATATTTCCGTTTCCGGCAATATTTCCGATTCAGGCAATATTTCCATTTCCAATAATATTTTCCGATACGTACCATGTTTCCGTTTCCGGCAACATCTACGACTTGGATAATATTTATATTTCCGATACGATCCATATTTCCGTTTCCGGAAACATCATCGTTTCCGGAGTATTCATTTCTTGCTTTTGACGATCTCAGCTCCCACTGAAACCAAGATCCGTCGATTCCGAATATCCATAGACGGAGTATTTAATGCCATTAAATACTTGATCCGTTTACGTACTATTTGTGTGACCCTACGGGTTCAGTCAAGAGTAAGCTGTGGATTTATATCATTAATTCCACTTGAACTGAAGCGGCCTCTAGCTAGGCATTCAGCTCACTTGATCTCACTGAATTGTTAACTTGTTTAATTAATACTGAACCGCATTTATTAGACTTAAAATTAAATGCATACTTGGACCAAGGGCATTATTTCCTTCAGTCTCCCACTTGTCCTTAGGGACAAGTGTGCATTTCCCAATTCCTTTGTCGCTTGATGCTTGCTCTTGAACATAAGGTAAGAGTTGTCATCCTTATTACGTCCAGAGGTGTTTCTCGGTTTCAGAGTTCAACTGATCAAATAAACAGATAATCATAGCCTATGATTCATCTGAGCACGGCCATGCATTTTACAGTTTCTAGCTCTCTGAGTGGCCTTGTACAACTTTCAGCATCTCATCCCGATTTATGGGAGGACAATCCCAATCTTGCGATCTTGAGATTAGACTTCGTTTGATAGGTTATTACCTGAGAGTTGCCTTTATTGCCTCCTTTTACGGTGCGACGGTTGGTCAACGTCAAAGTAAGCAGTTCTCAAACAAGTAATCTCAAAACACTCAGGTATTGAGGATTTAGTGTCTAATAATTTTAATGAAATTTACTTATGACAGATTTTCATCTCTTACAATAAAGTTTCATAGGTCTGTCCGATACTAGTCTTCCCAAAGTAAGTATCTATGCAATTGATTACGACATTGCCATGTCCACATAGTTCAAGAAACAGAACTACTAGTCATCTTGCATTCTAGTCGTCTAATGTTTTCTATGCGTCCATCTTTATAGAAAACTCCGACCATGGACCATTTTCAACTTTTGACATTCAAGTTCACTTGATAGACATTTCTTAGTCACAGGACTGGTCCTGACAGTCTATCTTGAATATATCGTCAAATTGAAGGGACTCATCATTTAATACTAAACCAAGATCAAATGGAATATGAAAATACATTTCATATATGATAAATGTTCAACCCCATTGTTTTACAACCATGGGCCTCAAACCCATCTTTAAAACAACTAGTGGAATTCAAAACTATGCTTTGATTTCCAGTGGTACAATGTGAGTGTTGTTTCTCACTTGTTGCATAGGTTTAGTTATCATGCTTTGCCAATCTTAATATCCTTTTCATCGAATGTTCTTCGAGATATGATGATAAGATCTTTTGAGTTTGTTTATTATGAGATCTAGTCTTTCTTACTTCGATAGTGGTTCTACGCATTTTGCAATGAAGAACCATCAAGTTAGCAGACATGTGATCCACCCAAGTTCAGTGAAGAACTCTTTAACTTAAACAACCCTGTTTCATTGCTTCTTAGGCAATAATTACTTTTACTTCAACTGTATAGGTTGCTAGTGATGCTTTGTTTGGATTTTCTTATCCAAGCAGTTCACGGATATGTGGAAGACTTTCCAACTGTATCTTAGAACATAGAAATTAATATTTAATTTCCCACGCAACAACTCATGGTCTCCAATCCATGTTTCCATTTCAAAACACGATGCTCTATAGCTCGTCCTTGCGAATGGTTAACTCCAAAAGGATCTTTCTTGATCATTTGCCAGTGTTTATGCGTGTAGCATCAATATTTAGCATATCTTTATTTCCTTGAATCAAGAATTATTCCTATGTACCTTTTCAAGTACCATAAGTTTTCTTTGATCTCAATCTAGTTGATCTTCACTTAGATCAATAGAGATTGGTATATGTTCGTCATGCCTAAAGTCATATGATATGTTTTTAGCGATCCTCATATTATATCATACATGATAAATTCTTTTGCAGAATAACTCCCAATTGAATTCTATTCATGTAACTTTAGCTCATATAGTTTCAGTAGATACTAAATCCAGCTAAATTCTTTGACATATAATATAGGTTAAGAATCTTACTTAGATCCTTTGATGTTTAACTTAGTAAATGCTTATACATAGTTCAAACATCTTTTACTTAGATTTATTCATATGGGTCGAATACCTCCAATGGAGTCTTTCGTGTTTGATTTAGTAAATGCCATTACTTAATCCAGAACAATATTATAAGATCTTTGTGAATGGATCTTCATACCCAGTATGCACTAGTTTCGCCTTGGTCTGTCATTGATGAATAATTTTCAAATCTAAGTCATTAGCATTTGAATGTTATTTCACAACAGAGAGATATGTGTATGACACACATAGGATCAATTAAGTTTTATGTACTCCCACTAAACTTCTTATATATCTATAAGAATAATGTACATTTTATGAAACTAAAATACTTATTAGCTTCACTAAAATACAATTCTAATTCCCAATTGCTTGCTTAAATCTGTACTTAGATTTCATAAGCTAGCATTCATTTCAAGCATTATTTGGATCCACAAATCCTATGACATGCCATGTACATAGTTTTCTTCCAACATTTGACTGAGGAATACGTTTTGTCATCCGATTGCCATATGTACCAATATGCAATCATTGCTTGAATTACAGACTTAAGCATTACGATTTTGCATGAGGTTTCAACACAATCCACACCGTGAATTTCCTTGTAACCTTTAGCAACTAATCTAGCTTTGTGTGTGAACACAATTCTATGTTTGATGGTTTTTATCCTTAAAACAAACTTGCAACCAATAGGTGTGAAACTATTCTTGCAAATCAACAAAATTTCAATTTTGTCATCAAAACATTGAGTATGTTGTATGGCCTCTAACCATTTAAATCATTTGAGTCTATATATGGCCTCTAACCATTTTAGGGAATCTGGGTTTCGTCATAGCTTCTTTACAAGTCACAAACTCATTAATCTACGCGATAATAGTTTGACTGCAAGTTGTAGGTTTCTTCACTATCTAATAGAAGAATCGCATAGCTTCAGTGACCTGAACTCCATGTTTCTTCACTATCTAATAGAAGAATCTCATAATTTCAGTGACTTGAACTCTATGCCTACTTGGGTATAGAACATCAAACAAATAGAATATCAACATACACTTTGAAAGTCCTTTGAATATTCTGTTCTCCTTGAAGCACTTGTAAAGTCTTCTAAGAGATGTCTATTCTTTAAAGCCACTTCAGAAGTCCTTAAGAATATGTATTCAGATATTCTGAAGAACTTCGAAAAGCCTTTGGAATGTCCGTTTATGTTTGTTGTTCGCCTCGAAGACTTTCGAGGTCTATTTTCTCCCACTTGTCATTTTGGAAACGAATCTCAAAAGGACATTATTTCGAGCAAACAAACATTATGTTCTCAAAAATCCGTGGTAGAAACAATACCCTTGTGTCTCATTTGAATAAATCACAATGAAACATATATCTATACTTGGGCCTTAGTTTGTTGAATAACAAACACTAAGCTCCCACTGAGTTTAGGAACTCTTTAGATATATTATGAAAATATATTCTGAAATTACTTTTCAATATCTTTGACGAATTTGGTTTAGTTTGGTGGTAGTTGAGAATTTTGTTTTTAGAATTTATAGGAAAGTTCTTTATGATTCATCATTGATCGAATCAAGTACTAATTGACTTCGATCATTCCAACTTAGATATGCCATATCTTATGGAGCTAGATCGTGAAATTACAACACACAATCATTGATGATCATTTTTTGTCTCAAGTAATCATCAACATGATCTATCCTAGATCTTTATGATTTCTTGCCATGTGAATTTTATACTTTCTGAATCTTTGAACTTAGCCAAACAGATTCAAACTTATATCACTTTGAGTAAATAAACCAATATTCACTCAAATCCATGTGAAATAATAAAGTCATAAAATCTTTCTTTAGCTTTGAACTCTATTGTCTAGGTGTTCTAACAATAGTTCATATCCTTTGTTACTTTCAACAAGTAAGACTAACTTGTCTTGAATTGATCTAGAAATCAATCAATTTCAAAAGTCCATTAGAATAGAGCTTTTGAATGTTAACTTGTTGACATGGTCTAAGTAACAATGCGAAAGATTAGTGGAACTCAAATCAAGAGATTGGTTTGAACCCAGTAAAGTTTTTATTGTTAAAGAGTTGCTTGTTTTAATCAAGCATATTGACTCAACCCGTAATTGAACATTTCATTTAAATAAACAAACAAACATTGTTTTTGTTCTTCTGAATGTGAGTCTTTCTGTGTTTGAAAACAGAAATTTAGGTATGCTGATTGTGGAACAAAATAGCAATTAAGTTCCAACCTTTGAAAGGACTTAAAACAAACTAGATGACCCTACAACTAATGTAGCATTGCCATGCTTCATTTCCCACTTGTAGGTCAATAGTGTAGCCTAGCTTCCATTGTTTGAGTTATTACCGAAGTAAAAACCTCAAGCGGTATATGATACCAAGGAAGTTTGATTGCTAGGTCACTTCTCTTTAAACATAAACTTATAGGTAGAAATGGAATCGTAAATTCCTTTCATTTGTTCCTTGTTTTCCTATTTCTTGTACCCTTTCTTATAGTCTTAAGAATTGAATTCACTAGTGTTGACTTTTATACTTTGTTAGACATGTCCAATGTCACTCCAACAAGGTTCTTACCATTTTAATTTATGTTGAATATTTTGTTTCAACTAGATGATCTTACCAGAAGCTTCTAAAGTTCTCTAAGCATCGATCTTATTCGAATGTCTAGGGACTAGACTTATTCGAGAATCAAATGGACAAAGATATTAGGTTGTTAACCATTGGTAAAGCTGAGTGTTTAAACTCAATGTTTTATGATCTCAAAACTACAGTGTATTTTGAATTCACAAGCACCAATCGGTTTGCCATTTGATTTTGATACTCGAAAACAACCATAAAAGTCGCTAAAAGAAACGTACATTTTAAATTGCTCATTTTCTCTCATTTCCGTGAATCGTTCTTGGATTCACTACCAATCGAGAAAATTTACTGTTACCTTTCTAAAAGGGTTTACTACAGTGCAAGATATTTAATTATAAAAAATAATTAAAACATACATTAAATCATGCAAATTCTAAACATTTATCATGAGTAATAACTTGAAAATTAAAGCAATCATGCAATTTAAACAAGTTATTAGCATTTTATTCGATTTTATTGTTTCGGCAGGTGTGAATAAAATGATTCCAAGACCCTTAAATCAGTGAAGAATTAAGAACATTATGTATTTTGACTCAATTCTAAAATATTTTAGGTAAGCAAAAGCCATTTGCTAATAGTCTAGAAACTACTCTTGGTTGATAGGTACGTCTAAGAACTTATTAGGAAAACATATCGATTTTGCCACGACATAAAAGGACTCCTTACTTATATCGTTGAGTTTCTCCAAAACTAACATGTACTCACAATTATTTGTGTACCTTACCCCTTTAGGATCAATAAGTAACACCTCGCTGAGCGTAAAACTATTACTAGATTGATGTAAAGGTTATCAAAGTAAGTGTTATTTAGGCATGGCACCTTTTAACTCAATTTTTAAGTTTGGAACTTAAGGCTCTTACTATGTTGGTTAGATTTTAAGTGAACTAAAATCCTTAATCATGCAACATAATCAAGCCATAATCTCATGCATAATTAAGACATATTTAAAAGCAATAAATAACTTAAAACATGCATAAGATATAAATGTGATCTAGTATGGCCCGACTTCATCTTGAAGCTTCAACTTCAAAGTCCGTCTTTGAAAATGGATTGGAAACTCCGTCTTGAATTTCACCGTGGGAGGCGCCATTTTCTTCAAATAGGATCAGCTATAATTAAACTAATTACAACTATTTGATGGTACGCATACCATATTTGAATTGAAAAACAAACTTTGGTGCATTAGACCAATTACATTCAAATTAATGGTACGCAGACCATATTTTCTACCCTATTTGGGCCATACTAGTCACTTCATAACCTGCAAAACAGTACATATACAATATATACCATTCACCCATTCATTATCATGAATGGCCCACATAGCTGGTTAGTAAAACACATTGTATGCATCGTATAAATATTTGCAGCAATTAATCAAGGTCACCAATAATCTACCAATTATTCAGTCCTTATTAATTCTAATCAAGTTGTTTAACCTTAAAGGATTTGTAGACCTAGTTAAGAGTTTATGACTAAAAATGCTCCCACTTAAACCAATAACTTTATATGCTTTACTAATTTTAAACATAAAAATGTATTTCTAATCTAACCGGAAACATACAAGTTTAATTAAATTTAAAGCTCATATAAAATTATAATCGAATCCATTTATTTAATTTATTTTTCAGTTGAATTAAATAAATTTAAATTAATTCAAGGTTTAATTTTAGTAAAATGATTAGTATAAATTAAAATTTATAATAATTATAATATTCAATTAAAATCCGAGAAAACAATTTAAATTATTAATTTTAAAATTAATTAAAATTATTTCCGAACTGAAAATTTAAAATTAAAACGAAACGCATCAATAGTTTGCAAGACGAGGCACTTGGGCTTGCGCCCAAGCCCCATCGAGCTACGAGGCCCATTGCCCCGTGCCATTGATCGTTGCCCATGGCTCGCACAGCGACATCACACACACGCCCCATCGCCACGCACACACGCAGCCTTGAGGGCTACGCAGCGCGCAGCTTGGTGCAGTGTCGTGGCTGCCTACCCTTCGGCAGGCTTGGTGCGTCGTGGCGCAGCGCACTGCTGCCCACACGCATTATGCTTAGCGTTGTGTGCCCACTGCCCTCGCCCATCGCCTAGCATGCACGACTAGGCCTAGAGCCTTGCGTGCTGCATAGCTCGTTGCTCGCTGCATTCGTACCGCACGGGCGACGAGCTCTCTTGCTCGTCGTCGCGTGCCCGCTCTATACAACACCCCTTAAGGGTAACACGTAACTTCCTTTGCTTTGTGCGTGCAACATTTATGAGCGTTTTCATAAAAATTTAAAATTTTTAATTTAAAATTAACGACAAATTAATAAATCATATTAATTTCATAATTTTAGGGCGAAAAATCAAAAATTTGTTAATCAATTAATTTTCGGATATTTCATGAAATACCCCCGAGTTTTGAAGTAATTCACCAAATGCCCATCAAGTTCCAATAATTCACCAAATACCCCTGACAATTGACTTAATGCCCCAAATACCCTTACTGATAACGGTCCGTTAGTCCGCCGTTAGCCTAGTTTCATAATTCACCAAATGCCCCTTTTTTTAAAAAAAAAATCACCAAATACCCCTATTATTAAACTTATTTCACCAAATTCCCCAACCTTAAAAATAGTTATTCTGATGTTCCAACGACTAGTTTTTTCGCTTGAAAATTAGTCGTTGCTTATTGCTTACTTATGCCTTCTTAATCCACTAAAGTCGTGATAATATCTAAAGGTTAATTTTGAACAAACGTAGTACGAAGAGAAAATAATAATGTTGATTGTGTGTTCCACTCAATACAAAGCTACGCAATTTATAGGTATCAAAATAACAAAATAAGCCTTATAATAAGGGAGAAAGATACTTATGAAATGAATCCAAGCAACAAAGAAAATCAATGTTCTGATTAACGAGTGTGATATCTTGAAATGACAATTTGTACATTAAACCCAAGGCATAATCCAAAGAGAAGCTAGTAGGAAACTTATTCCTGATTTACAGCTACGATGCCAACTATGAGCTTTGGATCTAATGATGTCACGAGGAAATTTGACAAGCATCGACTCATCGTACACAAATTCAACTCCACTGCTTCAACCCAGGGACGGGAAACACTTGAGGAGAATCTCAGAACCTATTTCGAGCTCATGTTCTAATATGGTCAGTGGAGGAACCAATCTCACTATTTTCCTTCTCCATCAGTTAATATTAACAATTTAACATTCCTGAATTTCGACAAGCATCAACTAGCGGGCCAACTTGTACATCCAACTCTATACCAATAATAAGACCCTGCCCTCGGACTTCTTTCACATGTTGTTTGCCTCCCAATTTCTTTGCTAAGAGTTCTCTAAAGTATTGACCTTTCTTTGCTAAAAGTACTTGCTTGCTCTCCTGAGTCCTAAGTTCTGCCTGTCCATCCCAAACCATGACATAAATAGGATTAGCCCTTCTTCATTTCAAAATCAAAGTAAGATGCCTTGTATTGACATTACAGTATCATCTTTTTCTTCATTTGCTTCAAGTCCTATTGCATCTTACTGTTTCCCCTATTTTCAATACTTTCTCCTTCGTCTAAGCTTCCCCTGTATTGTCCTTCATGCTGCTGCCCCCTGTTTTCTTGCTCAACTACTCACTTGCACCATCTCAGATTGTTGCAAGGATCACACTTGTAGTACAACTTTTGTTGATTGAGTGTTATATCGGAGCTTCAGATGACAAATTTTCTATCACAATAGCAAATTTGGTTAGGTACTCTAATATATGTTGACTCATTGTGTGTGGATGATGATTTTGAAACAAAACTCATGACACAAATCTAATGCAATTAGCAAAGCAAAGAAAAACAACATCTAAATTACAAGAAACATTCAGAAAGTGGGTTTTTATAGCCAAGCAAGACCAGCAGCTACTTTTCAAACGAAAAAACTAGCCGTTGGAACATCAGAATAACTATTTTTAAGTTTGGGCATTTGGTGAAATAAGTTTAATAATAGGGGTATTTGGTGAATTATGAAACTAGGCTAACGGCGGGCTAACGGACCGTTAAAAGTAAGGGTATTTTGGGCATTAAGTCAATTGTCAGGGGTATTTGGTGAATTATTGGAACTTGATGGGCATTTAGTGAATTACTTCAAAACTCGGGGGTATTTCATGAAATATCCGATTAATTTCCGATTAACATGGATTCAAATCTTGGTCATAAAAATTTAAAATTTAACATAAATTAATAATTTTTATGGTGGATTTTAATCATGGATACCTAATTAAATTATTAATTAATTATGAAAAACAAATTCATTCTAAATTATTCGAATTTCAACAAATTAATCATAATTACAAATTAGGTTGTATAATTAACAAGTCTAGGCATTCAAATTTGTTAAACATATACTGCAGGTCAATCAAAAACTCAAGATTTATCTACAAGAATCGCAAATATTCAATTTAACATCTTAAATTTACAAACTTTTGCGTTCGAAAAACTAAAACCTCCGAAAAGTCATAGTTAGGCTTCGAATTTGGGAATTCTGGGTTCGGCCGAAAAATTTTAGAATGCCCTTTACATGCGGAATTGACACAAAAATCACTCGATTTGGATGAGTAACGAAGAAACTGCCGAAAAACTGCGTACATATAATTAAATAAACGCAATTTGCAATTAATTAACAATTACGAAAATTAATCACCCCTTTTAATTCTTTGCAAATTTGTAAAATTTAACCATGTCATGCAATTTAGATTATGTAAATAATAAGAAGCTCGTGATACCACTGTTAGGTTATGATACATATGACAAAACATAAATCATGCGAAAAACCTTAATGTCAGGAAACATATTATTTACACATAATCATTTAGCATAATTTAGGTACATACACTTTGTAGCGTGCCCTCCCTAGCTGCGCCCGAAACGAACAAGAACAAGTCTTTAGGACTCCAAGTGTCGTCCCTCCGTAGATAGTCCACAGCACGTCCGGATCCGCCTTAAGCTTGACCAACTAGAATCGCCCTTAAGGTTCTAAGAATTTCGGCTAAATAGGTTGCAAGTGTTTGTCTGATTTTTGCTTCAAAATCTTACCTTTGAATACTTCAATGTTGTGTATAAATTTGTGACCCTAGGCCCCTATTTATAGAGTTATGGAAAAGGACTTATAATCCTATTAGAATACTAATTTAGTTTAATTAGAATCCTGCTAGGACTCTATTAAATAAACTTTATCTATTAGGATTAGAATTTAATCATATGTCGAATCCCGATAGCTTTAGGATTCGTATAGCACGCACACGAGCATCGCACGAGCACCGTACACCCACGCGCAGCCTTGCGGCCCACGCTGAGCGCACAGCGCCTCGGCCCAGCTCGCTGCCTGTGATCCGCGCGCGCGCCCAAGGCCTTGGCTGGGCCTGGCCTTGCGCTGGGCCTAGTCAAGGCTTGGCGTATGGTTTGTTGTGTGTGGCTTGCTGGGCGACGGCCTGGCTTCGTGCTGGGCCTTCGTCTAGCGAGTCTCGTCCGATGCTAATTCGTACGATACGCTTCCGATTAAATTCCCGATTCCGGAATTCATTTCCGATACGAACAATACTTCCGGAATTAATTTCTGTTTCGAACAAATATTTAATATTTCCGTTTCCGGAATTATTTTCCGATTTCGATAATATTTCTGATTCTGACAATATTTCCGTTTCCGGCAATATTTCCGATTCAGGCAATATTTCCATTTCCAATAATATTTTCCGATACGTACCATGTTTCCGTTTCCGGCAACATCTACGACTTGGATAATATTTATATTTCCGATACGATCCATATTTCCGTTTCCGGAAACATCATCGTTTCCGGAGTATTCATTTCTTGCTTTTGACGATCTCAGCTCCCACTGAAACCAAGATCCGTCGATTCCGAATATCCATAGACGGAGTATTTAATGCCATTAAATACTTGATCCGTTTACGTACTATTTGTGTGACCCTACGGGTTCAGTCAAGAGTAAGCTGTGGATTTATATCATTAATTCCACTTGAACTGAAGCGGCCTCTAGCTAGGCATTCAGCTCACTTGATCTCACTGAATTATTAACTTGTTTAATTAATACTGAACCGCATTTATTAGACTTAACATTAAATGCATATTTGGACCAAGGGCATTATTTCCTTAAGGAGACACTTGTGTCTTTCTCAAGCTGGAAGATTGATCTTCATCAATGCTATTCTTGCGGCTCTTTGCTGAAATGTTTTAGCGGTGTTTCGTGTTCCAAAGAAAATAACAGATCAGATTAACTCGAAATTATTGAGATTTTGGTGGAGGGGTGTGTCTGATGATAAGGGCATTAACTGGATAAAACGAACTACTCTTGAGCTCCCCAAAGGAATGGGAGGAATAGGATTACGAAACATTTAAAAGTATAATAAAGCCTTCTTGGTCAAACAAGCAGTGAGAATCCACAATAACTCCTCTTTGCTAATCTCTAGGGTGTTTGAATCTATTTATAGAAAGTCTCCTGTTGCAGCGGGGTTGTCTTCAGAAATTCATCATAAAGCTTCATGGGGCTATAGAGGTTTGTGTAAAAGTGTGAAGGATTCTGAAAGTGGATTTGGAAGAACCATTTGTAAGGGTGATACAAACATGAATCAGACCAACTGGCTCCCCTCAAGAAAAGTGCAAATTAAAGATCAGAACATCATAGAGAGTCAGAGGATTAGCGGGGTTAAGGATTTGTTTAGTGATAGTGCAAAGCAGTGGAATGCAAGTTTGATCTGGAAATGCTTTTCTGCTGATACTGCAAACAAAATCATGTCCTTGCACATCTCCCAAGAAAATTGTAATGATCAATGCCACTGGATGAGCACCAAAAATGGACAGTCAATGGTTAAATCAGTCTACAATTTCTTGATTATGGGAAAGCCAAATCAGTTTATAAGCAAGGATGGAAAATTTTGGAAAAGATTATGGAAGAGTGACTTATTGCCAAAATGGAAAATTTTCATATGGAAGCTTATGCATAATGCTCTTGCAGTTAAAAATAAATTAAAGAAAAGAGGTATGGAAGTTAATACTCTATGTGTGTTATGTAAGGACCTGGAAGAAAATGAAACCCATCTTTTCACTTTTCAGAGACTGTTCTGTTGCCATTCTCGCTTGGAAGACTTCCCCTTTAGGAAATAGGAATTGTTACTCACAATAATCAGCAAGTGGATATTCAAATTTGGATTAGGAAGTTTCTCACTTACTTTTGGAAAGAAGACGGGCATGACAGCCCGCGAGTTAAAGCGTTTGTGGCTATTCTTTTGGCGATTTGGATTCACCGCAATGAAGTTACATTCAGGAAGATTGATACCAATCCAGTTGGAATAATTCACTTGGCAAGGAAGTTTATAGATGAAGCTTTGGAAGCTACCCAGTTGATGCGGATTACTAGATCGAGGAGACAGAAAGATTTGTGGTGTGGAATGTGAGGGAAAGCATAACCTGATTGTTTTTAAAAATAACTTTGTTGCTTCTCCTTGTGATCTCATCATTGCAGGTTGCTGGAAAAGAATCAAAAAGAAGAACTTTGCTATTGACGCCTGCCAGGCTGAGATGAAAGCTTTAAGCTGCCCTTGTTGCCATTCAGCATGCTAGTTCTCTTCATATAACAAGTGTGAAAATTTTCACAAGTTCGTCAACAACATTAAAAGTTCTCCTTCTTGCAGATTTGATTTAATCACTTTGTGTGAACTGTGAAGATATCAAGCGCAATTTGGATAATTTTGATGGATGTCTGATGAAGAGATGTAGCAAGGAGCAAACCAAGAGGGCTAGGGACTTGGCTGCTGATTTTAGAAGTTACTACTTACTACTTACTACTAGTTGTGCTTTGTTGTTTCTGTTTGGTCTCTTATTTTGTTGTGCCTGTATTTTGGTTCTGTTTGTACGTACTGCCAAAAAAAAAGTTAAAGAACAATTAAATAAATATTTTTAAGACACCTAGATAGTAAAAACCTCTAATTCTCTACTAAACATTAGTCTACATGTATCAATGCATTGTAGTAAATGTGTTGTCTCAAGAGATTGACTGATGGCTTACTGGTTGATATGTATTCTTATCATTTATTCACCTGTTTTTATCCATGGTGTTTTCCAGTCATTACCATTCTGTCGTATCTTGTCAAAGAGGCTAGACTCAAGCTTTGAATGTTTTCCATTTCTTGTGTTCATTTCAGGATTTTTTTTGTCTTTTTAGTAGTACTAGAAGATTGTGAGAGGAACTTGAATAAGATGCGCCTGTCTTTTAATTTTTGTATAGGATTTATCCTAATAGAATAAAGAAAAAAAGTCACTCATAGATCTCCTCTACTGCCAGTAAGGGTTTAAGGTCAAGTTAATTTCTGCGTTTAAACTCTTTCTATATTTTACAATGAAAACTTTTAAGGGAAAATTGTTTTTTACCACCTAAAAAATCGAAAATTTGTTTTTTACCACCTAAAAAACTAAAACTTGTATTTGATCACCTAAAAAAAAAATTAAAACTTGCTTTTTACCACTTGAAAACGGGAAAAAAAAAAAAAAAAAAAAGATGAAATCGTTATGTGTTCAATTTCCCTCCAATTTTATACACTCCCTCCGCGACTTACTTTAACTCCTCCACCCTCCTCTCTTCATTTCCATTGAATTTTGTTAATTTTGTGAATTAATGAGAGAAAAAATCATGTGAGTTCATAAAAATAATGAAGTAGGAGAAGGGAAGGGAGTTAAATACATTAAATCGTGTAAGAAAAAAAAATATTAGATGTATTAACGTCATTGTGGCCCTCCACATAACGGTTTCATCTATTTTTTTCATTAGCTGGTAAAAAACAAGTTTTAAATTTTTTTAGGTGGTGAAATAAAACTTTTCGTTTTTTAGGTGGTAAAAAATAAATTTTTGATTATTTTAGGTGGTAAAAAATAATTTTTCTAATTTTAGAACATGTTATAAAAATTTGTGGGCACATAAATACAACTTTCTGCATCATATATCATCAGTATACAAAACATGAAAATGTACATTTTAAATTCACTAATGATAACACAAATTTCAATTCCAGGGTGAATGAGAAGACTTTGCCGAAGACACAAAGGAGTTGAAGACCAAAAATACATTTATCCAAATAGGACCAGCAACATCCTTGTAAGGATAAGGGTTTTGAGATGGATGATCAAATCCATTTCTTTCGACTGGGATATCGTTTCTCAATGGCTTATTTTAGAACTCTTTTGGACTTCTTGTAGGAACATATGATTTCTAAAAATCCTAAAGAAAAACATGTGTTCCTATAAACAAACATATGTTTTCCTGTATTAATTGTTGTGGTGACGTATATTTTTGCAAAACAAGACTCTAACTTGTAACTATGTTGGACATACAACTATCTTAACAATTAGGTAACATGTAACAAGCCACTTTAGAGAGGTTTGATTAAGGGAATATTGGACCCTTAACTTTGTAAACTATATAATATAATTAATCAATTAAATAGTAATATGCTTACGTTACTCATAAGTTCTCTATTGTTGAATAAAAGCACAACAAAAACATAAATGCTCTTATTCCATAGATTTATACACACTAGAACACCATTGACGCCAAATTAAAAATTTCCAGCTACACAAAGCGCGACGCGCGGCCTACCACTAGTTTTGTGAAAAGATGAATATTTACTTTCGAAACACTCGTTGATGTGAATAGTACCTTCAGACTTTTTCGCAAAATCAACGTGGAGTATTTGACATACTTTCCAGAATATAGCTTTTCAAACTTTCAATAAATATATGGGTGACAAATATATAAATTAAAGTGGACTTTTTAAAGGGTGATCCCATCATGTTTTAAGTTTTTATCTCATCAAGTACTCCTAGTAGGCAGCAATTTTGCTTCTGTTTCCCACTTATTTTTTGGGACTAGAAATAATTTGCTATCATTTTATGTTCCGGAACACCATGAGTATATGAGTAGAACTTAGAGGTGTGTCGGAAGTTGATTCGACTCGAAGAAATCACCTGTTTTGAATTCTAATCGAAATGGTTTGATCCGAAAAATTCAGGATCCAAATCTGATCTGTAACCGACTTGACGATATCCGACACCCGTTTCACCCGATCTGAACTTCACTTGTAATCAGTTTGATCCGACCCGAACTCCACCTGTCACCGGTTGGATTCCACCCAAACTCCTCCGACTCCAGTTTGACCCGACCTGAAATTCACCGGATACCGATTTGACCCGGTAAATATATGTTTTGATCCGATTTGGTTTGACTCAAACTGTTATCACCGACACCGAATTGACCCGACCAAGTTCCACCCTACACCGATTTCACCCGACAAATATCTAATTTGACCCGGTTTGACCCGAATCATCTTCTAATCGGCCTTTTTTGTATTGAATCGACCTAGTTTTTACCTTCAACTCTTTAATTACTCAAATTCATCTAAGCTAGACACAACTCAAAAACTCGCGAGCTCAAAAGTATCAAACTCGACTCGAAATCGGCTCAAAAACTCAAACTCAAGCTAAAAGTCAACTCGAAATCGGCTTGTAAACACAAACTCGAATTCGACTCGAATTCCAATCTCGTAAAAAAATCATTATTCCATGAGCCCAAATAAAAGCCCAATAGAAACCCAAATGGAAGTGATTTAAAACATTCTCAAACTCAAATATTTATATTTATAACCCTTTCCTTCTCTTTTCCCTTACTTCTTGACCAATGTGGGACAAAATATTTTCATTCATTTTGTCTATCTTCCTTTCTTCTTGCCTCATGAAAGTGAATCAATATGATTTTTTTAGGTACCATCATTTGGCTTTTACTCACTAGAGATATATGATCAACCCACATGTATTACCCTAAGAACCATTTGTATTTTTTAACATATTTCAGTGGAAGCAAATGGCATTTGATGCAAACAACACCAATAGCTTAGAATGTTCGTCTTCGTCAACTAACTTGATTTATTGCAAGCAAAAAGGCTATACAAATGACTAAAACAAATACAACCTCATAGATTAGTTGTTTCATACCTTAATGTATATCCCGACATGTGTCTCAATATAACGTTATCAGTTTTAATTAGCTATTTACGTTTAAGTACTTGTACACTAGTAATAATCGATCAATGTTTAATGATATAATCCAATTCGTACACTTCAATTCTTACACTTGTAGAGTACGCTATTTTCTTGTGGACTGGTGTTCTTATATACCAATATGATCGAACACTTGAAATATTGGTCGTGTTTGGTTTTGTGTCGATTGAAAGAGATACAATCTCATAGATTTATGTTTTCATACTTTAATGTCTATGTTGTCTCGATATGACGATATCAGTTTGAATTAGTTATTTCCTGTAAATTAAGTACTTGTAAACGTGTAATAATCATTAAATGTCTAATGATATGATCCAATTCATGATATACAAATGAACTAGTATTTGGGTCCGGGCGATGCCCCGAGTTAATACACGGATAAAAATTTAAAATAAATTCAATACTCCGTAATTATTAAATTGTCATTTATTATATTTTGTTATGAAAGGATGACATATAATTTGATTTGGATCAGTGGTTAATTTTTTGGTTTATAAATTAGAGGTTATGGGTTCAAGACTTGTACCACATATATTTATCATTTTTAAATAATTGTGTATGACGTGGAACATTGAAGTGAAATTAGTGTGAGTGCAACGTGGCACATAGGCTTGCTTATCAACGCCTTTTAATATATAGTATAGATATTATGTTATTTAAACTTTTTAGGACTACTAATAAATTGAAGAATTATTTTGATAAGTTATACTAAGTAGTTGTTTAACTGTACTTAGGAGTATGTTTATGGTGTATTACCTCTGTTTTAGAAAGATCTTTACAGTTACTATTTGCACAAATATTAAGATAAAAGTGGGAAAGTTGATTGAATATAATAAAATATGGATAAAGTAAGATAAATGTGTAAAAATGTGGGTGTGTGTAAGAAAAAATAAATGAATAAAGAGAAAGTGAGGGGGAAATTGTAAATATTGTTGGCAAAAAGGGTAAGGTAGTAAATTTTCATGTCCAAAGATAGAATAAAGCAAACTAAAGAACATTATAAAACAGACTAGAACGGAGAGTGTAAAGATCTTTTTAAAATGGAGGTAGTATGTTCTTATACACTATTGATGAGCGACATTTATGTCGCTCTTAGCCTAGGATTTTATGTTAGTTTTTATGCTTTTTTATAGTTTTATAGCTTTTTGTGTGAGATTTATAAGTTTTGTTCCATCTTGTGCTTTATAGGTGATCTTGATGAAAAATGATGGAAAACAAGTGAATTTGAGCCAAAACAGGGCTTGTGCGGTCGAGTGGCGTTTTGTGCGCCCGAACAGGTAGTGCAAATGGAGTTCATGGAATTTCCAGTTTTGTGCGATCGAATGCCCTCTATTGTTCGGTCGCACAGAATGGATTTCTGAGACAGAATGCCCCAAAATTGGAAAACGACCGCACAAGGCCTTATGTTCGACAGCACAACATTTGTTCGACTGCACAACTTTTTGAGTTCGACCGCACAAAAGTTGTGCGCCCGATTAGTTCTTCTTGTTCGACCGAATAAAGCTGCAAAGGAGACTTGAGCCAAAGAAACCCCATTCGACCGAACAGGATTTTACGTTCGGTCGCACAGGACGAAGGTAATGATCTTCGCTGTCTTCGCTCGCACAGTACTGCATTTGGTCGAACAAAGTCATTTACGTTCGGTCGCACAGTGGGTACGTGCGACTGAATCGCTGCGCGGGCTGCTCTTATTCGAATTCTGGCTTCTATTTGGGGAAACTTATAAATAGATTTTTCGATTTATTTTGTAGGGAGTAGAATTTTAGTTGATAATTGGAGATTCTAAAAGTAGATTTTCAACAATTCTAGAGAGAGAAACTCTCCTCCATTCAAGCTTCAATTTGTAATCCTTCTTAACTCTTCTTCAATTTTGCAATTTTATTCTTAGTTTCTTAATTCTTGCTCTTGCTTTGTTGTTGATTGTTCTTCAATTCCTTAATTTCTTGAATTCTTGATTTCATTGATTGAAGTTACTTTGATTCTTAATTCCTAGTTGATTGTGCAATTGAATTCTTAAATTATCTTCTCTTACTCCTTCAATTTCATGCTTGCTAGCTTAGAATTAATAGATTGCTTAATTTCTAGAATGATTAGTGAGTAGAATTAGGTTAGGTAAAGGGGAGAATATAGGGGCTTAATTAGGGGAAATTGATGATTGATTGTTGATTGATTCATGTGATTAAATATGATTTGATGATAGGACATCCATGCTAATTGATTGGTAGTTGCAAATGCTATTCGATTAGAATCACGTGGAACCATAGGTTAGGTTTGGCAAGAGATTGTGGGCCTATCTTGTGTGATCAAATGGTGGTGCCTATTATATGCTAGTTAGTTTAATCTAGGATTAGGCGAAAGCTCTTCCGTGCATTAGACGCTTAGCGTTCCCTATCCGAGAGGTGGCGGGTTTGTCTTTAGATGCTATTTGCCTAATCGTCACTTCGTTGCATGATCATCATTGCTAGATAGTTGAATTCATTTCCCCCGATTTCCCTAGTCTATCCCCGACTCCCTAACATCTCCCTTTCTTGATTCAATTTAGCATAATTCGTAGTTTTTAGATTCTTAAAAGTGACAATTCAAAACCAAATTCTTGTTCGAACTAGATTGACTTTCAAACTCGATAACCACCGTTTCTTTGGGACGATCCCTTTGCTTACCGCTAGCCGGTTAGTTGAGTGGTTTTATAAATATTGTTTGCATAGGTTGTTTTCTATCAACGACGGAAAATACACCTTATCAAAATGGCGCCGTTGCCGGCGAACGGTTGTTGTTTTTGAGTTTTAGTTGAGACTAGTTCATCATTAGAAAATACAAAAACATTGCAATTTCGCTTAGCTTTCTTTTTCCTTGGCATTGCTCACGGTTTTTCTTGAGTTTGTATGCTTGTTAGGGGGCGTGCTCGTCAAAGGATCCTCCATCCTCTTTACCTTGAATTGGAGAGGACACTTAGGAGACAAAAGGCGTGTACGGTCTAGCTCATCAAGCAATAACAGATTTGCATCGTTGAGTGTTGGTGAGGAACAATAAGAGAGTGAGCAAGTGTTTGAGAACATGGCGCTCCCGGTTAAGAACTTGGGAATACCGGGGGCATTCGAAGCTACATGTGGTATTCAAGCCCCAACAACGGGTGCCAACAACTTTGAGATCAAGCCCTCCTTGATCAATTTGGTGCAAAGCCACCCCTTTTGTGGGAAGAGTAATGAATCACCTCACGAACATCTCAAACAGTTCGAGCACTATTGTGACACAATCAAGCACAATGGTGTCACATCGGATTATGTGAGGTTGACATTGTTTCGGTTCTCTCTACTTGGGCGAGCAAGTGATTGGCTTGACAAGGAGGTCAAGCCCAACTCACTTCGCACTTGGACCGAAGTGACAAGTGCATTCTTAAAGAAGTTCTACTCGCATGGGAAGACGGCGGAGTGTCGCCACAAGATCCAATCCTTTGAGCAAAAGCAAGATGAGTCACTCTTCGAAGATTGGGATCGTTTCAAGGAGTACCAAAGGGAATGCCCACACCATGGGATTCCTAAATGGTTGTTGCTCCAAACATTTTACTTGGGGTTGAGTCCAAGTTCGAAGACAAGTCTTGATGCGGGCGCGGGAGGCCCCATTATGAATAAAACTGAAGATCAAATAGAGGAAATCATTGAGGATGTAGTTCAAAACTACCAATCTTAGCATGTAGGCACAAGGAATTATGATGGGAAAGGTAGAAGTGAAGATGGTAAGGGTTCGGTGTACGCCATAGAGCAAGCACAGATGATAGAGAAGCTTACCTCACGCTTGGAGAAGCTCGAAAATACACCAAGCCAATCGTCATCACCGTCTACAATCCCTCCTCCCTCGGCCACTCTTCTCTCTAAGGGGAAGGGCAAGGTTAGTTCTTATGGCTCAATGCCTCCGGGCACATTCTTTTGTGAAAATTGCCAAGACTATAGTCATTCCCCCGATGCATGCCCCTTAGTTCATAACTTGTCATTTGTGGATTATGGCCCTTCGTATGAAGGAGAGTTTGATGTAGAGTATGCTAATGCCATCAATGAGAGGTCTAGGAATGATAACCCTAACAATCCTAATTTTGCTAGGCAACCTAGAGGGCCCTCCATGTATGGTCCCCACCAAGGCTATGGCCAAGGAAGTGGGTATGATAGCCAAAATCGAGGTGGCTATAGAGCACAAGGCTATCAAAGCCAAGCGCCCTATGGTCAAGCTCAAGGTTTTGGCAATCAAGGCCAATACAACCAAGGGGGTTATAATCCCAACCATCAAGGTGGAGGGGGTTATAACTACTCTCATGGGCAATTTAGGGGTGCCTCAAGTGGGGGTTATCCATTGAGTTCGGGAGGTCCTTATGGTGCTTCTCAACTTCCACCTCCCGGATTCAATGGCCCAAGGTCTTATGGCACTCAACTCCACCCTAACCCAAGTGGGTATGGCATTGCACCTCCACCACTCCCGCCTCTCAAGTCAAATCTTGAGGCTCTCATGGAATCGTTTGTGGGGGCACAAGTCAAAAAGAATGTTGAGTTTGAGGATGGATTCAAGCAATCCAATACTCATATGAGAATGATTGAGACCCAATTAGCTCAACTCGCTAATACCTTAAAGGAACAACAAGTGCATACTAGTCTCCCACCCCAAGGTCAACCTCCTAAGAAAATATATGCAATCACGACACGGAGTGGGAAGACTTTAGATGATGTTCCTAGAGCTAATGAGGTTTCTAAGTCCAATGGGAAGGATCAAGAGGGAGTCGTTGAGTCTAGCGACAATGATGTGGTAGAAGAGGAGCCTCCCATCGATAATGTGGGTGATACCCCTATACCAAAAGAGGCAACTCTTCTACCTCTCCCCACTCCTAAACTCCCCTATCCTCAAAGATTTTTAGGCAAAAAATTGGATGATCAGTTTTCTAAGTTTCTTGATGTGATTAGCAAGTTACATGTCACATTATCTCTCACCGAGGCACTCAAACAAATGCCCCACTATTCTAGATTCATGAGAGATATTCTTCGTGGAAAGAGAGATTGTGAACCGAAAGAGACCGTGCAACTCACGGAGAGTTGTAGCGCTCTAATTCAGCACTCCTTTCCCCCAAAGCTCAAAGATCCCGGGAGTTTTTCTATCCCTTGTAGCATTCAAAAGCTCAAATTTGAGAATGCTCTTTGTGATTTGGGGGAAAGTGTGAGCATCTTGCCATATAAGATCTATGAGAATCTCAATCTAGGTGATCTCTCTCCTACCGCTATGTCATTGCAACTAGCCGATCGATCGGTTATGTTACCATTGGGTAGGATTGAGGATGTTCCCCTCGTGGTTGGCAAGCTTACTTTCCTTGTTGACTTTGTTGTCTTGGACATCGATGAGGATGCCCATACTCCCATTATCTTGGGGAGACCATTTTTGGCCACCGCGGGTGCTCTTATTGCTGTGCAAGGGGGACTAATCACCTTGAAAGCGGGAGATTCAAAAGCTAGCTTCAAGCTTCCCCTTGGTGAAGGGTGTTTTGCAAAGATGAAAACTTGTATGAAGGTAGAAACTATTGCTTGTATTGAGAGCTATTGCTCACATGCTAATCCTTCTAACAACTTTCGTGTTTCTAAGTGTGATAATGAGCCTTCTGGGTCCTCTCCCGATGAAAAGAAAGTCCATGTGATCCCAAGGGTGCTTGGTGATAAGTTTGATGATGTCTTAACCATCCCCGAGATATTTGGGATGCATGTTGATGGTGATGTTGGGGCTACAACCTCCAAAGTAATTCATGAATCGGCAAACAAGGCTAAGAAACTCAAGAAAGCCAAGAAGCCCAAGACAGCCAAGGAGAATCTTGGTGGCGGATTGTTTGGTTGGCACCTTATGAATGGTGATGTCGGTACATTGTTTGTGCCCATTGGGGAAAAAAGAAACTTTTTGACTAATGATGACTCCAAGTTGGTTGTCTTTGACCCCCCTTGACCTTTTGGGGGGGTCCGTCAAGCTAATGACGTTAAAACGAGCGCTCCCAGGAGGCAACCCGTGTATTGGTCTCATTCTTGTCCCCCATGAGCTTTGGGGGGATATTCGTCAAGCTAATGACGTTAAACGAGCGCTCACGGAAGGCACCCCGCGGCTTTTATGCATTGTTTTGGTATGTTTCATCGCGGTGGGTTCACACTTTCCACCTTTTGCCTTACCCGTCTTTATTTTGGTGAGTTTGTTCGGGTTTTAACGGCTCTTTGCGGGGCTTGCTCCCACGACAATTCCGGTAACATCCTTCTAACTCTATTGCATACTTTGGGGGACGGGCATACATCATGTTGGGGCATTTGGTTGGATGGGTAGCTGTGCCCCTCCTTGCTTGGTTTTAGGCCGTGAGGACATGGCCTAATTCTAGCTTGTGGGGATTTTTGTTGTGTGGTTGGCTACTTGTTGATGCTCATTGCTATGAATCATACCATTATGTGCTTGTTTCTTTGTTTTTAGATTGATTTAGTTTGATTTTAGTTTCTTTTCTTTTTGTTTGTTTTGTTTGTTTCTTTTTGTTTCTCTTTTTGGTGTGTTTTCTTATTTTCTTCCTTTTTCTTTTGTTTTGATTTCCTTTTTGTCTAGGCAAGTTTTTCTAGGTTTTCTTAGGCAATATTCTTGATTGGGGCATATAAAATTGGAACTTGTAGATTAGAATGCTTTTATTCCTAATTGGTATATTTTACACGGTTCTTAATGTCTTGGGTCGAGTCTAGGATTTGGTGTCAAGAAAGTTGGTTGAACTATGGGTAGCATGCGTCATGAACTCTTGGCTTGTGGTAAGATGGTGTCGATTTCTCTAGTGATTTGAAGCCGAAGAGAATGGTATTTGCTCCCTTGTGAGGTTCATGCTCAAAAATAAGCCCAAACACATTTTAATATATTGAGTGGAATGGATCCTTAGCATTGACTTTCTTGTCTCCCGAGTTTGACCATTTCCTTCCCGAGACCGCGACCGAACTACTTTAGGGGACGATAGAGGCATTTCTTTCGGTGACTATTTTTCTTTTTAGTTTAGGACTCTATTTTCTTATTATTCTCATATGTTTTTGTTTGCGTTTGCCCCTTTGCTAGCCATTTGAGCCTTGACCCTTCATTTCTTATGAGCACATTACAAGCCTAATAGCCTTTGTTTTGTTTTCACCCTTAGAAGTGATAGTGAAGCTTAGAGTTATGATGCTTGTTGTTTTGGAGTAATTATGCAAAGTTGAGGAATGAATGTTGTTTGGTATGAATAGCAAAGTTTTGGAAGAATGTTGTATATAGTGAATAATTGTTGCAAAAGCAAAAAAGAGAGTAAAGTTTTGAAAAAAAAAGCCAAAAAATAGAGGAAAAAAAACAAGGCATGAAAAATTTCATTTGAAACACAAAAAAAGAGGAAAATCAAATCAAGGAAAAAACGCAAAAAAGAGTTGTAGTTTAGAATTGTTGTTGAATAAGCTTGGGGGTACCCCAAATAAGTGGTACGAGTTTGTGTTTGGTTCAAAATGCTTGAGTTTAGTTCTATCATTGCGCTTCACTTTAGGTATGAGCACCAAATGGCCAAATCTGTTCCGCGCCTTACCCCTAGCCTACGTTACGCCCTAAAAGCCCTCTTGACCCTTTAGAGTTGAGTCATTGTCGGTGGAGGGAGGATTTGGTCAAGCTTAAGAAACAAGGTTGTCATGCTAAGATGTCGGGTAGCCTAATGTTAATTTTCTGGCGCCTGCGCGGTGTCTTGAGACGCTATTCTCAAGGGTGGATAAGATCTAGAGATTTGACGTGGTATGCTCGGATGTAGAGGGATTGACTAGTACTTGCCCTTAGTTCACTTTGCTTGATGCTCGAATCTTTCACTCGGTTTAGGACATTAGTTAGCGTGTACTCATTTATTTGATTAGTAATATTAGTGTTCTTCTATACTTGTTCCATAATAAAGCCCATCTTGAATTTTGTAGTTTAATTTCTTTTCTTCTCTTTTCTTTTCTTCTCCTTTTCTTTCTTTCTTTTCTTGGTTTGTGTTTTCCATTTTAGTCTTGCCTTGATTAGATTTGCTAGATTTTGATTTTGATAAATTTTTAGAATCTGATTAGTTTCTCATTCTTCCTTAGTTGAGTTTAGTTTGCTAGAGACTAGCAAACGCTTAGCTTGGGGGAGTTTGATGAGCGACATTTATGTCGCTCTTAGCCTAGGATTTTATGTTAGTTTTTATGCTTTTTTTATAGTTTTTATAGCTTTTTGTGTGAGATTTATAAGTTTTGTTCCATCTTGTGCTTTATAGGTGATCTTGATGAAAAATGATGGAAAACAAGTGAATTTGAGCCAAAACAGGGCTTGTGCGGTCGAGTGGCGTTTTGTGCGCCCGAACAGGTAGTGCAAATGGAGTTCATGGAATTTCCAGTTTTGTGCGATCGAATGCCCTCTGTTGTTCGGTCGCACAAAATGGATTTCTGAGACAAAATGCCCCAAAATTGGAAAACGACCGCACAAGGCCTTATGTTCGACAACACAGCATTTGTTCGACCGCACAACTTTTTGAATTCGACCGCACAAAAGTTGTGCGCCCGATTAGTTCTTCTTGTTCGACCGAATAGAGCTGCAAAGGAGACTTGAGCCAAAGAAACCCCATTCGACCGAACAGGATTTTACGTTCGGTCGCACAGGACGAAGGAAATGATCTTCGCTGTCTTCGCTCGCACAGGACTGCATTTGGTTGAACAAAGTCATTTACGTTCGGTCGCACAGTGGGTACGTGCGACCGAATCGCTGCGCGGGCTGCTCTTATTCGAATTCTGGCTTCTATTTGGGGAAACTTATAAATAGATTTTTCGATTTATTTTGTAGGGAGTAGAATTTTAGTTGATAATTGGAGATTCTAAAAGTAGATTTTCAACAATTCTAGAGAGAGAAACTCTCCTCCATTCAAGCTTCAATTTGTAATCCTTCTTAACTCTTCTTCAATTTTGCAATTTAATTCTTAGTTTCTTAATTCTTGCTCTTGCTTTGTTGTTGATTGTTCTTCAATTCCTTAATTTCTTGAATTCTTGATTTCATTGATTGAAGTTACTTTGATTCTTAATTCCTAGTTGATTGTGCAATTGAATTCTTAAATTCTCTTCTCTTACTCCTTCAATTTCATGCTTGCTAGCTTAGAATTAATAGATTGCTTAATTTCTAGAATGATTAGTGAGTAGAATTAGGTTAGGTAAAGGGGAGAATATAGGGGCTTAATTAGGGGAAATTGATGATTGATTGTTGATTGATTCATTTGATTAAATATGATTTGATGATAGGACATCCATGCTAATTGATTGGTAGTTGCAAATGCTATTCGATTAGAATCACGTGGAACCATAGGTTAGGTTTGGCAAGAGATTGTGGGCCTATCTTGTGTGATCAAATGGCGGTGCTTATTATATGCTAGTTAGTTTAATCTAGGATTAGGCGAAAGCTCTTCCGTGGATTAGACGCTTAGCGTTCCCTATCCGAGAGGTGGCGGGTTCGTGTTTTAGATGCTATTTGCCTAATCGTCACTTCGTTGCATGATCATCATTGCTAGATAGTTGAATTCATTTCCCCCGATTTCCCTAGTCTATCCCCGACTCCCTAACATCTCCCTTTCTTGATTCAATTTAGCATAATTCGTAGTTTTTAGATTCTTAAAAGTGACAATTGAAAACCAAATTCTTGTTCGAACTAGATTGACTTTCAAACTCGATAACCATCGTTTCTTTGGGACGATCCCTTTGCTTACCGCTAGCCGGTTAGTTGAGTGGTTTTATAAATATTGTTTGCATAGGTTGTTTTCTATCAACGACGGAAAATACACCTTATCAACTATAATCGTTAATTATTTAGTACGTTTGATTTCGTGTCAACTTAAAGTATTATATTCTTATATATTTACTTACATATATTGTGTAGTCTAGTGTTTACATATGATTCTCGTTATATAACTATTAATCATCTTATAACTTACAGAAAACTCTAATTGATATAACGATGTTGTAATTTAGTAAATTAAAAATACTCGTAAAGACGTAGACTAATAGCTTATTAATTAGAAATAGAATGAAAACATTAATCGATAATGACTTGAAAAGATATAGACTGAAATCGAACCATCATGAGACCTAATTGAAATGACTCGAACCGAAATCGAACCGGTACTGTATTGATCCGAACTGAAATGACCCGAGTCAAAGTCTACCCGACCCGAGTTTGACCCGACCAAACCCGTTTAACACCCGACACGAGATCACCTGGTCCGTTTTTTTACCCGAACCGAACTTGACCCGACCCGAAATTGATCCGGATTCGACAACAGTTGACCTGAAATTAACGCGGACTAAATAGACCTGACAAAAGCCCAATTTGATCACGAAAACTTTTGACCCGGACTTGACCCGAATTGAATAGACCCAAATTGTCATGGGTCAACCTACAACCCATCTGGTGACGCAATTTGACACCTCTAGAAGTGCCCATATTGGTGGCCAGTCGACCGATCAAGGTAGACCAGGCCAGTTCTAGAGGCCTCCAAAGACGCTTTAAGAGGTGCGCTGGCAAGGCTGCTTTGGAGAATCAGACTCGTCCGATCCTGGGCCAGTTCAGTCTAGGATGTGGACCGGTCCATGTAGACCGCATATTTTGTCAACCTTTTCATTGGAATCAGCCAGTTTCAACCGATGACCCACTTGCTATGGACCAGTCTTTGATGAACTGTGCCGGAGCCCTGACTCGGTCTGGCCTGGCGTGGCTGAGTGGTTGGCATCAAATCCATAGTGTGTTTGAACTTTAAAGTGGAGGGTTATCCGTTATAATGGTTAAATTTTGCAAGTTTCTCAGAACTGAATTGTTCAATTCGAGTTCCTTCATTATAATCATACGTATGCTCCAAATTAGTAAAAAAAGAACAACATTTTGACATATCTTGTTTGTTATTTTCCAGGAAGGCATGTAGCATAACTGGAGAAATTCCGCTACATTCAGAATCTTTAGGCCTTTGGAGACTTTAGCTGCTTTCACAGGCAAAACAGGGAATAACAAAGGCTTAACAGAAAAATGAAGCCTGATTCACGTTCGCATAATTCAGCAAAGACTCGTCCCTGAAGTACAGAATACCAAAATACGAACAGATGCAGTAAGGAATGAAAGTAACTAGTTAACAAAGCGTTTGTAAGTCGTAAGAATCAATTCAAGACTATAATATTGGCTACACAACCAAGCAAGATCAGTCTGTCTTTGCAACAAACTCTTAACATTGTTTCAAATGAACCTCATTCTGAGAGAGGTCTATAACAGTTTTCCAATGAATGTTCAACTACAGAGACTGTGTGTTTGATCAGACTATTCCAAATCCAATCCCATTAACAGAATATATCAGTTGGTGCAACACTGAAATGTAGACCTCCTTTACAGGGTCTTTCTATTTCACAGGTAACCGATTAAACTTTCAAAAGAACATAAAAGAAGGCCTAAGCATTACTTCAATGCGACAAAGAGGTTGTAAAGTAACTGAATACATGCTTCTAAAGCACTTAATTGCATATGTTTTAGCTGTCTTGACTCTAGAAGAGTTGAAGCAAAAATCTTCAATTAAATAGGACTTGATGTTCTTATTTCTAGAAAGAAATTTTATTATAGAGAATATATGCAAGCTGATTCTCAATTTTCAGCAACGCTCCTACTTCACAGGTTACAATTTCAGAAAATATGCAATAATCCACATGTAGTGAATCCTGGTTCTTCAGCTCCCCATTGGTTACAACCTTAAAGGACTGGTTCAATTTATTTTGCCTAGTACAACAGTAAGTTGTATTCTCACTGAAACAACCAAAGAATGACAAACAAAAATTAGGGTTTTCTAAGGCGGAATAGCCAATTTTCTTTGGAATTTTGGTTATTTCTGCCTCTTCTCTTCAATACTATTGTGTTTTTGGGTTAGATCTCAATAAAACTACATAGTTTCAGTGTGGTAAGTACCCTTATGGTGGGTTTGATTGTTTCGGTGTAGTAAGTACCCCTATGGTGGGTTTGATTTTAGTTCAGGTTGTTTCTTTGGTAAAGATTTATGCGGGATCGAAGAGGATGTCAATCTTTCGACTACAATCAGACGAATCTGACGGAAATCATATTTGTCACGGCTACAACAGATCTACTCGTCAATAAAGGCGGTAAATCACAGCGATATAAAAGAGGGTATACAAAATGTTTGATATACTACGATCGTAGCTCTGGTGAAAGAAAGTTTTTATTTGATTCGATTGTTATGTATTTGTTAGATTTAAATCTTTATGTACATGTTGTATGACTTTTTATCAATGAATTAATTTGTTTATCAAAAAAAAAAAAAAAAAAAAAGCAAAGAATGGCAAGGCAAGCCATATCATTCTGTAGTAGGTCTATAGAAATGGGATAGGAGGCAAATTAGGATTTTCAGCCTTTCTATGTATCATCTTCTCTCCCATTACCTTCGGTTTGTGCCACTTCATCCACATTTACCAATAACATTAATGATTGATTTTAAGTTAGTGACTGACATGTCAAATTGTAGAGGAGTTGAGATACGAGGGGGGGATATAAAATGGGACATGTGATTTGAATCCCGTTTTCAAGAAGACAAGTAAAACCAAGTCCAACGCCATTACAAGTCAAATAACCAAAACAAAAGGAGCACCTACATTGTAACATTGACTGAAACTTCACTATCTTCTGATTATGTAACCATTACAACACGAATATCCTAATTGCCTTGTAAACAACTTGTATCCTGTTCTATGACAATTCCCACAAATGAGAAGCAGTAGTTTATTCGACATTTAAATTTAATATATCATGATAAAACTATAAGACAAGTTCACATAAATTTGATATCAACTATGCTGAAAAACTGATAACTGTCTTTACCTATGAATGGATCAGTGGGAACTCCTATGCTCTCACAGGCTTCTCTAGAACAGCAGACAAATACAACTCCGATTTCCCTGACCCTACTTTCTCTCCTATAACCCATTTAAGCTTCTTATACCCAAACTTCTCAATCAACCTTGTAATATCTCTCTTCCTCTCATCAGTAGCACAATAGAAGTTATCTAACCAGAACAAACCCCCAGCCCTCAAAACCCGGTCAATATCAAACATCAAGAACTCAAGTTTCTCAGCCTTCCCTCCCACATCCAATGCACTCCCAGCATGAACCAAATCAAACACATTATCATAAAATGGAAACCTATGATCCAAGCTCATAAACAAAGGGAATAACCCCCTAGCAGCAATGAAATCATTGGCAGGTGCCTCGACATTGAATGCTTGAGTAATCACAGTCACATCCTTCTCAGCCATTCTAGCAGCAAAAGTACCAGACCCACCTGCAATATCAAGTCCAATCCTAACCCCTTCATCCCCCATACTTAAAACATCATCAATCATAAAATCATTCTTTCCTTTCCCCTTAACAAACCTTTGATTTTCAATCCCATTACTCAAATCAAAGCAATTCACACAATCTTTCCCCAATTTCTTACCAATATTACTCAAACATGTAAAATTCTTGCAACTCAAACCACTCCAACTAACAATCTTATCACTAACACTTTTCCAAAGAGATGCAGGAAAAGGGTGCAGAAACCCTAACTTAGGCAAAGTCTTAGCAAAACACCTTCTCCTAGGCAAAGGCTCACACCCTCTTGAAACCAGCTTCTGGGCCAAGCCCAAATCATCTGGGCAAGGCCCATTGACCTTGTAATCCATATATTTAGACAACAAATCCATAGATTTGCTACAAGTATGACCAATTGATGCCACCATTTCTGTAATCCCAGTTCTTGAATCTTTCCCTAAAGGCAAAGAATGCCTTTGCAGGAAGATTTTGAGCTCACTTGGAGTATTGGGTTTTGTAAGATCAATTGTTTCGTATCCAAGAAGCTCCTTTTCGATCTGGGTTAGCTTCTTTTGCGAAGATTCGATCTCTTCCATGATTAGGGAGACTTGTTCTGTAATTAAGGAGATGTTTTTGTGAGCTAATTGAAGTGGGTTTTGGGAATTTTGTGAGGCATTGTGATTAGGGTTGTAAGTGAAGGCGTAGAGTGCAAAGAGATTAGTGGTAAGAACTGAGAATAGCATTAATCCGTTAACTGCTGATGTGCAGATTGTTGCTCTTTTGAATCTTGCTGTTCCATCCCCTATTTTTAGGGATACTGACCCCATTTTTGTGGGTATTCTTGCTTGCTCGATTGATTTGATCTTTCTGGCTAGTTGCAGGGAGAGAGAGAGAGTGAGTGGGAGGGAGGGAGTGAGGAAGAAGAGATCTAGAGCTTAGAGTTGAGTGAGGTTGACTAATTAGTCAATTTTGGGAAATGCTGTACTCCGTAGTAATTTGGGAAATTACTAACCAAAAGTTCCGGCATCTTGTGACTTGAACCGGATGTGCTATGCGCAGAGTACTCCCGTCTCAAAATTATAGTGTTGTATTTTACGATGGACGTCTTGTAATTATAGAATATTTTTTCTTATTTGAACATAAAATATTTTTCATATTATCTTTATTTGTAATCATAAAAAAATACATTGAAAATCTTCTCATATATTATATTTTTTTATGTACTTTATTTTTTTGTACATGTATTTTATTTTTTTGTACAAATACTATATTTCCTCCGCTCCGGAAATATCGCACCATTTATTTTTTACACTATTCATACTACGATTTTGGCAATTTTTTGTGATTCGTACGTAAGAAAATTTTAGTCATGGGAGGTCACGTTAGATTCGTATCAATATATATTTTCTAAATATTAATTTTTTATAATTTTTACTTGCACACGATTTGATATATTAAGAGTCAAAGTAATGGTTAAATGAGTAAAAGTCAACCATGATGCGATATTTCTGAAACGGAGGAATTATTTTACTTTCTCATACAAATTAATCATTAATGTATTATATTTTAACTTTTCACACATTACTTTTCTTAAAATTGATGTTTTTAGTCAAACAAAGACTATGACTTTTGGACGGAGGGAGTACTATAGTGGTACACTCTCCCTTCCTTACTTTTTTTATTGGTCTATAGTTAAAGTTCTTTTACTTTGTATATGCACATGGATTGTTTTTTATTTTTATTTTTTGACAACACATGGATTGTTAAAGTGCGATAATGAGGACATAAATAGAGAGAATAACTAGAAAAACTTTTCATTTAAGGTATGGAGCAATTTCAAAGAAACATCTATACATGAATATGGGGCAAACAAAAAGGGAAGGATAGATGACATTAACAAAACTCTTAAAACTTACTCCATAAAATATAGTGTGATCAAATGTGTATTTGCCATGGTGAAGTTTTGGTCCCTGTGATTATTTTTGGTATTAGAATAACACAAATTTTTATTTAAAGGTAGTGTACAATAAATATAATACATCGCAGTAAAAGTTAAGGTAAAATGTTTAAAAGTTACACGTATAATATAGAAGTTATCTTCTTTGTAGTTTTCTGCTTTAATAAAAACTATCAATTCAAAATTACCATATAAAAGTAGTCCTTTAAAATGTTTATCCATCCAAAAAAAAGTAAAACTTTAGTTAATCAAAACATGTAAAAAGTTACTAAAAGTTGGATAAAAGTTACTTTGATGTATAATAAATTTATTGAAACGGATCAAAACGACATATAGAAAGTAAAAAGAAAACTAAATACTCCCTCAATCTCTAAAAGATTGCCCCATGTGCTTTTGTTCACTTTATTAAGAACTAGATGCACGCACGGATTATGATCATTTATTTTACAAAATATTTAACTGGATCCCCAAACTACTGCATAAATACCCCATGGTCCACACTAAATTTATTGTGGACCATGTCTTAAAATAAAATTAACAACTTGTTCATAATTTATTTTGGCATTTTATTTGAATAATTATGAAAAAAAATATCAAATTAGTGTCGTTGATACATGTTGTGCTTGAGTAATGTGATTTTAAGTCACAATTCGATTTTAAAAACATAGGGTTACTATGCATCAAAAAATAGTTACCATGTCTAAGAATTTTTGTGTTTAATTTATTATAGTTACTATATGAACAATAAAAGTCACTATGAGTATAAAAATTGTGCTAGAGAAAACTATTGATTTTGGATCCACACTAATATTATTGTGGACTAGGTCCACGCAAGAATAATCCGCATAATTATAAATTTATTTAAACATACTCATTTAAATTTATTCATGGAATATGCATATTATATATGTGTAATATGCTAATTTGACCAACATGACATATTGAGTTAATATATTTTTCATTATTAATGTACCGATTTGACTATTTAGCAAAATTATTATTGCATGGTACCATAATTTATAAACTAATATTTTTTTTTTCATACATAAGTAGTTTATAAAAAAGATAAAGTATATAAATAAAATAAAACAGATATGTTTTTTAGGAAAGTGATTTTTGGCGGGAAAATTGAAATGACATGTCTCATTCCTGTATGTTTTAGTATAAAGTAATAGATTGGTTATAATCAAAAGCAAACTGGTAAGTAAATTTATCTTTTAGTTAGATTAAATAATTGTATGTGAGGAGAAATATGTGAGGACTATTAAACAAATAAGGTATGGGACAAACAAATAGTGACATTATTTATGATATATGGGATGGGGCACTCTTTTAGGAACGGGAGAGTACACGGTAATGCGACACAAGATGTGTTGGTTGTACGGAAATTTCAAGTATATATTAACAAAAATTGACAAAACAATCTTCTAAATAAATAAGGATTTTTTGTCATTTAACACCTTTAAAAGAATTAGTTTTTGTAATTAAACACCTTATTTATTTTTTATTATATTTAAACACCTTAAAAATCTAAAAATTTATAAATCAACACCGCTTAACGATTTCCATAAGAAAAAAACGTTGATTTTTAATCATGCTATAACTTCCAAAGCATAATTTGATGGTAGAAGGAGTTGTTTACCACCATATCATGCTTTGGGAACTTTAGCATAGTTAAAAACTAATGTTTTTTCTAACAAAAATTGTCAAGTGGTGTTGATTTCTAATTTTTTTTGTTTTTTAAGGTGTTTAAAAACAATAAAAAATAAGTAAAATATTAAATTACAAAAACTAGTTTTTTTAAGGGGTTAAATGAAAAAAAAATCCTATACTTATTATAACTAGCGTAGTCGGTAAAATTTAAAACAAAATAGTCTTCAAAAGTTACAGATTTACAGAGTATTGAGCGGTAGTATTTTTGGATCGGGGACAAAAGGTGTTTATAAAGGTTGATTATTAACGAATAATTAAGGCAAGTTGTGAGTGAGTAATAGTGTATGTGACGTGTTCTACTCGTCGGTGGTGAGTTTGATTCTTGTGATGAGAATAACACAGGTGTGATTCTCTAAGGAGAGGTACTGGGTAACAATCGTGTGCATATGTAAAGGAACACGTGTCTCCTTGTGGGGTGATCATCCTTTTGATAAGATTGATTTTGGGAGAGTTTTGATCGAGATGAAAAACCAATGGATGTTGATAGAGATTTAAGGTATATTCTACTACTGGTGTTAATAAATAATACACCCTCCCTATTATTTAAAAGATATACTTTATCTCCAATTCATGATACCACTTTCAAACATATTGATCTTTATCTCCTCTTGTGGTTCCCACACTTACTCACATACTCTTTTTACTAGGAGCGTTCATAAAAAATTATAACCGTGAATCGTACCGTAAACCAAAAAATCGGACTAAACTTGCGGTAAACTGAACCGAAAAAATAACATAAACGATTACGGTAAGCGAATCAAAAAAATTAACGGTTAAATTACAATTTTTGGACAAAACGGTTAACCGAAAAAACCAAAATTTGTTTTGAAATTATTCAATTTAATTTAGTTGGAAGTGACACACAAAAGTATAGGTAAAGTATTTTAGTAAAAAAAATATTTTTTGTGCACTGCTAGTTTAATTAGTGTACTTACTTCTTAGATAGGCTCTTAGCCTATTAGTCCATTCTTGAAACAACGAGTACGTGACTTCGTAATTTTGTTTGAACTTGATGAACTTGTGTAATTTTAGACGTTGTTTGGACTTATTTTGTTTGACTTGATCTTCTATTTAAAAATGTTAACTTTTGTAAAACAATACTCCGTAATACGATAAATGCAATCCAAAATAAAAATAATATTTTTTTATAATTTAAGACATTGTTTGGACTTATTTTTGTTTGACTTGATCCTCTTTTTTTTTTTTCTTTTAAAAGCATCTTAACCAATTTTTTAATACCCATTTCAAAGCTTTGTCGCAAATAACTAATCAGAAAGTTATGAAAAAAGGTATAAAAGATCTATAGCTATCAAATGCAACGTGTAATTTTTATCTTGAAATAGAAGTTTTAAAAATTATCTGAAGTATAATGGTATATATTATTCACATGATTAAGGCCGAGATAGTAATTAATGAATAAAAAAATCCATGAAAAATCTAATTTATTTAGTCGTCACATACATTTTTTCTTATTTTAAAGATGTTGGATTGTCATTATTATAGATAAAAAAAAATGATAGTATGTTTTCTAACGTTGTTTCTTAGAGCAATAAGTTAAAGATAATTTAGTTTTAAGGCGTACATCATCTTAAAATTTATTTTGAATAAATTCATGCTTTATGATGCATGAAAATGATATTATCTTTATTGCATTTGTTATTTATCAATAACATATGATAAATTAAAAATTGTAGCAGAAATGTGGGTGATAATGTGAAAAAGGTTATACTGATGGGAGTAGCAAATGACATATGAACATCATATTCACCTTTTTAGCTTCTACAATAAATTATTAATAAAAATAAATAAAAAACTTGAATAGTTATAATGGAGTTCTAATCAATTGTGAAAAAAAATAAAACAATAAAAGGCGTAGGTTGAAATAAAATAAACTAAACGATAGATTGTGATCCACCAAATGTATGATGCATAATTGTAAGAAAATTAATATTATATTTGTATAATTAGTAGCCATTAAATTACAATCAACAATAATATCCAATACTTTATAAAGTAAATGTATAACATGTACATTAGATGTAAAATAAACGGGGAGAGAAATATAGATTGTGGTTTGAGCGATTAGGATGAGGAGGGAGCTAGTCAGATTTATATAGTTGACAAATGCTAACTTTTTTGCGGTTTTTTCATGAAATGTCCTCGAGATTTCACGGAACGCACCAAATACCCCTCATGTTTTGAAAAAACACATTATACCCTTATTTATTTTTAAGTGCACTAAATACCCCTTTTCTAACGGTCTGTTAGTGTTCCGTTAAGTCATAAATTTATTTCAGCAAATACACCTATTCCCTCCGCTCTTAAATATTAGTCATGTTTTAACTCGTTTCAACTCAATATTTAAACATAAATTCTCCAAATACGTATGTTAGAAAAATATAAAAACTTGATATTGTTAAACTACACATTAAGACGAACAAAATAAGATCTCACATGAATATGTTTTGAAGTACGTATTGGAAAGAAATTAGAAGATTCTCTTCAATTGTGAATAGTGTCAAGATTCCAAAAGGGACTAATATTCGAGAACATAGGGAATATTAGGAATCTTATTGCACTAAATATCCTTATTTAAAACTTATTGTACCAATTACCCATTTGGTTTTAAAAGTGCTAAATTAGCTTCTAGCGAACCGAATATAGCCGTTGGGTTCTTTGTTCTTATACTCCCTCCGTCCCGGAATACTCGACCCGGTTTGACCGGCATAGAGTTTAAGGAACTTGAATTGACTTATTTAATTTAATAGGTAGTAGTTGATAGTGGGGTATTATTTTAATGTAGTTAGTGGGAGGTGGGTTAAGAGGTGGGGTTGGGGGAGAGTAGGGGTTGAATTTTTAATTATTTTTTGTATGGAGAGGGGGTAGGTGTGTTAATAGGGGTGGAGTGAGAAATAATATAATATTGTTAGAATATTTCCATTTTTAGAAACAGGTCAAGTATTAAGGGACGACCCGATAAGGAAAACAGGTCAAGTATTCCGGGACGGAGGGAGTAAATATTACATATCTTCACATAAATATAACCTCCAGTCATTAAAAGAGAAATAAATAGACTTGCTAAGAAGAGAAAGAGAGTGGAAAATGAATCCAATAAGAGGAAGAGGAACATCTCAGTGAAATGTGGGAAGTGCAAAGAGGTTGGTCGCAATTCAAGGACATATAAGAGTGGAGGAGCAGCTGCAACTGGAGAAAGTACTTCAAAGGGGCATGCAAATGGAGCAAGTATTTTAAATGAGCCTCCAAAGACTAGGAAGAGGTCAAAGACAACTGCATAATGTCTGACCATCCGCTGGGCTCATATTTTGTGAAGTTTAGGTGCACACAGTTAAGATCGGTCAGTCAGTTAGGTGCAAAGTTCGTTAGAATCAGTCTGTCAGTTAGAAGCAATCAGTTTTTGTGAGTCATTCAATGCTTAAATACTCAGTTAGGTGCATCAATCTCTGCCTAACTTTTTCCTAAAGGATTATTTAGATTTAATAATCCAACATTTGAGCGATTTTCCAACATTAAGCCAACCTTTTGATTATTATCTATTAATCTAACCTTTATACCCCTTTAACTTATATTGCACCCTACCTGTTGTGAAGCAGGTAAAGCCGGTCATATTGATGAGGTGGCTTATGGCAATTATAAAAAGTAATTTGGGCCACTTAAAACCCCACTCCCCTGTTATTTCCTTCTTATTCTCCTCCCTTTCCATTTATCCCTCCTCTTTTCTTCCCTAAATCACCAGAAATCGCCATTGAAGGCTAAGCTTTAATTTTTTTTTTTTTTTTTTAATTCAAGGTTAATGGCATCTCTTAAGGGGAAAAGCTCTGTTATGTTGAATGATTATTAATTTTATGGATGATTAATTTTATTTTTCCATTGATTAATTTGTTGAAATTAAGTCCCCAAGAACGACATTCAACACTCAAAACCATGACTAACAATGTAATCATAAACCCAAGAACCTAACTCAAGTGTACCTAGCTTAGCAAAGGACGATAAAACCCCAACAAAAGTAGTCGAATCATGATCACACACCCGACTTTCCCATCAAACGAAACATGTCAATAGCATCTTTAGCAAACCCATTTTTCTCGTACCCTGAAATTACGACATTCCAAGCAACAATACTTCTCTGAGGCATTTTATCGAACACCTTACGTGCAACAGCAAGCTCACCGCATTTCGCATAAAATGCAACCAAAGAAGCCTGAACAAAAGAATCTGATACATACCCATTAACCACAACACGTAAATGTACAAATTTACCATGTTTGACGGCGAAAACACTGGCGTAAGACTTGATTAAAGAGGTGAAGATGTAGTTTGATGGAGGAATGAGAGAGAGAAGCATATGATTGTAGAAGAAAATGGTGTAATATAGGAGACGAAGTTTGGAGGAGATTCGAATGAGGGAGTTGAAGAGATAATCATCTGGGTTTGATATCGAGAGAGAAAGCTCCCTGGCATAAGCTACGGAGGAGTGAGAAGACCAGGCTAAAATGGCAAGTTTAGTGAGGAGGGATAGGCGGCGGTGAGCTCCGGTGGTGATCGATAAGGTGGGCTTGCACTAGTTGAAGTTGTTTCAGACGTGGGCCTGCTCGTACGAGAGCTTCATAGGGTGATGATGAAAATGGTGATGATTCATTTTGTCCATGGAAGATATGCCATGGAAGAGAGGGACTGGCAATCATGAATTCGCAGTAATTAAGGTGGTTGGAAGAAATATTAATGACTTTGATTTGTTTTGGTTTTGGAGGGAAATTAAAAAAAAACCAAAGGTCAACTGAACCTTACGCTTTGGTTGACTTATTCAGCCGGTTCCGGGTTTTATGGAGCAATATAAGTTAAAGGGGTATAAAGGTTAGATTAATAGATAATAATCAAAAGGTTGGCTTAATGTTGGAAAATCGCTCAAAGGTTGGATTATTAAATGTAAATAATCCTTTCCTAAAAAATAAAATTAGTTAGAAGGTGGTAAAAGACAATTTTTATTTTATTTTTAGGTAGTATAAAATAATTTTAATTTTTTAGGTGGTTAAAAATAATTTATCAAGTTTTCTAGGTGATAAAATTTAACCTAAAAAATAAACATAAAAATAAAAAATTATTCAAAATCTGTAAGGCCCTGTTTAGTTCACCTTATTTCTCTTGATTTGATCTAATCAGGTCTGGTCTGATCTGATCTAATCTGGTCTGATCTGATCTAAACTTATTTTTTCTGATCTGATCTGATCTGAACTTATTTTTTCTGATTTGATCTGGTATGATTTGATCTGGTCTAATCTAATCTGATTTGATTCTTCATAATTAAGTTTAAACAAAAATCTACATTTATTAATATTAAACGACTTACGTGTAAAATAAATATTACACAAATTTATAATATTGTTATTATTTATTTGACTTTGCTCATGATTTAACTATTCCTTATATTAGATAGACCTAGACATGATCTACACATATAAGTTCTGATCTGGATATGATATATACAGATCGGTTCTGATCTGGACATGATCAGTTCTGATCTAGACATAATCTGTACAGTTCAGTTCTGATATGGACATGATATGTACAAACCAATTCTGATCTGGACATGATATGTACAGATCATTTCTGATTTGGACATGATCTGTACAGACCAGTTCTGATCTGGACATGATCTGTACAGATTAGTTCTGATCTGGACATGATTTATACAGATCAGTTTTGATCTGGACATGATCTGTATAGATCAGTTCTGATTTATACATATCAGTTCTTCTTTGGAGATGATCTGTATAGATTAGCTCTGATCTAGACATGATCTGTACAGATCAGTTCTGATCTGGTCATGATCTATACAGACCAGTTCTGATCTGGTCATGATCTGTACAAATCAATTCCAATATGGACATGATCTTTGCAGATTAATTCTGATCTGAACATAATCTGTACAGAGTCGATATCTAGACAAGTTATAATCTGGACATATCGATTCATTCTGATCTGGACATGATCTGTACAGATCGATTTTGATCTGAACATAGTGGTTCTGTAAGGATCGGTTCTGATGTAGACAAGATATTTTCAGATTTGAACATGATTTGGACATGATCTGTACAGATCATTTATGATCTGGATATTATCTGATCTTATCAGTTATGGTCTAGATATATAATGATCCTGATCTATAAAAATCAGTTCTGATATGGACATGACCTGATCATATCGTTTCTGATCTGGACTTAATGGTTTTAATTTGGACATGATGAATTTGAATGTTTTGTTAATGTTTTTTTATGCCTTAAGTAATAGATTTTAATTGCACCGACAACAACATTCTTTTTTATTAAAGCAATAATAGTAATAAAATATTAAATATAATAAAAATGATATAAATATATACCATTAATAACAATAATAATAATAATAATAATAATAATAATAATAATTATTATTATTATTATTATAATAATAATAATTATAATAATAATAATAATAATAATAATAATAATAATAAAAAATAATAATAACAATACCCCAAAATCCTCTCGATTTGGGCGACTAGGGCAGCCGGCCAAATCTCGCTGGTGGGTTTCCAGCATCGGCCATTATGCGGTAGGGCTTTCCGGCGAGTGGTTTTAACGTGCAGCAAGGTCCAGTCTGCGGTAGGGCTTTCGAGGGAGGGGATTCGAATCAGGTGTAGCGAGGGGTTTCAGTTTAACATGCAACGATTTCCGATGCAGTGACGGTGGTTTTGTGGGTTCGGGTGAATTGTGCAGCGAAATTCCGGTGAAGTGACGGTGGTTTTGTTTCGGCGTTCAGTTTCTGGCGGTTTGGTGCGTTCAGTTTCTGGCAGTTTGGTGCATTCAGTTTCCGATTTGGTGTTCTGTTTCTAGCAATTTCGTGCGTTCGTTATCCGACAGGTTCGAGTATAGTATTCAAGCGTTCATTATCCGGAAGGTTCGTGTTCTCCGGTAGTGTGGGATAGGCAGTCGGCAGCTTGTGTGTTTTGAGTGTCGTGGGTGTGTTTGGCAGTGAGTATCGTGGGTGTTGCTGTTTTGGTGTTTGGCAGTGTGGAGTTGGTGTTGCTTTTTGGTGTTTATCAGTGGCTTTCGTGGGTGTCGAGTGGTGTTTTACGTGGTTATTATTGAGTGTTGTATTCTGCATAGTGTTTTTGGATTGGGGGCCGATTGGCAGTGGGGTTGGAGTTGTCAAAACCCATTGTCCATTTGTCCATAATGCCTAATGGTGTGGTGCGTTTTCATTGTCCATTTGTGGGTCTTAGTGGGTGTCAAGACGGCGGTGGAAATGGGCTTACTAAGAGATCTTTGATCACTCATCTTCGTGATCGTCATTGTAAGGGTGATGCTCAAGTGGTCACACGACACTCTCTAACCACTGACTTGGCTATTTTTTCTGAAGCTGAGTTGACCTTCCGCCGTATGGAGATTTGGATTTGTGGGGATTGTTTTAGGACGCATGCTTTTCGTGCTAAATGTCGTCATGGTTCTGATTTTGTGGCCCCCTTTTGTTGTTGAGGATGGAGTTGTTCGGTTTGTGCTCTATGGTTTTTCTAAACCGTCTCTTGCTTCTGATGTTCGAATGGATACTGCGGTGCAAGAACAGGATTGTGGTTTTACCGTCACTCTTCTTGACAGATTATTTTTTAAACGGATTTGCACAGTGAAATCCATCCCTCCTAAATGTCGTTTGGGTTTTTCCCGGGTTTTGAGAGGCGCGCTTGATAGGGTTATTTGCAGGCCTGAGGATGTCTCTTATTGGGTTAAACTTCTCGTGTTGCCTCTATGTTGTTGTAATAATTGGGTTTTCAAGGCAAAACACTAGAATAAGAATAAGAACGAGTTTAGGAAATCGTTGCGCCGTGGTAACCAAACCACTGCCTTGAAAACGAGATTCGGTGCAAGTGCACAATTGTATTCACCGATTCGTTCCCTAAGGTTTACACAACTCTCAACACACAAAGACACTTTTAGGTGATGAGATGGAGCCACATAAACTTATGCCCAAAAGAACAAGAAGGGGAAGCTTGAAGAGATATCATGACTTAATCATGAACTAAAAGTTTTCCCATCCAAAAAGGAGGCACTAGTAGAAAAAATGTCATTTGCAGCGCGTGTAAAAGGGGCTTTTTGCAGCGTTTTTGAGTGCGGCAAGTGTGATGGCTACAAATAGTTGACTTTTATTTGCAGCGAACAAAAACGCTGCAAAAAGCCATTAATTGCAGCGCACGGTGTTCCACACGCGCTGCAAAATGTCTATTTTTCACAACCTTTTGCAGTACGTAGGCGCTGCAAAAAGAGATACCAAAGCCCACATTTCTGAAACTATATATTCATAGCATTCACTTAACAGTGCACGCTGCAAATAGTTCATTTATTTTACAAAAAAAAATCACTACAATAATAATAATCTATTTATATTTTTGGTAAATTAGCTAAATTAATTACCAAAAGGTAGGAACCAAGAATCCAAAGTTGGAACACCATAAAAGGTTCCGTACATGTACAGATGCAGATTCAACTCCTCTCTCTTAGCTCTCTCAAGATAATCCATTTGCTTGTTCAACGTCTGTAGTTTTTTCTCCATTTCTTGTTTCTCCCTCAGCTGCTCGTTGAGAGCCAACTCCATCAATTCTTGCTTTGTCAACTTATCCTGAAATGAAGTAGATAACACATTTATAACACCAACCAGAAAACATCGAGGAGTATTTTCAGAAAATAAACACTTACCCCTTCTATAAGTGGTTTCTTCTTATTTTTGGAGAACTTTTCCTGAAGTAGGGATTTGGCTTCTTCAATCTCACGTTCTTCTATTTCCTTTTGGATGCACTGAATTTTCCTCTTCTCAAGTTCAGAAGCAAGCCTTTTCTGTTCATCTTCCACATTACTTTTTGTAGCTGTAATCTCTTCGACTCTTCCTCACGTTCCTTTTAAGACACCAAAGTAGTCAAGTCTCTAAAGCTGGCGTTCTTGTTCCTCTTTGCGTTGTTCAATGATTGTTTTACAAGCAAGAAGCTTCTTATGTTCCTTCTCCACAAGCTCAGCTAAACCAGGCAAAGTATCTTCGATTTTTGATGCTTTGTTAAGGGGAGGATATATCGTGGACCTTGCTTTATTCAAAGATTCAACAAGCGCTGTAAGGTGATTTCTCACGGCATCAGCTTTAAGATCCTGCATCAAACATCATCATTGGTCAAACTACTTTACCTGGTGACATCAATATATATTCAAGATCCTGGATACCACAAAATCTTAACCGACACAAAAGACGTAAAAGACCATCAATAAATTTGAATGTTTGACGACTTAGAAGTTCTTGACTCAAGAAAACAGTAGCTTTGAACATCTTGAAAGACTTCTCTTAATAATGGTGATTCTTAAAATGGTAACATCAAATCACATAAAATCGATCAGAGAAAATTTCTCTCTGTATATGGTTATTCTAACTCTCCCTTGACAGATAAGTCAGATATAGTAAACAAACACCATGTATAAAACCAATTACAATAACAAAATATGAAATTGATGTGAGGCTGAAAGAATGTCCAATAACTCCTAAAGATATAACAACAACTAAAATATACATACCAAAAGAAAGAGACAATGAGAGGTGGAAAAACACTAAATTCTACTGAATACGTCAGGGTATATTGGCAAACTTTAGGACAAAGCCAATGTGTCAAAAAAAGTTAATATACATAATGCATCGTGTAGACACCTACTTTTGTCCCCATTCCCGAAAGGGAAGGTTCGATGATGAGAACATAAATCTCCACTTGGCAACGCATCTCCTATAAAATAACGAATCTCAAATCACCCTTTCATTTCAGCCAAAGCTTCCATTTATAGAAACCTGCTAAAAATAGTAGCTGCCGTAAAAGGTAATTGCTAAAAGTAGTAAGAATAAAAAGATAGGAACCTGTCAGAATTAGGTGTTGCACTCCAACATAAATCCTAAAAGAGATAGAAATTGTAAAAGGAATTCTATTCCTATCGCAATTCGATAAAAGAGTTAACGTATTAATTAAACTCATAACGAACCTAGAGTTCGTAAAGGGCCCAAACGCATTCCGTCGTAAATTTGATACGCACCAAATAACTCGGATTAAGTCTCTTAATGGACTCCGTACTCTAGAGTCCAATCTGACAAAGAATTCTGCCCAGATCCTATTTTCAACGCCCAACCCTGGGCGCCGAAATCTTTGACGCCCAGTGCTAGGCGCCGAAAGTACCAGGGACGGATTCTTTTCCTAATCCGTTTCGTATTCATATTCCTGAAAATCTATCTTTCTACGCCACTTTTTCCTATAAATAGACCCCTAAAGCCGACATGAAAAGGACACAACACACAACACACAATTCCATAACCTGAGTATTGACTCTAGCCTTAAGCCTAGCCTTACGCTGCGAAATTGATCCGGCGTTCTGTCGCAATCGACCCAAAAGTCGAACAGAACGCATCCTGTCCCTTGTAGCTGATGAATTAAGCCCAAATACTGGAACACTGCTTAGAAACCCGAGATTCGTTAAATAAAAGGAGAAATAGCAAAGCCAAGTGGTTAGTTTTCTGAGAACCGTGACGCACCTCTCAAGGGTGCGTTGTAATGTGTCCCTCATATGATTTAATCGCTTTCATCACCCTTTTATAAAATTATCAAACTATTAACTTGATTGATTTATCACGCCTAATAAGATAATACCCTGGACAATTGAATTATCATGCTAGGTACCTTAAATCAATCTAAATAAGATAATCACGATCGATTTAGTATTATGTGTTGCATATTGCTAAAATCAATTCAGAATAGTTTAATAGTTTAACGCATGTCCCTTCAATTATTTATGCTGAGCTAGTAAGGATAACCTGCCTCTGGAGTTATCGATGAGCACTCCTCTCAGTAGTTACAGTCCCCCGAACTCTCAATCTCTGCCCTGCGGGTGTACGTTGAGCGATCCCCACATCAGGGATCACAAGGGAACCTATGGCCGTCGTGGTCGAACATAATTGCACTCCCTTTATGTCACGATAACCGGGTTTTGTCAGTTTTTCTCATTGTCGTTAAAAACTGAATGGCGACTCCTATATTACTAGTCGATTGGGTGTAAACTCACAGGAGAACTAACTACACTTGATCTGACAACGTCACGCTCACGAGGGACGAGGTCATGCATTAGCCTCGTGCTTTTTCGACCCCCTCACAGTGGCGACTCCACTGGGGAATGTTAATGAAATACTCGTGCTCGTAGGTAATCAAAATAGCCGAAGGGTGAAACGATCCTACTCCGCGTTTATTTCCTTATCAAGTTGGGACGACCTGAAAATCAGCATATTAATGTGAACGGACAGAACCGCATAACGAATCTCGGCTCCCTTGGCATGTTTCATCTCGGGAGTTGGGACTAAGGATACCCATCGCCAACCGGGGGGTGCATACGCTTCGAATGTTGTCCACTCGGCACTTTTCGCTAGTAGTACACCCGTCCCAAACCCAATCGCTCGCCCACTAAGGTCCCTCACATTGGTGCATGCCCCCTTGGCTTACATCGTGATTGGCCTCTTGGGACGAAATTCGTCTGTTGAATGCACTACCTCGACTGGGGCATGTGTTGGATCTACGATAGAAGCGGTACCAAGCCAGGCGCAAATATTACCCATAGAAGCCTATCATAAACTACGTGACATATTATTTTTGCTTCATGTTGTAATGTTAGTTATGTGTAGCGAATTACGTGATTATGTTGTGATTGTGTGTGACAAATAACGCTAGTAAACCAACGACCCTAAAAGTTGCCCAAACATTCATAAACACCAATTGGCCAAAGAGTTATACCTAAATACGTGTTCCGCAGTCCCGGGCGATCTCCACAAAAATAAGCGACGCCCAGGACGACCTGTAACGGATCCCACGACGCTGCATAACGCGCAAAGGACGTTATTGGGCAAGCACGTAAAATTAAGTCGTATGTACAAAAAAAATATAGACGAACAGAATACGAGTACCAGTCAGGGACACATTTTCAGCGCCCCTGGCTGGGCGCCAATTATATCATCGCCCCTGCTGGGCGCTGAAGTTGCTGCTTGGCCTTTTGGCCAGGCACCGCAGCCTCGGTGCCCATGCACAAAATATACGTAGCAATAAAAAATTCGTAACAAATTTGCTACGAGGACGTATGAAAGAGGCACTCAATTCTAAGAACGACTTATAAAATAAATAACTCCTTGCGTCGTCATTAGGCCTCCTATGACGACAATGTTTGGCACCAAAACCGAGCACGCTGATTAAATGACCTTGAATGTCACATGGCAAAGTATTCAAAAAATGATGTTCAAATAAAGTTTTCAAGAAAAAAATAATGTTCGAATAAAAAAATAAATAAATCCGAGTCTAGACTAGGCTATGCCGAAGTATAATCTAAATCCTAAGTCTTAGTTGTCTTATACATAGAATCGGTCCTAATGCTTGGTGTCGTTCTGCAATTTAAAAGGTTAAAACATATTGATTCTCCCTTCCTAACATTTAAATCAATAAGCACCCATATGTAATTGTCATCCCTTGCTAAGAATCTACGGCCTCAATACTCTCCCTCACCAATAAAAAGAATATATTATGTAATTCAAGTATTTGCAAAATGGAAACAGTCATATTCTGAAAATCATTCCTCCATAGTCGCACAACCCCCAAAGTGAGCCTAAGGTGTCAATACCATTGGCGGAAGAAAATTAATGGCCTCAAGGCTTATGATCACATTGGGTCGCGACTATCATAGTCCTCTCGAGCCACTCGCTCCTTGAAGTACTCCTAAGTACGAACTAAAAGATTTTCCATGAATGCAACATGACGAACCATGAAAATACCCAAATCGGCATGCCATAAGGCTACCATTGGGGTAAAACAATACACACTAAGAGGGAAGCCGCACTAATGATTCTAGTCTTGCAAAAATGGAAATTCGATCTCCCCAACTAACTACCTTGCCAACATTAAGCAAAATGGCGCATGACAAATGAACACCCAAGGGTTAAAATCTTAAGTGTCAACCAACAAAAGTTATGGTCCAATTAGCCTAAGTCTGAGAGTCGCTTGGTCAAGTACTATAGGCTTACGCCACGCCATCATTTTGAGTCTAGGCCACCTCCTTGTATTCGTACACGGGTTATAATCAGAAAAATTAATGAAAGTTCGAGTCTAAATCACAACTTCCAATTAAATCCCGGAAACTGGAATCTGAAAAGAAGCAAAAAAAATTATTTTCGATGTAATTCTTTCGTTAAATTTCAATAAAATAAAAACAACATTTTGAATCTACGCTATTTGCACATTTTAAGAAACGACTAAATACGCTTGCAAAGTAAGAAAATTTAAAGGTCCACCCTAGGCCTACTAAAGTTAAAGGTCCACTATAGGCCTACCAAACGAGGCTCACTCAGTCTCGCCTCGTGACTCAAAGACCACAACCATCTACCTTTTAGCCCAAATAAAAAATTTGAAGGATTTATGTTGGGGAGAAATCCCAAGCAAAAAGAAAAAAGAGAAAGAGAAAAGGGAGAGCGAAAAGAGCGAGCCATGAAATACTTAAAGAGAAAGAGAAAAGGGAGAGAGAAAAGAGCGAGCCACGAAATACTTAGCCCGTACCTCCCAAAGTGCGAAATTTGCCCAAGTAAACGAAGGAAAAGAATTGAGTCAACCAATCCAAATCATACCACAAAAACTACATAAAGTTCTACGACCTTATACCCTTTCCAATCCTCATGTTTAACTAATACCTATACAAATTATCCTATCTCATTCAACCCCTCTTTCAAGCCGTCTTGAGTCACAAATAAAAAAATGACAAATGAAAAAGTACATTCTACGCTTAACATAAAAAATAATAATAAAAAAAGAAACTTTGCAAAGCACCTTTAAAGTTCGTCTAAAAAGAAAAAGAAGCATTTAGCGTACAAAAAAGATTCGCAAATATTTGGCACAAAACGAAAAGAAGTAACGCGCCAAGAAATCTCCCCAGGAATCACTTTCAACGCCCAGAGCTGGGCGCCGGAATCTTTAACGCCCCAGCGTAGGCGCTGAATCTCTCTGCTTGCAAAAATTTTGCCCAGAAGTGCTCGTCATTTTATCCGCACATACACGGAACAATAATGAACACTTGGAGGGGTACATCACGTATTCAGATATCAAATTTTTGGCCTACGGCAAAGCATCAGATTACAATAATAATGAACTTCACTTATCACATCCTATTTGAAACATTACGATTCCACTCGAACGTACTTGTTTGAAATCGGCATTCTAAGAAACCATTTTCTGGCTAAGAACTACGCAAGACCTGATTCCAAATTAAATCTATTTAAGGCGGATACGTAGGCAATCCATGATTCGGTCCAACCAATTTGCAAAAATGTTAAAGCCTATAGAATAACAAGAATAAAAATAGAGTCCCTTATTCAAATTTAATTACTTGCAACCCAAGTCGAAAGAAAAATTTAAGTCAAAGGAAGAATCCAAGTCATCAAGATGCCAAAACGAGCACACATCGAAAAATAATAAGGGCACATACCCTTGCCAGAAGGAACACTCACACTCCTAGGCACTTAGCCAATACTCAAAAGATCGCTTTGCCTCAATTGAATGGGGGCTAGCGCGAGCGTCCATGACCTCTAAAGTACTCGACTTGACCCTCCCTAAAACAGAGTAACTCACTTAAAGACCTTCTTTCACCACTAGACAGTCATAATCGCCAACAAGTAGTAAAGGCAGTAAGCTTGCAATAAAGAGGATTGTTCTATGGCATCGCCCCATCGTTCCTTCGAACTCAGGGTATCCGTTCATGGTAATTCAAATGCTTGCGAATCCCCTTTGAAAAAATCAGACATTGTCAATAGGACTTGGCACTTAACCAAGGCTCACCCTACTCAGACATATGACACGGGCATCTAAAATCGAAATCTGAAAGCATCATTAATGAGAAGACATAATAGCAACTGGGAGCTAAAGAGTGAAATGAAAGACCTAGGGAAAGAACTAAGTATACCTTGACCTTTTGTGCAGACATACACCAAGTAAATCTAAGTCAATTTGAAAACGGTTTATACTCCCGCAATTCCGGAAAAGATGGCCCTAAAATCCTAAAGCATGTGCCACACGGGCACAAGTAATATCTTGACGCCTGCACCCTGGCTTCCAGCAAATCCTTAGACAGCATTCCAAAAATCGTAACAGTATTTTGATTCACTCATGTAATTCTGTACGAATCCTTCTATAAGTCAACTTACTTAGGACACCTCGGATTGTACACAGTAGGACTCGGATTTCAAATAATTTTCAAAGACTTCTTCGAACATAATAAAGTGTCGTTGGTTTAAGCTAACTATGCGTTTATCTCGATGTTGCAAGTGAGTCAAAAAGATTTCTAAATATGATTATGGGTAAAGAAAGGCACCTAGCTTTTGGTCAAGGCACACTTCAACATGTGACTACCTTGACTATGGTAATACCGCACAATACGACATTTACAAGAGAAGTAGCAAATCACTACTCGAACGTACCTCGCACTAAACGAGTCTGGTTCAAACTATTCATGATCCATGTCACCATGAATGCATAAAAACGTATGCCAAGCATTATAGCACCAAGCCAATCCCGTAGCTACAATTGGGGCTTGAGAAAAACACTCTAAAAATGCTCGAAATGACGATTTTATCGCAAATTCTCGACGCTAATACTATACACACGTCATAGGGGCACAATCCTAAGGTTTGATCGTGTAAAACGAACCTTAGAATGGCTACAACCCCTCCCAAATTCTAAGCGCTACTTAGAATATATAAAGTCACCCCACTAACAAGGGTAACTGAAAATCGCGAGTCACCAAAACTTCGATCAAACTACTGCACATAACGCTCGCCCTACAAGCGCCCGTTACACAGTCTACGTCGTTCCAAAGCAAAAGCGAAGAAAAGTCAAGGATAAAAAAAAAAAGAAACATCTATGAATCCTCGCATCGAACGAAGTAATAAGCCGTGCACACCCACGCAGAAGGTGCTACACTTGTTCGAACACCTGAACGAGGCGTGATGAAATACTCCAATGCAAAAAAAATAATAATGATGATATATCCCAACACTTGGAGAAATGTTCTAAGACACGCTGTTAGGCCACACAAGCCTACGTCGCACCATAAGTTCAACCATCCCACGGTGCAAATCTAAAAAAAGAGTAAGGCATATTGCACTAATGCAGGCGCGACCAAGAGCATGTGTAAAAGAGGCAAAGACTACTCATCGCCCAAATTCAAAATGCAAGCCACACAACTTTTACATTAAGGATTAAAGGTAGAAAAACATTACCTACCACGGAAGGGATAGCTCGCACCTACACGAGCGGAACCCCAAGGCATCTTTCTCGAAAGAACCTACAAAAATCGTACGCCAAAACGAAGCATCCCAACATGCATACTTGGGGGCTCCAAGCTACGAAACGACCATAGCAAAATAAAAAAGGGGTCTCAAAGCAAATGTTTGAACGATCAAAAGGGCACGATGCTTAAGCCCACTTCATGAATGGGCCTGAACCCTATCAAGCTTCTAAGCAAATTATTCAACATCAGTCATTGCTCAAAAAAAAGAATGATTCAAGCGAACTGATTAATGGACCGCACGCAACGGCCATTCTATGAACGCTCGTTTGCACATACATTCTAAGTATCGAACATTCACGAACACGTTCAAAGGAAAAAAATACGTTCAAAATAACAACAAGAGCGATCAAAGTCTTACGCCTCGAAGTATGTTCCTCGGGCCATATGGACTCGCCCGACTATTGCAATAACTGTACGCCTTAAGAGCAACAGTTCCTTTAAATAATCGCCCCAAAGAGACAAACACCGTAGTCCACCAATCGGCTACGGCTTCTTGAGAAATCATCACGAGAAAGTCCTGCCTGGGACGCACTTTCAACGCTCAGGACCAGGCGCCAGATATTCCGACGCCCAGCTCTGGGCGCTGATAATCAGCTCAACTCATTGTGATCTCTAATAAAGTAAAAATAAAGAAAAAAACAAAAGAGAAGAGAATACGTAGAATTTCAAAGTGAAATAAACGAACGAACAAGAGGCCAACTGTGTCATCAAAAGACCAGCCCAAACAACATTTTCAACGCCCAACCTAGAGCGTGAATTATTTCAACGCCCAGGCCTGGGCGCCGAAAATGAACCAATGCTAAAAAAAGGCCCTAACTTCTATAGGGCCCTGCCGTATCCATTCGACTCGAAAATTGCCAATTTCTTTACTGAAAGTCGCACCTCACGGTTTTGTTAAGAATAGCACACCACTACAAAGATCACTCGCACTTACGAGCACGATCCCAAACACGATCAAGGACATTACAAAATGCGTATCCCCAAGGAACCTCTTTGACAAGAAATGACCGTCAAGCACGAGTGCTTGGGGGCTCGAAAGAAAATATATATTTCAAAAGAGAGTATGCAAAGTTAAAACAATATTCCCAGACTACGTTGTACGAAGTCCCGTGTTTGGATAATCTCAAAAGATAAAACAAGATTACGACCTCAAGACAAAGGTCGCCGTTGATACTTATACATAGTCCCCTAATCAAGGACCCGAGTAGTGGCAAAATTGAGCCGTAAAGACTAGCTCAAAACCATGAAAGATAATGACCACGAGACAATGATCCGTCTAAGCACGTTGTCAACCCACATGCAGGTTGCAACTAAATCCGAGCATCCCTCGAAAGAAAAATAAAATTCTTCAAAAAACAAAAACATGCTCGCCATCTTCAGCCGGCGGGGTCTGCGTCACTAACCGCGCAGGTCCTCAGTTTTCGAAAATGAAAAGAAAATTCTTCAAAAACACAAAACAGGCTCGCCATCTTCAGCCGGCGGGGTCTACGTCACAAACCGCGTAGGTCCTTATTTATAAAACATCAAAACAGATTCGTCCACTTCTATCGGACGGGGCGTCCACCATCAGCGGACAGGCTCGCCCACCTTCAGCGGGCGGGGTCTGCGTCACTCACCACGCAGGTCCTTAGTCGCTGCAGCGATAACTTTTCCTGGTTTACTTTTTCCAAAAATCAAAAGATGGTTTATCTTTTTCCAAAAATCAAAAGATGGTTTCCCTTTTCCAAAAATCAAAGGATGGTTTCCCTTTTCCAAAAATCAAAGGATGGTTTATCTTTTTCCAAAAATCAAAAGAAGGTTTATCTTTTTCCAAAAATCAAAAGATGGTTTCCCTTTTCCAAAAATCAAAGGATGGTTTCCCTTTTCCAAAAATCAAAGGACCGTTTCTCTTTTCAAAAATAAAAAAATTGGTTTTCCGCTTTTCCAAAAAGAGTGATGTGCTGGATTTTCCTTCGTTGTACGTGCTATAAAAACAAGGGGGTTTTCGTTTAGCTAACCCTGAAAATGAGAATCTTTAAAAACATTTTTACCTCGTGATCGGGCTTGGCCAGGCCTGGTTACACTTTATAGCTTTGATTTCGAAAACGTCTGTAGATACTTCCAATGACAAAGTGAGGGAGTTTCTATACATCTGTAGGTACTTCCAATGACAAAGTGAGGGAGTTTCTATACTTAACAAATTCCAATGACACGTGAGGAATGTGTTAACACTTCAAGTGATGACCCTTAAGTCAAATGTTATCACTCGGGGGCTCGTGAGACCCTCGCAAAACAGGTCACATACACCATGGCTTGTATGACGCACTCCGTCTGATACTTTGATCATCATCTTACTCCAAGACTCAATCAAAGTGGGGACTAACTGTAGACACCTACTTTTATCCCCATTCCCGAAAGGGAAGGTTCGATGATGAGAACATAAATCTCCACTTAGCAACGCATCTCCTATAAAATAACGAATCTTAAATCACCCTTTCATTTCAGCCAAAGCTTCCATTTATAGAAACCTGCTAAAAATAGTAGCTGCCGTAATAGGTAATTGCTAAAAGTAGTAAGAATAAAAAGATAGGAACCTGTCAGAATTAGGTGTTGCACTCCAACATAAATCCTAAAAGAGATAGAAATTGTAAAAGGAATTCTATTCCTATCGCAATTCGATAAAAGAGTTAACGTATTAATTAAACTCATAACAAACCTAGAGTTCGTAAAGGGCCCAGACGCATTCCGTCGTAAATTGATACGCACCAAATAACTCGGATTAAGTCTCTTAATGGACTCCGTACTCTAGAGTCCAATCTGACAAAGAATTCTGCCCAGATCCTATTTTCAACGCCCAACCCTGGGCGCCGAAATCTTTGACGCCCAGTGCTGGGCGCTGAAAATACCTGGGACGGATTCTTTTCCTAATCCGTGTCGTATTCATATTCCTGAAAATCTATCTTTCTACGCCACTTTTTCCTATAAATAGACCCCTAAAGCCGACGTGACAAGGACACAACACACAACACACAATTCCATAACCTGAGTATTGACTCTAGCCTTAAGCCTAGCCTTACGCTGCGAAATTGATCCGGCGTTCTGTCGCAATCGACCTAAAAGTCGAACAGAACGCATCCTGTCCCTTGTAGCTGATGAATTAAGCCCAAATACTGGAACACTGCTTAGAAACCCGAGATTCGTTAAATAAAAGGAGAAATAGCAAAGCCAAGTGGTTAGTTTTCTAAGAACCGTGACGCCCCTCTCAAGGGTGCGTTGTAATGTGTCCCTCATATGATTTAATCGCTTTCATCACCCTTTTATAAAATTGTCAAACTATTAACTTGATTGATTTATCACGCCTAATAAGATAATACCCTGGACAATTGAATTATCATGCTAGGTACCTTAAATCAATCTAAATAAGATAATCACGATCGATTTAGTATTATGTGTTGCATATTGCTAAAATCAATTCAGAATAGTTTAATAGTTTAACGCATGTCCCTTCAATTATTTATGCTGAGCTAGTAAGGATAACCTGCCTCTGGAGTTATCGATGAGCACTCCTCTCGGTAGTTACAGTCCCCCGAACTCTCAATCTCTGCCCTGCGGGTGTACGTTGAGCGATCCCCACACCAGGGATCACAAGGGAACATATGGCCGTCGTGGTCGAACATAATTGCACTCCCTTTATGTCACGATAACCGGGTTTTGTCAGTTTTTCTCATTGTCGTTAAAAACTGAATGACGACTCCTATATTACTAGTCGATTGGGTGTAAACTCACAGGAGATCTAACTACACTTGATCTGACAACGTCACGCCCACGAGGGAAGAAGTCATGCATTAGCCTCGTGCTTTTTCGACCCCCTCACACATCGGCGCCAGACACAAGAGCTTACCAGAATACTAAACGAAACAACACCATTCATATGGTCAACCTTCATTGTTAAGAACTTATGTTTGACAACATCTACAAAAATCTTTTCCACGACAGAAAAATCGAAAAATGGAATCATTTGGGACAAGCTCTCAATGGTCATCGTCTGGTAAACTTGGGAAGCCTGCAACGTGAAAAGTAGGATATCAATGACACTGAGGGCAGCTATGGCACAGTGTACCAAGGTACACTAACAAAATACACTTATAGAGATGCAAAAAGAGCAAAACATTGCACCTGTTGTAGCAATCTAGAGTTGCTAGCTTTTCCAAGGCAAGGACATACTTTGACAATTGCACTTCAGATACAGAAGAAGCTGAAGCGAGTTTCCCACCAAGATTAGAAATTTTGTTCAACAAGGGATGAACTTTTAAAGACAAATCCAAGGGCAGAAACTCATGCTCTAGGAGATGATAGAGATCTTTAACTTCCGGAAGTACGCAAGACATAACACCTTTGGAGACCTGCCAATTGAATAAAGAAAAAAGAGATTAGATGACATGAAAGAGACCGAATTTCCGCCTCGAAATCTTTCAAGTTTTCAACATTGATTATCTAAAACAATGACCAGTTGGAAGGGCATACCAGTTGCGAAAGAAGAGCTGAGCGTGAGAGCTGTCAGAATTAGAAAAACAATAGAGCTATCAGATTGAGAAAAAGTGTATATAAACACAAAAATAATAAGCAAAACAAACTAATGGGTGGACAATCTAACTTACCACTTCTTTGCTCTCAGGTTTGGGATCAAGATTAAAATTAATAAGATTAGACATCCTCATATTTCGCTCTTTCTCATTTTCCAGTTCCAAATGAGATGCACCACGTGTATGATCATAAGGAAGAACTGAGAGGGCAGCCAAAACCACAGATGATGCTATCGTCTGCAAGTCCTTCTGGCTTAAGTTCTTGTTGAAGTTCTTTTGAAGCAAGAAAAGCTTCATCCAAGCATATGCATGATACAGATGGCTTCCTGAAGTCCAAAATATTTCAGTGAGCTTAGCATAGTAAATGACCATCAATGAAGGCTTTGGGGTCTTCTTAACCATACACATCAAGCCACTACCATAACAACTGTGGCACTTTCTCCGTTTTTCTCTCACAAAATGTATATTAGTACTAGTAAGTAAGGAAACTATCCTGTTGATCATTCATATCTTTAATTCTTTAATCCATAAACCCATGTTGGCATGAAATACACACAGTTTAACATATAAATATCACTCACAGTTTTCTTGTATATACAAAAGGTTAAAATTTAAATATACTTGTAAATATTATTTTCTTACAACTCTTGTCAATATATTTTGAGAGAGATCAACCAACAATGGATATTATGAAACTGATGGGAGTATATTTGTCACGGTAAAAGACAGGATTTAGGCCATTTCAGAAAAGCTTAAAACAAGACAAAATCAACAAAACAGACAATGCAGTAAAATAATCAAAACCCTAATTGTCATCTGCAAACATATTAGTTTATTTCTTGATAAAGAAACATAATTTATCCAATTAAGTATTAGGTTGGCAAACTGGCAAGTAATGATAGCAACATTCAATCCCCGCGAAGAAATCACATAACATGAGTTCTCACAGACATTTAGACAATAAAAGACAGGGAACCACAAAAGAGTAAGTGCAACAAAGTAAACTAACCAAATGGAAATGAAAGCAATTCATTCAGATTTTAGACAACCAGAAATCAAACAACTTGCAAGTGGCAACTATACTGACTAGCCTACAATAGCCTACTGAAACTTAGTAGCACCACCAAGCAAACTCATGGTCCATATTATTCAAAACAGGACGCTGGGGGTGATCTCAAACAAAGTATTATGTCAGAGAACAAAAGAACGTGTATCCTTGTTGCATTTTGACTGATAAGGAAGAAAGGTTCAAACTAGAGAGTATATAGTGTAAAGCTACAGTCTCCTTTATGGTTCCTTAAAAGACAAAACATACACAGAAAATAAGACACATGCACCTATGCATTTAACAACAGAAAGGAAAGAAATAACTTAGTATAACATACCACGTAACAATTTCCATTTAAAGAAATAGAAGAAACTAGAAGGTACTGCTTACCGTAAAAGAAAGTTGTGAGTGTGCAGCGAGATCCCGATATTTGGTACTCAGTGTAATAAGCTCACTCCAGCAAAAAGACTGCCCAGACTCCAACCTACAAGAGTGTTTTACATCTCAACAGTTAAGCACTTTAGCTCAGAAAGAAGGGAAGGGGACAAAAAAATGCAATTGTTTTGCAACCAATTAGGAATTAGCGGTTAAAAAATGTTTGGAAATTTGCTAAAAACTAAATGGAATCATACTATACATCAATAAAATCTGAATATGACATAGGACTAAGGGAGCAACCAAAAATTACAACTCTCATCTTGTATCTTTGCCCGAAACCAAAAAGAATTTTACCATTTAAAAAGAAAATAGTTTCTATCCAAAGATACAGAGACTTACAGTTCACAACAGCAAACAAAAGAAGCTTTTCAATAACAGAGACTATCAACAAAACCATACACGGAACTACATGTAGGTTTTCCATGCTAATAAAATTCCACCAACATCATTTGTTAGATGACTATGTTAAAATAAGGTTACTAAATGATGTTTATAAAAATCTGTGCTTAAAAGCAAGTACTGAAGTTGAAATCGCTGCCACAACTCCAACCTCTTCTTCCCTCCTGAAACACCTTCTGCAAGCTCATATCAACCTATACAACACCCCTTACCCTGCACCCTCCCTCCTCTTTCGTGTATCTCTCGCCTCTATCTCCTTCTCATCTTCCCCTTCAGCCCTTCCCCACCCTTACGGCCTTACCACCACATGACTGACCATAGTCACACTGGATGAAGACTATCTCCTTCAAAAAGAGAAGAAATCCAAGAACCCAAACCAATTTCACCAAAAATTCAACAAAATCGACTAAATAACATCAGAAAACAACAAATTAAACCCTAAAATGACCCGAATCAGTTTAATATAGGTTTTTCCCATATCATGAAAAAGGATTTCGACTTAGTTGTAGATTTTTATTTTAAATTGCATTTTGTAAATTAACAGAACCCACCAGATAAACGGCTATAATTACAAAAAGGGAGGAAACTATATAAAGTTACTTACACCCCCGTAATCCTCCATAGCTAAAATTTTAGTATCCCTGACCATTTCAGAAAGTTCTTCAAGTCTAATTCCAAATCACCAGTTTCTGTTGGAGGTGACAATGAAGGGTGTAGTACTAGATGCATAACACGGAAAAAACATAATAAGGACTGTCCATAGGAACCAAATTGTAAGTGTAGCAGAGGATTAAGGAGTTTCCTATATCTCGTTGCCCAGCCAATTTGAAAAGCATTGTCGCCTAATGAATCAAGAAACAACAGAATGGAGAAATATATCCAGCTAAAACAACAACAATAAAAAAAATTCAATCCTGAAATAAGTCTAGTATTTTAGTTCGGATTACAATCAGACCTTCGGATTGTAACAGTATTTTAGTTCATTAAATTTTATAACCACACCAGTGGCCACTCAGTCTAGCCCAGATGCCTAATTCAAGCCGAGCCATCAACAGCAGAACTGGTCTCGCGACTCTAGCCTGGGGATCAAAGCAGTATATGGTTACAGTTCATTTTCAGGCAAGCATCGGCCCATCTCAATTCAATGAACTTTAAAAAAAAAAGTGAAAAAACAATTGTCCTGGAGCCGGCCCATAGGCAAGGCCAAATCAGGCCTGGCTCAGTAATTAAACAGAGTTACGTCACATGGGGCACGATGCGGCGTATATGCACATCAGCACATTACCATCCCTTTAAATATGACCTTTTACCAAACAGGTGGTAAAGGCTCGAGCGCATACAAGAAAATTTTAGGCTTGGAACATCTCAGCAAAAGCCATTTATCTTGTATTGAAGAAAGTGCAAATTTGAGTTAACAAGAAGCATACCCTAATGTACCCAGGATTAATAAGTTGCGACTGAAATCTTCATCTGAGAAGCTGATGGCATATGCTGTAAGAAACATCGACAAAGCCTGAAAAAATTGCAAGGTCACATTAACCGGAAACCCATAAAATGAATGTGATTCCTTTCTAACAAGAGGAAATGTTTTCCACCTTGGGAAAACTAACTATTTGCACCCTTGCGAAAAATAAACGGAGGAGCCAAAGATAAAGTAAAAAATAATCCCAAGGAAGCCCGAGGGGGGGGGGGGGGGGAAGGGGTGCATCATTCTTTTATTGTAGTTTTTCTTACATTTACCACGTTAAGCCAAACTGATTGATTATTTTGTCATTGCATATATGTAAGAACTAAAGCAAAGCAATATGGTCAATTTGGGTGCACAAAAGTGGTCATTCTTGAGAAACTTATTAGAACAAGGTAGTTTCCCGAATGTTAAGAACATAATAAATTAACCTCAAGGCATCAACTAGTACTAATGAAAAGGAATTACTTGTATTTATCAAATTTTATCTCCAACTAAGTTCTCTTTCGAACATTTATTTTTGTCTTGGTGGTTTAAAGAGAGAAAGCTCACTAAAGAAAGCCTTGTACACATAGTAAGCCCTACATAATTAGAGCATTAATTCCTGAATAGTTAGAAAGAAAACTTGGTTAAGCTTCAAAATGTCTCAATTTTAGTAGTCCTACAACACTCCTACTCTCCTAGAGTATATATTTTAGTATCCATACTTCTCTACAGATTATCCCCAAAATTTGTCAATGAAAACAGAATAATCACAAGCATTTATTTAGTTTAACTAAGCACACGTGCGAGGAGTACTACAACAGATAGCAAACTTTCCTATTTAATCACCTGCAGAGTAACTTTCAGAAGAAGCTTGTCTTGAGAATAGGATTATGTGCATTACTCGGAGTCACGTTTCCGAGAGAACAGTTAAACACTTGCTAGAAAACCCAGGAGAGAATACTTGATCATCAATATACACAACACATTTGAGGACGTCGAGTCCTTGATTAGAGACTAATGTCTACTGTTTAGTATGTAGTTGTATACTTTAAACAGTCCCAAAAAATAGATTGCAATATATTAATAGCAGATTTTACCTAATCTTCTTTGGGGAAAGAGAAGTACACACTATTTCAAATGCAAGCAGACTCTAAATAGTAGATCTTCGTCTTTAATGATTAGTTAAAAGCTATATCTAAAGCATTAACTTATCATCTACTACACCTGTCAAGAAGCTGCTAGCGATCACCAATTTTGGCATCCACGTCATCAATTTCTTTTTCCAGTTTCTGAAGCATTGCATCGACCTACCAGCATGAACATGACAAATATAATGAGTAAGTGTCACCTATATACTTGTAGACACCTACTTTTGTCCCCATTCCCGAAAGGGAAGGTTCGATGACGAGAACGTAAATCTCCAATTGACAATGCATCTCCTATAAAATAACGAATCTCAATTCCCCTTTTCATTTCACCCGAAACCTGCTATTTATAGAAACCTGCTATTTATTTAAACCTGCTAAAAATAGTAACTGTCGTAATGGGTAGTTGTTAAAAGTGGCAAGTCATAAAAGATAGAAACCTGTCAGAATTAGGTGTTGCACTCCAACATAAATCCTAATGAGATGGAAATTGCGAGAGAATCCTATTCCTAATATGATTCGAAAGTAAGAGTCACGTATTAATTAAAATCCTAACGAGCCTAGAGCTCGTAACGGGCCCAGACGCATCCCGTCACAAGGTTAATACGCACTAAAGGACTCAACTAAATCTCGAATACTCCGGATTCTAGGAATCCGAATCTGACTAAGAAAAACAGCACAGACCCTATTTTCAACGCCTGGCTCTGGGCGCCGAAATCTTCGGCGCCCAGGCCTGGGCGCTGAAAATACCTGGTACGTGTTTTTTCCTAATTCCTCGTGGATTAGAGTTCTGAAATTCTATCATTCCACGAACTCTTTTCTATAAATAGGGCCTTAAGTTCGACGTGAAAGGAACACACACAACACACAATTATATTCTGAGTATTGACTCTAAACCCCTAAGCCTAAGCCTCACGCTGCAAAACTGATCACGCGTTCTGTCGCAATCGATCCATAAATCGAACAGAACGTATCCCGTCCCATAATTTGAGATTCGTTAAATAAAAGGAGAAATAGCAAAGTCAAAGTGGTTAGTTTTCTGAGAACCGTGATGCACCTCTCAAGGGTGCGTCGTAATGTGTCCCTTTTCCATGGTTTAATTGCTTTCCTCGCCCTTTTATGAACTGTTAAACTAACTAAAATCTGATTGTTCGATCACGCTTAATAAATATGATATTTTTGGGAAATTGGATTATCATGCTAGGTCCCTTAAAACAATCTAAATCAGATAATCGCGTTCGATCTAGTACTATATGTTGCATATTGATAAAATCAACTCAGATTAGTTGAATAGTTAACGCATGTCCCTTCAATTATTTATGCTGAGCTAGTAAGGATACCTGCCTCTGGAGTTATCGAAGAGCGAGTACTCCTCTCGGTAGTTACAGTCCCCCGAACCCTCAATCTCTACCCTGCGGGTGTACGTTGAGCGATCCCCACCACCAGGGATCACAAGGGAACCTACGGCCATCGTGGTCAAACATAATTGCACTCCCTTTATGTCACGATAACCGGGTTTTGTCAGTTTTTCTCATTGTCGTTAAAAAATGAATGACGACTCCTATATTACTAGTCAATTGGGTGTAAACTCACAGGAAATCCAATTACACTTGATTTAACAAAAGAAGCGTCACACCCACGAGGGACGAGGTCACGCATTAGCCTCGTGCTTTTTCGACCCCCTCACAGTGGCGACTCCACCGGGGATAGTGAAGGAAATACTCGTGCTTGTAGGTAATCAAAATAGCCGAATGGTGAAACGATCCTACCCCGCGTTTATTTCCCAATCAAGTTGGGACGACCTGAAAATCAGCATATTAATGTCAACGGGCAGAACCGCATAACGAATCTTGGCTCCCTTGGTGTTTCATCTTGGGAGTTGGGACTAAGGATACCCATCGCCAACCGGGGGGTGCATACGCTTCGAATGTTGTCCACTCGGCACTTTCGCTAGTAGTACACCCGTCCCAAACCCAATCTCTCGCCCATTAGGTCCCTCGCGCCTGCATGCCCCCTTGGCTTGCACTTGCGGGTTGACCTCTTGAGCGAAAATCGTCTGCTGAAGACACTACCTCGATCGGGGCATGTGTTGGATCTACGATAGAAGCGGTACCATGCCAGGCGCAAATAACTACCCATAGAAGCCTATCATAAACTACATGACATATTATTATTGCCTCATGATGGAATGTTAGTTATGTGTAGCGAAATATATGATTGTGTGTGACAAACTGTCCTAGAAAAACCAACGACCTTAAAAAATTGCCCAAACATTCATGAACCAATTTGCCAAAAAGTTATACCGAAACACGTGTTCCGCAAACCCGAACGATCGCCACAAAAATAAGCGACGCTCGGGATGGCCTGTAACGAATCCCACAAACGCTGCACAACGCGTAAAGGACGTTATTAGGCAAGCACGCAAAATCAAAGTCGCGTAAACAAAAGTAGACGCAAATAGAAAACGAGAACCAGCCAGGGACGCATTTTCAACGCCCCTGGCTGGGCGCCAGAATTTCTAACGCCCTACGTTGGGCGCTGAAGTTGCTGCTTGGCCTTCTGGTCAGGCGCAGCAGCCTCGGTGCCCATGCAAAAGGAAAATACGTAGCACAAAAAAAATGTTCGCAAAAAGAATTGCTACGAAGGCGTAAGAAAAGCACTCAATTTCAAAAGCGACTCGTAAAAAATTAATAACTCTTTGCGTCGTTGTTAGGCCTCCTACGACGACAATGCTCGGCACTAAAAACCGAACATGCTAATAATTATGAATGTCACACGGGCAAGTGTTTCGAAAATCCAAAGAATGACCAAAAGAAAAAAAAAACTGAAAAGTGTACCAACAAAAGAAAGAGTGAAAAACCAATAGAGAGAGTCGAAGTCTAGACTAAGTAATACTTGAAACTTTGGGACCTAAACTTTAGCTTATCTTATGCATAGGACTGGTCCTGCCACTTGGTGCCGATCAGGAAATCAACGGTTAGTGCGCCTCGAAGATACATCGCCAACACCAGGTTTAGTGACTCCAAGCTCCATCCGTCATCCCTCATTTCAAGGATCTCCGCTTCCCCAACCTCGATTCGCACCCTCAAACATGTCCATCGAAGAATTGCAAGAGCAGATGGCTCAAATGACCCAACTCATGGGCCAACTGAAAATGGAAAACGAAGCCTTAGGGGCTGCACAAGCCAAAAATGACCTTGATAACGAGAAGAGGATTGAAAAAATGGTCCTACAGCAAACCATGGGGAGCAAGTACTTCTCCCTCGATCTTGAACCTTTTCCTGGCAAACTACCAAAAGTTTAGTTCATCTGACTTACCAAAGTTTAAAGCCACGGACAATCCCCGTGATCATCTATTGAGCTTTGTGAATGCCATGAACTTGAAAGGCGTGGACAAGTCCATGTATTTACCTGTCTTTCCTTTGTCCTTGGAACCTGTGCCGCTCAAATGGTACTATCACCAGGACCCTAAGCTCTTCCCCACTTGGGAAGACTTTGTCAATGTCTTCATCAAACAATACTCGTCGAACATGGATTTTCAAGTCACCATGCGCGAGCTGGAAGTTCTCTTCCAAAAGAAAAATGAGGGTTTCACAACCTACTTTGCTAGATGGAGGGATCAGGCGGCCCAGCTAATCAATAGGCCTCCCGAAACAGAATTGGTCCAAAAATTCATTTACAACCTGGACCCGGCCTACAGACAGCACCTTAGGTACCTGGGACTTGACACTTTCAAAAGAGTTTATAATGTGGGAATAAAGATCGAGGATGATCTCGCAAAAACAATACAAAGTAAACCCGCATATAAAAGCAATACCTACAACAGGGGCAACACATCCCAAGCCTAAGAAGTCCATGCCGTAGAGGAGACTCCCGCCCGAAGAAGCCCTGGAAGATGGGTCCGAGACCGAAAGTTTGCCCCACTCGGGTCGACTTTGGTACAAGCCTTTGAAAGGCTAACCAATCAAGGAAAGTTGAGACCTATAGGCCCCACCCGTGACCCTCCTGTCAAGAAAAAATATTGGGTCGAAGGTACTTACTACAAATTCCATCAAGGAAATGGGCATGACACCGAAAACTGCTGGAATCTAAAACATACGATCCAGGACATGATAGAGGATGAGGTAATACCTCTCCCTAACGTTGGCAAAACCAACAACAACAAGAGCCCACTCGGCTCTTGTCACATCTCTCTCGACCAACCAGAAAATGAGAACTTCGACCCTACGATGCACATTACCCCCCCCAAGGTGCAGCACCCGCTGTGGTCCCTATGGATCGAATCGAGAGAGAAGTATGTGGTGTGTGGAATGATGATGCTGAAGATATTTACCTATATCAAGTGTCGGGCCAGGACCTCTTTACTGAAACTTGGCCCGGGTATGCTCTCATTGACACCACCCCTCAGGAGCCCGAGGTCGACAACCTCACCCGATCCGGAAGGATATACCAACCGGATATTCACCCACCTCCTATGGGCGATATCCCAGTTAGGAAAACTCCTGAGAATGGACGGCACACCACCGTCGCGGAAGTCATTGAAAATCCTCTCTTGAAACAACTAAAAAGAACCAAAGCCGAAATTACCATCTGGGGTCTCATGTGTACTTCAAAGGAACATCGCGAAAAGCTTATTCGCTCACTCGACCTCATCTCAGTACCTACAGATATCACACCTGACTCACTGGTTAGCCATGTCACGAGAGATGCCGGAGAAAAGGCCATAGTTTTCACTGACAAAGACTTGCCCAAAGAGGGGGGTGCTCACAACAAAGCCCTTTATCTAGTAGTTGGATGCAAAGGACAAAACATCCCCCTAGCGCTCGTAGATAACGGTTCGGCGGTCAATGTTTGCCCATTGCGAACCGCCCATTGCTTGGGGCTAGGAAATGATGACTTCCAAACCTCCACGCAAGGGGTACGAGCTTATGATAACTCCCGAAGGCCTGTGTTGGGAAAAATCAACCTCACCATACAAACCGGGCCTGTGGCACGCACCACGGAGTTTCAGATAATTGACGTCAAGCCCACTTTCAACCTCCTCTTGGGGCGACCTTGGCTCCATGACTTAGGAGGTGTGGCTTCTACCGTGCACCAAATGGTTAAACTTAACCATAACGGGGTAATACTAGAAATCCGCGCCCCTCCTCTCGACGTCAGTTGTACTATGGTTGGAACGGCCGAAACTGCAGACGACCTTTATGGGTTTCAAATGGAAGAAACAATCCAGTTCATCGAAGATTATGATCCAGCATTCCTAGACCCGCATGCATCCCGAGTCATCCCTAGAATGCTGTTAGCTCAAGGTTATTTCCCTGGAACCCCATTGGGCATAAGAAAGAAGGAATGCACATTCCATCCTTTACCCAACAAATCTACTCCCTTTGGCTTAGGCTATGAACCAACGGAGGAAGATATTGCTGACCGCCTGTCTAGGCTATGCCTTAACAAGGCCAAACAAACCACCCTCCTTTCCCCATATCAAAGAACCCTTAACAGGATGTTCGTTCGGGAAGGAGAAGGACACCCATGCTGTGATTTCCCTGAACCCTTCGTTCAGGATGGCTTGCTAAAACCAGGATTTGAAATCTTCCATGACTGCCACACCTTGGATGAGGCACCCCACCTCACCAAGACTAAAACAACTGAAATATTGGAAGACCAGGCTCTATGGACATTGTTTAACGAATCGAGGCCTATGGAGGACGAGACTGTGACGACTACCCTAGCTTTACAAGATGAAGGTTTCGATCCAACCCGGTTAATCGCTCCTGCATCAACACTAGAAGAGATCGAGAATGGATGGGTGAAGACATATCAGTGGGTCAATGCAAAAGGAATAGAATTCAAGATGAGTACCGGTGAAGGACCAATGTTTTACGAGACTAAACCCAAGGCTTGAGCCACATAGAGCACCTTAGTAAAAAGCGCCTAGTAGTTCTTTAGATTGGTAGAAAAATAATAAAAACTTTAGATGGTCCTAAGACCCCTTAGAATATAGGTCAAGTTTGTTTCAGTGTGTTTTCCTTACTTTCCAAATTAATAAAGGCGTAATATTTCTCCTAAAATTTTATTCTAACACTAAGTAAACACCAAATGTACTTGCAAAACACAAAAATAAAGAGGCGGCCCACTCTAAGGCCCAACAAACGAGGCCCATTCGGTCTTGAAATAGTGCTATGGGAACCAGTTCCCGAAACCCACAAAATAAACCGCACCATCCCATTCATATCCCCAAAAACCTAAAAAGTCAACCAGTGTTATCACAAGAGTCAATCCATGCAACCCAAAAAAAAAAAAAAAAATATCAAAGGAAATCAAAATCCAAAACAATGCAAATGTTACCAAAAAAACAGATTCATAAAACATAATTCCATCATACCCTTCACTGACAACGCGCACCTCAATCCACCCAAAAAGCCTACACACAGATTTTCATATCTTCCACACCTTAACTCCATTTTCAAAGCCGTCTCGAGTCACGGATAGAAAAAATTAATCCGGACAAGAATGCATCTCACGCTAACAGTCAAAAAATCCCCGAATTAGCCTCAAAATTGATTTTAAATATGAGCAAAATCAAAGCACTAATAAAGGAAAAAAAAGAAATAAATGCAAGAACACGTGAAGCAAAGCGTCAAAATTGACCGCCCAAGTCATTTTCAGCGCCCAGGGCTGGGCGCCGAAATCTTTGACGCCCCAGCCTGGGCGTTGAAACTCTCTGCCTGCCTAAATTTTTTTAGAAGTGCTCGTCATTTTATCCGCACATAACGGAAAAATAACGAACACTTGGGGGGTACAGCACGTATCCAAATAGGCTCACCAAAAAATATCGCCATACAAAAAGTAGTCGAATTTCATTTTTTACGCGACTTACGGCAAAAAAAACGGCAGACGAAAATAATGATAATACTTCACTCGTTTGACCGATTAAGTAATATGCTACCACCTCAGGGCATATCTATTAAAATCTGGCATCCTAGAACTTATTCTAGCCAGAACTACGCGCGACCTGATTCTGACAAGATACGTAGGCAATCCTTACCAAGGATACGGTCCAATCAAAAAACAAACATACATAAATTGTGCAAAAAGTGTTAGACATGTAAAAATATAAAAAGAAGGAGAAACAAAAAATGAAAATAAAAAAATAAAATACACCTTTATTGAAAAATAATAAGAAGGAAAACAAAGTGCTAAGGAATGAAAAAACAAACACAACTGAAATAAATAAAGGGCACCTACACCCTAGCAAGAACTACACTACTCTAGTTCTTCTGGATCATCAAATAAAGTCTTGTAGAGAGCAATGTTCGCAGGATCCACCCCCACAGTCTTCTGCGCTGCCCCAATATCAATCTCCATAAGAACCGGCTCCTGGACACTAACTTCCAAAGATGCCAAGGCTTCAGAAACATTCTCAGTTATAGCCCGCTCAGCCTCAAGGGCACAGACAATGGTGGGAGAAGGATTATTATCATCAACTAGACTAGCCACTGTTTCTACAGGCGGCTGAGCCTTCCTAACCCATACATTGTTCCGGCGACGATCTCCGTGAGAGCTTGCATTTCTTTTAACAACAGCAGGCCCCTTCATGTTAGGCATCTTTTTAGGCCTGAAACTGGAACGGGGAGGAACTTCATTTCGCTTTCAATCAGGACGAGCTTTCACAGTCTTAATACTATAGGTACGAGGTTTGGCAGAATCAGGACCCTCATACTTAACACGAATACGAGGTATCAAAAGCTCAGCCGGCTCCCCATTTCGAGCCTCGGTCCTCACAGCTTTATCATCGGAGCTCATCCACAACTTGTAGTTTTCAGAAAGACCCACAAAGCCATTTGTAGCTACGGCCCAACGCGGGAGACCATCATAATACTTAGCCCACGCTAGAACCCGTGCTTGTGAAAAGGCCGCTACCTTAGGTGGTACCGTATCAGAAAAGGGGATAGTCTGCCTTAAACCATATTGACGCATGACTCGGTAAGGGAAAATATAAATGGGACGAGATAGCCCCAACAAAGAAACATAAACCGATACATCAGAACCCCCCGTCATAGTAGTCAAACCCCACCATGGTACCACCCACTTAATAGAACAAATGCCATAAGTAAAAAAGGAGGTCCATTCAGCCTCGTCCTGGCCTTGGTGCAAGTATTTTCGGTTACCCAAGGCTATAGGGCGATAATGTTTAGGATCGGCAGGAGCTTCCAAGAGTCTAAGCCGTTCCACGAGCCAAATCTGCAAAAAACGGGTACGATCAAAAAATAATAATAAAAGAAAACGGTTCCTGGGGCCTAGTTTCAACGCCCAGGACCAGGCGCCGAAAATTCCAGCGCCCAGCCCTGGGCCGCTAAAACTCAGCCCCAAGGCAGGACGAATAAAATATGTGTACGCAAAAAAAACGTGTATACGTGCGCAAGAAAAAATCGATTACCTGCAGTAATAGGGGGCTTCCCTTAAAATGTTCAGATTTGGCATCCTTCTTTAGCTCATCCGCACTCAGCAAAGTCTCGGCAACAACCAACGGCATAATGGAATAGCAACTTTCCATCTGGCTAATCAAGGGGATCAACCTTATGTCACCGAACTCACCATTGTTATTCGACAGCAAATAATGATTCAACAAGCAAAATACAAGGGCTCGAATATTCAGTTTCTGTTCGGTCATATTCTTACTAGGCCTAAAGTGGTGTTTTACAAGTTTTGCCAAATTAACTTCATCACCTACAACAACTTCAGCAAGCATGTTAGCATCTAGTCCTAGGAAAGCCCCTATGGTTGTTTTACTCTCTTCAATAGTGCCAGGAGTGGCAGGGGTAGCATTAGTAGGATAACCAAGGATCGCAACAAATTCATCTGGCAAAGGACATATTTCGTTGCCCCGAAAGACAAAAACATGATGATCGGAATCCCAAAAGCTTAGGGCTGCGTGCAGAGAATTATAGTCAATGTTAATTTGTTGTAAGCCTAAAAGTGCCTCTAAGTGGTATTCTTTCAATAAAGCCTTTTCTGTAGGATTAAGGGCCCGTAGCCAACGCCTAACAGCCCGTTGGAGTGAGAAAGTGGGAATTGACATGACGAAAGCAAGAAGTAATTAAAACACAGCAAAGAAAGAAGGAAATTGAGAGTGATGGAAAATAAGGGACGTATCTAGCCCCTATATATAGCTGAACGCATCAAGTGACATCCTGATCCCATTCGGAAACGCGTTAAGAAATCCGAAAGTCAAAATTCGCCAGGAAAAGACTTTCAGCGACCGAAGCTGGGCGCCGAAATATTTAACGCCCAGCCTTGGGCGCCGAAAATGCAGCCCAAGGCCCAGATTTCACAAAACGCGGAGCAGGAAAAGACTTAAAACCGTGTTGCTAGACACAAGGCCCTATGAACAATTAAGATCAAGCCCAAAAGCACCTTTAAGCTCCCAAATAGCAAAAATGAATGGTAAAACTTGGTCGAAACTTAGACTTGTCTCAAGAAACATATATGTACACTTTTCAAAATAAAAAATATCAGGGTCATTCTTCGAAACACCAAAAAATGTTGTTAAGTCGTTGGTTTCTCAAAAAAAAGTTTGTCTGTCAAAGGATTAAATCGGGCCAAGCTAAACCGAATGATATTAAACTTTGTCGCCCGAAGACTGAAGTCGCACCCCATGACTTCGCCAAAGTAGCACATCACTATGAAAGGTCGCTCGCACATACTAGCTCGACCCCAAACATGATTAAAAGACGTTATGAAGTATGCGAAAAATGACCACCAAAGCCCGAATGCTTGGGGGGCTCGCGAAAGTATACTCCAACGGAGAGCGCGCAATCAAAATCACATTCCCGGGCTGCTCTATACGCCGCCCCATGTTTGGATGATCTCAAAGGAACAGGTTCGACCTCAGAAAAGGGTCGTCATTGACATTTGTACATGGTCCTCTGATCAAAGACCAAGTAGTGGCAAAAATCAAGCCATAAAGACTAGCTCAAAACCACGAAAGCGGGCGGTCGCAAGACAAAGGTCCATCTGAACACGTTGTCAGCCCACGTTCAGGTTACAACTAAATTCGAGCATCCCTCGAAAGAATTCGCTCTTGCAAGAATGGATAAAAAGAAATCCTCAAAAGGAATCACAAAGAACAAAAGAAATAGGAACTTGCCTATCTTCAGTTGGCAAGATCGCGTCACAAACCACGCGAGTTCCCAAATCGAAAAAACGAATTCAGGGATGTCCACCCTTAGCGGACAGGGCTCGCCCACCTTCAGCGGGCGGGGTCTGCGTCGCTAGCCGCGCAGGTCCTCAGTTTTCCAAAAAACAAAACTTTCAAAAATTCAAAATGAAACAGGCTCGCCATCTTTAGCCGGCGGGGTCTACGGCACAAACCACGTAGGTCCTCATTTTCCAAAAAATAAACACAAAACAAATTTCAAAATAGATTCTTCGGACGGGGTGTCCACCCTTAGCGGACAGGCTCGCCATCTTTAGCCGGCGGGGTCTGTGTCACTAACCGCGCAGGTCCTTCGTCGCTGCAGCGATAACCTTTATCGGTTTTCCCTTTTTCCAAAAATTAAAGGATCGGTTTTCCCTTTTTCCAAAAATTAAAGGATTGGTTTTCCGTTTTTCCAAAAAAAGAACGATGTGATGGTTTTCCCTTTTTCCAAAAATTAAAGGATTGGTTTTCCGTTTTTCCAAAAAAGAACGATGAGATTGGTTTTCCCTTTTTTCCAAAAATTAAAGGATTGGTTTTTCGTTTTTCCAAAAAAGAACGATGTGCTGGATTTTCCTTCGTTTTACGTCCCATAAAAACAAGGAGGTTTTCTCGTTTAACTAGCCTTGAAAATGAGAATCTTTAAAAAACATTTTTACCTCGTGGTTGGGCTTGGCCAGGCCCAATTACACTTTATAGCTTTGATTTCGAAAACATCTGTAGCTACTCCCAATGACAAAGTGAGGGAGTTTCTACACTTCTTTAGATCCTTCCAATGGCAAAGTGAGGAAGTTTCTATACTATCCGTTGACAAATCCCAATGACACGTGAGGGATATGTCGACACTTCAAGTGCTGACCCTTAAGTCAAATGTTATCACTCGGGGGCTCGTGAGACCCTCGCAAAAGCAGGTCACCATGGCTTGTGTGGCGCACTCCGTCTAGTACTTTGACCATCGTTTTATTCCAAGACTCAGTCAAAGTGGGGGCTAACTGTAGACACCTACTTTTGTCCCCATTCCCGAAAGGGAAGGTTCGATGATGAGAACGTAAATCTCCACTTGACAACGCATCTCCTATAAAATAACGAATCTCAATTCCCCTTTTCATTTCACCCGAAACCTGCTATTTATAGAAACCTGCTATTTATGGAAACCTGCTAAAAATAGTAACTACCGTAATGGGTAGTTGTTAAAAGTGGCAAGTCATAAAAGATAGAAACCTGTCAGAATTAGGTGTTGCACTCCAACATAAATCCTAAATGAGATGGAAATTGCGAGAGAATCCTATTCCTAATATGATTCGAAAGTAAGAGTCACGTATTAATTAAAATCCTAACGAGCCTAGAGCTCGTAACGGGCCCAGACGCATCCCGTCACAAGGTTAATACGCACTAAAGGATTCAATTAAATCTCGAATACTCCGGATTCTAGGAATCTGAATCTGACTAAGAAAAACAGCCCAGACCCTATTTTCAACGCCTGGCTCTGGGTGCCGAAATCTTCGGCGCCCAGGCCTGGGCGCTGAAAATACCTGGTACGTGTTTTTTCCTAATTCCTCGTGGATTAGAGTTCTGCAATTCTATCTTTCCGCGAACTCTTTTCTATAAATAGGGCCTTAAGTTCGACGTGAAAGGAACACACACAACACACAATTATATTCTGAGTATTGACTCTAAACCCCTAAGCCTAAGCCTCACGCTGCAAAACTGATCACGCGTACTGTCGCAATCGATCCATAAATCGAACAGAACGTATCCCGTCCCATAATATGAGATTCGTTAAATAAAAGGAGAAATAGCAAAGTCAAAGTGGTTAGTTTTCTGAGAACCGTGACGCACCTCTCAAGGGTGCGTCGTAATGTGTCCCTTTTCCATGGTTTAATTGCTTTCCTCGCCCTTTTATGAACTGTTAAACTAACTAAAATCTTATTGTTCGATCACGCTTAATAAATATGATATTTTTGGGAAATTGGATTATCATGCTAGGTCCCTTAAAAAAATCTAAATCAGATAATCGCGTTCGTTCTAGTACTATATGTTGCATATTGATAAAATAAACTCAGATTAGTTTAATAGTTAACGCATGTCCCTTCAATTATTTATGCTGAGCTAGTAAGGATATCCTGCCTCTGGAGTTATCGAAGAGAGAGTACTCATCTCGGTAGTTACAGTCCCCCGAACCCTCAATCTCTACCCTGCGGGTGTACGTTGAGCGATCCCCACCACCAGGGATCACAAGGGAACCTACGGTCGTCGTGGTCAAACATAATTGCACTCCCTTTATGTCACGATAACCGGGTTTTGTCAGTTTTTCTCATTGTCGTTAAAAACTGAATGGCGACTCCTATATTAATAGTCAATTGGGTGTAAACTCACAGGAAATCCAATTACACTTGATTTGACAAAAAGAAGCGTCACACCCACGAGGGACGAGGTCACGCATTAGCCTCGTGCTTTTTCGACCCCCTCACAATACTAAAGCTGGACCATAAATCTGTAGATTAACCAGACTCACCCGGTCTACGAGCGCTGATGAGACCTTGTCCCCAACAGCCACTTCAGCAGCTTGATCACTTTCTTCTCGAGCAGCCTTATAGGCCTTCAGAGAATCTGCTTCACCATCTGTACCCTCCTTCTCAACCATGGTATTATATAGATCTATCTAAAAGGAAAAAACAAGAATTTTTCACAAGTTCAGTTTGCTAGAAGAAGTTTCAAGTACAATCGAACAACTGATTAGCCACACCAAACCTATTAATAGAAGCATTTAATAATTCGTTTTTTGTTACTAGCAATTCTCATGTTCCTCTTTTCTTTAGATGGAATATTGTCAGAATGGAGGAGCATGCCACCATCAGCGTGAATGTGTGCAGTTGAAAAAGACAATCTCAAGTATCAATAAGAAAGCAGCAAACCAAAAGAATCTTTAGGATAACTGGAAAAAATCAGGCAACTAAACTCAACTGTCAAGTCAAATCACCATACTCATCGAGAAGCCAAAGTTCCAAATTAAAAGTTAAGAAATGAATCCCAAACTAGGCCCATATTATATACCTTGAATAATGTCCTAAACACAAACCTAAAATGACCTAAACCAATCTCTCAACCAATAGAAACCCAAAAATTTACATCAAATTAACAAGTCAAATGAAGAACAACAAATCAACCCTAAAAATAATCACATCAGATAAACATTAATCAAACAAATTCGAAGAAAACTAAGGGTTAAAGGATCGAATTAGGGATCGAATCAAAAAGTTGAAGAAATTAGGGATTTAGAAAAAACTCAAATAAATGCAGACAAAACCCTAGAAAAAGACGGCGATGAAAAATTCGAAAAGAGAGATATTACCTTGCCTGCTATGCAACAAACTGGAAGAATCATGGTTCAACTCGTGTGGCTTTGCTTCTCCTACTCTGGAATTCTTGGTGAGAGGGTAAATCGGCACCAAATTCACTCAATATCATAGGATAACGCCGACATTCCTTCGACCAATGGTGAAAACGGCGAAATTCCAACCTTAGCAATGTTAGATCTGAAGACGAGAGAGAGAGAGGGGGGGAGGATGCTAGGTTTTGAGGGACTGTGAATGGGTGAGCGGAGAAAGCCGATAGCGGAGTGATGAAAAGATAAGTCATAACGCGTCCACTTCAAGACTAAGTTGCAAGTATACACTTATTCGCAACAACCACAGACCCCCCCCCCCCCCCACGCTGAAGTTATTTTTCTGGATTTTTTTTCATTAATTCGCAGCGTTTTGAGCCCGTATAGGTTGCTAAATGATCATTAAACAGTTGACCCGCGTTGACCATAGGATTTTCGTAGCAATCAGTAATCACGTGAGTTGCAAATGGGTTGCTGCAAATGGCATTTTTTCTACTAGTGAGGAAAGGATAAGGAGAGGAAGATATCAATATTGTGTGTACCAACAACTCATGAAATGAAGAGTACTTATAGGATTTTTGGAGGAGACAAAATAACCCAAAGAAATCAAAGGTTTCAAATGAATTTAATGATATTAATCAACCAATTAAACCTATGATAATGAAGGGTTTATAACCCCCATAATCAAGAGAAATAATGGACCAACTTAATCATCATAATCAGAATGATAATTGTCCATAAACCATACTTAAAAGGTTATCATAAAGGAGGAATTCAAAGAGAAGATAAAAAACGGACAACACAAAGAACTGATCTCGAAACCTGCCGGTTTCCCAAAATCGGCAGGTTTCCGGTGCACTTCAAGAAATGCCTTTAAAGTCCGTTTTTCAACTTACGCTCGAAACCTGCCGGTTTTGGAAAACCTGGCAGGCAGGTTTTGAGCGCTTTTCTATCTTTATATTCCAACAATCCCCCACTAAAGATGAGAAAAGATACCAAATGAAAGAGGAAGATATTGGGCATAAGAGGAGCTTAATACATAACATTTGGTGTTACATAAAGTAAATTGAAACCAAATGCTTAGTGAAGTGAATTATGACTTACAAACCCAAGGGTGGACGAACCTTGAAACCCTTAAGTTCTTGATCAAAGAGTGGACTAACCTTGAAACTCTAAGATTTACATCACGCCCCCACAACATATACCTTACTCCAAAAATTATATGGACTCCGCAAAGTGTACGCGTTTTAAGCCATTACCTTAGTTCTCATGCAAGCTCTAGGAAACGTAACCGCCCAAGTTTCCATAGAAGATGGCGAGTCTTCACAACCACGTAGGTGAATCCTCAAGTGCTTCTCAAAATAGCACTTAGTCAATAGGGTTAAAATATGTTCACCTTCAGTGAACCATCAAGAGCTACCTCGTAGCTATATTAACCCCCCACAAGACCATAGATTCATTAAGAACATACTTTAATATTCAACCTCTCAAATAATTTGGTTGGTGAATCCACAAGTTGAATGCGTCCATTTCAATATGTTAGATTCATTAAGAGTTTATACAACTCAACCCTCATACAAGCGGTGGTTCTCTTTAAAGTGCATCTCAACTAGCACTCTACCATTAAGAGTTCAAAAACTCAACCTCATTCAAGCATTACAACACACGCCATAGGGATAAGCTAGTAATGATTATTACTTAACTCAAATGGGCATGAAGCCTAACCCCCCTCGACATTTCAATCATCAAGGATCATTACATGTCCCAATTCAATCTTCTTACCATAGTGCATAACGTACCTAGCATTAGGATTTTTCGTTAGAAAGTATAACCACAAGCAAGGACATTTAAATAGTATATGCTCACTCAAAAGCACACATGGTTAAGAAATCATAAGATGCTTTGTTCTTGGTTCAACTAACACCAATTAAATTAGATGGGACAATTTTGTAAAGCTCAATTTTACGAAAAATTCTTCATAAAGTATGATCCTCAAACCAACATAGCCACTTTAGTGAAAGTACTTCATCAATACCAAACTTCTATAATTTGCATCGAAAACTTCAAAGTAACATACTTTGAAAACAATGCAAATAAATACCATTCGACCTTATCCACGATACCTTTAAAAATGAAGTAAACACACGTTCACCATGAAATTTGTGAAAATACAATAACTCAAATATTTCACAAATAATTGCTATGTAAAAATATCAACCATACATATCATTAACATAGTGGAAAATATATTAGCGTACACAACCTAAATCACATTTTAGGTCATTTTAAAGGTTGATACTACATAGTACATTCCACACACCCACACACGATATGAATTTATATTTTCACAAATCTTCTCAAATATTCAGAAAATGGCTTACTATGCAAAACAAACATTTGTTTTCATATATTACTGTAAACCATTTGCTTAAATAACACTTTCAACTTTCAAGGGAGAAGACATGGAATTCAAGAAGGTTTGTAACTCAATATTCAACATGTGATGTAAAACTAACTTGAGCACATCACCCACATATCGTGTAAAACAACCAAACATATTATCACCTTGGGAAACTAAGAATTGAAATTCTCCACACAAGTCATTACTCTAAAAATACGAGAATTAAAATTCTACACAATCAATATGCATCAAGATATTGATAAGGTACATGTACCATTACAAAGGTGATAACCTCATCACACATAATGAATTCCATAAACACATGATTCTTATCCTCAAACATGGGAACTCATCACTCATGGTTTTGCCACTTAGAACAATCACTTTACATACCTATGGAAAAAGAGCATGCAATATAAAAATGAAAAGCTAAATCGCCAAAAAATATAAGTGACATAAAACTTGTTCCCAAAATAATAAGAATCACAAAACCTTAATCCCATAATTTGATAAGGTTCTCCCAAAAACCAAGTATAGCCTTGAAACTCCTAATAATCATCCGTGAATAGTCATCCAAACCTTTCAAGAAAACATTTATATATTCACATTCCTTAGGTAGGTTGCGAAACTCACAAGTAAGCTTAACTTACTCTCAAAATATTCCCCTCAAAGGTCAACGAAAAAAAGTATCCATTGACAAATCACAGAATTAAGGTCTTACTCATAGGAATCGAAAACACAACACAAATTCAAGGCATACATAAAAACGTCTTTTAGCATAACGGGCAATTCTCGTGCCTTGAAAACTCCAACTTCAAGTCTCTTCTAAATTCAACTTGTTCACTACTAACAAAAGAATTACAAGAAAAAAGAACAATCAAGCAAGAGACACTTTAATCCCAACGTGCATAGCCAAGCAATTAATTTCATCATGCACAAACATGCTAAAAGAAGAATTATCATTAAAATGAGAATACTCAAGTAAAATACATACCAAGACTCATCAAAAGATGGACACCCAAAAAGTCATGGATTTAAACGCAAAATAAGATGAGTACCCTCAAGAAATACAAGGATTAAGAAAACTAGTCCAACATTGAAACATTAGGCACTTTCCACATAGTGGACTTAAAAGTCTTATTTGCATGACGCCTAAAATTCAAAACTTCGGAAATGAGGACTTGGACTTCCAATCAATTTCCAAATAACAAATGGGGTGTAAAGGTTTCCCAATAGAAACTTTCAAGATACATGAGCATACAAAATACAACCCCCACATGGAAATAATAAGCCCAGTAGGATCATAAAATGATCACTCAACAAGGTTAAACTATGAGAAATACCATAATAAAATTATGTACTCAACAATTCCCATAAAACCATTTAAAGATCAATAACCCTTAAAACTCAAGTCTCAAAACTTTTGGCCAACTTTAATGAAATTCCAACACCAACACAAAGTGAGAATAAAAAGTCTATTTAGTCTCAACCATAGAAAATTCATTAAACAACACCATACCAATCATGACAAGATTAATGGTCCAATTCCCAAAAGTGTAGTGACTCAAATAATCAGGTATACATCCAAGGAAAATATTACACATAAAAATTCACTCAACATATTCCAAGGAAAAGGGTTCAACATAGTTTGATTCCACAAACTCAAACACTTATGTTCTAGGGGGTCATCACAAACTTATGAAAACTTGCTCCATTGAGTACACGAAAAACTCCAAGAAATTAATTATGCATATTTCCAATAATGCATAAGAAATCATTAACGATTATTTTACATACCCAATATTCATGGTAATAAACAAGAACTTGGAATCATACATATACACCAATATTACCATGACAAGTTAGCGCTTGAAATGACAATGTACAAGGCTACAGATCTACTTACTAAATTCCTTTAAAGTAAGTACGCAAAGTCACAAGACCAAAAACTTCTCCACCAAGGAAAATATGACAATGCCAAAATAATTCACATTAGTCTTTAAAAGACTAAAAACATAACTCTAATAAAACTAAGGTCTCTTCATGAAATTAAACATGCATGAAACCAAAGTAAACTATAGAATGCAATAACATGTTCATACATCATAAATAATTCAAGTCCTCTACTTTCTAGTAATCATTCCAACAAACATCATTTGACAATATAAAAATCAATTTTAATATTGTCATCTTCACAAAATATAATTTGTTGAAATGGCTATTAGAAATGAACATGCTAGAATAATATCTTATTAAAAGAAGTAGTTTAGAATAAACCTCCCTTGATATTAAATCAAGTATGTGTATCGTAAGACATTCCAAAATTTCAATCAATCCTCCATCACGATATCATGACCACCATTCATCAATCATTTTCTCCAAGACATTAGTTTTGACTTTTCTTATCCAGAAAAATCAGGTTCGTTGTGGTAGTTGTTACTGGAGATCAAGATCATCAATTGACAATCCGACCGTCAAAAATCACGCCTAAGATGTCCCGGATATTGTGTCAAAATTTTAGGATAATCGGACCACGGATGATCCTCGATCGGGGTCAATCTTTGAGACTGCTCCCAGAAAAACGTGAATGAAAAACATCTTTGGAAACCCTCTAAATTCCCTTTATCTTTCACTCAAACTCACTAATATAAATTTCCTCACAAATCATAAGAAGTATTTTTCCATTGAAATATATCTCGTTTTCAAATTGTTGTAATAATTGGATTTTCAAGGCAAAAGACTAGAATAAGAATAAGAACGAGTTTAGGAAATCGTTGCGCCGTGGTAACCAAACCACTGCCTTGAAAACGAGATTCGGTGCAACGGGGGTGCACAATTGTATTCACCGATTCGTTCCCTAAGGTTTACACAACTCTCAACACGCAAAGGCACTTTTGGGTGATGAGATGGAGCCACATAAACTTATGCCCAAAAGAACAAGAAGGGGAAGCTTGAAGAGATATCATGACTTAATCATGAACTAAAAGGTTGCCCATCCAAAAAGGAGGAAAGGATAAGGAGTGGAAGATATCAATATTGTGTGTACCAACAACTCATAAAATGAAGAATAATTATAGGATTTTTTGGAGGAGACAAAACAACCCAAAGAAATCAAAGGTTTCAAATGAATTCAATGATATTAATCAAACAATTAAACCTATAATGAAGGGTTTATAACCCCCATAATCAAGAGAAATAATGGACCAACTTAATCATCATAATCAGAATGATAATTGTCCATAAACCATACTTAAAAGGTTATCATAAAGGAGGAATTCAAAGAGAAGATAAAAAACGGACAACACAAAGAACCGATCTCGAAACCTGCCGGTTTCCCAAAATCGGCAGGTTTCCGGTGCACTTCAAGAAATTCATTTGAAGTCCATTTTTCAACTTACGCTTGAAACCTGCCGGTTTTGGAAAACCTGGCAGGCAGGTTTTGAGAAACCTGCCGGTTTTCCAAAACCTGGCCGGCAGGTTTTGAGAAACCTGCCGGTTTTCCAAAACCTAGCCGGCAGGTTTTGAGCACTTTTCCATCTTTATATTCCAACATATGTATCCTTAAGACCTTTAGTCCGAGAAGTAATCGTGAGTGCACGTCTGGCGTAAGGCGACAACGGCTGGAGGAGAGCATTGTTAATGCTATTCGTACTTGGAGTGAGCCGGGTGGTGATATGCTTCTTTTGCGGGAAGCTTTGGCAGCTGGATCCCCTACTTTGATGGGCGTTGTTGAGGGTCTTGATTTAGCAGAGCGTAATATCAAGCAGTGTCGTAGGAAGATTGGTGATGGCCATTACACTGCTGCAGTCCATGTTCTTTCTTCTTCTGGCGTTGCGCCTTATAATAAGGTCACTCTTGCGGATTTGCAGTCAAAACACCCTTCGTTTCCAGCTCCGTCCTTGCCTGATATTCATGTTGATGACCACCATCTCATGGCTACTCCTGCTGTTGTTTTGGACCGAATTAGGAGTTTTCCTCGTGGCACATCTTGTGGGAGGGACGGTTTACGAGCTTAACACCTTATGGATTGCTTGAGCGGGGCTGCTATGGCTGTTTCTGATGAGTTAGTTGACTCCATTTATGGGGTGGTTAATCTCTTTTTAGCTGGGAAATGCCCTATGGGTTTGGGTGAGTATGGTGCTAATGCTCCCCTCACCCCTCTTGTCAAGCCCGGTGGTGGTATTCGTCCTATTGCTGATGGTACTGTTTGGCGATGTCTGGTTTTGAAGGTTGGTGCTGTTATGGTTGGTCCGTCTTTGGGTAGCTATTTTGATGGTCTTCAATTTGGTGTCGGGGTATCTGCGGGTGGTGAGGCAATTCTTTATGCTGTGATCAGGTTGATTGAGGATCGGGGTTCTGATGTGGGTCTTTCACTATTGTTGGGATTTTCAAAATGCCTTCAATTTAGTTGATCGAGCGACCATGTTGCGTGAAGTTCGTCTTCGTTGTCCGGGCATTTCGCGATTGGTTGAATTCTGCTACTCTACTCCAGCCAGATTGTATTATGGGGAGCATACGTTATGGTCGTCTCAGGGTGTGCAGCAGGGTGACCCCCTTGGTCCTCTTCTCTTTGCTTTGGTTTTACAACCTCTGGTTTGTAAAATCAGGGACGCGTTTGATGTATGTCTTCAGGCATGGTATTTGGATGATGGCACTATTATTGGTGATACCTTGGTGGTGGGGAAGGTTCTGCAGTTGATTATGGAGGACGGGCCTTGTCTCGGGTTACATCTTAATGTAGAGAAGACCGAGGTTTTCTGGCCTACAGAGGACCCTCGTAGCAGGCTTGTGGGAGTCTTTCCCCCTGATATTGCTCGTCCTTTGCATGGTGTTAAGTTGCTTGGTGGTCCCACTAGTTCCGATCCAGTTTTTAGTGGTGAGCTTATGATGCAGAGGGTAATCAAGACCATTGGGCTTATGGATAAGGTTTCTCAGCTTGATGATCCTCATTGTGAGTTGTTGTTACTTAGGGCATGTACCGGAGTTTCAAAACTCTACTTTGCTTTGCGTAATTGTCCTCCTGGTATCTTTGAGGCTGCTTAGTGCACTTTCGATGAGGCTCTTCGATCTTCTTTGGAGCGTATTGTTACTGCTTCGGGGTCTGGCTTTGGCGATTGGCAGTGGCGACTTGCCACCTTACCTTTTTCTTTTGGCGGACTTGGTGTTTATTCCGCGGGTGATGTTCGGCATTATGCTTTTCTTGCTTCTCGGTTGCAGTCTTCTGGTTTGCTGACACAGCTTCTACGACATGCTGGTATTGTTGGTCCTGGTCGAGCATTTGAAGATGCGTTGAGTCTATTTAGTGGAACGGTGGAGTTTGACATTCTGAGTAACCCTAGTGAGGTCGCTGCCCCTAAACTTATGAAGAAATTGGAAGATATATATTTCACAAAGGTTACTGCATCTGCAAAATCCACCTTCACTTTATCGTCTCGGCAGTCGGCGTTGTGGAAATCGCAGCAGGGAGATCACACCTCTTCTTGGCTTCGTGCGGTCCCCATATCAGGTTTGGGACAGACGCTGAATGCTAAGGCTTATCGATGTGTGTTGTGTTACTGGTTGGGGGTTCCTTTGCTCTCTGTTACACTGCCATGTTCTGCTTGCTCCAGGGTCTTTGCTGGAGAGAGACATCTTTGGTGATCATGCGGTGTCATGTGCTGGCATCGTGGGTATTAAACATCGGCATAATGTGGTTCGGGATACCCTTGTTGATGTTTGTTATCGGTTTAGGATCTCGGCGCGGAAAGAGGTTGAAATTGGTCTATCTGGAGGGAACGATGGAGCTCTCCGACCAGCAGATGTGTTGCTCTACTCTTGGGATCGGGGCTGTGATGTGTGTTTTGACTTGACGGGATCTTCTCCTTTGACACAGTCTGGGTTGTCTGGCTTTGCCCCGGGTCGGGTTGTGACTGATGCGGCTATTCGGAAGCGGGTCAAGTACGAAGCACATTGCAGGGCCATTGGTTATGGCTTCCTTCCGTTCTCTTTCTCTTCTTTGGGGGAGCTGGATAAGGATGTTGTTGCGTTGTTGAAGCGGATTCAAAAGTTTTCTAGGACACATGACATTGGGGCTCGTGCTGCTGCTCATATTTTCACCAGGATAGGTTTCGCTGTAGCCAGAGGAGTGGGGGCCCAGATTGTATCTCGGCGGCCCACTAATTAATTGTAAAATGTTTGACTTTGTTTGTATTTGATTTGATTTAATAATAATAATAATAATAATAATAATAATAATAATAATAAATAATAATAAATAATAATAATAATAATAATAATAATCATAATAATTTTATTTGATCTGATCTGATCTGGTCTGATCTGATCTGGTCTGGTCTGATCTGATTTGATCTGAACATATTTTTTCTGATCTGATCTGATCTGAACTTATTTTTTCTGATCTGATCTGATCTGATCTGAACTTATTTTTTCTAATCTTATCTAATCTGATCTAATTAAATCTGAAATAAGTAATAAAATCCTGAAATAAGGTGAACTAAACGGGGCCTAAAATAAAAAATCTTCCAAGCCGTCCACTATTAATTCGACTTACGAGGTATGTCGGCAAGTGGCTTGCTGAAGGTAGGAAAAGACCAAAAGAATCGTGGTGTTGGATACAGGTGAGGTGACATCATACAGAAGCGAATGTGGCGCCCTGACAGAGTCTCTCTCAGCACGTAGAGAAGAGAGAGAAAAGAAGAAACAGAAAGAAAGAACACTGAAACAGATTTTGAAAGAGAGAAGAACCAAAAATGGGGCAATCATCGTCAACGGAAACAGTAGAATTGAAGGAAGAGAGAGAGTTAGAGAGCCTAGCAGCTTCATCAGGTGCTCTCCCTTTTCTTCAGAATTCTTTCTCTATTCTCGCCGATCCTCAATCTCACTCTATCCCTCTCCCTTCTCTTCAGGTAATTTCATTATTATTATCATCAATTTGCATGTTATTTTTCATTTTGATCATAATCATAGTTTAATTGTGTTACAATTGAGCTTTTTTCCGGATTGTTTTTTGTTCTTAAATCAATTTTTAGCTATAATTTGGAAAATAGTTAAACGATCAAGTACTTGTAATTGGCTATGCAAACGAAGCTATATTGTTCCGAATTTTTAATTATTGCCTTTGTGCATTACAACTTTCGCTTAAATTGGTATGTTTTTGCCAATTATTTGTGATTTTAGTGAAGAACTGTGAGAAAGTGATAATTCAATAACAAAAGGGTATAGGGGAACACCATTTGGATTTGTAAAAGGTTTATGCGAAAGCTTGGTTGGTTGTGAATTTGTGATGGTGAACTTGGCGCCCGCGATTTTGTCAGCCATCAGGTTCTATTTGTAATGAAAGAAGCGGTGTCAAATGTGGATTCGTAATGTGCAAAGATAGAAATGGATATATAGGGACCTAATACTCTAGTTTCTCAGGGAAATTGCACATTGGAACACGCATTTGGAATGGCGGATAACTTATGGGTTAATTTAACATAATTAGGTAACGAAATGTGCTCCGTGTATTAAAGTGTATCGCGAATTATGTAACACCTGACGTGTATATGGAGGAGTTGGAGGAGTAATCTTTAGACAGTGATTTTTTTTTTTACTTCTGGTTTTGTTGTAGTTTTGCATTTGGAGATATGTGTTTCTAAGGGAGGATTTTAAACAAGACAGTATATAGGGAAACTTATACAGAATGAATTAGTATAAGATTTATCCAAAAGCTTGGTTGGGTTTGATGGAGAACATGAGAGCAGCAGGACATGTCCTCCCTTAGAAACACATATCTCCCTTAGACAGTGATTTTTTTTATTTTGTTTTACTTCTGGTTTTGTTGTAGTTTTGCATTTGGAGAAATGTGTTTCTAAGGGAGGATTTTAAGCAAGTGATAATAATAACAAGACAGTATATAGGGAAACTTATACAGAATGAATTAGTATAAGATTTATCCAAAAGCTTGGTTGGGTTTGATGGAGAACTTGAGAGCAGCAGGACATGTTGAAATCCGTTCACATATATCAGCTTTTATTAACCATGGTCCATCCTTTTTTCATAAATAAAATGTGGATTTGCAATTTACAGAAGTATAAATGGCTTTTTTTTATTTGGAAAGAGGGATGTGTAATTTGCATGCTAAAATTATGTATATTTGTTTTACTTTTTTATTTTTCCTAGTTTCCCATTTGGTTTTCTTGGTGAGTGGATGTTTACCTGTTTTTTTTCCTTCTCACTTTCCAGCAATGTTTTTCTCTAAAGTATACCAGCATAAATTGCGAAAAAGCCAATTTACCCTATTGCTTCCAGGGGTTTTTGGATCATATGGCTGCCTCTATAACCGATACGCTATTTGTTCCCCAGAAAGGAGGAATTACTTGGGTTGAATTTTTAAGAGGGTACGTTAAATGCTGTGGGAGAATCTCGGCTTCTTCACTATTGAACATAATGCTTAGGGTATTTGCTTTATCTGCTGATAGAGCTGGTTGTCCCATGAATATAAATTTTGATTCTGATGAAGTTGATAGCAAGACATGTGGATCAATTTCACCTCTGGAATTGGAGATGATAATTTGGGTATGTTGGATTATGTCCTGGAATACAAGGAGTTCAAAGTGTGCAATGGAAAGTGAGCATGTGAGTGTGCCTGATCTTAACCATTTGATATTATCAGCTGTTGTTTCGTGCATGGACAATGGTAGCGATTTTGATTTATGGAATGCTGATGTCTCCAATATTGAAGCTGAGCTGACTGCTGGAAAAATACATATGTGGGCCATAAGGACGGTGCCCAGCCTTGCAGAATGCTTTTCAAATTTCATTACTTCCAGACTTAAAGCTGCACCCATTAAGGTATTCAGAGTTGAAACTTCTTATATCTTTTTCAATTGCTATCCTGCCTTTGCTTGTTTGGTGAAGTGTTTATTGTAGATTGAATTAGTTTAATATTTCTTCAATTTGTGTGTATCGACATCTAAATCAAAGGGTTTTGGGGTTGAACTTGTTGCTCTACAAAATTTGGTGTTTTTCTTTTTCTTTTTTTCCATCTTTCCATCTGATGTAGGTCCATAGAGAAAAGTTATGGCACTGAAGGGAAAATACCGACTTTTAAAGGCTACAAAGGGACAGGGAGAATTTGACTGGCGTTTTAATTGTTTATGATAAATTTGTTTTGAGGTATTCATTAAGCTCAACTGAATAGAACTTTTGATTTCTGTTTGAAATCAATCTATGAAATTATATGGAATGATTGCCAAGTTTGAGGGTGTTATGCTGAAGGGTGGCTGTCAGGTGTGTACAGTTTTAAGAGAGATCTTTTAGCCCTTTTGTGTGCTTCATGTGTACAAAAAATTTGTTTCGAAAAAGGTAGCTTATTTAGAAACTGTATCATTGAGGAGTTATGAAAATACCATTTTCGTAGGAGAATGTCAGGATGGGTAAGGACTAAGGAGCCAAATGAGGGTGGGTAAATTACCTTGATGTTTCATCTTTAAGCCTAGTAAAATATACTGAAAAACTTTGAAAAAAAGAAAGAGATACCGAAATAATCTAACGCCAAGGTCTTTAAGCCTACCAAAAGATACTGGAGACCATTCTCTGGTCCAATTAGTGAAGAAAAAGGATTGATCATGGAGGTTTTATGTGGACAATAGAGCTCTCAATCAGGTGACTATGCCAGACCCTATATATGTCATAGATGAACTCCTAGTTGAGCTTTGTGGGGCCACTGTTTTCTCTAAGTTGGATCTCAAATTCTGGGTGTCATTAAATCATGGTTAGAGAGGACGATCTGCCTAAAACCGCTTTTCGGGCACATGGACACTAGGAGTTCCCTGTCAAGCCTTTTTGTCTCACCAATGATCCATCAACCTTTTTAGCTCTCATGAATGATGTATTTAGGCCTATTTTGCGCAAGTTTGTATTTAGTGTTCTTTGATGACATCTTGGTTTACAACCCAAAGCCGGAGCAGCGCAGGGAGCAGAGAATTTGAGACTGGTTTTGGAGACCTTGGCTAAGCACCAACTCTTTGCTATAAAAAGAGAGTTTGGGCACAACAAAGTTGCTTATTTTGGCCATGTTATATCTGAAGCTGGCTTAGCAGTGGGTCATACTAGGTTCCAAACAATGACGGATTGTCCAGTGCCTCATAATCTGAAGGAGGATATATGGTATCTTACTATAGGAAATATATCGAAGGTTATGCCAGTATTTATTTTCCCTTGACTGAACAACTAAAGAAATATAGTTTTTTCTAGTCACATGAGGCCACGCAGGCTTTCAAAGCATTATGGTGATTGCTCCGGTCCTAGCTATTCCCAAATTTCCCAAAGCCTATTTTCTGGAAGCAGATATGCTTCTGGATCTGGTCTACGGGATGTTCTCATTCAAGACAACCACCCTATAGCTTTGTTTAGCAAGGTTCTTGGCCCCAGAGTAAGTTGAAGTCAATTTATGAAAAGTAATTAATGCCTATAGTGCTGGCATTGCAAAAGTTCAAGCAGTATGGCTTGGTCAAAGGTTCACCATTAAGACTGATCAACAGAGTTTGAAGTACCTAATGGAACAGAAGAGATGGGAACAGACTATCAAAAGTGGTTTAGTGAGATATGATTTTGAAATTCACTACGTGCCAGGGGCATCTAATAAGGTGGCAGATGCTCCATCAAGAGAGTTTGTGGGTATCTTTATCCCGCAGCTGCATCAATGATCTTAGGGGGAAGAATTATCCTAAGGGGCATTCAGTGGAGCAAGAGATTTTGAAGTACAAGAGTATTTTAGTCATTCCAAAGAATTCTTTCTTAGTAATGACCCTACTGAAGGAGATTTATGACAACCCTATTGATAGACATAATTTCAAAACTTATCAGAGAATGTCTAGTAAATGGTTCTGGCAAGGAATGAGAAGAGTTGTCACAAAATATGTTCCAGCAACAAAAGACATCCTCTGTTTGTCCTGCTGGATTTTTACAACCACTTCCCATCGCTAACAAATTCTGGGAAGACATTTGGTCTGCCTAAGTCACAGGGGTTGGATACTGTATTGGTAGTGGTGGATAGATTAACCATTGTGTGTTTAAGGTATCCCTTTACAGTGGCTACAACATCTGTGAAGGACATTGTCAAGCTGCATGGGTTTCCTTCCTCTATTTTTTCAGATAGCGATAGGGTCTTTTTGGGGATAGTTGATTCACTTAAAGGGCACCACTCTTACAAGAAGCACAACTTATCACCCCCATGATGAGGTGGTGAACAAGAGTGTGGAGTCCTATCTCGGGTGTTTGTGTTTCATCGAAGGAAAGCCTAGGACTTGGTCTAAAAGAGTGTGGAGTCCTATCTCAGGTGTTTTTGTTTCATCGAAGGAAAGCCTAGGACTTGGTCTCTGTGGGCCGATGGCTACCGTGGGCTGAGTATTGGTTCAACAGCTCACACATGCTTCAACTCAATACACCCCATTCAAAGCTGTCTGTGGTAGGGATCCTCCTCAGTTGATCAGGTTTGAATGGGATGGAGTTTTACATGACCTCAAGGCTAATTTGATAAGGGATTGACAGTAGATGAAAGCCATATTTATCTCAAGGCCAACTCCCTTCTTTACACCCCATTCCTAAAGAAGGGAGTTGGAATTATAATGCATTTAACTGCACTGGTTAATTGAATACAATCCTAATCTCTGGCCTAATATTTATCTTTCTGCTTAATAATTCCACTATTACATTGCTGCAATTAGCTTAATTACCTAATTTTATGTTGATTTTTACGCTACTTTTGTTTCTGAAGGTAGGACCTTGCAAAAATTGTTTTTTTATTTGGTAATTCCTGACCATATTTCCTAATTTTTTTAACAATATGATTTTTTTTATCTATATTTTTTACTTCGTATATGCTAAGCAAGCCAGCTCTCAAAGTCTAGGGACCATATACTATAGGAACCTCGAAAGGCAGCTTTCATGGCCTTGAAATCAGTAGTGCAAGTGCATTCCTTGGCATTCGTATGGCAGAAGATACCCTTGACAGTTGGGCACACAAAGTACCTGTGGGCTCATGATTCCCTTATTGCAAACAACATTGAAAAATCAGTATCATGGCTTAGTGAGCTGTTTTTCAATCTGCAGTCTTCCTTAGGCAGTCAATAACCTATGCCTAAAGATCTATCAAACTACTCAAAACAGTTTTCCACCATAAATCTGGAATGTAGGGTAAGAATATCTATACCCTTTCTCTATCCTCTTTAATACCCTCCTGTGCTATTGAAAATTTGCCTACTGTAGCTTTAGATCCAACAACCCGTATACCTCACCAAATTGCGCTACCAACCGGGATAATAATTCTGGGGATCAACACTTTATCTTTTGCCAACTTGAATGTCAGAAAGTTGATTCCCAACTCTGACAAACTTTCCCAGATACCAGTTTGTTTCATAAGGTTTCCTTGGTTCTTCCTTGAAGACAACTGATGCTCTACGTAATTGTTAATAAGGGATGTCACATCCTGAAACAGATTTATCGCAAGGTATCCGGATGACATTCAGAGGGACCCATGGAGAATACTTTTAGAAACTTCATCAACCGAAGAGAATCCTGGAGTTGAAGTATAATACGTAGTACTCCCTCCGTCCCAGATTAGTTGTTACACATCTAAATTAGGAATGACCCCACAATTATTATATTGTCTCTCTCTTCCCACTAAATATTATTTTGTCCCCACACCCTCTCTCATTCAATTAAAAAAATACCCCACTAACTCCTATCACATCTACTTTTTCAATAAAATAACAATTGATAACCAAACAACCACTTATCACATAAAACTTTGTGCAAAGGTAAGTGTAACAACTAATTTGGGACGGAGGGAGTACTTGTGTCATTTAATGTAATTTGGGAATGCTTAACCAGGCTTTTGGGAATTCTTTGCCACTTGCCAGGCTTACAATAAGTCTTTTTTGTAATTCACATGGCTTGCATTTGGTCCTCATCTTACCATAGGCAGGAGCTTTTTAGAGACATTGGATGTAGTGATAGATTTTGGTAAATAATGCCTGAATTCATTTTGAGAATCTAGGGGGAATTTTCTCCCCCTTTATAATCCACTGGAGTACCCTCTCATAAGTCATAACTCAAATCTAATTATGTTCCTCTTTTAGATGCTACCTGCAACCCTGTTTTTATTGGCACATGGAATGGGTGTAGGAAATGGGAACTTAAGCTGCTACCTACAGTTGTTAATCTAGTCCACCAACGGCCATGTAGCTGTTTCCATATTCCAGATCGCGATTCACTTGGGTGTGGAGAGTGAATGATAGATAATTTTGAATTTACAAAGATTCCAGCTTAAAGATCATGATTAGCTGCAAAAGAATCTGTTTATGAACTTTCATCATAATAATAATAATGAACACTAAAATGCTCATCATCCTCAATGGTATCATTTTTGAACATCTGATGTAGAAGCTTACCAATAGTTACATTGTTGTATTAACTCAAGCATTTGGCCCTTGTAGACCTGATCACCTGAATGATGAGATATTCAGGTCTCTTCCTGGTGTCCCTGGAATCGTTATTGGCCAAGTGCCTCCTAATATTTATCTGATTGCAAGTGGACTCTGAAAAATCATGCATTATTTAAGTTGAAAGAACAGTTTATTGATATATATTTTCTTCTTGTTACTAGCAGCCTACTGAAACAGACACTCCAGGCACAAGGGCCATTGAAAAATCTTCTGCAGAGTCAAGTGAAGTTCATATTCTAACACGTGGACGGGCATGGGCAATGGCTCTTTCCCAAAGAAGCAACATAAGTGAGGAGCTTTTGAGAATAAGCTTCCCCAGCAATATTGATGTAATAGAGGATAGCCTTCTTTATCGGTTCGTCATCAATATCTCTGATTCATTTTTGGCTGTTATTTGTTTGATGTTCATAGAACTACGTAGAACTTCCTGTTGAACTACGTGCAGTCTTTTACATCAATTTACATGTCTCCTCATAGCCTCGAACTAAAATGGATTCCTTGTGGGCACACATGTGCTTTACAATGTTTGTCCGTGAAATGAATAATCTTCTACTTAATTTAGTTGTCTCAATGGTGATGTGGTTACCTGTAGTCCTGTACCACCAGACTAGGAAGAATTGGCTTTGAAATTTCAACTCTGAATACCAAATAAATGTTCATAAATTCTCTCTATGATTTAATTTTGCTGTTCTAGTGCATCTATGAAATGTGTTTTGGCGCAGATTGTGGTATTCTATGAAGCGTACTTCGGTGCAGATTTAGTGTATCCAATTTAGTACTCTCTCCGTATTTTAATATTAGATAAAATTTGACCGGCACGGGTTCTAGGAGGGTGAGTTGATTTTATTAAAATAAGATGGAATTGGGGTAGTGGGTTATTATTTATTGCGAGAAATTGGTAGTGGGTGAATTATTTATTGTGGGAGAAAAGGGTGTGAGTAAGTGGGGACCCTGACCTACCAAAAATAGAAAATACAACTCATATTAAAATATGGTCGGTTTTAGAAAGTCAAACTCATATTAAAATATGGTCGCTTTTAGAAAGTTTAACTCATATTAAAATTCGGAGAGAGTAATATTTAGTGTTAATATGATTGTAAAGAGTGAACGAGATCATGTGTTAATAATTCATCCAATTTACTATTTTATATAGATTTTATTTATGTATTTTCAAGGACATGTATGAGAGAGTTAGCACGAGTTTGCGTACTAGTGTTGGTAAGACCGAAGAATTCCCCATTACGATTGGAGTGCATCAAGGGTCCGCACTTAGCCCGTTTCTTTTTGCTATAGTCATGGACCAATTGATGAGGTCAATTCAAGATAGTATACCATGGTACATGATTGATGAACCAAAGAAGGAGTGGAAAGTAAGATGGAGTTATGAACTTTGGAATCTCGGGGTTTTAGGCTGAATAGAAACAAGACGGTATATGGAGTGTAAGTTTAGTGGAGTCCAAGATAGAGAGACATGGGCGATTACCTTAGATGGAAAATTGTCCAAGGTTCTGAAATGTTCCGTTATTTAGGATCTATTATCCGAAAGGATGGGGAATTGGATGGCCATGTGGCTCATAGAATCAAAGCAGATTGATTAAAGTGGAAAAGTGACACGGGGTTCCTATGTGATCCAGACATGCCCCAAAGATTGAAGGGAAAATTCTACCGCACGGCAATTCGACCGGCGTTGTTATATGGCACGGAATGCTGGGCAGTGAAACATTATCACGTGCATAAGATGAATGTGGAGGAGATGCGCATGTTACGTTGGATGTGTGGGCATACAAGAAAGGATCGTTTGAGGAATGAGATTATTAGGAAGAAGGGGTTGCACCAATTGAGTTTAAGATGATGGAAAATCGTTTAAGATTGTTTGGGCATGTAAGCAGAAGATCAAGTGATGATCCAGTTAGGAGGCTAGAAGGGTGACAAAGTGATAGAATTGCAAGGGGTATGGGAAGACCTAAGAAAACTTGGAGGAAGGTGATTGAGTACGATATGAGCCTATTTGGGATTGAGGAGAATATGGCGTTGGATAGGACAGAGTGGAGGGAGAGATATACGTTGATGACTTCATTTGACTTATACATCTTCCATTTTTATATTATATTTATATTTTATTTATATTTTCTATTTATTTTTTATTGTTATTATTTTTATTTTTTTAAAATACTATTTCGAAAGGTGGTTATTTTACTTATAGCTAGTTTAAACTTTATTTATTTTTTATCTCTTGAATTTTTTTGTAATATATGTATAGAGGTGCTTATTTTACTTAGATCTATTTTAAACTTTATTTATTTTTTTTAGGAAAATTTGACAAAGGCAGTCCCAACTATGGACGTTCAACTTTAAAAGGGTCCAACTATGAATTATTCCTAGCAGGTCTCAACTATATGGGGTGTCAATTTCGCGTGGTCCCATTCTGAAAATGACCGGCTGGAGGTGGTAAAAATGATGACGTGTGCGGTGAGTACCACATAGGCACATATCACGTTCCATTTAAAAAAAAAGCGACCCGTTTGATAAAAAAACCCACCCGTTTAATTTTTTTTTTAAAAACCACCCGTCATTCTTTCTTTGCTCCTTTCTCACCCACCTGCTACTTTCTCTTCCCTCTTCCTACATTTATTCATTATTTGTTCAATCCTAATCATCTTCCCCACTTCATACAATAATCTTCATCATCTTTATTTAATTCAATTTATGTTTATGCACGTTCAATTTCATCTTGGTTCCTTCAAGCTCTAATTTTGCATATTAATTTCATTTGGGTTGGTTCTATACTTCGATTTCTGTTTTTCATCATATATACATATGGGGGTGCTTAAATTTCTGTTTCGGTCCCATAAATTCATTCGGCGTTAGTTTAATTTTTGGGTTTCCCACTGAAATCATCTTGGGTTAGTTTGTTTTTTTGTTTTCCCCCGATAAATTAACTTGGGGTTAGTTAATTTAATGTTGGTGGTGGGTAAGATGCTAGGAACTATGGGTGGGGGAAGGCTGGTTAGGATATTGCGGAGGGAAGGTGGGTAGGGGCGGCAAGTGGGTGGGAGGGGAGGGAGGACCTGCGGGTGATAGGAGGCTAGCGGTGGTGGCCGAAAGTTGCGGGTGGTGGTGAGGTACTTTTTGCAGAGGAGTGAACAGAAGAGGAATGAAGGGATGAAGGAGTCATTAATGGAGGGTGAAGAAGAATGGTGAAAAGGAGAAAACACGTCACTTACTAATTTTCCCTCAAATAATTTGGAAAAAAAGGTAATATAAAGAAATCTAACATTTTAACTTAATTAGCCGGTTATCGGTTAAAAGACCCACGCAAAGTTGACACCCCATATAGTTGAGACCTGCTAGGAATAATCCGTAGTTCGGCCCTTTTAAAGTTAAACGCTCATAGTTAGGACTGCCTTTGTCAATTTTTCCTTTTTATTATCGCTTATAATATTTTTTTTCTTTTAACTTCCCGCTCCTTTCTGGTTTGTTCTGGTCACATTGACGATCTCCTATGACGATTCATATTAGCCGACCCCAAATCATTCTGGGACTAAGGCTTTGTTGTTGTTGTTGTTGTTGTATTTTATGTGCAATTGTCATCATGAATTTATGTAAAGGTTGCCTTGGTTAATGATAAGTATTATACGAAGTATTTGGCTTCAGGGGACAGTGAATTAAAACATGTAATAGCAACTTCTATTGATGCCAGTAATAATTGCAGTCATTTAGGAGTTGTTAAAGTAGTCTGGCTCCACGTGAAATAGGAGCAAACCTTAAGTTGGAAAGTATGTCAATTAGATTGAACATCTGTTGCAGAATAAAAAATAAAAGTTTGAAGTTCTCATTCACTTTTCTAACTTATGTGATGTTCACATGGACTGGATAGCCTTCAGTCTAATGTTGGCTGGACATAGTACTTCAGTCTAATGTTCGCTGGACATACTACTTTAGTCTAATGTTCGCTGGACATACTACTTATTGTATTAGTTGAAGACTGATTACCGTCGCTGCTTTACAGATCTTACTTCCATGGGAAAGGGCTGAACAGATTATGGTCAAATGTTGAAGGTTATCACGGGCCATTGCTACTGTTGATCTCTGCCTTTTCAGGAGAATCTAGTGAGATCAGCAGGAAGTGGATCATTGGGGCACTCACACAACAAGGGTTTGAAAACAGAGATGCATTCTATGGAAACGGGGGTTCTCTATGTTCTATATTCCCAGTCTTTCATGTTTTCTCAGCGTCTGGTATGTGGGCATGAGAGTTTGAGAATCTTACAAGCGACGGTATAAATTTTTTAAAATGTACTTAAGTTTGAGAGCCTTTCATGTGGCAGGAACGGAGAAGAACTACCTATATAGTCACTTGCATTCGACTTTGAAAGCATACGATCCGCACCCAAAGCCTGTCGGGATCGCATTCGGAGGAACTAGCGGGCATGAAAGAATTTTTATTGATGATGATTTTGCAAAGGTTACTGTACGACATCATGCTGTCGACAAAACATACCAACATGGCTCTCTGTTTCCTAATCAGGTGAGTTTTTATGATTAATGGTATCAGTCTATGATATCAATAAGCTTCTTGATATGTCTCCAAGTGCCCGACATGATCCATACATGATTAGATTTCGGGAAAACCATATTGGATGTTTTAGACTTTTAGGCACAAAATATTGTGTCAATACCGTAACCTTTATTGGAGTCCCGACTTGGATATAAATGTTGTCTAAATTGAAGAGTGCAATTAACCATGAATCACCTATATGATCCTTTCTGGTATAGTAGTGGTATCGTATCAACTATCAATATATGATTAATAAGGTCTTCTATCATCTTTTCAGGGTTACCTTCCTACCGAAGCATCAGTTCTCGACGTTGAAGTGTGGGGTTTGGGTGGTAAGACAGCAAAGGAAATACAAATCTCATACCAGAAGAGAGAGAATCTTTTCACAGAGCAAAGGCGCACGGTAAAATTCCCTTTAAATTAAAGTTATGGTTTAATTTTTTATTTTTTTTTCTGGAAATGGTGTAGGTGCAGAAAAGAATACTCATCTTTTGTTTGAGTTGGTTGCAGATTGACCTGAAAACATTTACTAACTGGGAAGATTCTCCAGAGAAGATGATGATGGACATGATGTCTAATCCAAATACGGTTCGACGTGAGGATCGGTAATTAGTAATAGAGCTTTATAGACCTGTTTGTTGTATATATGGACGGGGTTTATTGTTAAGCAATAAAAACAAGCTTCTGCCCTGTTATCGAGTTTTTATATCTGTAATTACACGAGTTCTTGAGATTACTTTTGTGATACTTTTTCTGCATCATTTCTGGAGTTAGAGCTGGAGAATGGAGTTCCTTGTATCTTTATTTTCTTTCGGAAGCATTGCCAGTTGCACAGAGCGTAAGGTGATTCGCCAAGGGATGAATTCTAGTATGGTAGGATCTTGCAATTTATTCTAGTTCTTTTAATTCTTGATTTGGACCAAGTTATCCAATTCTGATTGAAGGCTAAGTCTTTATGCAATGACCATTGGTACTCCTAACTCTTATCATTTACAAGCTTTCTCCTGAGCAAAATAAAGAGAGATGTATCATTAGTTTTTTATTTATCTTTTGCTGTGTGAAAGAACAAAATGCGTTGTATTTATATTTCTTTTGCTTTTACTAGACAAGAAGAAGAAAAATGGTGAGTTTTTACAATTTTGAACGAATTTGTCAGCCATAGCCCATATGCGCAATTCACTATTAAATATTTATGGTTTATGTTTAATAATACGGAGTAGTATTTTGGTTATTATAATAATATCAATTACTAAAAATTAACTTTTCATATTTGTACAATATTGCAATTGCTGAATTATACACCCGAGAGTACCGTCCAATTAGTACTTCCGGGGTAAACACAGAGAAAACAAAACAAAACGTGCTTGGCCAGAAAATGCTGGCTAAAATAAAATAACGTAGGGAAGAAATAACATAAAAATTAAAGTAACATGAAACGAAAAAAGTAACATAACCAACTGCCAAAATCTATCTATCTATATAATATACTAAAAGAGAGGAAATCAATGTGGAGTCCGGATCCTCTAGAGTTTTAATAAAACTCTACAAGGTAGAGTTGTATCTAAACCATACATTTTAAAATCAATGGATCATATTGATGAGAAAAAATAAGGGGAATTTTGGAAAGATTATATATTAACCATTGATTTTTCATTCAATAGTTGATATGTTCAAACTCTACATTGTAGAGTTATTTTAAAACTCTAGAGGATTCAAAACCATCAATGTGGTGATGACAAGTGTCAATTCGCCTCTCTTTTTAATTAAAAAAATTAATTAATTTTTTGTGAGGGGAATTATAATATTTTATTTAAGGAAGTGTATTATTTATTTTGATTACAAATCTTAAAGATTCTGTTGATAATATACATTCTATAAATATTTTTCGGCAAACAAATCAATTATACAGAATATATATTTCAGTTCATTATCATATTACGAAATATGTTTTAGCTTATAGTTCAATATCATATTACAAAGTATGTTTTCAAAGTACGGTTTATGAAATTGTTCTCTACAATTTAAAGGAACAATTCCCAAACTCTTCCCAATGTAAGACCACCACCCAAACCAATGCAAATCGATCTATATCATCAAAAGCAAAAAAGTAATTCAATACCAACAATGTCAATAATCCATAAAAGAGCTTCATTGTTCAACATTAAACAACACGAGGAACAACCGAATAAGGTTGAAAGAAAAGTTGGTTATTTTTATTATAGCGGCATAACGCCTGTTTAATAGAATCAAACAACTAAGACACTATTTCTTTTTAATATCGTTTGTTTAATAGAATCAAACAACAAAAAGTATTGCATACTAATTATTTACGTTCAAGTAAATTTGAACTATCTAAACTATTGTGCAAATAGTTTGTCGTATCTAAAGATTAAACAACACGAGGAACAACCGAACAAGGTTGAAAGAGAAGTTGGTTATTTTTTTTTATTAATAGCGGCATGGCGCCTGTTTAATAGAATCAAACAAGTAAGACACTTTCTTTTTTATAGCGCCTGTTTAATAGAATCAAACAACAAAAAGTAGGAAATTTATCTAATTGAATTTTGATTCAATTTATCCGATTGCATACTAATTATTACATTCAAGTAAATTTGAATGAAATACTTATTATCTAAGCTATTGCGCAAATATTTTTTCGTATCTAAATAAATTATAACAAAATATCAATATTGCAAATATTGTGCATAAGTATAAATTTATTTGTCGTATTTAAGGAAAAATATGCACCTGAAATATATTGTTGGTTGTTATAAATCGTAAATATTATTTTGATATTGAATATCTTAAAAATTTACATGTAAATGTAAATTATCAAGATTCCATTCTTAAAGTTCATATAATTATGTATAAATAAATAAGTATGTTATTTTCCTCAAACTAAAAATCTGACTACATGGTGCTGACAAGTATACCTATCTCTTTTATTTGCTCATTTTATAATACAGAAAATTATATTACACATAAATTAATTAATAGATAATTATTGTCATACTATATTGAATGCATTATATTTCATGGTAACAATGACTTATCAATATGGAAAAATAATTTTAAAAAATTCAATGTTCTATGTACGTAGGAAATTGGCACCTAATATCTTAATTATATGGAGTACTACCTAATAAAATTGTATCTTATCATGTATATTTTTCTTAAATAATATATCATGAATATTTTATTATGGAATACAATTTTATGCAATATCTTTATACACAATAATATCATTGACAACATTACTAACATATATACGTACTTATTTAATCCATTATACAATTTTATTGTACATTCTCACGTCTTTATAGAATGGAACTGAATATCTATACATATTTTTAAAATAAGAATTATAAACAAGCATCATAATATTGTTACTAATAATATGTACTCCGTATTTCATAGTAATTTCTTAGAGGGAATAATTTATGTAAGAGTACACAAGATATGAATCTTAAACTCAAATCATTTTTATATTTGATAAAATGTACTACTATATAAAAACAATTAAAGTTTAATGCAAGTTTGCGATAAATTAAAATTAGTTTACCTTCCCTATATAATATAATCAAGGAATGAAAATAATTTTTGTCTATCAAGGAATGAAAGCATTTTAGCATATACTACTCTTCGTTCTTTTGAGCGCTACTATGTTATTCATATTGACCAAAATCGTGGAATACTCAACAACCGATTTGACAATATAACAATAAGCTGTTAGTAATAATTTGTTAATGGTTGTTTTAATTTTTATTATTAACCTTTTACGAAGTATACAATGGAAACATATCAATAAAATACGAACACTATATCCAAATAAAGTAACTAATATCTAAGATATTATGACTTTATGAGAAATATTATTCTCAATTGCATGACATATTATCTACAACATCTCCATATAAATATGTTAAATCATAATTAAAATAAAAAAATCGGTGGAACAGATTTAATGGACATTCATCTATCTCCTCCCTGTTTAGACGTGAATAAGTAGTGGTTTGATAAGTGATGAACATTTATACAGATAAAATAATATTCTCCATGGTGACGCGGTGGGTTTGGTTTTGAGTTTTAGCCAATGTAGTCTCTTTCTTCATAAATACAATCCACAAAGTACAACCAATTTTTTTAAATTTTATTTTGATCACATAAAAAACAAATGGAATAAAGAAAAATGGAAGTAGGGTGCATTCTTTTCACCTTATTTAAAATGAATTTAAATTTATCTAAACTTATTGGATTTGGAATTGATTAAATCTAATAGACCTAATAAAACTTATTGGATTTGATCATAACTGATTTTAAAAGAGTAAACTTGAAATAGAGCAAGTAACAAAATGAGGTGGGCAACAACACAGGTAACACAATAAAAAAAAGGACTTAATATGTGAACATATAACGTTTTTTTCCAAGGGTGAAGAAAACACATATGTAGTATAAGTTATAACATTTGTTCCGAATATTTCCATAATTTTATGGTTAATAAAATATTTTGTTAGTAAAATAAGTTCAACATTCTCAAAAGTGAGTTGATATACTGCACATTTTATATAGATTCATATTTAAATTTTAAAGTTACTATGTAAGGTAAAAGAAATTTCGGATAAGATGCATTTGTAGTGGGATAATAACTAGAGATGGCCAACGTGGCGTGTTGGATGGCTCATGAGTGAGTTTGGTGGGTTATGGGGCGGGGATAATTAATACGCAAACCTCCGTAGTTAAATTAGGGTGGGTTGAGTCGTGGGTTGTGTCGGAAAAAATGGACAAAGTACATGATGGGTCGTGGGTTACATGGGTCGTGGTGGGTTGTGCGTGTCGAGTGGGTCCGATGGGTTTGCTGGGTCACGACAGGTTTAGGCCAAATGTGAATCCGATGGGTCAGGTGTATTAGGTGGGTCTGGTGGGTTTAGACGAGTTTTAGGAACTGATGTGGGTTAGGCGAGTTTAGAAGATTTACTAAGCGTTAAAAAGTTACAAATTTTATATGAATTTAAATGAATTAATATATATTATTCACATACTCACATAAATGTGGTTAATGTATATTTAAACAATAAAATTATATTCTTTTAGCATTTTAAACATACAAAATAGTTATTTGCAAAAAAAAAATAGTTTAAATTAGAAATGGTTTGGTGGGTTGAGTTCGTTTATTGGGTGGGTTGGGTTCTTGTGTTGGGTTGATGGGTCGGGTGTGCCGTGGTGGGCTGTTTCGAGTTCGATAGGGTCGATCGAAATGGTTTGTGTTGAAAAAACTCGACCCACGTCACATTGTGTCATGGGTCGTACGTGGGTCCGACCCACGTAACCCACTATGGGCTGTGTCAAGATGGGCTAGGTCAGACCCGACTCACTGTCCATCTCTAATAAAGACTAATGAGGCATGTAACCAAATGTGTATGGGTAACACGATAAAAAAATGAGATAGTATAGGATATTAATTAATTTTTATACCTAACATGAAATTATGGGTGACGGGTGTAAATGAGAATGAAAAATTCACTTTTTTTTTTAAACTAATTTAACTTCGCTCTTAAAGTTAAAATTTGTAAACCGTGCATCGCACAGGTCCTATACTAGTTTTAACTATAAATTAGAGATGTCAATGTGGCGGAGCGGATGCGGATGTAGGTCTCTCCATCCCCATCCCCACCTAAAATTTTCATCCCCATCCCCGTGTAAGCTAAAATCCATCCCCGCCCCACCACCCAACTCGGTATCCATCCCCGTCTTATCCCCGCTTCATACCCGCGCTAATACCCGCCTAATTTTTCTTATTTAGCAAACATTTGGCATATATACGGAGCAATCAAAGTTAACTATAGAAAAAAAATACCTTATGACTAAAGTAGCCTATATAATCGAAAAAAATACTCGTCATAACAAAAAAATCCAAACAAAAATCATAAAAATCTCACCTAAATTTATATTATCCCCTAAAAATGCAAATAAATCCAAACTCTCCCCATCACCCATGGCGGGTATGAAGCGGGGCGAGTGGGGATGGGGCGGGGCGAGTGGGGATGAGGCGGGGCGGGCGGGTTCAACACAAAATTTACGCCCGCCCCATCACCCATGGCGGGTACGATTTTTATACCCATCCCCGCCCCATCACCCGCCAAACCTACCTCCATCCCCGCCTACTTGGGGCGGATGCGGTGCGGGTCTCCCGCGAAACCCGCCCCACTGACATCCCTACTATAAATAGACTGAAAATGAAGAAAAATTAAACAAAAGCTTCATTTCCATTTCGAATCATTCGCTCTCCTCTCACTTTCTCACTCAACTATCACAAACCGCCATTTTTGAAGATTTGTGAGTTTTCTCTCTCATCTCCATTTACATTTCTTCAATCTCTCCTCTCTATTTACTTTTCTTCAATCTCTCACTCCATTTACTTTTGTTCACTCCATTTTGAAGATCTTATGAAATAAAAATGGAAGAAAAGCAACGTGAAAAACAGCCAAAAAACAAGGAATTGAAGAATACAAGGTGAGTAACACTAATTTCTAAATAATAATTTAGCTTCTTCCTAATTTGTGTTCATAACTTTGAATTTTTTTTGACTTATAAACCCTATTTTTTTGAGTTTTTTTTTTCCTTTATAATTGTACAATTGTAGTTCTAAAGAATTTGAAGACGATGAGACAATTGCATCCTGATTTAAAATTCAGTTTGTAGTTTCCTTTAATTTATAAGCTAATTTGTTTTCATAATTTTGTATGTTATTTTTGACATAATATATGTTACTTTATCTTGTACTTATCCTTTTTGTTGTATATTAGATGAAACCTAGGGTTTTTGCAATCATTATTTAAAAGGAAAATTTGCAATATATAATCCAACCTTTGGCCGATTTTCTTTTATTAAGCCCACCTACGACATATTTTTTAATAATCTCACATTTACCACCCAACAACTTTTATTGAGCTCAAGTGACCGGTTACCGACTAAGTCAACTTTTATGATAAGTTCATAATTTATAGTGTTTTTACCCCCGTCCCTTAGTACTTTTTGATCTCAAATGAGCTCTTCGGAGCGATTTTTAGTACTAATGTGCTCATTTTAGTGTGGTTGTAGTTTCAGGTTCATCATTGTAGAAATTAGCATATTTTTGTGAATTTTCTACTCATTTGAATCAATACAAGAGATTATTTACTTTAGAGAGCACGACCATTGAGTTGGAAGAGTTTTCAAGCAAAGCGAATAGTGAAAGAAGTAAAAAACCGACACTCGTCTACTCTTTTGATCATAACTCAAGTTATACAACTCCAAATTCAGCAATTTAAATTGAGTTGGATTCTAGAGTTCACGATCTTTCCAACGAGTGGTCATTTGCCTAATTCCGATGAATAACGAAGGAGTTATGGCATTTTGAAAATAGAAGATTTGTGTAGTTTTGCACCGAAAACCGGTGGCACCGGTTTCTGAAAACCTGCCGGTTTTCGGTGCACGAGAGCTTCTTTAAATCAGCGTGTCGTGAAAACCTGCCTCACTGGTTTCTACAAACTGGTCGAATACGAGCACAACTCCAATTTTGAAAGAAATCGAAAACCGGCCGGTTTCTCAGAACCTGGGGCACCGGTTTTCGGTCACTTCCCTTTCTTTTTCTCTCTTTTTTTCGTATACTTTTTGGGGCAAGACTATAAATATAGGCCCTTAGTTATTTGTACGGGATCTTATTTTTCTAGTACCTTAGTTTATTGCTTAGTTTTTATTCTTTCTCTAAACTTTTGTTAATTACTTTTATTATTGCTTTCAAGTTTCAAACTTTAAATTTCATCCTTTGTTCTTCAATTTGGTATTTCTTATTTCTTTCCTTCATTATTCAATTTTAACTATGTTTTCATTAATCATGTTTGCTTTGTTTAAATTAAATATGTGTGAGTAGTTTATATTCTAGGGTTTTGGGAATCCATGAATTAATATGAAGGGATGATTGAGTTGTTGATTGTTGGTATTGTGGTTAATTCCTATTGATTGGTTTCATTTACTATGCGATTAGATTTGCGCATGTCTAATTGTATTAGTCTAGCAATATCAAGTTAAGATTCGAGAGATGCAATTTGATGTTTAGGCTTGTGTCAATAGGTAGAACTGTGATTAATACGTAGCGAGAGCCCGTTAATTCTAAGTCTATGATTAGTATCGATTCGAGAGAGCATGCTAATCTAATTAACTGTTCTATTGATTATTAATATTGTTTATCATCCCGGATTGTCTTTCATTGGTGAACCTATGCCCTAGACCTCTTAATATCTTATTTATTCCTCTTTTATTATTGTCGTAGTTTTAATATACAAATCAACCAACTTTCTTGTTTCCCAATAGTTTAGACCTTAGTTTTAATAGTAGAAAAAACGCTTGTTTCCCTGTGGATACGATCCTGACTTCCCTTGCTACCTTGTTAGTGGAATTAGGTTTATTTTTGACTAGGTGATACGACTTTAGCCTGTCAGTTTATAATGTTGACAACACAAACTTGGTTTCCTCCTAAATTGCTTGCCACATCATTCATTAATTGCCAACCGAATTTATGCATCCAAGTCGGCGAATTAACACTCCATTTTACATTTTCACATCTTCTTCGAGAAAGTCTACCCAATAATTTCAAACAAAAGTATACTACTTTTCCAACCAATCCCCAAACAAATTCACAAATTTCCCCCCTTTTTTCAATTTATGGGTTAATTTTTTCTGGAATTTGAGAAATGAGTTTACTAACAACATCATCACATCATCAACAACTTGGTCTTATCAGCTTCAATTCAACTTCAAGTTCAGGATGTTAAAATGTAATCTAGAAAAATCTAAATCTAGAATGTACTACATAAAAATCTAAATCTAGAATGTACTACATAAAAATCTAGTAGAGTGTGTGGAAAAATCTAGGTAAAATAATATCTAGAATTTACCTAAGAAATATCTAGTGAAGTGTTTAGAAAAATCTAGAGGTAGAAAATTCTAGAGAATGAACTATATGTACAACTAGAAATAGAGCATTGTTGTATGGTGATGGAATGTGGAATGAAAAATATAACATTTTATCTTATGCTCACTCTTGCTCTCCATATCAAAACATAACCACCAAATACCCACCAATTCTTCCGCACCCAAATTTCTAACATTTGGTATCCGAGCCAAAATTCCCAAAGCCTTCACTACTTTAGCCAAAACACATTCAACCCAAACACAAAACAAATTACAATGGCTAACAACCCAACATTTTCGATTCCAGTTTTCGGGGGAGAAAACTATGATTTTTGGAAAATTAAAATGAAGACACTACTAACATCTCATGGGTTGTGGAGTTATGCTGATAAAGGATATATAGAATTAATATGAAGATGAAAGTATCCTAACCGAAGCACAAAAGAAGCAACCCGATGGTGAAAGGATGAAGGATGCTAAGGCATTGTATCTCATACAAAATGCGGTGAAGGATATGATATTTCCAAGAATTTTGAGGGCTAATACGACAAAGGAGGCGTGGGAGATCCTAGAACAAGAATTTCAAGGAGATAGCAAGGTGAGAAGTATTAAACTTCAATCTTTAAGAAGAGATTTTGAAAATTTAAAAATGAAAGAAGGTGAATTTATTAAAGATTATTTTTCAAAAGTTATTGAAATTGTGAATCAAATGAAATCATATGGGGAAGAAATTTCGGATGAAAAAATTGTGAAGAAAATTTTGGTATCTTTAACGGATAAATTTGATAATATTATCACTATAATTGAAGAAACAAAAGATTTATCCAAAATTACGGTTGAACAACTTATGGGATTTTTGGAGTCTCATGAACAAAGGAAAAACCGTCATATTAATGAAGAAGCGGTTGAGACTGCTCTTGCAGCAAAATTCAAGAATATGTCCAAGGAGAAGGTTGTGCATCATGAAGAAGAGGATTCAACAAAGTACAAATGTACGAATGCTAAACTTTCCTGCAATATTTGTAAGAAGACTAACCATGATAGTGAAAATTGTTGGTTTGAATGAAAACCACAATGTTGGGAATGCAAAAGGAAAGAATTGCAGGTTCAAGAAAAATAATGTTACCAATTTTTGTGAAGAAAATCAAGAAGAAAATCTATTTTGAAGAAGATTATGAAGTTTGGTAATGACAAGAGCATTAGAGGGGATGGTTGGTGACATGAGCACCAATAACAAAATAAAATTTGAAGAAAAATTTCAGGAGATGTCTAGTGACGTGTGTATCAGTGGGATAGTTGGTAACATGGATACCAACGAGAAGATGATCAAGACTAATAAAAGGTATCGAGAAGATAGAGGTTGGTAACAGGGGTGCCAAGATTAATGAAACTCAAACGTTCATGTCCAGTGGAGGTTGGTGACCTCAAGTGCGGGCTCATTTTAAGGGGTTTAGTGCGGGCTTTTACATGTACAACACATGGCCTGCCCGCACTTGATGTTTCTCGAGTGCTGCCAAAATATTGGCAGCACTTGATGTTTCAAGTGCTGCCAATTTGGAAAATGAGCCCGCACTTGACATATTTTGTGCTGCCAAGTTTAGAATATGAGCACGCACTTGATATATTTTGTGCTGCCAATTTTGAAAATGAGCCCGCACTTGACATATTTGGTGCTGCCAATATTGAAAATGAGTCCGCACTTGACATATATGGTGCTGCCAAATTTGAAAATGAGCCCGCACTTGACATAGAAATGGGCAGCACAAGCATAAAAATGAGCCGCACTTGGCCTATAAATGAGCCGCACTTGATCTAGATTTGTTGTATAACCGATTTCCCTGCTACATATTACAATTGGACCAGGCCACTAATTAACCTCCATACGTCATATAAAAAGTATCCAATTATATAGATAATTAAATTAAATAGTATATAATTGTAAATATAAAAGTCGATTACATTACAATCATATGAAAAACTAGCTAGAATCCATAATTTAAGATTCAGTACAAGAAAATATCAAAGACAATCACTGGTAATGAAGTTTGCCAACATTTCTTGAACTTCATCTATCTCCTCAAAGGTGAAAGGCCGCTCCCTCGGATTATTGAATACCTTAAAAAGATCGACCATCAAAAAATATATATACACGTTAGTTATATTATAAATATTGAATCGTACAATAAATTAAGACTTAATTTGTTCATAACAAATAAATAATGAACCATATAATAATAAAATTGGTTAATTTCGGTCCCAACTTTCATCTAATGAGCTTAAATAAATATTTTAAAGTCCTTCCATGTTTAATAAACTTAGTTTTATGTTTCAAAGACTCATTCTTACCCATTTTGGTGAAGTTATGCACATTTAAGCCTCGTTTGTTCATTATCGGTCAATTTTGACTAAAATGGCTAATTTCGGTCCCAACTTTCAACTAATGAACTCAAATGAGTATTTTAAAGTCTTTCCATGTTTAATACACTTAGTTTTATGTTTCAAAGACTCATTCTCACCCATTTTGGTAAAGTTATGCACATTTAAGTCTCGTTAGTTCATTATCGGTTACATTTTGACTAAAACGGCTAATTTCGGTTCCAACTTTCAACTAATAAACTTAAATAAGTATTTTAAAGTCTTTACATGTTTGATACACTTAGTTTTATATTTCAAATATTAATTCTCACCCATTTTGGTGAAGTTATGCACATTTAAGACTCATTTGATCATTATCAGCCACATTTTGACTAAAATGGCTAATTTCGGTCCCAACTTTCAACTAATGAACTTATATGAGTATTTTAAAGTTATTCCATGTTTTATACACTTAGTTTTATGTTTCAAAGACTCATTCTCACCCATTTTGGTGAAGTTATGCACATTTAAGCCTCGTTAGTTCATTATCGGTCACATTTTGACTAAAATGGCTAATTTCGGTCCCAACTTTCATCTAATGAACTTAAATGAGTATTTTAAAGTATTTCCATGTTTAATACACTTAGTTTTATGTTTCAAATACTCACTCTCACCCATTTGGTCAAATTATGCAATTTAAGCATCGTTAGTTCATTATCGGTCACGTTTTGACTAAAATGGCTAATTCCGGTCCTATCTTTCAACTAATGAACTTAAATGATTATTTTAAAGTCCTTCCATGTTTAATAAACTTATTTTATGTTTCAAAGACTCATTCTCACCCATTTTGGTAAAGTTATGCACATTTAAGCCTCGTTAGTTCATTATCGGTTACATTTTGACTAAAATGGCTAATTTCAGTTTCAACTTTCAACTAATGAACTCAAATGAGTATTTTAAAGTCTTTCCATGTTTAATAACTTAGTTTTATGTTTCAAAGACTCATTCCCATCCATTTTGGTAAGGTTATGCACATTTAAACCTCGTTAGTTCATTATCGGTCACATTTTGACTAAAATTGCTAATTTCGGTCCCAACTTTCAACTAATAAACTTAAATAAGTATTTTAAAGTCTTTACATGTCTGGTACACTTATTTTTATATTTCAAATACTAATTCTCACCCATTTTGGTGAAGTTATGCACATTTAAGACTCATTTGATCATTATCGGCCACATTTTGACTAAAATGGCTAATTTCGGTCCCAACTTTCAACTAATAAACTTATATGAGTATTTTAAAGTTATTCCATGTTTTATACACTTAGTTTTATGTTTCTAAGACTCATTATCACCCATTTTGGTGAAGTTATGCACATTTAAGCCTCGTTAGTTCATTATCGGTCACATTTTGACTAAAATGGCTAATTTCGGTCCCAACTTTCATCTAATGAACTTAAATGAGTATTTTAAAGTATTTCCATGTTTAATACACTTATTTTTATGTTTCAAATACTCACTCTCACCCATTTGGTGAAATTATGCACATTTAAGCATCGTTAGTTCATTATCGGTCACGTTTTGACTAAAATGGTTAATTTCGGTCCTAACTTTCAACTAATGAACTTAAATGAGTATATTAAAGTCCTTCCATGTTTAATAAACTTATTTTATGTTTCAAAGACTCATTCTCACCCATTTTGGTAAAGTTATGCACATTTAAGCTTTGTTAGTTCATTATCGGTCACATTTTGACTAAAATGACTAATTTCGGTCCCAACTTTCAACTAATGAACTTATATGAGTATTTTAAAGTCTTTCCATGTTTAATACACTTAGTTTTATATTTCAAAGACTCATTCTCACCCATTTTGGTGAAGTTATGCACATTTAAGCCTCGTTAGTTCATTATCGGTCACATTTTGACTAAAATGGCTTATTTCGGTCCCAACTTTCAACTAATGAACTTCAATAAATATTTTAAACCCTTTAAAAGTTTAATACACTTAGCTTTACGTTTAAAAGATTCATTGTCACCTACTTTGGTTAATTTATGCACATATAAGAATCGTTTGATCATTATAGGTCAAATTTTCACTAAAATGGGTTATTTCGATCTCAACTTTCAACTAATGAACTTAAATGACTATTTTAAACCCTTTACAAGTTTAATACACTTAGCTTTATGTTTCAAACACTCATTCTCACCCACTTTGGTGAATTTATGAACATTTAAGCCTCGTTAGTTCATTATTTGTCACATTTTGACTAAAATGGCTAATTTCGGTCCAAACTTTCAACTAATGAACTTAAATGAGTATTTTAAAGTCTTTCCTTGTTTAATACACTTAGTTTTATGTTTCAAAGACTCATTCTCACCCATTTTGTAATTTTTTTTCTCGTTTGAACAATTCTATCAAATTAAGAATTTCCACTCTTTAAGATTTTGTAAAGTAGTACTACTTACTCACTCTGATGTTTTCTGTTGATAAGATGTAAGCATTCGAGGAAAGACAAGTATCATATTCAAAAACAGGAAAAAAAAAGTGAAGACCGGATATAACCAATAAACAATAAGATAAAGTCATAAAACAATCATTGAAATTAAATAGAAAGACTACGTGTACCTTTAATAGTAGACTGAAGCCACTGAAACCGATGTGCACACTGAAGGGAGGAAGAAAGTAGACGTCATTGATGTTAAAATAGGATACTCCGTATTTAATATGAGAAAACATAAAACCCTAACGACTTGAAGTACACTGACTATAAAGAAAGCTCGCTGACAGGTTCCTTGTGAACTGAATCGGTAACAGGGTTAAAGCTCCCATTGCTTTCACCATCTACTACACAGTTCTCCCCGACCCCAAAACTTGCATCAAGGCTTCCAAAGATTAATACATTCTTTACCGCATCGGGGACTTGGATATGCTGCGGTATGATGACATGTTGACCATCAGAAAACTTCAACTTCTCAAGCTTTGTGGTTGTATTCTTCACACCTGAGATATTTAGAATGACGTATTCAGAAACTCCTTAAACCAAAACCATTATAGTGTCATCATCACACCATGTCTACCATCAGATCTGGTTTGTGGGCCAAGCAATGTCATTTAAAACATGGGAAAATGTTTTTTTCTTCTGTCAACATGGGTTTAGGGAAAAGTAAAGATGAAAACTACCCATTTGTTGATCTTGTTGCAGCATGAGCAAATTCACGGCTCAGATTATTTATCAAGTGATCATCAGAAACACAGTTTAAAATCATGGTATGCAAGCATCCAAAACAGGCCAAATATGGCTTTAAAACAAACATTCAACTCTCACGCATTCAGGCAAGCATAAGAAAAACATGGTACCAAAGTCCTATTCTTAAATACAGAAAAAGTAAAGAGATGAGAAAAGAAACCACAAGACATCATAAAATATTATGTAGAAATGGATATCTTCAAGCAGTCAAGCCTAACAACTAGCTTCGTAAAGGAAATGCCTAATCTCGGAAGGCTGGAATCAAGCAGAGCAGCATCAAGTGCAGACTGAGCAGGGGTGCTCACACTATTATGATTTGCCTAGAGGGCAGGGTCAAAAAACAATTCACGGCCCACAAACCAAAGATTTTCATATGTGAATGGCCATTAAGCTGTGAGAAAGCATGAGATATGTTACAGTTTCTTAGCATCATCCAGAAAACATAACTGCATTGAAACACTGACTCAATAATTGTTATAAAAAGCATGCAACATATGACTTCATCTCCATCTAAATACAAACTTAAAAGTCACAGTTATAAATTGTAACAGTTGGATGTGCTCAAGCGGAAACTGAGAAACAACAGCAACACAACAACAGAATTAGAAGATAAAACAACAGAGCTACTTACCAAGAATAGCAGATTTGGAAGAAAATGTGACACTGCTGGACAAATCCCTCAATCTTCATATCTGTTTCAGTGTCATAAGCAACTTCCTTATTTGCAGGCTTCACAGTACCAGTAATCCAGTCATTGAATTTACAGTAATTCTTTGCCTCGAATACTCAAATCAAAATAAACAACGTTGACAACAGTATTACCATTATCATATCTATGAGACGGTCTTAGTAAACACTGAAAATGATTTCAGGTAAACAGGACTACATGAGTATTAAAAAGAGAACTATCATATCTTTACCTCTCTTCATCTAGTATACAAACAAGGGGTGCTTCAAATTACTATGGAACTAAGAATCACAATCATTGAATGTAAAAAAGGAAGGCAAGGTGAGAGCATAAGCATCTTAAGCACATTGTAAACAAAAAAACTTTGACCTTATGCATCAAGCCCAGACATTCAGCAGGGTCTGTACCATATGGATGCACATAAACGTGAAACCAGAGGATGAATCTGCAAATATAGTTTTCTGTTCTCTCTGGCATGAACTCTATAATTAACAAAATAAACTTGAAAATTATCAACCAAAAAATACACAAATTAAATAATTAAGAACTACAAATAATTACTTAAATAGTATGGAACAAGAAGAAAAATTGAATGATTTCAATTAAAATATGCACCTAGAGAGAAAGAAGGTACCAACACTTACTAGAATTTTGATGTCATGGTCGCAATCGCCCAAGGAGAAAGAAGGTAACAACGAATAAGCCCCAACTTCATATGAAAATCTAAACATTACAGTTAGTTTTCGCGAATTTGAGATTGAAACCCTAATTTTAATAAGAAACCCAGGTTCTAAAAGGGATTCGCAAACTAATTTCGACAGAAATATGTAACGAATCGCCAAAAAAAAAAAAAATCGAAGAACGAGCCTGAATTAATTCGATCTGGAAGAAGCTAGAATTGTAGAGGAATACAGTTAAACATAATAACATGTGCGGAAAGAATCCCCAAAGCCAGGAAGCATGTATAAAGCACAGATTAAGCATACTTACGTTTGAAGCGTGTTTTCCACAAATTGTCAACGAACACGAACTTAGAACTCCACTTGTCGTTCCTCTACTTGGTTCACCGACACGATCAGATCCTTCTTGATTATCGTAGCTTAGACAATCGATCAAGAGTTTTTCCTTTTGGGATGAACACACTTTGGAGGCACAGAGAAAATTAGGGTTCTCTGTGACTCTAGGGTTTTAGTGTGACTGAATTGTGTTGTGTTGGAAAAGGGGTTAGAAGGTTATTAACATAACCTTACTAACCGACCAAGCCATAAGGCAAGGCCGGCCAGCAAACCCGCGCAAGAGCACACGAGCACGCACAGCGAGCTGGGTCGTGGGCCGCGCTGCTGCTGCTGTGTCGTTGCCTTGGCCCGCGCACACACACACGCAGCTGCTCGGACATGGGCCAGCGCTGCTGTGTCATGGCCTTGCTTGCGTGCCCAGCGCGCCCATGGGCCTTGAGTGCTTCGTGCACTCGGCTCGTGGGCCGCTCTTCGTATTCGCAATTAATATATTTCCGATATATTATTTATTATTTCGTATATGACGAATCACCGTCGTACGATACGATTTATTCGTTTCGCCTAGCTTACGAATATTCGATACGATATACGATTCGAATGCAAGGTCGTATCGTATAATACGTTTTCCAACTAATTCCCGAAAAGATATTAAATGAATTTCCGATTCATTTAATCCGGTGATCTGTTACGTGTCATTGGTGTGACCTTGTAGGTTCAGTCAAGAGTAAGTTGTGAGCTTAATATTCATTAGAACTCACTGATCGGAAGCATTGCTCCAGCTAGCTGTTCCGATCACTTGATCTCACTGAATTAATTGTTCGCAATTAATCTGAACCTTGGTATTAGACTTAATGCACCTTGGGTGAAGGACATATTTCCTTCAAGAATTAAAACTAGGACGCAAAGAACCAGAGAGGGGAATGAGCTGCGGCGGTGGGGGAACAACAGCGACGACGCGACGGTGGGGGAACAGCAGCGGCGACACCGCGGTGGGGAACATCAGCGACGACTCGTTCGGTGTGTTGTGAGTGTTAAATTTTGCGCCCAGAGAATCAGAGAAGGGAAGGAGCAAAGAAACTAAGGAAAGAAGCAATAAGCGGGAAAATGCGAAAATGTAGAAATATTTTGTGCGGCTATTTTAAAATAGCCCGCACTTATGAATATATATATATATATTGTGCTCTCAAGTGCTGCCAATTTATCAAATGAGCCGCACTTGAAGGGAAGCACATGACAATTTTTCCTCTAGTGAATAACAAAATAAAATTTGAAGAAAAATTTCAGGAGATGACTAGTGACGTGTTTATAAGTGGGATAGTTGATAACATGGATACCAACGAGAAGATGATCAAGACTAATAAAAGGTATCGAGAAGATAGACGTTGGTAACACGGGTGCCAAGAATAATGAAACTCGAACGTTCATGTCTAGTGGAGGTTGGTGACAAGTGCATCAACGAGTTTTTCGAAAGATGAAACATTTTGGTGTACAAGATTTTTCAAGATTAAGGGGGAGTGTTAAAATATAATCTAGAAAAATCTAAATCTAGAATGTACTACATAAAAATCTAGTATAGTGTGTGAAAAAATCTAGGTAAAATAATATCTATAATTTACCTAAGAAATATCGAGTGAACTGTTTAGAAAAATCTAGAGAATGAACTATACGTACAACTATAAATAGAGCTTTGTTGTATGGTGATGGAATGTGGAATGAAAAATATAACATTTTATCTTATGCTCACTCTTGCTCTCCATATCAAAACATAACCACCAAATACCCACCAATTCTTCCGCACCCAAATTTCTAATACAGGAAATCTCAAACGCCATTGTTGTTTATCAAAGCTTTTCGAGGTTCGAACCCTGGTAATATCCGCCGCCATCATCTCCGAGTTCATTGTGTTGCACAAGATGAGGCCAAGAGTAGCAGCAATAGTGATGAATAGGAACGACGTCGTTTTGAGGATTCTTGGAATAATTTGAACCCTTCTGTGGTTTGATGCTGCTTTGTCTGATGAGTTTGGAAAATCCGACTCTTCTAGTGATTATGGGAAGAAAAATGGGATTGGAGGTGAAAATTTTGTTCTTTTGCTATTTTTGAATTATGATTTTACCGGATTTTAAAGTATTTTTTTTATAAATACTTTTTAATTTATGGGATTGTAATTGAAAGATTTGTTCTTCTGCTCTGTTTAGATTATGGGTTTAATTGGGATTTATTGGTTATTAGATGCTATAGTTTTGGTTAATTGAATTAGGCTAACAGGGAATCATTGTGTTGCAAAATGCTACTCCTAGAAAGTAGAAACTAGTGAATGATTGTGCTTAATTTAAGCTGTAACTATGCATGTGGTTCAGAAGTTGCAAATTTGCAATAGCTATATACAAAGTAGTTGGTCACTTTTGGTCTAGATTGAAAAAATGGGAGAGCTTATTGAGGAAGTGGTGGGTTCATAGTCTTCATATGATAATCTAACCATGTCGGTGTTGTTGTGAAATGTGGTAATTCAATATTTTGTTTGACACAACTTTTTGAGCTATACTCCAACAAAATGGGCGAAAAATGGTGGAGGAAATAAGCGGAGAAGGAAAGAGAAAGAAGACGCGAAAAAATAAGAAGGAAAGAGAAAGAAATGAAGCATTAAAAAGAAAAAAAAGAAAATGCCACGTAGGACGTTCCATTGGATACAACAGGTTTATGATCTGATAGACTTAATAAAAGTAATTGGGTAGTAATGGTGGGATTATTAAAAAATAAGTTATAGGTGGACTTAATAAAAGAAAATCGGACAAAAGTTGGATTAATATTATCAATTTTTCCTATTTAAAATCTTGTTATTTTGTAATATATAGAAACTAACGGAGAAGAAGAAAATCTAAATGAGGAGAATAATGATGATAAGGGGATGAAAGCTCAAGCATGAAGAACAATGAAGATGAAGAAAGGTAATTGTTCTCCTAATCCTATACGGCTATACCAGAGTAATAATTAATTAAAACCTTGTGCTATTTATGTTACCGTGGGACACTTTTCCAATGGAATGACTCGAATCGACAGTCCTCGAGGATGTGATAATCATATTAAGTAAAAACAAGACTATCTGTGTGTAACGTTATGTGCAATTTAATTCATGCGGAAAAACCATAAAGCCAGAATCCAAATTAATTGTCACGTAATCAATTAGCATAAATTAGTATATATACTATATCATGAGTGCCTTCCCTAGCTGCTCCCGAACTGAACAAGAACAAGTATAGAGCTCCAAATGTCGCCCCTTCGTATATAGTCCACAACACGCTCGGATTCGCCTTAGGTTCAACCAACTAGGATGTAATCTAGGGTTTTTATGCACTCGAAAGCTCAATATAAGTGATAGGCAATAATATTGAATTTATGGAATTTGAGTTTTAATGTATACATTCAATATGTTGCTAATAGTCAAATCATAGCTTGGTAAGAATCACAAGTCTGAAGCCAATGGAACCCTAATATAGATACCAGATGGGGAGCGAATATAGATATTTATTTTTAAATTTGATTATTACCGTTTAAGTAAGGTAAAGATCGAAGGTTTGAGAATTACGAAATTACATTTGGTCATTATCATAACGCAAAATACAGTTTTCTATCCCGCTAACTGTGCCTTTGGTCATTACCAATGAATTATTGTGTTCAATATCAAATACGCACATAATCCAACTAAATTCGTCTAATTTGTGACGGATTGAATATATTGACTTTTAATTTGATTATTATAATGAAAGTAAACTAAAGTATCGAAGGTGTGGGAGTTTCCAACTTACGTATCTAATAAGAGATTTTATACCCGATATGATAAGAGATTTCCATTTTTTAATCACAGACTACTTAAACACTAACACATGACACATATGATTTGAAATCTCTCTTTCACTATATTGTGGTTTATTGAAGTAGGATAGTTTATCTTAATTTTTTAAAAAAAAATTATACATGCTAGTAACTTAATAAAAAAAAATATATCCTCAAACTTTCATGTTGGTTATTTCCTTAATAAGAAAAATACAGTAACTTAGAAAATATTAAACAATCATTTTGATCAATATAAATATATTCAGAAATAATCATAGTCCAGCTAAGTTTGTCTAAATTATGGTCGATTTGATTTTTTAAAAACATAAAAGACCTTCATGCATTAGGTAATTAATGTCCAACTTTATTTGCGGACATAACCAAAAACCTATTCCAATGTCCTTGTGATCAGGAACACGCAAATCTAAAATATCGTTAATTGATACGGAAGTTAATATTTTTATATTTGTAGGAACACATATCATTTAACAAAACTAGTTGCGTATATTAAATCTGATATGTTGCTAATAGTCAAACCATCGTTTGGTAAGAATCACAAATCCACTAGCCACTAATTTGGTAACTACGCAATTTATGAAATAAAGTGATGAACAAATGCAATTTTGGGTAATTGGAAACCTGAAAATAAACTGTATATATAAAAACTAGTTTGTTTATCGTTAATTGAAGATGTCATATGATCTTATCCTATTTATTCTTATAATATTTAAACATTTCTAATAACAAAACTAGTCGTTTACATTACATTTCATATGTTGCTAATAGCTAAACCATTGTTCGGCAAGAATCACAAATCCGCTAGCAACTAATTTGGTAACAACGCAATTTATTTATGAAATAAAGTGAACCAACACAATTTTTTTGGTGATTATATTCCTTATAATAAGTTTAAAACATAGTTTGTTTGTGTGTGTGCGGACAACTAAATATTTAAAAGACTAGAAAATAGTGTGGATGGTAGAAACCTAAAGGTCCTTATGATCAAGAACATACAAATCTAAAAGATCGTTAATTGGTGATGGAAGTTAATCTTTTTATATTTATGGGAACACATATAATATTTACAAAATTATTTGTGTACATTAAATCTGATGTGTTGCTAATAGTCGAATCATCGTTTGGTAAGAATCACAAATCTACTATTCACTAATTTGGTAACAACGCAATTTTTGAACTAAAGTGAACAAACGCACTTGGATTCCTGAAAATAAACCGTATATATAAAAAATAGTTTGTTTATTGTTAATTGGAGATGTTAGTTGATCTTATTCTATTATTCGTCTTATAATATTTAAACATTTCTAATAACAAAATTAGTCGTTTACAATACATTTCATATGTTGCTAATAGCCAAACCATTGTTTGATAAGAATCACAACTCCGCTAGCAACTAATTTCGTAACAACGCAATTTATTTATGAAATAAAGTGAACTAACACAATTTTTTTGGTAATTATATTCCTTATAATAAGTTTGAAAAATAGTTTGTTTGTGTGTGTGCGCACAACTTAATATTTAAAAGACTAGAAAATAGTGTGTATAGTCGAACCTAAAGGTCCTTATGATCAAGGAGACGCAAATCTAAAATGTCGTTAATTGGTGATGGAAGTTAATCTTGTTATATTTATATGAACACATATAATATTAACAAAACTAGTAGTGTACATTAAATTGATATGTTGCTAATAGTCAAACCATCGTTTGGTAAAACCACAAAACCATTAACCACTAATTTGGTAACAACGCAATTTATGAACTAAAGTGAACCAACACAATTTTGGGTAATTGGATTCCTAAAAATAAACCGTATATATAAAAAATAGTTTGTTTATCGTTAATTGGAGATGTTAGTTGATCGTATCTTATTTGTTCGTCTTATAATATTTAACATTTCTAATAACAAAACTAGTCGTTTACATCACATTTCATATATTGCTAATAGCCAAACCATTTTTGGGTAAGAATCACAATTCCGGTAGCAACTAATTTGGTAACAACATAAATTATTTATGAAATAAAGTGAATCAACAAATTTTTTTGGTAATTATATTCCTTATAATAAGTTTAAAAAATAGTTTGTATGTGTGTGCGCGCGCGGGGACAACTTATATATATACCCCTTAAAATATTTAAACATACCTAATAGCAACATGTATTATAATAACAAAACATGGAATACCGTTTGTTCTATTGGCAAAGGAGAATGTCATTTATTCTTTTGAAACTATACTATTTCAAATATCCTTAATAGATGGCATATAGCATGGGGAAAACTTAATATTTAAAAGAGTGGAATATAGCGTGGACGGTCAACTATATTTCTTGAAAATCCATAGCATTCATGGTTTTCATTATTGGTATAAATCAAAACATGTGTTGGATAATACCATTATGGGATACATTTGTCATTCCAAAATCTTATCTGGTTATATCCATAACTTTTCTAGGATTACCTAAAATTATTTGTATTTCGCCTCAATCTTTTCAACTGCGTGTCTGTTATTTATCTTTTTCCGCTGTCCTCTTTTCTGGAAACCATGAATGACCTGCCAATATGAATTAACCCCATTTTATCGTTGATCAAACAACAAGTCGATTTTATCTATCGTTTGTGATGGATTTTCTCATATGAATAATTTTCAGGTCTAATTTTCATTTTTCAGATCTAGTTTGTAGTCCATTTGGATGTTCTAGGACGACGTGGTGAAGCTGGGAGAGAGGAGAGAACAACGTGGTGAAACTGGAGAGAGGAGAGACAATCGACGGGAAAGGGAACGAGGCAATGAAAAAATTGAACGTAAAATTTTTCGGGCTCCAGAGACGAGAAGAGAGGTCGACTGCCGTGAAAAGTATATCGTTGTCGGCAAATCTGGGAAGTGCCAGCGTAATTGGTTGTCGGCGTGTCGGTGGAATTTCCGGCGCCACCATGGTTGCTGGAGAGGGGTGAGGGATTAACATAATATTGGGGTGTTACTTAGTTACCATTAAAAACCAAATAATTTTCAGAAAATAATTTTGGTATTTTCAGAAGTTATATTTTGGTATTTTATAAATCATTTTTATAATTTATGTAAATCAAAGAAAAAAAAAGTGGGGCAACCTCCATTTTTTGGACCAAACAACATGCGCCCTTTGGCATTTTAACCTTAGAATTTTCATTGCAATATACTCCCTTCGTCCCATCCAAATTACTTGTTACACTTGCCTTTGCACAAAATTTTAGGTGCTAAGTGGTTGTGTGGTTATCAATTGTTATTTTATTGAAAAAGTAGATGTGATATGAGTTAGTGGTATATTCTTTTAATTGAATGAAAGGGTGTGGGGACAAAAAAAAAGTTAGTGGGAAGAGAGAGACAATAAAATGACTGTGGGGTCATTCCTAAGTTAGAAGTGTAACAACTAATCTGGAACGAAGAGAGTACCAGTTATAGCTAACATGTTTCCCACATTCAGCATCTATAGTCTATCTATATATTTAAAAAGACAAAAGAAGAAAAGAAGAAGATAAATTGAACAGTAACAAAGTTCTTGGAGAAAAATCTCTCTCTACAAAATTAGGAATGGTGGATAATGACTTTCAATGAAAATGCCATTTTATGAGGTAGGAATTTCAGACATACTGCTTCAGCTAGATTTGAGGGAAGGGGCAATCATTGCTTCTTGTCTTCTGCTTTTCTAGGCTGCAAGAACAAAAACAAAAGGCAAGCATTACATCTAGATTATTGAAAGGAATGGATGTAGAGAGGGAAAAAGGGCGTACAAAAATAAAGAACAAACACCCAAAAAAAAAACAACAAAAAGGTTCTTCAACTCAATCACCATTGTTTTTCTGACAATCATATTTCAATGTTGCACTTGAACCTCTCTAGACCCTAGTGATTCAACAATTAATACGGAATCTTTATTACTCTCAAAATTTTCTCTGGAATAACATATTCCAGTAATACTCAAAATTAAGCTGCTTTGTAGATAAATAAAATATGATGCAGAATGGATTGGTAGTATGAATCTAGTTGAACTAAAAGCAGTAGGGAAAAGACCAACTATGTTAAACGTTAAAACAAAAGGAGGACCCCCGGTGAAATTAAGCAGTTCTGATTTAATATCTCATTTCAAGCCAACAATAATAGTTAAACCAAGCACATAAGAGAACCAGGTCACCAATTTGTTACAAAGTTAAAGCAAGTGCAGGGAGCCCAAATTAAGTTTCTTGCATTCCTCTTTATCTGCGTTTCTAATATATTTTTGGGTTCAAATCAATCTACAAAAGAATAAACAAGAAGGAAAAACAATAAAGATTACTTCATTGCTCCTTTCCGAGGATGTCACCGCATGCACCAAATATTTCCAGCATTTTCACTAATTAATAATTACTATCCCATTTATAGCGTCTTGCCTCCAGCACAAAAGAGAACAACTCGATTAGCTACTTAAACGTACTGAAGCATAAGTTTAGGCAATATCAAAAATCAGCAGCACTCAAGTATTCTAGGTAGGCTACAGATCTTAAGTCAGAATAAACATTTATAGAAAAAGTTCAGTAGTTAGCGACTAACTAGCCAATTTTCTAAGCCATGATCTTGATTTACAAAAACCCACTATCCTACTCTTTTCTCCCCCTTTGTTTTGATGATGTTCCAGTGTTTTCCATTTTGCTCCCGTACTCAGACTTCACTATCAAGCTCTAGAAGTTAAAAAAGAAAGCTCTGAGAAGTGTGGATCTATAATGTAATTAGTTGAACTATAAGTGTGGTAAAGAGAAAAGATGCAATGGATAGAAAAGCACCACCAACGAAATCAAGTCAGAATACCAGCATAAATGCATAATGCAGTACTTTTTTTCCCATTTTCCTTTTTTTTAAATAATGCACTACTTACACTGCATCAACTCAAGGTTGCATTCGAAGTGAACAAATTCTTCAAGCCTGACCAGAAACAGGGTTACAGGAAACAAACAACCCACTTATATTGACAACAACAGAGAATAACTTGACTAATTTTGGAACTCCGTTTCTCGAAACTCCCAAATTTCAACTAATCCATCACAAACATTACCTTCAAGATTAATCCCTCACCTTTTGAAAGAGAGAATCCAGTTACTGTTTTCCGCAACAGTAACGGCTCGGTCCTTCTACCTTAGATACTATGAGGGTGGTGTTCGAATCCCACTGGTAGCACCCTTTGAGAATTTTCAGTTTCTCTGTTGCATTTGTTCCAGCTTTTCCTCTTAACCACGTTATTCTCACTCTCTCTTCCCACCCTCTTCTTGTCTTTCTCTCTTTATTTTCTTCATTTTCAATCAACAATGGTGTCTCCTCCCAAGCAGAAGCACATCGCTAAATTTAGGTACTTTCTCTTCCTTTTTTTTAAATAAGATTCTCTTCGTTTTCTTTTAGTCCTCGCTATCTCCATTTTCAGTCCTCCCTATTCCCCCATCCTCGGCCTCCTCTTATGCCACTTCAACATTTCGTCTGTGTTCTCTTCTCTTTTATTTTACAAGATCTCTTTTAGTATTATTGTCATTATTATTCTATCCCTACATCTTTCTAGAGTTCAATTGTATCGATTTTGTTTCTCAATCGTCTTAATTGAATCCGGTTTTAGTTTTCAGTTTTGAAGAGCGAGCATGTGGGGATCAATTGGTTTAATTTGTTTGTTAGTTCAAAATTGGGAACCCTTAGCTTTATGTTATTGATTTAGTTTCAATTTTCTTTCTTTCTTTCTTGATTTTTTATTTTTTAATTCTTGAACTAAAAGTGTATTAGTGATGTGATTATGGATGTAATATTCGGGTTTTAATTTTTTAAGGAAATGCAGAGTACCAATGAATCCATAAGAATTTCACAAGACTTCCAACAACATTTGTGCACATTTGGCTATAATGTTCTGGCTGCTGAATCTGTTCTTCGTCATATTCCTGGTCATGACAAGAGGCTCTATGTTAAGGTATACCAATACCTCTTTTTGGTTTTACTGATTTACATTGATGAGCATTCTGTGAAGTTTTCCGACTGCTCTGTTTTTCGGTAATATGCAATAAAGGGAAGAAATATGAGAAGTGCATTCCCATTGAAGGGGCTTTACATTGAGAACTTCAAACAATCTATTTATTGTAAAGTTTTCAGATAAGTTGTTGTAATAGGGTACAAGGATATATTGCTGAAGGAATTGGAGGCCTCAATAGTTTTTAAGGGTTTGCATAAGGATATATTGCTCAAGGATGTATTAAAGTTCTTAGTGGTTTGTATAAGGATATATTGCTCAAGGAATTGGAGTCCTTAATTAAAGTTCTTAGTGGTTTGTATAAGGATATATTGCTCAAGGAATTGGAGCCCTCAATTATACGTTTGTAATGGTTTCCTCACCCTTCTTGTTACCATTTTTTTTTTAGGGATGCTACCATATGTTGTTCGAAACCCATCACGGCCCGTCTGGTACTTGGTAATATGGCAATGGGGATGAAATAAGGTAATGGCAATGGGAATGAAGGAATGGACATGAGATATGGTAATTGAATTGTACTGTTTGGTGTGTGTTAATAAAGAATGGTAATGGCAGAAAAAAAAATCATATCTTGGCTTTGGTGTTCGGTAATGGGAAGAGTAAGAATGGTAATGGAAGAAAAATAAAATCATTTGTATCCTTCATCTACAATGGCTTCCAACGAGGTACAAACAAATGATTGAAGATATGAAGAAAATAATCAAAATCAAATTGATTCCTTACATTTTGCAGTGTATATATTGGAGATCAATGATATAAAAATCAAAAGAAATCCATAATACAGAAATGCAGAGGACAGAGAAAGAAAATGTGATGAAGGAAGGTGAATTGATGATCTCCATTGATGTTTGCACAAAGGAGAGAGGAATCAAGGAGAGAGAAAGAAAAAGGTGCAGTAACAAAGTGTGGATTTCACTTTTTACAAAACACTGCACGTGTGTTTCATCCCCAAGTGGAATAATGCATTACCATTCCACTCAAATACCAGTGTTCCAACTGGTAATGAATATGGGGTAAATGAGAACTTTTATTACCAGATTTCATTTCTTAGCATTACAACTGAAGGATCCCAAACGATCAAAATATGGTAATGAAAATTACATTACCATTACCACCCTTCTATTACCGCCTACCAAACGGGTATGTTGATGTTTCTGAATGTTTTTTGTTTTTTTGAGAAAGCTTTTTATGTTTCTTAATGTAAGCTGATCTGAACCATCTTTCTCATATCAGGTACCAAAATTTGAAGAGGTTGCATATGAAGTTATTGATTGATATAACACAGACTATTCTAGTATGACCTGCTTGAGTTGAACATAGATAAATAAGATGGTTCAAATGAAAACACACACATTTCACATGTTATTTGACTGGGTTTGGATAAAAAAATTCAAAGGCTCGCCACTTCATTTTGCGATCACATACTATGTTCAAATACACAAGGGGAAACAGAGATAGTGCTCAGAGGTAATAGTTGGTAACTGGTAAGCACACATTAATTATCAACAACTCTGTGACTAAATCACTAAACATTGTTATTTACAGCTGCATATTACAAATCTGCAATATTCAGTACTCTATATCAGTTATGAGACCAGAACAAAAGGCAAAACAAAACATTTCATCCAGAAGTCCCTGTTATACAAATCTTGGATAAACAAGAACGAATCATGTTCCTAACCTCCTTTCACTTTTTATAAAAACAATTTGGGTCACAGATTCCATTTCAAAACTGAAAGTCAATTGTAAAAGGGGTTGGTAGTGTGGCAGGAGGGAAAGTGTCTGGTGCACAAAATGGGACATATCAAAAGATCCCAGGTATCTGTGAAGCAGAGCCCAAAATGGGTCTCTTACCTTGACGATAGCATGCAAATCCTCACCAAGCATCAGCAACTTTGGTGGACGGGGGGAAGGCTGGTATATATCTTTCGAGTAGGAATTGGTGAAAAATGGTAAATCGGGATGGGTCAGTCACTCATAACAATCGTGGCTCTGGGGACAAAAATAGTACGAGTAACAGATTGACCATAATGAATGTAAGACAAACACAATACAATGGTATATTTCCCATTTTCCCAGCAATGGACGTATGGACCTGTAATAAACAACCTAAGGGCGTCCATTTTATCACCCTTGCCGGATTTGAGTCAAAATTAATCTATACAGCTCAATACCTTTTGCCAATCCCTATCCCCCCAACCTCCCTGGCTGCCAAGATCTATTAGCTGCCTCTGCACCACCCCCACTCCGCTGTCGATCCCAACAACTTGTCCAGTTGTCCGTTCAATTTACTTGTACTACTATAGTGCTAAAGCAGAACTGGTTTATTTAGAAATGCCCAATGTATAAACTAATAACTGAAGAAAGAGGTGTCACCGTTTATCTTCCTCGCATAACATTCACTTGAAAGGGGGAAAGCTAGAGGCAAAAGAGTCTAACTTGATTTTGCTAAGTGCGAAGAAGGATGTCTGGTTTACATTACATTTATCAGTGCATTGTCATTTTTCTTTTCCTTTAAATTTAGGTGGGGAGAGGGGGGCTGAGGGGAGGCGTGTCCTTTATTGGTTTTGCTTGGATTGGAAGTGTCATCTTGAATGGCAAGAGGCAATGGCAACCAAAATGCATAAGCAGAAGACAAGAAGTAGTTGGTAGGGCAAAGGGACACTTAGATATTAATCATATTCCCTCATCAAAAGAAATCTAAGAAGCTAAGTCACACAGCCAGCCAACATAAGCCTTTTTAGGTTTATAAGCTTCGGCTTCCGGGGTGTATAAGATAATAAACTTGGATTCTTTTGATTGATTCCTTACCATAAGAAAATAATATCTGACTACCATTTTCTGGGGTGAGGGAAGGAAGGAGAAAAGGCTAGCAAAACCCCATCACATGATCAACTCAATGTTAATCTGAGCAATCTTGTCTATTACTTCCATATTTCATATGCTTATATCAATCTTTTTAACTGTGTGCACTATAACAAGACTATACTGCCCTTGTGGCTACAGAGTACTAGTATGAAGAGATGGAAATAAATCTTGCAGTTCAGTGTATTCCTCCACATATACATAATTACATTTGAAAAATGGCTTGTAGGCTCATCCCCAAGAAAACAAAAAGATTCATTCCAATCTTCTCTCAATATTAAGTTTAATCTACAACATACTGAAGAGCATCGCCTATGAGTTACGATCATAAGTGAATTTAACACAAAAGATTTTGAAGCCCTAATGTGACATTGTACGATTATTGATGATGTAGAGAAGTTACGAGTGATGATTGGGTCGATTGATCAAGCGTTAGGGCGTAGTTCTTCGAGGGATGTAAATGGGTGTTCAAGGTGAAGTTGAAGTCTGATGGGTGACCCTAACTCGAAATATCCACAGAGATGGAATAACAAACCTGAAAATCTCAATATCACCCAATCCTTGGAATTGAAATGCTTAGCATAAGATGGCATGATTTCAAACAAGAAGATTGACAATAAAACGTCCACTGTCAAAAAATTCTTTTAATATTGTTGTACAGTAAACTCCCATATCACGTGATCAAAGTAATCATATAGGGAAATGACAATTGGACCCACAAATTGTATATTGATGCGCAATCAGTGAATCCGACCCATCCTTCCCACATCAGTCGATTAAGTTTACATTTTGGTAAGTGTATAAAACTACCGAATTAGGCAATTACCCATCAAGACTCCTTTCATTTTTCAAACCAAGATCAATCATTGGCATACATCTAGTCATCTACACACTAAGAGTAGCTTATTTGCACAAGCCAGTGCTTAGGGCAGTCATCATTAAGATGGATTTTTTCAATGTCTCTTTTATTCTTTATTTTCCCCATGGCTATAAGTACTGATTGTTGCATACTTGCCCACAGAATCCAATGAAAAGATCACCTCGGGAAATTGCTACATATATCTAAATTTGCAGCCTTGCAGGTGTACTTGCTACTTCTTCCTTCTTGACAAAATAATAGATATCAAGCACCACAGCCTTTGCCATGAGCAACACTGGGGTTCTTAATTTCTAGCTATGGATGTTGCTGACAGGATACCAATTCCATAAGGGAAATAACGGATGGATGAACTCAATTCTTACACTCTAGATTCTTTAATTGTAATTGCTCATCAACTAGAAGCATTATTCAGTCCTATCGAATTTGAAATTAGAAAGACGAAAATGAAACAAAGAGCTCTGAGTCTCCAACTTCCTTCAGCTGTAGGTGACTAAGATAACACAATATGGCAGGCTGTGGTACGAGGATGCAATATCACTCTAAATGTCCATAATTATCCTAAATACGTTAATTGGCATTGTCTTCGATCATTCTCTAAAAAGAGCCCAACAAAAATTGCCAAAAGTTCAACGTCAATATAAACAATCATCAAGAGCAACCATCTAAGTCAGCAAAGAAAAGCTGCCACAAGGTTGAACCAGTCTATCTATGTCATCCCCCATAAAAACACTCATACGTAATAGGGGACAACTCAAACAAAAGTAGTGGAAAAAAAACAGCAAGCTAACAAATTTTAATGAGTAATACTTACAAGTACTGAAGATTTGGTAGCTGGCCAAGTTGTGTAACAAGTTGACCAGTTAAATTAGCATTTCCAAGATCACTGACCAAAGATATTTGATGATTTGATAATCAATAAGTTGTTCGAAAAATCTACAAGCTAAGGACAGTGTTCAGTCAGGATTGAGCATCTTACACTCTAGTGACACTGTTATCAATGGTAACAATTACGTTTGTGGCTAGCAGCATCCACCCACATATAGCAGTTAACTTCCGTAGTAGAATCCATTAGCCCCATGAGCCATGACTCGTCCCAATATCCAAGCCATCTCAGATAGAAACACTAGTTGTATAAATCGAATCACACGGATATACAAATACTACGGAGGTCAAAATGAGGCGATAAGCCAATAACAGAAATTTGATCATTTTGGGATCCCTCTTCCTTAAAACTACCAAATGTCAACTAATCCATCGCAAACATTACCTTCAAACATCCATCAAAAGAACAAAAAAAATCCACAATTTGACCCAAATGGTACCAGTACCCAAAGATTCAATCACAAATGTCAACAATGCAAGTAAACACAAAATTAGACCAACCAACACAATATAATAGCAAAAAAGAAAACCACGCCTATCAAGTGTTCGACGAAATACCTCAAAGAAAAACCATACACAGAAGAAAACAACAAGAAACCAAATCATACCTTAATACTAGGAGTAGGTTCGAGAAGCTCTTCCTTAGGAATGATAACAGGCCAACCTTGCCCACCATCACGAAACATCTGCTCAGTCTCGAGGTACTGTCCTTTATCGAGAATAAGAGAGCGAATAGATTGCGCAGAGGTTTTGGAAGCGTCGAAGATTTCCTCGACGCCATTAACGAAGGTGACCTTGATTTGAGGAGGATGGTCGTCGGTGCGGCGCTTAACTTCGACTTGGCAACTGGGGTTTGAGTCCCTGGCTTTGCCGGCACTGCACTGAGCTAAGAACTCCATGCAAGCACCTGCACGGGAGTCCAGTGCATTGAACTCTAGTTTCACCTTTGATAAGAACTTCAACATTCTGGATTTCTGAAACTTTAGAGGCGGATGCTGCTGCCGGGAGAGAGGCGAAGGCGAGGATGGTGGTACCGGGGCGGAGAATGTCTATTATTTCTACTAGTACACTTATGAACTTATGAAGCCCATCATTTCGTTGTTTCCTCCGATTCTTCTACACGGTCTGTAAAAAATTGGTAACAATCACTTTAGTCACATTATTTACTTCATCTCAGTTGTAAAAAATATTTTCATTTTAGGTGTGTTACAACTATTATGACAATTTTCATTTTAAAAAAGTGTTACAACTATTTATTATTTTATGAAACGGAGTAAATATTTATTATTTTATGAATTTTTTATGAAACGGAGTAAATATTTATTATTTTATGAAACGGAGTAAATATTTATTATTTTATGAATTTTTTTTTTACTTTTGTTTTTGGGTGGTGCATGTTTTGGTATATCGAGTAGTAAATTTTAATTTTGAAATCAATGGTGGATGCTAAAATGATTTACAACAAAATTGTAAAATTAGGCAAACTCGTATGAAAATCGAAAGACTTGATTATGTATAACTTCAAACAATACTACCAATTTACAGTTCTTAAAGTATCATAAATTTGAATATAATTAGAATTTTATTCTCATATAAAAATGTTATTTTATTAACAATTTTATTAGCTATTAAACACGGCTGTTAAATGCAACCTGATTTTACTTGACGTACCCCTTTTACTTTCATTTTTTTGCATTCTAAAAAAAAAACTTTTCCTTCCAGTTTTACTATTTTCTCTCAACCCTTTTTGATATTATTTTGGTTCAAACAAATTTGATTTTTATTAGTGTCACATATCTAATCAAATTAAAATACATATTTTGATGGCATTGGAAAAAATATTCTTTGAAGACCTTGAAATTGAGATAATTTTCGTTTTTTTCCTACTTTGTCGAACCTTTTCATGCAATTTGTATGAAATATATACTTATATTTTGACTGATTGAACAAAATATAATGAATCATTTCGTAAAGATTGAACAAAATATAATTAACCATTTCATACAGATTGTACATAACAGAACTAAGTATCCCGTACGAATAGGTTAATTATACTTCGTTCAATTTGTATAGAATACTTAATTCTGTTATGTTCAATATGTACGAAATCTATACTATATATTAAAAGGCATTTCTACAAACGTGTACATGGCACGTGACGCTCTCCTTCAACCGATAAGTTCATGCTATCAATCCACTTTCATTTAAAAAATGAGAAATATGGTTTGTATAAATCATTAAAGAATTTAATAATTCTTTGCTATTCACATAAGAATATGTGGCATCGCCTGGTTCTAAATACTAGTGGTTAATTATATTGGGTACAATTTGTACGGAATACTTATTTCTGTTACGTACAATCTGTACGAAATGGTTAATTATACTTTGTTCTTTCTGTACGAAATAGTTAATTATATTATGTTCAATATGTGCAAAATAGAAATATGTATTTCATACAAATTGCATGGAAAGGCTCGGAAAAACATGAAATTTTTTCTTACCATAATTCCAAGTGTTGTGGGAACTTTTGTTGGTGCCGACTGAAGGAAATAATGCCCTTGGTCCAAGTATGCATTTAATGGTAAGTCTAATAAATGCGGTTCAGTATTAATTATACAAGTTAATAATTCAGTGAGATCAAGTGAACTGTATGCCTAGCTAGAGGTCGCTTCAGCTCAAGTGGATTATTGATATTGATCCACAGCTTACTCTTGACTGAACCCGTAGGGTCACACAAATAGTACGTAAATGGATCAAGTATTTAATGGTATTGAATACTCCATCTATGGACATTCGGAATCGACAGATCTTGGTTCCAGTGGGAGCTGAGATCGTCAAAGGCAAATAATGAATACTCCGGAAACGATGATATTGCCGGAAACAGAAATATGGATCGTATCGGAAATATAAATATTATCCAAGTCGTAGATGTTGCCGGAAACGGAAACATGGTACGTATCGGAAAATATTATCGGAAATGGAAATATTGTCGGAATCGGAAATATTGTCGGAAACGGAAATATTGTCAGAATCGGAAATATTATCGGAATCGGAAAATAATTCTGGAAACGGAAATATTAAATATTTGTTCGAAACGGAAATTTATTCCGGAATCGGAAATATTAAATATTTGTTCGAAACGGAAATTTATTCGGGAATCGGAAATATTAAATATTGTTCGTATCGGAAATGAATTCCGAAATCGGAAAATTAATCGGAAGCGCGACGTACGAAATAAACATCGGACGAGCTTGCTAGACGCAAGGCCTAGCACGAAGCTAGGCCCAACGCCTAGCGAAGCCCACGCGACCAAGCAAGCAAAGCCCAACCAACCGCAAGCAAGGCCAGCGAGCTGGCGCGCCACATGGGCTGCGAGCAGCTGCTGGGCCTGGGCTCAACGCACGCGCGCATGGCTCCCCTCGTGGGCTGCTGTGCGTGTGTGTGAGTTTGTGCTTGTGTACGAAAACTTGATCGATTAGGATTCGTTTAGATTGATTTCCTAAATCTACTAGATAAATAATTAATTGAATTTGAGTTAAATTCAGATTAGTTAATTTGTTTCCTAGTAGGATTCAAATATCCGATACCCATACCCTATAAATAGGTGATCATGGTTCACAATTTATAACGAGTAATTCAAGTATTTATTCAAGTTTTAGGCTTAAAACTCAGACTTTTATTTGTCATAAAAACCGAAAATTTCATAGTACCTTTGGTGCAATTCTAGTTAATTAAACATATGGCGGATCCGAGCGTGCTGTGGACTATCTACGTAGGGACGAAGTTTGGAGTCCTAGACTTGTTCTTGTTAGGTTCGGGCGCAGCTAGGGAGGGCACGCTACAAAGAGTATGCATCCTAAATTATGCTAATTGTTATGTGGCAATTAATTTGGAATCCTGGCTTTTATGGTTTTTCCGCATGATTTATATTCATTTATATGTATCATAACCTAACAGTGGTATCAGAGCCTCGAATTAATTCCATAATAATTACTTAACATGGTTAAATTTTATAAATTTGCAAGCAATTAAAAGGGGTGATTAATTTCGTAATTGTAATTAATTGCAAATTTGCGTTTATTTAATTATATGTTCGCAGTTTTTCGGCAGTTTTTTCGTTATTCAACGAAATAGAGTGATTTTTGTGTCAATTCTGTATGTAAAAGGCATTCTAAAATTTTGAAAATACTACTTTTCGGCCGAACCCAGAATTCCCAAATTCGAAGCCTAATTATGACTTTTCGGAGGTTTTAGTTTTTCGAACGCAAAATTTGTAATTTTAAGATGTTAAATTAAATGTTTGCGCTTCTTGTTGTTAAAATCTTGAATTTTTTATTGACCTACAATATATGTTTAACAAATTTAAGTGCATAAGCTTGTTAATTATACAACCTAATTTGTAATTGTAATTAATTTGTTGAAATTCGAATAATTTAGAATTTGATTTGATTTTCATAATTAATTGACGATTTAATTAGGTATCCATGATTAAAAACCACCATAAAAATTGTTAATTTTTGATAAATTTTAAATTTTTATGACCTAGATTTGAATCCATGATAATCGGAAATTAATTGATTAATAAATTTTCGATTTTTCGCCCTAAATTTATGAAATTAATATAATTTATTAATTTGTCTAGAAATTTGAATTAAATTTTTTTAATTTTTATATAATTATCTCATGAATGTTGCACGCACAAAGCAAAGGAAGCTACGTGTTACCCTTAAGGGGTGTTGTATAGTGCGGGCATGCGACGACGAGCAAGGGAGCTCGTCGCCCATGTGGTACGAATGCAACGAGCAACAAGCGTGTGGCGCGCGCGCAAGGCATTGATGCCTGGGCGTGTGTGCTGCGCGATGGGCGATGGGCGATGGGGGCAAGGCATGAGCCGAGCGAGCAGACACATGTGGGCAGCGATGGATGCTGCGCCACAGCTCGCGCTGCCTCGCCCAGCGAGCAGACCAGTAGCGTTGAGTGAGGCGGGCTGCGCGCAACGTTGCCTGGGCTGGTTGCGATACATGTGGCCTGCCCGTGCTTTGTTGTCCGATCAATCGTTGGGGCGCTGCTACCTCGTGACTCGATGGGGCTTGGTCGCAAGCCCAAGTGCCTCGTCTTGTTACGATTGATACGTTTTGAATTTAATTTTGAATTTTCAGTTCGGAAACGATTTTAATTAACTTTAAAATTCGTAATTTAATTTGTTTTCTCGGAATTTAATTTTGAATAATCTAATTATTATAAATTCTAATTTATACTAATTATTTTACTAAAATTAAAACCTTGAATAAATTTAAATTTATTTATTTAATTCAACTGAAAATAAATTAAAGGATTCAATTATTAAGTTATATGAGATTTAAATTTTAATTAAATTTGTATGTTTCCGGTTAGACCAGGAAATACAATTTTATGTTTAAAATTAGTAAAGCATGTAAATTTATTGGTTTAAGTGGGAGCCTTTAGTCATAAACTCTTGATTAGGTCTACATTCCTTTAAGGTTAAAACAACTTGATTAGAATTAATAAGGATTGAATAATTGGTAGATTATTAGAAGCCTTGATTAATTGCTGCAAATGTTTATGTGATGCATAATATGTTCTACTAACCAGCTATGTGGGCCATTCATGATAATGAATGGGTGAATGGTATATATTGTATATGTACTGTTTTGCAGGTTATTGAAAAGTGACTAGTATGGCCCAAATAGGATAGTAAATATGGTCTGCGTACCATTAATTTGAATGTAAAATTAGTCTAATGCACCAAAGTTTTTAATTTAAATATGGTCTGCGTACCATCAAATAGTTGTAATTAGTTTACATTATAGCTGATCCTATTTGAAGAAAATGGCGCCTCCCATGGTGAAATTCAAGACAGAGTTTCCAATCCATTTTCAAGACGGAGTTTGAAGTTGAAGCTTCAAGATGAAGTCGGGCCATACTAGATCACATTTATATCTTATGCATGTTTTAAGTTATTTATTGCTTTAAATATGTCTTAATTATACATGAGATTGTGGCTTGATTATGTTGCATGATTAAGGATTTTAGTTCACTTAAAATCTAACCAACATAGTAAGAGCCTTAAGTTCCAAACTTTAAAATTGAGTTAAAAGGTGCCATGCCAAAATAACACTTACTTGGATAAACCTTTACATGCATCAATCTTAGTAATAGTTTTCCGCCATAGCGAGGTGTTACTTATTGATCCTAGAGGGGTAAGGTACACAAATAATTGTGAGTACATGTTAGTTTTGGTGAAACTCAACGATATAAGTAAGGAGTCCTTTTATGTCGTGGCAAATGAGATAGGTTTACCTAATAAGTTCTTAGACGTACCTATCAACCAAGAGTAGTTTCTAGACTATTAGCAAAGGCTTTGCTTACCTAAAATATTTTAGAATTGAGTCTAAATACATAATGTGCTTAATTTTTCAATGATTTAAGGATCTTGGAATCATTTTATTCACACTTGCCGGAACACATAACTTGAATAAAATGCTTAATAAATGATAAATTATGCATGTTTGCTAGAATTTAAAATTTATTAAGAGAAACCGTGAATGGTTATTTATTTGTTTATTCTTTTCTAATTGTAGTTTAACTATGGCAAACAACAATCAAAACATCATCATGAGTTCTGAGCTTATGGTCAAGCTAAACCTAACAAATTTTCTTGAATGGGAAGCTAAGCTAGTTGAAGTAGTCAAACTCAATGGACTTGAGTATGTACTTTTACATCCCATGCCAAGCTATTATGCCAGAGACATGACCCCTGAAAGATTTGCCGCCTGGGATGCGGATCTCAAAAAGGTTATGAGTCTCATGCTGAACAATATCCCTGATGAATGGGCTAGAAGGTTTGTAGCTTAAGAACCTTTTACGCTCATCAAGAATCTGAGGGATATCTGTCGTGGAAACACGGAGGACAGGGAGCTAAATGTGCATGAGTTGATTGAATCAATGTCAGGCCTAAAGGTTAGTTCTCATAACAGATGTTTTTGTTAGGTTATGATACATATGACAATTCATAAATCATGCGGAAAAACCATAAAGCCAGGAAAACATATTATTTACACATAATCATTTAGCATAGTTTAGATGCATACTCTTTGTTGAGTGCCTTCCCTAGCTGCGCCCGAACCGAACAAGAACAAGTCTTTAGGACTCCAAGTGTCGTCCCTCCGTAGATAGTCCACAGCACGTCCGGATCCGCCTTAAGATTGACCAACTAGAATCGCCCTTAAGGTACTACTTATTTTCGGCTAAATGGGCAAGAGTTATGGCTGATTTTTCTGCTTAAAAATCCTAGCTTTGAATACTTGAAAACTTCTGTATAAATAATGACCCTAGGCCCCTATTTATAGAGGTATGGAAAAGGAATTGTAATCCTACTAGGATGTGGATTTGTTAATTAGAACTTTATTAGGACTCTAAATAACAAAGCAAATCTAATAAGATTAGGATTTTAATCTTCGCACGAATCCTAATAGAATTAGGATTTCCCGCACACGCATCGTACAAGCCGTGCACCCGCGCAGGCCTTGCGGCCCACGACAAGCGCACAGCCCATGTGCGGTGCTGCGTGCGCGCGCGCCCTGGGCTGGGCCTGGTCGAGGCGTGCGTTGCTGCGTGCGGCTCGCTGGGAGATGGCCTGGCTTCGTGCTGGGCCTTCGTCTAGCGGGCCTCGTCCGATGCTAATTCGTAAGATACGCTTCCGATTAAATTCCCGATTCCGGAATTCATTTCCGATACGAACAACATTTAATATTTCCGATTCCTGAATTAATTTCCGTTTCGAACAAATATTTAATATTTCCGTTTCCGGAATTATTTTCCGATTCCGATAATATTTCCGATTCTGACAATATTTCCGTTTCCGGCAATATTTCCGATTCCGGCAATATTTCCATTTCCGATAATATTTTCCGATACGTACCATGTTTCCGTTTCCGGCAACATCTACGACTTGGATAATATTTATATTTGCGATACGATCCATATTTCCGTTTCCGGCAATATCATCGTTTCCGGAGCATTCATTTCTTGCCTGTGACGATCTCAGCTCCCACTGAAACCAAGATCCGTCGATTCCGAATATCCATAGATGGAGTATTTAATGCCATTAAATACTTGATCCGTTTACGTACTATTTGTGTGACCCTACGGGTTCAGTCAAGAGTAAGCTGTGGATTAATATCATTAATATCATTAATTCTACTTGAACTGAAGCGGCCTCTAGCTAGGCATTCAGCTCACTTGATCTCACTGAATTATTAACTTGTTTAATTAATACTGAACCGCATTTATTAGACTTAACATTGAATGCATACTTGGACCAAGGGCATTATTTCCTTCAGTCTCCCACTTGTCCTTAGGGACAAGTGTGCATTTCCTAATTCCTTTGTCGCTTGATGCTTGCTCTTGAACATAAGGTAAGAGTTGTCATCCTTATTATGTCCAGAGGTGTTCCTCGGTTTCAGAGTTCAACTGATCAAATAAACAGATAATCATAGCCTATGATTCATCCGAGCACGGCCATGCATTTCACAGTTTCTAGCTCTCCGAGTGGCCTTGTACAACTTTTAAGCATCTCATCCCGATTTATGGGAGGACAATCCCAATCTTGCGATCTTGAGATTAGACTTCGTTTGATAGGTGATTACCTGAGCGTTGCCTTTATAGCCTCCTTTTACGGTGCGACGGTTGGTAAACGTCAAAGCAACCAGTTCTCAAACAAGTAATCTCAAATCACTCAGGTATTGAGGATTTAGTGTCTAATAATTTTAATGAAATTTACTTATGACAGATTTTCATCTCTTACAGTAAAGTTTCATAGGTCTTGTCCGATACTAGTCTTCCCAAAGTAAGTATCTATGCAAATGATTATGACATTGCCATGTCCACATAGTTCAAGAAACAGAACTACTAGTCATCTTGCATTCTAATCGTCTAACGTTTTCTATGCGTCCAATTTTATAGAAAACTCCGACTAGGGACCATTTTCAACCTTTGACATTCAAGTTCACTTGATAGACATTTCTTAGTCACAGGACTGGTCCTGACAGTCTATCTTGAATATATCGTCAAATTGAAAGGACTCATCATTTAATACTAAACCAAGATTAAATGGAATATGAAAATACATTTCATATATGATAAATGTTCAACCCCATTGTTTTACAACCATGGGCCTCAAACCCATCTTTAAAACAGTTCATGGAATTCAAAGCTATGCTTGATTTCCAGTGTTACAACGTGAGTGTTGCTTCTCACTTGTTGCATAGGTTTAGTTATCACGCTTTGGCAATCTTAACATCCTTTTCATCGAATGTTTTTCGAGATATGATGATAAGAACTTTTGAGTATGTTTATTTTGTGATCTAGTCTTTCTTGCTACATTAGTGGTTCTACGCATTTTGCAATGAAGAACCATTAAGTCAACAGACATGTGATCTTCCCAAGTTCAATGAAGAACTCATATAAACAACTCTATTTTATTGCTTCTTAGGCAATAATTACTTTTACTTCAATTGTTTAGGTTGCTAGTGATGCTTTGGTTGGATTTACTTATCCAAGCAGTTCACAGATATGTGGAAGACTTTCCAGCTGTAACTTAGAACATAGAAATTAATATTCAATTTCCCACGCAACAACTCATGGTCTCCAATCCATGTTGCCATTTCAAAACACGATGCTCTATAGCTCGTCCTTATCAATGGTTAACTCCAAAGGGTCTTGCTTGATCCTTTGCCAGTGTTTATGCGTGTAGCATCAATATTTAGCATATCTTTATTTCCTTGAATCAAGAACTATTCCTATGTACCTTTTCAAGTACCATAAGTATTCTTGATCTCTATCTGGTTGATCTTCACTTAGATCAATAGAGACTGGTATATGTTCGTCATGCCTAAAGCCATACGATACGTTTTTGGCGATCCTCATATTATATCATACATGATAAATTCTTTTGCAGAATAATTCCCAATTAAATTCTATTCATGTAACTTTAGCTCATCTAGTTTCAGTAGATACTAAATCCAGCTAAATTCTTTGACATATAATATAGGTTAAGAATCTTACTCAGATCCTTTGATGTTTAACTTAGTAAATGCTTATACATAGTTCAAACATTCTTTACTTAGATTTATTCACATGGGTCGAATATCTCCAATGGAGTATTTCGTGTTTGATTTAGTAAATGCCATTACTTAATCCAAAACAATAATATAAGATCTTTGTAAATAGATCTTAATACCCAGTATGTACTAAGTTCCGCCATGGTCCATCATTGATGAATAATTTCAAATCTAAGTCATTAGCATTTGAATGTTATTTTACAATAGAGAGATATGTGTGTGATACACACAGGACCAATTAAGTTTTTATGTACTCCCACTAAACTTCTTATATATCTATAAGAATCATGTACATTTTATGAAACTAAAATACTTATTAGCTTCACTAAAATACATTTCTAATTCCCAATTGCTTGCTTAAATCTGTACTTAGATTTCATAAGCCAGCTTTCCTTTTCAAGCATTATTTGGATCCACAAATCCTATGACATGCCATGTACATAGTTTATTCCAACATTTGATTGAGGAATACGTTTTGTCATCCAATTGCCATATTTACCAATATGCAATCATTGCTTGAATTATAGACTTGAAGCATTACGATTTTGCATAAGGTTTCAACACAATCCACATCGTGAATTTGCTTGTAACCTTTAGCAACTAATCTAGCTTTGTGTGTGAACACAATTTCATGTTTGATGGTTTTTATCCTTAAAACAAACTTGCAACCAATAGGTGTGAAACTATTCTTGTAAATCAACAAAATTTCAATTTTGTCATCAAAACATTGAGTATGTTTTATGGCCTCTAACCATTTAAAACATTTGAGTCTATATATGGCCTCTAACCATTTTAGGGAATCTAGGTTTCGTCATAGCTTTCTTACAGGTCACAAACTCATTAATCTATATGATAATAGTTTGACTGCAAGTTGTAGGTTTCTTCACTATCTAATAGAAGAATTGCATAGTTTCAGTGACCTGAACTCCATGTTTCTTCACTATCTAATAGAAGAATCTCATAGTTTCAGTGATTTGAACTCTATGCCTACTTGGGTATAGAACATCAAACAATAGAATATCAATAGCCATTTGAAAGTCCTTTGAATATTCTGTTCTCCTTGAAGCACTTGTAAAGTCTTCTAAGAGATGTCTATTTTTTAAAACCACTTGTAAAGTCCTTACAGAATAAGTTCGGATTTTCTGAAGCACTTCGAAAAGCCTCCGAAATGCCCGTTTATGTTTGTTGTTCGCCTCGAAGACTTTCGAGGTCTATTTTCTCCCACTTGTCATTTTGGAAACGAATCTCCAAAAGGACATTATTTCGAGCAAACAAACATTATGTTCTCAAAAATTCGTGGTAGAAACAATACCCTTGTGTCTCATTTGAATAAATCACAATGAAACATATATCTATACTTGGGCCTTAGTTTGTCGAATGACAAACACTAAGCTCCCACTGAGTTTTGCAACTCTCTAGATATATTTTATGAAAAAGTTATTCTGAAATTACTTTTCAATAGCTTTGACGAATTTGGTTTAGTTTGGTGGTAGTTGAGCATTTTGTTTTAGAAATTATAGGAAAAGTCTGTTATGATTCATCATTAATCGAATCAAGTACTAATTGACTTCGATTATTCCAACTAAGATATGCCATATCTTATGGACCTAGATTGTGAAATTACAACACACAATCATTGATGATCATATTTGGTCTCAAGTAATCATGATCTAACCTAGATCTTTATGATTTCTTGCCAAGTGGATTTTATACTTCTGAATCTTTGAACTAGCCAAACAGATTCAACTTATATCACATTTGAGTAAATAAACCTATATTCACTCAAATCCATGTGAAATAATAAAGTCATAAAATCTTTCTTTAGCTTTGAACTCTATTGTCTAGGCGTTCTAACAATAGTTCATATCTTTTGTTACTTTCAACAAGTAAGACTAGCTTGTCTTGAATTGATCTAGAAATCAATCAACTTTCAAAAGTCCATCAAAATAGAGCTTATGAATGTTAACTTGTTGATATGGTCTAAGCAACAATGCTAAAGGTTAGTGGAACTCAAATCAAGAGATTGATTTGAACCTAGTAAAGTTCTTATTGTTAAAGAGTTGTTTGTTTTAATCAAGCATATTGACTCAACCCGTAAATGACCATTTCATTCAAATAAACAAACAAACATTGTTTTTGTTTTTCTGAATGAGAGTCTTTCTGTGTTTGAAACAGAAATTTAGGTATGCTGATTATGGAACAAAATAGCCATTAAGTTCCAGCCTTGAAAGGACTTAAAACAAACTAGATGACCCTACAACTAATGTAGCATTGCCATGCTTCATTTCCCACTTGTAGGCCATTAGTGTATCCTAGCTTCCATTGTTTGAGTTATTACCGAAGTAAGAACCTCAAGCGGTATATGATACCAAGGAAGTTTGATTGCTAGGTCACTTTTCTTTAAACATAAACTTATAGGTAGAAACGGAATCGTAAACTCCTTTCATTTGTTCCTTGTTTTCCTATTTCTTGTACCCTTTCTTATAGTCTTAAGAATTGAATTCTTTAGTGTTGACTTTTATACTTTGTTAGACATGTCCAATGTCACCAACAAGGTTCTTTACCATTTTAATTTATGTTGAATATTTTGTTTCAACTAGATGATCTTACTAGAAGCTTCTAAAGTTCTCTAAGCATCGATCTACTCGAATGTCTAGGGACTAGACTCATTCGAGAATTAAATGGAAAAAAAAATATTTTAGGTTGTTAACCATTGGTAAAGCTGAGCGTTTAAACTCAATGCTTTATGATCTCAAAACTACATTGTATTTTGAATTCACAAGCACCAATTGGTTTGCCATTCGATTTTGATATTCGAAAACAACCATAAAAGTCGCTAAAAGAAACGTACATTTTAAATTGCTCATTTTCTCTCATTTCCGTGAATCGTTCTTGGATTCACTACCAATCGAGGAAATTTACTGTTACCTTTCTAAAAGGATTTACTACAGTGCAAGATATTTAATTATAAACAATAATTAAAACATACATTGAAGCATGCAAAGTCTAAACATTTATCATGAGTAATAACTTGAAAATTAAAGCAATCATGCAATTTCAACAAGTTATTAGCATTTTATTCGAATTTATTGTTCCGGCAGGTGTGAATAAAATGATTCCAAGATCCTAAAATCATTGAAGAACTAAGCACAGTTTGTCGACTTAGTCCTAAAACATCTTAGGTAAGCAAAAGCCTTTTTCTAATAGTCTAGAAACTATTCTTGGTTGATAGGTACGTCTAAGAACTTATTAGGTAAACCTATCGATTTTGCCACGATATAAAAGGACTCCTTACTTATATCGTTGAGTTTCACCAAAACTAACATGTACTCACAATTATTTGTGTACCTTGCCCCTTTAGGACCAATAAGTAACACTTCGCTGAGCGAAAACTATTACTAGATTGATGTAAAGGATATCCAAGCAAGTGTATATTTTGGCATGGCACCTTTTAACTCAATTTTTAAGTTTAGAACTTAAGGCTCTTACTATGTTGGTTAGATTTTAAGTGAACTAAAATCCTTAATCATGCAACATAATCAAGCCGCACTCTCATGCATAATTAAGACATATTTAAAGCAATAAATAACTTAAAGCATGCATAAGATAAATGTGATCCAGTATGGCCCGACTTCATCTTGAAGTTTTAACTTCAAAGTCCGTCTTGAAAATCTCCGTGGGAGGCACCATTTTCTTCAAATAGGATAAGCTATAATTAAAACTAATTACAACTATTTGATGGTACGCAGACCATATTTGAATTGAAAAACAACTTTGGTACTTTAGACCAATTACATTCAAATTAATGGTACGCAAACCATATTTTCTATCCTATTTGGGCCATACTAGTCACTTCATAACCTGCAAAATAGTACAAATACAATATATACCATTCACCCATTCATTATCATGAATGGCCCACATAGCTGGTTAGTAAAACACATTATGCATCACATAAACATTTGCAGCAATTAATCAAGGGCACCAATAATCTACAAATTATTCAGTCCTTATTAATTCTAATCAAGTTGTTTTAACCTTAAGGATTTGTAGACCTAATCAAGAGTATATGACTAAAAAGGGCTCCCACTTAAACCAATAAATTCACATGCTTTACTAATTTTAAACATAAAATTGTATTTCTAGTCTAACCGAAAACATACAAATTTAATTAAAATTTAAAGCTCATATAAATTTATAATTGAATCCAAAAAGTTTAATTTAATTTCAGTCGTATTTAAATTAATTCATAATTTTAATTTTAGTAAAATAATTAGAATAAATAAAATTTATTATAATTACAATATTCAAAATTAAAATCCAAGAAAATAATTTAAATTATTAATTTTAAAATTAATTAAAATTACGTAAACTGAAAATTTCAAATTAAAATTTCAAATTAAAATTTCAAAACGATCTAATCGCAACGCAACAATCCCACGCAACGCACGCCCATGGGCCACACGCACACAACCATCGCTGGCCATATGCGCGCAGCCCATGCGCTGCATCGCATCGCTGCTGCTCACCATCGCAAGGCATCACGCGAGCTGGTGCTCGCTGCGCGCGCCAGCGCTCGACGCAACAAGCATGCTGCCGCAGCCCATCGCTGGGCGCAGCGCTCGTCGCACGTCGCAACAAGCACGCTGCACGCCATCGCTGGGCGCAGCGCTTGTCGCACGCACAATAGCGCTCGCTGCGCGCGAGCGATCGATGCTGGGCGCAGCACTCGTGGCACGCGAGCTTACGCTCGCTGCGCGCGAGGCTCCGCACGCTTGCGCGAGGCAGTGCGCGCTGTGGCGCAGCTCGCTTGCTGCCCACACGCGACTTCTCGTGCCTTGCTCTCGCCCTCGCCCATTCTCCCATTGCACACAGCCCACGACACAAGGCAGGGCTGCTGCCTTGTGCTCGTGCACCATGGCCTTGCTCATTACTTTCGTGCCGCATGGGCGACGAGCTCCCTTGCTCGTCGTCACATGCCCGCACTATACAACACCCCTTAAGGGTAACACGTAGCGTCCATTGCTTTGTGCGTGCAAGTTATATGAGCGAATCGCATAAAAATTTAAAATTTATATTCAAAATTAATGACAAATTAATAAATAATATTAATTTCATAATTTCAGGGCGAAAAATCGAAAATTTATTATTCAATTGATTTCCGATTAACATGGATTCAAGTCTAGGTCATAAAAATTTAAAATTTAACATAAATTTACAATTTTTATGGTGGTTTTTAATCATAGGTATCTAATTAAATTATAACTAATTATGAAAATCAAATTAATTCTAAATTATTCCAATTTTGAACAAATTAATCATAATTACAAATTAGATTGCATAACTAACAAGGTTAGGCATTCAAACTTGTTAAACATATACAGTAGGTCAATCAAAAATTCAAGATTTATCAACAAGAATCGCAAATATTTAATTTAACATCTTAAATTTACGAAATTTTGCATTCGAAAAACTAAAACCTCCGAAAAGTCATAGTTAGGCTTCGAATTTGAGAATTCTGGGTTCGGCCGGGAATTTTTTTTTTTTGTCAAAATTTTAGAATGCCTTTTACATGCGGAATTGACACAAAAATCACTCGATTTGGATGAGTAACGAAGAAACTGCCGAAAAACTGCGTACGTATAATTAAATAAACGCAATTTGCAATTAATTAACAATTACGAAAATTAATCACCCCTTTTAATTCTTGCAAATTTGTAATATTTAACCATGTTCATGCAATTAAGATTATGAAAATAATAAGAGGCTCGTGATACCACTGTTAGGTTATGATACATATGACAATTCATAAATCATGCGGAAAAACCATAAAGCCAGGAAAACATATTATTTACACATAATCATTTAGCATAGTTTAGATGCATACTCTTTGTTGCGTGCCTTCCCTAGCTGCGCCCGAACCGAACAAGAACAAGTCTTTAGGACTCCAAGTGTCGTCCCTCCGTAGATAGTCCACAGCACGTCCGGATCCGCCTTAAGATTGACCAACTAGAATCGCCCTTAAGGTACTACTTATTTTCGGCTAAATGGGCAAGAGTTATGGCTGATTTTTCTGCTTAAAAATCCTAGCTTTGAATACTTGAAAACTTCTGTATAAATAATGACCCTAGGCCCTTATTTATAGAGGTATGGAAAAGGAATTGTAATCCTACTAGGATGTGGATTTGTTAATTAGAACTTTATTAGGACTCTAAATAACAAAGCCAATCTAATAAGATTAGGATTTTAATCTTCGCACGAATCCTAATAGAATTAGGATTTCCCGCACACGCATCGTACAAGCCGTGCACCCGCGCAGGCCTTGCGGCCCACGACAAGCGCACAGCCCATGTGCGGTGCTGCGTGCGCGCGCGCCCTGGGCTGGGCCTGGTCGAGGCGTGCGTTGCTGCGTGCGGCTCGCTGGGCGATGGCCTGGCTTCGTGCTGGGCCTTCGTCTAGCGGGCCTCGTCCGATGCTAATTCGTACGATACGCTTCCGATTAAATTCCCGATTCCGGAATTCATTTCCGATACGAACAACATTTAATATTTCCGATTCCGGAATTAATTTCCGTTTCGAACAAATATTTAATATTTCCGTTTCCGGAATTATTTTCCGATTCCGATAATATTTCCGATTCTGACAATATTTCCGTTTCCGGCAATATTTCCGATTCCGGCAATATTTCCATTTCCGATAATATTTTCCGATACGTACCATGTTTCCGTTTCCGGCAACATCTACGACTTGGATAATATTTATATTTCCGATACGATCCATATTTCCGTTTCCGGCAATATCATCGTTTCCGGAGCATTCATTTCTTGCCTGTGACGATCTCAGCTCCCACTGAAACCAAGATCCGTCGATTCCGAATATCCATAGATGGAGTATTTAATGCCATTAAATACTTGATCCGTTTACGTACTATTTGTGTGACCCTACGGGTTCAGTCAAGAGTAAGCTGTGGATTAATATCATTAATTCCACTTGAACTGAAGCGGCCTCTAGCTAGGCATTCAGCTCACTTGATCTCACTGAATTATTAACTTGTTTAATTAATACTGAACCGCATTTATTAGACTTAACATTGAATGCATACTTGGACCAAGGGCATTATTTCCTTCAGTTTTATGATGGAGGTCCAAGAAACACATGTTCAGCTCCTTCGCACTAAACAAAGGGTAGGCGTCCCAGTAAGGTTCCATGTGGAGCTTATGCTTTCATATTTTGATCGCCTGAGTCTGCTAGGTACACCAATAAGCGAAAGGATTGCAGTCTCTATCTTGCTCAATTCACTGCACAGTGGGTTTGGTCGCTTTAAGAAACTATACCTAAGTGAACCAAGAAAAGAAACAGTTGCAGAGTTTGTTCACCTTGTCAGAAAGGCTGAGATAGTACTCGACTGTGAAGCCAAAGATTTACTCAAGGCTAAAGGGAGACCTTTCAAGAAAGGTGGAAAGTCCAAGGGCAATGCTGAGTCAAGAAAAAAGACAAAGCAGGACAAGTCCACATCAAGCTGTCTTTATTGTGATGGAATAGGCCATTACAAGAGAGAATGTCCAAAGCTTAAGGAAGATCAGAAGAATGGAACAGTCGTTCCATCTTCAGGTATTTTCGATATAGACTGTATACTTGCTAATTCAACTTCTTGGGTATTAGATACAGGTTGTGGCTCACACTTATGTTCCGATTCGCAGGGACTAAGAAGAAGTAGAAGGTTAAGCAAGGGTGAAGTCGACCTACGTTAGCTGCATTAGCTGTAGGAACTTATTATACGAGTGGGAAATGGAGCACGGATTGCTGCATTAGCTGTAGGAACTTATTATTTGTTGTTGCCCTCTGGGCTAGTTTTTGAACTGGAAGATTGTTTCCATGTTCCAAGTCTTACTAAAAACAGCATTTCTGTTTCTTGCTTTGATGCTAAGGGATTTTCCTTTTTAATAAAAGACAATAGTTGTTCGTTTTATTTTAAAGAGATGTTTTATGGATCTGCTAGATTAGTCAATGGACTTTATTTATTAGATCACGACAAACAAGTTTATAACATAAATACCAAAAAGGCCAAAAAGAATGATTCAGATCTCACCTATCTGTGGCATTGTCGATTAGGCCATATTAACTTGAAACGCATAGAAAGACTTCAAAAAGAAGGAATTCTAGAACCATTTGACTTAGAGGATTATGGTAAGTGCGAATCATGTTTACTTGGCAAAATGATAAAGCAACCTTTCGCTAAAGTTGGAGAAAGAGCAAATGAACTATTGGGTTTAATCCATACAGATGTATGTGGACCAATGAGTACAAATGCTAGAGGTGGTTTCAGCTACTTTATCACTTTCACTGATGACTTCAGTAGATATGGTTATGTCTACCTTATGAAGCATAAGTCTGAATCCCTTGACAAATTCAAGGAATTTTAGAGTGAAGTAGAGAATCAATTAGGCAAGAAGATTAAGGCACTGCGGTCTGATAGAGGCGGTGAATATCCGAGCTATGAATTTGATGACCATCTGAAAGAATGTGGAATTCTATCAAAATTGACTCCTCCTGGAACACCTCAATGGAACAGTTTGTCGGAACGGAGGAATAGAACCTTGCTAGACATGGTTAGATCAATGATGGGTCAGGCCGAACTTCCAATAGAATTTTGGGGACATGCACTAAATACAAATGCACTCACTATAAATAGAGCTCCGTCTAAAGCTGTTGAAAAGACTCCATATGAGTTATGGTTTGGAAAGCCTCCAAAAGTGTATTTTCTTAAGATTTGGGGATGCGAAGTATACGTCAAACGATTAATTTCAGACAAACTTCATCCAAAATATGACAAATGTATCTGTGAGGGGGTCGAAAAAGCGCGAGGCTAATGCGTGACCTCGTCCCTCGTGGGTGTGACGATTCTTTTTATTCAATCAAGTGTAATTGGATTTCCTGTGAGTATACACCCAATTGACTAGTAATATAGGAGTCGCCATTCAGTTTTTAACGACAATGAGAAAAACTGACAAAACCCGGTTATCGTGACATAAAGGGAGTGCAATTATGTTTGAACACGACGGCCGTAGGTTCCCTTGTGATCCCTGGTGTGGGGATCTCTCAATATACACCCGCAAGGTAGAGATTGAGGGTTCGGGGGACTGTAACTACCGAGAGGAGTAATTCGCTCGTCGATAACTCCAGAGGCAGGATATCCTTACTAGCTCAGCATAAATAATTGAAGGGACATGCGTTAACTATTAAACTAATCTGAGTTGATTTTAGCAATATGCAACATATAATACTAATTCGATCGTGATTATCTGATTTAAATAGCATTAAGGGACCTAACATGATAATCCGATTTCCCAAAAATATTATATTTGTTAGGCGTGATAGAACAATCAGATTAGGTTAGTTTAACAGTTCATAAAAAGGGCGAGGAAAGCAGTTAAATCATCGAAAAGGGACACATTACGACGCACCCTTGAGAGGTGCGTCACGGTTCTCAGAAAACTAACCACTTTGACTTTGCTATTTCTCCTTTTTATTTAACGAATCTCAATTATGGGACAGGATACGTTCTGTTCGATTTATGGATCGATTGCGACAGAACCCGTGAACAGTTTCGCAGCGAGAGGCTTAGGCTAAGGGTTGGAGTCAATACTCAGAATATAATTATGTGTTGTTGTGTGTCCTTTCACGTCGAAATTAGGGGCCTATTTATAGGGAAGAGTTCGTGGAAAGATAGAATTGCAGAGTTCTAATCCATAAAGAATTAGGAAAAGAGACGTACCCAGGTATTTTCAGCGCCCAGGCCTGGGCGCCGAAGATTTCGGCGCCCAGATCCAGGGGTTGAAAATAGTGTCTGGGCAGTTTTGTTTAGTCAGATTCGGATTCCTAAAATCCGTAGATTTTGAGATTAATTCGAGTCTTTTAGCGCGTATCAATTTTATGACGGAATGCGTCTGGGCCCGTTACGAACTCTAGGTTCGTTAGGATTTTAATTAATACGTAACTCCTATTTCCGAATCCTATTAGGAATAGGATTCTCGCGGTTTTCTATCTCATTTAGGATTTATGTTGGAGTGCAACACCTAATTCTGACAGGTTTCTATCTTTTATGATTTGCCACTTTTAGACGCTACCTTTTACGGCATTTACTATTTTTAGCAGGTTTCCATAAATAGCAGGTTTCGGGGTGAAATGAAATGGGGAATTGAGATTCGTTTATTTTATAGGAGATGCGTTGTCAAGTGGAGTTTTTATGTCTTCATCATCGAACCTTTCCCTTGCGGGAATGGGGACAAAAGTAGGTGTCTACAGTTAGCCCCCACTTTGACTGAGTCTTGGAGTAAGACGATGGTCAAAGTATTAGACAGAGTGCGTCACACAAGCCAAGGTGTATGTGACCTGTTTTGCGAGGGTCTCACGAGCCCCCGAGTGATAACATTTGACTTAAGGGTCATCACTTGAAGTGTCGACATATCCCTCACGTGTCATTGGGATTTGTCAACTGATAGTATAGAAACTTCCTCACTTTGTCATTGGAAGGATCTAAAGGTGCATAGAAACTCCCTCACTTTGTCATTGGGAGTAGCTATAGATGTTTTCGAAATCAAAGCAGTAAAGTGTAATTGGGCCTGGCCAAGCCCAATCACGAGGTAAAACGTTTTTAAAGATTCTCATTTTCAGGGCTAGCTAAACGAGAAAACCCCCTTGTTTTTATAGGACGTAAAACGAAGGAAAATCCAGCACATCGTTCTTTTTTGGAAAAACGGAAAACCAATCCTTTAATTTTTGGAAAAAGGGAAAACCAATCCTTTAATTTTTGGAAAAAGGGAAAACCAATCCTTTAATTTTTGGAAAAGGGAAAACCAATCCTTTAATTTTTGGAAAAAGGGAAAACCGATCCTTTAATTTTTGGAAAAAGGGAAAACCGAAAAAGGTTATCGCTGCAGCGACTAAGGACCTGCGCGGTTAGTGACGCAGACCCCGCCCGCTGAAGGTGGGCGAGCCTGTCCGCTGAGGGTGGACGCCCCGTCCGATAGAAGTGGACGAATCTGTTTTGATGTTTTGAAAATAAGGACCTACGCGGTTTGTGGCGTAGACCCCGCCGGCTGAAGATGGCGAACCTGTCCGCTGAGGGTGGACGCCCCGTCCGATAGAAGTGGACGAATCTGTTTTGAAATTTATTTTGCTTTTTTGAAAATAAGGACCTACGTGGTTTGCGCCGTAGACCCCGCCGGCTGAAGATGGCGAGCCTATTTTAAATTTGAAGATTTTATTTCTTTCGAAAACTGAGGACCTACGCGGCTAGTGACGCAGACCCCGCCAGCTAAGCGTGGGCGAGCCCATTTTGAATTTCTTATTTTGCCTATGTAGAAGGGCTTTTGTGATTACAACCTGTTGGTGGGTCGTAATATTTCCTGATTAGATGTGTCCTATAAGTGGGTCCACACTGTGTATATTTTTTGAGATATCCAAACATGATATGGTGTGGCGCGCAGTCTGAGAATGTGATTCTGATTGTGCGCTCCTTGTTGGAGTCCATTTTTTGTGAGCCCCCAAGCGTTGGGGCTCGTCGGTTATTTTTTGTATCATGTAATCATGTTTGGGGTCACGCTCGTATGTGCGAGCGACCTCCTATAGTAGTGTGCTATTTTAGCGAAGCCGTGGAGTGCGACTTTAGTTTTCAGGCGACATCCGGTTTTGGCTTGGCCCGGATTATCCCTTTGACAGACAGGCATTTTCTATTTGGAAAACCAATGACTTGACGACACATATTTTTGGTGTTTCGAAGAATGACCATGATATTTAACTTGCTTTTTTTTTTGAAAAGTGTACATGAGCATTTTCTGAGACGAGTCTAAGTTTCGACCAAGTTTTAATGTTATTATTTTTTTGCTTATTTGGGAGTTAAAGGTGCTTTGGGCTTGATCCTTCTTGCAATAGGGCCCCGTGTTTTAGCAACACGGTCTTAAGTCCTTTCCTGTTCCGTGTTTCGTGAAATCTAGGCCTTGGGCTGCATTTTCAGCGCCCAAGTTCAGGCGTCAAACATTTCGGCGCCCAGGCGTGGGCGCCGAAAGTCCTTTCCTGGTAATATTTGACTTTCGGATTTCCTAACACGTTTCCGAATGGGATCAGGATGTCATGGGGTGCGTTCAGCTATATATAGGGGCTAGAAACGTCCTTATTTTCCATCACTCTCAAATTCTTTCTCTCTTTTTGCTGTGCTCTAATTATTTACTGCTTTTGCCATGTCGATCCCTACTTTCTCACTCCAACGAACTGTTAGGCGTTGGCTACGGGCCCTTACTCCCACAGAAAAAACTTTGTTAAAAGAATACCATTTAGAGGCACTTTTAGGCTTACAACAAATTAATATTGAATATAATTTTCTGCATGCTGCCCTAGACTTTTGGGACTCCGATCATCATGTTTTTGCCTTTCGCGGCAATGAAATATGTCCTTTGCTTGATGAATTTGCTGCGATCCTTGGTTATCCTACTAATGCTACTCCTGTTACCCCTGGCACTGTTGAAGAGGGTAAAACAACCATAAGGGCTTTCCTAGGGCTAGATGATAACATGTTTTCTGAGATTGTTGTAGATGATAAGGTTAATTTGGCAAAACTTGTAAAACATCACTTTAGGCCTAGTAAAAATATGACCGAACAAAAATTGAACATTCGAGCCCTTCTATTTTGCTTGTTGAATCATTACTTGTTGTCGAATAATAATGGCGAGTTTGGTGACATAAGGTTGATCCCCTTGATTAGCCAGATGGAAAGTTGCTATTCTATTATGCCGTTGGTTGTTGCTGAGACTTTGCTGAGTGCGGATGAACTGAAGAAGGGCGCCAAATCTGAATATTTTAAGGGGAGCCCTCTATTGCTGTAGGTAATCGATCTTTTCCTTGCGCACATGTATATTTTTTGCACATATTTCTTTCTGTCTGGGGCTGAGTTTTAGCGCCCAGGGCTGGGCGCTGGAATATTCGGCGCCTGGTCCTGGGCGTTGAAACTGCGCCCCAGGGACCTTTTTTTTCTTTCTTTTCATTCTTTTGATTCGATCGTACCTGTTTTTGCATATTTGGCTTGCGGAACGGCTTAGACTTTTGGAAGCTCCTGCCGATCCTAAACATTATCGCCCTATAGCTTTGGGTAACCGAAAATACTTGCACCAAGGCCAGGACGAGGCCGAATGGACCTCCTTTTTTACTTATGGCATTTGTTCTATTAAGTGGGTGGTACCATGGTGGGGTTTGACTACTATGACAGGGGGGTCTAATGTATCGGTTTATGTTTCTTTGTTGGGGCTATCTCGTCCCATTTATATTTTCCCTTACCGAGTCATGCGTCAATATGGATAAGGCAGACTATCCCTTTTTCTGATACGGTACCACCTAAGGTAGCGGCCTTTTCACAAACACGGGTCTTAGCGTGGGCTAAGTATTATGATGGTCTCCTGCGTTGGGCCGTAGCTACAAATGGATTTGTGGGTCTTTCTGAAAACTACAAGTTGTGGATGAGCTCCGATGACAAAGATGTGAGGACCGAGGCTCGAAATGGGGAGCCGGCTGAGCTTTTGACACCTCGTATTCGTGTTAAGTATGAGGGTCCTGATTCTGCCAGACCTCGTACCTATAGTTTTAAGACTGTGAAAGCTCGTCCTGATCGAAAGCGGAAGGAAGTTCCTCCCCGTTCCAGTTTCAGGCCTAAAAAGATGCCTAACATTAAGGGGCCTTCTGTTGTTAAAAGAAATGCAAGCTCTCGCGGAGGTCGTCGCCGGAACAATGTATGGGTTAGAAAGGCTCAGCCTCCTGTAGAAACAGTGGCTAGTCTTGTTGATGATAATGACCCTTCTCCCACCATTGCCTGTGCCTTCGAGGCTGAGCGGGCCATAATAGAGAATGTTTCTGAAGCCTTGACATCTTTGGAAGTTAGTGTCCAGGAGCCGGTTCTTATAGAGATTGATATTGGGGCAGCGCAGAAGACTATGGGGGTGGATCCTGCGAACATTGCTCTCTACAAGACTTTATTTGATGATCCGGAAGAACTAGAGTAGTGTAGTTCTTTGCTAGGGTGTAGGTGCCCTTTATTTATTGCAGTTGTGTTTGTTTTTTATTCCTAGCACTTTGTTTTCCTTCTTATTATATTTTAAAAAAGGCGTATTTTAGTTTTTTATTTATTTTTGTTTCTCCTCTTTTTTTATGTATTTTATATGTCTAACACTTATTGCAAAGAATATTTTTTATTTGGACCGAATCCTTGATAAGGATTGCCTACGTATCTTGTCAGAATCAGGTCGCGCGTAGTTCTAGCTTTAGAATAAGTTCTAGTATGCCGGATTTCGGTAGATATGTCCTGAAGTGGAAACATATTACTTAATTGGTCAAATGAGTGAAGTATTTGCCATTATTTTCATCTGCCGTTTTTTTGCCATAGGTTGCGTAAAATTCGACCAATTTGTATAGCTATATTCTTGGTAAACCTATTTGGATACGTACTGTACCCCCCAAGTGTTCGTTATTTTTCCGTTGTGTGCGGATAAAATGACGAGCACTTTCAAAAAAGAAAACTTTTGGCAGGCAGAGAGTTTCAACGCCCAGGCTGGGGCGTCAGAAATTTCGGCGCCCAGCCCTGGGCGCTGAAAATGACTTGGGCGGTCAATTTTGACGCTTTGCTTCACATGTTCTTGCGTTTATTTCTATTTCGTTTTTTTGTGCCTTGATATTTTGCTTTGTAGTTTAATTTTGAGGCTATTTTGGAGGCTTTTTTGACTGTTAGCGTGAAACGCATTTTTGTCCAGATTAATTTTTTCTATTGGTGACTCAAAACAGTTTTGAAAATGGAGTTAGGGTGAGGAACTTATGAAGATCTTTGTGTAGGCTTTGGAGGTAGGTTGGTAGTGAAGGGTATGATGGAATCTATGTTTTATGAATCTGTTTTTTTGGTAACATTTGCATTGTTTTAAATTTTTGATTTCCTTTGATTTTAGGTTGCATGGATTGGTTCTGACCCTGGTTGGCTTTTTAGGTTTTGGGGATATGAATGGGATAGTGTGGTTTATTTTGTGGGTTTCGGGAATTGATTCTCATGGCATTATTTCAAAACCGAGTGGGCTTTGTTTGTTGGGCCTATAGTGGGCCGCTTCTTTATTATTATTTTTTATTTTGCAAGTACATTTGGTGTTTATTTAGTGTTAGAATAAAATTTTCAGGAGAAATATTACGCCTTTATTGATTTGGAAAGTAAGGAAAACACACTGAAATAAAACTGATCCATATTCTAAAGGGCCTTAGGACCATCTAAAGTCTCTATTATTTTTTTCTATCAATCTAAAGAACTACTAGGCGCTTTTTACTAATGGTGCTCTATGTGGCTCAAGCCTAGGATTTAGTCTCATAAAACTTCAGTCCTTCACCGGTACTCATCTTGAATTCCATTCCTTTTGCGTTGACCCACTGATATGTCTTCACCCATCCGTTCTCGACCTCTTCTAGTGTTGATGCAGGAGAGATTAACCGGGTTGGATCGAAACCTTCATCTTGTAAAGCTAGGGTAGTCATCACAGTCTCGCCCTCCATAGGCCTCGATTCGTTAAACAATGTCCATAGAGCCTGGTTGTCCAATATTTCAGCTGTTTTAGTCTTGGTGAGGTGGGGTGCCTCATCCAAGGTGTGGCAGTCATGGAAAATTTCAAATCCGGGTTTTAGCAAGCCATCCTAAACGAAGGGTTCAGGGAAATCACAGCATGGGTGTTCTTCTCCTTCCCGAATGAACATCCCGTTAAGGGTCCTTTGATATGGGGGAAGGAGGGTGGTTTGTTTGCTTTTGTTAAGGCGTAGCCTAGATAGGCGGTCAACAATATCTTCCTCCGTTGGTTCATAACCTAAGCCAAAGGGAGTAGATTTGTCGGGAAAAGGATGGAATGTGCATTCCTTCTTCCTTATGCCCAATGGGGTTCCTGGAAAATAGCCTTGAGCTAACAGCATTCTAGGGATGACTCGGGATGCATGCGGGTCTAGGAATGCTGGATCATAATCTTCGATGAACTGGATTGTTTCTTCCATTTGAAACCCATAAAGGTCGTCTGCAGTTTCAGCCGTTCCAACCATAGTACAACTGACGTCGAGAGGAGGGGCGCGGATTTCTAGTATTACCCCGTTATGGTTAAGTTTAACCATTTGGTGCAAGGTAGAAGCCACACCTCCTAAGTCAAGGAGCCAAGGTCGCCCCAAGAGGAGGTTGAAAGTGGGCTTGATGTCGATAATTTGAAACTCCGTGGTGCGTGCCATAGGCCCGGTTTGTATGGTAAGGTTGATTTTTCCCAATACTGGCCTTCGGGAGTTATCATAAGCTCGTACCCCTTGCGTGGAGGTTTGGAAATCATCGTTTCCTAGCCCCAAGCAATGGGCAGTTCGCAATGGGCAGACATTAACCGCCGAACCATTATCTACGAGCGCTAGGGGGATGTTTTGTCCTTTGCATCCAACCACTAGGTAAAGGGCTTTATTGTGAGCACCCCCCTCTTTGGGTAAGTCTTTATCAGTGAAAACTATGGCCTTTTCTCCGGCATCTTTCGTGACATGGCTAACCAATGAGTCAGGTGTGATATCTGTAGGTACTGAGATGAGGTCAAGTGAGCGAATAAGCTTTTCGCGATGTTCCTTTGAAGTACACATAAGATCCCAGATGGTAATCTCAGCCTTGGTTCTTTTTAGTTGTTTCAGTAGAGGATTTTCAATGACTTCCGCGACGGTGGCGTGCCGTCCGTTCTCAGGAGTTTGCCTGACCGGGATGTCGTCCATAGGAGGTGGGTGAATATCCGGTTGGTATATCCTTCCGGATCGGGTGAGGTTGTCGACCTCGGGCTCCTGAGGGGTGGTGTCAATGATAGCATACCCGGGCCAAGTTTCAGTGAAGAGGTCCTGGCCCGAGACCTGAGATAGGTAAATATCTTCAGCATCATCGTTCCACACACCGCACACTTCCCTCTCGATTCGATCCATAGGGACCACAACGAGTGGTGCACCTTGAGGTGTAATATACACCGTGGGGTCGAAATTCTCTGGTTGGTCGAGAGAGATGTGACAAGAGCCGAGTGGGCTCTTGTTGTTGTTGGATTTGCCAACGTTAGGGAGAGGTATCACTTCATCCTCTATCATGTCCTGGATCGTATGTTTTAGAGTCCAGCAGTTTTCAGTGTCATGCCCATTTCCTTGATGGAATTTGCAGTAAGTACCTTCGACCCAGTATTTGTTTTTGACAGGAGGGTCACGGGTGGGGCCTATAGGTCTCAACTTTCCTTGATTGGTTAGTCTTTCAAAGGCTTGTACCAAAGTTGACCCGAGTGGGGCAAACTTTCGGTCTCGGACCCATCTTACAGGGTTTCTTCGGGCGGGAGCCTCTTCTACAGCATGGACTTCTTGGGCTTGGGATGTGTTACCCCGATTATAGGTGTTGGTCTTATATGTGGGTTTGCTCTGTATGGTTTTGGCGAGGTCGTCCTCGATCTTTATTCCCACATCATAGACTCTTTTGAAAGTGTCGAGTCCCAGGTACCTAAGGTGTTGTCTGTAAGCCGGGTCTAGGTTGTCAATGAATTTTTGGACCAATTCTGTTTCGGGAGGCCTATTGATTAGCTGGGCCGCCTGGTCCCTCCATCTAGCAAAGTAGGTTGTGAAACCCTCATTTTTCTTTTGGAAGAGAACTTCCAGCTCGCGCATGGTGACTTGGAAATCCATGTTCGACGAGTATTGCTTGATGAAGACCTTGACAAAGTCTTCCCAAGTGGGGAAGAGCTTAGGGTCCTGGTGATAGTACCATTTGAGCGGCACAGGTTCCAAGGACAAAGGAAAGGCAGGTAAGTACATGGACTTGTCCACGCCTTTCAGGTTCATGGTATTTACAAAGCTCAGTAGATGATCACGGGGGTTGTCCGTGGCCTTGAACTTAGGTAAGTCAGATGAACTGAACTTTTCTGGTAATTTACCAGGAAAAGGTTCAGGCTCGAGGGAGAAGTATTTGCTCCCCATGGTTTGCTGTAGGACCATTTTTTCAATCCTCTTCTCGTTTTCGAGGTCATTTTTGGCTTGCGCAGCCGTTAAGGCTTCGTTTTCCATTTTCAGTTGGCCCATAAGTTGGGTCATTTGGACCATCTGGTCTCGCAAATCTTCGATGGACATGTTTGGAGGTGCGAATCGAGGTTGGGGAAGCGGAGATCTTTGAAATGAGGGACGACGGACGGAGCTTGGAGTTACTAAACCTGGTGTTGGCGATGTATCTTCGAGATGCACTAGCCGTTGATTCCCTGATCGGCACCAAGTGGCAGGACCAGTCCTAGGCATAAGATAAGCTAAAGTTTAGGTTCCCAAAGTTTCAAGCATTACTTAGTCTAGACTTTGACTCTCTAAATTGGGTTTTTTTTTTCGCTCTTTCTTCTGTCGGTACACTTTTTTGGTTTTTTTTTGATTTTGGTCATTCTTTGGATTTTCGAAACACCTGCTCGTGTGACATTCATAGTTGTTAGCAAGTTTGGTTTTGGTGCCGAGCATTGCCGTCGTAGGAGGCCTAACAACGACACAAAGAGTTATTAATTTTCCGCGAGTCGCTTTTTGAAATCGAGTGCTTTTCTTACGCCCTCGTAGCAATTCTTTTTTATGAACATTTTTTGCTACGTATTTTCCTTTCGTGCGGGCACCGAAGCTGCTGCGCCTGACCAGAAGGCCAAGCAGCAACTTCAGCGCCCAGCTAGGGGCGTGAGAAATTCTGGCGCCCAGCCAGGGGCGTTGAAAATGCGTCCCTGGCTGGTTCTCGTTTTCTGTCTTCTGTTTATGCGACTTCGACTTGCGTGCTTGCCTAATAACGTCCTTACGCGTAACAACGTTTGTGGGATTCGTTACAGGCCATCCCGAGCGTCGCTTATTTTGTGGCGATCATTCGGGTTTGCGGAACACGTGTTTCGATATAACTCTTTGGTAAATTAGTCTATGAATGTTTGGGCAGTTTTTAAGGTCGTTGGTTTTCTAGGATAATTTGTCACACACAATCACATATTTCGCTACACATAACTACATTACAAACATGGATTTGAAAATTAAATATGCCATGTAGTTTATGATAGGCTTCTATGGGTAGTTTATTTGTGCCTGGCTTGGTACCGCTTCTATCGTAGATCCAACACATGCCCTGGTCGAGGTAGTGTCTTCAACAGACGAATTTTGCTCAAGAGGCCAACCCGCAAGTGCAAGCCAAGGGGGCATGCAGGCGAGAGGGACCTAATGGGCGAGTGATTGGGTTCGGGATAGGTGTACTACCTGCACAAGTACCGAGTGGGAAACATGCGCGGCGTATGCACCCCCCTATTGGCGAAAAAAAGGTATCCTTAGTCCCAACTCCCGAGGGAGCCGAGATTCGTTATGATGTTCTTCCCGTTCACATTAATATGCTGATTTTCACGTCGTCCCAACTTGATGGGGAAATAAACGCGGGGTAGGATCGTTTCACCCTTCGGCTATTTTGATTACCTACAAGCACGAGTATTTCCTTCACTATCCCCAGTGGAGTCGCCACTGTGAGGGGGTCGAAAAAGCGCGAGGCTAATGCGTGACCTCGTCCCTCGCGGGTGTGACGATTCTTTTTATTCAATCAAGTGTAATTGGATTTCCTGTGAGTATACACCCAATTGACTAGTAATATAGGAGTCGCCATTCAGTTTTTAACGACAATGAGAAAAACTGACAAAACCCGGTTATCGTGACATAAAGGGAGTGCAATTATGTTTGACCACGACGGCCGTAGGTTCCCTTGTGATCCCTGGTGTGGGGATCTCTCAATATACACCCGCAAGGTAGAGATTGAGGGTTCGGGGGACTGTAACTACCGAGAGGAGTAATTCGCTCGTCGATAACTCCAGAGGCAGGATATCCTTACTAGCTCAACATAAATAATTGAAGGGACATGCGTTAACTATTAAACTAATCTGAGTTGATTTTAGCAATATGCAACATATAATACTAATTCGATCGTGATTATCTGATTTAAATAGCATTAAGGGACCTAGCATGATAATCCGATTTCCCAAAAATATTATATTTGTTAGGCGTGATAGAACAATCAGATTAGGTTAGTTTAACAGTTCATAAAAAGGGCGAGGAAAGCAGTTAAATCATCGAAAAGGGACACATTACGAAGCACCCTTGCGAGGTGCGTCACGGTTCTCAGAAAACTAACCACTTTGAATTTGCTATTTCTCCTTTTTATTTAACGAATCTCAATTATGGGACAGGATACGTTCTGTTCGATTTATGGATCGATTGCGACAGAACGCGTGAACAGTTTCGCAGCGAGAGGCTTAGGCTAAGGGTTGGAGTCAATACTCAGAATATAATTATGTGTTGTTGTGTGTCCTTTCACGTCGAAATTAGGGGCCTATTTATAGGGAAGAGTTCGTGGAAAGATAGAATTGCAGAGTTCTAATCCATAAAGAATTAGGAAAAGAGACGTACCCAGGTATTTTCAGCGCCCAGGCCTGGGCGCCGAAGATTTCGGCGCCCAGATCCAGGGGTTGAAAATAGGGTCTGGGCAGTTTTGTTTAGTCAGATTCGGATTCCTAAATTCCGTAGATTTTGAGATTAATTCGAGTCTTTTAGCGCGTATCAATTTTATGACGGAATGCGTCTGGGCCCGTTACGAACTCTAGGTTCGTTAGGATTTTAATTAATACGTAACTCCTATTTCCGAATCCTATTAGGAATAGGATTCTCGCGGTTTTCTATCTCATTTAGGATTTATGTTGGAGTGCAACACCTAATTCTGACAGGTTTCTATCTTTTATGATTTGCCACTTTTAGACGCTACCTTTTACGGCATTTACTATTTTTAGCAGGTTTCCATAAATAGCAGGTTTCGGGGTGAAATGAAATGGGGAATTGAGATTCGTTTATTTTATAGGAGATGCGTTGTCAAGTGGAGTTTTTATGTTTTCATCATCGAACCTTTCCCTTGCGGGAATGGGGACAAAAGTAGGTGTCTACAGTATCCTTGTGGGCTACCCAAAGGAAACAAAGGGGTATTACTTCTACAATATATCTGAGAACAAAGTGTTTGTTGCTCGAGATGGTATCTTTTTGAAAAGAGATCAAATTTCCAAAATGACAAGTGGGAGAAAAGTAGACCTCGAAGAAATTCGAGTCGAACAACAAACTCTAGAGAACGCTCAAGATGACATTCAGGATAAAACTCAGAGATCTTTAGAAGTAGCTGGTGAGAATCAAGGACCATCTAGAAATGTAACCCCGCGTAGATCGCAGAGATATAGATCTCAACCGGAAAGATACTTAGGTATTTTGACAAACGAGAGCTATGAAGTTCTATTACTTGAAAGTGATGAACCTGCGACTTACAAACAAGCTATGACGAGCCCTAGCTCCAAGCAATGGCAAGAAGCCATGCAATCTGAATTAGACTCCATGTCTGAAAACCAAGTTTAGGATTTGGTCGATTTGCCATAGGGCTACCAAGCCATAGGAAGCAAATGGGTTTTCAAACTGAAAAAGGACAAGGATGGGAAACTTGAAGTTTTCAAAGCTAGATTTGTTGCTAAAGGTTACAGGCAAGTCCACGGTGTGGATTACGATGAAACTTTTTCACCAGTTGCAATGCTAAAGTCTATTAGGATAATGTTAGCAATCGCTGCATATTACGATTACGAAATATAGCAGATGGATGTCAAAACCGCTTTCTTAAACGTCGTTTTAACAGAAACTGTGTTTCTGACACAACCTGAGGGTTTTGAGGATCCAAAGAATGCTAAAAAGGTATGCAAGCTTAAGAAATCAATCTACGGATTGAAGCAAGCATCAAGGAGCTGGAATATACATTTTGATGAAGCAGTCAGTGACTTTGGTTTCATAAAAAACGCAGACAAATCTTGTGTATACAAGAAGGTCAGTGGGAGCAAAATTGCTTTTCTAGTATTATATGTCGACGACATATTACTTATCGGAAATGACATTCCTATGTTGAAATCTGTCAAGATTTGGCTTGGGAAATGTTTTTGGATGAAGGATCTAGGAGAAGCACAGTACATGGGCATCAAGATTTACAGAGATAGATCTAAGAAGATGATTGGACTCAGTCAGAGCACTTATATCAATAAGGTGCTTGAAAGGTTCAATATGGCAGACTCCAAGCGAGGCTACCTACCCATGTCTCATGGAATGACTCTAAGTAAGACTTAGTGCCGAAAAACACTAGATGAGCGTAGACGAATGAGTGGGATTCGATATGCATCATTGATTGGTTCAATAATGTATTCTATGATATGTACACGCCCGGATGTTACGTATGCACTCAGTGCTACGAGCAGATACCAGTCAGACCCAGGAGAGGCACATTGGACTTCTGCCAAGAATATTCTGAAGTACCTGAAAAGTCACAAAGATGATTTCCTGGTCTATGGTGGAGATGATGAATTTATTGTTAAAGGCTATAAGGACACAAGTTTCCAAACCGACAAAGATGATTTCAGATCACAGTCGGGGTTTGTCTTCTGCCTCAACGGAGGTGCAGTAAGCTGGAAAAGTGCTAAGCAAAGCACCATTGCGGATTCTACAACTGAAGCGGAGTACATTGCTGCACATGAAGTAGCAAAGGAAGCTATTTGGCTAAGGAAGTTCATAGGTGAACTTGGTGTAGTCCCCTCCATTAAAGGACCAATAGCTCTGTATTGTGATAATAATGGAGCTATTGCACAGGCAAAGGAGCCTAGACTGAAGGAAATAATGCCCTTGGTCCAAGTATGCATTCAATGTTAAGTCTAATAAATGCGGTTCAGTATTAATTAACAAGTTAATAATTCAGTGAGATCAAGTGAGCTGAATGCCTAGCTAGAGGCCGCTTCAGTTTAAGTGGAATTAATGATATTAATCCACAGCTTACTCTTGACTGAACCCGTAGGGTCACACAAATAGTACGTAAACGGATCAAGTATTTAATGGCATTAAATACTCCATCTATGGATATTCGGAATCGACGGATCTTAGTTTCAGTGGGAGCTGAGATCGTCACAGGCAAGAAATGAATACTCCGGAAACGATGATATTGCCGGAAATGGAAATATGGATCGTATCGGAAATATAAATATTATCCAAGTCGTAGATGTTGCCGGAAACGGAAACATGGTACGTATCGGAAAATATTATCGGAAATGGAAATATTGCCGGAATCGGAAATATTGCCGGAAACGGAAATATTGACAGAATCGGAAATATTATCGGAATCGGAAAATAGTTCCGGAAACGGAAATATTAAATATTTGTTCGAAACGGAAATTAATTCCGGAATCGGAAATTTTAAATATTGTTCGTATCGGAAATGAATTCCGGAACCGGGAATTTAATCGGAAGCGTATCGTACGAATAAGCATCGGACGAGGCCTGCCGGACGAAGGCCCAGCACGAAGCCAGGCCATCGCCCAGCAAGCCAGCGCGCCACAAACGCACCAGCCAAGGCTGCGCCAGGCCCACCGCAAGGCAGGCCCAGCGCGCGCCAAGGCTGCGGCAGCGTGTGGGCTTGCGGCAGTGGGCTGCGAGCTCGCGGGCTGCGCGCGCGCGCGCGCATGGCGCCCCTCGTGGGCTGCTGTGCGTGCGTGTGTGTTTGTGTGCTACTCGAATCCTAAAGCTACCGGGATTCGTCATATGATTAAATCTAATCCTAAAAGATTTAGTTTATTTAATTAGAGTCCTAGTAGGATTATAATTAAATAAATTAGTATCCTAATAGGATTCCAAATCCTTTTCCATAACTCTATAAATAGGTGCCTAGGGTCACATATTTACATCGAGAATTCAAGTATTCAAAGTGAGTTTTTGAGAGCAAAATTCAATTACACAATTGCCTATAAAGTGCCGAAAATAATAGTACCTTAAGGGCGATCCTAGTTGGTCAATCTTAAGGCGGATCCGGACGTGCTGTGGACTATCTACGGAGGGACGACACTTGGAGTCCTAAAGACTTGTTCTTGTTCGGTTCGGGCGCAGCTAGGGAAGGCACGCAACAAAGAGTATGCATCTAAACTATGCTAAATGATTATGTGTAAATAATATGTTTTCCTGGCTTCATGGTTTTTCCGCATGATTTATGAATTGTCATATGTATCATAACCTAACAGTGGTATCAGAGCCTCTTATTATTTTCATAATCTAAATTGCATGAACATGGTTAAATATTACAAATTTGCAAGAATTAAAAGGGGTGATTAATTTTCGTAATTGTTAATTAATTGCAAATTGCGTTTATTTAATTATACGTACGCAGTTTTTCGGCAGTTTCTTCGTTACTCATCCAAATCAAGTGATTTTTGTGTCAATTCCGCATGTAAAAGGCATTCTAAAATTCTCAAATTCGAAGCCTAACTATGACTTTTCGGAGGTTTTAGTTTTTCGAATGCAAAATTTCGTAAATTTAAGATGTTAAATTAAATATTTGCGATTCTTGTTGATAAATCTTGAATTTTTGATTGACCTACAGTATATGTTTAACAAGTTTGAATGCCTAGCCTTGTTAATTATGCAATCTAATTTGTAATTACGATTAATTTGTTGAAAATTAGAATAATTTAGAATTAATTTGATTTTCATAATTAATTATAATTTAATTAGATACCTATGATTAAAAACCACCATAAAAATTGTAAATTTATGATAAATTTTAAATTTTTATGACCTAGACTTGAATCCATGTTAATCGGAAATCAATTGAATAATAAATTTTCGATTTTTTGCCCTAAAATTATGAAATTAATATTATTTATTAATTTGTCATTAATTTTAAATATAAATTTTTAAATTTTATGCGATTCGCTCATATAACTTGCACGCACAAAGCAATGGACGCTGCGTGTTACCCTTAAGGGGTGTTGTATAGTGCGGGCATGTGACGACGAGCAAGGGAGCTCGTCGCCCATGCGGCACGAATGCAATGAGCAAGGCCATGGTGCACGAGCACAAGGCACCAGCCCTGCAGTCGCGTGTGGGCAGCAAGCGAGCTGCGCCACAACGCGCACTGCCTCGCGCAAGCGTGCGGAGCCTCGCGCACAGCGAGCTGAAGCTCGCGTGCCACGAGTGCTATGCCCAGCATCGATGCCTCGCACAACGAGCGATGGCTCGCAGGATCGAGCGCTGTCAAGCGCGCGCAGCGAGCGCTGGCTCGCACAAAGCGAGCGCTGGCAAGCACGCGCAGCGAGCGCTGGCGAGCGCGCGCAGCGAGCGCTGGCTCGCATGCAGCGAGCGCTGGCGAGCGAGCGCAGCGAGCGATGGCTCGCGTGCATCGAATGCTGGCGCGCGCAGCGAGCACCAGCTCGCGTGGTGCCTTGCGAAGGAAAGCAGCAGCAGCGATGCGACGCAGCGCATGGGCTGCGCGCACATGGCCAGCGATGGCTGTGTGCGTGTGGCCCATGGGCGTACGTTGCGTGGGGTTGTTGCGTCGCGATTAGATCGTTTTGAAATTTTAATTTGAAATTTTCAGTTTACGTAATTTTAATTAATTTTAAAATTAATAATTTAAATTATTTTCTTGGATTTTAATTTTGAATATTGTAATTATAATAAATTTTATTTATTCTAATTATTTTACTAAAATTAAAATCATGAATTAATTTAAATACGACTGAAATTAAATTAAACTTTTTGGATTCAATTATAAATTTATATGAGCTTTAAATTTTAATTAAATTTGTATGTTTTCGGTTAGACTAGAAATACATTTTTATGTTTAAAATTAGTAAAGCATATGAATTTATTGGTTTAAGTGGGAGCCCTTTTAGTCATAAACTCTTGATTAGGTCTACAAATCCTTAAGGTTAAAACAACTTGATTAGAATTAATAAGGACTGAATAATTGGTAGATTATTGGTGCCCTTGATTAATTGCTGCAAATGTTTACGTGATGCATAATGTGTTTTACTAACCAGCTATGTGGGCTATTCATGATAATGAATGGGTGAATGGTATATATTGTATATGTACTGTTTTGCAGGTTATGAAGTGACTAGTATGGCCCAAATAGGATAGAAAATATGGTCTGCGTACCATTAATTTGAATGTAATTGGTCTAAAGTACCAAAGTTGTTTTTCAATTCAAATATGGTCTGCATACCATCAAATAGTTGTAATTAGTTTTAATTATAGCTTATCCTATTTGAAGAAAATGGTGCCTCCCACGGAGATTTTCAAGACAGACTTTGAAGTTAAAGCTTCAAGATGAAGTCGGGCCATACTAGATCACATTTATCTTATGCATGTTTTAAGTTATTTATTGCTTTTAAATATGTCTTAAAATGCATGAGATGAAAAGCTTGATTATGTTGCATGATTAAGGATTTTAGTTCACTTAAAATCTAACCAACATAGTAAGAGCCTTAAGTTCCAAACTTAAAAATTGAGTTAAAAGGTGCCATGCCAAAATATATACTTGCTTGGATATCCTTTACATCAATCTAGTAATAGTTTTCGCTCAGCGAGGTGTTACTTATTGGTCCTAAAGGGGCAAGGTACACAATTAATTGTGAGTACATGTTAGTTTTGGTGAAACTCAACGATATAAGTAAGGAGTCCTTTCATGTCGTGGCAAAATCGATAGGTTTACCTAATAAGTTCTTAGACGTACCTATCAACCAAGAATAGTTTCTAGACTATTAGCAAAAGGCTTTAGCTTACCTAAGATGTTTTAGGATTAAGTCGACAAACTGTGCTTAGTTCTTCAATGATTTTAGGATCTTGGAATCATTTTATTCACACCTGCCGGAACACATAACTTGAATAAAATGCTTAATAAACATTGAATTATGCATGTATGCAAGAATTTAAGTTTATTAAGAGAAACTGTGAATGGTTATTTATTTGTTTATTCTTTTCAATTGTAGTTTTAAATATGGAAAACAACAATTCATTCAACATTCGATCAATTCTCGAAAAGGAGAAGTTGAACGGGAAGAACTTCCTTGACTGGCAAAGGAACTTGCAAATAGTTCTTATGCAGGAAGAAAAGGAGTATGTCCTAGAAGAGGCGATGCCCGAAGCCGCAGGCGACGGGGTCACTCAGGCAACCCTCAATCGTTGGATTGATGCCAACAAGGATGTGAAATGTCTAATGCTCGCCACCATGAGTGCGGATCTGCAGAAAACGTTCATCAACTCAGATGCTTTCACAATCATCAGTGAGTTGAAGAACATGTTCCAAGATCTGGCTCGAGTCAAAAGATTCGAGACTCATAGGCAAATTCTTGAGACCAAGCTTAAGAAAGGCGAGCCCGTAAGTCCACATGTTCTCAAAATGATTGGACTCATTGAGAATATGAGTCGGCTGGATCAGCAATTTTCTCAGGAAATGGCTATAGACACCATCCTCCATTCTCTTCATAGCGGGTATGATCAGTTCAAACTGAACTACAGTATGAATAGTCTGGACAAAACGCTCACTGAGCTTCACGGTATGCTGAAGACCGCTGAAAAGACGCTCAAAAGTGATAAGCAGGATGTACTTATGGTGCGTGGGGGCAAGTTCAAGAAATCTGGAAAGAAGAGGAATGCTAAGAAAGGTGGCAACAAGGCCAGCCCAACTAAGCAAACTGGCGCCAAATCCGTAAAGAGGAAGGTCAGTCAACCCACTTCTGAATCCGAATGCTTCTACTGCAAGAAGAAGGGGCATTGGAAGAGAGATTGCTTGAAGCTAAAGGAAGATCAGAAGAACGGAACAGTCGTTCCATCTTCAGGTATTTTCGTTATAGACTGTATACTTGCTAATTCAACTTCTTGGGTATTAGATACAGGTTGTGGCTCACACTTATGTTCCAATCTACAGGGACTAAGAAGAAGTAGAAAGTTAAGCAAGGGTGAAGTCGACCTACGAGTGGGAAATGGAGCACGGATTGCTGCATTAGCTGTAGGAACTTACTATTTGTCGTTGCCCTCCGGGCTAGTTTTGGAACTGGAAGAATGTTTCCATGTTCCAAGTCTTACTAAAAACATCATTTCAGTTTCTTGCTTAGATGCTAAGGGATTTTCCTTTTTAATAAAAGACAATAGTTGTTCGTTTTATTTTAAAGAGATGTTTTATGGATCTGCTAGATTAGTCAATGGACTTTATTTATTAGATCACGACAAACAAGTATATAACATAAATACCAAAAGGGCCAAAAAGGATGATTTAGATCTCACCTATCCGTGGCATTGTTGATTAGGCCATATAAACTTGAAACGCTTAGAAAGACTTCAAAAGGAAGGAATTCTAGAACCATTTGACTTAGAGGATTATGGTAAATGCGAATCATGTTTACTTGGCAAAATGACAAAGCAACCTTTCTCTAAAGTTGGAGAAAGAGCAAATGAACTATTGGGTTTAATCCATACAGATGTATGTGGACCAATGAGTACAAATGCTAGAGGTGGTTTCAGCTACTTTATCACTTTCACTGATGACTTCAGTAGATATGGTTATGTCTACCTAATGAAGCATAAGTCTGAATCCTTTGACAAATTCAAGGAATTTCAAAGTGAAGTAGAGAATCAATTAGGCAAGAAGATTAAGGCACTGCGGTCTGATAGAGGCGGTGAATATCTGAGCTATGAATTTGATGACCATCTGAAAGAATGTGGAATTCTATCAGAATTGACTCCTCCTGTAACACCACAATGGAACGGTGTGTCGGAACGGAGGAACAGAACCTTGCTAGACATGGTCAGGTCAATGATGGGTTATAAATAGAGCTCCGTCTAAAGCCGTCGAAAAGACTCCATACGAATTATGGTTTGGAAAGCCTCCAAATGTGTCTTTTCTTAAGATTTGGGGATGTGAAGTATACGTCAAACGATTAATTTCAGACAAACTTCATCCAAAATCTGACAAATGTATCCTTGTGGGTTATCCAAAGGAAACAAAGGGGTATTACTTCTACAATACATCTGAGAACAAGGTGTTTGTTTCTCGAGATGGTGTCTTTTTGGAGAAAGATCACATTTCCAAAATGACAAGTGGGAGAAAAGTAGACCTCGAAGAAATTCGAGTCGAACAACTGATATGTGCGTTTTATATAATATTTTCACCCCCGTCCCTTAGTAATTTCATGCGTCAAATGAGCTCCTAGGAGCCATTTTAGTACTAATCTGTGTATTTTAGTGTGCCGTGAGTTTCAGGAATACTTAGTGAGAAATTGGTCTTGTTAGGCCCGTTTCTTGATGATTTAGGCCACTACAGGATCCCGAGGGAGTTCGGGACGACTTTTGTCGACTTACGGGAGCCCTGGATGTTCATGATCGAGCCCCGGAAGTTAGACTAAGTGTTGTGGACGAAGGGCGGATCACTTAGCCCTCCGCCCGGTGGATTGCCCCTCGCCCATCGGGCGAGCAAAGCAGAGGAACAGCTCGTCAGAGGGCGCCCGACGGGCGGAGTTTCGCCCGGTGCCCACCGGGCGCCCATCAGAAGCAGCAGCAGAAGAAATCGCCCTCCGCCCGACGGGCGAGAGCCGCCCGACCGGGCGCGCGGAGAAGGTTTTCAGAGAATCGCCTTACGCCCGTCGGGCAGCCCTGCGCCCGTCGGGCGGACTTCGAGCTTTACGCCCGTCGGGCGGAGAGCCGCCCGACCGGGCGACGACAACCCAGGAGCCTTTTAGCGCGCGTTTTACTTTAGTATTTCCGGTTTTTGTTGGGCTTTTTGGGCAAAACTATAAATATAGCCCTTAGAATTTAGTTGATTATATTATTATCTTATTACTTCATTATCTCATAGCCTAGTGTTAAAACACTTAGTTTTATTTCTCTAAGCTTAATTTTCTCTCTCTAATTTGTTCTAAATACTTAGTATTATTTTCAATCAAAAATCGAAGCTTTCAATTGCCATTGTTCTTCAATTAGGTATTATTCCTTATTTCAATTCTTTGTTTAAGCTTTAATTATGTTTTCAATCATGCCAATTGCTTTGCTTATTGTTAATATGTGTGAGTAGTTGATTTTCTAGGGTTTTGGGAATCCATGAACGAATGTGAAAGGATGATTAATTGTTGTTGATTGTTGGTTTAGCTGTTAATTCCTATTGATTGCCCTTATCTACTTTGCAATTAGATTTGCGCAGGTTTGATTGTATTAGTTTCGCAATATCAAATTAAGATTCGAGAGATGCAATTTGATGTTTAGGCTTGTTTCAATAGGTAGAATTGGGATTAATACGTAGCGAGAGCCCGTTAATTCTAAGTCTATGATTAGTATCGATTCGAGAGAGCATGCTAGTCTAATTAACTGTTTTATTGATTATTATTGATTGTTGTCATCCTGGAATGTTGTTCATCGGTGAACCTGTGCCCTAGACCTTTTAATATCTGATTTTTCCCTATTTTATTATCATCCTAGTTTCATTATACAAATCAACCTATATTCTTGTTTCCCAATAGTCTAGAATTGCCGATTAATAGTAGAAAGAACATTGTTTCCCTGTGGATACGATCCTTGCTTCCCTTGCTATATTTTTAGTTGGTGAACGTTAGGTTTATCTTTGATAGGAGTACGATTTAGCCTGTCAAATTTTGGCGCCGTTGCCGGGGAGACGGTTTTATTTTCTGTTATTGATTGATTATCCTAGATTATTGTTTGTTACTACTCAAGGAACTCACGTTCCTTGAGACCGGATCTCACATTGTTTTGTAGTCTTTGTCTATGCCCAGGACCGTAGGTACTAGTAATCTTACTCCATTCGATCCTGAGCCCGAAAGAACCTTTCGTAGACGAAGAACTTTCATTGCACAGTGTGGGAATTACTCTGACTCTGATCATAATATTGGCGATCTTTTTCCTTCAGATACAGATTCAGTTTCAGAGATAGAGATGGGTGACGAAAATCTGGTACCGCCACCTACCCCACGGCTTACGGACTATTCTAAGCCAAGTCTGTCCGTGCTGCCAAAGGCAATCATGCCTTCTATTGCAGCTGAGACCTTCAAGATTGAGCCCGCATTGATTAACATGATCGAGAGACGCCAGTACGGTGGGGAACCAGGTGAAGATCCGAATCTTCACATTCAGTCCTTTATCCAATATTGCTCCACCATCAAGCAAAAGGGATTGACTCCGGAGCAGACTATGGAGATACTTTTCCCGTTCTCTTTGAGTGGGAAAGCTAAACTGTGGATTAATGGGTTGAATCGGGCGGCTTTGAAAATCAATAATTGGGAATCCTTGGCTCTTGCTTTTTATGTTAAATATTTTCCACCTGAGAAAACGGCTCGTCTGAGGGGTCAGATATTAGGTATCTCACAACAAGCGGATGAGAGTTTGTTCGAGGTTTGGGAGAGATTCAAGGATTTGCAAAGAGAATGCCCGCACCATGGTTTGGAAGATTGGTTCTTGATTCAGCAGTTTTATAATGGTCTGGGCAATGAGTCTAGATGTTTGTTGGATTCAGCTGCCAGTGGGAGGTTCATGCAACTTGAGGTGCCTAGAGCTATGGAGGTGATTGAGGAGATAGCCATTCACAATGCCCAGTATGGAAATCCTAGAGGTCTATCTAAGAGGGGTGGTAAGCATGATTTAAATTCTATTGAACAATTAACTGCCCAATTGACTGCTTTACATTATAAATTCGATAATATGCAAGCGGCCAATGCTCAATCTGCCCAACCTGTTAGTGTAGCTGCTATGAGTGCCCAACCTACTACTATTTGTGAAAGTTGTGGAATGTCTGGTCATTATGCACAGGAATGTAGAAGCTCTATTGAACAATGTAATGCTTTTCAATCCTACAAACAAAACAACCCATTCTCCAACTCTTACAATGAGGGCTACAAAAATAACCCTCTGCTTTCCTACAGGAGCAACAACATCCAAAACCCTCACCAAGTTCAACATCCACCACCACAACCATATCAACCCCCACACCAACAATCCTACCAACCCCGAAACAACTACAACCAACAGTCTAGTGGGCCACCTGGGTTCTCTAGACAACACACATCACCCCCACAACCACAACCTCAAGCCACACAGCCTGACCCTATGCTAGTAGAGATGAGAAACATGATGCTACAAATGCAAAAATCTCTAAGTGAAAAGGATGCAAAAATCGATGCTCTTACTGCTCATAACAAGATCATTGATACACAGTTGGCACAGATGGCTACTACTATTGCAGGGAGGCCACCAGGCCAACTTCCTTCACAGCCCGAAAATAGGGAGTCTGCTAATGCAATTACATTGAGGAGTGGTAGGGATTATGATGGTCCTTCTATGCCGGTTGAGGTTGATTCCGGGGTGTCTGCTAGTGATCTGGTCAGTGAGGAAATCCCGAAGATAGATATGGGTGAGAAGGAACCAGCTGAAAAGGTAGTCAATGAGAATGAGGCTACAACTGCGGTTAAGAAGGGGGCGGATATACAAGTACCACCTGTTGCACTCCCCTTCCCAAACCGACAACTCAAGAATAAGCTAGACAAGCAGTTTGGCAGATTCTTGGAAGTGGTCAAAAATTTGCAGGTAACGGTTCCTTTTACTGAATTAATTTTACAAGTTCCTGCGTATGCTAAATTCATGAAAGATATTTTGACCAGAAAACGTGCTTTTTGTGAGGTAGAGACTGTATCTTTCACTGAGGAATGTAGTGCTTATTTGCAAAACAAGTCTCCACCTAAACTTAAGGACCCCGGGAGTTTTTCCATCCCATGTAACATTGGCACCGTATTTATTGATAAGGCTTTATGTGATCTAGGTGCTAGTGTGTTTGTCATGCCTTTGTCTGTCTGTACTAAACTGAATATGGGTGAGCTTAAGGTTACTAATATCACTCTACAAATGGCCGACCGTTCTGTCAAATACCCCTTAGGTGTTTTAGAGGACGTCCCTGTTAGAGTAGGTAAATTCTATATACCTGTGGATTTTGTAGTATTAGACATGCAGGAGGATTCTCAAATTCCCATAATCTTAGGTAGACCCTTCCTTCATACGGCGGGGGCGGTAATTGATGTTAAAAGTGGGAAATTGACATTGTCTGTTGGGGATGATAAGGTGACTTTTAATCTGAATAGTGCCTTAAAAAGTCCCATGCTAGAGGAAGAACAATGCTATCGCATAGATGTAGTCGATTTTATTACTCGTGATAACGTCTCCCAAGTTCTCGAAAGAGACCCTTTGGAGGCAGTGCTTTGTTGTGAGTCTTCTGCAAGTGATAGCAGTTCTTGGAGTGCTGAAGTGGATGCTCTGGAGTTGGCTCTTAATGGTGGAGAATCTGAGCCGGAGAGCACCAAATTGAAGAGGTTAGTTTGGCCGGTTTGTTCTGTTAAAGAGGTAAAGAAACCCGAACTTAAACCTCTTCCTGCTAACCTTAAGTATGCGTTTTTAGATAATGAACAACTTTGCCCTGTGATCGTCAGTACTGCACTTGATGCAGGCCAGTTATCCCAACTTCTTATTGTGTTGAAAAGGCACAAAAAGGCCATTGGGTACAGTATTGATGATTTAAAGGGTATTAGCCCTGACTTTTGTATGCATAGGATACATCTAGATGAAAATCATAAACCATGCATTCAACCCCAGCGTCGTTTGAACCCTGTCATGCAAGATGTTGTAAAAGCTGAAGTTATGAAATTGCTTGATGCGGGTATAGTGTATGCTGTGTCTGATTCTAAGTGGGTGAGTCCCGTTCAGGTAGTGCCTAAGAAAGGGGGGACAACTGTGGTGAGAAATGAAAAAAATGAGTTGATACCAACTAGGGTAGTCACAGGTTGGCGCATGTGCATTGATTATAGGCGTCTTAATGTTGCTACTAAAAAGGACCATTTTCCCCTTCCCTTCATTGATCAAATGTTAGAAAGGCTAGCCTGTCACAAGTTTTTCTGTTATCTGGATGGTTATTCTGGTTTCTTTCAAATTCCCATACATCCAGACGACCAGGAAAAGACCACCTTCACCTGCCCCTATGGTACCTTTGCATATCGTAGGATGCCTTTTGGTCTGTGTAATGCGCCTGCTACTTTCCAACGTTGCATGATGAGCATTTTTTCTGATTTTATTGAGTCTATCATGGAAGTGTTTATGGATGATTTTAGCGTCTATGGTACTTCTTTTGATTCTTTCTTACTAAATCTGACTAAAGTTTTGAAAAGATGTGAAGAGTGCAATTTAGTCTTGAACTGGGAAAAGTGTCATTTCATGGTTACTGAAGGGGTGGTTTTGGGACATTTGATATCTGATAAGGGCATTCAGGTGGATCGAGCTAAGGTGCAAGTGATTGAACAATTACCCCCTCCAGTTAATGTGAAGGGTGTTAGAAGTTTTCTTGGTCATGCGGGGTTTTATCGCCGCTTTATCAAAGATTTCTCTAAAATTGTTAAACCACTTACCCAGCTCCTTCTCAAGGATGCCCCGTTTGTGTTTACTGATGCTTGTCTTGAAGCCTTTGACAGGATTAAACAGGCACTGATTTCGGCTCCCATCATCCGTTCTCCCGAATGGGATATTCCGTTTGAGATAATGTGTGATGCAAGTGATTATGCAGTTGGGGCAGTGCTGGGTCAAAGAAAGGAGAAGGTTTTACATGCCATCTATTATGCAAGTAAGACCTTGGATGAAGCTCAAGTTAATTATGCAACTACTGAGAAGGAGCTTCTAGCTATAGTCTATGCCTTGGATAAATTCCGCACCTATCTGATTGGATCCAAGGTGATAGTCTATACTGATCATGCGGCCCTTAAGTACCTGCTCTCTAAGAAGGAAGCCAAGCCTAGGCTTATTCGATGGATACTATTGCTACAGGAGTTCGATCTAGAGATCCGCGACAAGAAAGGGGCTGAGAATGTGGTTGCAGATCACTTGTCTAGATTGAGGTATGACGATGGTAAGGGATCTACACCAATTGATGATTCATTCTCGGATGATCATTTACTTGCACTTGCCAGTCAGTCACCGTGGTTCGCAGATTTTGCTAACTACATTGTAGGAAGAATTCTTCCAGCCGATCTGTCATACCAACAGAAGAAGAAATTCCTACATGATGTCCGATTCTACTTTTGGGACGACACTTATTTGTTTCGTGAGACTGCTGAAGGGATGTACAAGCGTTGTATTCCAGAATGGGAAGTTCAAGGTGTTATCAGTAGGTGTCATTCTTCACCTTATGGTGGTCACCATGGACCGTCTAAAACAAACGCTAAGTTGTCACAATGTGGTTTTTACTGGCCTACTATGTTCAAGGATGCACAGGCTTTTATTATGGCTTGTGATGCGTGCCAGAGGGCCGGCACTATTTCGAGGAGGTATGAGATGCCACAGAACGGAATCCTTGAGGTTGAGATTTTTGATGTATGGGGGATTGATTATATGGGACCATTCCCATCGTCCAAGGGTAACTTGTATATCCTTGTTGCTGTAGATTATGTGTCAAAGTGGGTGGAAGCCGTTGCCTCACCTACTAACGATGCTAAGACAGTCATCTCCCTGTTCAAGAAGATCATTTTTCCTAGATTTGGGGTTCCGCGCGCTTTGATCAGTGATGGAGGATCACACTTCCATGAGAAGCATCTGGATGCGCTCCTGCGCAAGTATGGAGTTTATCACCGCACTAGACTAGCCTACCACCCTCAGACGAGTGGTCAAGTTGAGGTCTCCAACCGAGAGATCAAATCTATCCTTGAAAAAGTAGTGGCGAAGTCTAGGAAGGATTGGAGCGATAAGCTAGATGACACTCTATGGGCATACAGAACCGCCTTTAAGACACCTATTGGTACCTCCCCGTATCGGTTGGTGTATGGCAAGGCGTGTCACTTACCAGTAGAAATGGAGTACAAGGCTTATTGGGCAATCAAACAGCTCAACATGGATGCAAAGCTAGCCGGTGAGAAGCGGTTACTTCAATTGGGTGAGCTCGATGAATTCCGACTACAAGCCTATGATAGTGCCCGGATTTACAAGGAAAAGACCAAGAAGTGGCACGACAATCACATTTTGCATAGAGAGTTCGCGGTGGGCGACAAGGTTCTACTTTTTAACTCTAGGCTTAAGTTATTTCCTGGAAAACTTAAGTCTAGGTGGTCTGGGCCGTTCACCGTGACTATGGTAAGCAAATTTGGGTCTATTGAAGTAGAGAATGAGAATGGTGAACGATTCAAGGTTAACGGGCAACGTCTGAAGTTGTACCATGATGGGGCTACCGTAGGAGTGGTTGAGGTCCTTCACCTCAACCCCTCCGCCTCATAGACGGCATATTCAAGGTAACAGGGTCGAGCGGGACCTATGAATAAACCAGCGCTTTGCGGGAGGCAACCCGTATTTCATTGCTTTCGATAGTTTAGTTTTGTTTTGTGTGTTTTGTAGTCTAGTTTCTTTGTTCATGAGTGGTGAGGAGAGAGCATTTTACGGTCCTTGGGTGTTTAATGATGTACAGGTTCAACTTCTAAAGCACGAAAAGATAGGAAAAATCCGTGGGAGCAAGAATCGCCAACCGCCCGACGGGAGAGAGCCGCCCGACCGGGCGCGCGGATAGAGAATCAGAAAGTCTCTGTACGCCCGACGGGCAGACAAGCGCCCGACGGGCGGCTCACTACGGAGCTGCTGGAAGTGTCGCCATTCGCCCGACGGGCGAGGAGCGCCCGACCGGGCGCGTGTGCAGAGTTTTGGAAGTGTCGCCATACGCCCGACGGGCGATAGCCGCCCGACCGGGCGCGCGGAGATTTTTTTTTGCAAATGGTCAGGTATCGCCCTCCGCCCGACGGGCGGACCTGTGCCCGTCGGGCGGCTTACGAGCTGTTCGCCCGTCGGGCGGGCGTTGGCCCGTCGGGCGAGAGAAGAAATTGCGGATTAAAACACGGATCTCCTCTATTCTTTTTCACTTCACATCTCAATCATCTTCTTCATTCTCTCTCAAACTCCATTAAACCCCAAAACCCTAAGAACTTCAACTCTCCATATCTCCCTCATCTCTCACTCAAATTCATCAAGCTACACACCAAAATCATCCTCATCACATCTTCTTCAACCTCCACCAACCAATTTTCCTTCTTCCTCACTCTCTACAACAAACCCAATTTCACCAAAAATTTTGAAAACTCAAAATCACCTTCAACAATGGGTTCAAGGCCGAAAAGAACTTGCACGGGAGCAACAAGGAGACAAGAGGAGGCTTCCACAAGCCGTCCACCACCACCACCTCAATTTGCACCGGATTCGGCTTTCCCGAACATGATTCTCGCTAGTGAGGAGCAACAAACCCGCATTGCACACCTCAAGCTACGGAAGGTAGTCCCTACTCGATTTATTTATCAGAAAACTTTAAATGATATGGGTATTGAGAGGGATGTTAGGAGATTATTTCATGGGGTGGGCATGAAACATATGTTTTCCATGACTAGGTTGACATTTAGGGATCTTACTCTTGAATTCCTTAGCTCGTTTAATGTCCGAAAGAATGGTTACAAAGATGTCTCTAGAGTTTCTTTTAGATTGGTCAATAATGATTATGATTTGTCTATCAAGGATTTTGGTGCTATTTTTGGTTTGAATGTGGAGTATAACAGGTTCCCCAGGGAGGGGCATAACAATAGTGAAGTATGGGGGAAATTGACCGGGGATTTTAATCCCGGTAGCATGCAACATTTGCACGCCTCTAGCGTGCAACACCCCGTCCCCTTTGTTTGGTTCAGATTTATGGCTTTCACAATCTTTGGGAGAGACCAAAAGGAGAATGTGAGGAGCACGGAGTTGGAGGTGCTCGGGGGGTATTTGTTAGATGGTGATGACAGTTACAGGATGAATTTGGCCCATCACTTGGCCATGCAACTGCTTACTACCGCCACCCACCGCTACTCGACCGATATTGCTTTGGGTGGTCTGATCACCCACGTTGCCGTAGCAGTGGCAAACTTTGTTGAGAGGGACCATGCTGCGGTCCGGGGGAACAACCTATTAGATATTGAGTATTTAGGGAGCCTTTACAGGGTGCACTCTGAGTACGGGGGACTTCTCCCCGGTCAGATGTCATGGATGTTCCAAAGGAACGCTCTCTTTACTCTCCCGGACACCACCGGGCTCACCAGTTTTACTAGGGGTCAGCCCCATTACATATATGTGGGTGAGCAGGCAGCACCCTTAGCCCAGCCCCAGCCACATCCCGAGGCCGCGCCTCGCACCCACCACAGGAGGGGAGGGCGTAGAGAGAGGGGGTCGGGACAGAGAGGTAGCCCGGCTCCACAGGGGGAGCATGGGTCTTCAGAGGAGTTAGGGGCCATTCATGAGAGGCTAGGCAGACTTGAGCTCAGTTTCCACGAGTTTGCCGCGGATCACCAGAGGACTATGTTCCCCTTCTATGATCAGTACGCCAGGCAGGGCTACATTGCCCCAGATCATCAGCACCCTTCCTGGTTCACTTACCCCACAGAGGGGTACGGAGCGCCCGGTTCCATGGGCACCTTCACGCCCACCCACTACGGGGGGTTTGGAGCAGGCAGCAGCGGCCACGGTGGCCATGATAATGATGGTGGTGATGGTGATGATGGCCAAGATCACCAGTGATGTTGTTGATGATGATGATGGTTCGGTACCCCTGAGCCAATGAGGACATTGTCTGATTTGGTTTGGGGGGGTTCACATTACCTGTATATACTAGGTATGTTTTTCTTTTCATTTCGTATTTCTTTATTTTTGTGTGTTTCTTTGGTGTGTTTAATGCGTTCTAAGATTAGTTTATCGCTTCGAAAAAAAAAAAAAAATATATAAAAACAAAAATACAAAAATACGTTCCGATGAATACAACATCATGCTTCCCTGTGCCCCTTGAACGAAAATTGTTTTAATTCTTGGTATGTGATGATGGGCAATGTAGATGTGTTAGCCATGATTTGATATTCGATTGCTTTGATGCCTTAACATGAGTCAACTCCGACTAACTATTTGTGGACTTGGTGCTTGACTAGTTGACTTGGTTAGGATGTGTGATAGCTTCCTGGTGTGTCATTGATTTTGAGTATTGATTTGCAACTATTAGTAGTGTTTTATGACTCATATACATGCACATTGTGAAGGACGAAGGCATTTTTCTATTTAGGTAGCCTTCAGATGAGATTAGATACGTTTGTTCCATCTTTTTCTACCCATGTTGTGCTTGTGCCATTTATTCGGTGACTAACCACATTACAAGCCCGTAAATTCCCCATTGGTTACTAGTCCCAAGCCTAGCTTGGGGGAGCTAATAGTAGTGAGGTGAGGGAGTTGTAGTGTGATACATTTTGTACATTTTGGGCATATTGAATATCGAAAAGGGAAGTTCTTCTTATCATGATTGTTGTTGAAAAAAAATGAAATGAATGAGATGAGGAGAATAAAAATTGTGTGAAGGTTCCAAAAGAAAGAAAAAATGAGATTGAGCAACAAAAAAAAAAAAAAAAAAAAAAAAAAAAAAATCGTTATTGAATCAAGCTTTTGTCACTCCGGTATTACAATTTCTTATCTTCATGAGTGATTGGTTACAATTGTGAAATCAAGGCAAGAAAGTATAGTGTGGTTTGTTTGTTGTTTCATCATGTGTTGAGTGGGAAGTTGTGGTTGTGGTCATCATTTGTGGTTGACCATGGTTTTACTAGGATTTAAGCTCCCCAAAGCTAAGGCTTTAAGCTCACGTTTTACCCAAATTTACCGCACCTTTACCTAAGCCTATCATTACAAGCTTGAAAGACCTTCTGACCTTTGTGCATAGAGTTGTATTAATGTGAAAGTAGTTGTTTATCAATGCAAGTTATGACGTGACACATTACGAGTCGACTACTAGGTTGAGTGTATGTTTTTCTAAACACACGAGTGTGTAAGTTTGGGAGGGCATTGTTCACTTATATGTTGGGAGGAGAGCGAACGGGTACATCTTTTATCCGCCACATAAATGAGTGACGAGTGTGTGAGCACTAGTCTTGAATTCCATTGTGCATTTGTGGTTCGCTTTGCGTGACGATTGTTAAGGAGTATTAGCAATTGAATGGACCGGATTGGTTGACATTGATGCATACTTGTTAGATTTTACCTTGAATCATGTGTTCATTTTGAAATATGTTGGGGTGAAGTTGGTTTTGTGTTCATCGATGATTTCTTTGCTTAGGGACAAGCAAAGATCTAGCTTGGGGGAGTTTGATATGTGCGTTTTATATAATATTTTCACCCCCGTCCCTTAGTAATTTCATGCGTCAAATGAGCTCCTAGGAGCCATTTTAGTACTAATCTGTGTATTTTAGTGTGCCGTGAGTTTCAGGAATACTTAGTGAGAAATTGGTCTTGTTAGGCCCGTTTCTTGATGATTTAGGCCACTACAGGATCCCGAGGGAGTTCGGGACGACTTTTGTCGACCTACGGGAGCCCTGGATGTTCATGATCGAGCCCCGGAAGTTAGACTAGGTGTTGTGGGCGAAGGGCGGATCACTTAGCCCTCCGCCCGGTGGATTGCCCCTCGCCCATCGGGCGAGCAAAGCAGAGGAACAGCTCGTCAGAGGGCGCCCGACGGGCGGAGTTTCGCCCGGTGCCCACCGGGCGCCCATCAGAAGCAGCAGCAGAAGAAATCTCCCTCCGCCCGACGGGCTAGAGCCGCCCGACCGGGCGCGCGGAGAAGGTTTTCAGAGAATCGCCTTACGCCCGTCGGGCAGCCCTGCGCCCGTCGGGCGGACTTCGAGCTTTACGCCCGTCGGGCGGAGAGCCGCCCGACCGGGCGGCGACAACCCAGGAGCCTTTTAGCGCGCGTTTTACTTTAGTATTTCCGGTTTTTGTTGGGCTTTTTGGGCAAAACTATAAATATAGCCCTTAGAATTTAGTTGATTATATTATTATCTTATTACTTCATTATCTCATAGCCTAGTGTTAAAACACTTAGTTTTATTTCTCTAAGCTTAATTTTCTCTCTCTAATTTGTTCTAAATACTTAGTATTATTTTCAATAAAAAATCGAAGCTTTCAATTGCCATTGTTCTTCAATTAGGTATTATTCCTTATTTCAATTCTTTGTTTAAGCTTTAATTATGTTTTCAATCATGCCAATTGCTTTGCTTATTGTTAATATGTGTGAGTAGTTGATTTTCTAGGGTTTTGGGAATCCATGAACGAATGTGAAAGGATGATTAATTGTTGTTGATTGTTGGTTTAGCTGTTAATTCCTATTGATTGCCCTTATCTACTTTGCAATTAGATTTGCGCAGGTTTGATTGTATTAGTTTCGCAATATCAAATTAAGATTCGAGAGATGCAATTTGATGTTTAGGCTTGTTTCAATAGGTAGAATTGGGATTAATACGTAGCGAGAGCCCGTTAATTCTAAGTCTATGATTAGTATCGATTCGAGAGAGCATGCTAGTCTAATTAACTGTTTTATTGATTATTATTGATTGTTGTCATCCTGGAATGTTGTTCATCGGTGAACCTGTGCCCTAGACCTTTTAATATCTGATTTTTCCCTATTTTATTATCATCCTAGTTTCATTATACAAATCAACCTATATTCTTGTTTCCCAATAGTCTAGAATTGCCGATTAATAGTAGAAAGAACATTGTTTCCCTGTGGATACGATCCTTGCTTCCCTTGCTATATTTTTAGTTGGTGAACGTTAGGTTTATCTTTGATAGGAGTACGATTTAGCCTGTCAACAACAAACTCTAGAGAATGCTCAAGATTACATTCAGGATGAAACTCAGAGATCTTTAGAAGAATCTGGTGAGAATCATGGTCAATCTAGAAATGTTACCCCGCGTAGATCGCAAAGATATAGATCTCAACCGGAAAGGTACTTAGGTATTTTGACGAACGAGAGCTATGACGTTCTATTACTTGAAAGTGATGAACCTGCGACTTACAAACAAGCTATGAGGAGCCCTAGCTCCAAGCAATGGCAAGAAGCCATGCAATCTGAATTAGACTCCATGTCTGAAAACCAAGTATGGGATTTGGTCGATTTGCCAGATGGCTACCAAGCCATTGGAAGCAAATGGGTTTTCAAACTGAAAAAGGACAAAGATGGGAAACTTGAAGTTTTCAAAGCTAGATTGGTTGCAAAAGGTTACAGGCAAGTCCACGGTGTGGATTACGATGAAACCTTTTCACCAGTTGCAATGCTAAAGTCTATTCGGATAATGTTAGCAATCGCTGCATATTACGATTACGAAATATGGCAGATGGATGTCAAAACTGCTTTCTTAAACGGCGTTTTAACAGAAACTGTGTTTATGACACAACCTGAGGGTTTTGAGGATCCAAAGAATTCTAAAAAGGTATGCAAGCTAAAGAAGTCAATCTACGGATTGAAGTAGGCATCCAGGAGATGGAATATACGTTTTGATGAAGCAGTCAGTGACTTTGGTTTCATCAAGAACGCAGACGAATCTTGTGTATACAAGAAGGTCAGTGGGAGCAAAATTGCTTTCCTAGTATTATATGTCGACGACATATTACTTATCGGAAATGAAATTCCTATGTTGAACTCTGTCAAGATTTGGCTTGGGAAATGTTTTTCGATGAAAGATCTAGGAGAAGCACAGTACATATTGGGCATCAAGATTTACAGAGATAGATCTAAAAGGATGATTGGACTTAGTCAAAGCACTTATATCAATAAGGTGCTTGATAGGTTCAACATGGCGGACTCCAAGCGAGTCTACCTACCCATGTCTCATGGAATGACTCTAAGCAAGAATCAGTGCCCAAAAACACTTGATGAGCGTAGACGAATGAATGGGATTCCATATGCATCATTGATTGGTTCAATAATGTATGCTATGATATGTACACGCCCGGATGTTGCGTACGCACTCAGTGCTACGAGCAGATACCAGTCAGACCCAGGAGAGGCGCATTGGACTGCTGCCAAGAATATTCTGAAGTACCTGAAAAGGCACAAAGATACTTCCTGGTCTATGGTGGAGATGATGAATTAATTGTTAAAGGCTATACGGACGCAAGTTTCAAAACCGACAAAGATGATTTCAGATCACAGTCTGGGTTTGTCTTCTGCCTCAACGGAGGAGCAGTAAGCTGGAAAAGTGCTAAGCAAAGCACCATTGCGGATTCTAGAACTGAAGCGGAGTACATTGCTGCACATGAAGCAGCAAAGGAAGCTATATGGCTAAGGAAGTTCATAGGTGAACTTGGTGTAGTCCCCTCCATTAAAGGACCAATAGCCCTGTATTGTGATAATAACGGAGCTATTGCACAGGCAAAGGAGCCTAGACACCACAAGAGAGTCAAGCATGTACTTCGTAGATTTCACCTTCTACGAGAGTTCGTTGAAAGAAAAGAAGTCGAGATAAACAAGATTGGAACTGATGACAACATATCAGATCCATTGACTAAACCTCTACCGCAGGCGAAGCACAACTCGCACACTGCAGCTAAGGGAATCAAGCATATTGGAGAATGGCTTTGATATCCCTGTTTAATGTTTTAAAGTTTTAGAGTTTAAATCTTTGTAAAACATTATTGGTTAATCATTCACAATAAATGAAAAGAATTCATTTTTCCAATTAATTTGTCGTTTATTAAATGATGAGTCCCTTCAATTTAACGGTATATTCAAGATAGACTGTCAGGACCAGTCCTGTGACTAAGAAATGTCTATCAAGTGAACTTGAATGTCAAAGGTTGAAAATGGTCCCTAGTCGGAGTTTTCTGTAAAATTGGACGCATAAGAAAACGTTAGACGACTAGAATGCAAGATGACTAGTAGTTCTGTTTCTTGAACTATGTGGACATGGCAATGTCATAATCATTTGCATAGATACTTACTTTGGGAAGACTAGTATCGGACAAGACCTATGAAACTTTACTATAAGAGATGAAAATCTGTCATAAGTAAATTTCATTAAAATTATTAGACACTAAATCCTCAATACCTGAGTGATTTGAGATTACTTGTTTGAGAACTGGTTGCTTTGACGTTGACCAACCGTCGCACCGTAAAAGGAGGCTATAAAGGCAACGCTCAGGTAATCACATATCAAACGAAGTCTAATCTCAAGATCGCAAGATTGAGATTGTCCTCCCATAAATCGGGATGAGATGCTTAAAAGTTGTACAAGGCCACTCGGAGAGCTAGAAATTGTGAAATGCATGGCCGTGCTCGGATGAATCATAGGCTATGATTATCTGTTTATTTGATCAGTTGAACTCTGAAACCGAGAAACACCTTATGTTCAAGAGCAAGCATCGAGCGACAAAGGAATTAGGAAATGCACACTTGTCCCCAAGGACAAGTGGGAGACTGAAGGAAATAATGCCCTTGGTCCAAGTATGCATTCAATGTTAAGTCTAATAAATGCGGTTCAGTATTAATTAACAAGTTAATAATTCAGTGAGATCAAGTGAGCTGAATGCCTAGCTAGAGGCCGCTTCAGTTCAAGTGGAATTAATGATATTAATCCACAGCTTACTCTTGACTGAACCCGTAGGGTCACACAAATAGTACGTAAACGGATCAAGTATTTAATGGCATTAAATACTCCATCTATGGATATTCGGAATCGACGGATCTTAGTTTCAGTGGGAGCTGAGATCGTCACAGGCAAGAAATGAATACTCCGGAAACGATGATATTGCCGGAAATGAAAATATGGATCGTATCGGAAATATAAATATTATCCAAGTCGTAGATGTTGCCGGAAACGGAAACATGGTACGTATCGGAAAATATTATCGGAAATGGAAATATTGCCGGAATCGGAAATATTGCCGGAAACGGAAATATTGTCAGAATCGGAAATATTATCGGAATCGGAAAATAGTTCCGGAAACGGAAATATTAAATATTTGTTCGAAACGGAAATTAATTCCGGAATCGGAAATATTAAATATTGTTCGTATCGGAAATGAATTCCGGAACCGGGAATTTAATCTGAAGCGTATTGTACGAATAAGCATCGGACGAGGCCTGCCGGACGAAGGCCCAACACGAAGCCAGGCCATCGCCCAGCAAGCCAGCGCGCCACAAACGCACCAGCCAAGGCTGCGCCAGGCCCACCGCAAGGCAGGCCCAGCGCGCGCCAAGGCTGCGGCAGCGTGTGGGCTTACGGCAGTGGGCTGCGAGCTAGCGGGCTGCGCGCGCGCGCGCATGGCGCCCCTCGTGGGCTGCTGTGCGTGCGTGTGTGTTTGTGTGCTACTCGAATCCTAAAGCTACCGGGATTCGTCATATGATTAAATCTAATCCTAAAAGATTTAGTTTATTTAATTAGAGTCCTAGTAGGATTATAATTAAATAAATTAGTATCCTAATAGGATTCCAAATCCTTTTCCATAACTCTATAAATAGGTGCCTAGGGTCACATATTTACATCGAGAATTCAAGTATTCAAAGTGAGTTTTTGAGAGCAAAATTCAATTACACAATTGCCTATAAAGTGCCGAAAATAATAGTACCTTAAGGGCGATCCTAGTTGGTCAATATTAAGGCGGATCCGGACGTGCTGTGGACTATCTACGGAGGGACGACACTTGGAGTACTAAAGACTTGTTCTTGTTCGGTTCGGGCGCAGCTAGGGAAGGCACGCAACAAAGAGTATGCATCTAAACTATGCTAAATGATTATGTGTAAATAATATGTTTTCCTGGCTTCATGGTTTTTCCGCATGATTTATGAATTGTCATATGTATTATAACCTAACAACACCACCAGAGAGTCAAGCATGTACTTCGTAGATTTCACCTTCTACGAGAGTTCGTTGAAAGAAAAGAAGTCGAGATAAGAAAGATTGGAACTGATGACAACATCTCAGATCCATTAACTAAACCTCTGCCGCAGGCGAAGCACAACTCGCACACTGCAGCTATGGGAATCAAGCATGTTGGAGAATGGCTTTGATGTCCTTATTTAATGTTTTAAAGTTTTAGAGTTTAATACTTTGTAAAACGTTATTGGTTAACCATTCACATTAATTAATAGAATTCATTTTTCCATTTAATTTGTGGTTTATTAAATGATGAGTCCCTTCAATTTGACGATATATTCAAGATAGACTGTCAGGACCAGTCCTGTGACTAAGAAATGTCTATCAAGTGAACTTGAATGTCAAAAGTTGAAAATGGTCCCTGGTCGGAGTTTTCTATAAAGATGGACGCATAGAAAAACGTTTGACGACTAGAATGCCAGATGACTAGTAGTTCTGTTTCTTGAACTATGTGGACATGCCAATGTCGCAATCATTTGCATAGATACTTACTTTGGGAAGAATAGTATCGGACAGACCTATGAAACTTTACTGTAAGATATGGAAATCTGTCATAAGTAAATTTCATTAAAATTATTAGACACTAAATCCTCAATACTTGAGTGATTTGAGATTACTTGTTTGAGAACTTCTTACTTTGACGTTGTCAACCGTCGCACCGTGAAAGGAGGCTATAAAGGCAACACTCGGGTAATCACCTATCAAACGAAGTATAATCTCAAGATCGCAAGATTGGGATTGTCCTCCCATAAATCGGGATGAGATGCTGAAAGTTGTACAAGGCCACTCGGAGAGCTAGAAACTGTAAAATGCATAGCCGTGCTCAGATGAATCATAGGCTATGATTATCTGTTTATTTGATCAGTTGAACTCTGAAACCGAGAAACACCTTTGGACAAACTAAGGATGAAAACTCTTACCTTATGTTCAAGAGCAAGCATCGAGTGACAAAGAAAATAGGAAATGCACACTTGTCCCTAAGGACAAGTGGGAGACTGAAGGAAATAATGCCCTTGGTCCAAGTATGCATTTAATTGTAAGTCTAATAAATGCGGTTCAGTATTAATTATACAAGTTAATAATTCAGTGAGATCAAGTGAACTGTATGCCTAGCTAGAGGCCGCTTCAGTTCAAGTGGATTAATGCACAACTTACTCTTGACTGAACCCGTAGGGTCACACAAATAGTATGTAAACGGATCAAGTATTTAATGGTATTAAACACTCCATCTATGGATATTCGGAATCGACGGATCTTGGTTCCAGTGGGAGTTGAGATCGTCAAAGGCAAATAATGAATACTCCAGAAACGATGATATTGCCGGAAACAAAAATATGGATCGTATCGGAAATATAAATATTATTCAAGTCGTAGATGTTGCCGGAAACGGAAACATGGTACGTATCGGAAAATATTATCGGAAATGGAAATATTGCCGGAATCAGAAATATTGCCGGAAACGAAAATATTGTCAGAATCGGAAATATTATCGGAATCGGAAAATATTTCCGGAAACGGAAATATTAAATATTTGTTCGAAACGGAAATTTATTCCGGAATCGGAAATATTAAATATTTGTTCGAAACGGAAATTTATTCCGGAATCGGAAATATTAAATATTGTTCGTATCGGAAATGAATTCCGGAATCGGAAAATTAATCGGAAGCGCGACGTAGAAAATAAACATCAGACGAGCTTGCTAGACGCAAGGCCTAGCACGAATCTAGGCCCAACGCCTAGCGAAGCCCGCGCGACCAAGCTAGGAAAGCCCAGCCAACCGCAAGCAAGGCCAGCGAGCTGGCGCGCCTCATGGGCTGCGAGCAGCTGCTCGGCCTGGGCTCAACGCACGCGCGCATGGCGCTCCTCGTGGGCTGCTGTGCGTGTGTGTGAGTTTGTGCTTGTGTACGAAACCTTGATCGATTAGGATTTGTTTAGATTGATTTCCTAAATCGACTAGATAAATAATTAATTGAATTTGAGTTAAATTCAGATTAGTTAATTTGTTTCCTAGTAGGATTCAAATATCCGATACCCATACCTTATAAATAGGTGATCATGGTTCACAATTTATAACGAGTAATTCATGTATTCATTCAAGTTTTAGGCTTAAAACTCAGACTTTTATTTGTCATAAAAACCGAAAATTTCATAGTACCTTTGGCGCAATTCTAGTTAATTAAATCTATGGCGGATCCGAGCGTGCTGTGGACTATCTACGGAGGGACGACGTTTGGAGTCCTAGACTTGTTCTTGTTCGGCTCGGGCGCAGCTAGGGAGGGAATGCAACAAAGAGTATGGATCCTAAATTATGCTAATTGTTATGTGGCAATTAATTTGGAATGCTGGCTTTTATGGTTTTTCCGCATGATTTATATTCATTTATATGTATCATAACCTAACACTGACGTGTCATCCTTTCCACAGAGGTATCAAGTATGCGCTGACACTGTCTTCTTACAACTTACAAAACAAGAATATTCTCGTAGGAATATTCCCTCCAATGCCTAAGTGATTATTTGTTAGAGAGAGAAAAGGATACTTCTAGAGAGAAGGCAAAGCAGAATAATTAAGGTAGTGTTATTCCAGTAGGAACACGCACAAGAGGGGGGGGGGTGAATTGTAATTAGAACTTTGATAAAGTTTCTTTTGGAACTTAAGAAACAATCAAGGAACTGAGAATAGAGAAGACAATAACAACAATTGTGAAAACTTCTTGACACTAATCAAGAAGAGAATTCTTTTATTATAGTAATGCCTCGATTACAATAATCTCTCCAACACAAGTTCCTCTCAAACTTGTGTTCCTCACAGTAATCTACTCTGATTACAGCTCTTTCACTTCTCTCTCTCAGACTTAAATTCTAAGTCTCAACAAGATAACTCTATCCTTACTAATACCAAATACAATTCGTGTTTGGATAACTCTAGATATTAATGATGCTTTGGTGTATATATGTCACTTAGGAACTTAGGATTAACTAGGACACAAACTGGTTTTAGAAAAATCTTTGACAATGCGTTTTTAGGAAAGCAAGAACTCTTAGAAAGTTTGTGTGTTTTTTTCAGAAAACTTCTTGGCCTTATATAGAGTTTTGTCCTTAGGGTTTGTTCCCTTCAAAAACTCAACTGCCAACAACTGACACTTTGATTTTCACGTCCCTAGACTTGAGGAACAAGGGGAGACCACTTCCCACACAACTTCCTCAACTGCTGGACGTGTTTAAGACTATGTCAATCACTGAAAAATGTTTATTTAGTTTGTCAAAATATTTAGGAGAAGTTTGAGGAAGATAAAAACTGTTTTTATTTAAGTAACAGAATGTGATGAAAATCTTATTTTTATTAAACAGGAAAAGATATTTTATTTAAAGTATTTTCCTTAAAACTGTGTTGCTTGATATTTTGACAAAAACACACGAATAATCCAAGTTCCTCTAGTTCCTTATATACTACTTAACATATTAACATATTACATATAATCTAAGCAAGATAAACTACCTAGACATATATGTCTTTCCTTTGGTGAGGCATTCAACTCTGAAGCTTCACTTGTTCCAGCTCAGGAACATTAATGAGTTCCTCTTATGTTTAAATAGGAACTCGTGGCCATGAGTCTGTAATAGTTCTTGTGAATATTCGGAACTCTTGTTATGTAACTGTGTTGCTCCTCTTGTAACTTCAAACTGGAACAAATACAACTTCCAGCTCTGGAACTCCAGTGACTGTTCCAAGTGTACATCAGGAACTTCACCATCTGATTCAAGTTCCTATCCTAATAGAAACTTGGGCATTTACCTGTTCAAAGTCATTTAGCAACCATAATCAGGAAGTTTGCAATATGTGTGTGTCATCAACCAAAACTTAGGAACAACAATATTCCCCCTTTTTGGTGATGACAACACTTGCAAACTTTTTACAAAGAGAGTAAGTACAAACAGGAACTTATACACACTATTGTGAAACAGAACATTAAAGAGAAGAAAGAAAGAAAGAAAAATAAACTTACAGAGAGATTCAGAGAGATTGATGCAGGAACTGGGATTGAGTGTGCCTTGGAAGTTTGCACCCTTGACTTCCCCCTGTTGACATCAACAAAAAGCATAGCACGAAATATAGCCATTCCAAACACAGTGCCCCACGATCAACGTTTGGCAAGTTAAGCTAGCCTCAAAGTATTAAACCAACTCATACAATAAATTGAAAGCAAGCAGTAATGATCAAAACTAGAAAGCACAGATAGGTGTAACCAAGCAAGTCAAAATAAGATGGAACAAATACCCAAGTTTGAAAATTATACAAACCAAAAGCAAATTAAAAAGATTGTTCCATGGCAAAAGATAAAAGAAACATGGGATAGGGTGATTAGGCTTGGGATGGGGAACCAGAACCAGCAGTTTCTTCTATCACAGTCTCCTCAAAAGATTCCAGATTGTTGATCTTGGTGAGGATTGTGGCACGAGTTGCATTGGCTTGTTCTGAGTAGTGGTGAAGAGTGGTTTGGAGAGTCTTGACACTGGTAACCAATGCACCTATGTGGGCCTGCATTGAGCTAATCCTGTGATCTGTTCCCTCCTGCAGTTCCACCAGACGAGCAACTGTTGCCTTCAGCTCCAATATCTGATCATCCTTTGTGTTCCAGGCACCCCCATGATCTTGAACATGTTCCTGTTCAGATGGAACACGACGAGCTTTGGACTTTTTGGAGGATCTGGGTGTCCTTTTTCTTGGCCCAACAGTTTCAGGCAGTTCCTCTTGATTCAGTGGAACAGCATCCTCCTCTATGGGCATCTCCTTGACATCCCCTTCCTCATTTATTTCCATGAAGACAGGCCCTCTTTTCTTGTTCTCCTTCATTGCCACCCTCAAGCTCTTTCTTTTTCCTTGGGATCCTACACTCTTCCTGTTCCATCGAGATAAAGGGACCTCTATTTGTTCGAGTTCCTCCTCCTCCTCCACTTCTTCTTTAACTACAGTTCCTTCCTGATCTTCCTCATCTTGTTTCTCTTCCTTTCCAGCCCTAATGACTTTACCCTGAACCACTTTAAGATTTAATAGATGGAGCATTTCAAGTTGAAGGATTTGGGTGGATTTTAAGGGAATCACAAAGTATGGGCTAAGGTCAACTGAGAAGCTTTTGAAGATTTCTGTAAGAAGGGAGGAGTATGGAATTTTGAATTTGGGGATACAGGTGGATAAGTGTTTGATCATGATTGCAGGAAAGTTTATGGGAATTTTCCTTTCAAGACAATACATGAGACATGCATCAAACAGACTTGCTATGTTCCTTTTCTGAGTTCGAGGAACTACACCTCTCCACACAATATTAAACAGTAATTTTTGAAGAGGTGAAAAGCAGTTGTGTGAGGTGGAGGTGGATACTTTAGAATCTCCTCCAATGGAACCAACTATATTTTTCTCATCTACATTATCTATGGTCACTGTGATTTGACCTTTGAGCCACATATCAAAACCCCTATTGGGTGTACCAAACAGCTGTTCCAGATAAGAGGCATCAAATTCGATGTGAGTTCCATTCACTTTACTTGAACATACATTATCAACACATGCAAAGTTCTTGCAGAATTCTTTCATAGCTTCAGGAATTAAGGGGGATTTGGCATAGGTACTCAACAGACTTACCCATTTTTGTTGTTCAAGGATTTCCATCAACTCTTTAAATTTCGTGGCTTCACACCATGTTGAGTTGATTGCGAACCCCTCGACCAGGTTGTTTTCCTTTGCAGTGAGTTTCTTGGACCCTTTTGCTTCCCCCTGAGTTTGAGCATTCTCCTCTGTTTCCTCGATGTTTTCACCAGAAGCTTCCACTCGTCGTTTTTTGGATTTTCTTGTGGAGGATCTAGGGTTTGAGATTGGGGATTTCATTTCGATGTCAGTGTCGGTTTGTTCCCCCTGAGTGATTGCGAGCATTGGATTGTGGGATCGAAGAGGAATTGGCGATTGAATGGGTGAGGTATCCATGGGAACTGGAGATGAAGGGTTTCTCTTTCGTTTGAGGGAAGTGAGATCAGTGTTGTTGCTTGTGAGAACCATGGTGAAGGTTTTTATAGGTGAAAGGAGAGGTGATGTCAGTGGAGAAGGCGTGTGGGAGAGAGAGAAAGGGGGTTGCATGGATTGAATGTGGAAAGGGAAGAGTTTCTCCTATTTATTGCCAATGGAACCGTTCCAAACATTCTTTGAATATGGGTATTCGGTTTTGAATTTTAAAAAATAAATAAATAAAAATAAAAGGAAAATGTAGAAAAAAATTGTGTTTGACTTTGACTTGCTTAATTTCGTATCTCTGACTTAACTAGTTTGAAAGGAACTGCTTACCTTGCTCATTTGGAGTGTGAGTGAATTTGCCACGATGGTAAGCTTCAACTATGTTTGCACACAAGATTTTGTGTTTGTAATAGTCTATATGTACCATGATTTTTGCTTTTGCCTTAGAGGAACTTCAATTTAGCAATTACCTTAGCTTGATCATTCCGAGTTCCATTCTCATTTTCTCATGTTTCTCTCTGTTCAAAGGCTTAGTTAAAATATCAGCAATTTGGTGATCAGTTTGGCAAAAATCTAATTTGATCAAACCTTTCTCAACATTATCTTTAAGGAAATGGTGTCTAATGTGGATGTGTTTGACCCGGGAATGATGAACCGGATCTTTTGAAATACAAATAGCACTAGTGTTATCACAATAGATAGGAACACAATCATAGATAATACCAAAATCTCTTAGCTGTTGTTTTATCCATAGAATTTGTGAGCAACAAGCTGCAGCAGCTACATACTCAGCTTCAGCTGTGGATAGAGCAACAATGTTCTGTTTCTTGGAACCCCAAGAAACCATGCATGGACCTAGGAACTGTGCCATACCTGATGTGCTTTTTCTATTCACTAAGTCACCTGCATAATCAGCATCCGCATATCCTCTTAGCTCGAAAGATCCACTTCTTGGATAGTATAGGCATAGGTCATCAGTTCCTTTGAGATATCTTAGTATTCTTTTCACCGCAGTTAGATGGGACTCCTTTGGATTTGATTGAAATCTTGCACATAGTCCTACACTAAAAGAAATGTCAGGTCTACTGGCTGTTAAATACAATAGTGATCCAATCATACCTCTGTATTTCGTTTGATTCACACTTTTCCCATTTGGATCAGTGTCTAATCTGGTAGCAGTTCCCATGGGAGTGTGATTTACTTTGGCTGATTCTAGCTCATATTTCTTTAGGAGTTCCTTCACATACTTTTGTTGGTGTATCATGATTCCTTCCTCGGTTTGCTTGATTTGTAAACCAAGGAAGAAATTGAGTTCCCCCATCATACTCATTTCAAATTCACTGCTCATCAAGCTTGCAAAATCCTTGCACAAATTTTCATTAGTTGCTCCAAATAATATATCATCAACATAAATTTGAACTACTAACAAGTCAGTTCCTCTAGATTTTAAGAATAAGGTTTTGTCTATTCTACCTCTTTTAAAATCATTTTGAAGGAGGAACTTTGATAATCTCTCGTACCAAGATCTAGGGGCTTGTTTTAGTCCATAGAGAGCCTTATCTAATTTGTAAATATGATTTGGAAATTCGAGATTTTCAAATCCAGGGGGCTGTTCCACATAAACATCTTCCTCTAAGAAACCGTTTAAGAAAGCACATTTAACATCCATTTGATAAAGTTTAAAGCCCATGAAAGCAGCAAAAGCAATTAAGATTCTAATGGCTTCTAATCTAGCAACAGGTGCAAATGTTTCTTCAAAGTCAATACCTTCCTGTTGGTTATAACCTTTGACCACTAACCTTGCTTTGTTCCTTATGATTGTTGCATGTTCATCTTTCTTGTTCCGGAACACCCATTTCAGCCCTATCACCTTCTGGTGCTTTGGTTTGGGTTCCAAGTGCCATACCTTGTTTCTTTTGAATTCATTTAATTCTTCTTGCATGGCTATGATCCAGTCAGCATCCTCCAGAGCCTCAGTGTGATTTCTTGGCTCAAATATGGAGAGGAACGCGTGGAATGCGCAAAAGTTCCTTAGTTGTGCCCTTGTCTGAGTTCCTTTTCTGATGTCACTCACAATGAGTTCCATTGGGTGGGACTTTTGATGCTTCCAAGGTTTAGGTTGAAATTGAGCTACTGGTGTTGTGGCATTTTCGTTAGTTCCTTCTATGACCTGAGTTTCCTGTTGGTCATTGTGGGGTTCCTCTGGTGTTGTTTCTGGATCTTCTTGGTTTTCTGCTTGTTCCTCTAGTACGGGAACTTCTTGATTTTGTTGAGCAGTTCCTCTGGCTGTGTGTTTGCTTGGTTGGAACTCCTCATCATTTTTTGCAGCACGAGATAAACCAATCTCGAAAAATTCTTGTTCAGAGTTTCCTTTGTCACAGAATTGAGAGATGCTTAGTAGACTGTGCATCAAACCCTCGACTAAAAATACATTTTCAATGGCGTAGGAACTTGACCTTCCAACTTTTCCAATTCCAACAATTTCTCCTTTCATGTTGTCTCCAAAGGTCACAGTTCCTCCATTGTAGGCTTCTAGTGAGAGGAATTTAGATTTGTCTCCTGTCATGTGTTTGGAACACCCGCTGTCGAGATACCACGAGCTGTTCCCCTTCACTAGAATCTGTAAAGAGATCAAAGGTTAGTTACAGGAACTCGGGTTTCCTCGAGTTCCTTTTCAACTATAACTTCAGACTTCTTGACCCATTTTTGCTTTACAAAATTTATGTTTCTTTGATCCTGTTCCTTCATCTTGGAACACTCAGTACTTATATGACTTCCACTTCCACATGAGAAACAGACTTTTACACTAGGAAGATCCACATACTTTTTCTTATGACTAGTTTTATGGTTAAAGCCCAATCCTTCTGTTTTCTTAGATTGAGCATTCTCAATCCATTTGGGAGGAACTTTAGGTGGTTGTCTCTGGGCCCTGGCCATGGATAGTTCCCTTTCCAGTTTCTCTTTTTGTTCCTTTGTGGTGATCAGATCTTTGTTTAAATTTTCTAAGTCGATGTTAAAAACTCCCATGTTGATCTCCAAGGATTTTGTAGGATCTAAACTTAGATTAAACATCTTATATTGACTGAGTTGAACTTGTAGAAGGATGTTTTCATTTCTAATATTTTCCAATGACTCATTAATAGAGGTATTTCTATCTAGTAATTCAAAGAACCTGCCTTGGACATCAGATCTAATATTGTTTAGATAATTTATGTGGTCTTTACTGAGTTCCAAGGCTCTATCACTTTGTGCTTTTAATATACTTAGCTTTTTGTAATCATCTAGAGTTTCTAGCAACAGTTCAATTATTTTTGACTTTGAGAGACACTGAAGAGTGGAGGAACTTACTTCTTCTGATGGAACTTGATCAGTTCCTTCTGTTCTAGCCATAAGGCAGAGATTTGCAGTTTCTTCATTTGGTTGTTCCTCATCGTCTTCTGAGTCTGTTGCTTCGCCCCATGCAGCTATCATGGCCTTCTTGAAGTTTGGTCTGTTGAAGGTAGACTTGTTAAAGCGATCTTTGACCTGTTCCTTCCCTTTTCCTCTGGTCTTGTCGTTCTCCCACATAGGGCATTCACGAATTTGATGATCAGTTTCTCCACATTTGAAGCAACCTTGCTCAGTTTTGGAACTAGTGATTTTCTTGGCAAAGTTCCTTCCTTTCCGGTTTCCTGGTTTGAAGTTCCTATAGAGCTTTCTCATTCTTCTGACCAGCATGGCAGCCTCTTCTTCATCTGGTTCAGATTCATCGAGTTCCTCAGCCTTTAGAGCAAGTCCTCGACTTCTTGAGCTCTCAGGAACAACAGCTCCAAGATGAAATTCGTGTGTTATCAAGGAACCAGCAAGTTGTTCAATGTTGAACTTGGTAAAGTCCTTGGTCTCAAACAGTGCAGTGACCTTTGTTCTCCAACGATCATCTTGTGGCATGCTTCTTAGTATTTTTCTTACCTGTTCATCTGTGGGAATGATTCTACCAAGAGAAACTAATTCATTGGTTATGTTAGTAAATCTAGTGAACATTTCTTGAATAGTTTCTTTTGGAAGCATTTCAAATCTTTCATTTTTAGACATCAAAAGGTCAATTTTGGAACGCTTAACTTCATTAGATCCTTCGTGGGTTACTTGAAGTAGTTCCCAAATCTGTTTTGCGTTCTTGCACCCCATGACTCTGTTGTGTTCATGAGGTCCAAGCCCACAATGCAAGATTTTGACAGCCATGGCATTCATCTCATATTTATCAAAGTCTTCTTTAGAAAATTCAGACATTGGTTTAGGAACTACCTCGTTTTCATCATTGGTCTTTGTTACCTCGAAGTCTCCAACTTCAATTACACGCCAAACTTGGTAATTTTCAGCTTTGATGAATATCTCCATTCTATTCTTCCAGTATGAGTAGAACTTGCCATTGAACATAGGTGGCCTTTGTGTCGAGTAACCTTCTTCCAGTTTCTCTTGTGAGTTCATACTTTCAGGAACTTGACTCAAACAGGGTTTCCTGTGTTTTAGTGAGTACTGGCTCTGATACCAACTGTTATTCCAGTAGGAACACGCACAAGAGGGGGGGGGGGTGAATTGTAATTAGAACTTTGATAAAGTTTCTTTTGGAACTTAAGAAACAATCAAGGAACTGAGAATAGAGAAGACAATAACAACAATTGTGAAAACTTCTTGACACTAATCAAGAAGAGAATTCTTTTATTATAGTAATGCCTCGATTACAATAATCTCTCCAACACAAGTTCCTCTCAAACTTGTGTTCCTCACAGTAATCTACTCTGATTACAGCTCTTTCACTTCTCTCTCTCAGACTTAAACTCTAAGTCTCAACAAGATAACTCTATCCTTACTAATACCAAATACAATTCGTGTTTGGATAACTCTAGATATTAATGATGCTTTGGTGTATATATGTCACTTAGGAACTTAGGATTAACTAGGACACAAACTGTTTTTAGAAAAATCTTTGACAATGCGTTTTTAGGAAAGCAAGAACTCTTAGAAAGTTTGTGTGTTTTTTTCAGAAAACTTCTTGGCCTTATATAGAGTTTTGTCCTTAGGGTTTGTTCCCTTCAAAAACTCAACTGCCAACAACTGACACTTTGATTTTCACGTCCCTAGACTTGAGGAACAAGGGGAGACCACTTCCCACACAACTTCCTCAACTGCTGGACGTGTTTAAGACTATGTCAATCACTGAAAAATGTTTATTTAGTTTGTCAAAATATTTAGGAGAAGTTTTAGGAAGATAAAAACTGTTTTTATTTAAGTAACAGAATGTGATGAAAATCTTATTTTTATTAAACAGGAAAAGATATTTTATTTAAAGTATTTTCCTTAAAACTGTGTTGCTTGATATTTTGACAAAAACACACGAGTAATCCAAGTTCCTCTAGTTCCTTATATACTACTTAACATATTAACATATTACATATAATCTAAGGAAGATAAACTACCTAGACATATATGTCTTTCCTTTGGTGAGGCATTCAACTCTGAAGCTTCACTTGTTCCAGCTCAGGAACATTAATGAGTTCCTCTTATGTTTAAATAGGAACTCGTGGCCATGAGTCTGTAATAGTTCTTGTGAATATTCGGAACTCTTGTTATGTAACTGTATTGCTCCTCTTGTAACTTCAAACTGGAACAAATACAACTTCCAGCTCTGGAACTCCAGTGACTGTTCCAAGTGTACATCAGGAACTTCACCATCTGATTCAAGTTCCTATCCTAATAGAAACTTGGGCATTTACCTGTTCAAAGTCATTTAGCAACCATAATCAGGAAGTTTGCAATATGTGTGTGTCATCAACCAAAACTTAGGAACAACAGGTAGGTGAAAATGAATTGATTGTCTTTCACCTTGGGATCTGAGCTATTTATAAGGTTATGGTTTTGGCATTTGTTCCCAAACCATAGTCACATGATTGGCTATCCTCAGAGATGAAGACATGTGTCCTTTATTACGCAGTTTGGATAGTGGGCTTAGTGTGTTTATAAGGGATGTGGGCATCTAGTCTTTTTAGGCCTCTAGTCTTTTTGGGCCTTTCCGCTTAAATACAATTCTTTTATATTCTAATCAGCTGCCTAGTAGGCGTGGAAGATGCCATATGCTGCTCTATGATTAGTCTGATGTGGACTATCAATTTTGGCCACATCATTTTCCCCTCAAGAAGGGTGAAAGCCCCTTAGTTTTTACCCTTTTTGATTCCTCCTCAGACGTAGTGACACGTGGCCAAAATCCTTTACCCTCAATCCTCTATATATACCATGCCATTTGGGGTTTTACCCCCCTTCATTTTTCCAAGTGCATTGAGAGCCATTGGGAGAAAGCGATTTTCAGCATCAATAAACCACTAGCAGACGATTTGCGGCCACCGTGAGTTCATACTTTGTTCTAGGGTTTTTTCGATCTTTCATTCGCATCTTCAAAGAATCTTGCAGCATTTGTTCGTTTGATTCAAAAGTTAATCTTTTCTTTTTAGGAAACTGTTTACTGCCTTATTTACTTTCCTATCAGTATGGCGAGTCGTTCTGGTTGTTCGAGGACGGCGGTGTTAGGTTATGATACACATAAATCATATATATTTCATGCGGAAAAACCATAAAGCCAGGAATCCAAATTAATTGCCACATAATAATTAGCATAATTTAGGACACATACACTTTGTAGCGTGCCCTCCCTAGCTGCGCCCTAACCGAACAAGAACAAGTCTAGGACTCCAAATGTCTTCTCTCCGTAGATAGTCCACAACACGTTCGGATCCGCCTTAGATTTAATTAACTAGAATTGCACCTAAGGTTCTATGAATATGTTCGAAAATTTTGGCAAATAATAGACTTAGTTTTAATCCTTAAAACTAGGTGTATGGTTGAAAATTATGTGTACATAAATTTGTGAATGCCATCACATATTTATAGAGTAGGAATATGGAATTAGAAGTCTACTAGGATTCAAGTATTCTAAATCTATTAGAATTAGAGTTTACTTAAAACTAGTAACTTAGAAAATTAATCTTTTAATCTAATCCTAATCGCTTAAGGATTTGATGTATGCACAAACTCCAACACGCACACGAGCACGGCCCACAAGCGAGCAAGCCATGCCCGCGTGCGCGAGAAGCCCATCGTAGGCTCACAGCCCACACGTTGCCTTGCAGCCCATGCGCTGCTTCGCAACCCGCGTTGCTCGCAGCCATGGCGCGCTGGGCCTGGCCTCGCGCTGGGCCTGGCGTGACTTTGGCTTGCTGTTGTGCGCGCTGGGCTTGCTAGGCGTGGGCCTGGCTTCGTGTTGGGCCTTCGTCTAGCAAGCTCGTCCGATGCTTATTTCGTACGACGCGTTTCCGATTAATTTTCCGATTCCGGAATTCATGTCCGATTCGAACAATATTTAACATTTCCGATTCCGAAATTAATTTCCGTTTCGAACAAATATTTAATATTTCCGATTCCGGAATTATTTCCGATTCCGATAATAATTCTGATTCTGACAATATTTCCGTTTCCGGCAAAATTTCCGATTCCGGCAATATTTCCATTTCCGATAATATTTTCCGATACGCACCATGTTTCCATTTTCGGCAACATCTACGACTTGGATAATATTTATATTTCCGATACGATCCATATTTCGGTTTCCGGCAATATCATCGTTTCCGGAGCATCCATAATTTGCCTTTGACGATTTCAGCTCCCACTGGAACCGAGATCCGTCGATTTTGAATATTCATAAATGGAGTATTTAAATCCTTTAAATACTTGATCCGTTCACGTACTATTTGTGTGACCCTACGGGTTCAGTCAAGAGTAAGCTGTGGATTAATATTATTAATTCCACTTGAACTGAAGCGGCCTCTAGCTAGGCATACAGTTCACTTGATCTCACTGAATTATTAACTTGTATAATTAATACTGAACCGCATTTATTAGACTTAGCATTAAATGCATACTTGGACCAAGGGCATTATTTCCTTTAGTCTTCCATTTGTCCTTAGGGACAAGTGTGCATTTCCTAATTCCATTGTCGCTTGATGCTTGCTCTTGAACATAAGGTAAGAGTTGTCATCCTTATTATGTCCAGAGGTGTTTCTCGGTTTCAGAGTTCAACTGATCAAATAAACAGATAATCATAGCCTATGATTCATCTGAGCACGGCCATGCGTTTTACAGTTTCTAGCTCTCTGAGTGGCCTTGTACAACTTTTAGCATCTCATCCCGATTTATGGGAGGACAATCCCAATCTTGCGATCTTGAGATTAGACTTCGTTTGATAGGTGATTACCCGAGCGTTGTCAAAGCAACCAGTTCTCAAACAAGTAATCTCAAATCACTCAGGTATTGAGGATTAGTGTCTAATAATTTTAATGAAATTTACTTATGACAGATTTTCATCTCTTATAGTAAAGTTTCATAGGTCTATCCGATACGAGTCTTCTCAAAGTAAGTATCTATGCAAATGATTGCGACATTGCCATGTCCACATAGTTCAAGAAACAGAACTACTAGTCATCTTGCATTCTAGTCGTCTAACGCTTTCTATGCGTCCATCTTTATAGAAAACTTTGACCAGGGACCATTTTCAACTTTTGACATTCAAGTTCACTTGATAGACATTTCTTAGTCACAGGACTGGTCCTGACAGTCTATCTTGAATATATCGTCAAATTGAAGGGACTCATCATTTAATAAACCACAAATTAAATGGAAAAATGAATTCTATTCATTAATGTGAATGGTTAACCAATAATGTTTTACAAATTATTAAACTCTAAAACTTTAAAACATTAAATAAGGACATCAAAGTCATTCTCCAACATGCTTGATTCCCATAACTGCAGTGTGCAAGTTGTGCTTCACCTGCAGCAGAGGTTTAGTTAATGGATCTGAGATGTTATCGTCAGTTCCAATCTTGCTTATCTCGTTTTCTTTTCTTTCAGCGAACTCTCGTAGAAGGTGAAATCTACGAAGTACATGGTTGACTCTCAGGTGGTGTCTAGGCTCCTTTGCCTGTGCAATAGCTCCATTATTATCACAATATAGAGCTATTGGTCCTTTAGTGGAGGGGACTACACCAAGTTCACCTATGAACTTCCTTAGCCAAATAGCTTCCTTTGCTGCTTCATGTGCAGCAATGTACTCCGCTTCAGTTGTAGAATCCGCAATGGTGATTTGTTTAGCACTTTTCCAGCTTACTGCACCTCCGTTGAGGCAGAAGACAAACCCAGACTGTGATCTTAAATCATCTTTGTCGGTTTGGAAACTTGCGTCCGTATAGCCTTTAACAGTTAATTCATCATCTTCACCATAGACCAGGAAATCTTATTTGTGCCTTTTCAGGTACTTCAGAATATTCTTGGCAGCAGTCCAATGTGCCTCTCCTGGGTCTGACTGGTATCTGCTCGTAGCACTGAGTGCGTACGCAACATCCGGGCGTGTACATATCATAGCATACATTATTGAACCAATCGATGATGCATATGGAATCCCAGTCATTCGTCTACGCTCATCCAGTGTTTTTGGGCACTGAGTCTTGCTTAGAGTCATTCCATGAGACATGGGTAGGTAGCCTCGCTTGAAGTCTGCCATATTGAACCTTTCAAGCACCTTATTGATATAGGTGCTTTGACTGAGTCCAATCATCCTTTTAGATCTATCTCAGTAAATCTTGATGCCCAGTATGTACTGTGATTCTCCTAGATCCTTCATCGAAAAATATTTCCCAAGCCAAATCTTGACAGAGTTCAACATAGGAATGTCATTTCCGATAAGTAATATGTCGTCGACATATAATACTAGAAAAGCAATTTTGCTCCCACTGACCTTCTTGTATACACAAGATTCGTCTGCGTTTTTTATGAAACCAAAGTCACTGAATGCTTCATCAAAACGTATATTCCAGCTCCTTGATGCTTGTTCCAATCCGTAGATTGATTTCTTAAGCTTGCATACCTTTTTAGCATTCTTTGGATCCTCAAAACCCTCAGGCTGTGTCATAAACACAGTTTCTGTAAAAACGTCGTTTAAGAAAGCGGTTTTGACATTCATCTGCCATATTTCGTAATCGTAATATGCAGCGATTGCTAACATTATCCGAATAGACTTTAGCATTGCAACTGGTGAAAAAGTTTCATCGTAATCCACACCGTGGTCTTGCCTGTAACCTTTTGCAACCAATCTAGCTTTGAAAACTTCTAGTTTCCCATCCTTATCCTTTTTCGGTTTGAAAACCCATTTGCTTCCTATGGCTTGGTAGCCATCTGGCAAATCAACCAAATCCCTAACTTGGTTTTCAGACATGGAGTCTAATTCAGATTGCATGGCTTCTTGCCATTGCTTGGAGCTAGGGCTCGTCATAGCTTGTTTTTAAGTCGCAGGTTCATCACTTTCAAGTAATAGAACTTCATAGCTCCCCTTCGTCAAAATACCTAAGTACCTTTCCGGTTGAGATCTATATCTCTGCTATCTACGCGGGGTTACATTTCTAGATGGTCCTTGATTCTCACCAGATACTTCTAAAGATCTCTGAGTTTCATCCTGAATGTCATCTTGAGCATTCTCTAGAGTTTTTTGTTCGACTAGAATTTCTTCGAGGTCTACTTTTCTCCCACTTGTCATTTTGGAAATGTGATCTCTTTCCAAAAAGATACCATCTCGAGCAAAAAACACCTTGTTCTTAGATGTATTGTAGAAGTAATACCCCTTTGTTTCCTTTGGGTAGCCCACAAGGATACATTTGTCAGATTTTGGTTGAAGTTTGTCTGAAATTAATCGTTTGACGTATACTTCACAACCCCAAATCTTAAGAAAAGACACTTTTGGAGGCTTTCCGAACCATAACTCATATGGAGTCTTTTCAACAGCTTTAGACGGAGCTCTATTAATAGTGAGTGCAGCTGTGTTTAGTGCATGTCCCCAAAATTCTATTGGAAGTTCGGCCTGACCCATCATTGATCTATCTATGTCTAGCAAGGTTCTATTCCTCCGTTCCGACACACCGTTCCATTGAGGTGTTCCATGAGGAGTAAATTCTGATAGAATTCCACATTCTTTCAGATGGTCATCAAATTTATAGCTCAGATATTCACCGCCTCTATCAGACCGTAGTGCCTTAATCTTCTTCCCTAATTGATTCTCTACTTCACTCTGAAATTCCTTGAATTTGTCTAAGGATTCAGACTTATGCTTCATTAGGTAGACATAACCATATCTACTGAAGTCATCAGTGAAAGTGATAAAGTAGCTGAAACCACCTCTAGCATTTGTACTCTTTGGTCCACATACATCTGTATAGATTAAAACCAATAGTTCATTTGCTCTTTCTCCAACTTTAGAGAAAGTTTGCTTTGTCATTTTGCCAAGTAAACATGATTCGCACTTACAATAATCCTCTAAGTCAAATGGTTCTAGAATTCCTTCCTTTTGAAGTCTTTCTATGCGCTTTATGTTTATATGGCCTAATCGACAATGCCACAGATAGGTGAGATCTGAATCATTCTTTTTGGCCTTTTTGGTATTTATGTTATAAACTTGTTTGTCGTGATCTAATAAATAAAGTCCATTGACTAATCTAGCAGATCCATAAAACATCTCTTTAAAATAAAACGAGCAACTATTGTCTTTTATTAAAAAGGAAAATCCCTTAGCATCTAAGCAAGAAACAGAAATGATGTTTTTAGTAAGACTTGGAACATGGAAACAATCTTCCAGTTCCAAAACTAGCCCAGAGGGCAACAACAAATAATAAGTTCCTACAGCTAATGTAGCAATCCATGCTCCATTTCCCACTCGTAGGTCGACTTCACCCTTGCTTAACCTTCTACTTCTTCTTAGTCCCTGCGAATTGGAACATAAGTGTGAGCCACAACCTGTATCTAATACCCAAGAAGTTGAATTAGCAAGTATACAGTCTATAACGAAAATACCTGAAGATGGAACGACTGTTTCGTTCTTCTATCTTCCTTAAGCTTTGGACATTCTCTCTTGTAATGGCCAATTCCATCACAATAAAGACAGCTTGATGTGGACTTGTCCTGCTTTGTCTTCTTTCTTGACTCAGCATTGCCCTTGGACTTTCCACCTTTCTTGAAGGGTCTCCCTTTAGCCTTGAGTAAATCCTTGGCTTCACAGTCGAGTATTATCTCAGCCTTTTGACCAGGTGAACGAACTTTGCAACTGTTTCTTCTCTTGGTTCACTCAGGTATAGTTGCTTAAAGCGACCAAACCCACTGTAGAGTGAATTGAGCAAGATAGAGACTACCATCCTTTCACTTGTTGGTGTTCCTAGCAGACTTAGGCGATCAAAATATGAAAGCATAAGGTCTACATGGAACCTTATTGGAATACCAACCCTTTGTTTAGTGCGAAGGAGCTGAACATGTGTTTCTTGGACTTCCATCCTAAAATATCTGTTATGAGAACTAACCTTCAGGCCTGACATTGATTCAATCAACTCATGGACATTTAGGTCCCTGTCCTCCGTGTTAATCACCCCTTTAATTCATTGCAAATTTATAAAATGTAATTAATTGCAAATCCGTGCGATTATTTAATTATATGTTCGCAGGATTTTCGGCAGTTTAGTCAATAATGGTCGGAATCGTATAATTTTATAGTGAATTTCGCATGTAAACGGCGTTTTAAAATTTTGACTAAAATCAAAGATTACCGGAAATGGAAATATTGCCGAAATCGGAAATATTACCGTAAACGGAAATATTGTCAGAATCGGAAATATTATCGAAATCGGAAAATAATTCCGGAAACGGAAATATTAAATATTTGTTCGAAACGGAAATTTATTCCGGAATCGGAAATATTAAATATTTGTTCGAAATGGAAATTTATCCCGGAATCGGAAATATTAAATATTGTTCGTATCGGAAATGAATTCCGGAATCGGAAAATTAATCGGAAGCGCGACGTACGAAATAAACATCGGACGAGCTTGCTAGACGCAAGGCCTAGCACGAAGCTAGGCCCAACGCCTAGCGAAGCCCGCGCGACCAAGCAAGCAAAGCCCAGCCAACCGCAAGCAAGGCCAGCGAGCTGGCGCGCCTCATGGATGGCGAGCAGCTACTGGGCCTGGGCTCAACGCACGCGCGCATGGCTCCCCTCGTGGGCTGCTGTGCGTGTGTATGAGTTTGTGCTTGTTGTACGAAACCTTGATCGATTAGGATTCGTTTAGATTGATTTCCTAAATCTACTAGATAAATAATTAATTGAATTTGAGTTAAATTCAGATTAGCTAATTTGTTTCCTAGTAGGATTCAAATATCCGATACCCATACCCTATAAATAGGTGATCATGGTTCACAATTTGTAACGAGTAATTCAAGTATTCATTCAAGTTTTAGGCTTAAAACTCAGACTTTTATTCGTCATAAAAACCGAAAATTTCATAGTACCTTTGGTGCAATTCTAGTTAATTAAACCTATGGCGGATCCGAGCGTGCTGTGGACTATCTACGTAGGGACGGCGTTTGGAGTCCTAGACTTGTTCTTGTTCGGTTCAGGCGTAGCTAGGGAGGGCACGCTACAAAGAGTATGCATCCTAAACTATGCTAATTGTTATGTGGCAATTAATTTGGAATCCTGGCTTTTATGGTTTTTCCGCATGATTTATATTCATTTATATGTATCATAACCTAACAGTGGTATTAGAGCCTCGAATTAATTCCATAATAATTACTTAACATGGTTAAATTTTATAAATTTGCAAGGAATTAAAAGGGGTGATTAATTTCGTAATTGTAATTAATTGCAAATTTGCGTTTATTTAAGGGAAATTTGTTAAAAAGGACCTTTTATAACCCAAATTTTGTGAGAAAGGACCTTATATAATTTTTTTTGCGAAATTACACCTTAATGTAATTTTTTTTGCGAGAAAGGACCTTACATAATTTTATTTTGTGAAATCACACCTTAATGTAAGTTTTTTTTGCGAAAGACAACCAAAAGTAAATTTTCGGCATTGACTGAGCTTTTTTGGCCATTGACTTGCACATGAGAAGCACGTGTGACTTTATATTGCTAATCACACCCAATTTTCCTCCAAAATTCAAGCTTTAAAAGCTAAAGTTGGAAAAAAAAATCGAAATAAAATCAAGTTTGAATATTCAAGACTCGGGAAAATCAATGTCTTTAGCCAACGTAAGCCACACGTGCTGCTCACGTGCAAGTCAATGCCGAAAACTTCCCTTAGGTCCTTTCTCGCAAAAAAAAATTACTTTAAGGTGTGTTCTGACAAAAAAAATTATATAAGGTCCTTTCTCGCAAAATTTGAGTTATAAAAGGTCCTTTTTGGCAAATTTGCGTTTATTTAATTATATGTTCGCAGTTTTTCGACAGTTTCTTCGTTACTCAACGAAATAGAGTGATTTTTGTGTCAATTCTGTATGTAAAAGGCATTCTAAATTTTTGACAAAAATACTACTTTTCGGCCGAACACAGAATTCCCAAATTCGAAGCCTAACTATGACTTTTCGGAGATTTTAGTTTTTCGTACGCAAAATTTGTAATTTTTAAGATGTTAAATTAAATATTTGCGATTCTTGTTTGTAAATCTTGAATCTATGATTGACCTACTATATATGTTTTACAATTTAAATGCCTAAGCTTGTTAATTATACAACCTAATTTGTAATTGTAATTAATTTGTTGAAATTCGAATAATTTAGAATTTGATTTGATTTTCATAATTAATTAGCAATTTAATTAGGAACCTATGATTAAAAACCACCATGAAAATTGTTAAAATTGGAAAGTTTTAAAATTTTATGACCTAGATTTGAATCTGTAGATACCTACTTTTGTTCCCATTCCTGAAAGGGAAGGTTCGATGATGAAAACATAAATCTCCACTTGACAACGCATCTACTATAAAATAACGAATCTCAATCACCCTTCTCGTTTCACCCGAAACCTGCTATTTATAGAAACCTGCTGTTTATGGAAACCTGCTAAAAATAGTAACTGCCGTAAAGGGTAGTTGCTAAAAGTAGTAAGAATAAAAAGATAGAAACCTGTCAGAATTAGGTGTTGCACTCCACTATAAATCCTAAAAGAGATAGAAATTGCGAGAGAATCCAATTCCTAATATGATTCGAAAGTAAGAGTTACGTATTAATTAAAATCATAACGAACCTAGAGTTCGTAAAGGGCCCAGACGCATTCCGTCGTAAATTGATACGCACCAAATAACTCGGATTAAGTCTCTTAATGAACTCCGTACTCTAGAGTCCAATCTGACAAAGAATTCTGCCAGACCCAATTTTCAACGCCCAGCCCTGGGCGCCGAAATCTTTGACGCCCAGAGCTGGGCGCCGAAAATACCTGGGACGAATTCTCTTCCTAATCCGTTTTGTATTCAAATTCCTGAAAAACTATCTTTCTACGCCACTTTTTCCTATAAATAGACCCTTAAGTTCGACGTGAAACACACACACACAATTCATATTCTGAGTATTGACTCCAACCCTTAGCCTAAGCCTCACGCTGCGAAACTGTTCACGCGTTCTGTCGCAATCGATCCATAAATCGAACAGAACGTATCCTGTCCCATAATTGAGATTCGTTAAATAAAAAGGAGAAATAGCAAAGTCAAAGTGGTTAGTTTCCTGATAACTGTGACACACCTCTCAAGGGTGCGTCGTAATGTGTCTCTTTTCGATGATTTAACTGCTTTCCTCGCCCTTTTTATGAACTGTTAAACTAACTAAATCTGATTGTTCTATCACGCCTAACAAATATAATATTTTTGGGAAATCGGATTATCATGCTAGATCCCTTAATGCTATTTAAATCAGATAATCACGATCGATCTAGTATTATATGTTGCATATTGCTAAAATCAACTCAGATTAGTTTAATAGTTAACGCATGTCCCTTCAATTATTTATGCTGAGCTACTAAGGATATCCTGCCTCTGGAGTTATCGACGAGCGAAGTACTCCTCTCGGTAGTTACAGTCCCCCGAACCCTCAACCTCTACCTTGCGGGTGTATGTTGAGAGATCCCCACACCAGGGATCACAAGGGAACCTACGGCCGTCGTGGTCAAACATAATTGCACTCCCTTTATGTCACGATAACCGGGTTTTGTCAGTTTTTCTCATTGTCGTTAAAAACTGAATGGCGACTCCTATATTACTAGTCAATTGGGTGTAAACTCACAGGAAATCCAATTACACTTGATTTGACAAAAAGAAGCGTCACACCCACGAGGGACGAGGTCACGCATTAGCCTCGTGCTTTTTCGACCCCCTCACAGTGGCGACTCCACTGGGGATAGTGAAGGAAATACTCGTGCTTGTAGGTAATCAAAATAGCCGAAGGGTGAAACGATCCTACCCCGCGTTTATTTCCCCATCAAGTTGGGACGACCTGAAAATCAGCATATTAATGTGAACGGGAAGAACCGCATAACGAATCTCGGCTCCCTCGGGAGTTGGGACTAAGGATACCTTTTTCCGCCAATAGGGGGGGTGCATACGCCGCGCATGTTTCCCACTCGGTACTTGTGCAGGTAGTACACCTATCCCGAACCCAATCGCTCGCTCATTAGGTCCCTCTCGCCTGCATGCCCCCTTGGCTTGCACTTGCGGGTTGGCCTCTTGAGCGAAATTCATCTGTTGAAGACACTACTTCGACCGGGGCATGTGTCGGATCTACGATAGAAGCGGTACCAAGCCAGGCGCAAATAAACTACCCATAGAAGCCTATCATAAACTACGTGACATATTTAATTTTCAAATCCATGTTTGTAATGTAGTTATGTGTAGCGAAATATGTGACTGTGTGTGACAAACTATCCTGGAAAACCAACGACCTTAAAAATTGCCCAAACATTCATAGACTAATTTGCCAAAGATTTATACCGAAATACGTGTTCCGCAAACCCGAACGATCGCCACAAAAATAAGCGACGCTCGGGGTGGCCTGTAACGAATCCCACAAACGCTGCTACGCGTAAAGGACGTTATTAGGCAAGCACGCAAATCGAAGTCGCATAAACAAAAGACAGAAAACGAGAACCAGCCAGGGACGCATTTTCAACGCCCCTGGCTGGGCGCCAAAATTTCTCACGCCCACTGCTGGGCGCTGAAGTTGCTGCCTGGCCTTTTGGTCATGCACAGCAGCCTCGGTGCCCGCGCATAAAAAAATATACGTAGCAAAAAAAACACTTTTCGTAAAAATTGCTGCAAGGGCGTATGAAAAGGCACTCGACTCTAAAAGCGACTTGTAAAAAATAAAATAACTCTTTGTGTCGTTGTTAGGCCTCCTATGACGACAATGTTCGGCTCCAAAACCGAACATGCTAATAATTATGAATGTCACACGGGCAAAGTATTCAAAAAATAATGTTTAAATAGAGTCTTCAAGGAAAAATAATGTTCGAATAAAAAAAAAATCCGAGTCTAGAGTAGGCTATGCCAAAGTACAATCTAAATCCTAAGTCTTAGTTGTCTTATCCATATAATCGGTCCTAATGCTTGGTGCCGTTCTGCAAGTTAAAAGGTTAAACCGTATTGAGTCTCCCTTCCTAACATTTAAATCAATAAGCACCCATATGTAATTGTCATCCCTTGCTAAGAGTCTACGGCCTCAATACTCTCTCTCACCAATAAGAAGAATATATTATAGTATTTGCAAAATGGAAACAGTCACATTCTGGAAACCATTCCCCCATAGTCGCACAACCCCCAAAGTGAACCTAAGGCGTCAATACCATTAGCAAGAATTAATGGCCTCAAGGCTTATGATCACATTGGGTCACGACAATCATAGTCCTCTCGAGTCACTCACTCCTTGAAATACTACTAAGTACGGACTAAAAGATTTTCCATGAATGCAACATGACCAACCATGAAAATACCCAAATCGGCATACCGTAAGGCTACCATTGGGGTAAAGAAATACACGCTAAGAGGGAAGCCGCACTAATGATTCTAGTCTCGCAAAAATAAAAATTCGATCTCCCCAACTAACTACCTTGCCAACATTAAGCAAAATGGCGCATGACAAATGAACACCCAAGGGTTAAAATCTAAAGTGTCAACCAACGAAAGGTATGGTCCAATTAGCCTAAGTCTGAGAGTCGCTTGGTCAAGTATTACAGGCTTACGCCACACCATTATTTTGAGTCTAGGCCACTTCCTTGTATTCATACACGGGTTATAATCAGAAAAATTAATGAAAGTTCGAGTCTAAATCACAACTTCCAATTTAATCCCGGAAACTGGAATCTGAAAAGAAGCAAAAAATCATTTTTCGATGTAATTCTTTCGTTAAATTTCAATAAGGTAAAAATAACATTTTGAATCTACGCTATTTGCACATTTTAAGAAACGACTAAATACGCTTGCAAAGTAAGACAATTTAAAGGTCCACCCTAGGCCTGCTAAAATCAAAGGTCCACCCCAGGCCTACTAAAATTAAGGGTCCACTATAGGCCTACCAAACGAGGCTCACTCAGTCTCGCCTCGTGACTCAAAGACCACAACCACCCACCTCTTAGCCCAAATAAAAATTTTGAAGGATTTATGTTGGGGAGAAATCCCATGCAAAAAAAAAGAAAAAATAGAAAGAGAACAGGGAGAGCGAAAAGAGCGAGCCATGAAATACTTAGCCCGTACCTCCCAAAGTGCGAAATTTACCCAAGTAAACGAAGGAAGAGAAATGAGTCAACCAATCCAAATCATAAAGTTCTACGATGTCTACCCTTTCCAATCCTCATGTTCTTAGACGCCTTCGCTCTGGGGCCCCTGTTCAGCTCATCTAACCCATCCATGTTCTCATTGCCATAACCCAAGAAACCATTACCTCGACTCTTGTTCTTGAACTTGTTGTCAACCGCAAACCACGCACGGCCATTGACACGTGCGTCATGCCCATCATTTCCAAAATCCAAACCTGCTCTTACACCACCATTAGCATAATGACCATATAACTTGTTTGGATACGTCCTGTTGATATACCCTTGAGCCGTCCCTATGCTACTCATTGGCCTTGATTGATGTAAACTCGTGACGCTAGCCTGAGGCCGTAAAATGTGAATCCTAGCAGATGTAATCCTTATGCTTGACTAATACCTATACAAATTATCCCAACTCATTCAACCCATCTTTCAAACCGTCTTGAGTCACGAATAAAAAAAAAAGACCAATGAAAAGTACAAAAAATAATAAATAATAAAAAAGCAAAATTTGCAAAGCGCCTCTAAAAGTTCGTCTAAAAAAGAAAAGAAGCATTTAGCGCACCAAAAAAGATTCCGGCACCCAAAAAAACATTTCCAGCGCCCACACCTGGGCGCCGAAAACTTTGACGCCCCAGCCTGGGCGCTGAATCTCCCTGCTTGCTAAATTTTGTCCAGAAGTGCACGTCATTTTATCCGCACATGCACGGAAAAATAACGAACACTTGGAGGGGTACAACACGTATTCAGATATACGTACCACCAAAAAATATACATGTACTCAAAAAATAAAACAAATAAACAAAATTTTGGCCTACGGCAAAGCAGCAGATTAAAATAATAATAAACTTCACTTATTCTACCGTTTCAAATAATATGTTTCCACCTCATAACGTACTTGTTTAAAATCGGCATTCTAAGAAACTATTTTCTAGGCTAAGAACTACGCAAGACCTGATTCCAAATTAAATCTATTTAAGGCGGATACGTAGGCAATCCATGATTCGGTCCAACCAATTTGCAAAAATATTAAAGCCTATAGAAAAACAAAGAATAAAAATAGAAGTCCCTTATTGAAATTTAATTACTTGCAATCCAAGTCGAAAGAAAAATTTAAATCAAAGGAAGAATCCAAGTCACCAAGAGGCCAAAACGAGCATACATCGAAAAATAATAAGGGCACGTACCCTTGCCAGAAGGAGCACTCACACTCCTAGGCACTTAGCCAAGACTCAAAAGATCGCTTTGCCTCAATTGAATGGGGGCTAGCTGAAGGAAATAATGCCCTTGGTCCAAGTATGCATTCTATGTTAAGTCTAATAAATGCGGTTCAGTATTAATTAACAAGTTAATAATTCAGTGAGATCAAGTGAGCTGAATGCCTAGCTAGAGGCCGCTTCAGTTCAAGTGGAATTAATGATATTAATCCACAGCTTACTCTTGACTGAACCCGTAGGGTCACACAAATAGTACGTAAACGGATCAAGTATTTAATGGCATTAAATACTCCATCTATGAATATTCGGAACCGACGGATCTTGGTTTCAGTGGGAGCTAAGATCGTCACAGGCAAGAAATGAATACTCCGGAAACGATGATATTGCCGGAAACGGAAATATGGATCGTATCGGAAATATGAATATTATCCAAGTCGTAGATGTTGCCGGAAACGGAAACATGGTACGTATCGGAAAATATTATTGGAAATGGAAATATTACCAGAATCGGAAATATTGCCGGAAACGGAAATATTGTCAGAATCGGAAATATTGCCGGAATCGGAAAATAATTCCGGAAACGGAAATATTAAATATTTGTTCGAAACGGAAATTAATTCCGGAATCGGAAATATTAAATATTGTTCGTATCGGAAATAGATTCCGGAACTGGATATTTAATCGGAAGCGTATCGTACGAATTAGCATCGGACGAGGCCTGCCGGACGAAGGCCCAGCACGAAGCCAGGCCATCGCCCAGCAAGCACGCACGCAAGCCCAGCGCGCGCCAAGGCCACGGATGCGTGGGCCTTGCTGCGTGGGCTGCAGCTCGCACGCATGGGCAGTCCTTGTGGCTGCCGTGTGTGTGTGAGTTTGTGCTCATGCGTGATTCCTGAATCTGCAAGAATCAGTGTATGATTAAATGTCTATTCCTAAATTGGATAAATTAATTAAATAGAATTCATGTAGGATTCTAATTCCAATTAATTCGCATCCTACTAGGATTACGATTCCTTTTCCATAACTCTATAAATAAAGGCCTAGGGGTCATAATTTATACACAAGTTTCAAAGTATTCAAAAGTGAGTTTTTTGAGAGAAAATTAAAACACATCTTGCTCATAAAAGTGCCGAATTTTCTAGTACCTTAAGGGCGATTCTAGTTGGTCAATCTTAAGGCGGATCCGGACGTGCTGTGGACTATCTACGGAGGGACGACACTTGGAGTCCTAAAAGACTTGTTCTTGTTCGGTTCGGGCGCAGCTAGGGAAGGCACGCAACAAAGAGTATGCATCTAATTATGCTATATGATTATGTGTAAATAATATGTTTCCTGGGTTAATGGTTGTTTCCGCATGATTTATGTAAATGTCATATGTATCATAACCTAACAGTGGTATCACGAGCCCCTTATTATTTTCATAATCTAAATTGCATGAACATGGTTAAATATTACAAATTTGCAAGAATTAAAAGGGGTGATTAATTTTCGTAATTGTTAATTAATTGCAAATTGCGTTTATTTAATTATATGTACGCAGTTTTTCGGCAGTTTCTTCATTACTCATCCGAATTGAATGATTTTTGTGTCAATTCCGCATGTAAAAGGCATTCTAAAATTTTGACAAAAACAGTATTTTTCTGCCGAACCCAGAATTCTCAAATTCGAAGCCTAACTATGACTTTTCGAAGGTTTTAGTTTTTCGAATGCAAAATTTCGTAAATTTAAGATGTTAAATTAAATATTTGCGATTCTTGTTGATAAATCTTGAATTTTTGATTGACCTACTGCATATGTTTAACAAGTTTGAATGCCTAGTCTTGTTAATTATGCAATCTAATTTGTAATTATGATTAATTTGTTGAAAATTAGAATAATTTAGAATTAATTTGATTTTCATAATTAATTGTAATTTAATTAGAAACCTATGATTAAAAACCACCATAAAAATTGTAAATTTACGATAAATTTTAAATTTTTATGACCTAGACTTGAATCCATATCAATCGGAAATCAATTGGATAATAAATTTTCGATTTTTTCGCCCTAAAATTATGAAATTAATAATATTTATTAATTTGTCATTAATTTTAAATATAAATTTTAAATTTTTATGCGATTCGTTCAAATAACTTGCACGCACGAAGCAATGGACGCTTCGTGTTACCCTTAAGGGGTGTTGTATAATGCGGGCATGCGACGACGAGCAAGGGAGCTCGTCGCCCGTGCGGCACGAATGCAATGAGCAAGGGCGTAGTGCACGAGCGCAAGGCAGCAGCCCTGCCTTGTGTCGTGTGCCACGAGCAATGAACGAATGGGCATGGGCGAAGGGCGAGCCAAGGCAGTCGCGTGTGGGCAGCAAGCGAGCTGCGCCACAACGCGCGCTGCCTCGCACAAGTGCGCGCAGCCTCGCGCGCAGCGAGCGCAAGCTCGCGTGCCACGAGCGCTGCGCCCAGCACTGCTCGCGCGCGCAGCGCGCGATGTCGCTCGCCCAGCGAGCGATGGCTCGCGCCAGCGAGCGATGGCTCGCGCCAGCGAGCGATGGCTCGCGCCAGCGAGCGATGGCTCGCGCGCGCAGCGCGCGATGTCGCTCGCCCAGCGAGCGATGTCGCGCCCCAGCGAGCGATGGCTCGCGCGCACAGCGAGCGAGCCAGCGCGCCCAGCGAGCGATCTCGCGCGCGCACTGCGAGCGATAGCTCGCGTGCGATGGGGCGCTGTGCGGAGGCTTGCGATGAGACAGCAGCAGCTATGCGACGAGCGCATGGGCTGCGCGCACATGGCCAGCAATGGCTGTGTGCGTGCGGCCCATGGGCATGCAACGCGTAGGGTGTTTGCGTTACGATTAGATCGTTTTGAATGTTTAATTTGAAAATTTCAGTTCACGTAATTTTAATTAATTTTAAAATTAATAATTTGAATTAATTTCTTGGATTTTAATTTTGAATATTATAATTATAATAAATGGAATTTATTCTAATTATTTTACTAAAATTAAAATCATGAATTAATTTAAATGCGACTGAAATTAAATTAAATTTTTGGATTCAATTATAAATTCATATGAGCTTTAAATTTTAATTAAATTTGTATGTTTCCGGTTAGACTAGAAATACAATTTTATGTTTAAAATTAGTAAAGCATATGAATTTATTGGTTTGAGTGGGAGCGCTTTTTAGTCATAAACTCTTGATTAGGTCTACAAATCCTTAAGGTTAAAACAACTCGATTAGAATTAATAAGGACTGAATAATTGGTAGATTATTGGTGACCTTGATTAATTGCTGCAAATGTTTACGTGATGCATAATGTGTTTTACTAACCAGCTATGTGGGCCATTCATGATAATGAATGGGTGAATGGTATATATTGTATATGTACTATTTTTCAGGTTATGAAGTGACTAGTATGGCCCAAATAGGATAGAAAATATGGTCTGCGTACCATTAATTTGAATGTAATTGGTCTAAAGCACCAAAGTTATTTTTTAATTCAAAATGGTCTGCGTACCATCAAATAGTTGTAATTAGTTATAGCTTATCCTATTTGAAGAAAATGGTGCCTCCCACGGAGATTTTCAAGACGGACTTTGAAGTCAAAGCTTCAAGATGAAGTCGGGCCATACTAGATCACAAATATCTTATGCATGTTTTAAGTTATTTATTGCTTTAAATATGTCTTAAAATGCATGAGATCAAAAGCTTGATTATGTTGCATGATTAAGGATTTTAGTTCACTTAAAATCTAACCAACATAGTAAGAGCCTTAAGTTCCAAACTTAAAAAATTGAGTTAAAAGGTGCCATGCCAAAATATACACTTGCTTGGATATCCTTTACATCAATCTAGTAATAGTTTTCGCTCAGCGAGGTGTTACTTATTGGTCCTAAAGGGGCAAGGTACACAAATAATTGTGAGTACATGTTAGTTTTGGTGAAACTCAACGATATAAGTAAGGAGTCCTTTTATGTCGTGGCAAATTCGATAGGTTTACCTAATAAGTTCTTAGACGTACCTATCAACCAAGAATAGTTTCTAGACTATTAGCAAAAGGCTTTTGCTTACCTAAGATGTTCTAGGATTAAGTCGACAAACTGTGCTTAGTTCTTCAATGATTTTAGGATCTTGGAATCATTTTATTCACACCTGCCGGAACAAATAACTTGAATAAAATGCTTAATAAACATTGAATTATGCATGTATGCTAGAATTTAAGTTTATTAAGAGAAACTGTGAATGGTTATTTATTTGTTTATTCTTTTCAATTGTAGTTTTTAATATGGCAAACAACAATCAAAACATCATCATGGGTTCTGAGCTTATGGTCAAGCTGAACCTGACAAATTTTCTTGAATGGGAAGCTAAGCTAGTTGAAATAGTCAAACTCAATGGACTTGAGTATGTACTATCGCATCCCATGCCAAGCTACTATGCCAGAGACATGACCCCTGAGAGATTTTACGCCTGGGATGCGGATCTCAAAAAGGTTATGAGTCTCATGCTGAACAATATCCCTGATGATTGGGCTAGAAGGTTTGTAGCTTATGAACCTTTTACGCTCATCAAGAATCTGAGGGATATCTGTCGTGGAAGTACGGAGGACAGGGACCTGAACGTCCATGAGTTGATTGAATCAATGTCTGGGCTAAAGGTTAGTTCTCCCAACAGGTGTTATAGGATGGAGGTCCAAGAAACACATGTTCAGCTCCTTCGCACTAAACAGAGGGTAGGCGTCCCACTGAGGTTCCATGTGGATCTTATGTGTTCATATTTTGATCGCCTAAGTCTACTAGGAACACCAATAAGCGAAAGGATGGCAGTCTCTGTCTTGCTCAATTCACTACACAGTGGGTTTGGTCGCTTCAAGCAACAATACCTAAGTGAACCAAGAGAAGAAACAGTTGCAGAATTTATTCACCTTGTCAGAAAGGCTGAAATAGTACTGGACTGTGAAGCCAAAGATTTACTCAAGGCTAGAAAGAGACCATTCAAGAAAGGTGGAAAGTCCAAGGGCAATGCTAAATCAAAGCAGGACAAGTCCACATCAAGCTGTCTTTATTGTGATGGAATAGGCCATTACAAAAGAGAATGTCCAAAGCTAAAGGAAGATCAGAAGAACGGAACAGTCGTTCCATCTTCAGGTATTTTCGTTATAGACTGTATACTTGCTAATTCAACTTCTTGGGTATTAGATACAGGTTGTGGCTCACACTTATGTTCCAATCCACAGGGACTAAGAAGAAGTAGAAAGTTAAGCAAGGGTGAAGTCGACCTACGAGTGGGAAATGGAGCACGGATTGCTGCATTAGCCGTAGGAACTTACTATTTGTCGTTGCCCTCCGGGCTAGTTTTGGAACTGGAAGAATGTTTCCATGTTCCAAGTCTTACTAAAAACATCATTTCAGTTTCTTGCTTAGATGCTAAGGGATTTTCCTTTATAATAAAAGACAATAGTTGTTCGTTTTATTTTAAAGAGATGTTTTATGGATCTGCTAGATTAGTCAATGGACTTTATTTATTAGATCACGACAAACAAGTATATAACATAAATACCAAAAGGGCCAAAAAGGATGATTCAGATCTCACCTATCTGTGGCATTGTCGATTAGGCCATATAAACTTGAAATGCTTAGAAAGACTTCAAAGAGAAGGAATTCTAGAACCATTTGACTTAGAGGATTATGGTAAATGCGAATCATGTTTACTTGGCAAAATGACAAAGCAACCTTTCTCTAAAGTTGGAGAAAGAGCAAATGAACTATTGGGTTTAATCCATACAGATGTATGTGGACCAATGAGTACAAATGCTAGAGGTGGTTTCAGCTACTTTATCACTTTCACTGATGACTTCAGTAGGTATGGTTATGTCTACCTAATGAAGCATAAGTCTAAATCCTTTGACAAATTCAAGGAATTTCAGAGTGAAGTAGAGAATCAATTAGGCAAGAAGATCAAGGCACTGCGGTCTGATAGAGGCGGTGAATATCTGAGCTATGAATTTGATGACCATCTGAAAGAATGTGGAATTCTATCAGAATTGACTCCTCCTGGAACACCACAATGGAACGGTGTGTCAGAATGGAGGAACAGAACCTTGCTAGACATGGTCAGGTCAATGATGGGTCAGGCCGAACTTCCATTAGAATTTTGGGGACATGCACTAAATACAGCTGCACTCACTATAAATAGAGCTCCGTCTAAAGCTGTCGAAAAGACTCCATACGAATTATGGTTTGGAAAGCCTCCAAATGTGTCTTTTCTTAAGATTTGGGGATGTGAAGTATACGTCAAACGATTAATTTCAGACAAACTTCATCCAAAATCTGACAAATGTATCCTTGTGGGCTATCCAAAGGAAACAAAGGGGTATTACTTCTACAATACATCTGAGAACAAAGTGTTTGTTGCTCGAGATGGTGTCTTTTTGGAGAAGGATCACATTTCCAAAATGACAAGTGGGAGAAAAGTAGACCTCGAAGAAATTCGAGTCGAACAACAAACTCTAGAGAATGCTCAAGATGACATTCAGGATGAAACTCAGAGATCTTTAGAAGAATCTGGTGAGAATCATGGTCAATCTAGAAATGTTACCCCGCGTAGATCGCAAAGATATAGAACTCAACCGGAGAGGTACTTAGGTATTTTGACGAACGAGAGCTATGACGTTCTATTACTTGAAAGTGATGAACCTGCGACTTACAAACAAGCTATGACGAGCCCTAGCTCCAAGCAGTGGCAAGAAGCCATGCAATCTGAATTATACTCCATGTCTGAAAACCAAGTATGGGATTTGGTCGATTTGCCAGATGGCTACCAAGCCATTGGAAGCAAATGGGTTTTCAAACTGAAAAGGACAAGGATGGGAAACTTGAAGTTTTTCAAAGCTAGATTGGTTGCAAAAGGTTACAGGCAAGTCCACGGTGTGGATTACGATGAAACCTTTTCACCAGTTGCAATGCTAAAGTCTATTCGAATAATGTTAGCAATCGCTGCATATTACGATTACGAAATATGGCAGATGGATGTCAAAACTGCTTTCTTAAACGGCGTTTTAACAGAAACTGTGTTTATGACACAGCCTGAAGGTTTTGAGGATCCAAAGAATGCTAAAAAGGTATGCAAGCTAAAGAAGTCAATCTACGGATTGAAGCAGGCATCCAGGAGCTGGAATATACGTTTTGATGAAGCAGTCAGTGACTTTGGTTTCATCAAAAACGCGGACGAATCTTGTGTATACAAGAAGGTCAGTGGGAGCAAAATTGCTTTCCTAGTATTATATGTCGACGACATATTGCTTATCGGAAATGACATTCCTATGTTGAACTCTGTCAAGATTTGGCTTGGGAAATGTTTTTCGATGAAGGATCTAGGAGAAGCACAGTACATATTGGGCATCAAGATTTACAGAGATAGATCTAAAAAGATGATTGGACTTAGTCAAAGCACTTATATCAATAAGGTGCTTGATAGGTTCAAGATGGCGGACTCCAAGCGAGGCTACCTACCCATGTCTCATGGAATGACTCTAAGCAAGACTCAGTGCCCAAAAACACTTGATGAGCGTAGACGAATGAATGGGATTCCATATGCATCATTGATTGGTTCAATAATGTATGCTATGATATGTACACGCCCGGATGTTGCGTACGCACTCAGTGCTACGAGCAGATACCAGTCAGACCCAGGAGAGGCGCATTGGACTGCTGCCAAGAACATTCTGAAGTACCTGAAAAGGCACAAAGATGACTTCCTGGTCTATGGTGGAGATGATGAATTAATTGTTAAAGGCTATACGGACGCAAGTTTCCAAACCGACAAAGATGATTTCAGATCACAGTCTGGGTTTGTCTTCTGCCTCAACGGAGGAGCAGTAAGCTGGAAAAGTGCTAAGCAAAGCACCATTGCGGATTCTACAACTGAAGCGGAGTACATTGCTGCACATGAAGCAGCAAAGGAAGCTATATGGCTAAGGAAGTTCATAGGAGAACTTGGTGTAGTCCCCTCCATTAAAGGACCAATAGCCCTGTATTGTGATAATAACGGAGCTATTGCACAGGCAAAAGAGCCTAGACACCACCAGAGAGTCAAGCATGTACTTCGTAGATTTCACCTTCTACGAGAGTTCGTTGAAAGAAAAGAAGTCGAGATAAGCAAAATTGGAACTGATGACAACATATCAGATCCATTAACTAAACCTCTGCCGCAAGCGAAGCACAACTCGCACACTGCAGCTATGGGAATCAAGCATATTGGAGAATGGCTTTGATGTCTCTGTTTAATGTTTTAAAGTTTTAGAGTTTAAATCTTTGTAAAACATTATTGGTTAATCATTCACAATAAATGAAAGGAATTCATTTTTCCATTTAATTTGTGGTTTATTAAATGATGAGTCCCTTCAATTTGACGATATATTCAAGATAGACTGTCAGGACCAGTCCTGTGACTAAGAAATGTCTATCAAGTGAACTTGAATGTCAAAGGTTGAAAATGGTCCCTAATCGGAGTTTTCTATAAAATTGGACGCATAGAAAACGTTAGACGATTAGAGTGCAAGATGACTAGTAGTTCTGTTTCTTGAACTATGTGGACATGGCAATGTCATAATCATTTGCATAGATACTTACTTTGGGAAGACTAGTATCGGACAAGACCTATGAAACTTTACTGTAAGAGATGAAAGTCTGTCATAAGTAAATTTCATTAAATTATTAGACACTAAATCCTCAATACCTGAGTGATTTGAGATTACTTGTTTGAGAACTGGTTGCTTTGACGTTGACCAACCGTCGCACCGTAAAAGGAGGCTATAAAGGCAACGCTCAGGTAATCACCTATCAAACGAAGTCTAATCTCAAGATCGCAAGATTGGGATTGTCCTCCCATAAATCGGGAAGAGATGCTTAAAAGTTGTACAAGGCCACTCGGAGAGCTAGAAACTGTGAAATGCATGGCCGTGCTCGGATGAATCATAGGCTATGATTATCTGTTTATTTGATCAGTTGAACTCTGAAACCGAGGAACACCTCTGGACATAATAAGGATGACAACTCTTACCTTATGTTCAAGAGCAAGCATCGAGCGACAAAGGAATTAGGAAATGCACACTTGTCCCTAAGGACAAGTGGGAGACTGAAGGAAATAATGCCCTTGGTCCAAGTATGCATTCTATGTTAAGTCTAATAAATGCGGTTCAGTATTAATTAACAAGTTAATAATTCAGTGAGATCAAGTGAGCTGAATGCCTAGCTAGAGGCCGCTTCAGTTCAAGTGGAATTAATGATATTAATCCACAGCTTACTCTTGACTGAACCCGTAGGGTCACACAAATAGTACGTAAACGGATCAAGTATTTAATGGCATTAAATACTCCATCTATGAATATTCGGAACCGACGGATCTTGGTTTCAGTGGGAGCTAAGATCGTCACAGGCAAGAAATGAATACTCCGGAAACGATGATATTGCCGGAAACGGAAATATGGATCGTATCGGAAATATGAATATTATCCAAGTCGTAGATGTTGCCGGAAACGGAAACATGGTACGTATCGGAAAATATTATTGGAAATGGAAATATTACCAGAATCGGAAATATTGCCGGAAACGGAAATATTGTCAGAATCGGAAATATTGCCGGAATCGGAAAATAATTCCGGAAACGGAAATATTAAATATTTGTTCGAAACGGAAATTAATTCCGGAATCGGAAATATTAAATATTGTTCGTATCGGAAATAGATTCCGGAACTGGATATTTAATCGGAAGCGTATCGTACGAATTAGCATCGGACGAGGCCTGCCGGACGAAGGCCCAGCACGAAGCCAGGCCATCGCCCAGCAAGCACGCACGCAAGCCCAGCGCGCGCCAAGGCCACGGATGCGTGGGCCTTGCTGCGTGGGCTGCAGCTCGCACGCATGGGCAGTCCTTGTGGCTGCCGTGTGTGTGTGAGTTTGTGCTCATGCGTGATTCCTGAATCTGCAAGAATCAGTGTATGATTAAATGTCTATTCCTAAATTGGATAAATTAATTAAATAGAATTCATGTAGGATTCTAATTCCAATTAATTCGCATCCTACTAGGATTACGATTCCTTTTCCATAACTCTATAAATAAAGGCCTAGGGGTCATAATTTATACACAAGTTTCAAAGTATTCAAAAGTGAGTTTTTTGAGAGAAAATTAAAACACATCTTGCTCATAAAAGTGCCGAATTTTCTAGTACCTTAAGGGCGATTCTAGTTGGTCAATCTTAAGGCGGATCCGGACGTGCTGTGGACTATCTACGGAGGGACGACACTTGGAGTCCTAAAAGACTTGTTCTTGTTCGGTTCGGGCGCAGCTAGGGAAGGCACGCAACAAAGAGTATGCATCTAATTATGCTATATGATTATGTGTAAATAATATGTTTCCTGGGTTAATGGTTGTTTCCGCATGATTTATGTAAATGTCATATGTATCATAACCTAACACTAGCGCCGTCCATGACCTCTAAAGTACTCGACTTGACCCTCCCTAAAGTGAACTAACTCACTTAAAGACTTTCTTTCACCACTAGACATAAGTCGTTCTCTTAAAGACCTTCTTTCACCACTAGACACAGTCATGATCGCCAACAAGTAGTAAAGGCAGTAAGCCTGCAAAAAATATATATAAAAAAAGAGAAAATTGTTCTACGGCATTGCCCCATCGTTCCTTCGAACTCAGGGCACCCGTCCATGGTAATTCAAATGCTTGCGAATCCCCTTTGGAAAAAAAAAATCAGACATTGTCAATAGGACTTGGCACTTAACCAAGGCTCACCCTACTCAGACATATGACACGGGCATCTAAAATCGAAATCTAAGAGCATCATTAATGGGAAGACATAATAGCAATTGGGGGCTAAAAATTGAAATGAAAGAGCTAGGGAAAGAACTAGATATACCTTGACCTTTTGTACAGACATACACCAAGTAAATCTAAGTCAATTTGAAAACGGTTTATATTCCCGCAATTCTGGAAAAGATGGCCCCAAAAGCCTAAAGCATACGCCAAACAGGCACAAGTATATCTTGACGCCTGCACCCTGGCTTCCAGCAAATCCTTAGACAGCATTCCAAAAATAGTAACAGTATTTTGGATTCACTCATATAATCATGTACGAACCCTTCTATAAGTCAACTTACTTAGGACACCTCGGATTGTACACAGTAGGATTCGGATTTTAAATAATTTTCAAATGATTTTTAAAGACTTCTTCGAACATAATAAAGTGTCGTTGGTTTAAGCTAAGTATGCGTTTATCTCAATGTTGCAAGTGAGTCAAAAATATTTCTAAATATGATTATGGGTAAAGAAAGGCACCTAACTTTTGGTCAAGGCACACTTCCACATGTTACTACCTTGACCATGGCGATGTCGCATAATACGACATTTACAAGAGAAGTAGCAGGTCACTACTCGAACGTGCCTCGCACTAAACGAGTCTGGTTCAAACTATTCATGATCCATGTCACCATGAATGCATAAAGACGTATGCAAAGCATAATAGCACCAAGCCAATCCCGTAGCTACAATTGGGGGCTTGAGAAAAACACTCTAAAAATGCTCGAAATGACGATTTTATCGCAAATTCTCGACGCTAATGCTATACATATGTTATAGGGGCACAATCATAAGCTTTAATCGTGTAAAACGAACCTTAGAATGGCTACAACCCCTCCCAAATTCTAAAGCACTACTTAGAATATATAAAGTCACCCCACTAACAAGGGTAACTGAAAATCGCGAGTCACCAAAACTCCGATCAAACTACTGCACATAACGCTCGCCCTACAAGCGCCCGTTACACAGTCTATCTCGTTCCAAAGCAAAAGCGAAAGAAAAAAAAATCAAGGATAAGAGCTGTCAAAATATACCCAGAAATCAATTTCAACGCCCAGAGCTGGGCGCCGATATCTTTAACGCCCCAGCCTGGGCGCTGAATCTTTCTGCTAGCCATGTTTTGCCCAGATATAAAAATAAGAAAGAAACACCTATGAATCCTCGCATCGAACGAAGTAATAAGCCGTGCAAACCCAGGCAGAAGGTGCTAGACTTGTTCGAGCACCTGAACCAGGCGTGATGAAGTACTCCAGTACAAAAAATAAATCCCAACACCTGGAGGAATGTTCTAAGACACGTTGTTAGGCCACACAAGCCTACGTCGCACCATAAGTTCAACCATCCCACGGTACAAGTCTAAAAAAGGAGAGTAAGGCATATTGCACTAATGTAGGCACGACCAAGAGCACGTGTAAAAGGGGCAAAAACTACTTATCGCCCAAATTCATAATGCAAGCCACACGACTTCTACATTAAGGATTAAAGGTAGCGAAACATTACCTACCACGGAAGGGATAGCTCGCACCTACACGAGCGGAACCCCAAGGCATCTTTCTCGAAAGAACCTACAAAAATCGTACGCCAAAAGGAAGCATCCCAACATGCATACCTGGGGGCTCCAAGCTACGAAACGACCATAGAAAAAAAAAAAAAAAAATCTCGAAGCGAATGTTTGAACAATCGGAAGGGCACGATGTTTGAGCCCACTTCATGAATAGGCCTGAACCCTATCAAGCTTCTAAACAAACTATTCACAATCAGTCATTTCTCAAAAAAATGATTCAAGCAAAATGATTAATGGACCGCACACAACGGCCATTCTATGAACACTCGTTCGCACATACATGTCATCATTCACGAACGCGTTCAAAAGGAAAAATATACAACAACAAGAGCGGTCAAAGTCTTAGCCCTCAAGGTATGTTCCTCGGGCCATATAGACTCGCCCAACTATCGCAATAACTGTACGCCTTAAGAGCAACAGTTCCTTAAAATAACCGCCCCAAAGCGATAAGCACCGTAGTCCACCAATCGGCTACGGCTTCTCAAGAAAATCATCACGTTATAAAAATAAAGAAAAAAACAAAAGAGAAGAGAATACATAGAACTTCCAAGAGGCCAACTGTGTCATCAAGAAAGCTCGCCAGGAATTATTTTCAGCGCCCAGCGCTGGGCGCCGAAATCTTTAACGCCCAGGCTTGGGCGCCGAAAATGATCCCAGACCCTCTCTGACTTCTATAGGGTCCTGCCATATTCATTTGACTTGAAAGTTGCCAATTTCTTTACTGAAAGTCGCACCTCACGGCTTTGTTAAGAGTAGCACAAAAAACACTACAAAGATCGTTCGCACTTACGAGCACAATCCCAAACACGATCAAGGACATTACAGAATGCGTAGGAACCTCTTTAACAAGAAATGACCGTCAAGCACGAATACTTGGTGACTCGAAAGAAAAAATATATCTCAAAAAAAAAGGTATACAAAGTTAAAACAATATTCCCAGACTACGCTGTACAAAGTCCCGTGTTTGGATAATCTCAAAAGAAAAAGAACCGGTTTACGACCTCAAGACAAAGGTCGCCGTTGATACTTATACATGGTCCCCCAATCAAGGACCCAGGTAGTGGCAAAATTGAGCCGTAAGGACTAGCTCAAAACCATGAAGGAAAATGACCACAAGACAATGGTCCGTCTAAGCACGTTGCTAACCCACATTCAGGTTACAACTAAATCCGAGCATCCCTCGAAAGAATTCGCTCCTACAAGAATGAATAAAAAGAAATTCTCAAAAGAAATCGCAAAGAACAAAAGAAATAGGAACTTGCCCATCTTCAGTTGGCAAAATCGCGTCACGAACCACGCGAGTTCCCAAATTGAAAAAACGAATTCAGGGACGTCCACCCTCAGCGGACAGGGCTCGCCCACCCTCAGAAGGCGGGGTCTGCATCACTAGCCGCGCAGGTCCTCAGTTTTCGAAAAATAGAATCTTCAAAAACAAAATGAAACAGGCTCGCCATCTTCAGCCGGCGGGGTCTACGTCACAAGCCGCGTAGGTCCTTATTTTCAAAAAGCACAAACAAATTTCAAAACAGATTCGTCCACTTCTATCGGACGGGGTGTCCACCCTCAGCGGACAGGTTCGCCATCTTTAGCCGGCGGGGTCTACGTCACAAACCGCGTAGGTCCTTATTTTCAAAATTCAAAAACAGATTCGTCCACTTCTATCGGACGGGGTGTCCACCCTTAGCGGACAGGCTCGCCATCTTTAGCCGGCGGGGTCTGCGCCACTAACCGCGCAGGTCCTTAGTCGCTGCAGCGATAACTTTTTCTGGTTTTCCCTTTTTCCAAAAATTAAAGGACTGGTTTTCCCTTTTTCCAAAAATTAAAGGATTGGTTTTCCGTTTTTCCAAAAAAGAGCGATGTGCTGGATTTTCCTTCGTTTTACGTCCCATAAAAACAAGGGGGTTTTCTCGTTTAGCTAGCCCTGAAAATGAGAATCTTTAAAAACATTTTTACCTCGTCGTTGGGCTTGGCCAGACCCAATTACACTTTATAGCTTTGATTTCGAAAACATCTGTAGCTACTCCCAATGACAAAGTGAGGGAGTTTCTGCGCTTCTTTAGATACTTCCAATGACAAAGTGAGGGAGTTTCTATACTATCCGTTGACAAATCCCAATGACACGTGAGGGATATGTCGACACTTCAAGTGATGACCCTTAAGTCAAATATTATCACTCGGGGGCTCGTGAGACCCTCGCAAAAACAGGTCACCATGACTTGTGTGGCGCACTCCGCCTAATACTTTGACCATCGTCTTACTCCAAGACTCAGTCAAAGTGGGGGCTAACTGTAGACACCTACTTTTGTCCCCATTCCTGAAAGGGAAGGTTCGATGATGAAAACATAAATCTCCACTTGACAGCGCATCTCCTATAAAATAACGAATCTCAATCACCCTTCTCGTTTCACCCGAAACCTGCTATTTATAGAAACCTGTTGTTTATGGAAACCTGCTAAAAATAGTAACTGCCGTAAAGGGTAGTTGCTAAAAGTAGTAAGAATAAAAAGATAGAAACCTGTCAGAATTAGGTGTTGCACTCCAACATAAATCCTAAAAGAGATAGAAATTGCGAGAGAATCCTATTCCTAATATGATTCGAAAGTAAGAGTTACGTATTAATTAAACTTATAACGAACCTAGAGTTCGTAAAGGGCCCAGACGCATTCCGTCGTAAATTGATACGAACCAAATAACTCGGATTAAGTCTCTTAATGAACTCCGTACTCTAGAGTCCAACCTGACAAAGAATTCTGCCAGACCCTATTTTCAACGCCCAGCCCTGGGCGCCGAAATCTTTGACGCCCAGAGCTGGGCGCCGAAAATACCTGGGACGGATTCTCTTCCTAATCCGTTTCGTATTCAAATTCCTGAAAACTATCTTTCTACGCCACTTTTTCCTATAAATAGACCCTTAAGTTCGACGTGAAACACACACACACAATTCATATTCTGAGTATTGACTCCAACCCTTAGCCTAAGCCTCACGCTGCGAAACTGTTCACGCGTTCTGTCGCAATCGATCCATAAATCGAACAGAACGTATCATGTCCCATAATTGAGATTCGTTAAATAAAAAGGAGAAATAGCAAAGTCAAAGTGGTTAGTTTTCTGAGCACCGTGACGCACCTCTCAAGGGTGCGTCGTAATGTGTCCCTTTTCGATGATTTAACTGCTTTCCTCGCCCTTTTTATGAACTGTTAAACTAACTAAATCTGATTGTTCTATCACGCCTAACAAATATAATATTTTTGGGAAATCGGATTATCATGCTAGGTCCCTTAATGCTATTTAAATCAGATAATCACGATCGATCTAGTATTATATGTTGCATATTGCTAAAATCAACTCAGATTAGTTTAATAGTTAACGCATGTCCCTTCAATTATTTATGCTGAGCTAGTAAGGATATCCTGCCTCTGGAGTAATCGACGAGCGAAGTACTCCTCTCGGTAGTTACAGTCCTCCGAATCCTCAATCTCTACCTTGCGGGTGTATGTTGAGAGATCCCCACACCAGGGATCACAAGGGAACCTACGGCCGTCGTGGTCAAACATAATTGCACTCCCTTTATGTCACGATAACCGGGTTTTGTCAGTTTTTCTCATTGTCGTTAAAAACTGAATGGCGACTCCTATATTACTAGTCAATTGGGTGTATACTCACAGGAAATCCAATTACACTTGATTGAATAAAAGAATCGTCACACCCACGAGGGACGAGGTCACGCATTAGCCTCGTGCTTTTTCGACCCCCTCACAGAATCCATGAAAATAAATATAATCGGAAATTAATTTGAATAATAAATTTTCTATTTTTCGCCCAAAATTTATGAAATTAATATGATTTATTAATTCGTCGATAAATTTAATAATAAAAGTTTTAATTGTTATGAAATCCGTTCACGAATCTTGCACGCACGAAGCAATGGACGCTAAGTGTTACCCTTAAGGGGCGTTGTATAGTGCGGGCATGCGACGACAAGCAAGGGAGCTCGTCGCCCATGCGGTACGAATGCAACGAGCAAGGGCGTGGCGCGAGAGTGCAAGGCAGCAGCCTGCCTTGCGTCGAGTGCTGCGAGCAGTGGGCGGGTGGGGCGAAGGAGCAAGGCAAGAAAGCAGGGGCTGCACGCGCGGGCAGCGAGCGATGCTCCATAGCAGCAAGCGCTGCCTCGCCCAGCGAGGGATGCCTCGCCACAGCGAGCGAGCTGCTGCTGCGCGTAGGCGAGGATGCCTCGGCTTGCTGCGTCTACGCGTGGCTGCTCGTGCCTTGCTATGCGATCAGTCGAGTGGGCAGCCCATGGGGCGTTGCTGCTACGTGGACTCGACGGGGCATGGGCGCGAGCCCATGGCCTCGTCTTGACCCGATTGGTTCGTTTTAATTTTAATTTTTCGGTTGAAAACGATTTTAATTAAATTTAAAATTGGTATTTTAATTTTTTCTCGGAATTTAATTTTGAATAATCTCATTATTATAAATTTTATTTATACTAATTATTTTACTAAAATTAAAACCTTGATTAAATGTAAATTAATTAATTTAATTCAACGAAAATAAATTAAAGGATTTAAATAATAATTTATATGAGCTTTAAATTTTAATAAAATTTGTATGATTCCGGTTGGACTAGGAAATACAATTTTATGTTTAAAATTCGTAAAGCATGTAAAATTCTAGGTTTTAGTGGGAGCGTTTTAGTCATAAACTCTTGATTAGGTCTACATTCCTTTAAGGTTAAAACAACTCTATTAGAATTAATAAGGATTGAATAATTTGTATATTATTGGAAGCCTTGATTAATTGATGCAAATATTTATGTGATGAAAATATTTATGTGACGCATAATATGCTCTACTAACCAGCTATGTGGGCCATTCATTGATAAGTGAATGGGTGAATGGGTGAATGTATGAATGTACTGTTTTGCAGGTTATGGAAAGTGACTAGTATGACCCAAATAGGATAGAAAATATGGTCTGCGTACCATTAATTTGAATGTAAAATTGGTCTAATGCACCAAAGTTTTAATTTTAAATATGGTATGCGTACCATCAAATAGTTGTAATTAGTTTCAATTATAGCTTATCCTATTTAAAGAAAATGGCGCCTCCCATGGTGAAATTCAAGACGGAGTTTCCAATCCATTTTCAAGACGGAGTTTGAAGTTGAAGCTTCAAGATGAAGTCGGGCCATACTAGATCACCTTAATATCTTATGCATGCTTTAAGTTATTTATTGCTTTAAATATGTCTTAATTATGCATGAGATTATGGCTTGATTATGTTGCATGATTAAGGATTTTAGTTCACTTAATATCTAACCAACATAGTAAGAGCCTTAAATTCCAAACTTTAAAAATTGAGTTAAAAGGTGCCATGCCAAAATAACACTTACTTGGATAACCTTTACATTAATCTTAGTAATAGTTTTCCGCCATAGCAAGGTGTTACTTATTGATCCTAAAGGGGTAACAGGCCCGGTGGTGGCCCTGTGCATCCTGGTCAACAACACAAGGCCACCAAAAAAATAAGGGCCCATTTCGAAAGCCCAACCTACATACTTTAAAAAAAAGAAAGAAAAAAGAAAAAATTGAAAGCTGCTCCTAAGAATCAGTCGGTTATTCAACTCCAACTCCCCACACTTAATTTCCTTCCTCAAGATTCACGCTCCATTCAATCCCTTATGATTCATCTCCCTAAAATTATTTTTCTTTCCAATATTATTCTAAATTTCCAATTCCAATAATCTTATTTCAATCATTCCATATTCTAATCAACAATTTCTTTTAAACCCTCTTAAATTTCAACGGAATAACCAAGAAAAAAGCCGAGTTTTCACATCAGATATTCAATTTTGATCGAAGAATCAAAGAATTTGTTATCAAGTTCTTAATTTCCTGCTTATCTCACAAAAAAAATTATATTTTTTAGATGGGAATAAAACCCGGCAATCTGTAATCTGAATTTGAAAGAAAAACACAAGGATTACTGATTTATATTTCTACAAATTGCAGAAACTCTCCAACGATCATAGAGGCCTTGAGCGTGGATGGATTTTGTGGCCAAAGGATCTAGTACTCAAAAGCCGACCCATCAGTAGGTTTTATTTCCCCCCCTTTTTCTTAGTAAGTGTAAGTAATAAGTAAAATACATCATATTAACTCCTCTGCTTTGTAAAAACAGGGAAAATATTGATTCACTATCAGGAAGATATGCCGCCGTCCCTGATGAAACTTTATGGGTTTTGTTTGCTTTTAGGTTAAATGAGGTTCTCTTAACTTTTTGGGTATACATAAGGATTTGGATCCTTCCAAGTTGCAATAGTGAGAACCTTTTAACCTCACCTACACTTTGTTAAGATGTTATTTAAAATTTAAATAAAGTTTGTTTTTATGTTTTTTGTTTAAATTTGTAGGAATAAAATTGTAATGCTCGTAAAGTAGTATTTTGATTATCGCACTTTTTTTTTAAAAAAAATATTAGGGGCCTCATTTTAAATTTTGGACAAGCTTAGAAGAGGGCCTCCGAAATGTTTAAGACGGCCCTGAGGGGTAAGGTACACAAATAATTGTAAGTACATGTTAAGTTTTGGTGAAACTCAACGATATAAGTAAGGAGTCCTTTTATGTCGAGGCAAATGGGATACGTTTACCTAATAAGTTCTTAGACGTATCTATCAACCAAGAGTAGTTTCTAGACTATTAGCAAAGGCTTTGCTTACCTAAGATATTTGAGAATTAAGTCTAAATACATAATGTGTTTAATTCTTCAATGATTTAAGGGTCTTGGAATCATTTTATTCACACCTGCCGGAACACATAACTTGAATAAAATGCTTAGTAAATTATAAATTATGCATGTATGCTAGAATTTAAGTTTATTAAGAGAAACTGTGAACGGTTATTTTTTTTTATTCTTTTCAATTGTAGTTTTTACTATGGCAAACAACAATCAAAACATCATCATGGGTTCTGAGCTTATGGTCAAGCTGAACCTAACAAATTTTCTTGAATGGGAAGCTAAGCTGATTAAAATAGTGAGACTCAATGGATTTGAGTATGTGTTGTTCCATTGCATGCCAAGATACTATGCCAGAGACATGACCCCTGAAAGACATGCCGCCTGGGATGCGGGTCTCAAAAAGGTTATGAGTCTCATGCTGAACAATATCCCTGATGAATGGGCTAGGAGGTTTGTAGCTTACGAACCTTTTATGCTCATCAGGAATCTGAGGGATATCTGTCGTGGAAACACGGAGGACAGGGACCTAAATGTTAATGAGTTGATTGAATCAATGTCAGGCCTTAAGGTTAGTTCTCATAACAGATGTTTTAGGATGGAAGTCCAAGAAACACATGTTCAGCTCCTTTGCACTAAACAAAGGGTTGGTATTCCAATAAGGTTCCATGTAGACCTTATGCTTTCATATTTTGATCGCCTAAGTCTGCTAGGAACACCAATAAGTGAAAGGATGGTAGTCTCTATCTTTCTCAATTCAGTCCACCGTGGGTTTGGTCGCTTTAAGCAGCTATACATGACTGAACCAAGAGAAGAAACAGTTGCAGAGTTTGTTCACCTGGTCAAAAGGCTGAGATAATACTCGACTATGAAGCCAAGGATTTACTCAAGGCTAAAGGGAGACCCTTCAAGAAAGGTGGAAAGTCCAAGGGCAATGCTGAGTCAAGAAAGAAGACAAAGCAGGACAAGTACACATCAAGCTGTCTTTATTGTGATGGAATTGGCCATTACAAGAGAGAATGTCCTAAGCTTAAGGAAGATCAGAAGAACGGAACAGTTGTTCCATCTTCAGGTATTTCGTTATAGACTGTATTCTTGCTAATTCAACTTCTTGGGTATTAGATACAGGTTGTGGCTCACACTTATGTTCCAATTCACAGGGACTAAGAAAAAGTAGAAGGTTAAGCAAGGGTGAAGTTGACCTACGAGTGGGAAATGCAGCACGGATTGCTGCATTAGCTGTAGGAACTTATTATTTGTAGTTTCCCTCTAGGCTAGTTTTGAAACTGGAAGAGTGTTTCCATGTTCCAAGTCTTACTATAAACATCATTTCTGTTTCTTGCTTAGATGCTAAGGGATTTTCCTTTTTAATAAAAGACAATAGTTGCTCGTTTTATTTTAAAGAGATGTTTTATGGATCTGCTAGATTAGTCAATTGACTTTATTTATTAGATCACGACAAACAAGTTTATAATATAAATACCAAAAAGGCCAAAAAGAATGATTCAGATCTCACCTATCTGTGGCATTGTCGATTAGGCCATATAAACATGAAGCGCATAGAAAGACTTCAAAAGGAAGGAATTCTAGAACCATTTGACTTAGAGGATTATGGTAAGTGTGAATCATGTTTACTTGGTAAAATGATAAAGCAACCTTTCTCTAAAGTTGGAGAAAGAGAAACTGAACTATTGGGTTTAATCCATACAAATGTATGTGGACCAATGACTACAAATGCTAGAGGTGTTTTCAACTACTGTGATGACTTCAATAGATATGGTTATCTCTACCTAATGAAGCACAAGTCTGAATCCTTTGAGAAATTCAAGGAATTGAGTGACGTAGAGAATCAATTAGGCAAGAAGATTAAGGCACTGCGGTCTGATAGAGGCGGTGAATATCTGAGCTATGAATTTGATGACCATCTGAAAGAATGTGGAATTCTATCAGAATTGACTCCTCCCGGAACCCCTCAATGGAACGGTGTGACAGAACAGAGGAATATAACCTTTCTAGACATGGTTAGATCAATGATGGGTCAGGCTGAATTTCCAATAGAATTTTGGGGACATGCACTAAATACAGCTGCACTCACTATAAATAGAGCTCCGTCTAAAGCTGTCGAAAAGACTCCATATGAGTTATGGTTCGGAAAGCCTCCAAATGTGTATTTTCTTAAGATTTGGGGTTGTGAAGTATACGTCAAACGATTAATTTCAGACAAACTTCAACCAAAATCTGACAAATGTATCATTGTGGGCTATCTGAAGGAAACAAAGGGGTATTACATCTACAATACATCTGAGAACAAGGTGTTTGTTTCTCGAGATGGTATCTTTTTGGAAAGAGATCACATTTCCAAAATGACAAGTGGGAGAAAAGTTGACCTCGAAGAAATTCAAGTCGAACAACAAACTCTAGAGAATGCTCAAGATGACATTCAAGATGAAACTCATAGATCTTTAGAAGTATCTGGTGAGAATCAAGAACCATCTAGAAATGTAACCCCGTGTAGATATAGGTCTCAACCGGAAAGGTACTTAGGTATTTTGATAAACGAGAGCCATGAAGTTCTATTACTTGAAAGTGATGAACTTGCGACTTACAAACAAGCTATGACGAGCCCTAGCTCCAAGCAATGGCAAGAAGCCATGCAATCTGAATTAGACTCCATGTCTGAAAACCAAGTTTGGGATTTGTTCGATTTGCCAGATGGCTACCAAGCCATAGGAAGCAAATGGGTTTTTCAAACTGAAAAAGGACAAGGATGGGAAACCAGAAGTTTTCAAAGCTAGGTTGGTTGCAAAAGGTTACAGGCAAGTCCACGGTGTGGATTACGATGAAACCTTTTCACCAGTTGCAATGCTAAAGTCTATTCGGATAATGTTAGCAATCGCTGCATATTACGATTACGAAATATGGCAGATGGATATCAAAACCGCTTTCTTAAACGGCGTTTTAACAGAAACTGTGTTTATGACACAGCCTGAGGGTTTTGAGGATCCAAAGAATGCTAAAAAGGTATGCAAGCTTAATAAATCAATCTAAGGATTGAAGCAAGCATCAAGGATCTGGAATATACGTTTTGATGAAGCAGTCAGTGACTTTGGTTTCATAAAAAACGCAGACGAATCTTGTGTATACAAGAAAGTCAGTGGGAGCAAAATTGCTTTTCTAGTATTATATGTCGACGGCATATTACTTATCGGAAATGACATTCCTATGTTGAACTCTGTCAAGATTTGGCTTGGGAAATGTTTTTCGATGAAGGATCTAGGAGAAGCAAAGTACACACTGGGCATCAACAATTACAGAGATGGATCTAAAAAGATGATTGGACTTAGTCAAAGCACTTATATCAATAAGGTACTTGAAAGGTTCAATATGGCAGACTCCAAGAGAGGCTACCTACCTATGTCTCATGGAATGACTCTAAGCAAGACTCAGTGCCCAAAAACACTGGATGAGCGTAGACGAATGAGTGGGATTCCATATGCATCATTGATTGGTTCAATAATGTATGCTATGATATGTACACGCCCGGATGTTGTGTACGCCCTCAATGCTACGAGCAAATACCAGTAAGACCCAGGAGACGCACATTGGACTGCTGCCAAGAATATTCTGAAGTACCTGAAAAGGCACAAAGATGATTTCCTGGTCTATGGTGGAGATGATGAATTAATTGTTAAAGGCTATACGGACACAAGTTTCCAAACCGACAAGGATGATTTCAGATCACAGTCTGGGTTTGTCTTCTTCTTCAACTGCAGTAAGCTGGAAAAGTGCTAAGAAAAGCACCATTGCGGATTCTACAACTGAAGCGGAGTACATTGCTGCACATGAAGCAGCAAAGGAAGCTATTTGGCTAAGGAAGTTCATAGGTGAACTTGGTGTAGTACCCTCCATTAAAGGACCAATAACTCTATATTGTGATAATAACGGAGCTATTGCACAGGCAAAGGTCCCTAGACACCACCAGAGAGTCAAGCATGTACTTCGTAGATTTTACCTTCTACGAGAGTTTGTTGAAAGAAAAGAAGTCGAGATAAGCAAGATTGGAACTGACGACTGTTAGGTTATGACAAATATAAACAATATATTTCATGCGAAAAAACCATAAAGCCAGGAATCCAAATTAATTGCCACATAGTCAATTAGCATAATTTAGGATACATACATGTGATGCGTGTCTTCCCTAACTTCTCCCAAACCGAACAAGAACAAGTTTAGGACTCTAAATGTCACCCCTCCGTAGATAGTCCACAGCACGTTCGGATCCGCCTTAGATTTAACCAACTAGGATATTCTCTAAGGTTTTATGTTTATTCGGAAAGCTTAATTATTAATTTAGGCAACTTATTAAATTCTTACTTGAACTTAATCTATGTGAATACTTATTGAATTATTGTATATAAATTGTGATTATGAACCACGTATTTATAGGGTGGAAATAACGGAATTAGAATTCTACTAGGATTACAATAACTAAATCCATTAGGATTCTAGTTGAATTAAATCATTAGAATTTAATGTTTAATCAAACACCTAACACTACTACAAATATTGCCTAAGGAACTACTCATACGGAACCATAGATATAAATAATCTGGTTTCTTATATAAAGAAACCTTATATGACAGATATCTGGTTCCTTAAAAGAAAAATAAGAAACCATTTATCATTATAATCTGGTTTCTTAAATCAAGAAACCTTATTCGAGAGATAGCTGGTTTCTTAGAAGAAAAAAATAAAAAACATTATCATTAAATATAAGAATAACTGTTAAATGTTTTATCAGAAAATATTATCAAAAAATTGTTCAAACAACTGCTAAATCGATATTTATATCTTTTTCCGGAAACTAAAAAAAGGTTATAGGATCACTTATAATTAGTATTTATGGTTAGTTGGTTTCATCTCCACCCTTCCATAAAATAAATTTTTGATATGTTCTACATATTCAGTCACCCACTTCCTTCGCCCATCTTTTTCTTCCTCTCCTTCATATGCTTCATCTTCTCAAATTTCTACTATATATCAATAGATTTATTAATCTAATCTACAATGATGGGGTCGCTTGTGAGAATGGAAACGTATATGGTGGTGAGTGGGTGAAGAGTACTTCTCTAACCATCGGTCCATCGCACACCAGGCCAATAGTATAGTGTTGGAGATCCGGTCACCAACCTCTTTGAGTCGAGTCCAAGGTCGGCGACATAAATCCTAGAGCAGACTCGTACTGCGTTTAGAAACGGTGGAGCGGAGAAGCATCAATCGAGTAGACTCATCAGTTGAGGGTGTGATCAGATCTGCAATGTACTCACCCAAACAGATTATAAGATCAGATTAATCTCATATGTGTTGCCAAAAAACTGGGTCTCTACGGCTGAAAACCCTTTAATTAACCTATGAAATTTTAATTTTTAAATTTTGTTGCTAATTTCTTTAATGTCTTACGAATGGGGCTGATTATAGATTTTTTTGTGTGATTAATTTCATTTGTTACTTATTGTTTGAATCAATAAACTATTTCGATTTGTTTACTTGGAGACTTTTTAATACAGAACATTGTGTCATCTATTTAGTAGCCTTATTGGTGATGAACAGAACCTATATGCTTGACTTTGTACTCCGTCTTTTGTACTAGTCAGTAGTATAGTGATGAACAAAACCTATAGTGTTATTATTTTGGTTGATTGGTTTTGATTTAGTTTATTATAACCGCTACTGAATTCTATATACCTGGGAATAACAATAATTAATTTTTTGTTTTGCTAATTATTTTTAAATAAATATTGAGGCAAAGACACCGATTATCTTAAAAATTCAGTTTCTTAGATATAGTAAAGAAACTGAATTTCCAACAAATCCAGTCTCTTATTTATCGTATAAAACTGATTAGGAACTTATCAAAGAAACCATATTTTTAAAGTAACTGGTGTCTTTTCTTTTCCTAAGAAACCGTGCCATAAATACGGTACTACCTAGGCACCGTGTTATCTTCGGTCTCTTTGACCTATTTTATGGGTTTCTTAGGCCATTTTTGTAGTAGTGTAAGTGTTTCAGATTTAACAAAAACATTCAATTCGAGTAGAATTAGGAAAACGATATTAAGCAAGAAAACTCAAACGACCAAGAACTCGGTCGTACGTAGCCTTGCAGCCACGCAACCCACAAGGGGCGCTAGTGCGCGGCTCGGCCCAAGGCTGGGCGCTGGCAGCACGCGGCCTATTGATGGGCGCTGCTGCTAGGCCTGCCTTGCCACTTGCGCGCTGGGCCTGCCTCGCTGCTCGCTTGTGCGCGCAATCCTCGCTAGGCGTTGGGCCTGGCTTCGTGTTGGGCCTTGCGTCTAGAAAGCTCGTCCGACGATCGTTTCGTACGCCGCGCTTCCAATTCGTTTTCCGATTTCGGAATTCATTTCCGATTCGAACAACATTTAATATTTCCGATTAGAACAAATATTTAATATTTCCGATTTCGGGATTTCGGGATTTATTTTCAATTCCGACAATATTTCCGATTCCGGTAATATTTCCGTTTCCGGCAATATTTTCGATTCCGGTAATATTTCTATTTCCGATAATATTTTCTGATACGTACCATGTTTCTGTTTCCGGCAACATCTACGAATTGGATAATATTTATATTTCCGTCATGATCCATATTTCCGTTTCCGCCAATATCATCATTTCCGGAGTATTCATATTTTTCCTTTTGACGATTTCAGCTCCCACTGCAACCGAGATCCGTCGATTCCGAATATCCATAAATAGAGTATTTAATTCACTTAAATACTTGATTCGTTCACGTACTATTTGTGTGACCCTACGGGTTCAGTCAAGAGTAAGCTGTGGATTAATATTATTAATTCCACTCGAACTGAAGGGGCCTCTAGCTAGGCATTCAGCTCACTTGATCTCATTGAATTATTAACTTGCATAATTAATTAATACTGAACCGCATTTATTAGACTTAGCATTGAATTCATACTTGGACCAAGGGCATTATTTCCTTCAACGACAACATCTCAAATCCATTAACTAAACCTCTGCCGCAAGCGAAGCACAACTAGCACACTACCGCTATGGGAATCAAGCATGTTGGAGAATGGCTTTGATGTCCTTATTTAATGTTTTAAAGTTTTAGAGTTTAATACTTTGTAAAACGTTATTGGTTAACCATTTATATAAATGAATATAATTCATTTTTCCATTTAATTAGTGGTTTATTAAATGATGAGTCCCTTCAATTTGACAATATATTCAAGATAGACTGTCAGGACCAGTCCTGTGACTAAGAAATTTCTATCAAGTGAACTTGAATTTCAAAAGTTGAAAATGGTCCCTGGTCGGAGTTTTCTATAAAGATGGACGCATAGAAAACGCTAGACGACTAGAATGCAAGATGACTAGTAGTTCTGTTTCTTGAACTATGTAGACATGGCAATGTCGCAATCATTTGCATAGATACTTACTTTGAGAAGACTAGTATCGGACAGACCTATGAAACTTTACTGTAAGAGATGAAAATCTATCATAAGTAAATTTCATTAAAATTATTAGACACTAATCCTCAATACCTCAGTGATTTGAGATTACTTGTTTGAGAACTGGTTACTTTGACGTTGTCAACCGTCGCACCGTAAAAGGAGGCTATAACGGCAACGCTTGGGTAATCAACTATCAAACAAAGTCTAATCTCAAGATCGTAAGATTGGGATTGTCCTCTCCTAAATCGGGATGAGATGCTGAAAGTTGTACAAGGCCACTAGGAGAGCTAGAAACTGTAAAATGCATGGCCGTGCTCAGATGAATCATAGGCTATCATTATCTGTTTATTTGATCTGTTGAACTCTGAAACCGAGAAATACCTCTGGACATAATAAGGATGACAACTCTTACCTTATGTTCATGAGCAAGCATCAAGCGACAAAGGAATTTGGAAATGCACACTTGTCCCTAAGGACAAGTGAGAGACTAAAGGAAATAATGCCCTTGGTCCAAGTATGCATTCAATGCTAAGTCTAATAAATGCGGTTCAGTATTAATTAATTATACAAGTTAATAATTCAGCGAGATCAAGTGAACTGTATGCCTAGCTAGAGGCCGCTTCAGTTCAAGTGGAATTAATAATATTAATCCACAGCTTACTCTTGACTGAACTCGTAGGGTCACACAAATAGTACGTGAACGGATCAAGTATTTAAGTGAACTAAATACTCCATTTATGGATATTCGGAATCAATTAATCTCGGTTCCAGCGGGAGCTGAAATCGTCAAAAGACAAATTATGAATACTCCGGAAACGATGATATTGCCGGAAACGGAAATATGGATCGTATCGGAAATATAAATATTATCAAAGTCGTAGATGTTGCCGGAAACGGAAACATGGTACATATCGGAATATATTATCGGAAATGGAAATATTGCCGGAATCGGAAATATTGCCGGAAACGGAAATATTGTCGGAATCGGAAATATTATCGGAATCGGAAAATAATTCCGGAATCGGAAATGTTAAATATTTTTTCGAAACGGAAATTAATTACGGAATCGGAAATATTAAATATTGTTCGAATCGGAAATGAATTCCGGAATCGGAAAATTAATCGGAAGCGCGTCGTACGAAATAAACATCGGACGAGCTTGCTAGACGCAAGGCCCAGCATGAAGCCAGGCCTGCACCTAGCGAAGCCCGCGCAAAGCAAGGCGAGCCAGCAGCCTGCCAAGGCACGCAAGGCCCAGCCAAGCAGCACGCAAGGCCAGGCCCAACGAGCAAGGCAAGGCCAGTAGGCTGGCGCGCCCAAGCATGGGATGCGAGCAAGCGCTACTAGGCCGAGCTCCGTGTGCGCACGCCCAGCGCCCTTCGTGGGCTGTGCGTGTGTGTGCATTGAGTTCGTGCATGCATCGAATCCTTAAGCGTTTAGGATTAGTTCGATTAAAGATTATTTTCCTAAAACTACTAGAATTAGTTGTTTAGTTAAACACTAAATTAATAGATTTAATTAGTATCTAATTCTAATAAGATTAGATAAATTGAATCCTAGTAGGTTTCTAGTTCCGATGATCCTACCCTATAAATAGGTGATGGCAATCACAATTTATAATACATCAATTGAAGTATTCATATATTTTTAAGTTAAAAACTAAAGTTAATAATTTGCCACAAAATTATAACCGAATAACATAATATCTTAGGCTAAATTCTAGTTAATTGAATCTAGCCGGATCCGAACGTGCTGTGGACTATCTACGGAGGGACTACACTTGGAGTCCTAAACTTGTTCTTGTTCGGTTCGGGAGCAGCTAGGGAAGGCACGCTTCGAATGTATGCATCCTAAATTATTCTAATTGTTATCTGGCAATTAATTTGGATTCCTGGCTTTATGGTTTTTCTGCATGAAATATTTGTTTTATATTTGTCATAACCTAACAAAAATTATGGGCCTTATGCGCAATGCCATCCACGTAGAGTATGTCCAGACTCTCCTCGAGGCGGCTAAGACTCAACTTGCGGCCATGCAGTCTCTTTCGCTGGACGTAAGTTATTTTCTCCTGATATCTTTAACGTTCTAGTTTTTCAGTAATTAACGGCTAACTTCTTTCCTGGTCTGCAGATGTTTATTAAGCCGGACTCGCTGAGGGAATGGTGTGCCGCCTTGGTTAAGGAAGAAGTCAAGGATCGCAGGATTGCTATTCAATGTGGGGAGCATCATTATATATGCTGATTTGGAGAAACTTCGTCTTACCATGCAAGACACGGTTGACTCCCTAGCCGGCTCCTTGCCTACTCTTCGTGGTGATAACACGCGACGTCTTCGCCAGATTGACCAGAACTTTAAGAGATGGAGGGTCTTGCTAGAAAGCACAAAAAGAAGGAGGAGGAGTGGCAGTCACTGAATTCCAGATTTAGTTTGTTGGGGTCTCAGCTAGATGGGGCTCGACTAGCTCATGGGAAGTGCGCGCCCAGTCTTATACTTTTGGGGAGCAGTCGATCAAGGGAACAATAGGGCTGGTGTGGAACAAGGAGTTCGCACACCAGCATCCCTTCCACTGGGTTGAACGGAGGATTGACTACCACATGGAGGTGGAGAAAGCTCTAAAAGAAGGACGTCCTCCTTCCAAGTTAGGTCCTGACCATGATGAATGAGTCGTTAGAAAGATGCCTATCTTCGGGTATATTTGTTGGTGTTTAGTTATAGGATGTCTTGCTTAGGGGTAACCACTTTTTGGGTTTTTGTAAGATGTCCCTTTGTCAGAGGTATTAGATTAGAACTTTCTAAGGCCATGTACTGATTTAATTCCAATATTGAACAACTTTGTTATCCTCGTCTAGCGAATTTGCCGTGTTTGTCTATTCGTCCTTGACTGTTGCTATTTAATTAATATGTTTGCCCCTAGACAGGGACGACAAGAGTCTGCTTTATGCAGTTTTTACATTAAAAGCGTTTATACTATCTTTAGCATGTGGCTTTTTGACAGGTACCCTGTGTTCTGGGTGATCAGCCTAGTGAGGGTGCTAATCTGGGCCACTTCTCAGGCCTTCAAACGATTAGTCTTTTCTTCAATTATGAAAGAATGAAGTGATTCTGAGGGTATTTTCTAGGCCGTGATTTAGAATTGAAAACATAAAATTTATGACAAGTTTTTTCATTGATAATCTTTAAAGTCGTACTACATGGTGCGCCTTTGTCAGCCGTCTTGTATACGCTAAGGAAAACAGGAAAGATTGTAACTAAAAATAATACTTCTTTATATTGTCAGCATTCCAAGTATGTAAAACAGGACGTCCCTGCATGTCTTGAATACGATAGGTACCGTTACAGACTTCGTCATAAATCTCATATGGACCTTCCCAAGTTGGAGTTATCTTTCCTTGTTCATTAGCGCGTCGGACGGACTCCATTTACCTCAGTACATAATCCCCCACTTTCAGATTGCGCCTAAAGACCTTCTTGTTGTACTCTCTGGACATTCGCAGTTTGTACAACTGTTGTCTTGGGGCAGCATTTCCTCTTGTTTCAAGTAGAAAATCTGGGGCGGCTTTCATCATTTTCCAGTTAGCGTTCTCGTTAAATAGCATGACACGCAGAGTTGGTTCGCACATTTCTATGGGCAAAACAATATTGGCTTCGTATGCTAATAAGAATGACGTTTCTCGTGTTAAATTTTTTGTTGTAGTTCGGATCGACCAAAGAATTTTGGGTAACTCGTCTGCCCATAGGTCTTTGTCTTCGCCCAACTTCTTCCTCATCCCTTCGGAAATAATTTTGTTGAATGATTCTACCTGCCCATTAACCTGTGGGTGACTGACAGATGCAAAACAAGCCTTGATGCCATGGTCGGCCAACCATTCTTCTAACCTGGGCGTCTTAAATTGAGGGTCGTTGTCAAAGACAATAGATTGCGGAACACCAAATCGAGTAATAATATTCTTCCAAATCAAAGTTCTAACATCCTGCGTCTTGGTGTTCTTCAATGCTTCTGCTTCTACCCACTTGGTAAAGTAGTCAACGGCTACTATTACATACCGCACACCACCAGGCGCTATTGTGTAGGGTCCTAACAGGTCCATCCCCCACTTAGAAAATGGTATTGGGCTGGTGATGGGCGTGAAAAGATGAGCAGGTCGGCGGATTAGGTGAGCAAACCGCTGACACTTGTCGCACCTTTTTACCAAGTTGACTGCGTCTTCCTTTAAGGTGGGACAGTAATACCCAGTTCTGAGGGGTTTTTTGGCCAAGGCTCTGCCGCCTATGTGGGAGCTACACAGCCCTTGATGCAGATCTTCCAAGACTTCTTGTCCTTTTTCTGGTGTCATACATCGAAGGAGGCCGGGGACGTGAGAAGTACTTTTTATACAAGGTTCCATTCCACATTTCAAACCAGGAACTCCTCTTTTGAAGTTTTTCCGCTTCTTTCTGATCTTCCGGGAGTACACCATTCATCTTGAAATTGATTATATCTACCATCCAAGTGGACGTCCGATCCAAAACGGCTTTTTCAACAACGTTAATGCTTTTACTATGTTTCACCTCCCAAAATACATGACGTGGGGTATCACAAGATGCCGAGCTGGCGAGTTTTGACAAGGCATCAGCTTTGTTACTTTCAAACCGTGGTATCTGCCGTACCTCAAAGCTGTTAAGGGGCCGTACCTCTTGATGGACGGTGTCCAAGTACTTGATCATTGTAGCGTCTCTAGCCTCTTATTCAAAGTTTACTTGGATTACAATTAGCTGGGAGTCTGGTAAGGCCAGAATCTCCTCGACCCCGACCGCTTTGCTCATTTGGGTCCCACATAACAATGCCTCATACTCGACTCCATTATTGGACGTTTGGAAGTTAAAACGCATGACATATTCGTATATATCTCCTTCTGGAGATTCACGAATGATGCCTGCTCCACACCCATTTTGAGTAGCAGATTCGTCCACGTAAACTATCCATAAAGTTATGTCGTTTTTTGCAAAAGCGGGACATGTCATTTCTACAATAAAGTCAGCAAATGCCTGCCTCTTTATAGTTTTCCTTGGTTCAAAAGAAATTTCAAATGCATTAAGTTCAATAGCCCATTTTAGCATCCTTCCAGGCGCTTCCAACTTAGTGAATGGTCGCTTAAGAGGCTAATCAGTGTAAACTATCAGCTCATGTGCTAGAAAGTAAGGTCGTAGCTTCTTGCTGTACAGGAATAACACTAGACCAAATTTCTCAATTGATGGATTCAGCTCGGCCTTTCGTAATACATAACTTACAAAATGAAATGGCAGTTGTATTCCTTCCGTCTCTGTTAGCAGGACGACACTAAGAGCGTTGTTTGAAATGGCTAGATAAATGCAATGGATCTCTCCTTGTAGGGGGCTGCTGAGACGAGGTAGAGTGTGCAGGTGTTCTTTTATTTGTAAGAAAGAAGCTTCCGACTCAGACGTCTATTCAAATTGGGCTCTGGTTTTAATGGTGTTAAAAAAGTAATGACACTTGTCCCCTTCCCTAGAGACAAAGCGTCCTAATGGCACCAAACAACCCGTCAGTCGTTGTACATCTCTGGCCGTCTTAGGAGAAGTCACATTGATGACGACTTGCACTTTATCATGATTCACTTCTATCCCCCTCTCTTCTATCAGGAAACCCAAAATTTTGCCTGGGTTACCCCGAAAATGCACTTTTTGAGGTTTAGCTTCATTTGATAGGCTCGAAGTGTCTCGAAGGTTTCTTTCAAATCGGCAATATGTAGTGACCGCTGCTTACTCTTTACTATCATGTCATCAATGTAGACCTCTATGTTTCTGTCGAGTTGCTTTGCGAAGACTATGTTTACTAGACGTAGAAATGTGGCCGGCGCATTTTTCAGGTCGAAAGGCATAACCTTGTAACAATACAGCCCTTGCTCTTTGACGAAGGGTGTCTTCTCTTGGTCTTCATGCCATAGAGGAATTCGATGAAAGCCAGGATAAGCGTCCATAAAACTCATCATAGCATGACCGGCAGTGGAATCTACTAGTCGGTCTATCTTGGGAAGAGGAAAACAATCTTTGGGGCAGGCCTTGTTTAGGTTGGTGTAATCGACATACATCCTCCAGGTTCAATTTTTCTTAGGGACGAGGACCACATTGGCCACCCAGTCGGGGTACTGACTTGGACGGATGAAGCCGGCATCCATAAGTTTGCGTACTTTGGTTGCGGCTGCTTGGTTTCTGGTTTCACCGTGGTTTCTTTTCTTCTCTCGGACTGGCTTCATCTTTGCGTCCACATTCAGCTTGTGTACTGCCACAGCCGGGTCAATGCCGAGCATTTCCTCATAGTGAAGGCAAATATGTCTTTGTATTCTTACAATAAGCGGACCAGGTCCGCTGCCATTAGATCCTCCGGAGGTATTCCTATCAGAACAGTTCTAGATGGCCTCTCGAGATCTAGGACCACGTCATAGTGTTCACCTATAGGCTCAGGTCGCCTATATGCACTATGGGAAGTGGAAGGTATCCGCTCTTTCTTGACTTTTTGAGGTTCTTTGCGGCTATTCTTTTTGGTAGTTGCACCCCAAGCTACCTGGTCTAACGTCACGAGATAGCAATCTCTGGCCAACTGCTAATTCCCATAAATAGTGCTGATGCCCCCATTGCTTCCCACAAATTTCATTAGTAAAAAGGTGGGGGACGATTACAACTCTGATGTTGTTCAGGGTTGGCCGGCTTAGTATTATGTTAAATGCAGTGAGATCCTGTATAATTACAAAGCGGACTAAGCCTTGACTTACCAGCGGAGGTTCCACAATTTGGACAGAAAGTGAGATTACCCCTGTAGGGTGAACGATGCTTCCTCCGAAGCATGCGGTTCGGGGGCACTTGAGTCAGTCGCCGACGTGCGTGATGCTATGCGTGCCTGCTACATGTGCGCACAGTAGCATGGGTGGCACTGGCCTCGGCCAGGCGCGCTGCTCGTGCAAGCGAGTGAATGAAATATGTTCTTCACCCAAGGTGCATTAGTCTGATAACAAGGTTCAGATTAATTACGAACAATTAATTCCGTGAGATCAAGTGATCGGAACAACTGGCTGGAGCAATGCTTCCGATCAGTGAGTTCTAATCTATATTAGGCACACAGCTTACTCTTGACTGAACCTATAAGGTCACTGTAAGGTTATGAATAATACAATAATATAATTCATGTGGAAAAACCAAATAGCCAAAATCCAAATTAATTGCTACATAGTCAATTAGCATAATTTAGGTTACATACAATGTGATGCGTGCCTTCCCTAGCTGCTCCCAAACCGAACAAGTACAAGTCTTTAGTAAAGGAAATAATGCCCTTGGTCCAAGTATGCATTCAATGCTATTTCTAATAAATGCGGTTCAGTATTAATTAATTATGCAAGTTAATAATTCAGTGAGATCAAGTGAACTGTATGCCTAGCTAGAGGCCGCTTCAGTTCAAGTGGAATTAATAATATTAATCCACAACTTACTCTTGACTGAACCCGTAGGGTCACACAAATAGTACGTGAACGGATCAAGTATTTAAGTGAATTAAATACTCCATTTATGGATATTCGGAATCGACGGATCTCGGTTCCAGTGGGAGCTGAAATCGTCAAAAGGCAAATTATGAATACTTCGGAAACGATGATATTACCGGAAACGGAAATATGGATCGTATCGGAAATATAAATATTATCCAAGTCGTAGATGTTGCCGGAAACGGAAACATGGTACGCATCGGAAAATATTATCGGAAATGGAAATATTGCCGGAATCGGAAATATTGCCGGAAACGGAAATATTGCCGGAATCTGAAATATTATCGGAATCGAAAATATATTCCAGAATCGGAAATATTAAATATTCTTCGAATCGGAAATGAATTCCGGAATCGGAAAATAAATCGGAAGCGCGACGTACGAAATAAACATCGGACGAGCTTGCTAGACGCAAGGCCCAACACAAAGCTAGGCCCGCGCCTAGCGAAGCCCGCGCAAAGGCAAGCGAATGAGCAGTAGCCCGCCCCACCAAGGCAAGGCTCAGCCGAGCACAAGGCAAGGCCAGGCCCAGCCGCTGGCGAGGCAGCAGGCTGGCCGCGCCCACGCATGGGCCGCGCGCGCGGACATCTCCCTTGTGGGTTGTTCTTGTGTGTGGTCGATGTTCGTGCAAACTTCGAATCCTTAGGCGTTTAGGATTTGTCCGATTAGATTATTTTCCTAAAACTACTAGAGTTAGTTGTTTAACTAAACACTAAAAACAATGGTTTAACTTAAGTTTAATTCTAATTGATTTAGATAAATTGAATCCTAGTAGGTTTCTAGTTCCGATAAAGTGATGAATAATCAGAATTTATATATCATATTCTCAAGTATTCATATAGTTTTAAGATTAAACTAAGCTTAATAATTTTTCAAATAATTAAGTACGAATAACATAAAACCTTAGGCTAAATTCTAGTTAATTGAATGTAAGGCGGATCCGAACGTGCTGTGGACTATCTACGGAGGGACTACACTTGGAGTCCTAAACTTGTTCTTGTTCGGTTCGGGAGCATCTAGGGAAGGCACGCGTCACATGTATGTATCCTAGATTATGCTAATTGACTATGTTGCAATTAATTTGGATTCCTGGCTTTATGGTTTTTCCGCATGAAATATATGTTTTATATTTGTCATAACCTCACGGTGTTATCACGAGCCTCTAATTAATTTCATAATCAATTATAGTTAACGTGGTTAAATTTTATAAATTTGCAATAAATTAAAGGGGTGATTAATTTCGTTGATTGTAATTAATTGCAAATTCGTGCGATTATTTAATTATATGCTCGCAGGATTTTTGGCAGTTTAGTCAATAATGGTCGGAATCGTATAATTTTATAGTGAATTTCGCATGTAAACGACGTTTTAATATTTTGACTAAAATCAAAGATTTGATGCTGAATCCAGAATTCCCAAATTCGAAGCCTAACTATGACTTTTCGGAGGTTTTAGTTTTTCGAATGCAAAATTTATAATTTTTTGGATGTTAAATTAAATATTTGCGATTCTTGTTTGTAAATCTTGAATCTATGGTTGACGTAATGTATATGTTTAACAATTTTAATGCCTAAGCTTGTTAATTATACAACCTAATTTGTAATTGTAATTAATTTGTTGAAATTCGAATAATTTAGAATTTGATTTGATTTTCATAATTAATTAGCAATTTAATTAGGAACCTATGATTAAAAACCACCATGAAATTTGTTAAAATTGAAAAGTTTTAAAATTTTATGACCTAGATTTGAATCCATGAAAATAAATATAATCGGAAATTAATTTGAATAATAAATTTTCTATTTTTCGCCCAAAATTTATGAAATTAATACTTCCTCCATTCTTATTTACATGACACAATTGTACTTTCGACACTATTCACACATGTTCCTTTGACTTACTTTTGTGATTTATACATAAGAAAAAACATAGTCGTGTGAGATCTTATTAGATTCGTCTCAATAAATATTTTTTAAATATCAACTTTATATAATTTTTCTTATCCATAATAAAAGATATTAACGTTTGAAATCGTGCATTGGCAAACGTGCCTAAATAATTGTGTCATTTAAAAAAGAATAGAGGAAGTATGATTTATTAATTCGTAGATAAATTTAATAATAAAAGTTTTAATTGTTATGAAATCCGTTCACGAATCTTGCACGCACGAAGCAATGGAACCTAAGTGTAGCCCTTAAGGGGTGTTGTATAGTGCGGGCATGCGACGATGAGCAAGGGAGCTCGTCGCCCATGCGGTATGATGCAGCGAGCAAGAGGTGTGGCACATGCGCGCAAGGCAGCAGCCCTGCTATGCGCTATGTGCCGCGTACATGTGGGCGAGAGGGGCGAGGCAAGCAAGGCTGTGAGCACTCGTGTGCTGCGCGCGCCGGCAGCGTTGGCTGGCTCGTCCAGCAACGTCGCCCAACCCATCGAGGGATGCCTCGACACAGCGACGAGTGGGTTGCGCGCAAGCGTGGCTTGCTCGGCTTGCTGCGTTTGCGCGTGGTCACTCGGCCCTTGCGGTACGATCAGTCGAGTGACAGTCCATTGGGCGCTGCAGCTAGTTGGACTCGACGAGGCATGGGCGCGAACCCATGGCCTCGTTTTGACCCGATTGGTTCGTTTTAATTTTAATTTTTCGGTTGAAAAACAATTTTAATTAAATTTAAAATTCGTAATTTAATTTTTTCTCGGAATTTAATTTTGAATAATTTAATTATTATAAATTTTATTTATACTAATTATTTTACTAAAATCAAAACCTTGATTAAATTTAAATTAATTAATTTAATCAACTGGAAATAAATTAAAAGATTTAAATAATATTTTATATGAGATTTAAATTTTAATTATAATTTGTAAGTTTCCGGTTGGACTAGGAAATACAATTTTATGTTTAAAATTCGTAAAGCATGTAAATTTCTTGGTTTTAGTGGGAGCGTTTTAGTCATAAACTCTTGATTAGGTCTACATTTCTTTAAGGTTAAAACAACTCGATTAGAATTAATAAGGATTGAATAATTTATAGATTATTGGAAGCCTGGATCAATTGATGCAAATATTTATGTGATGCAAATATTTATGTGATGCAAAATATGTTCTACTAACCAGCTATGTGGGTCATTAATTGATAAATGAATGGGTGAATGGTATATTGTAAATGTACTGTTTTGCATGTTATGGAAAGTGACTAGTATGGCCCAAATAGGATAGAAAATATGGTCTGAGTACCATTAATTTGAAGGTAAAATTGGTCTAATATGCACCAAATTTTTTAATTTAAATATGGTCTGCGTACCATCAAATAGTTGTAATTAGTTTAAATTATAGCTTATCCTATTTGAAGAAAATGGCGCCTTCCATGGTAAAATTCAAGACGGTGTTTCCAATCCATTTTCAAGACGGAGTTTGAAGTTCAAGCTTCAAGATGAAGTTGGGCCATACTAGATCACATTTATATTTTATGCATGCTTTAAGTTATTTATTGATTTAAATATGTCTTAATTATGCATGAGATTGTGGCTTGATTATGTTGCATGATTAAGGATTTTAGTTCACTTAAAATCTAACCAACATAGTAAGAGCCTTAAGTTCCGAACTTTAAAATTGAGTTAAAAGGTGTCATGCCAAAATAACATTTACTTGGATAACCATTACATCAATCTTAGTAATAGTTTTCCGCCATAGCGAGGTGTTACTTATTGATCCTAAAGGGGTAAGCTACACAAATAATTGTGAGTACATGTTAGTTTTGGTGAAACTCAACGATATAAGTAAGGAGTCCTTTTATGTCGTGGAAAAACAAATAGGTTTACCTAATAAGACCTTAGAAGTACCTATCAACCAAGAGTAGTTTCTAGACTATTAGCAAAGGCTTTGCTTGCCTACAATATTTTAGAATTGAGTCTAAATACTGTAGACACCTACTTTTGTCCCCATTCCCGAAAGGGAAGGTTCGATGATGAAAACGTAAAATCTCTACTTGACAACGCATCTCCTATAAAATAACGAATCTCAATTCCCCTTTTCATTTCACTCGAAACCTGCTATTTATAGAAACCTGCTATTTATGGAAACCTGCTAAAAATAGTAACTGCCGTAATTGGTAGTTGTTAAAAGTGGCAAGTCATAAAAGATAGAAACCTGTCAGAATTAGGTGTTGCACTCCAACATAAATCCTAAATGAGATAGAAATTGCGAGAGAATCCTATTCCTAATACGATTCGAAAATAAGAGTTACGTATTAATTAAAATCCTAACGAGCCTAGAGTTCGTAACGGGCCCAAACGCATCCCGTCACAAGGTTAATACGCACTAAAAGACTCAATTAAATCTCAAATACTCCGGATTCTAGGAATCCGAATCTGACTAAGAAAAACAGCCCAGATCCTATTTTCAACGCCTGGCTCTGGGCGCCGAAATCTTCGGCGCCCAGGCCTGGGCGCTGAAAATACCTGGTACGTGTTTTTTCCTAATTCCTCGTGGATTAGTGTTCTACAATTCTATCTTTCCACGAACTCTTTTCTATAAATAGGGCCTTAAGTTCGACGTAAAAAGGACACACAACACACAATTATTATTCTGAGTATTGACTCTAAACCCCTAAGCCTAAGCCTCACGCTGCAAAACTGATCACGCGTTCTGTCGCAATCGATCCATAAATCGAACAGAACGTATCCCGTCCCATAATTTGAGATTCGTTAAATTAAAGGAGAAATAGCAAAGTCAAAGTGGTTAGTTTTCTGAGAACCGTGACACACCTCTCAAGGGTGCGTCGTAATGTGTCCCTTTTCCATGGTTTAATTGCTTTCCTCGCCCTTTTATGAACTGTTAAACTAACTAAATCTGATTGTTCGATCACGCTTAATAAATATGATATTTTTGGGAAATTGGATAATCATGCTAGGTCCCTTAAAAAAATCTAAATTAGATAATCGCGCTCGATCTAGTACTATATGTTGCATATTGTTAAAATCAACACAGATTAGTTTAATAGTTAACGCATGTCCCTTCAATTATTTATGCTGAGCTAGTAAGGATATCCTGCCTCTGGAGTTATCGAAGAGCGAGTACTCCTCTCGGTGGTTACAGTCCCCCGAACCCTCAATCTCTACCCTGCGGGTGTACGTTGAGCGATCCCCACCACCAGGGATCACAAGGGAACCTACGGCCGTCGTGGTCAAACATAATTGCACTCCCTTTATGTCACGATAACCGGGTTTTGTCAGTTTTTCTCATTGTCGTTAAAAACTGAATGGCGACTCCTATATTACTAGTCAATTGGGTGTAAACTCACAGGAAATCCAATTACACTTGATTTGACAAAAAGAAGCGTCACACCCACGAGGGACGAGGTCACGTATTAGCCTCGTGCTTTTTCGACCCCCTCACTGTGGCGACTCCACTGGGGATAGTGAAGGAAATACTCGTGCTTGTAGGTAATCAAAATAGCCGAAGGGTGAAACGATGCTACCCCTCGTTTATTTCCCCATCAAGTTGGGACGACCTGAAAATCAGCATATTAATGTGAACGGACAGAACCGCATAACGAATCTTGGCTCCCTTGGTGTTTCATCTCGGGAGTTGGGACTAAGGATCCCCATCGTCAACCGGGGGTGCATACGCTTCGAATGTTGTCCACTCGGCACTTTCGCTAGTAGTACACCCGTCCCAAATCCAATCGCTCGCCCACTAGGTCCCTCTCGCCTGCATGCCCCCTTGGCTTGCACTTGCGGGTTGGCCTTCTGGGACGAAATTTGTCTGTTGAAAGCACTACCCCGACCGGGGCATGTGGTGGATCTGCGATAGAAGCGGTACCAAGCCAGGCGCAAATAACTACCCATAGAAGCCTATCATAAACTACATGACATATTATTATTGCCTCATGATGGAATGTTAGTTATGTGTAGCGAAATATATGATTGTGTGTGACAAACTATCCTAGAAAAACCAACCACCTTAAAAATCGCCCAAACATTCATAAACCAATTTGCCAAAGAGTTATACCGAAATACGTGTTCCGCAAACCCGAACGATCGCCACAAAAATAAGCGACGATCGGGATGGCCTGTAACGAATCCCACAAACGCTGCACAACGCGTAAAAGACGTTATTAGGCAAGCACGCAAAATCGAAGTCGCATAAACAAAAAGTAGACGCAAATAGAAAACGAGAACCAGCCAGGGACGCATTATCAACGCCCCTGGCTGGGCGCCGAAATTTCTCACGCCCATCGATGGGCGCTGAAGTTGCTGCCTGGCCTTTTGGTCAGGCACAGCAGCCTCGGTGCCCACGCATGAAGAAAATACGTAGCAAAAAAAAACTTTTCGTGAAAAAAATTGCTACGAGGGCGTATGGAAAAGCACTCGATTCTAAAAGCGACTTATAAAAAATAAATAACTCTTTGTGTCGTTGTTAGGCCTCCTACGACGACAATGCTCGGCATCAAAACCGAACATGCTAATAATTATGAATGTCACATGGGCAAAGTATTCAAAAATAATGTTCAAATGAAGTTTTCAAAGTAAAAATAATGTTCAAATAAAAAAATCCGAGTCTAGACTAGGTTATGCCAAAGTACAATCTAAATCCTAAGTCTTAGTTGTCTTATCCATAGAATCGGTCCTAATGCTTGGTGTCGTTCTGGAAGTTAAAAGGTTAAACCATATTGAGTCTCCCTTTCTAACATTTAAATCAATAAGCACCCACATGTAATTGTCATCCCTTGCTAAGAGTCTATGGCCTCAATACTCTCTCTCACCAATAAAAAGAACATATTATTTAATTCAAGTATTTGTAAAATGGAAACAGTCATATTCTGAAAATCATTCCTCCATAGTCGCACAACCCCCTAAGTGAACCTAAGGTGTCAATACCATTGGCAAAAAATTAATGGCCTCAAGGCTTATGATCACATTGGGTCACGACTATCATAGTCCTCTCGAGCCACTCGCCCCTTGAAGTATTCCTAAGTACGGACTAAAAGATTTTCCATGAATGCAACATGACAAACCATGAAAATACCCAAATCGGCATGCCATAAGGCTACCATTGGGTAAAGCAATACACACTAAGAGAGAAGCCGCACTAATGATTCTAGTCTTACAAAAATGAAAATTCGATCTCCCCAACTAACTACCTTGCCAACATTAAGCAAAATGGCGCATGATAAATGAACACCCAAGGGTTAAAATCTAAAGTGTCAATCAACGAAAATTATGGTCCAATTAGCCTAAGTCTGAGAGTCGCTTGGTCAAGTGTTATAGGCTTACGCCGCGTCATTATTTTGAGTCTAGGCCACCTCCTTGTATTCATACACGGGTTATAATCAGAAAATTAATGAAAGTTCGAGTCTAAATCACGACTTCCAATTAAATCCCAGAAACTGGAGTCTGAAAAGAAACAAATTATTTTCTATGTAATTCTTTCGTTAAATTTCAATAAGGTAAAAATAACATTTTGAATCTACGCTATTTGCACATTTTAAGAAACGACTAAATACGCTTGCAAAGTAAGACAATTAAAAGGTCCACCCTAGGCCTATTAAAGCTAAAGGTCCATCCTAGGCCTACTAAAGTTAAAGGTCCACTATAGGCCTACCAAACGAGGCTCACTCAGTCTCGCCTCGTGACTCAAAAACAACAACCATCTACCTTTTAGCCCAAGTAAAAAAAAAAAAATTGAAGTATTTATGTTGGGGAGAAATCCCAAGCAAAAAGAAAAAATAGAAAGAGAAAAGGAAGAGCGAAAAGAGCAAGCCATGAAATACTTAAAGAGAAAAGGGAGAGCGAAAAGAGCGAGCCATGAAATACTTAGCCCATACCTTCCAAAGTGCGGAATTTACCCAAGTAAACGAAGGAAAAGAATTGAGTCGACCAATCCAAATCATGTCACATAAAGTTCTACGATGTCTACCCTTTCCAATCCTTATGTTCTTAGACGCCTTCGCCCTGGGGCCCCTGTTCAGCTCATTTAACCCATCCATGTTCTCATTGCCATAACCCAAGAAACCATTACCTCGACTCTTGTTCTTGAACTTGTTATCAACTGCAAACCACGTACGGTCATTGACACGTGCGTCATGCCCATGTTAGGTTATGATACATATGATATTACATAAATCATGCGGAAACAACCATTAACCCAGGAATACATATTATTTACACATAATCATATAGCATAATTTAGATGCATACTCTTTGTTGCGTGCCTTCCCTAGCTGCGCCCGAACCAAACAAGAACAAGTCTTTAGGACTCCAAGTGTCGTCCCTCCGTAGATAGTCCACAGCACGTCCGGATCCGCCTTAAGATTGACCAACTAGAATCGCCCTTAAGGTACTAGAATTTTCGGCACTTTTGAGCAAGATGTGTGACTGAATTTTTCTCTCAAAAACTCACTTTGAATACTTTAAAACTCGTTATAAATTGTGAACCCAGGCCACATATTTATAGGGGTATGGAAAGAGAATTGGAATCCTATTAGGATACGAATTAATTAAACTTAGAATCCTACAAGAATTCTAATTAATTAATTTATCAAATAGAATTAGGAATTTAATCATTAACCGAACTCTGCACGTTTTAGGAATCGTGCATGAACACAAACTCACACACACACACACGGCAGCCACGATGGGCCGCCCATGCGCGTGCGTGCGAGCAGCAGCCCACGCAGCGAGGCCCACGCAGCCGCGGCCTTGGCGTGCGCTGGGCCTGCCTTGCGGTAGGCCTGGGCGCTGCCTTGGCTGGGCTTGTGGCGCGCGTTTGGCTTGCTGGGCGATGGCCTGGCTTCGAGCTGGGCCCTCGTCCGGCAGGCCTCGTCCGATGCTTATTCGTACGATACGCTTCCGATTAAATTCCCGGTTCCGGAATTCATTTCCGATACGAACAATATTTAATATTTCCGATTCCGGAATTAATTTCCGTTTCGAATAAATATTTAATATTTCCGTTTCCGGAATTATTTTCCGATTCCGATAATATTTCCGATTCTGACAATATTTCCGTTTCCGGCAATATTTCCGATTCTGGCAATATTTCCATTTCCGATAATATTTTCCGATACGTACCATGTTTCCGTTTCCGGCAACATCTACGACTTGGATAATATTTATATTTCCGATACGATCCATATTTCCGTTTCCGGCAATATCATCGTTTCCGGAGTATTCATTTCTTGCTTGTGACGATCTCAGCTCCCACTGAAACCAAGATCCGTCGATTCCGAATATCCATAGATAGAGTATCTAATGCCATTAGATACTTGATCCGTTTACGTACTATTTGTGTGACCCTACGGGTTCAGTCAAGAGTAAGCTGTGGATTAATATCATTAATTCCACTTGAACTGAAGCGGCCTCTAGCTAGGCATTCAGCTCACTTGATCTCACTGAATGTCACATGGGCAAAGTATTCAAAAATAATGTTCAAATGAAGTTTTCAAAGTAAAAATAATGTTCAAATAAAAAAATCCGAGTCTAGACTAGGTTATGCCAAAGTACAATCTAAATCCTAAGTCTTAGTTGTCTTATCCATAGAATCGGTCCTAATGCTTGGTGTCGTTCTGGAAGTTAAAAGGTTAAACCATATTGAGTCTCCCTTTCTAACATTTAAATCAATAAGCACCCACATGTAATTGTCATCCCTTGCTAAGAGTCTATGGCCTCAATACTCTCTCTCACCAATAAAAAGAACATATTATTTAATTCAAGTATTTGTAAAATGGAAACAGTCATATTCTGAAAATCATTCCTCCATAGTCGCACAACCCCCTAAGTGAACCTAAGGTGTCAATACCATTGGCAAAAAATTAATGGCCTCAAGGCTTATGATCACATTGGGTCACGACTATCATAGTCCTCTCGAGCCACTCGCCCCTTGAAGTATTCCTAAGTACGGACTAAAAGATTTTCCATGAATGCAACATGAAAAACCATGAAAATACCCAAATCGGCATGCCATAAGGCTACCATTGGGTAAAGCAATACACACTAAGAGAGAAGCCGCACTAATGATTCTAGTCTTACAAAAATGAAAATTCGATCTCCCCAACTAACTACCTTGCCAACATTAAGCAAAATGGCGCATGACAAATGAACACCCAAGGGTTAAAATCTAAAGTGTCAATCAACGAAAATTATGGTCCAATTAGCCTAAGTCTGAGAGTCGCTTGGTCAAGTGTTATAGGCTTACGCCGCGTCATTATTTTGAGTCTAGGCCACCTCCTTGTATTCATACACGGGTTATAATCAGAAAATTAATGAAAGTTCGAGTCTAAATCACGACTTCCAATTAAATCCCAGAAACTGGAGTCTGAAAAGAAACAAATTATTTTCTATGTAATTCTTTCGTTAAATTTCAATAAGGTAAAAATAACATTTTGAATCTACGCTATTTGCACATTTTAAGAAACGACTAAATACGCTTGCAAAGTAAGACAATTAAAAGGTCCACCCTAGGCCTATTAAAGCTAAAGGTCCATCCTAGGCCTACTAAAGTTAAAGGTCCACTATAGGCCTACCAAACGAGGCTCACTCAGTCTCGCCTCGTGACTCAAAAACAACAACCATCTACCTTTTAGCCCAAGTAAAAAAAAAAAAATTGAAGTATTTATGTTGGGGAGAAATCCCAAGCAAAAAGAAAAAATAGAAAGAGAAAAGGAAGAGCGAAAAGAGCAAGCCATGAAATACTTAAAGAGAAAAGGGAGAGCGAAAAGAGCGAGCCATGAAATACTTAGCCCATACCTTCCAAAGTGCGGAATTTACCCAAGTAAACGAAGGAAAAGAATTGAGTCGACCAATCCAAATCATGTCACATAAAGTTCTACGATGTCTACCCTTTCCAATCCTTATGTTCTTAGACGCCTTCGCCCTGGGGCCCCTGTTCAGCTCATTTAACCCATCCATGTTCTCATTGCCATAACCCAAGAAACCATTACCTCGACTCTTGTTCTTGAACTTGTTATCAACTGCAAACCACGTACGGTCATTGACACGTGCGTCATGCCCATGTTAGGTTATGATACATATGATATTACATAAATCATGCGGAAACAACCATTAACCCAGGAATACATATTATTTACACATAATCATATAGCATAATTTAGATGCATACTCTTTGTTGCGTGCCTTCCCTAGCTGCGCCCGAACCAAACAAGAACAAGTCTTTAGGACTCCAAGTGTCGTCCCTCCGTAGATAGTCCACAGCACGTCCGGATCCGCCTTAAGATTGACCAACTAGAATCGCCCTTAAGGTACTAGAATTTTCGGCACTTTTGAGCAAGATGTGTGACTGAATTTTTCTCTCAAAAACTCACTTTGAATACTTTAAAACTCGTTATAAATTGTGAACCCAGGCCACATATTTATAGGGGTATGGAAAGAGAATTGGAATCCTATTAGGATACGAATTAATTAAACTTAGAATCCTACAAGAATTCTAATTAATTAATTTATCAAATAGAATTAGGAATTTAATCATTAACCGAACTCTGCACGTTTTAGGAATCGTGCATGAACACAAACTCACACACACACACACGGCAGCCACGATGGGCCGCCCATGCGCGTGCGTGCGAGCAGCAGCCCACGCAGCGAGGCCCACGCAGCCGCGGCCTTGGCGTGCGCTGGGCCTGCCTTGCGGTAGGCCTGGGCGCTGCCTTGGCTGGGCTTGTGGCGCGCGTTTGGCTTGCTGGGCGATGGCCTGGCTTCGAGCTGGGCCCTCGTCCGGCAGGCCTCGTCCGATGCTTATTCGTACGATACGCTTCCGATTAAATTCCCGGTTCCGGAATTCATTTCCGATACGAACAATATTTAATATTTCCGATTCCGGAATTAATTTCCGTTTCGAATAAATATTTAATATTTCCGTTTCCGGAATTATTTTCCGATTCCGATAATATTTCCGATTCTGACAATATTTCCGTTTCCGGCAATATTTCCGATTCTGGCCATATTTCCATTTCCGATAATATTTTCCGATACGTACCATGTTTCCGTTTCCGGCAACATCTACGACTTGGATAATATTTATATTTCCGATACGATCCATATTTCCGTTTCCGGCAATATCATCGTTTCCGGAGTATTCATTTCTTGCTTGTGACGATCTCAGCTCCCACTGAAACCAAGATCCGTCGATTCCGAATATCCATAGATAGAGTATCTAATGCCATTAGATACTTGATCCGTTTACGTACTATTTGTGTGACCCTACGGGTTCAGTCAAGAGTAAGCTGTGGATTAATATCATTAATTCCACTTGAACTGAAGCGGCCTCTAGCTAGGCATTCAGCTCACTTGATCTCACTGAATTATTAACTTGTTTAATTAATACTGAACCGCATTTATTAGACTTAACATAGAATGCATACTTGGACCAAGGGCATTATTTCCTTCAGTCTCCCACTTGTCCTTAGGGACAAGTGTGCATTTCCTAATTCCTTTGCCGCTCGATGCTTGCTCTTGAACATAAGGTAAGAGTCGTCATCCTTATTGTGTCCAGAGGTGTTCCTCGGTTTCAGAGTTCAACTGATCAAATAAACAGATAATCATAGCCTATGATTCATCCGAGCACGGCCATGCGTTTCACAGTTTCTAGCTCTCCGAGTGGCCTTGTACAACTTTTAAGCATCTCATCCCGATTTATGGGAGGACAATCCCAATATTGTGATCTTGAGATTAGACTTCGTTTGATAGGTGATTACCTGAGCGTTGCCTTTATAGCCTCCTTTTACGGTGCGACGGTTGGTCAACGTCAAAGCAACCAGTTCTCAAACAAGTAATCTCAAATCACTCAGGTATTGAGGATTTAGTGTCTAATAATTTAATGAAATTTACTTATGACAGATTTTCATCTCTTACAGTAAAGTTTCATAGGTCTTGTCCGATACTAGTCTTCCCAAAGTAAGTATCTATGCAAATGATTATGACATTGCCATGTCCACATAGTTCAAGAAACAGAACTACTAGTCATCTTGCTTTCTAGTCGTCTAACATTTTCCATGCGTCCAATTTTATAGAAAACTCCGACTAGGGACCATTTTCAACCTTTGACATTCAAGTTCACTTGATAGACATTTCTTAGTCACAGGACTGGTCCTGGCAGTCTATCTTGAATATATTGTCAAATTGAAGGGACTCATCATTTAATACTAAACCAAGATTAAATGGAATATGAAAACACATTTCATATATGATAAATGTTCAACCCCAATGTTTTATAACCATGGGCCTCAAACCCATCTTTAAAACAGTTCATGGAATTCAAAGCTATGCTTGATTTCCAGTGCTACAATGTGAGTGTTGTTTCTCACTTGTTGCATAGGTTTAGTTATCATGCTTTGCCAATCTTAACATCCTTTTCATCGAATGTCTTTGAGATATGATGATAATATCTTTTCGAGTTTGTTTATTATGTGATCTAGTCTTTCTTACTTCGATGGTGGTTTTACTCCTTTTGCAATGAAGAACCATCAAGTTAGCAGACGTTTTTCTTGCTTCAAGAGTGGTTCTACGCATTTTTCAATGAAGAACCATCAAGCCAGCAGATAGGTGATCTACCCAAGTTCAGTGAAGAACTTTAAACAACCCTGTTTTATTGCTTCTTAGGCAATAATTACTTTTACTTCAACTGTATAGGTTGCTAGTGATGCTTTGTTTGGATTTACCTATCCAAGCAGTTCATAGATATGTAGAAGACTCTCCAACTATATCTTAGAACATAGAAATTATTATTTTAATTTCCCACGCAACAACTCATGGTCTCCAACCCATGTTGCCATTTTCAAAACACGATGCTCTATAGCTCGTCCTTATCAATGGTTAACTCCAAAGGGTCTTGCTTGATCCTTTGCCAGTGTTTATGCGTGTAGCATCAATATTTAGCATATCTTTATTTCCTTGAATCAAGAACTATTCCTATGTACCATTTCAAGTACCATAAGTATTCTTGATCTCAATCTAGTTGATCTTTACTTAGATCAATAGAGATTGGTATATGTTCGTCATGGCTAAAGTCATACGATACGTTTTTGGCGATCCTCATATTATATCATACATGATAAATTCTTTTGCAGAATAATTCCCAATTGAATTCTATTCATGTAACTTTAGCTTATCTAGTTCCAGTAGATACTAAATTCAGCTAAGTTCTTTGACATATAATATAGGTTAAGAATCTTATTTAGATCTTTTGATGTTTAACTTAGTAAATGCTTATACATAGTTCAAACATCCTTTACTTAGATTTATTCACATGGGTCGAATATCTCCAATGGAGACTTTCGTGTTTGATTTAGTAAATGCCATTACTTAATCCAAAACAATATCATAAGATCTTTGTAAATAGATCTTAATACCCAGTATGTACTAAGTTTCGCCATGGTCCATCATTGATGAATTATTTCAAATCTAAGTCATTAGCATTTGAATGTTATTTCACAATAGAGAGATATGTGTGTAATACACATAGGACCAATTAAGTTTTAAGTACTCCCACTAAACTTCTTATATATCTATAAGAATCATGTATATTTTATGAAACTAAAATGCTTATTAGCTTCACTTAAAATACAGTTCCAATTCCCAATTGCTTGCTTAAATCTGTACTTAGATTTTATAAGCTAGCTTTCCTTTTCAAGCATTTATTTGGATCCACAAATCCTATGACATACCATGTACATAGTTTATTCCAACATTTTATTGAGGAATTGTTTTGTCATCCAATTTCCATATGTACCAATATGCAATCATTGCTTGAATTATAGACTTGAGCATTACGATTATGCATGAGGTTTCAACACAATCCATGCCATGAATTTGCTTGTAACCTTTAGCAACTAATCTAGCTTTGTGTGTGAACACAATTCTTGTTTGATGGTTTTTATCCTTAAAACAAACTTGCAACCAATAGGTGTGAAACTATTCTTGCAAATCAACAAAATTTCAATTTTGTCATCAAAACATTGAGTATGTTTTATGGCCTTTAACCAATTAAACATATAGTCTATATATGGCCTCTAACCATTTTAGGGAATCTATATTTCGTCATAGCTTTCTTACAAGTCACAAACTCATTAATCTACATGATAATAGTTTGACTGCAAATTGTAGGTTTCTTCACTATCTAATGGAAGAATCGCATAGCTTCAATAGCCTGAACTCCATGTTTCTTCACTATCTAATAGAAGAATCTCATAGTTCCAGTGACTTGAACTCTATGCCTACTAGGGTATAGAACATCAAACAATGGAATATCAATAGCCACTTGAAAGTCCTTTGAATATTCTGTTCTCCTTGAAGCACTTGTAAAGTCTTCTAAGAGATGTCTATTCTTTAAAGCCACTTCTAAAGTCCTTAAAGAATAAGTTCGGATTTTCTGAAGCACTTCGAAAAGCCTCCGGAATGTCCGTTTATGTTTGTTGTTCGCCTCGAAGACTTTCGAGGTCTATTTTCTCCCACTTGTCATTTTGGAAACGAATCTCCAAAAAGGACATTATTTCGAGCACACAAACATTATGTTCTCAAAAATTCGTGGTAGAAACAATACCCTTGTGTTTCATTTGAATAAATCACAATGAAACATATATATATACTTGGGCCTTAGTTTGTCGAATGACAAACACTAAGCTCCCACTGAGTTTAGGAACTTTCTAGATATATTTTATGAAAAGTTATTCTGAAATTACTTTTCAATAGCTTTGACGAATTTGGTTTAGTTTGGTGGTAGTTGAGCATTTTGTTTTAGAAATTATAGGAAAAGTCTTTATGATCCATCATTGATCGAATCAAGTACTAATTGACTTCGATTCTTCCAACGTAGATATGCCATATCTTATGGAGCTAGATTGTGAAATTACAACACACAATCATTGATGATCATATTTGGTCTCAAGTAATCATCAACATGATCTAACCTAGATCTTTATGATTTCTTGCCAAGTGGATTTTATACTTCTGAATCTTTGAACTAGCCAAACAGATTCAAACTTATATCACATTGAGTAAATAAACCTATATTCACTCAAATCCATGTGAAATAATAAAGTCATAAAACCTTTCTTTAGCCTTGAACTCTATCGTCTAGGCGTTCTAACAATAGTTCATATCTTTTGTTACTTTCAACAAGTAAGACTAGTTGTCTTAAAATGATCTAGAAATCAATCAACTTTCAAAAGTCCATCAAAATAGAGCTTATGAATGTTAACTTGTTGATATGGTCTAAGCAACAATGCCAAAGATTAGTGGAACTCAAATCAAGGGGTTGATTTGAACCTAGTAAAGTTCTTTAAAGAGTTGTTTGTTTTAATCAAGCATATTGACTCAACCTGTAATTGACCATTTCATTCAAATAAACAAACAAACAAGCATTGTTTTTGTTCTTCTGAATGTGAGTCTTTCTGTGTTTGAAGCAGAAATTTAGGTATGCTGATTATGGAACAAAATAGCCATTTAGTTCCAACCTTTGAAAGGACTTAAAACAAACTAGATGACCCTACAACTAATGTAGCATTGCCATGCTTCATTTCCCACTTGTAGGTCATTAGTGTATCCTAGCTTCCATTGTTTGAGTTATTACCGAAGTAAGAACCTCAAGCGGTATATGATACCAAGGAAGTTTGATTGCTAGGTCACTTCTCTTTAAACATAAATTTATAGGTAGAAACGGAATCGTAAATTCCTTTCATTTGTTCCTCGTTTTCCTATTTCTTGTACCCTTTCTTATAGTCTTAAGAATTGAATTCTTTAGTGTTGACTTTTATACTTTGTTAGACATGTCCAATGTCACCAACAAGGTTCTTTACCATTTTAATTTATGTTGAATATTTTGTTTCAACTAGATGATCTTACCAGAAGCTTCTAAACTTCTCTAAGCATCGATCTATTCGAATGTCTAGGGACTAGACTCATTCGAGAATTAAATGGACAAAGATATTAGGTTGTTAACCATTGGTAAAGCTAAGCGTATTAAACTCAATGCTTTATGATCTCAAAACTACATTGTATTTTGAATTCACAAGCACCAATTGGTTTGCCATTCGATTTTGATATTCGAAAACAACCATAAAAGTCGCTAAAAGAAACATACATTTTAAATTGCTCACTTTCTCTCATTTCCGTGAATCGTTCCGTGAATCGTTCTTGGATTCACTACCAATCGAGGAAATTTACTGTTACCTTTCTAAAAGGATTTACTGCAGTGCAAGATATTTAATTATAAACAATAATTAAAACATACATTGAAGCATGCAAAGTCTAAACATTTATCATGAGTAATAACTTGAAAATTAAAGCAATCATGCAATTTCAAAAAGTTATTAGCATTTTATTCGAATTTATTGTTCCTGCAGGTGTGAATAAAATGATTCCAAGATCCTAAAATCATTGAAGAACTAAGCACAGTTTGTCGACTTAATCCTAAAACATCTTAGGTAAGCAAAAGCCTTTTGCTAATAGTCTAGAAACTACTCTTGGTTGATAGGTACGTCTAAGAACTTATTAGGTAAACCTATCGATTTTGCCACGACATAAAAGGACTCCTTACTTATATCGTTGAGTTTCACCAAAACTAACATGTACTCACAATTATTTGTGTACCTTGCCCCTTTAGGACCAATAAGTAACACCTCGCTGAGCGAAAACTATTACTAGATTGATGTAAAGGATATCCAAGCAAGTGTATATTTTGGCATGGCACCTTATAATTCAATTTTTAAGTTTGGAACTTAAGGCTCTTACTATGTTGGTTAGATTTTAAGTGAACTAAAATCCTTAATCATGCAACATAATCAAGCTTTTGATCTCATGCATTTTAAGACATATTTAAAAGCAATAAATAACTTAAAACATGCATAAGATTAAATGTGATCTAGTATGGCCCGACTTCATCTTGAAGCTTTGACTTCAAAGTCCGTCTTGAAAATCTCCGTGGGAGGCACCATTTTCTTCAAATAGGATAAGCTATAACTAATTACAACTATTTGATGGTTCGCAGACCATATTTGAATTGAAAAATAACTTTGGTACTTTAGACCAATTACATTCAAATTAATGGTACGCATACCATATTTTCTACCCTATTTGGGCCATACTAGTCACTTCATAACCTGCAAAACAGTACATATACAACATATATACCATTCACCCATTCATTATCATGAATGGCCCACATAGCTGGTTAGTAAAACACATTATGCATCACGTAAACATTTGCAGCAATTAATCAAGGGCACCAATAATCTACCAATTATTCAGTCCTTATTAATTCTAATCAAGTTGTTTTAACCTTAAGGATTTGTAGACCTAATCAAGAGTTTATGACTAAAAAGCGCTCCCACTTAAACCAATAAATTCATATGCTTTACTAATTTTAAACATAAAAATGTATTTCTAGTCTAACCGGAAACATACAAATTTAATTAAAATTTAAAGCTCATATAAATTTATAATTGAATCCAAAAAGTTTAATTTAATTTCAGCCGTATTTAAATTAATTCATGATTTTAATTTTAGTAAAATAATTAGAATAAATAAAATTTATTATAATTACAATATTAAAAATTAAAATCCAAGAAAATAATTTAAATTATTAATTTTAAAATTAATTAAAATTACGTAAACTGAAAAATTTCAAATTAAACATTCAAAACGATCTAATCGCAACGCAAACACCCTACGCATTGCACGCCCATGGGCCGCACGCACACAGCCATCGCTGGCCATGTGCGCGCAGCCCATGCGCTCGTCGCATAGCTGCTGCATCTCCATCGCAAGCCATCGCACGCTGTGGTGCTCGCTGTGCGCGCGCCAGCGCTCGACGCACGCGAGCCATCGCTCGCTGTGCGGGCTCGCTGCGCGCGCTCCATCGCTCGCTGTGCGCGCGAGCCATCGCTCGCTGTGCGCGCGAGCCATCGCTCGCTGTGCGCGCGAGCCATCGCTCGCTGTGCGCGAGCAATTGCGCGCGTTCAACGCTGGGCGCAGCGCTCGTGGCACGCGAGCTTGCGCTCGCTGCGCGCGAGGCTGCGCGCGCTTGCGCGAGGCAGTGCGCGTTGTGGCGCAGCTCGCTTGCTGCCCACACGCGACTGCCATGGCTTGCCTTTCGCCCATGCCCATTCGTCCATAGCTCGTGGCCCACGACACAAGGCAGGGCTGCTGCCTTGTGCTCGTGCACCATGCCTTGCTCATTGCATTCGTGCCGCACGGGCGACGAGCTCCCTTGCTCGTCGTCGCATGCCCGCACTATACAACACCCCTTAAGGGTAACACGAAGCGTCCATTTCTTTGTGCGTGCAAGTTATATGAACGAATCGCATAAAATTTTAAGATTTCATATTTAAAATTAATGACAAATTAATAAATAATATTAATTTCATAATTTTAGGGCGAAAAATCGAAAATTTATTATCCAATTGATTTCCGATTATTATGGATTCAAGTCTAGGTCATAAAAATTTAAAATTTATCATAAATTTACAATTTTTATGGTGGTTTTTAATCATAGGTTTCTAATTAAATTATAATTAATTATGAAAATCAAATTAATTCTAAATTATTCTAATTTTCAACAAATTAATCATAATTACAAATTAGATTGCATAATTAACAAGGCTAGGCATTCAAACTTGTTAAACATATACAGTAGGTCAATCAAAAATTCAAGATTTATCAACAAGAATCTCAAATATTTAATTTAACATCTTAAATTTACGAAATTTTGCATTCGAAAAACTAAAACCTTCGAAAAGTCATAGTTAGGCTTCGAATTTGAGAATTCTGGGTTCGGCAGAAAAATATTATTTTTGTCAAAATTTTAGAATGCCTTTTACATGCGGAATTGACACAAAAATCACTCGATTTGGATGAGTAACGAAGAAACTGCCGAAAAACTGCGTACGTATAATTAAATAAACGCAATTTGCAATTAATTAACAATTACGAAAATTAATCACCCCTTATAATTCTTGCAAATTTGTAATATTTAACCATGTTCATGCAATTTAGATTATGAAAATAATAAGGGGCTCGTGATACCACTGTTAGGTTATGATACATATGATATTACATAAATCATGCGGAAACAACCATTAACCCAGGATTACATATTATTTACACATAATCATATAGCATAATTTAGATGCATACTCTTTGTTGCGTGCCTTCCCTAGCTGCGCCCGAACCGAACAAGAACAAGTCTTTAGGACTCCAAGTGTCGTCCCTCCGTAGATAGTCCACAGCACGTCCGGATCCGCCTTAAGATTGACCAACTAGAATCGCCCTTAAGGTACTAGAATTTTCGGCACTTTTGAGCAAGATGTGTGACTGAATTTTTCTCTCAAAAACTCACTTTGAATACTTTAAAACTCGTTATAAATTGTGAACCCAGGCCACATATTTATAGGGGTATGGAAAGAGAATTGGAATCCTATTAGGATACGAATTAATTAATCTTAGAATCCTACAAGAATTCTAATTAATTAATTTATCAAATAGAATTAGGAATTTAATCATTAACCGAACTCTGCACGTTTTAGGAATCGTGCATGAACACAAACTCACACACACACACACGGCAGCCACGATGGGCCGCCCATGCGCGTGCGTGCGAGCAGCAGCCCACGCAGCGAGGCCCACGCAGCCGCGGCCTTGGCGCGCGCTGGGCCTGCCTTGCGGTAGGCCTGGGCGCTGCCTTGGATGGGCTTGTGGCGCGCGTTTGGCTTGCTGGGCGATGGCCTGGCTTCGAGCTGGGCCCTCGTCCGGCAGGCCTCGTCCGATGCTTATTCGTACGATACGCTTCCGATTAAATTCCCGGTTCCGGAATTCATTTCCGATACGAACAATATTTAATATTTCTGATTCCGGAATTAATTTCCATTTCGAGTAAATATTTAATATTTCCGTTTCCGGAATTATTTTCCGATTCCGATAATATTTCCGATTCTGACAATATTTCCGTTTCCGGCAATATTTCCGATTCTGGCAATATTTCCATTTCCGATAATATTTTCCGATACGTACCATGTTTCCGTTTCCGGCAACATCTACGACTTGGATAATATTTATATTTCCGATACGATCCATATTTCCGTTTCCAGCAATATCATCGTTTCCGGAGTATTCATTTCTTGCTTGTGACGATCTCAGCTCCCACTGAAACCAAGATCCGTCGATTCCGAATATCCATAGATAGAGTATCTAATGCCATTAGATACTTGATCCGTTTACGTACTATTTGTGTGACCCTACGGGTTCAGTCAAGAGTAAGCTGTGGATTAATATCATTAATTCCACTTGAACTGAAGCGGCCTCTAGCTAGGCATTCAGCTCACTTGATCTCACTGAATTATTAACTTGTTTAATTAATACTGAACCGCATTTATTAGACTTAACATAGAATGCATACTTGGACCAAGGGCATTATTTCCTTCAGCCCATTATTTCCAAAACCTGCTCTTACATCACCACTAGTATAAGGACCATATAACTTGCTTGAATACATCCTGTTGATATACCCTTGACCCGTCCCCATGCTACTCATTGGCCTTGGTTGATGTAAACTCATGACCCTAGCTTGAGGCTGCAAATTGCGAGTCCTAGCGGATGTAATCCTCATGCTTGACCAATACCTATACAAATTATCCTATCTCATTCAACCCATCCTTCAAACCGTCTTGAGTCACGAATAAAAAAGGGAAAACAAATGAAAAATACAAAAAAGAAATAAATAATAAAAAAATAAAATGTGAATAATAAAAAAAAGGAACTTGACAAAGCGCCTCTAAAGTTAGTCTAAAAAGAAAAAAAAAGCATTTAGCGCACCAAAAAAGATCCGCCCAGAAATAATTTTCAGCGCCTACGGCTGGCCGCCGAAATCTTTAGCGCCCCATCCTGGGCGCTGAATCTCTCTGCTTGCTAAAATTTGTCCAGAAGTGCTCGTCATTTTATCCACACATACACGGAACAATAACGAACACTTGGGGGGGTACAACACGTATTCAGACATATGTACCACCAAAAAAATACATGTACTTAAAAAATAAAACAAAATTTTGGCTTACGGCAAAGCACCAGATTAAAATAATAATGAACTTCACTTATCTCATCCTATTTCAAACATTACGGTTCCACCTCATAACATACTTGTTTAAAATCAGCATTCTAAGAAACCATTTTCTAGGCTAAGAACTACGCAAGACCTGATTCCAAATTAAATCTATTTAAGGCGGATACGTAGGTAATCCATGATTCGGTCCAACCAATTTGCAAAAATATTAAAGCCTATAGAAAAACAAGAATAAAGAATAGAAGTCCCTTATTGAAATTTAATTACTTGCAACCCAAGTCGAAAGAAAAGTCAAAGGAAGAATCCAAGTCACCAAGATGCCAAAACGAGCACACATCGAAAAATAATAAGGGCACATACCCTTGCCAGGAGGAGCACTCACACTCCTAGGCACTTAGCCAAGACTCAAAAAGATCGCTTTGCCTCAATTGAATGGGGGGCTAGCGCAAGCGTCCATGACCTCTAAAGTACTCAACTTGACCCTCCCTAAAGCGAACTAACTCACTTAAAGACCTTCTTTCACCACTAGACACAGTCATAATCGCCAACAAGTAGTAAAGGCAGTAAGCTTGCAGTAAAGAGGATTGTTCTACGGCGTCGCCCCATCGTTCCTTCGAACTCAGGGCACCCGTCCATAGTAATTCAAATGCTTGCGAATCCCCTTTGAAAAAAAAATCAGACATTGTCAATAGGACTTGGCACTTCACCAAGGCTCACCCTACTCAGACATATGACACGGGCATCTAAAATCGAAATCTAAAAACATCATTAATGGGAAGACATAATAGCAACTGGGGGCTAAAAACTGAAATGAAATAGCTAGGGAAAGAACTAAGTATACCTTGACCTTTTGTGCAGACATACACCAAGTAAATCTAAGTCAATTTGAAAACGGTTTGTATTCCCGCAATTCTGGAAAAGATGGCCCTAAAAGCCTAAAAGCATATGCCAAACGGGCACAAGTATATCTTGACGCCTGCACCCTGGCTTCCAGCAAATCCTTAGACAACATTCCAAAAATCGTAACAGTATTTTGATTCACCCATGTAATCCTGTATGAACCCTTCTATAAGTCAAACTTACTTAGGACACCTCGGATTGTACACAGTAGCACTCGGATTTCAAATAATTTTCAAAGACTTCTTCGAACGTAATAAAGTGTCGTTGGTTTAATTTAAGTATGCGTTTATCCCGATGTTGCAAATGAGTCAAAAAGATTTCTAAATATGATTATGGGTAAAGAAAGGCACCTAACTTTTGGTCAAGGCACACTTCCACATGTTACTACCTTGACCATGGCGATGTCGCATAATACGACATTTACAAGAGAAGTAGCAGGTCACTACTCGAACGTACCTCGCACTAAACGAGTCTGGTTCAAACTATTCATGATCCATGTCACCATGAATGCATAAAGACGTATGCAAAGCATTATAGCACCAAGCCAATCCCGTAGCTACAATTGGGGGCTTGAGAAAAACACTCTAAAAATGCTCGAAATGACGATTTTATCGCAAATTCTCGACGCTAATGCTATACATACATCATAGGGGCACAATCCTAAGCTTTAATCGTGTAAAACGAACCTTAGAATGGCTACAACCCTTCCCAAATTCTAAGCGCTACTTAGAATTTATAAAGTCACCCCACTAACAAGGGTAACTGAAAATTGCGAGTCACCAAAACTCCGATCAAACTACTGCACATAACGCTCGCCCTACAAGCACCTGTTACACAGTCTACCTCGTTCCAAAGCGAAAACAAAAGAAAAAAATCAAGGATAAGAACTGTCAAAATATACCCATAAATCATTTTCAACGCCCAGAGCTGGGCGCCGATATCTTTAACGCCCCAGCCTGGGCGCTGAATCTTTCTGCTAGTCACGTTTTGCCCAAATATAAAAATAAGAAAGAAACACCTATGAATCCTCGCATCGAACGAAGTAATAAGCCGTGCAAACCCACGCAGAAGGTGCTACACTTGTTCGAGCACCTGAACGAGGCGTGATGAAGTACTCCAGCGCAAAAGATAATAATGATATCCCAACACTTGGAGAAATGTTCTAATACATGTTGTTAGGCCACACAAGCCTACGTCGCACCATAAGTTCAACCATCCCACGGTACAAGTCTAAAAAAGGAGAGTAAGGCATATTGCACTAATGCGGGCACGACCAAGAGCATGTGTAAAAGAGGCAAAGACTATTTATCGCCCAAATTCAAAATATAAGCCACACGACTTCTACATTAAGGATTGAAAGTAAGCAAAATATTACCTACCACGGAAGGGATAGCTCGCACCTACACGAGCGGAACCCCAAGGCATCTTTCTCGAAAGAACCTATAAAAATCGTACGCCAAAGGAAGCATCCCAACATGCATACTTGGGGGGCTCCAAGCTACGAAATGACTATAGCAAAATAAAAAAAATCTCGAAGCAAATGTTTGAACAGGGCACGATGTTTGAGCCCACCTCGTGAATGGGCCTGAACCCTATCAAGCTTCTAAGCAAACTATTCAAAATCAGTCATTGCTCAAAAAAAAAATTGATTCAAGCAAACTGATTAATGGACCGCACACAACGGCCATTCTATGAACGCTCGTTCGCACATACATATCATCATTCTAAGTATCGAACATTCACGAACGCGTTCAAAAGGAAAAAATATACAACAACAAGAGCGGTCAAAGTCTTACGCCTCAAGGTATGTTCCTCGGGCCATATAGACTCGCCCAACTATCGCAATAACTGTACGCCTTAAGAGCAACAGTTCCTTAAAATAATCGCCCCAAAGCGACAAGCACCGTAGTCCACCAATCGGCTACGGCTTCACAAGAAAATCATCACGTTCTAAAAACAAAGAGAAAACAAAAGAAAAGAGAATACATAGAACTTCCAAGTGAAATAAACAAATGAACAAGAGGCCAACTGTGTCATCAAAAGACCAGCCCAAACAACACTTTCAACGCCCCACCTGGGCGTGAATTATTTCAACGCCCAGGCCTGGGCACCGAATATGAACCCAGGCTCGAAAAAGGCCCTAACTTCTATTGGGCCCTGCCATATTTATTCGACTTGAAAATTGCCGATTCCTTTACCGAAAGTCACACCTCACGGCTTTGTAGAGTAGCACACCACTACGAAGATCGCTCGCACTTACGAGCACAATCCCAAACACGATCAAGGACATTTTAGAATGCGAATCCCCAAGGAATGAGATGACCGTCAAGCACGAGTGCTTGGGGGCTCGAGAGAAAATATATTATGCAAAGTTAAAAACAATATTCCCAAACTACGCTGTACGAAGTCCCGTATTTGGATGTCTCAAAAGATAAAACCGGTTTACGACCTCAAAACAAAGGTCGCCGTTGATACTTATACATAGTCCCCTAATCAAGGACCCCAGTAGTGGCAAAATTGAGCCATAAAGACTAGCTCAAAACCACGAAAGAAGATGACCACAAGACAATGGTCCGTTTAAAGCACGTTGTCAACCCACATTCAGGTTACAACTAAATCCGAGCATCCCTCGAAAGAATTCGCTCCTACAAGAATGAATAAAAAGAAATTCTCAAGAGAAATCACAAGAAAAAAAATGAAATAGGGACTTGTCCACCTCAATCAGGCAAGACCGCGGCACGCTAATCCCAAATCAAAAAGACGAATTCAGGTTCGCTCACCTCCAGCGAGCGGGGCGTCCACCCTTAGCGGACAGGGCTCGCCCACCTTCAGCGGGCGGGGTCTGCGTTACTAGCCGCGCAGATCCTCAGTTTTCGAAAAATAGAATCTTCAAAAATCACAATGAAACAGGCTCGCCATCTTTAGCCGGCGGGGTCTACGTCACAAGCCGCGTAGGTCCTTATTTTCAAATTTCAAAAACAAGATTCGTCCACTTTTTCGGACGAGGCGTCCACCCTTAGCGAACATGCTCGCCATCTTTAGCCGGTGGGGTCTACGTCACAAGCCGCGTAGGTCCTTATTTTCAAATTTCAAAAACAAGATTCGTCCACTTTTTCGGACGGGGCGTCCACCCTTAGCGGACATGCTCGCCATCTTTAACCGGCGGGGTCTACGTCACAAGCCGCGTAGGTCCTTATTTTCAAATTTCAAAAACAAGATTCGTCCACTTTTTCGGACGGGGCGTCCACCCTTAGCGGACAGGCTCGACATCTTTAGCCGGCGGGGTCTACGTCACAAGCCGCGCAGGTCCTTAGTCGCTGCAGCGATAACTTTTTCTGGTTTTCCCTTTTCCAAAAATTAAAAGGATTGGTTTTCCGTTTTTTCCAAAAAAGAGCGATGTGCTGGATTTTCCTTCGTTTTACATCCTGTAAAAACAAGGGGGCTTTCTCGTTTGGATAGCCCTGAAAATGAGAATCTTTAAAAACATTTTTACCTCGTGGTTGGGCTTGGCCAGGCCCAATTACACTTTATAGCTTTGATTTCGAAAACATCTGTAGCTACTTCCAATGACAAAGTGAGGGAGTTCTTACGCCTCTTTAGATACTTCCAATGACACAGTGAGGGAGTTTCTATACTATCCGTTGACAAATCCAAATGACACGTGAGGGATATGTCGACACTTCAAGTGATGACCCTTAAGTCAAATGTTATCACTCGGAGGCTCGTGAGACCCTCGCAAAAACAGGTCACCATGACTTGTGTGACGCACTCCGTCTAATACTGTGACCATCGTCTTACTCCAAGACTCAATCAAAGTGGGGGCTAACTGTAGACACCTACTTTTGTCCCCATTCCCGAAAGGGAAGGTTCGATGATGAAAACGTAAATCTCCACTTGACAACGCATCTCCTATAAAATAACGAATCTCAATTCCCCTTTTCATTTCACTCGAAACCTGCTATTTATAGAAACCTGTTATTTATGGAAACCTGCTAAAAATAGTAACTGCCGTAATTGGTAGTTGTTAAAAGTGGCAAGTCATAAAAGATAGAAACCTGTCAGAATTAGGTGTTGCACTCCAACATAAATCCTAAATGAGATAGAAATTGCGAGAGAATCCTATTCCTAATACGATTCGAAAATAAGAGTTACGTTTTAATTAAAATCCTAACGAGCCTAGAGTTCGTAACGGGCCCAGACGCATCCCGTCACAAGGTTAATACGCACTAAAAGACTCAATTAAATCTCAAATACTCCGAATTCTAGGAATCCGAATCTGACTAAGAAAAACTGCCCAGATCCTATTTTCAACGCCTGGCTCTGGGCGCCGAAATCTTCGGCGCCCAGGCCTGGGCGCTGAAAATACCTGGTACGTGTTTTTTCCTAATTCCTCGTGGATTAGTGTTCTACAATTCTATCTTTCCACGAACTCTTTTCTATAAATAGGGCCTTAAGTTCGACGTAAAAAGGACACACAACACACAATTATTATTCTGAGTATTGACTCTAAACCCCTAAGCCTAAGCCTCACGCTGCAAAACTGATCACGCGTTCTGTCGCAATCGATCCATAAATCGAACAGAACGTATCCCGTCCCATAATTTGAGATTCGTTAAATAAAAGGAGAAATAGCAAAGTCAAAGTGATAATTTTTCTGAGAACCGTGACGCACCTCTCAAGGGTGCGTCGTAATGTGTCCCTTTTCCATGGTTTAATTGCTTTCCTCGCCCTTTTATGAACTGTTAAACTAACTAAATCTGATTGTTCGATCACGCTTAATAAATATGATATTTTTGGGAAATTGGATTATCATGCTAGGTCCCTTAAAACTATCTAAATCAGATAATCGCGCTCGATCTAGTACTATATGTTGCATATTGTTAAAATCAACTCAGATTAGTTAATAGTTAACGCTTGTCCCTTCAATTATTTATGCTGAGCTAGTAAGGATATCCTGCCTCTGGAGTTATCGAAGAGCGAGTACTCCTCTCGGTAGTTACAGTCCCCCGAACCCTCAATCTCTACCCTGCGGGTGTACGTTGAGCGATCCCCACCACCAGGGATCACAAGGGAACCTACGGCCGTCGTGGTCAAACATAATTGCACTCCCTTTATGTCACGATAACCGGGTTTTGTCAGTTTTTCTCATTGTCGTTAAAAACTGAATGGCGACTCCTATATTACTAGTCAATTGGGTGTAAACTCACAGGAAATCCAATTACACTTGATTTGACAAAAAGAAGCGTCACACCCACGAGGGACGAGGTCACGCATTAGCCTCGTGCTTTTTCGACCCCCTCACAAATACATAATGTGCTTAATTCTTCAATGATTTAAGGATCTTGGAATCATTTTGCCGGAACACATAACTTGAATAAAATGCTTAATAAATATTGAATTATGCATGCATGCTATAATTTAAGTTTATTAAGAGAAACTTTGAATGGTTATTTATTTGTTTATTCTTTTTCAGTTGTAGTTTTAACTATGGAAAACAACAATCAAAACATCATCATGGGTTTTGAGCTTATGATCAAGCTGAACCTAACAAATTTTCTTGAATGGGAAGCTAAGCTGGTTGAAATAGTGAGACTCAATGGATTTGAGTATGTACTGTTCCATCCCATGCCAAGCTACTATGCCAGAGAGATGACCCCTGAAAGACATGCCGCCTGTGATGCGGATCTCAAGAAGGTTATGAGTCTCATGCTGAATAACATCCTTGATGAATGGGCTAGGAGGTTTGTAGCTTACGAAACTTTTATGCTCATCAAGAATCTGAGGGATATCTGTCGTGGAAACACGGAGGACAGAGACCTGAATGTCCATGAGTTGATTGAATCAATGTCAGGCCTGAAGGTTAGTTCTCATAACATATGTTTTAGGATGGAAGTCCAAGAAACACATGTTCAGGTCCTTCGCACTAAACAAAGGGTGGGTGTTCCACTAAGGTTCCATGTAGACCATATGCTTTCATTGTTCGATCGCTTAAGCCTACTAGGAACACAAATAAGTGAAAGGATGGCAGTCTCTATCTTGCTCAATTCACTCCACATTGGGTTTGGTCGCTTTAAGCAGCTATACATGAGTGAACCAAGAGAAGAAACAGTTGCAGAGTTTGTTCACCTGGTTAAAAAGGCTGAGATAATACTCGACTGTGAAGCCAAGGATTTACTCAAGGCTAAAGGGAGACCCTTCAAGAAAGGTGGAAAGTCCAAGGGCAATGTTGAGTCAGTTCCCAGAAAGAAGACAAAGCAGTACAAGTTCACATCAAGCTATCTTTATTGTGATGGAATTGGCCATTACAAGAGAGAATGTCCAAAGCTTAAGGAAGATCAGAAGAACGGAACAGTCATTCCATCTTCAGGTATTTTCGTTATAGACTGAATACTTGCTAATTCAACTTCTTGGGTATTAGATACAGGTTGTGGCTCACACTCATGTTCCAATTCGCATGGACTAAGAAGAAGTAGAAGGTTAAGCAATGGTGAAGTCGACCTACGAGTGGGAAATGGAGCACGGATTGCTGCATTAGTTGTAGGAACTTATTATTTGTCGTTGCCCTCTGGCTAGTTTAGGAACTGGAAGAATGTTTCCATATTCCAAGTCTTACTAAAAACATCATTTCTGTTTCTTGCTTAGATGCTAAGGGATTTTCCTTTTTAATAAAAGACAATAGTTGCTCGTTTTATTTTAAAGAGATGTTTTATGAATCTGCTAGATTAGTCAATGGACTTTATTTATTAGATCACGACAAACAAGTTTATAGCATAAATACCAAAAAGGCCAAAAAGAATGATTCAGATCTCACCTATCTGTGGCATTGTCGATTAGGCCATATTAACATGAAGCGCATAGAAAGACTTCAAAGGAAGGCATTCCAGAACCATTTGACTTAGAGGATTATGGTTAGTGTGAATCATGTTTACTTGGCAAAATGACAAAGCAACCTTTCTCTAAAGTTGGAGAAAGAGCAACTGAACTATTGGGTTTAATCCATACAGATGTATGTGGACCAATGAGTACAAATGCTAGAGGTGGTTTCAGCTACTTTATCACTTTCACTGATGACTTCAGTAGATATGGTTATGTCTACCTAATGAAGCATAAGTCTGAATCCTTTGACAAATTCAAGGAATTTCAGAGTGAAGTAGAGAATCAGTTAGGCAAGAAGATTAAGGCACTGCGGTCTGATAGAGGCGGTGAATATCTGAGCTATGAATTTGATGACCATCTGAAAGAATTTGGAATTCTATCAGAATTGACTCCTCCCGGAACACCTCGATGGAACGGTGTGTCAGAACGGAGGAATAGAACCTTGCTAGACATGGTTAGATCAATGATGGGTCAGGCCGAACTTCCAATAGAATTTTAGGGACATGCACTAAATACAACTGCACTCACTATAAATAGAGCTCCGTCTAAAGCTGTCGAAAAGACTCCATGTGAGTTATGGTTTGGAAAGCCTCCAAATGTGTCTTTTCTTAAGATTTGGGGTTGTGAAGTATACGTCAAACGATTAATTTCAGACAAACTTCAACCAAAATCTGACAAATGTATCCTTGTGGGCTATCCAAAGGAAACAAAGGGGTATTACTTCTACAATACATCTGAGAACAAGGTGTTTGTTGCTCGAGATGGTATCTTTTTGGAAAGAGATCAAATTTCCAAAATGACAAGTGGGAGAAAAGTAGACCTCGAAGAAATTCGAGTCGAACAACAAACTCTAGAGAATGCTCAAGATGACATTCAGGATGAAACTCAGAGATCTTTAGAAGTATCTGGGGAGAATCATGAACCATCTAGAAATGTAACCCCGCGTAGATCGCAGAGATATAGGTCTCAACCGGAAAGGTACTTAGGTATTTTGACGAGCGAGAGCCATGAAGTTCTATTACTTGAAAGTGATGAACCTGCGACTTACAAACAACCTATGACGAGCCCTAGCTCCAAGCAATGGCAAGAAGCCATGCAATCTGAATTAGACTCCATGTCTGAAAACCAAGTTTGGGATTTGGTCGATTTGCCAGATGGCTACCAAGCCATAGGAAGCAAATGGGTTTTCAAACTAAAAAAGGACAAGGATGGGAAACTAGAAGTTTTCAAAGCTAGATTGGTTGCGAAAGGTTACAGGCAATTCCACGGTGTGGATTACGATGAAACCTTTTCACTAGTTGAAATGCTAAAGTCTATTCGGATAATGTTAGCAATCGTTGCATATTACGATTACGAAATATGGAAGATGGATGTCAAAATCGCTTTCTTAAACGGCGTTTTAACAGAAACTGTGTTTATGACACAGCCTGAGGGTTTTGAGGATCCAAAGAATGCTTAAAAGGTATGTAAGCTTAAAAATTCCATTTACGGATTGAAGCAAGCATCAAAGAGCTGGAATATACGTTTTGATGAAGCAGTCAGTGACTTTGGCTTCGTCAAGAACGCAGACGAATCTTGTGTATACAAGAAGGTCAGTGGGAGCAAAATTGCTTTTCTAGTATTATATGTCGACGACATATTACCTATGTTGAACTCTGTCAAGATTTGGCTTGGCAAATATTTTTGGATGGAGGATCTAGGAGAAGCACAGTACATACTGGGCATCAAGATTTACAGAGATAGATCTAAAAAGATGATTAGACTCAGTCAAAGCACTTATATCAATAATGTGCTTGAAAGGTTCAATATGGCAGACTCCAAGCGAGGCTACCTACCCATGTCTCATGGAATGACTCTAAGCAAGACTCAGTCCCCAAAAACGCAAGATGAGCGTAAAGAATGAGTGGGATTCCATATGCATCATTGATTGGTTCAATAATATATGCTATGATATGTACACGCCCGGATGTTGCGTACTCACTCGGTGCTACGAGCAGATACCAGTCAGATCCTGGAGAGGCACATTGGACTGCTGCCAAGAATATTCTGAAGTACCTGAAAAGGCACAAAGATGATTTCCTAGTCTATGGTGGAGATGATGAATTAATTGTTAAAGGCTATACGGACGCAAGTTTCCAAACTGACAAGGATGATTTCAGATCACATTCTGGGTTTGTCTTCTGCCTCAACGGAGGTGCAATAAGCTGGAAAAGTGCTAAGAAAAGCACTATTGCGGATTTTACAACTGAAGCGGAGTACATTGCTGCACATGAAGCAGCAAAGGAAGCTATTTGGCTAAGGAAGTTCATAGGTGAACTTGTTGTAGTCCCCTACATTAAAGGACCAATATCTCTATATTGTGATAATAACGGAGCTATTGCATAGGCAAAGGAGCCTAGACATCACCAAAGAGTCAAGCATGTACTTCGTAGTTTCACCTTCTACGAGAGTTCGTTGAAAGAAAAGAAGTCGAGATAAGCAAGATTGGAACTGACGATAACATCTCAGATCCATTAACTAAACCTCTGCCGCAAGCGAAGCACAACTTGCACACTGCACCTATGGGAATTAAACATTTTGGAGAATGGCTTTGATGTCCTTATTTAATGTTTTAAAATTTTAGAGTTTAATACTTTGTAAAACGTTATTGGTTAACCATTCATATAAATGAATAGAATTCATTTTCCATTTAATTTGTGGTTTATTAAATGACGAGTCCCTTCAATTTGACGATATATTCAAGATAGACTGTCAGGACCAGTCTTGTGACTAAGAAATGTCTATCAAGTGAACTTGAATGTCAAAAGTTTAAAAAAGGTCCCTGGTCGGAGTTTTCTATAAAGGTGGACGCATAGAAAACGCTTGACGACTAGAATGCAAGATGACTAGTAATTCTGTTTCTTGAACTATGTGGACATTGCAATGTCGCAATCATTTGCATAGATACTTACTTTGAGAAGACTAGTATCGGACAGACCTATGAAACTTTACTGTTAGAGATGAAAATCTGTCATAAGTAAATTTCATTAAAATTATTAGACACTAATCCTCAATACCTGAGTGATTTTAGATTACTTGTTTGAGAACTGGTTAATTTGACGTTATCAACCGTCGCACCGTAAAAGGAGGCTATAACGGCAACGCTCGGGTAATCACCTATCAAACGAAGTCTAATCTCAAGATCGCAAGATTGGGATTGTCCTCCCATAAATCAGGATGAGATGTTGAAAGTTGTACAAGGCCACTTGGAGAGCTAGAAACTGAAAAATGCATGGTCGTGCTCAGATGAATCATAGGCTATTATTATCTGTTTATTTGAACAGTTGAACTCTGAAACCGAGAAATACCTCTGGACATAATAAGGATGACAACTCTTACCTTATGTTCATGAGCAAGCATCAAGCGGCAAAGGAATTAGGCAATGCACACTTGTCCCTAAGGACAAGTGAGAGACTGAAGGAACTAATGCCCTTGGTCCAAGTATGCATTCAATGCTAAGTCTAATAAATGCGGTTCAGTATTTATTAATTATGCAAGTTAATAATTCAGTGAGATCAAGTGAACTGTATGCCTAGCTAGAGGCCGCTTCAGTTTAAGTGGAATTAATAATATTAATTCACAGCTTACTCTTGACTGAACCCGCAGGGTCACACAAATAGTACGTGAACGGATCAAGTATTTAAGTGAATTAAATACTCCATTTATAGATATTCGGAATCGACGGATCTAGGTTCCAGTGGGAGCTGAAATCATCAAAAGGCAAATTATGAATACTTCGGAAACGATGATATTACCGGAAACGGAAATATGGTTCGTATCGGAAATATAAATATTATCCAAGTCGTAGATGTTGCCGGAAACGGAAACATGGTACGCATTGGAAAATATTATCGGAAATGGAAATATTTCCGGAATCGGAAATATTGCCGGAAACGGAAATAGTACCGGAATCGGAAATATTATCGGAATAGGAAATTAATTCTGGAATCGGAAATATTAAATATTGTTTGAATCGGAAATGAATTCCGGAATCGGAAAATAAATCGGAAGCGCGACGTACGAAATAAACATCGTACGAGCTTGCTAGACGAAAGGCCCAGCACGAAGCTAGGCACGCGCCTAGCGAAGCCCGCGCAAAGGCAAGTGAATGAGCAGCAGCCCGCCCCACCAAGGCAAGGCCCAGCCGAGCACAAGGCAAGGCCAGGCCCAGCCGCTGGCGAGGCAGCAGGCTGGTTGCGCCCACGCATGGGCCGCGCGCGCGGACAGCTCCCTTGTGGGTTGTTCGTGTGTGTGGTCGATGTTCGTGCAAAATTCGAATCCTTAGGCGTTTAGGATTTGTCCGATTAGATTATTTTCCTAAAACTACTAGAGTTAGTTGTTTAACTAAACACTAAAAACAAAGGTTTAATTTAAGTCAAATTCTAATTGATTTAGATAAATTGAATCCTAGTAGGTTTCTAGTTCCGATAATCTCACCCTATAAATAGGTGATGAATAATCACAATTTATAAATCATATTCTCAAGTATTCATATAGTTTTAGATTAAACTAAGCTTAATAATTTGCCAAATAATTAAGTACGAATAACATAAAACCTTAGGCTAAATTCTAGTTAATTGAATATAAGGCGGATCCGAACGTGCTGCGGACTATCTACGGAGGGACGACACTTGGAGTCCTAAACTTATTCTTGTTCGGTTCTGGAGCATCTAGGGAAGGCACGCGTCACATGTATGTATCCTAGATTATGCTAATTGACTATGTGGCTATTAATTTGGATTCCTGGCTTTATGGTTTTTCCGCATGAAATATATGTTTTATATTTTTCATAACCTCACATTTAGAGCCTCAAACGTTGCCCCTCCGTAGAAAGTCCACAGCACGTTCGGATCCGCCTTAGGTTTAACCAACTAGGATTTTAATTAAGGTTTTATGTATTCGGTTTAGGCTATATTATGTTCTCCCTTGAACACAATGAGAATAAAGAATATGATTTTCAATGTAATTGATGTATATAATTATGAGGGCCTAGCCTCATATTTATAGGGTAGGAAATAAGGAGTTTGAGTCTTACTAGGAATAGAATTACCAACCCTGCTAGGATTGAAATTCTTATCTTATTAGAATTGTAACATTAATTAATCTCTTGATTAAATCAATTCCAGTAGGACTAGGAATACTTAATCCAAGGTTACTTGGGAATTAAGCAATCAGACTTTTCTTGGAGCCCAAGACGAAGCAACCCAACGCATCCACAACGGGCCACGTTGGTGCGCATGCCTGAATAAGCCTAGCCACAGCCGCAGCTGGCCGAAGGCCTAGCGCGATGCGGCCTTGCCTTGGCGGGCCTGCACTGTCCCTGCTTTGCTCGCTGGCTTGGCGCGGCCCATGGAGCTGCTGCCTTGCTTGCTGGCTTGGCGCGGCCCATGGAGCTGCTGCTGCCTTGCTTGCTTCGCGTGGCCCATGGCGCTGCTGCCTTGCAGAAATGTCGAGCGTTGGGCCGGCTCGCTTGCCGGCTTGTCGCTCGTCGAGCTTCCAATTCGTTTTCCGATTCCGGAAATAATTTCCTTTTCCGACAATATTTCCAATTCCGGTAATATTTCCATTTCCGGCAATATTTTCGATTCCGGTAATATTTCTATTTCCGGTAATATATTCCGATACGAACCATGTTTCCGTTTCCGGCAACATCTACGACTTGGATAATATTTATATTTCCGTCATGAACCATATTTCCGTTTCCGGCAATATCATCACTTCCGGATTATTCTTTATTTTGCCTTTTGACGATTTCAGCTCCCACTGGAACCGAGATCCGTCGTTTCCGAATGTTCATAAATGGAGTACTTAATAAATAATATATTCACTTAAACACTTGATCCGTTCACGTACTATTTGTGTGACCCTATGGGTTTAGTCAAGAGTACATTGGGATTAATATTATTAATTCCATTTGAATTGAAGCGGCCTCTAGCTAGGCATTCAGTTCACTTCATCTCACTGAATTATAATTTGTTAATTAATACTGAACCGCATTTATTAGACTTAGCATTAAATGCATACTTGGACCAAGGGAATTATTTCCTTTAGTCTCCCACTTGTCCTTAGGGACAAGTGTGCATTTCCTATTTCTTTTTTCGCTTGATGCCTGCTCATGAACATAAGGTAAGAGTAGTCATCCTTATTATGTCCAGAGGTATTTCTCGTTTTCAGAGTTCAACTGATCAAATAAACAAATAATCATAGCCTATGATTGATCTGAGCATGGTCATGCATTTTCAGTTTCTAGCTCTCCGAGTGGCCTTGTACAACTTTCGGCATCTCATCCCGATTTATGGGAGGACAATCCCAATCTTGTGATCTTGAGGTTAGACTTCGTTTGATAGGTGATTACCTGAGCGTTGCCGTTATAGTCTCCTTTTGCGGTGCGACGCTTGACAACGTCAAAGTAACCAGTTCTCAAACAAGTAATCTCAAATCACTCAGGTATTGAGGATTAGTGTCTAATAATGTAATGAAATTAACTTATGACAGATTTTCATCTCTTACAATAAAGTTTCATAGGTCTGTCCGACACTAATCTTATCAAGTAAGTATCTATGCAAATGATTGCGACATTGCCATGTCCACATAGTTCAAGAAGCAGAACTACTAGTCATCTTGCATTCTAGTCGTCTAGCGTTTTCTATGCGTCCACCTTTATAGAAAACTTCCGACCAGGGACCATTTTTAACTTTTGACATTCAATTTCACCTTTATCAAATGCTAACAAATCAAATATTTTACAAATAGTTAGGGGGCAGTCGAAAAACAAGCTGGGCCCCCACTCCCCTGGCTATAGCAAAGCCTATCCTAGGGAAAAAATGAGCAGTAGCACAAGCCCTAATGTCATGTGTCCTAGAAAACTTCTGAATCCGCTTCAGCAACGCAACCGCATCCTTATCTAGCTCCCCCAAAGAAGAGAAAGAGAACGGAAGAAAGCCATAACCAATGGCCCTGCAACGTGCTTCGTACTTGACCTGTTTTCGAATAGCCGCATCAGTCACAACTCGGCCTGGAATAAAGCCAGACAACCCAGACTGTGTCAAAGGAGATGATTGAAGGAAATAATGCCCTTGGTCCAAGTATGCATTCTATGTTAAGTCTAATAAATGCGGTTCAGTATTAATTAACAAGTTAATAATTCAGTGAGATCAAGTGAGCTGAATGCCTAGCTAGAGGCCGCTTCAGTTCAAGTGGAATTAATGATATTAATCCACAGCTTACTCTTGACTGAACCCGTAGGGTCACACAAATAGTACGTAAACGGATCAAGTATTTAATGGCATTAAATACTCCATCTATGAATATTCGGAACCGACGGATCTTGGTTTCAGTGGGAGCTAAGATCGTCACAGGCAAGAAATGAATACTCCGGAAACGATGATATTGCCGGAAACGGAAATATGGATCGTATCGGAAATATAAATATTATCCAAGTCGTAGATGTTGCCGGAAACGGAAACATGGTACGTATCGGAAAATATTATCGGAAATGGAAATATTGCCAGAATCGGAAATATTGCCGGAAACGGAAATATTGTCAGAATCGGAAATATTACCGGAATCGGAAAATAATTCCGGAAACGGAAATATTAAATATTTGTTCGAAACGGAAATTAATTCCGGAATCGGAAATATTAAATATTGTTCGTATCGGAAATGAATTCCGGAATCGGAAAATTTAATCGGAAGCGCATCGTACGACTAAGCATCGGACGAGGCCTGCCGGACGAGGCCCAGCACGAAGCCAGGCCATCGCCCAGCAAGCCAAGCGCGCCGCACAAACAGCCACGCCAGGCCCAGCGCAAGGCCAGGCCCAGCAGGCTGCGCAGCGCGCGCGGGCGCTGCGTGGGCTGCTGCTCGCGCGCACGCATGGGGCCCATCGTGGCTGCCGTGCGTGTGTGTGCAAGTGTTTGTGTTCGTGCACGTTTCCTAAAACATGCAGAGTTCGGTTAATGATTAAATTCCTAATTCTATTTGATAAATTAATTAAATTAGAGTTCTTGTAGGATTCTAGGTTTAATTAATTTGTATCTGAATAGGATTTCGATTCCCTTTCCATACCCCTATAAATATGAGGCTAGGGCTCACAATTTATAACAAGTTTCAAAGTATTCAAAAGTGAGTTTTTTGAGAGAAAATTAAAACACACATCTTGCTCATAAAGTGCCGAAATTTTCTAGTACCTTAAGGGCGATTCTAGTTTGTCAATCTTAAGGCGGATCCGGACGTGCTGTGGACTATCTACGGAGGGACGACACTTGGAGTCCTAAAGACTTGTTCTTGTTCGGTTCGGGCGCAGCTAGGGAGGGCACGCAACAAAGAGTATGCATCTAAATTATGCTATATGATTATGTGTAAATAATATGTTGTCCTGGGTTAATGGTTGTTTCCGCATGATCTATGTAATGTCATATGTATCATAACCTAACAGTGGTATCACGAGCCCCTTATTATTTTCATAATCTAAATTGCATGAACATGGTTAAATATTACAAATTTGCAAGAATTAAAAGGGGTGATTAATTTTCGTAATTGTTAATTAATTGCAAATTGCGTTTATTTAATTATACGTACGCAGTTTTTCGGCAGTTTCTTCGTTACTCATCCGAATTGAGTGATTTTTGTGTCAATTCCGCATGTAAAAGGCATTAGTTTTTCGAATTCCGCCGAACCCAGAATTCTCAAATTCAAAGCCTAACTATGACTTTTCGAAGGTTTTAGTTTTTCGAATGCAAAATTTCGTAAATTTAAGATGTTAAATTAAATATTTGCGATTCTTGTTGATAAATCTTGAATTTTTGATTGACCTACTGCATATGTTTAACAAGTTTGAATGCCTAGTCTTGTTAATTATGCAATCTAATTTGTAATTATGGTTAATTTGTTGAAAATTAGAATAATTTAGAATTAATTTGATTTTCATAATTAATTGTAATTTAATTAGAAACCTATGATTAAAAACCACCATAAAAATTGTAAATTTATGATAAATTTTAAATTTTTATGACCTAGACTTGAATCCATAACAATCGGAAATCAATTGGATAAAAAATTTTCGATTTTTTCGCCCTAAAATTATGAAATTAATATTATTTATTAATTTGTCATTAATTTTAAATATAAATTTTAAATTTTTTATGCGATTCGTTCATAAAACTTGCACACACGAAGCAATGGACGCTTCGTGTTACCCTTAAGGGGTGTTGTATAATGCGGGCATGCGACGACGAGCAAGGGAGCTCGTCGCCCGTGCGGCACGAATGCAATGAGCAAGGGCGTAGTGCACGAGCACAAGGCAGCAGCCCTGCCTTGTGTCGTGTGCCACGAGCAATGGACGAATGGGCATGGGCGAAGGGCGAGCCAAGGCAGTCGCGTGTGGGCAGCAAGCGAGCTGCGCCACAACGCGCGCTGCCTCGCACAAGAGCGCGCAGCCTCGCGCGCAGCGAGCGCAAGCTCGCGTGCCACGAGCGCTGCGCCCAGCATTGCTCGCGCGCACAGCGAGCGATGTCGCCCGCCCAGCGAGCGATGTCGCGCGCCCAGCGAGCGATGGCTCGCGCGCCCAGCGAGCGATGTCGCGCGCGCACTGCGAGCGATAGCTCGCGTGCGATGAGCGCTGGCGCGCGCAGCGAGCACCAATGCGTGCGGAGGCTTGCGATGGGGATGCAGCAGCTATGCGACGAGCGCATGGGCTGCGCGCACATGGCCAGCAATGGTTGTGTGCGTGCGGCCCATGGGCGTGCAACGCGTAGGGTGTTTGTGTTACGATTAAAGATCGTTTTGAATGTTTAATTTGAAAATTCCAGTTCACGTAATTTTAATTAATTTTAAAATTAATAATTTAAATTATTTTCTTGGATTTTAATTTTGAATATTGTAATTATAATAAATGTCATTTATTCTAATTATTTTACTAAAATTAAAATCATGAATTAATTTAAATACGACTGAAATTAAATTAAACTTTTTGGATTCAATTATAAATTTATATGAGCTTTAAATTTTAATTAAATTTGTATGTTTCCGGTTAGACTAGAAATACATTTTTATGTTTAAAATCAGTAAAGCATATGAATTTATTGGTTTAAGTGGGAGCGCTTTTTAGTCATAAACTCTTGATTAGGTCTACAAATCCTTAAGGTTAAAACAACTTGATTAGAATTAATAAGGACTGAATAATTGGTAGATTATTGGTGCCCTTGATTAATTGCTGCAAATGTTTACGTGATGCATAATGTGTTTTACTAACCAGCTATGTGGGCCATTCATGATAATGAATGGGTGAATGGTATATATTGTATATGTACTGTTTTGCAGGTTATGAAGTGACTAGTATGGCCCAAATAGGATAGAAAATATGGTCTGCGTACCATTAATTTGAATGTAATTGGTCTGAAGTACCAAAGTTATTTTTCAATTCAAATATGGTCTGCGTACCATCAAATAGTTGTAATTAGTTACAGCTTATCCTATTTGAAGAAAATGGTGCCTCCCACGGAGATTTTCAAGACGGACTTTGAAGTTAAAGCTTCAAGATGAAGTCGGGCCATACTAGATCACAAATATCTTATGCATGTTTTAAGTTATTTATTGCTTTTAAATATGTCTTAAAATGCATGAGATCAAAAGCTTGATTATGTTGCATGATTAAGGATTTTAGTTCACTTAAAATCTAACCAACATAGTAAGAGCCTTAAGTTCCAAACTTAAAAAATTGAGTTAAAAGGTGCCATGCCAAAAATATACACTTGCTTGGATATCCTTTACATCAATCTAGTAATAGTTTTCGCTCAGCGAGGTGTTACTTATTGGTCCTAAAGGGGCAAGGTACACAAATAATTGTGAGTACATGTTAGTTTTGGTGAAACTCAACGATATAAGTAAGGAGTCCTTTTATGTCGTGGCAAAATCGATAGGTTTACCTAATAAGTTCTTAGACGTACCTATCAACCAAGAATAGTTTCTAGACTATTAGCAAAAGGCTTTTGCTTACCTAAGATGTTCTAGGATTAAGTCGACAAACTGTGCTTAGTTCTTCAATGATTTTAGGATCTTGGAATCATTTTATTCACACCTGCCGGAACACATAATTTGAATAAAATGCTTAATAAACATTGAATTATGCATGTATGCTAGAATTTAAGTTTATTAAGAGAAACTGTGAATGGTTATTTATTTGTTTATTCTTTTCAATTGTAGTTTTTAATATGGCAAACAACAATTCATTCAACATTCGATCAATTCTCGAAAAGGAGAAGTTGAACGGGAAAAACTTCCTTGACTGGCAAAGGAACTTGCAAATAGTTCTTATGCAGGAAGAAAAGGAGTATGTCCTGGATGAGGCGATGCCCGAAGCTGCAGGCGACGGGGTCACTCAGGCAGCCCTCAATCGTTGGATTGATGCCAACAAGGATGTGAAATGTCTAATGCTCGCCACCATGAGTGCGGATCTGCAGAAAACGTTCATCAACTCAGATGCTTTCACAATCATCAGTGAGTTGAAGAACATGTTCCAAGATCTGGCTCGAGTCGAAAGATTCGAGACTCATAGGCAAATTCTTGAGACCAAGCTTAAGAAAGGCGAGCCCGTAAGTCCACATGTTCTCAAAATGATTGGACTCATTGAGAATATGAGTCGGCTGGATCAGCAATTTTCTCAGGAAATGGCTATAGACACCATCCTCCATTCTCTTCATAGCGGGTATGATCAGTTCAAACTGAACTACAGTATGAATAGTCTGGACAAAACGCTCACTGAGCTTCACGGTATGCTGAAGACCGCTGAAAAGACGCTCAAAAGTGATAAGCAGGATGTGCTTATGGTGCGTGGGGGCAAGTTCAAGAAATCTGGAAAGAAGAGGAATGCTAAGAAAGGTGGCAACAAGGCCAGCCCAACTAAGCAAACTGGCGCCAAATCTGCAAAGAGGAAGGTCAGTCAACCCACTTCTGAATCCGAATGCTTCTACTGCAAGAAGAAGGGGCATTGGAAGAGAGATTGCTTGAAGCTAAAGGAAGATCAGAAGAACGGAACAGTCGTTCCATCTTCAGGTATTTTCGTTATAGACTGTGTACTTGCTAATTCAACTTCTTGGGTATTAGATACAGGTTGTGGCTCACACTTATGTTCCAATCCACAGGGACTAAGAAGAAGTAGAAAGTTAAGCAAGGGTGAAGTCGACCTACGAGTGGGAAATGGAGCACGGATTGCTGCATTAGCCGTAGGAACTTACTATTTGTCTTTGCCCTCCGGGCTAGTTTTGGAACTGGAAGAATGTTTCCATGTTCCAAGTCTTACTAAAAACATCATTTCAGTTTCTTGCTTAGATGCTAAGGGATTTTCCTTTTTAATAAAAGACAATAGTTGTTCGTTTTATTTTAAAGAGATGTTTTATGGATCTGCTAGATTAGTCAATGGACTTTATTTATTAGATCACGACAAACAAGTATATAACATAAATACCAAAAAGGCCAAAAGAATGATTCAGATCTCACCTATCTGTGGCATTGTCGATTAGGCCATATAAACTTGAAACGCTTAGAAAGACTTCAAAGGGAAGGAATTCTAGAACCATTTGACTTAGAGGATTATGGTAAATGCGAATCATGTTTACTTGGCAAAATGACAAAGCAACCTTTCTCTAAAGTTGGAGAAAGAGCAAATGAACTATTGGGTTTAATCCATACAGATGTATGTGGACCAATGAGTACAAATGCTAGAGGTGGTTTCAGCTACTTTATCACTTTCACTGATGACTTCAGTAGGTATGGTTATGTCTACCTAATGAAGCATAAGTCTGAATCCTTTGACAAATTCAAGGAATTTCAGAGTGAAGTAGAGAATCAATTAGGCAAGAAGATTAAGGCACTGCGGTCTGATAGAGGCGGTGAATATCTGAGCTATGAATTTGATGACCATCTGAAAGAATGTGGAATTCTATCAGAATTGACTCCTCCTGGAACACCACAATGGAACGGTGTGTCAGAACGGAGGAACAGAACCTTGCTAGACATGGTCAGGTCAATGATGGGTCAGGCCGAACTTCCATTAGAATTTTGGGGACATGCACTAAATACAGCTGCACTCACTATAAATAGAACTCCGTCTAAAGCTGTCGAAAAGACTCCATACGAATTATGGTTTGGAAAGCCTCCAAATGTGTCTTTTCTTAAGATTTGGGGATGTGAAGTATACGTCAAACGATTAATTTCAGACAAACTTCATCCAAAATCTGACAAATGTATCCTTGTGGGCTATCCAAAGGAAACAAAGGGGTATTACTTCTACAATACATCTGAGAACAAAGTGTTTGTTGCTCGAGATGGTGTCTTTTTGGAGAAGGATCACATTTCCAAAATGACAAGTGGGAGAAAAGTAGACCTCGAAGAAATTCGAGTCGAACAACAAACTCTAGAGAATGCTCAAGATGACATTCAGGATGAAACTCAGAGATCTTTAGAAGAATCTGGTGAGAATCATGGTCAATCTAGAAATGTTACCCCGCGTAGATCGCAAAGATATAGATCTCAACCGGAAAGGTACTTAGGTATTTTGACGAACGAGAGCTATGACGTTCTATTACTTGAAAGTGATGAACCTGCGACTTACAAGCAAGCTATGACGAGCCCTAGCTCCAAGCAGTGGCAAGAAGTCATGCAATCTGAATTAGACTCCATGTCTGAAAACCAAGTATGGGATTTGGTCGATTTGCCAGATGGCTACCAAGCCATTGGAAGCAAATGGGTTTTCAAACTGAAAAAGGACAAGGATGGGAAACTTGAAGTTTTCAAAGCTAGATTGGTCGCAAAAGGTTACAGGCAAGTCCACGGTGTGGATTACGATGAAACCTTTTCACCAGTTGCAATGCTAAAGTCTATTCGAATAATGTTAGCAATCGCTGCATATTACGATTACGAAATATGGCAGATGGATGTCAAAACTGCTTTCTTAAACGGCGTTTTAACAGAAACTGTGTTTATGACACAGCCTGAAGGTTTTGAGGATCCAAAGAATGCTAAAAAGGTATGCAAGCTAAAGAAGTCAATCTACGGATTGAAGCAGGCATCCAGGAGCTGGAATATACGTTTTGATGAAGCAGTCAGTGACTTTGGTTTCATCAAGAACGCGGACGAATCTTGTGTATACAAGAAGGTCAGTGGGAGCAAAATTGCTTTCCTAGTATTATATGTCGACGACATATTGCTTATCGGAAATGACATTCCTATGTTGAACTCTGTCAAGATTTGGCTTGGGAAATGTTTTTCGATGAAGGATCTAGGAGAAGCACAGTACATATTGGGCATCAAGATTTACAGAGATAGATCTAAAAAGATGATTGGACTTAGTCAAAGCACTTATATCAATAAGGTGCTTGATAGGTTCAAGATGGCGGACTCCAAGCGAGGCTACCTACCCATGTCTCATGGAATGACTCTAAGCAAGACTCAGTGCCCAAAAACACTTGATGAGCGTAGACGAATGAATGGGATTCCATATGCATCATTGATTGGTTCAATAATGTATGCTATGATATGTACACGCCCGGATGTTGCGTACGCACTCAGTGCTACGAGCAGATACCAGTCAGACCCAGGAGAGGCGCATTGGACTGCTGCCAAGAATATTCTGAAGTACCTGAAAAGGCACAAAGATGACTTCCTGGTCTATGGTGGAGATGATGAATTAATTGTTAAAGGCTATACGGACGCAAGTTTCCAAACCGACAAAGATGATTTTAGATCACAGTCTGGGTTTGTCTTCTGCCTCAACGGAGGAGCAGTAAGCTGGAAAAGTGCTAAGCAAAGCACCATTGCGGATTCTACAACTGAAGCGGAGTACATTGCTGCACATGAAGCAGCAAAGGAAGCTATATGGCTAAGGAAGTTCATAGGAGAACTTGGTGTAGTCCCCTCCATTAAAGGACCAATAGCCCTGTATTGTGATAATAACGGAGCTATTGCACAGGCAAAAGAGCCTAGACACCACCAGAGAGTCAAGCATGTACTTCGTAGATTTCACCTTCTACGAGAGTTCGTTGAAAGAAAAGAAGTCGAGATAAGCAAAATTGGAACTGATGACAACATATCAGATCCATTAACTAAACCTCTGCCGCAGGCGAAGCACAACTCGCACACTGCAGCTATGGGAATCAAGCATATTGGAGAATGGCTTTGATGTCTCTGTTTAATGTTTTAAAGTTTTAGAGTTTAAATCTTTGTAAAACATTATTGGTTAATCATTCACAATAAATGAAAAGAATTCATTTTTCCATTTAATTTGTGGTTTATTAAATGATGAGTCCCTTCAATTTGACGATATATTCAAGATAGACTGTCAGGACCAGTCCTGTGACTAAGAAATGTCTATCAAGTGAACTTGAATGTCAAAGGTTGAAAATGGTCCCTAATCGGAGTTTTCTATAAAATTGGACGCATAGAAAACGTTAGACGATTAGAATGCAAGATGACTAGTAGTTCTGTTTCTTGAACTATGTGGACATGGCAATGTCATAATCATTTGCATAGATACTTACTTTGGGAAGACTAGTATCGGACAAGACCTATGAAACTTTACTGTAAGAGATGAAAGTCTGTCATAAGTAAATTTCATTAAATTATTAGACACTAAATCCTCAATACCTGAGTGATTTGAGATTACTTGTTTGAGAACTGGTTGCTTTGACGTTGACCAACCGTCGCACCGTAAAAGGAGGCTATAAAGGCAACGCTCAGGTAATCACCTATCAAACGAAGTCTAATCTCAAGATCGCAAGATTGGGATTGTCCTCCCATAAATCGGGATGAGATGCTTAAAAGTTGTACAAGGCCACTCGGAGAGCTAGAAACTGTGAAATGCATGGCCGTGCTCGGATGAATCATAGGCTGTGATTATTTGTTTATTTGATCAGTTGAACTCTGAAACCGAGGAACACCTCTGGACATAATAAGGATGACAACTCTTACCTTATGTTCAAGAGCAAGCATCGAGCGACAAAGGAATTAGGAAATGCACACTTGTCCCTAAGGACAAGTGGGAGACTGAAGGAAATAATGCCCTTGGTCCAAGTATGCATTCTATGTTAAGTCTAATAAATGCGGTTCAGTATTAATTAACAAGTTAATAATTCAGTGAGATCAAGTGAGCTGAATGCCTAGCTAGAGGCCGCTTCAGTTCAAGTGGAATTAATGATATTAATCCACAGCTTACTCTTGACTGAACCCGTAGGGTCACACAAATAGTACGTAAACGGATCAAGTATTTAATGGCATTAAATACTCCATCTATGAATATTCGGAACCGACGGATCTTGGTTTCAGTGGGAGCTAAGATCGTCACAGGCAAGAAATGAATACTCCGGAAACGATGATATTGCCGGAAACGGAAATATGGATCGTATCGGAAATATAAATATTATCCAAGTCGTAGATGTTGCCGGAAACGGAAACATGGTACGTATCGGAAAATATTATCGGAAATGGAAATATTGCCAGAATCGGAAATATTGCCGGAAACGGAAATATTGTCAGAATCGGAAATATTACCGGAATCGGAAAATAATTCCGGAAACGGAAATATTAAATATTTGTTCGAAACGGAAATTAATTCCGGAATCGGAAATATTAAATATTGTTCGTATCGGAAATGAATTCCGGAATCGGAAAATTTAATCGGAAGCGCATCGTACGAATAAGCATCGGACGAGGCCTGCCGGACGAGGCCCAGCACGAAGCCAGGCCATCGCCCAGCAAGCCAAGCGCGCCGCACAAACAGCCACGCCAGGCCCAGCGCAAGGCCAGGCCCAGCAGGCTGCGCAGCGCGCACAGCACGCGCAGCGCGCAGCGCGCGCGGGCGCTGCGTGGGCTGCTGCTCGCGCGCACGCATGGGGCCCGTCGTGGCTGCCGTGCGTGTGTGTGCAAGTGTTTGTGTTCGTGCACGTTTCCTAAAACATGCAGAGTTCGGTTAATGATTAAATTCCTAATTCTATTTGATAAATTAATTAAATTAGAGTTCTTGTAGGATTCTAGGTTTAATTAATTTGTATCTGAATAGGATTTCGATTCCCTTTCCATACCCCTATAAATATGAGGCTAGGGCTCACAATTTATAACAAGTTTCAAAGTATTCAAAAGTGAGTTTTTTGAGAGAAAATTAAAACACACATCTTGCTCATAAAGTGCCGAAATTTTCTAGTACCTTAAGGGCGATTCTAGTTGGTCAATCTTAAGGCGGATCCGGACGTGCTGTGGACTATCTACGGAGGGACGACACTTGGAGTCCTAAAGACTTGTTCTTGTTTGGTTCGGGCGCAGCTAGGGAGGGCACGCAACAAAGAGTATGCATCTAAATTATGCTATATGATTATGTGTAAATAATATGTTGTCCTGGGTTAATGGTTGTTTCCGCATGATCTATGTAATGTCATATGTATCATAACCTAACAATGATCTCGTCAAGTCAACACACACATCACAGCACTAGTCCCAAGAGTAGAGCAACACGTCTGCTGGTCGGAGAGCTCCATCGTTCCCTCCAGATAGACCAATATCAACCTCCTTCCGCGCCGAAATCCTAGAGCGATAACAAACATCAACAAGGATATCCCGAACCACATTATGTCGATGTTTAATACCCACGATTCCAGCACATGACACCGCATGATCACCAACGATGTCTCCGGCAAAGACCCTGGAACAAGCAGAACATGGCGTCGTAACAGAGAACAAAGGAACCCCCAATCGGTAACACAACACACATCAGTAAGCCTTAGCGTTCATCGTCTGTCCCAAACCTGATATGGGGACCGCACGGAGCCAAGCAGAGGTGTGATCGCCCTGCTGCGATTTCCACAACGCCGGCTGTCGAGAAGATAAAGAGAAGGTGGATTCTGCAGATGCAGTAACCTTTGTGAATTATATATATCTGCCAATTTCTTCATGAGTTTAGGGGCAGCGACCTCACTAGGGTTACTCTAAATGTCACTCCACCGTTCTACTAAGTAGACTAAACGCAACCTCAAATACTCGACCAGGACCAACAATACCAGCATGCCGTAGAAGCTTTGTCTCCAAACCAAAAGACTGCAATCGAGAAGCAAGAAACGCATAATGACGAACATTACCTGCGGAATAGACACCAACTCCGCCAAAAGAAAAAGGTAAGGAGGCAAGACGCCACTGCCAATCGCCAAAGTCAGGCCCCGAAGCAGTTACAATACGCTCCAAGGAAGATCGAAGAGCCTCATCAAAAGTGCGCTAAGCCGTCTCAATAATACCAGGAGGACATGTACGCAAAGCAAAGTAAAGTTTAGAAACTCCGGTACATGCCCTAAGTAACAATAGCTCACACTGAGGATCATCAAGCTGAGCAACCTTATCCATAAGCCCAATGGTCTTGGTCACCCTCTTCATCACAAGTTCACCACTAAAAACTGGATTGGAACTAGCGGGACCACCTAGCAACTTAACACCTTTGCGCAATATCAGGAGGAAAGAGTCCCACAAGCCTGCTTAGAGGGTCCTCTGTAGGCCAGAAAACCTCGGTCTTCTCCACGTTAAGATGTAACCCGAGACAAGGCCCGTCCTCCATAATCAACTGCAGAACCTTCCCAACCACCAAAGTGTCACCAATAATAGTGTCGTCATCCAAATACCATGCCTGGAGACATACATCAAAAGCGTCCCTGATTTTCCAAACCAGGGGTTGTAAAACCAAAGCAAAGAGCAGAGGACCAAGGGGATCACCCTGCTGCACCCCCTGAGACGACCATAACGTCTGCTCTCCATAATACAATCTGGCTGGAGTAGAGTAGCAGAATTCAACCCATCGCGAAATGCTCGGACAACGAAGTCGAACTTCACGTAACATGGCCGCTCAATCAACTAAATTGAAGGCATTTTGAAAATCCACCAACAACATCGAAAGACCCACATCAGGACTCCGATCCTCAATCAACCGGCTCACAGCATGAAGAATTGCCTCACCACCCGCAGAAACCCCGACACCAAACTGAAGACCATCAAAATAACTTCCCAAAGACGGACCAACCATAACAGCACCAATCTTCGAAACCAGACGTCGCCAAACAGTACCCACAGCAATAGGACGAATACCACCACCGGGCTTGACAAGAGGTGTAAGGGGAGCACTAGAAATATACTCACCCAAACCCATAGGACACTTCCCAACTAAAAACAAATTAACCACCCCAGAAATTGAGTCAACTAACTCATCAGAAATAGCCACAACAGCACCACTCAAGCAATCCATAAGGTGTTGAGCACGCAAACCGTCCCTCCCACAAGATGTGCCACGTGGAAAACTCCTAATCCGGTCCAAAACAACAGCCGAAGTGTCTATGAGATGGTGATCAACAGGATTAACAGGCAAGGACGGAGCTGGAAAAGAAGGGTGTTTTGACTGCAAATCCGCAAGAGTGGCCTCATTATAAGGCGCAACGCCAGAAGAAGAAAGAACGCGAACTGCGGTAGTGTAATGACCATCACAAATCTTCCTATGACACTGCTTGATATTACGCTCTGCCAAATTAAGATCCACATCAACATCCATCAAAGTAGGGGATCCAGCTGCCAAAGCTTCCCGCAAAAGAAGCATACTACCACCCGGCTCACTCCAAGTACAATTATTATTATTATTGTTATTGTTATTGTTATTGTTATTGTTATTATTATTGTTATTGTTATTGTTGTTGTTGTTGTTGTTATTGTTATTGTTATTAGTACTCCACCGTTCTATTAAATAGACTCAATGCATCTTCAAAAGCTCGACCAGGACCAACAATGCCAACATGCCGTAGAAGCTTTGTCTGCAAACCAAAAGACTGCAATCGAGAAGCAAGAAAAGCATAATGACGAACATCACCCGCGGAATAAACACCAAGCCCGCCAAAAGAAAAAGGTAAGGTGGCAAGTCGCCACTGCCAATCGCCAAAGCTAGGCCCCGAAGCAGTAACAATACGCTCGAAGGAAGATCAAAGAGCCTCATCGAATGTGCGCTGAGCCGCCTCAAAAATAACAGGAGGACAAGTACGCAAAGCAAAGTAGAGTTTAGAAACTCCAGTACATGCCCTAAGTAACAACAACTCACACTGAGGATCATCAAGCTGAGCAACCTTATCCATAAGCCCAATGGTCTTGGTCACCCACTGCATCACAAGCTCACCACTAAAACTGGATTGGAACTAGCGGGACCACCAAGCAACTTAACACCATGAAAAGGACGAGCAATATCATGGGGAAAGACTCCCAGAAGCCTACTTCGAGGGTCCTCTATAGGCCAGAAAACCTCAGTCTTCTCTACGTTAAGATGTAACCCGAGACAAAGCCCTTCCTACATAATCAACTGCAGAACCTTCCCCACCACCAAGGTGTCGCCAATAATAGTGCCGTCATCCAAATACCATGCTTGAAGAAATACATCAAAAGCATCTCTGATTTTACTAACCAGGGGTTGTAAAACTAAAGCAAAAGGCAGAGGACCAAGGGGATCACCCTGCTGCACCCCCTGAGACGACCATAAAGTGTGCTCCCCATAATACCACCTGGCTGGAGTAGAGTAGCAGAATTCAACCCATCACGAAATTCCCGGACAACGAAGACGAACTTCACGTAACATGGCCACTCGATCAACTAAATTGAAGGCATTTTGAAAATCCACCAACGACATTGAAAGACCCACATCAGAACCCCGATCTTCAATCAACCGGTTCACAGCGTGAAGAATTACCTCACCACCCGAGATACCCCGACACAAACTGCAACAGTGTAATGGCCATCACAATTCTTCCTACGTTATTGCTTGATATTACGCTCTGCCAAATCAAGAATGTCATCAGCATCCATCAAAGTAGGGGATCCAGCTGCCAAAACTTCCCGCAAAAGAAGCATATAACCACATGGCTCACTCCAAGTACGAATAGCATTAGCAATGCTCTCTTCCTGTTGTTGCTGCCTAACGGTAGATGTGCACTCGCCATTACTCCTCGGACTAAAGGTCTTAAGGATACATAGAGGAAACACGAGAAGTTTAACCCAATAAGAGACGTCCTCAGGCTTGCAAATAACCTTATCAAGCCCGCCTCTCAAAACCTGGGAAAACCCAAACGATATTTAGGAGGGATGGATGTGCAAAGTCATTTAGAAAGCAATCTTTCAAGAAGAGTGACGGTAAAACCACAATCATGTTCTTGCACCTCAGTATCCATGTGAACATCAGAAGAAAGTAACGGGTTAGAAAGACCATAGAGCACAAACCGAACAACACCATCCCCAACATCAGGTGGGGCCACAAAATCAGAACCTTGACCATGACGACATTTAGAATGAAGAGAATGCGTCTTAAAAGAATCCCCACAAAGCCAAATCCCCATACGGCGGAAGGTCAACTCAGCCGCATTAAAAATATCCAATTCAGTGGTTAGAGAGTGTCGTGTGACCACTTGAGCATCAACACTACAATGACGATCACGAAGACGAGTGATCAAAGAGCTCTTTGTAAGCCCATTTCCCCCGCCATCTTTACACCCATTAAGACCCACAAATGGACAATGAAAACGCACCACATTAGAAGATATTAGAGTAGTCACAAAAACGTGGTAACAAAAAAGCCAACGAACAACCAGAAAATCCAGCAGCAACAAGACAATGGAACCAAAGCACCCCCACAATGCTGGAGTAGAACCAATAAAATAATAAAAGGAAGGAACAAATACCCAGCACCCAACGAAACAATGCAGCACCAAAGAAACCAAGCAGCACCAACGAAACTAAGCAGCACTAACGAGTTAGCACAACGTACACCAACAAAACATCCCAACACCAACGTACAGAACCACCCCTACAACGCCCAACACTACCCAGTACCACCCCTACAACGCCCAAAGAACCACCGCCCCTCTGAACGCCTCACCAAGCCACGCAACCACCAAATACAGCAAGCTACGCAACCAACAACAACCGAATACCGTCGAACTACCGTCGAACTACCTCCACAATAGAGAACCCGTCGCAACCACCTCCACAACCGTGAACCCGTTGCAACAACACCTTCGTACAACCCCTGCATCGCAATGACATCGTCGCAATAACACCTTCGAACAATCCCTGCAGCGCGCTATCGAAACACACCTGATGCATCGATTATTAATATTGAAACACACATGCGCAACCCCTGTCAAAGATGTCGCCGGCCACCCACACTATGGTAGACGTCGTCGGCAACCCCTTACCGCAGTCTGGCCGTCGCCGGGAACCCACCAGCGTTCCTAGGCAGTTTGCCCTAATCGCCCAAAATCGAGAGGATTTTTGGGATTTATTTATTATTATTTATAATAACTAGATTAGGTCTCCTGCATGCACATATATTCTAAAATTATTTAATCAAGTTTTTAATTCTTTGTCATATACGAAGTATATATGATTGAAGTATTTCTCTCCCTAAAGTTATTGCATAATTAATAAATCTTGAACGTACTCATTTAATAATCATTCAGAGTATGTAATTTCCGTTATACTAGGTATTATATATTTTATATGATTGACACAAATTTGACCAAAATATTCGATATAATAATATGCTAATTTGACCCAAATATTGAGTAACATATTTTTCATTATTTATATAACGACTATATTTGACTAAAATATTGCCAAAAATTATTTTTAGCAACGTATTATTATGTGGCATATGTTATTTCCATTACCTATAAACAAATATTTTGTTCCAAACAGTTAATAATAAAGGATAGAAATAAAATAATAAATATAACAGAGAATTTTCAGGAAAATTATACACGAGGAAGTGACACATGTCACTCGATCATGGTGTTTGTTCTAGTATAATGTAATAGATTATTATTATTATTATTATTATTATTATTATTAACTATTATTATTATTACTATTATTAGTATTATTGTTGTTGTTGTTAATAATTACCAATCAGGTCAATCGGATCTGATCAGTTCCATTAAGTTCAAATAAGTTCAGATCAAATAAGTTAATGTCAGATAAATTGAATAGAACGCGACAATGTTAACGCACCCCTCTTTGTTTTGCTAATGTATGAAAACAAATATTGAGATGTAGTACTCCGCAAGATGTTATGTGTATAGATAGTGAAAGATATTAGTGGTCAGAATTTACGAGTAATTTGAAACAAAGGGAGTCACTATTTCCAATTACATTAAAAAGTAATCTGTTACAGTTTCAATTTTAATAAAACGATTCATCTCAATATTTTAGCTTTCAAATATTAAATGATTATGTTAAGTTAAAAAAAAAATTAGTTACATAATTCCATACAGGGCAACTAGTTTAGTTATTTATTTCAACTTGATATATGGTGTGCTGAAAGGGGGGCAAGAGAAATAAATTACCAAGAAACGAAATAAAAACCTCGGGAAACAAATAAAGATAGCCGAAGCAGTATACAAAGGTGCCAAATGAGGGTGAAAACTCTTTCCTCCTGGATTAAAATTTGTATGCACACGAGGACGAAGCTATCTGCAGGGAAGACAGAGATCTCTCCCACAAGAATGCTCTATGGAGAACTAGGGTCCCATTCATGTATGTCCAAAGATCAGGATTACGAATCTGGCACAATTCTTTCAGGAGATTGATTAAGAATATCTCCTGGAACCAAAAAGAAATTATCATCAGATTACCTTAACTGTATGACTGTGGTCCTCTAATCTCTCTATCCATCTTCATTCTCTTTGCACTCTGCATTTCTGAGATGCTACTAACCCGTTGCTGGAGCGACATGTCATGCTGATAAATACAATTTGCACCATGTCGGCAACCTTTTGAACTATTGAAATAAATACAAGGCTTCATCATCTTATGTTTTGCATCCCTTGGTTTTGAATTATCTACTTCTTGATCAATTATTCCTGAATGATGGATGGGAATGGGATGGGTTGAAAATGGAGGTTGAGGTTGAGGTTGAGGCTCGCCTTGCCTTTCTCCTCCATGTTGGTGAATCAAGTTCTTGTAGTAGTTGAGGTCCTTCATTTGAGAACCAGAACCAGAACCAGAACCAGACTGTAAAGAGAGCGGTGGGATTGATTGCTGATGGGTCATAGGTCCAGTACCATTAGTATACGGGTACACTAACCCATTTGACATCATCATTGGGGATGAGGATGATCCTGTTTCCATATTATTATACTGAGGAGGAGGAGGAGGAGGAGGAGCTGGTGTATCCATCCTGTACATGGGTGCTCCAGAAGATAAAGGCTTGGGGATACTCTGAGGACCTTGATGCCTAACTAACTGTTCTAAAATTGTCGGATTACTCAGAATTTTTACAAGCAGGTCGTGGTCAATCTGCTCATTGCTCTTCGCTACAGCAGTAAGAGCAGCTTTTAACGCATCTGCTTGACCACAACTTGCTACTCCAGCAGCCAATGTCCCACCTTGGGCCACCAGCGGGTATGACTTAGTAGTAGCACTGGAACAAGCAATAGAATCAGGCGAGGGATCTGGTTGATCTTCTTCCTCAATAGGAGTAATGGGGATTGAAGGCAATGTTTGGTCATCCTGCCCAGCACACACTATATCTGGTGCAGTAGCAGGGCTGCAAATAAACAAGAATCACATGCAGATTAGTAGGCAATATGAAAGACCCAAGGCAAAAACCTGATAATTGTTTTAGAATATAGAAATCAAACTTTGGAGGAATTGCAGATTCTCGTGGATAGTATGCTTCAAGCACTCTCAGCTCTCTTTCACTTTGGACCTCCACCTCTTCACTTTCTTCCCCAATTACTACTTGCCACTCAACACCCAAAATAAACTGCAAAATACAATTAGCTTCCACTTTTATAGCAGGCAACTGGCTACATCAAAGATGAAGCTGCAAGCAAATCATAAAAAACCATTCCAAGACTAACATCCACTTACTTTTGGAGGGGGTCGCCATTTGACAACAGGAATCTGCGCTAACCTGTCTTTCAACTGATTGGCAGGATTGAAACCTTCAAAACCAGGTGGAAGATTGTCGTCTGCTACTACTCCGTTTACAGGCAAGCCTGAAATATTTTTTTTTACTTGGAGGTGATCTTGAGCACCTCCCCCGACTTGTGAGGGAGAATCTTCAGAGAGAAAGAGTCTAACCTGTTCAAGACATCAGACCTAGTTATTCATTCCTGTCATTTCTCGTCAAATCCATGTCATATTTGTAACTATATAGATAAAGTAAGCACTATAACTAATTAACTATGATAGAATAACATCACATCATGCTCTATCTAATGCAACGTGGATGGCTGCCAAATAATGATCAATATGAAAACATGCTTCATGTTCCCCTCAATAAGTCCTAACCTTACGACAAGGCAAAGAGGACTTGACAGAAAGAACTGTCAAAACTTGGCTATTTTACAAAAAGTATCCATGTTTTGGTCCAAAACGAAGTGTCAACTGTCAAAGATTCAAGTATCCATAGTTCCATACCATGTTGGAGTGTTAGACGATTTGACAGGAACACTTGAGAAGAAATTAAGAGCCCAAGTAACATGGTCTCAAAATGCAAAATAAAGAAACCTCCCATAGACATTCAAATATTCTATACGGCAATTATTCAAATCGCAAAGCGATGTAAACATTGTAGCATAGTTAGTTATTTGGGTTCCTTCTGCACTTCTCCTAACTCCCGCCCCTACTCATTATACATTGACCTAATACCACAGTGCTAATGCTGACAATCAAATGTGTCAAGCACTAATAATTGTGCAGGAAGCATGCTGCAAGCAGGCAACTACTACTTAGACTTCTTCAGTAGTCAACTAGTTATACACTCATACCACATAAATACTCTTTTGTAATAAATCACAGTCTAGATTAAGACTCAGAACTAGTTCATCCAACACCTGTCCCTGAAATAATCTGGGATAATATGCAACCAAGCATTCTCAAAACCAAAATTTAGCACCTTAAGAATACACAAATAAGATTTCATCACACCGCAACATTGGTAAATTTACTGGCATGTGCATAGGATACTGAAACAAATAGACCTATTCCTTCTCTTAAAGACCATACTAATTCAGATTTCAAATGTTGCCGCAATTCTTAACAAGAGCACAGCCAAAATATGCAGTATTGCTGTACAAGTGTAATGTCAGATTCCAGAGATTGTGAAGATTTCCACTTGTTAAATATTCCAAGGGAATTAAAGCTAACAAAATGTGAGACAACCCAATAATCGTACCCTACATAATTAACTAGGAACGAGTAAACCGAAAAGCATAATAAAAAATATACAGACTCAAGCTACTGTTGGCTCAACCACATAATTCTATATCCAGACAACCACACAACTTATAAGAGTTCATATTTCCATGTACGTAGCTTAGATTAGAATGCATATCCGCAACAAAATAATTAGTCAGAGGATGCCAGAAAAGCCTTACACTAGATTAATTGCACAGGTGCATCAGATTTTACCACTAAATAGGTAATATTGACTAGGAAAATGTCAATATTAAGAAAGCAAACGAATTCATTATAATTATATTCATCATCATCTACATCATGAAACATCATCTGGTTGCCCAGTTGAATCAGCTTGAATGAATACTTGAATAGGACTAGGGTAACAAAAGAAAAAAATATAAATTACCGGGACAGATAAAAGTTCTACCAGAATCCATGATTCCATATTGACATTTTATACTAAATTAATCTTCATCTTTTTTGCATAGGAATTGCATCAAAAGAACCTAATGTTCAGAACAGTATGAAAAAGTAACAAGGATATAAGTGAAGCAATCATAGAAAAGACAAACCAAGTAGCAGTTGCAAAGTAGAGAAAAAATAGTACACAGAAGGGGTCATATCTTCATGAGAATCATGACTAAGAGAACAATAACAAATAAGGTGGCACTAAAATCTACATATAAATCAATAAACAAGACAGTTGAACCCAATTATTTCTAATATTTAGTGTTCTGTTGGCTAAAGAGTGTTACAATAACAAAGTTGATTAAGATTCAGATCAATAATAAGCTTGCGTTGCAGGAAAACTTGATTTGCATAGCACATAACTTATTCACTATTAAAAAAATGAGACTATATTAACAGTAGGAAAAAAGGATAACAAATAATGAGGACAAGCTGTCCTCTGGTCTGGAAAACAAACTTACAGATATCCCCAATTTCTTTGTTACCTCCTCAACTGAGTAACTGTTGAAATCCCTAACTACCTTAGCCCATAAATTATGCTAATATATGACCTTGCCCCACAATAAGTCAGAAATCAACGAACCATGTGGAAAGACCCTCGAGTTTCTCTTCAACCACACTTAACACCACATAATTGCCATGAATGAATTGCGCCATAACAATCTTCTCTCCTTACCCTTACCAAAACCCCTAAAACAAATTTGCAGCCACAAGGGCAAACCCAAAATTCCTCATGAAGGGCAAACAACAACCTTCTCCAAAGGTGACTCAGCATTTCACAATATAAGAAAACATGTGATCATGACTCAGTATTAGCATCGCAAAGCAAGCACATGCCCAGTGAAACAGTCCTGCACTTTTAGAGCATGTCATTAGTGTTAATCCTCCCTAACGCCAATGTCCATAAAAAAGCCCTCACCTTAAGAGGTATCTTTGCCTTCCAAATGAATATTGCATAGGTATATAATGAACAAAAGTTGTAGTAAAACCAGATATGGAGACAAAGGGGGAAAAGAGGAGTAATAAATGCATGTATAAAGAGAAAAAAGTAACCAAGAAGATGAAAGCACCTCTTGAGGAAAAGAAGAAACCAAGAGGATTCACATTTTTTTTAAAATAACGATATATGCTATTCAAAGAGATGCAGTTGGACACTACCATCAACACACTTGTGAAAGCAAAGGAACTCTTGACACAACAATAAAATGCATTTCACCAAACGCCTGTCAAACCAATCTCTAACAGAACAGGCAACCAGAAAAATAAAATAAAGAACTTAAGATAAGGTCAAAAACCGTCACGCTTGATCCATTCTTTGTTCTAACTAGAGAACCATACTTTTGATGTATGCAACAAAGATACAAGTTTTTTCCTACACAAGATTCCCACAAAACGTGGAAAATGTTCTCCAATGAAAAAGCATCTCATTTTTTCTCAAACCATTATACAATTCTTATGGATAAGCTTAGTGGTTATCCTTTGAATGGTGAATAGGGAGGAGAAGAGCATATTATATCCCAACAGCATTCCTGTGCTCTACAGGTGGTCAAGTATTTCTCCTGTCTTGTGCATGAATGGGAGGTGGTACTAAAAACTGGGGATATCCTCTTGCAAAGGTCCAAAATAAGGTTCTTCAGAACAACCTATTTCAACAAATGTGCATGTAAACCCAAGAACATAATGTGACAGCCTGACAGGGTAGCATCTGAGATTGAACAAATTATATACTCTATAATAAGCAGGCAAGTGTTCAGAAATACTGATTTAGTGGGGCTAACACCAACACTAATAGAGCCTAGAAATTAGCATAACTACGCAACAATAATGGCCTTAATAGATGGCCTTCAATAAATATGACTGTAACTCATCTCTTCCCACAGTAACACTGACCCTAAGTAACAAAGGTAAGACAGAATGCACACACATCAGAATCGAAACATTATCTTCATCACCCTATATACTGATCTTACACAACCAAAGCCCAACACGGTACCACCAGATCAAGCCATCTATCATACTATAACCGGGAATGCATACATAATCCCCTCGAGATCCACTATAAACCTCTGAATAAGAGTGGAGGCTACAAATAGAAAATTGAAACTATAAGCAAACTGCAAACCCAACAAAACACTGGTCAACGATTCATTATCTGATTTAGGAATACCCATCAATCAGGGTAGGAATCAAATTAGCAAAGAGATTACTCCATGACAAAGAAAGGCAACTAGCTCATTATGAAGGATATCATATGTCAAAACCTATCATTAACACCAGATATAAGCAATTATTTTCCTATCGCTCAAGTTCGAGAATCTATCAGCCTAAAACTAAAAAGTAATGTTTGGGCCAAAGTAAATATTGGCCAACATGGCCATAGGAAAGACCCTCATTCTATTTCTCTAAGAGGTAATCTTGCATACTCAGTTACTCTTCTCTAAATCCCACCATATATATATATATATATATAATATATATATATATAATATATATATATATATATATATATATATAAGGTCTATCAACCTTCAAACACCATAATAAAAATTAACAGAAGATAAACCTAACATTCAGTGTCAATTCAAGCAACAGGAAATCAAAGTTACAAAATCATAACTTAATAAAAGAACTCTACACGTCTGCAATACACATGTATTTTTGGCATGCAACATTATATAGGCATCCCATGTTACATTTGCACTTCTCATACCACATTTAAAAGCATAAATATCAATATGTGCAATCAAATTCAAAATTTATCAACAAACTCATAACTTGATTCGCTTGAAAGACAAGTTCTAACCATATAATCTTATTTCTTTGCAGTATACTTAGTACAGTAATGGTAACTTCACACAATCGATTTGCAGTCCAAGATAGTCTTTACTTCAGTGAAAATTGCACATAATCCTTCTGGTTAACATGAACTATTTGCTGCATTTATTCAAAAGATGGATTCTTTTTACTTCAACATTAAAGTTTGATTCTCTATTAATCTGAGTTTATCCCCATTTGCATTAAAATTATAATATAAAATTCGGTACTTGATGTGAGTTTCCATCCCTTATTTTTCGATTCCAAATGAATTAAAAAGGTCTTTTCTGTTTGATTCAATTTAAATTTCAGGCGTCGGAAGTAATCACATTCACAAATTTGAAGTAAACTATCGAAAAATCGGAAATCTGATTGAACAAATTTGATGTTTTTTCTCCGGAAAATAAATACCTGACAAAGATTCCCATCAGAAGCCCAGGAAACCCTTTTTGATTTCTGCGATCCTTGCATACTAAAACTAAAATAAGTTCAACTTTAAACCTGCTTCTTATCAAACAAATTTGTTATTTTGGGCATTAATCAGATCGATCGATTCAGATTTGCTGAAACCCTAGAACAGAGAAAATAAAAACCCTAAATTTTGATTACTCGACGATAAGAGTAGGAAAAGGAGAACAAAAATTGGGGAGAAGAAGGAGGATAAAGAGAATCGAGGAACCCTAGATCCTCTGGACCCTGTTTTTGGTGTTACACTTCGCTTCTCTTTATTTTTAACTACTTGCATGTGAACCCATAAGCGTTTTGGGTTACTCTGTACTCCGTATTAGATAGCGAGAACAACTTATTTTGGCATAAGCCGCTAAAACACAAAACGGTGTGCTCACTAGCTGTTTGAGAAATGCGGTTCCAACCGTTCATCCGTTACCCGCTTGGTCCTTTCCCGTACAGGGCTACATTTGTGGGTCAGGTTGGGCCAGAAAAACCCGGCATGAAAAAAGCCCGACACGGGTACGAAGTTATGGGTTGGATCTGGTCCGTAACTTTTTGAAAAAAGCACGGTACGACATGACCCTGCACAACAAAGCACGCTAAATTTATGAAATTTAGACTTAGGCCGGATCTAGACCGCAGTTTTGAAATTTTTGGCTCTGCCTAACCCTACCTGCTATAAATAAGCATGACGTGGGTCGGGCTCGTTTAGGCCACGAACCGTGAGCTCGGCTCGTCCCACGACCATCTTTAACTATATCCTTCCAAATTTCATATGAGTAAAGCACTACCCAAATCCGATCCTTCACCCATGTTCTCATTCATCAAATTCTCGTCAATTTATTGATAAGTGAATATTAATTTTTTAATAATATTGTTATCCTTAATATCAAACTACATTAAAATAAGATGTTTCCCCAACGTCATAACTTTTTTTAATGCAAAATAACGATTATGTTACTAGTTGGTTATAAGCGACCAACTATTAGACCATAGTTTGTTTAGAAACGTGTTTTTTCGAGTGTTTTTGTTTTTGGAACAATTTTTTTTATTTTCAATGGGGTTAAAATAAATAATAGCGAATTTTGTTTGTAAAATCTAATTATATATTCTCTATTTACTGCATATGTTTAATGATTTTTGGTATAATTTTCATTAATTATGCAACCTAATTTGTAATTTTGACTTAATTTGTCGAAAACTTTAAGAAATTAGATTTGGTTCAAATTTTCATAATTAATCAAGAATTTAATTAGGATCTATGTTGCAAAACCACCTAGAAATTCTTAATTAAAGGATAGGTTGAATCTATGGCTTAAATTTCGAACTTTTAAATTAACCCTAATTTTATCCCCAAATTAGGTTGAATCTTGGGCTCTACTCCATGATGCACGCCATTTCTCAAGTTGGACCTCCAATTCAAGTTATGCAAGTTACAAACTCGGCCTTTGCGACCTTGAATTGTAAGATGGTCCAAATCCAATAATTTGAAAGGTCGTCTAAATTAATTATTTAAGTCGCCTTGTCGCATCTGTATCAGTACTCCCTACGTAATTTTCAGGAGTTACATATTGACAGACACAAGTATTAAGGAAACATAGTTGAATTTGATATAATAGTGATGCATGTGGAGTTTTTGATAATAAATAAATAGAAAAAAGCAAGTAGGGTGTAAAAGTTATCAAAAATGGAATTATTTATGATTTTTTTAATTTTTTTTTTAATTTCCTACTTTTCTAAGTAAAATTGTCTACAACGTACATTTATAGACAAAATTTACTAGTATTAAAATGGTTGATTCAATTTCCTACAAATAGTAATTCCATGATCCACATCAATTATTAAATCAATTATAATATATATATATATATATATATATATATATATATATATATATATATATATATATATATATATATATATATATATATATATACAAAATCTCCCCTCTCTCTCTAAGAAAAAAACCCCCAAAACCCTAGATCTACTTGCTGAAGGAAATAATGCCCTTGGTCCAAGTATGCATATAATATTAAGTCTAATAAATGCGATTCAGTATTAATTAACAAGTTAATAATTCAGTGAGATCAAGTGAGCTGAATGCCTAGCTAGAGGCCGCTTCAGTTCAAGTGGAATTAATTATATTAATCCACAGCTTACCCTTGACTGAACCCGTAGGGTCACACAAATAGTACGTAAACGGATCAAGTACTTAATGGCATTAAATACTCCATCTATGGATATTCGGAATCGACGGATCTTGGTTTCAGTGGGAGCTGAGATCGTCACAAGCAAGAAATGAATACTCCGGAAACGATGATATTGCCGGAAACGGAAATATGGATCGTATCGGAAATATAAATATTATCCAAGTCGTAGATGTTGCCGGAAACGGAAACATGGTACGTATCGGAAAATATTATCGGAAATGGAAATATTGCCGGAAACGGAAATATTGTCAGAATCGGAAATATTATCGGAATCCGAAAATAATTCCGGAAACGGAAATATTAAATATTTGTTCGAAACGGAAATTAATTCCGGAATCGGAAATATTAAATATTGTTCGTATCGGAAATGAATTCCGGAATCGGGAATTTAATCGGAAGCGTATCGTACAAATTAGCATTGGACGAGGCTCGCTAGACGAAGGCCCAGCACGAAGCCAGGCCATCGCCCAGCAAGCCACACGCATCACCAACACACGCCAAGCCTCGACCAGGCCCAGCGCAAGGCCAGGCCCAGCCAAGGCCTTGGGCGCGCGCGCGGACACAGGCAGCGAGCATGGGCCGAGGCGCTGTGCGCTCAGCGTGGGCCGCAAGGCCTTCGCGAGTGTGCGGTGCTCGTGCGATGCTCGTGTGCGTGCTATACGAATCCTAAAGCTATCAGGATTCGATATATGATTAAATTCCTAATCCTAAAAGATAAATTAATTAAATAAGAGTTCTACTAGGATTCTAACTTAATTAATTCGTATCCTAGTAGGATTCCAATTCTCTTTCCATACCCCTATAAATATGTGGCCTGGGTTCACAATTTATATCGAGATTTGAAGTATTAAAAAAGGTAAGGTTTTCAAGCAAAAATCAGCCAAACACTTGCAACCCATAATAGCCGAAAATCCTAGAACCTTAAGGGCGATTCTAGTTGGTCAAGCTTAAGGCGGATCCGGACGTGATGTGGACTATCTACGGAGGGACGACACTTGGAGTCCTAAAGACTTGTTCATGTTCGGTTCGGGCGCAGCTAGGGAGTGCACGCTACAAAGTGTATGCATCTGAATTATGCTAAATGATTATGTGTAAATAATATGTTTCCTGGCTTTATGGTTTTTCCGCATGATTTATGTTTATTCATATGTATCATAACCTAACAGTGGTATCAAAGCCTCTTATTATTTTCATAATTTAAATTGCATGACATGGTTAAATTTTACAAATTTGCAAAGAAGTAAAAGGGGTGATTAATTTTCGTAATTTTTAATTAATTGCAAATTGCGTTTATTTAATTATATGTACGCAGTTCTTCGGCAGTTTCTTCATTACTCATCCAAATCGAGTGATTTTGGTGTCAATTTCGCATGTAAAAGGCATTCTAAAATTTTGACAAAAACAGTATTTTTCGGCCGAACCCAGAATTCCCAAATTCGAAGCCTAACTATGACTTTTCGGAGGTTTTAGTTTTTCGAACGCAAAAGTTTGTAAATTTAAGATGTTAAATTAAGTATTTGCGATTCTTGTTGATAAATCTTGAGTTTTTTGATTGACCTACAATATATGTTTAACAATTATGAATGCCTAGACTTGTTAATTATACAACCTAATTTGTAATTATAATTAATTTGTTGAAATTCGAATAATTTAGAATTGATTTGATTTTCATAATTAATTAATAATTTAATTAGGTATCCATGATTAGTAATTATTATAAATTTTAATTTATTCTAATTATTTTACTAAAATTAAAAACCTTGATTTAATTTAAATCCAACTGAAAAATAAATTAAATAAGTGGATTCAATTATAAATTTATATGAGCTTTAAATTTTAATTAAATTAATTTGTATGTTTCCGGTTAGACTAGAAATACATTTTTATGTTTAAAATTAGTAAAGCATATGAATTTATTGGTTTAAGTGGGAGTAATTTTAGTCATAAACTCTTGATTAGGTCTACAAATCCTTTAAGGTTAAACAACTTGATTAGAATTAATAAGGACTGAATAATTGGTAGATTATTGGTGCCCTTAATTAATTGCTGCAAATATTTATGTGATGCATACAATGTGTTTTAACTAACCAATTCATGATAATGAATGGATGAATGGTATATATATTGTATATGTACTGTTTTGCAGGTTATGAAGTTACTAGTATGGCCCAAATAGGATAGAAAATATGGTCTGCGTACCATTAATTTGAATGTAATTGGTCTAAAGCACCAAATTTGTTTTTCAATTCAAATGTGGTCTGCGTACCATCAAATAGTTGTAATTAGTTTAATTATAGCTTATCCTACTTGAAGAAAATGGCGCATCCCACGGTGAAATTCAAGACGGAGTTTCCAATCCATTTTCAAGACGGACTTTGAAGTTGAAGCTTCAAGATGAAGTCGGACCATACTAGATCACATTTATCTTATGCATGCTTTAAGTTATTTATTGCTATTAAATATGTCTTAAATATGCATGAGATCAAAGCTTGATTATGTTGCATGATTAAGGATTTTAGTTCACTTAAAATCTAACCAACATAGTAAGAGCCTTAAGTTCCAAACTTAAAAATTGAGTTAAAAGGTGCCATGCCAAAATAACACTTACTTGGATATCCTTTACATCGATCTTAGTAATAGTTTTCCGCCATAGCGAGGTGTTACTTATCGATACTAAAGGGGTAAGGTACACAAATAATTGTGAGTACATGTTAGTTTTGGTGAAACTCAACGATATAATTAAGGAATCCTTTTATGTCGTGGCAAAATCGATAGGTTTACCTAATAAGTTCTTAGACGTACCTATCAAACAAGAGTAGTTTCTAGACTATTAGCAAAAGGCTTTTGCTTACCTAAAATATTTTAGAATTGAGTCAAACATAATGTGCTTAATTCTTCAATGATTTTAGGGTCTTGGAATCATTTTATTCACACCTGCCGGAACAATAAATTCGAAAAAAATGCTAATAACTTGTTTGAATTGCATGATTTCTTTAATTTTCAAGTTATTATTCATGATAAATGTTTAGACTTTGCATGCTTCAATGTATGTTTTAATTATTGTTTATAATTAAATATCTTGCACTGCGGTAAATCCTTTTAGAAAGGTAACAGTAAATTTCCTCGATTGGTAATGAATCCAAGAACGATTCACGGAAATGAGAGAAAATGAGCAATTTAAATGTACGTTTCTTTTAGTGACTTTTATGGTTGTTTTCGAGTATCAAAATCGAATGGAGAACCGATTGGTGCTTGTGGATTCAAAATACAATGTAGTTTTGAGATTATAAAGCATTGAGTTTAAACGCTCAGCTTTACCAATGGTTAACAACCTAAAATCTTTGTCCATTTAATTCTCGAATGAGTCTAGTCCCTAGACATTCGAATAGATCGATGCTTAGAGAACTTTAGAAGCTTCTGGTAAGATCATCTAGTTGAAACAAAATATTCAACATAAATCAAAATGGTAAGAACTTTGTTGGAGTGACATTGGACATGTCTAAACAATGTATAAAGGTCAACACTATAGAATTCAATTCTTAAGACTATAAGAAAGGGTACAAGAAATAGGAAAACAAGGAACAAAGGAATGGAATTTACGATTCCGTTTCTACCTAAAAGTTAATGTTTAAAGAGAAGTGACCTAGCAATCAAACTTCCTTGGTATCATATACCGCTGGAAGTTCTTACTTCGGTAATAACTCAAACAATGGAAGCTAGGCTACACTAATGGCCTACAAGTGGGAAATGAAGCATGGAAATGCTACATTAGTTGTAGGGTCATCTAGTTTGTTTTAAGTCCTTTTAAGGCTGGAACTTAATGGTTATTTTGTTCCATAATCAGCATATCTAAATTTCTGTTTCAAACACAGAAAGACTCACATTCAAAAAGAACAAAAACAATGTTTGTTTGTTTATTTGAATGAAATGGTCATTTACGGGTTGAGTCAATATGCTTGATTAAAACAAACAACTCTTTAACAAAAAGAACTTTACTAGGTTCAAATCAATCTCTTGATTTGAGTTCCACAAATCTTTGGCATTGTTGCTTAGACCATATCAACAAGTTAACATTAATAAGCTCTATTTTGATGGACTTTTGAAAGTTTATTGATTTCTAGATCAATTCAAGACAAGCTAGTCTTACTTGTTGAAAGTAACAAAAGATATGAGCTATTGTTAGAACGCCTAGACGATAGAGTTCAAAGCTAAAGAAAGAGATTTTATGACTTTATTATTTCACCTAAATTTGAGTGAATATTGGTTTATTTACTCAAAGTGATATAAGTTTGAATCTGTTTGGCTAGTTCAAAGATTCAGAAGTATAAAATCCACATGGCAAGAAATCATAAAGATCTAGGATAGATCATGTTGATGATTACTTGAGACCAAAAATGGTCATCAATGATCGTGTGTTGTAATTTCACGATCTAACTCCATAAGATATGGCATATCTAAGTTGGAATGATCGAAGTCGATTCGATCAATGATGGATCATAAAGACTTTTCCTATAATTTCTAAAACAAAATGCTCAACTACAACCAAACTAAACAAAATTCGTCAAAGCTATTGAAAAGTAATTTCAGAATATCTTTTCATAATATATCTAAAGAGTTCCTAAAACTCAGTGGGAGCTTAGTGTATGTTATTCAACAAACTAAGGCCCAAGTATAGATATATGTTTCATTGTGATTTATTCAAATGAGACACAAGGGTATTATTTCTACCACGAATTTTTGAGAACATAATGTTTGTTTGCTCGAAATAATGTCATTTTGGAGATTCGTTTCCAAAATGACAAGTGGGAGAAAATAGACCTCGAAAGTCTTCAAGGCGAACAACAAACATAAACGGACATTCCGGAGGCTTTTTGAAGTTCTTTAGAAAATCCGAACACGTATTCTTTAAGGACTTTAGAAGTGGCTTTTAAAGAATAGACATCTCTTAGAAGACTTTACAAGTGCTTCAAGGAGAACAGAATATTCAAAGGACTTTCAAGTGGCTATTGATATTCTATTGTTTTATGTTCTATACCCAAGTAGGCATAGAGTTCAGGTCAATGAATCTATGCGATTCTTCTATTAGATAGTGAAGAAACCTACAACTTGCAGTCAAACTATTATCATGTAGAATAATGAGTTTGTGACCTGTAAGAAAGCTATGACGAAACCCAGATTCCCTAAAATGGTTAGAGGCCACATATACACTCAAATGTTTTAAATGGTTAGAGGCCATAAAACATACTCAATGTTTTGATGACAAAATTGAAATTTTGTTGATTTGCAAGAATAGTTTCACACCTATTGGTTGCAAGTTTGTTTTAAGGATAAAAATCATCAAACATGAAATTGTGTTCACACACAAAGCTAGATTATTTTCTAAAGGTTACAAGCAAATTCACGGCATGGATTGTGTAGAAACCTCATGCATAATCGTAATGCTCAAGTCTATAAATCAAGCAATGATTGCATATTGGTATATATGGCAATTGGATAACAAAACAATTCCTCAATCAAATGTTGGAATAAACTATGTACATGGTATGTCATAGGATTTGTGGATCCAAATAAATGCTTGAAAAGGAAAGCTAGCTTATGAAATCTAAGTACAGATTTAAGCAAGCAATTGGGAATTGGAATTGTATTTTAGTGAAGCTAATAAGTATTTTAGTTTCATAAAATGTACATGATTCTTATAGATATATAAGAAGTTTAGTGGGAGTACATAAAACTTAATTGGTCCTATGTGTATCACACACGTATCTCTCTATTGTGAAATAACATTCAAATACTAATGACTTAGGTTTGAAATTATTCATCAATGATGGACCAAGGCGAAACTTAGTACATACTGGGTATTAAGATCTATTTACAAAGATCTTATGATATTGTTTTAGATTAAGTAATGGCATTTACTAAATAAAACACGAAAGACTCCATTGGAGATATTCGACCCATATGAATAAATCTAAGTAAAGAATGTTTGAACTATGTATAAGCATTTACTAAGTTAAACATCAAAGGATCTAAATGAGATTCTTCACCTATATTATATGTCAAAGAATTTAGCTGGATTTAGTATCTACTAAAACTAGATGAGCTAAAGTTACATGAATAGAATTCAATTGGGAATTATTCTGCAAAAGAATTTATCATGTGTAATATAATATGAGTATCGCCAAAAACGTATCGTATGACTTTAGGCATGACGAACATATACCAATCTCTATTGATCTAAGTGAAGATCAACTAGATTGAGATCAAGAAAAACTTATGGTACTTGAAAAGGTACATAGGAATAGTGCTTGATTCAAGGAAATAAATATATGCTAAATAGTTGATGCTACACGCATAAACACTGGCAGAGGATCAAGCAAGATCCCTTTGGAGTTAACCATTGACAAGGACGGGCTAAAGAGCATCGTGTTTTGAAATGGCAACATGGATCGGAGACCATGAGTTGTTGCGTGGGAAATTAAAATATTAATTTCTATGTTCTAAGATACAGCTGGAAAATATTCCACATATCTGTGAACTGCTTGGATAAGTAATTCCAAACAAAGCATCACTAGCAACCTATAAAGTTGAAGTAAAAGTACTTATTGCCTAAGAAGCAATAAAATAGGGTTGTTTATGTTAAAGAGTTCTTCACCGAACTTGGGTAGATCACATGTCTGCTGGCTTGATGGTTCTTCATTGAAAAATGCGTAGAACCACTCTTGAAGCAAGAAGAGACTAGATCACAAAATAAACATACTCAAAAGATCTTATCATCTATCTCGAAGAACATTCGATGAAAAGGATATTAAGATTGGCAAAGCATGATAACTAAACCTATGCAACAAGTGAGAAGCAGCACTCACATTGTAGCACTGGAAATCAAGCATAGCTTTGAATTCCATGAACTGTTTTAAAGATGGGTTTGAGGCCCATGGTTGTAAAACATAAGGGTTAAACATTTATCATATATGAAATGAATTTTCATATTCCATTTAATCTTGGTTTAGTATTAAATGATGAGTCCCTTTAATTTGACGATATATTCAAGATAGACTGTCAGGACCAGTCTTGTGACTAAGAAATATCTATCAAGTGAACTTGAATGTCAAAAGTTGAAAATGGTCCCTGGTCGGAGTTTTCTATAAAGATGGACGCATAGAAAACGTTAGACGACTAGAATGCAAGATGACTAGTAGTTCTGTTTCTTGAACTATGTGGACATGGCAATGTCGTAATCATTTGCATAGATACTTACTTTGGGAAGACTAGTATCGGACAGACCTATGAAACTTTACTGTAAGAGATGAAAATCTGTCATAAGTAAATTTCATTAAAATTATTAGACACTAAATCCTCAATACCTGAGTGATTTGAGATTACTTGTTTGAGAACTGGTTACTTTGACGTTGACCAACCGTCGCACCGTAAAAGGAGGCTATAAAGGCAACGCTCAGGTAATCACCTATCAAACGAAGTCTAATCTCAAGATCGCAAGATTGGGATTGTCCTCCCATAAATCGGGATGAGATGCTTAAAAGTTGTACAAGGCCACTCGGAGAGCTAGAAACTGTAAAATGCATGGCTGTGCTTGGATAAATCATAGGCTATGATTATCTGTTTATTTGATCAGTTGAACTCTGAAACCGAGAAACACCTCTGGACATAATAAGGATGACAACTCTTACCTTATGTTCAAGAGCAAGCATCGAGCAACAAAGGAATTAGGAAATGCACACTTGTCCCTAAGGACAAGTGGGAGACTGAAGGAAATAATGCCCTTGGTCCAAGTATGCATATAATATTAAGTCTAATAAATGTGATTCAGTATTAATTAACAAGTTAATAATTCAGTGAGATCAAGTGAGCTGAATGCCTAGCTAGAGGCCGCTTCATTTCAAGTGGAATTAATTATATTAATCCACACCTTACTCTTGACTGAACCCGTAGGGTCACACAAATAGTACGTAAACGGATCAAGTACTTAATGGCATTAAATACTCCATCTATGGATATTCGGAATCGACGGATCTTGGTTTCAGTGGGAGCTGAGATCGTCACAAGCAAGAAATGAATACTCCGGAAACGATGATATTGCTGGAAACGGAAATATGGATCGTATCGGAAATATAAATATTATCCAAGTCGTAGATGTTGCCGGAAACGGAAACATGGTACGTATCGGAAAATATTATCGGAAATGGAAATATTGCCGGAATCGGAAATATTGCCAGAAACGGAAATATTGTCAGAATCGGAAATATTATCGGAATCGGAAAATAATTCCGGAAACGGAAATATTAAATATTTGTTCGAAACGAAAATTAATTCCGGAATCGGAAATATTAAATATTGTTCGTATCGGAAATGAATTCCGAAATCGGGAATTTAATCGGAAGCGTATCGTACGAATTAGCATCGGACGAGGCTCGCTAGACGAAGGCCCAGCACGAAGCCAGGCCATCGCCCATCAAGCCACACGCATCACCCACACACGCCAAGCCTCGACCAGGCCTAGCGCAAGGCCAGGCCCAGCCAAGGCCTTGGGCGCGCGCGCGGACACAGGCTGCGAGCATGGGCTGAGGCGCTGTGCGCTCAGCGTGGGCCGCAAGGCCTTCGCGAGTGTGCGGTGCTCGTGCGGTGCTCGTGTGCGTGCTATACGAATCCTAAAGCTATCAGGATTCGATATATGATTAAATTCCTAATCCTAAAAGATAAACTAATTAAATAAGAGTTCTACTAGGATTCTAATTTAATTAATTCGTATCCTAGTAGGATTCCAATTCTCTTTCCATACCCCTATAAATATGTGGCCTGGGTTCACAATTTATATCGAGATTTGAAGTATTCAAAAAGGTAAGATTTTCAAGCAAAAATCAGCCAAACACTTGCAACCCAGAATAGCCGAAAATCCTAGAACCTTAAGGCGATTCTAGTTGGTCAAGCTTAAGGCGGATCCGGACGTGCTGTGGACTATCTACGGAGGGACGAAACTTGGAGTCCTAAAGACTTGTTCTTGTTCGGTTCTGGCGCAGCTAGGGAGGGCACGCTACAAAGTGTATGCATCTGAATTATGCTAAATGATTATGTGTAAATAATATGTTTCCTGGCTTTATGGTTTTTCCGCATGATTTATGTTTATTCATATGTATCATAACCTAACACTTGCTAGTCGGCGGCCTGAGTTTGCCGCTCAACTCGGGTCATCGGCAAGCTTAGTTGTTCGGCCCTTAGTGTTAGAGTCTCCATAGATCGTCCTTGTTCTCTTGGTAGGGGGTGCAAGAGGAGCCAGCTATAGCTTCTACCTCCTTTTAGGCCGCCGCCCTTCTCGCCGAGTCTAGTCTAGTTTAATTCGTGGTGTTCATAGCTAGGGTCACCAAAGTATTTCCAAAGCAAAGCTTCTGAAGTGTGTGCTAGGAGGTTAATCGGACGGGTCAAGGACACATCTTGAATGACTCTTCCATCCTTCGCTAATCGGTGCCGCCATGGTCGGTAAGGTATCTTTTTAGGGTTAGGCCGAGTTTCTGTTGACTTTGGAATTGTTGGTTAGGATTTTTTTCTTTTCGTAGTTTTTTGGGTAGTATATGTTTTGTGGGTTTATTGGCTTATTTTTCCCAAGCCCTTTTAATCGTCGCCGCCTTGTTTGCGTTGGACTACCCCAATCTGTCCAATAAAGGTAATCATCGTCGTCTTGTAGTGTCGAACCACCCCGATCTTGACAGTAAAGGTAATTGTCGCCGTCTTGTAGTGTCGAACCACCCCGACCTTGGCGGTAAAGGTAAAGGTTTTTAGGGTTTAAGTGAATTGAGTTTGATTTTGCCAATTGTATGTGTGCCCATACCTCCTTCGTTTTATCTTGGTAGTATTGTGTCGTGTGATTCCTTTGTTTTGGGTAGTTATGAGTTATTTTCTTCTTATTTTGTAAGTTGTTCCTATGAATTTTTTGGGTGTGGTGTTCAATTGAGTTTTTTTATGTTAATTAGATGTGTCTTAAGCATATATTCAGTTTGGAGATGGTTTTACCCCTTTAAGGTAGTTCAAATGTGGGGGTTAGTTGTTGTGTGTGGGGTGTTAATGTGTGGACAAGTGAGTGTCCCCTCCACCAAGGCTAATGTTGAAAGACTAGAGGTGATCTCAGTGGGGTTTGGATGTGGGCTTGCTATTGGTTTTCTTAGTTGTTTGGTTAGGGAAGGTTCAATGTCCTCGGGTTTGGGTTGTCGTGTGGTCGCGGAGGGTAACTTTTGTTATTCCTCCTTTTAGGTTAGCGTTGAGAGTTGTTCTTAGCACTTTCAAAAATCATTATCCGAACGCTGATATTCATAGCATGCTAAACAAATCGTGTTTGACGCTTGTGAGAAATGCACAAGGTCTATTAACCTACCCCGTAACATTGTTTCTTTTTCGCTCCTTTCCTTGTTTCCCAAGTTCTACAGGTACTTTCATAAGACTCTTAGTGGTAATTGGCCTCTCATCGGAACCATTTTCTATAAAGAAGACTCAACCACAATGTGCCTTGGTATGATATCATCGTCTAGGTGTACTCAAGGCATTTCCAACAATCATGAAGCAAAACAAGAAGAGAATGTTGTTATTTCTTTGTTAAATCTTGAACATTTTGTTGGTTTACGTTATGTAATGGCCTATAGAGCTCTTAATGTAGTTTTAGTATGTAGTGTGTTGTTGTGTAATAACTTTTTATTTATGCAAAATGAGCTTATGTCAAAAAAAAATCATCAAGCTGGATCTTAGGAACCAAACACAGTGTTGTTGACTTGTTTAAGCATTGCAGAATTCCTTCTAGATTCCAGGGTGAAATCAAAGTGAATCAAGAATTATGCAGGTAGCCTAAACATAAAATTATATTGAAATAATTACTCCATAGAAAAATTTGAATAAACTCAATCAATTAAACTAAATTGAACTCGGGAAATTCACGCTAAATTGAGAGGCTGAAAGAACTCCTTAAGAAGTGAAAACATTAAATTGAGATTTTAGTCGACATTGTACGGAGTGTAGGGGAATACAGTTAAACATAATAACATGTGCGGAAACAATCCCCAAAGCCAGGAAGCATGTATAAAGCACAAATTAAACATACTTACATTTGAAGCGTGTTCTCCACAATAATTTGTCAACGAACACGAACTTAGAATTCCACTTGTCGTTCCTCTACTTGGTTCACCGACATGTTCAGATCCGTCTTGATAATCATAGCTTAGACAATCATTCAAGAGTTTGTGCTTTTGGGAAGAACACATCCATGGAGGCTGAGAGAGAATTAGGGTTTCTCTCTCCTCCTTAGGGTTTGATGTGTGTGGCTGAATTGTGTATTAGGTTAGGAAAACTTGTGTAGAATAATATTATAACCCCTTAGGTTATAATACTATCCGGCCAAGCCACAAGGGCAAGAACCGGACAACAAGCCCATACGCGCGCACCACACAGGCGTTGGGCCTTGGGTCGCGATGTGTGCACTGCTGCTGCTACTCCTCACATGCGCGCACGCCCAGCCAAGGCATGGGCCTTGCGCGCTGGCTCGCTGCTACGCCCAGTGGGCCTTGCGCACTTGCGCGCCTTGGCTCGTTGGGCTGGCAGCGTTGCCTCCTCGTATCCGTGATTAATATTTTTCCGATATATTATTTATCGTTTCGTATACGACGAATCACCGTCGTACGATACGATTTATTCGTTTTGCCTAGCTTACGAATATTCGCGATACGATATACGATTCCGATACAAGGTCGTATCGTATAATACGTTTTCCAACTAATTCCCGAAAAGCTATTAAATGAATTTCCGATTCATTTAATCCGGTGATCTGTTACATGCCATTGGTGTGACCTTGTAGGTTCAGTCAAGAGTAAGTTGTGAGCTTAATATTCATTAGTACTCACTGATCGGAAGCATTACTCCAGCTAGCTGTTCCGATCACTTGATCTCACTGAATTAATTGTTCGCAATTAATCTGAACCTTGGTATTAGACTTAATGCACCTTGGGTGAAGGACATATTTCCTTCAATCTCCCACTTGTCATTCAGACAAGTGTGCATCCACATTCCTTTGTCACTTAGTGTTACTTACTGAACATAAGGAAAGATCCAAGCCATCCTTATTAGGTCCAGAAGTGTTTCTCGGATTACAGAGTTCAACTGCCAAACTTTTGCAGAAGGTTAAGCCTAACCATTTTGAGCACGGCCATGCATTTTACAGTATCTAACTCTCCGAGAGGCCTTGTTACACAACAAACACCATATCCTATCAAAGATAGGAGGAAAATCCATTTTTGCAATCTATGAACACTCACTTTGATTGATAGTACGCCCAATAACTGCTTTTATAGCCTCCTTTTACGGTGCGACGTTTAGCTAGTATCAAAGCGAACTAATTCTCAAACGAGCAGACATAATCGCTCATGTTCTGAGGAATGGTTCTAATCACCATTAATGAGAACTACTTATGACATGACTTTAATCTCTTAAAGTGTTCTCATGGTCAATCTGATACAAGATCCAATAAGTATCTATGCAAATGATTTCTGACATCCAGTCCACCTAGTTCAAGAAACAGAACTATAAATCAACTTGCAATCTAATCGTCATTAGTCATTGCTCGTCCACCTTTCAATAACCTGGATTAGGGATCCTTTGTGACTTCAATATTCAAGTTCACTTATGGGTGTTTCTTTGTCGAAGAATCCATCTTGACATCCCATTTGAATGATTTGAATCACATGGACTTATCATTTAATACTAAACCAAGATTAAATGGACTAAGAAATATAATTTCATAAATGATAAATGTTTAAACCAAATGCTTACCAATTTGTGGGCCTCTAACCCAAAATCAAGCATTTAATGTTTTACAGATATAGGCCTTTCACCCAATACTTAAAACATTCATGGAACTCAAACTTGATTCCACATCTGCATATGAATGTTGTGTATCATTCAATGTAGAGGTTTAGTTTATCATACTTTGCTATCCTTAGCATCTTTTCTATCGAAAGCCTTTCGATGTAAGATGAAAAGATCTTTGAATATGTTTCTAGAATGATCTAGTCTTTCGTTGCTGTTTAGAATGATAATCATATCTAAAATAGAAAATCATCCAGGTAGCATACTTGTGATCAACCTGAGTTCATTGAAGAACTCCCACTAAAAACAATTCCCTTTTATTGCTTCTTAGGCAACAATGAATTCATTTGAATTATGTAGAATTTCAAATGATGCTTCCCTTTTGGAATGCTCCAACCAGTTCACATAGATGTGGGAGATACATCTTTCAACTGAGAACTTGGAAACTAATCATTGATTTAGTTTCCCATGCATCACATATGGTTTAGAACCTATGTAACCACCTTTTAATCACGACGCCTAATTTCCCGCGTTTGTTTGTGGTTTGCCTAACAACAAGATTCAATTTTTTCTTAGGCAAATGCATGTAGCATCAAAACTTTAGTTATCTTCACTTCCTCGTATCAAGTGCTCATCCTACATCTCCAAATGTATTGGATGTTCTTGATACTGTTCCAATGATCTTTGATCCAGATCAATAGAGATTGGTATAAACTCGTCACGATCCAATGTTCACGAGTTATCTTGGCGATCTATATATCACATTATAAATGATTGATTGTAATGCAAAAACCATTCACATTTTAAAATCCATCCATGTGACTTTTAGCTTTATTCTGTTTCAAGAGATACTGAATCTTGCTAAAATCTTGGCATTGCCATGTGATATAAGGTGAAGGTACCTCTTCAAGGTCCTTCATGCTTAACTCTAGTGATAACAGCCTAGCTTTATACTTAGTTAAAGCATTCATAACTTAGACTTACTCATATGGGTTGAGAGTCTCTTTTGAGTCTCTCCATTGTGTTTGATTTAGTAATTACTTTTACAGAATCCAAACAACGCTTTAGATCCTATCCAATAGATCTTTAACCCAGTATGTTCTAAGTTTCGCCATGGTTCTAATATTGACAAATACTTTCAAATCTAACCATTTGAATGTCATTTTCAATAGAGAGATATGTATCTCATATATAGAACCAATAAACATGACTTAGCTCCCACTAAACTCCTCATCTATAAGATGATCCATATTTTCATAAAGCTATGATTGCTCAATAGCCTTTTAGACAAATATGGTCCAATTCCCACTTGCATGCTTTATTCTACGAATAGATTTCTTAAGCTTGCTCTTTTATCTAGCATCCAAAACTTTTACATTGTGTGATGTACACAATTCCTTTCTTCAAGTCCAATTGAGTAAGGTGTTTCGTTTTCCAATTGCCATATTGCCATATGCAATGATTGCTAGATTTATCCAAAATAGTTCAAGCATTCCGACTTGGTGAAAAAGATTTCAACATTATCAACGCCGGAAGTTGTTTACAATCTTTAACCACCAATCTAGCTTCTCTTTTGTACGTGCATACAATATCATCTTTGTATGTTTTGAAAACATGTTTGCAACCAATGGGAGTAAACCCATTATGCAAATCAACGTTGTATGTTTAGAAAACATGTTTGAAACCAATGGGAGTGAACCCTTTATGCAAATCAACATTCTATGTTTAGAAAACATGTTTGCAACTAATGGGAGTGAACCCTTTATGCAAATCAATGTTCTATGTTTAGAAAACATGTTTGCAACTAATGGGAGTGAACCCTTTATGCAAATCAACCAAATCATAGATTTGATTCTCTAAGATGAAGGTACTTTGGATGAAATTGCCTCAAACCATTTTGTATGGCCTCGAACCATACTTATGTTTCTGATGGCCTCAAACCATACTTGGGAATTTTTAATTCATCGTAGCTAACCTGTAAGTCGTATGTTCTTGAAGCACTTTTTCCAAAGTCTTCATAGTTTTCATTCCTCAAGATATCTATGTATCTATCTTGGTTGAATTCTATTCCTTATACGCTTTACCTAGGTATTGAACATCAAACGTTTAGTGTCTATAAATACATTACTCAATTCTTTTGAGTATTAGGATTCTCTTGAAGCACTTCTAAAGTCTTCCTGAAGCTCTTCCAAAGGCTTCTAAGTAAGGAGCTTTTCCGAAGACTCCTAAGTATCCTACATTTGTTTGTTTCTTGACTCGAAGTCCATTCGAGGTCATTTTTCTCCCACTTGCCTTTTTGGAAATATGATGGTTTCCTAAAAGACATTATCTAGAACAAAAACCATATGTTCTCAGATTTGTGGTAGAATGAATACCTTTTGTTTCTATGAGTCGCTCATAAAGAAACATATATCTATACTTGAGTTTGTTTGATGTAAACACTAACTCCCACTGAGTTTGACAACCCTAGATATATATGTACTGAAAAGATGTACTGAACCGAAGTTCAATCCTTATGACATCTTATCCTTAGCTTTGACAACTTTGTTTAGTGTGAAAGTCACTTGAGAGTATCATTTAGAAACTATATAGGAAAATAGTCGTGATTATCGTTAATCGAAATAGATTCCGATTTCTCCATTTGGACATACCATATTCTTATGGAGCTTTGATTGTTATAATGCCATATAAACAATCTAGATAATCTTTTGGCTCATGCAAACATCACCTTGACCAAGCCTTGATGTTCCAAAATTCTTGCCAAGTTGATTTTATACCCTTTTGTGAATCGCATTGAAGCATTTCACATATTTCACGTTGATAAATATAGCCATATTTTCTCAAATTCTTGTGAAATAGGTAAGTCATAAAATCCATCTTTGGCCCATGAACTTCATTGTCTAAAAAATTCTAACAATAGTCCATTTCTATGTCATGTTCAACAAGCAAGACCTACGTGTCTTATGTTAACCAACTTTCAGAAATCCATGTCATGGAATCTTAGAATGTTGACTTGTTGATATGGTCGTATGACATTGCCAAAGATATGTGGAACACAAATTAAAGTTCTTGATTTGAACCTTCTGAAGTTTGAGTGTGAAGAGATTTGTTTGTTTATTAATCAATCATATGACTCAACCCTTAAATGACCATTTCATTCAAATAAACACTCAACGAATGTTTTTGTTTACTTTGAATGTGAGTCTTTCCGTTGTCCAAACAGAAATTGATTATGATAATTAATGGAACATAATACCATTAAGTTCCAGCCTTTAAAAGGACTTTAAAACAAACATGATGACCCTACAATCAATGTAGCACAACTTTGTTTCATTTCCCACTTGTAGGTCAATAACCAGACTTAGCTCCCGGAATTTGAGTTCTTAACAAGAGTTAGAATCTCAAGCGGTAATCTAATACCATAGGAGTCTATTTGCTAAGTCGTTTCTCTTTAACATAAACTTCAAGGTAGAAATTGAATCTTGAATTCATTTCTTTTGTTCCCCCTTTCCTATCCTTTCTAGGACGTTTTCTTATAGTCCTAAAGATTTTACTCTTTGCTTGATCTTCTTCCTTTGTAAAGCTTACAAAGTCCCTTTCTTTTGTTCACTTTGAATGACAACATCCAATGAGTCTAACTCATTATCGAATCAAAAGAAAATTGGTTGTTAACCATTGGTTATACATGAGTCTTTAACTCAATACTTCATTATTTCAAAACTACCCAGTATTCTGAATATATGAGGTCCAATTGGTCTACCATTCAAATTTTAGTTTGAAAACAACCATGAAGATCACCATAAGAAAATAGCATTCAAGATACGCTCTCACTCTCCTTTTCTTTGAGAATGGCTCTCAAAAATAGTTACCAATCGGTCGAGGAAATATCGCAGTTCTATTGTCCGAACGCAATAAAGTTGAAGATTTACGATTCTACAAAATGAACTAGCAAAGAAAAACACTTATCAAACTTTAATAACGTGAAATAAAAGCATTCACGCAATCATCAAAGCTATTAAACATTTCATTCATGCAAAAAGAAAAAACATGGTCCAAAAAGAATGAAACGATTCCAAGACCCCAAAAGTCCTAAATCCTTAAGCAGCTTTAGCACGTCTTAAGTAGTTTAAGATTTTAGGTAAGCAAAACCTATTGCTAGTAATCTCCAAATTACTCTTGGTTAATAAATTAATGCCATAATTTATCCCATTGCCACAACATAATGCCATTGTTGTTTGAGTTGAAACCACAATCAACGTGCTCCTTTAGGACGCCTTACCACATAAGTCAACTAAAATAGCACCTCGCTTTAGCGTAAACCTACTATCTTAGATCCTTAGATTTTTGTAAGTGCTTGATTTGGAAGGCAACTTTTGAACTCAATATTACTTTGGACCTAGTTGTTTCTATGTTGGTTCGATTATTTAGTGAACTCAATCTAATCGAGTCATATGAAACAACCTATTCATGCAAAGCATACATACATTAATACATTCAAGCATAATATATATATATATATATATATATATATATATATATATATATATATATATATATATATATATATATATATATATATATATATATATATATATATATATCAAAGTGCATAAATAAACGGTGATCTCGTATGGCCCAAAACTTCTTGTCTTGAAGCATCCAATCTTCATCACCTCCTTGTTAGCTTGGCATCGTCTTGAATCTTCGTTCAAATGCTAACTTAAAGTTCTAAACTTAGAAATACTTGAAAATAATAAAATTACATCAAAATTTCCACGGTACGCAGACCATATTTAAAACTTTACATTCAAAGATAGAACGGTACGCAGACCGTATTTAACTATCCTAAATTTGGCCATACTAGTCACTTGGAGTACCTGCATTACATAAAATATATATTCTATGCATTCACCCATTCGTGTGCTAAAACGAATGGCCCATATAAATATGCAAGTATTTACGTGAATTAATTAAAATTCACGTTCACATAAACGCGTCCTAAAAGATTAATCAATTTCCAAATTATTAATCCTTAGACTTTATTCTAATTAAAATTGAATTTAATTAAAATAATGCGACCTACGAAAATAATTAAAAATAATTATTTCATTTTAATTTTAGTGGCTCCCACTCAAACCAATAATTATTCCGGATAATTAATTATGAAATATTAAATTAAAACTCGCTGCCCGGCCCAAGCAAATAAAATATTAAATTAAATATCCCGTTAGCCCAAATTAATGCAAATATACGAAGCCCAACGAAATAAACAATTTTCAACAAAAAAAGTCCGATTACGTAGTTGGACTTGGCTTGCGCCCAACCCAATCCCTTGCGTGTGGCCCATGAGGCGCACGAGCAAGCTCGCACACCCCCAGGCCTTCGCGCGCGCGCGTGCCCGCAGCTATCGCTGCCCCTGCGCTGCGTCGTTGTGCCTTCGTGCGCTGGACGTCGCATGTCCTTGTGCCTTGCTTCGTCGCAGCCCCCGCAAGCAATCGCCTGCCCCTTTCCTCGCCCAGCGCGCACGAGGCACGCATCACGCTTGCTGCTGCCCGTGTCGCTGCGCCTCGGCCAATGCATAACAGCCCGTATGGCTCGACGAGCCATACGTCCACCACACTTGTGATCGTGCCTTTGGTTCGTGATACCGACCAACTTAATTAAAATAAATTTAATTTCACGAACTTGCATTAATATTATTTTTCAAAAAGTTACGATTTTTATTTTCGAAAAACAACGATTTTTAACGATTTAATAAACTCCAACGACAATCCAATTTCGTAAAATTATTAAATCAAGGGCTAACAATATTCAAACTTTTAAGAACGAACGAGTCAACATTAAAGTTTGAACTTTTAATTAATAAAATCCGAAGCTTTAAATCGTTCATAAACAATTAAATTTAAGATTTTTAATAATTTGGTTTAAGTGCAATTAAAATTAACGAAACTATTCAAAATTTTAATCCAATAATTTTTAAAATTAGCCACTGACCCATACAATTATATCCCCTTTCCCAATTAACCGAATTATTAAACCAAAATTATTTAAAATTCAATTAGGGTTTCAAATTTTACGAATTGGGGAAAGACAATATTAGGGTTTATACTTATCGGAAAAATCTGAAATTTTTACCATAGATCAAGAATATACCCAGAAAAATTGTGTCAAAATTTCAAGCAATTCCGATTAGTTTAGGTCGACCTTTTAATTGAATTACTTCCCGACACTTTTAATTTTTAATGAAAAATTAACAAAAACGCCCTAAAAACGACACTTCGAGGCCTGTTTTTGCAATTCCGTTCTCATGAGTTGATCTTAGAAAATCGTTATCAATCAGATTAGGGTTTTAAAACTCGAAAAACCGAATATTTTTGATTTCGGACCTGATTATTACGCAATTCATCCAATAATTCGTAAAAATTCCGAAAATTCAACAAAAAATTCAAATTTTTTCGACAGATGCAAAAACAATCATAATCATGCTAATTCATGCTTTGAATACATAAGGCTCATGATACCACTGTAGGGGAATACAGTTAAACATAATAACATGTGCGGAAACAATCCCCAAAGCCAGGAAGCATGTATAAAGCACAGATTAAGCATACTTACATTTGAAGCGTGTTTTCCACAATAATTTGTCAACGAACACGAACTTAGAACTCCACTTGTCGTTCCTCTACTTGGTTCACCGACATGTTCAGATCCTTCTTGATAATCGTAGCTTAGACAATCATTCAAGAGTTTGTGCTTTTGGGAAGAACACATCCATTGAGGCTGAGAGAGAATTAGGGTTTCTCTTTCCTCCTTAGGGTTTGATGTGTGTGTCTGAATTGTGTATTAGGTTAGGAAAACTTGTGTAGAATAATATTATAACCCCTTAGGTTATAATACTATCCGGCCAAGCCACAAGGGCAAGAACCGGACAGCAAGCCCATACGCGCGCACCACACAGGCGCTGGGCCTTGGGCCGCGATGTGTGCGCTGCTGCTGCTACTCCTCACATGCGCGCGCGCCCAACCAAGGCATGGGCCTTGCGCGCTGGCTCGCTGTTACGCCCAGTGGGCCTTGCGCGCTTGCGCGCCTTGGCTCGTTGGGCTGGCAGCGTTGCCTCCTCGTATCCGTGATTAATATTTTTCCGATATATTATTTATCATTTCGTATACGACGAATCACCGTCGTACGATACGATTTATTCGTTTCGCCTAGCTTACGAATATTCGCGATACGATATACGATTCCGATACAAGGTCGTATCGCATAATACGTTTTCCAACTAATTCCCGAAAAGCTATTAAATCAATTTCCGATTCATTTAATCCGGTGATCTGTTACATGCCATTGGTGTGACCTTGTAGGTTCAGTCAAGAGTAAGTTGTGAGCTTAATATTCATTAGTACTCACTGATCGGAAGCATTGCTCCAGCTAGCTGTTCCGATCACTTGATCTTACTGAATTAATTGTTCGCAATTAATCTGAACCTTGGTATTAGACTTAATGCACCTTGGGTGAAGGACATATTTCTTTCACCGAGGTATGAGATTATTAATTTATAATGGGGTTCTGAGGAGAGGAGAGGAAAAAAAATTAGGAAAAAATAAAATTTCCTCTGAAAATGAGGGGTAAAAGTGGAAAAAAGCAAAGTCAACACCAGATTTTTCTGGTCAAAGCCGGAATCCGGCATAAGGTAGCATCTTACAACATTTTGTTTATAAAAGGTAGTTTGTTACAACATTTTTTATATAAGGTAGTTTTTGACAAAAATCGATTTTTACAAGGTCGTTTTTGACAAACTTGCCTACTTTTTAATAGGTGTTTAATATAGCTATCAAATTCCAAGCACCTATTATTGGAGTTTTAGAAACTGATACTTTGTATTAATTCAGGATTTTATATTCAAATTAGATTAGGCTTCGTACATGTACGGTTATTCTAAAATTATTTGACCGAAATATTTCTTCCTCTAAAGTTACTGCATAATTAATAAATGTTGAACATACTCATTTAATACGTATGATTCAATTTTCTTCCTTTTATGAATCACACATTTTATATGCTTTATATGCTAATTTGACATAAATATTCGACATATTAATATGCTGATTTGACCAAAATATTGAATAAATACATTTTTCATTATTAATATAATGATTTTGACGCAAATTTCATGAAAAATCATTTTTTGGCAAATTATTATTACTCTGTATGTGGCATCTATATTATTAAAGCAGAGTGGTGAGGAATGTGCGGGCTCTAAAACCCTAATCCTCACCTCTCATGCTTTGTTATATAAGGAAACTTAGGTAATTAAGCAAAAAAAAAAAAAAAAAAACAAATCAAGACAACTATCTTCACAACTATTTAATTGTAATTAATTGGGAGACTTATTAGGAAAAAGGAATCTATAGTATTCAAAAAGAAATAATTTAGTTACAATTGTTAACTTTCAAATTTTGTGACAAATATATCATACAAAATGGAAACAATTACAACTTTGACAGAATTACACATTCAAAATCGAATTACACAATAAACAACAACTATAATCATACTCCGTATTAAAACTCTACCCTCTGTACACGGCTGGAGATTAAAGAACACATATAAGAGGAGAGATAATTGATTAGGAATCTTAGAAAGAGGAGAGAGAATGAAGATTATCCTTAATACGGAGTAATTGAGTTAGATGTCGTTTGGAATGTGTATTCACTATTTAGTGTATACAACGTACTATATCGTATGGTGGTGGATAATATAGATTATTTATTTATTTATTTCCTTTTCTTATGTTAAATGGCACTGACAATGTGTAAGAAGCCCACTGTCTCGAAGAAACCCACTCATACTTATCAAATTTTAGTCATCTAAATACATTATATATATAAATCAGATTGCAATTACTAGAAAGGTATATACATGTTATCCCGTGAATTAACGCAAAGTGTGTATTATATCAATAATTTTTTTTAATGTTCTTTTGTAAAATGAATCGCACTGGCGTCTTTTGTCTTAGGTGAAATTTTTTTGGGTTCGTGATACAATGTTAAGTATTGATACAAGTATGCCACTTTGGTATGAGTCATGTGCAATTGTGCACGACACTTTACAGGAGCCTATAAGTGTTTGAAATGTCGCTTCTCTTGCCAGTTTTATGCTGAATAATTTTTTTAGAATATCGTATTCGACCCTACATGAATGACTGGATGGTACCACGGTAAATAATTTTAATGGAAATTGAAAATTAATTTTAGTTTTAACAATTCCTAGGAAAATCGTTCCGTGTAAGTAAATATTTTGTTGAGCTTACTAATATAGATTTGGACTCATGCATTTAACCATGATATTTAATCAACATTGTAGTTAACATCTCTTTAACCATGATATTTAATTAATATTTTGGTTTGCTACACAATAAATATTGTAGTACGTTAACATCGTTGTTTAAGAGAACTTTTATACTTTTTTTATGTACCCGTGCAATAGCACAGGCACAGACTAGTATATTATTGTTATAGTCTATAAATTAATATTAATTTTCTATACATAGTCAAGAATAAAGAAGGATATGTAGGGGAATACAGTTAAACATACATGTGCGGAACAATCCCAAATCCAGGAAACATGTATAAAGCACAGATTAAGCAAACTTACATTCGAAGGGTATTTTCCCGAGTAATCTGTCAATGAACACGAACAAAGAACTCCACTTGTCGTTCCTCTACTTGGTTCACCGACACGTTCAGATCCGTCTTGATAACCGTAGCTTAGACAATCAATCAAGAATTTTTAGCTTTTTGGGAAGAACAATTTTCACAGAGAGAAAACTGAAGAACGTAATATTCGGAATTAGGTTTAGGGTTGGAAAACTGATGTGTACCGAGATGTGTGAAAATATAATAACCTAATTGTATTAAATGATGTAACCGGCCAAAGACCAAGTGGCCTTGACCGACCACATCAACACACACGCCCAACCCAACGCCCAGCCACACGCTGCAGGCCGAAGCCCACAGCACGCGCAGCTGGGCCATGGGCCTTGCTCGCTCGTCGCTGCTATGCTGCTGCTGCTGTTGCGTGCTCGTGCCACACGGGCTAGCTTGCTCGCCTTGCTCGCGAGCTCGCTGGCTCGTTGGGCCTTGCACGCTTGCGTGCTTGGCTCGACGGGCCGGCAGCTCCGATGCCCTTCGTATTCACGACTAATACCTTACGGCTATTATTTATCGTATCGTATACGACGAATCACCGTCATACGATATGTTTTATTCGTTTCGCCCAGCTTACGAATATTCGCGATACGATATACGATTCCGATTCAAGGTCGTATCGTATAATACATTTTCCAAAACTAATTCCCGAAAAGATATTAAATGAATTTCCGATTCATTTAATCCGGTGATCTGTTATATGCCATTGGTGTGACCTTGTAGGTTCAGTCAAGAGTAAGTTGTGAGCTTAATATTCATTAGAACTCACTGATCGGAAGCATTGCTCCAGCTAGCTGTTCCGATCACTTGATCTCACTGAATTAATTGTTCGCAATTAATCTGAACCTTGGTTATTAGACTTAATTCACCTTGGGTGAAGGACATATTTCCTTCAGTCTCCCACTTGTCATTCAGACAAGTGTTCATTCACATTCCTTTGTCACCTAGTGTTACTTACTGAACATAAGGTAAGATCCAAGCCATCCTTATTAGGTACAGAAGTGTTTCTCGGATTACAGAGCTCAACTGTTAAAGTTTTACAGAAGGTTAAGCCTTAACCATTCTGAGCACGGCCATGCATTTTACAGTATCTAACTCTTCGAGAGGCCTTGTTACACAACAACACCATATCCTATCAAAGATAGGAGGACAATCCATTCTTGCAATCAATGAACACTCACTTTGATTCATAGTACGCCCAATAACTGCGTTTATAGCCTCCTTTTACGATGCAACGTTTAGCGAGCATCAAAGCGAACTAATTCTCAAACGAGCAGACATAATCGCTCATGTTATGAGGAATGGTTCTAATCACCATTAATGAGAACTACTTATGACATGACTTTAATCTCTTAAAGTATTCACATGGTCTATCCGATACAAGATCCAATAAGTATCTATGCAAAATATTCTGATATCCAGTCAAACTAGTTCAAGAAACAGAACCAAGAATCTACTTGCAATCTAATCTTCATTAGTCATTGGTCGTCCACCTTTCAATGACCTGGATTAGGGATCCTTCGTGACTTCAATATTCAAGTTCACTTGTGGGTGTTTCTTTGTCGAAGAATCCATCTTGACATCCCATTTGAATGTTTTGAATCACATGGACTTATCATTTAATACTAAACCAAAATTAAATGAATATGAAATAAAAATTTCATAAATATGAAATGGTTAAATCAATTGTTTTAAACATAGATCTAACAAATGTTCTAAAACAAAACTTAGAAAATCAAAGCCAGTCTCCAACATGCTTGATTCCCATGGTTGCTACATGTGTGTTGTGCTTCACTTGTGGCAACAGTTTAGTCAATGGATCTGCGACGTTGTCGTCAGTTCCAACCTTGCATATGTCGATTTCTTTCCTTTTAACGATCTCTCGAAGTATATGAAATCGCCGCAGTACGTGCTTGGACTTCTGATGGCTCCTAGGCTCCTTTGCCTGGGAAATGGCTCCGCTATTGTCGCAATACAAAGCTATTGGTCCTTTAATGGAGGGGAGAACCCCAAGTTCTTCGATGAACTTCCGAATCCAAACAGCTTCCTTTGCTGCTTCTGAGGCAACAATGTACTCGGCTTCAGTTGTAGAATCCTCAATATTAGTCTTTGCTTAGCACTTTTCCAGCTTACTGCTCTGCCGTTGAGGCAGAACACAAACCTAGACTGTGATTTGAAATCATCTCTGTCGGTTTGAAAGCTTGTGTCCGTATAGCCCTTAACAATCAACACATCTGTACCACCATAAACCAAAAACTGTTCCTTAGTCCTTTTCAGGTACTTTAGGATGTTCTTGGCAGCAGTCCAATGTGCCTCACATGGTTCTGACTGGTACCTGCTCGTTGCACTGAGTGCGAACGAAACATCCGGCCTTGTACAAATCATAGCATACATGGTGGTTCCAATAGCCGAAGCGTATGGAACCCCACTCATCTTTCTACGCTCATTAGATGTTCTAGGACACTAACTCTTGCTTAGATATGTGCCATGTGACATGGGTAGATGGCCTCTCTTGGCTTCCATCATATTGAACCTAGCTAGCACTTTGTCAATGTAAGTGCTTTGGCTTAGTCCAATCATCCTCTTAGATCTATCCCTATAGATCTTGATGCCCAATATGTATTGTGCCTCTCCTAAGTCCTTCATTGAGAAACACTTTCCAAGCCAAGTCTTTACAGACTCCAACATAGGAATGTCGTTTCCAATAAGTAGTATGTCATCAACATACAAGACTAGGAATGCAATTTTACTCCCACTGACTTTCTTGTATACACAAGATTCGTCTTGATTCTTGATGAAGCCAAACTTATTGACTGGTTCATCACATCGTTTATTTCAACTCCTTGATGCCTGCTTTAGTCCGTAAATGGAATTTTTAAGCTTGCATACCTTTCCTTGGTTCTTTTGATCGACAAAACCCTCCGGCTGCGTCATAAACATAGTCTCTTCTAAAACACCATTCAAGAAGGCAGTTTTGACATCCATTTGCCATATTTCATAGTCATGAAACGCGACAATCGCAAGGATTATCCGAATAGACTTAAGCATCGCGACTGGAGAAAAGGTTTCATCGTAGTCAACGCCGTGAACTTGCCTGTAACCTTTTGCTACCAATCCAGCCTTGTATATATATACAATTCCATCTTTGTCTTTCTTCAATTTGAAGACCCATTTGCATCCGATAGGTGTAAACCCATCCGGCAAATCTACCAAATCCCAGACTTGATTTTCAGACATGGAGTATATTTCAGATTTCATGGCCTCTAACAATTTAGTGGATCTTGGGCTCGTCATATCTTGCTTATAAGTCATAGGTTCATCACTATCTAATATGAGAACGTCTAAGTTTTCAGTCAAGAGGACGCCTGTCCATATGTCCGGCTGAACCTTAGTTCTATTTGACTTACGAGGGGAAACAACGTTTTGAGGAACTACTCCCACTGGCTCTTCTAAAGACCTTGGAGGTTATTCATCCTGAACTGCTTCTAAAGAGTTCTTGGTTCGTTGTTCGTCTCGAATCTCTTCGAAGTCTATTATTCTCCCACTTGTCAATTTGGAAATATGATTTCTTTCCAAAAAGACACCGTCATGAGCAACGAATACCTTGTTGTCTAACTTGTTGTAGAAGTAATACCCCTTTGTTTCTTTTGGATACCCAACAAAGAAATATTTTTCAGATTTTGGTTCGAGCTTATCCGAAATTAATCGCTTGACATATGCTTCGCAACCCCAAATCTTTAGAAAAGACAACTTTGGAAGTTTCCCAGTCCATAACTCGTATGGAGTCTTTTCAACAGCTTTTGACGGAGCACGATTCAGTGTGAGTGCTGCAGTTTGCAACACATGTCCCCAAAACTGTAAAGGAAGTTCGGCTTGACCCATCATTGACCTGACCATATCGAGTAAGGTCCTGTTTCTCCGTTCCGACACTCCATTCCATTGAGGTACCGTGTCCCCGGAGCAGTTAATTCAGAAAGAATATCGCATTCTTTTTTATGGTCATTAAACTCGTGGATAAGATATTCACCTCCTCGACCCAATCTTAGAGCTTTGATTTTCTTGCCATGTTGATTCTCTACTTCATTTTGAAATTCTCGGAATTTCTCAAACGATCCAGACTTGTGTTTCATTAAGTAAATATAGCCATATCTACTGAAATCGTCTGTAAACATTATGAAATAGTGGAATCACCTCTAGCTTTCATACTCATAGGCCCACATACGTCCTTTTGTATTAGCCCTAGTAGTTCGATTGCTCTTTCTCCCACCTTTGAGAAAGGTTGCTTTTTCATTTTGCCAAGTAAACAAGATTCGCATTGATCAATCTTCTCTAAGTTGAATGATTCTAGAATTCCCTTTCGTTGAAGTATTTCCATGCGCTTTGTGTTTATATGGCCTAATCGACAATGCCACAGAAATGTGAGATCCGAATCACCAGTTTTAGCCTTTTTAGTATTTATGTTATAAATGTGTTTGCTCGTATCTAGCACATATAGACCATTTTCTTGTTGTGCTGAACCATAAAACATTCCATTCAAAGCAAAAGAACAACTATTGTCTTTAAATTGAAAACTAAAACCTTTAGAATCCAAACTTGAAACGGAAATAATGTTTCTGGTGATACTATAAACATAGTAACAGTTTTCTAGTTCCAAAACCAAACCACTAGGCAAAGAAATAAAATAAGATCCTACGGCTAATGCAGCAATCCGTGCTCCATTTCCCACGTGTAGATCCATCTCGCCTTTATCAAGCCTTCTACTTCTCCTTAGTCCCTGCGAATTGGAACATAAGTGTGAGCCACAACCAGTATCTAATACCCAAGAAGTAGAATTAGCAAGATTACAATGTATAACATACATACCTAAAGGAGAAGCAACGTTTCCGTCCTTCTTCTCTTCCTTTAGTTTTGGGCAACCTCGCTTGTAATGACCAATTTCATTACAATTGAAGCATTGTGATGTTGAAGGAGAATCATTTTTCCTCATCTTGCTCTTGGAAGGCGCCAGTTGCCCTCCGGGGGTGGATGAAGATCCAGCCTTGCTTATCTTCCCCTTGCACACTTTCTTGAATTTGGTGCACCTCACATTCAAAGGGTCTTTGTAACGCCCTGACTTCTAATCAATTTTATTAAGTTAATTAATCCACAATTAGCAGCGGAATCCTAGTTTAGTCGGTGCGTCACATGCCGTACCTCTATATTGAGAGATACAAGGCACATAATTCAATATTAATCTAAACTAAGATTAATGAAATAAAAGACTCGTGATATTAACAAAATTGTCATAATACAAACCATAATAATTCTTAGAATTAAAGATAGTGTTTTAGTACATAATTAACTAGTGAAGCTCACTTATTAAACTGGGTAACCTTGCTTTAAGTGATACGTCCTCACACTAATCCATCCCATTGTCCTCTTCGGTACCTAAAACCAAAAGCAACATCATGAGCCGACGCCCAGTAACAACTACCCTAACAACGTAAATTCATTTCATTTCATTTTATTTGCAAACAGAAGGAGAGTAGAATATTGTAAAACCTTTTTGCAAATCATTTCATAAAATCTTTTGCAATTCAAGATAAACCAATAAGATGAAATAGTTTTCCATTATATTATTAAAAACATTCATTCATGGTTACTGGCAAGTATGAACAGAATGTAGGACGTCTCCCACCAGATCGTACCATAATAATCAGACAGAAACAGACGTTACCCATTATGGGGTAGCGGGGTACGAGGGTACGTGCACGACCATAATCAGAATCAGAATCAGAATCAGAACAGAACAGATCAAATACTGCCAGAACCTTGTCTTTCGCTTTTCATTATCATGTTTCGTTTCTTATTCATGCGTTGACAGAATATCATTTCATAATCAGAAATCATGTTTCACAAAGTTCATTAAAATCATTCATAAAATCATAATTGTAATCAAAAGAGAATCCCACAATCCAAACAAAAAACATATCATAAACATGGTTGTAAATCATAAAGCATTTCTCAAATTCATAAATCAATTCCATAAACGTATTTGCGAAGGGGATTGTGGGTGTTAGCAATAGATGTTACCTTATACCGCAATACCTAATTCTTACTCATTAACTTTAATGGATCGTTCGCCTTGAATTCCGAGAAACGAATCTTGTAATGTAAGAATTTAATCACGATGTTAGTAGTTATTCGAACCAATTATAATAAAACCTATCATCGAACTACCCTTAGATTCTAAATAATCACCAACTTTATAATTCACTTTAAGAAAATATTTTATAATGTTATAAGAAAACTCTTTTAAAACAAATAAACTTACCTAATATAATTACTTTAAATTAGTTACTCACATTAGAGAAATATGCTTATTTGGTAAAATACGACATTAATTAATTTTGTTTGAAAACAAATATTCATGTTAAACTTGTCATGAAAATAGTATAGCCTATTGTAAATATAATTCATAATAATAAAATAATTAAAATAATAATAAATAATCTATTTTATTTACTTAAGAAATAGGAAAATGTTTAATAATAAATAATAATAATAATAATAATGAATAAATAAAACATCGTTAGAATTTATATTTCAATATCAACGACTTTATCAAATAATTAAAGTAACTTTAAAATACAAAAAAATAATTAAAACGTTAGAATCTAAATAGAAACAAAAACGAAAATAAAAATAGAATAGCAAAAATATAACAATAAATAAATAAGGGTTTAGAAAATGAGAATCGGCCAACTTACTCATTAATGGGTCAAGAAAATGGACTTGAGGTACTTTAAGTCTAGTATTTGTTGGGATTTTAAAGACCAAATATTGGTCTTGTTTACAGAGAAAAGTCCCGAAAGAAAGGAGGAGCATAGGAGAGGAAGAGAAGGAGGAGCTGCGTGGTGTTGGTTTGCTGGTCGGGCTGGGGCAGTTCCGTACGTGATGAAGACGGCGAGGAGTGGTGGCCGCGGGTTTTGGTGGTGGTGGTTTGCGGGCGGACTACAGCGAGAAGGGAGGGGGAACGAGAGAGAGTTGCGGGAGAGGGGAGGCAGAGGGAGGAGTGAGCGACGGAAAGAGAAGGAGGAGGGAGGAGGAGTGCGACGGTGGTTGAGGGGGGACGGTGAGCAGGAGGCGGAGCGAGGGCGGCAAGGTGGTTGGCGCGGCGGTGCATCCGGCGGAGGAGAACAACAAGAAGCAGAGAAGAATTAAGGAGATTTTTGGTTTTCTTTTCTTCAATTAAATTAACTGAAACTTTGAGGTAAGTATAACATTGAATTGGTGAATGAATTTGGGTAAGTTCTTTCTCTATTTATAGGTGAAATGGTGTGAGAAATCATATTGAAAATCAATGTTGATTGGATGATTTGGGTGGTGATTCTTGTGGAGGAGAAGGTTGGTGATGGTGTTTGAATTGATGGGTTACACGTAGAAGAAGATGATCAGTGAATTTGCAACTTGCAAGAAGCTTCCATGGATGTATGATGATGGACATGGTGATGATGGCGATGAAGATGATGATGCGTGATGTTTGATGATGGTGGTGTTGAGATTTTTGTTTTCCTTTTTCTTTTGGGTTTAAAATTCTGATTTAGGATGGCATTTTGATGGGCTTGAATGGCTTATTGGTTTGGGCTTGACTATGTAATGTTGAAACGGTTGACCCAATGAATATATTTTAGAAAATACTTTAATAAATAACTCGATACGTTTTTAGAAAATAAGTTGCCTATATAAAAGCATTACGGTTTTAAAAATCGTAATTTTATAAATTAATAAAGTTTTAGAAATTAATTAAACTTAAATCGTAATAACTTTAAAATCAATAAATAATATAATTTTCGCTTATAGAATGTTAAATTTTCTTTAAAATCATAATTTAGTACATCGATAAATTTAAGGAAATTAAATATAATTTATAATCAAAACATTTTAATATCAATTTAAATAACCGAAAGAATAAATATAAACGAAATATACTTCACTCGTTTTATAAAAAGAAATTTTAAAAGTTCAAATTAAGATGCTTTAAAAGCCGATAAAGCTAATTATTATTAATAAAAATATGTTCATAAATACGGGGTATTACATCCTTACCTCCTTAGAAAAAGTTTCGTCCTCGAAACTTGGAATTTAGAACTTTCGAAAAACTTATGTTAGTAACGAAATATCGGATTCAGAAATCTTTCATCGATCGCATATCAGCCATAGCTTTGACATTGGTTAGGTTCATTTCAATCACATTGCTCGAAAGAACGATTTTTCAAACATGTTTAAAGAGCGAGTGCAGAGCTAGCTCTTGGCACGTGGTATAACAAAAAGTCAATATGGTTTATTCTGCAGCCGGAATTTTAGTTAATTTATCGTACGCATCAATCATCAATAAATGGTGTCCAATGAGAGTCAATAAGGAAATTATCATTGTAGATATCGTCGATTACGTCAGGACCATCACTTTTCATTATAAAAATTCGTGCACGTGCATGTCGGATTACATTTCGCATTCGTAGTGCATTTCCATGGTCGCAACTAGTTTGATCGTTCGTATTGTCGCGTTGTGTTGGAGGTCGTCGATGGAAATCTTTAACCTTTTGGTGGTTTCTTTTCTTGCATGTAGCATTCTCTCGTAGTGGCTCGAAATTCCTTGTGAGTATGGTTCAATCTTCTACACTTGGTACATCCTTGTGATATATTGATACCGTTGTTTCCTCAATATTTGTCTTTTATAAGATTCGTTCCTTGTTTGTCCTTCTTGAAGTTTCATTTTCTTCACAATTGTTGTAAATTTCTTCTCGTCGATTCGTCGTTCTATCCACGTTAATATCATATATACTCCGGGTATGAGTTTCTTAGGTAAGAAGATAAGCGAGTGCGGATAACAAGGTTCGATCGTCCTTCAATGCGATTTATTTCGAAACGATTCATTGCTTTTGTCCTTCGAGGGATTCGTGTCTGGAATGAGTCGAGAAAGTTCGATGAATTTTGTAGCATACATGAAGATTAACGATTCCCTTTTCTACAGACGGATATTTTCCAATTCCATTCATTAGCATCTCCTTGGGCGTCTTCGAAAGTTTGATTGTTCGAGTCTCGTCTTTATTTCTTGAAGAGTTATTTCAGGTCCTCAATTTTCATCACAATTGTGGAGGTCGACGCTCTACGTCACTCGTTGCTACTTCAACCAAAACGATAATTAATGATTCCAAACTTTCATCGGTTTTCATAACCGATTAACGTTCGGTTGAAGCCCTTGTCAAATCGTCTGGTACGCTAGATTACGTCATCTTGATGCTCTTAGTGTCGTTGAAGGCGTCGTTAGGAACGTCATGATTAGTCGTTAGATTACGTTGCCTCGAAGTTCTTGATGTCGTTTGAGCTGTTGTCAAGTTGACAAGAATGTCGTCCCGTTACGTCATTTCAACGTTCTTGGTGTTTCTTAAGCCGTCATCAATTTGTCAAGAATGTCGTCTCGTTACGTCATTTCAACGTTTTTGGTGTTTCTTAAGCCATAGTCAATTTGTCAAGAATGTCGTCTCGTTACGTCATTTCGACGTTCTTGGTGTTGTTTGATTTGCCGTCAATCCGTTTGGAACGTCGTGCGTCTAATCGTTAAATCGTTTGGAATACATGATTCGAGTCTTGAGACTTAGCGTTTTAACAATCACAAAAACAATTTATAAACAGAAAATGTTCCCAATTTCCCGTTCCTATCACTCACGCTCATAAAATTTAAACCTAAAATTCATTTTAAACTTATTAATCCATTTTAATAACTTAATCCTCAAATTCTTCAATTATTCTATTTCCTTTTAAACACTATTACCTATTTTAGTTCATTTTATTCCTAAAGTACATTTATTAGCATAAAGCCTGTAAGGCTTTATTTTTCGGTAGCAGAACCTTTGCTCTTGATACCAATCTGTAACGCCCCGACTTCTAATCAATTTTATTAAGTTAATTAATCCATAATTAGCAGCGGAATCCTAGTTTAGTCGGTGCGTCACATGCCGTACCTCTCTATTGAGAGATACAAGGCGCATAATTCAATATTAATCTAAACTAAGATTAATGAAATAAAAGACTCGTGATATTAACAAAATTGTCATAATACAAACCATAATAATTCTTAGAATTAAAGCTAGTGTTTTAGTACATAATTAACTAGTGAAGCTCACTTATTAAACTGAGTAACCTTGCTTTAAGTGATACGTCCTCACACTAATCCATCCCGTTGTCCTCTTCGGTACCTAAGACCAAAAGCAACATCATGAGCCGAGGCCCAGTAACAACTACCCTAACAACGTAAATTCATTTCAATTCATTTTATTTGCAAACAGAAGGAGAGTAGAATATTGTAAAACCTTTTTGCAAATCATTTCATAAAATCTTTTGCAATTCAAGATAAACCAATAAGATGAAATAGTTTTCCATTATATTATTAAAAACATTCATTCATGGTTACTGGCAAGTATGAACAGAATGTAGGACGTCTCCCACCAGATCGTACCATCATAATCAGACAGAAACAGACGTTACCCATTATGGGGTAGCGGGGTACGAGAGTACGTGCACGACCATAATCAGAATCAGAATCAGAATAAGAATCAGAATCAGAACAGAACAGATCAAATACTGCCAGAACCTTGTCTTTCGCTTTTCATTATCATGTTTCGTTTCTTATTCATGCGTTGACAGAATATCATTTCATAATCATAAATCATGTTTCACAAAGCTCATTAAAATTATTAATAAAATCATAATTGTAATCAAAAGAGAATCCCACAATCCAAACAAAAAACATATCATAAACATGGTTGTAAATCATAAAGCATTTCTCAAATTCATAAATCAATTCCATAAACGTATTTGCGAAGGGGATTGTGGGTGTTAGCAATAGATGTTATCTTATACCGCAATACCTAATTCTTACTCATTAACTTTAATGGATCGTTCGCCTTGAATTTCGAGAAACGAATCTTGTAATGTAAGAATTTAATCACGATGTTAGTAGTTATTCGAACCAATTATAATAAAACCTATCATCGAACTACCCTTAGATTCTAAATAATCACCAACTTTATAATTCACTTTAAGAAAAAATTTTATAATGTTATAAGAAAACTCTTTTAAAACAAATAAACTTACCTAATATAAGTGCTTTAAATTAGTTACTCACATTAGAGAAATATGCTTATTTGGTAAAATACGACATTAATAACTTTTGTTTGAAAACAAATATTCATGTTAAACTTATCATGAAAATAGTATAGCCTATTGTAAATATAATTCATAATAATAAAATAATTAAAGTAATAATAAATAATCTATTTTATTTACTTAAGAAATAGGAAAATGTTTAATAGTAAATAATAATAATAATAATAATGAATAAATAAAACATCGTTAGAATTTATATTTCAATATCAACGACTTTATCAAATAATTAAAGTAACTTTAAAATACAAAAAAATAATTAAAACGTTAGAATCTAAATAGAAACGAAAACGAAAATAAAAATAGAATAGCAAAAATATAACAATAAATAAATAAGGCTTTAGAAAATGAGAATGGGCCAACTTACTCATTAATGGGTCAAGAAAATGGACTTGAGGTACTTTAAGTCTAGTATTTGTTGGGATTTTAAAGACCAAATATTGGTCTTGTTTACAGAGAAAAGTCCCGAAAGAAAGGAGGAGCATAGGAGAGGAAGAGAAGGAGGAGCTGCGTGGGGTTGGTTTGCTGGTCGGTCTGGGGCAGTGCCGTACGTGATGCAGACGGCGAGGAGTGGTGGCCGCGGGTTTTGGTGGTGGTGGTTTGCGGGCGGACTGCAGCGAGAAGGGAAGGGGAAAGAGAGAGAGTTGCGGGAGAGGGGAGGCAGAGGGAGGAGTGAGCGACGGAAAGAGAAGGAGGAGGGAGGAGGAATGCGACGGTGGTTGAGGGAGGACGGTGAGCAGGAGGGAGGAGCAGGAGGCGGAGCGAGGGCGGCAAGGTGGTTGGCGCGGCGGTGCATCCGGCGGAGGAGAACAACAAGAAGCAGAGAAGAATTAAGGAGATTTTTGGTTTTCTTTTCTTCAATTAAATTAACTGAAACTTTGAGGTAAGTATAACATTGAATTGGTGAATGAATTTGGGTAAGTTCTTTCTCTATTTATAGGTGAAATGGTGTGAGAAATCAGATTGAAAATCAATGTTGATTGGATGATTTGGGTGGTGATTCTTGTGGAGGAGAAGGTTGGTGATGGTGTTTGAATTGATGGGTTACACGTAGAAGAAGATGATCAGTGAATTTGCAACTTGCAAGAAGCTTCTATGGATGTATGATGATGGACATGGTGATGATGGCGAAGAAGATGATGATGCGTGATGTTTGATGATGGTGGTGTTGAGATTTTTGTTTTCCTTTTTCTTTTGGGTTTAAAATTCTGATTTAGGATGGCATTTTGATGGGCTTGAATGGCTTATTGGTTTGGGCTTGACTATGTAATGTTGAAACGGTTGACCCAATGAATATATTTTAGAAAATACTTTAATAAATAACTCGATACGTTTTTAGAAAATAAGTTGCCTATAAAAAAGCATTACGGTTTTAAAAATCGTAATTTTATAAATTAATAAAGTTTTAGAAATTAATTAAACTTAAATCGTAATAACTTTAAAATCAATAAATAATATAATTTCCGCTTATAGAATGTTAAATTTTCTTTAAAATCATAATTTAGTACATCGATAAATTTAAGGAAATTAAATATAATTTATAATCAAAACATTTTAATATCAATTTAAATAACCGAAAGAATAAATATAAACGAAATATACTTCACTCGTTTTATAAAAGAAATTTTAAAAGTTCAAATTAAGATGCTTTAAAAGCCGATAAAGCTAATTATTATTAATAAAAATATGTTCATAAATACGGGGTATTACATCCTTACCTCCTTAGAAAAAGTTTCGTCCTCGAAACTTGGAATTTAGAACTTTCGAAAAACTTATGTTAGTAACGAAATATCGGATTCAGAAATCTTTCATCGATCGCATATCAGCCATAGCTTTGACATTGGTTAGATTCATTTCAATCACATTGCTGGAAAGAAGGATTTTTCAAACATGTTTAAAGAGCGAGTGCAGAGCTAGCTCTTGGCACGTGGTATAACAAAAAGTCAATATGGTTTATTCTGTAGCCGGAATTTTAGTTAATTTATCGTACGCATCAATCATCAATAAATGGTGTCCAACGAGAGTCAATAAGGAAATTATCATTGTAGATATCGTCGATTACGTCAGGACCATCACTTTTCATTATAAAAATTCGTGCACGTGCATGTCGGATTACATTTCGCATTCGTAGTGCATTTCCATGGTCGCAACTAGTTTGATCGTTCGTATTGTCGCGTTGTGTTGGAGGTCGTCGATGGCAATCTTTAACTTTTTGGTGGTTTCTTTTCTTGCATGTAGCATTCTCTCGTAGTGGCTCGACATTCCTTGTGAGTATGGTTCAATCATCTACACTTGGTACATCCTTGTGATATATTGATACCGTTGTTACCGTTGTTTCCTCGATATTTGTCTTTTATAAGATTCGTTCCTTGTTTGTCCTTCTTGAAGTTTCATTTTCTTCACAATTATTGTAAATTTCTTCTCGTCGATTCGTCGTTCTATCCACGTTAATATCATATATACTCCGGGTATGAGTTTCTTAGGTAAGAAGATAAGCGAGTGCGGATAACAAGGTTCGATCGTCCTTCCATGCGATTTATTTCGAAACGATTCATTGCTTTTGTCCTTCGAGGGATTCGTGTCTGGAATGAGTCGAGAAAGTTCGATGAATTTTGTAGCATACATGAAGATTAACGATTCCCTTTTCTTCAGACGGATAATTTCCAATTCCATTCATTAGCATCTCCTTGGGCGTCTTCGAAAGTTTGATTGTTCGAGTCTCGTCTTTATTTCTTGAAGAGTTATTTCAGGTCCTCAATTTTCATCACAATTGTGGAGGTCGACGCTCTACGTCACTCGTTGCTACTTCAACCAAAACGATAATTAATGATTCCAAACTTTCATCGGTTTTCATAACCGATTAACGTTCGGTTGAAGCCCTTGTCAAATCGTCTGGTACGCTAGATTACGTCATCTCGATGCTCTTAGTGTCGTTGAAGGCGTCGTTAGGAACGTCATGATTAGTCGTTAGATTACGTTGCCTCGAAGTTCTTGATGTCGTTTGAGCTGTTGTCAAGTTGACAAGAATGTCGTCCCGTTACGTCATTTCAACGTTCTTGGTGTTTCTTAAGCAGTCGTCAATTTGTCAAGAATGTTGTCTCGTTACGTCATTTCAGCGTTTTTGGTGTTTCTTAAGCCATGGTCAATTTGTCAAGAATGTCGTCTCGTTACGTCATTTCGACGTTCTTGGTGTTGTTTGATTTGCCGTCAATCCGTTTGGAACGTCGTGCGTCTAATCGTTAAATCGTTTGGAATACATGATTCGAGTCTTGAGACTTAGCGTTTTAACAATCACAAAAACAATTTATAAACAGAAAATGTTCCCAATTTCCCGTTCCTATCACTCACGCTCATAAAATTTAAACCTAAAATTCATTTTAAACTTATTAATCCATTTTAATAACTTAATCCTCAAATTCTTCAATTATTCTATTTCCTTTTAAACACTATTACCTATTTTAGTTCATTTTATTCCTAAAGTACATTTATTAGCATAAAGCATGTAAGGCTTTATTTTTTGGTCGCAGAACCTTTGCTCTTGATACCAATCTGTAACGCCCCGACTTCTAATCAATTTTATTAAGTTAATTAATCCATGATTAGCAGCGGAATCCTAGTTTAGTCGGTGCGTCACATGCCGTACCTCTCTATTGAGAGATACAAGGCGCATAATTCAATATTAATCTAAACTAAGATTAATGAAATAAAAGACTCGTGATATTAACAAAATTGTCATAATACAAACCATAATAATTCTTAGAATTAAAGCTAGTGTTTTAGTACATAATTAACTAGTGAAGCTCACTTATTAAACTGAGTAACCTTGCTTTAAGTGATACGTCCTCACACTAATCCATCCTGTTGTCCTCTTCGGTACCTAAAACCAAAAGCAACATCATGAGCCGAGGCCCAGTAACAACTACCCTAACAACGTAAATTCATTTCAATTCATTTTATTTGCAAACAGAAGGAGAGTAGAATATTGTAAAACCTTTTTGCAAATCATTTCATAAAATCTTTTGCAATTCAAGATAAACCAATAAGATGAAATAGTTTTCCATTATATTATTAAAAACATTCATTCATGGTTACTGGCAAGTATGAACAGAATGTAGGACGTCTCCCACCAGATCGTACCATCATAATCAGACAGAAACAGACGTTACCCATTATGGGGTAGCGGGGTACGAGGGTACGTGCACGACCATAATCAGAATCAGAATCAGAATCAGAATCAGAATCAGAACAGAACATAACAGATCAAATACTGCCAGAACCTTGTCTTTCGCTTTTCATTATCATGTTTCGTTTCTTATTCATGCGTTGACAGAATATCATTTCATAATCATAAATCATGTTTCACAAAGCTCATTAAAATCATTAATAAAATCATAATTGTAATCAAAAGAGAATCCCACAATCCAAACAAAAAACATATCATAAACATGGTTGTAAATCATAAAGCATTTCTCAAATTTGTAAATCAATTCCATAAACGTATTTGCGAAGGGGATTGTGGGTGTTAGCAATAGATGTTACCTTATACCGTAATACGTAATTCTTACTCATTAACTTTAATGGATCGTTCGCCTTGAATTCCGAGAAACGAATCTTGTAATGTAAGAATTTAATCACGATGTTAGTAGTTATTCGAACCAATTATAATAAAACCTATCATCGAACTACCCTTAGATTCTAAATAATCACCAACTTTAGAATTCACTTTAAGAAAACATTTTATAATGTTATAATAAAACTCTTTAAAACAAATAAACTTACCTAATATAATTACTTTAAAGTAGTTACTCACATTAGAGAAATATGCTTATTTGGTAAAATACGACAATAATTACTTTTGTTTGAAAACAAATATTCATGTTAAACTTGTCATGAAAATAGTATAGCCTATTGTAAATATAATTCATAATAATAAAATAATTAAAGTAATAATAAATAATCTATTTTATTTACTTAAGAAATAGGAAAATGTTTAATAATAAATAATAATAATAATAATAATAATAATGAATAAATAAAACATCGTTAGAATTTATATTTCAATATCAACGACTTTATCAAATAATTAAAGTAACTTTAAAATACAAAAAAATAATTAAAACGTTAGAATCTAAATAGAAACGAAAACGAAAATAAAAATAGAATAGCAAAAATATAACAATAAATAAATAAGGGTTTAGAAAATATGAATGGGCCAACTTACTCATTAATGGGTCAAGAAAATGGACTTGAGGTACTTTAAGTCTAATATTTGTTGGGATTTTAAAGACCAAATATTGGTCTTGTTTACAGAGAAAAGTCCCGAAAGAAAGGAGGAGCATAGGAGAGGAAGAGAAGGAGGAGCTGCGTGGGGTTGGTTTGCTGGTCGGGCTGGGGCAGTGCCGTACGTGATGCAGACGGCGAGGAGTGGTGGCCGCGGGTTTTGGTGGTGGTGGTTTGCGGGCGGACTGCAGCGAGAAGGGAGGGGGAACGAGAGAGAGTTGCGGGAGAGGGGAGGCAGAGGGAGGAGTGAGCGACGGAAAGAGAAGGAGGAGGGAGGAGGAGGAGTGCGACGGTGGTGGAGGGAGGACGGCGAGCAGGAGGAAGGAGCAGGAGGCGGAGCGAGAGCGGCAAGGTGGTTGGCGCGGCGGTGCATCCGGCGGAGGAGAACAACAAGAAGCAGAGAAGAATTAAGGAGATTTTTGGTTTTCTTTTCTTCAATTAAATTAACTGAAACTTTGAGGTAAGTATAACATTGAATTGGTGAATGAAATTGGGTATGTTCTTGCTCTATTTATAGGTCAAATGGTGTGAGAAATCAGATTGAAAATCAATGTTGATTGGATGATTTGGGTGGTGATTCTTGTGGAGGAGAAGGTTGGTGATGGTGTTTGAATTGATGGGTTACACGTAGAAGAAGATGATCAGTGAATTTGCAACTTGCAAGAAGCTTCCATGGATGTATGATGAAGGACATGGTGATGATGGTGAAGAAGATGATGATGCGTGATGTTTGATGATGGTGGTGTTGAGATTTTTGTTTTCCTTTTTCTTTTGGATTTAAAATTCTGATTTAGGATGGCATTTTGATGGGCTTGAATGGCTTATTGGTTTGGGCTTGACTATGTAATGTTGAAACGGTTGACCCAATGAATATATTTTAGAAAATAGTTTAATAAATAACTCGATACGTTTTTAGAAAATAAGTTGCCTATATAAAAGCATTACGGTTTTAAAAATCATAATTTTATAAATTAATAAAGTTTTAGAAATTAATTAAACTTAAATCGTAATAACTTTAAAATCAATAAATAATATAATTTCCGCTTATAGAATGTTAAATTTCCTTTAAAATCATAATTTAGTACATCGATAAATTTAAGGAAATTAAATATAATTTATAATCAAGACATTTTAATATCAATTTAAATAACCGAAAGAATAAATATAAACGAAATATACTTCACTCGTTTTATAAAAAGAAATTTTAAAAGTTCAAATTATGATGCTTTAAAAGCCGATAAAGCTAATTATTATTAATAAAAATATGTTCATAAATACGGGGTATTACAGTCTTTCTTGAACTTAAGGATTCTCTCAAATTTCTCGAGCAATTCCACAAGTTCACAGAATATGTTCTCTTTCTGATTAAAGAGATAGTGCATCTTAAACCCCTCACAATCCCTATGAAGAGAATTCAGCACTAGTGCAATAGCTATCGACTCTTTAACGGAACCACCAAGTCTCTCGATTGTGAAAAATAATCCAGACATCATATCCACATGAGACCGAATTGGTGTGTTTTTGTCCATCTTAATTGAGTACATGCGCTTTTGTGCCTCTAGAAGCTCGTTCTCTAGGCACGACTTGTGTGGGGTAATGAGTTTGAGATCGCTAATTTATTTAGCAATTCATCAACCCTTTTGCCACCAGTTTGGCACTTGGGTTGAGACCCCGCACGACACCTATCCCCAAGACGGCTTAGGAGAGCGTGAGGCTCAAAAGTAATAAACCTCCCTCTCCAACCTTCGGGAATAGACTTTAGGATAAACTCCGTGACAAGGTACTTGTGAAGTGCCCAACTTCTGTACTTTTCAGGAGTCATACCCTACGCATCATAGCTAGGGAAAGGTTGTTCAATGAGATAGTGAATGTCATTAACTTTTAAAACTTCGATAAGTTTCCTTTCCCATTCAAGAAAGTTAGTCAAGTCTAACTCGACATCCGGAATTTCTGATGATTTGATTGTTGTTACGTATGCGGCCATTTGATTACTACATTTGAAAAGAATTCGCAATAAATAACCATTCAGAACTTAATAACTTTGAAATAAAAGCTAGCATGCAATCATTAAAGCTATTAAACATTTCATTCATGCAAAAGCAAAAACATGGTCCAAAATGAATGAAACGATTCCAAGACCCTAATGAAGGAAATAATGCCCTTGGTCCAAGTATGCATTCAATACTAAAGTCTAATAAATGCGGTTCAGTATTAATTAATTATACAAGTTAATAATTCAGTGAGATCAAGTGAACTGTATGCCTAGCTAGAGGCCGCTTCAGTTCAAGTGGAATTAATAATATTAATCCACAGCTTACTCTTGACTGAACCCGTAGGGTCATACAAATAGTACGTCAACGGATCAAGTATTTAAGTGAATTAAATACTCCATTTATGGATATTCGGAATCGACGGATCTCGGTTCCAGTGGGAGCTGAAATCGTCAAAAGGCAAATTATGAATACTCCGGAAACGATGATATTGCCGGAAATGGAAATATGGATCGTATCGGAAATATAAATATTATCCAAGTCGTAGATGTTGCCGGAAACGGAAACATGGTACGTATAGGAAAATATTATTGGAAATGGAAATATTCCCAGAATCAGAAATATTGCCGGAAACGGGAATATTGTCGGAATCGGAAAATAATTCCAGAATCGGAAATATTAAATATTTGTTCGAAACGGAAATTAATTCCAGAATCGGTAATATTAAATATTGTTCGAATCGGAAATGAATTCCAGAATCGGAAAATTAATCGGAAGCGCGTCGTACGAAATAAACATCGGATGAGCTTGCTAGACGCAAGGCCCAGCACGAAGCCAGGCCTGCGCCTAGCAAGGCCCGCGCGCAGCAAAGACAAGCAGCAGCCCGCCAAGCACCGCAAGGCCCAGCCAAGCAACACGCAAGGCCAGGCCCAGCGAGGCCAGCAGGCTGGCACGCCCAAGCGTGGGCTGCAGCGCTACTGGGCCGAGCCCTCCGCGCGCGCGCGCCCAACGCTCCTCGTGGGTTGTGCGTGTGTGTGCGTTGAGTTTGTGCATGCGTCGAATCCTTAAGCGTTTAGGATTAGTTCGATTAATTATTATTTTCCTAAAACTACTAGAGTTAGTTGTTGAAATAAACACTAACTTAAAAGATTTAATTAGAATCTAATTCTAATAAGATTAGGTTAATTAAACCCTAGTAGGTTTCTAGTTCCAATAATCATACCCTATAAATAGGTGATGGCAATCACAATTTATAACACATCAATTCAAGTATTCATATAGTTTTAAGTTAAAAACTAAAGGTTAATAATTTGCCAAATAATTATAAACGAATAACATAATACCTTAGGCTAAATTCTAGTTAATTGAATCTAAAGCGGATCCAAACGTGCTGTGGACTATCTACGGAGGGACTACACTTGGAGTCCTAAACTTGTTCTTGTTCGGTTCGGGAGAAGCTAGGGAGGGCACACTACATAAGTATGTATCCTAAATTATGCTAATTGTTATGTGGCAAATAATTTGAATTCCGGGCTTTATGGTTTCTCCGCATGAAATATATATGCTTTATATTTGTCATAACCTAACAGTGGTATCACGAGCCTCTAATTAATTCCATAATAAATTATAGTTAACATGGTTAAATTTTATAAATTTGCAATGAATTAAAGGGGTGATTAATTTCGTTTTTTGTAATTAAATGCAAATTCGTGCGGTTATTTAATTATATGTTCGCAGAATTTTCGGCAGTTTAGTCAATAATGGTCGGAATCATATAATTTTATAGTGAATTTCGCATGTAAACGGCGTTTTAAAATTTTGACTAAAATCATAGATTTGATGCCGAACCCAGAATTCCCAAATTCGAAGCCTAACTATGACTTTTCGGAGGTTTTAGTTTTTCGAACGCAATATTTGTAATTTTTAAGATGTTAAATTAAATATTAGCGATTCTTGTTTGTAAATCTTGAATCTATGATTGACCTACTGTATATGTTTAACAATTTTAATGCCTAAGCTTGTTAATTATACAACCTAATTTGTAATTGTAATTAATTTGTTGAAATTCGAATAATTTAGAATTTGATTTGATTTTCATAATTAATTGATAATTTAATTAGGAATCCATGATTAAAAACCACCATGAAATTTGTTAAATTTGGAAAATTTTAAATTTTTATGACCTAGATTTGAATACATGAAAATAAACTTGATCGGAAATTAATTTGAATAATAATTTTTCGATTTTTCGCCCTAAATTTATGAAATTATTATGATTTATTAATTCGTCTATAAATTTAAATTATAAAGTTTTGATTTTTATGAAATCCGCTCATGAATCTTGCACGCACAAAGCAATGGACGCTAAGTGTTACCCTTAAGGGGTGTTGTATAGTGCGGGCATGCGACGACAAGCAAGGGAGCTCGTCGCCCTTGCGGTACGTATGCAGCGAGCAAGCGTGTGGCACGAGAGCACAAGGCAGTAGCCCTGGCTTGCGTCGAGTGTTGCGACGTGCATGGGCGGATGGGGCGAGAGGCAAGGCACCAAGCAAGCAGGCCGCAGCGCGGGCAGCAAGGAAGCCTCGCCCAACGAGCGTTGCCTCGCCACAAGCAGCGAGCTGCTGCTGCGCGTAGGCGTGGCTCTTGCTGCGTCTACGCGTGGCTTCTCGTGCCTTGTTGTGCGATCAGTCGAGTGGGGCGATGCTGCTTCGTGGACTCGACGGGGAATGGGCGCAAGCCCATGGCCTCGTCTTGACCCGATTGATTTGTTTTAATTTAATTTTAATTTCCAGTTGGAAAAACGATTTTAATTAAATTTAAAATTCGTAATTTAATTTTTTCTCGGAATTTCATTTTGAATAATTTAATTATTATAAATTTTATTTATAATAATTATTTTACTAAAATTAAAACCTTGATTAAATTTAAATTAATTAATTTAATTCAACGAAAATAAATTAAAGGATTTAAATAATAATTTATATGAGCTTTAAATTTTAATTAATTTTGTATGTTTCCGGCTGGACTAGGAAATACAATTTTATGTTTAAAATTAGTAAAGCATGTAAATTTCTTGGTTTCAGTGGGAGCGTTTTAGTCATAAACTCTTGATTAGGTCTACATTCGTTTAAGGTTAAAACAACTCGATTAGAATTAATAAGGATTGAATAATTTGTAGATTATTGGAAACCTTGATTAATTGCTGTAAATATTTATGTGATACATAATATGTTCAACTAACCAGCTATGTGGGCCATTCAATGATAAATGAATGGGTGAATAGTGTATTATATATGTACTATTTGCAGGTTATGGAAAGTGACTAGTATGGCCCAAATAGGATAGAAAACATGGTCTGCGTACCATTAATTTGAATGTAAAATTGGTCTAATGCACCAAAGTTTTTAATTTAAATATGGTATGCGTACCATCAAATAGTTGTAATTAGTTTCTATTATAGCTTATCCTATTTGAAGAAAATGGCGCCTCCCATGGTGAAATTCAAGACGGGTTTTCCAATCCATTTTCAAGATGGTGTTTGAAGTTGAAGCTTCAAGATGAAGTCGGGCCATACTAGATCACATTTATATCTTATGCATGCTTTAAGTTATTTATTGCTTTAAATATGTTTTAATTATGCATGAGATTGTGGTTTGATTATGTTGCATGATTAAGGATTTTAGTTCACTTAAAATCTAACCAACATAGTAAGAGCCTTAAGTTCCAAACTTTAAAAATTGAGTTAAAAGGTGTCATGCCAAAATAACACTTACTTGGATAACCTTTACATCAATCTTAGTAATAGTTTTCCGCCATAGCGAGGTGTTACTTATTGATCCTAAAGGGGTAAGGTACACAAATAATTGTGAGTACATGTTAGTTTTGGTGAAACTCAACGATATAAGTAAGGAGTCCTTTTATGTCGTGGCAAATGAGATAGGTTTACCTAATAAGTTCTTAGACGTACCTATCAACCAAGAGTAGTTTCTAGACTATTAACAACGGATTTGCTTACCTAGAATATTTTTGAATTGAGTCTAAAACATAATGTGCTTAATTATTCAATGATTTAAGGATCTTGGAATCATTTTATTCACACCTGCCGGAACAATAAATTCGAATAAAATGTCAATGACTTGTTTAAATTGCATGATTGCTTTAATTTTCAAGTTATTACTCATGATAAATGTTTAGACTTTGCATGCTTCAATGTATGTTTTAATTATTGTTTATAAATATTATATATCTTGCACTACAGTAAATCCTTTTAGAAAGGTAACAGTAAATTTCCTCGATTGGTAGTGAATCCAAGAACGATTCACGGAAATGAGAGAAAATGAGAAATTTAAAATGTACCTTTCTTTTAGCGACTTTTATGGTTGTTTTCGAGTATCAAAGTCGAATGGCAAACCGATTGGTGCTTGTGAATTGAAAATACAATGTAGTTTTGAGAATCATAAAGCATTGAGTTTAAACGCTCAGCTTTACCAATGGTTAACAACCTAATATCTTTGTCCATTTAATTCGCGAATGAGTCTAGTCCCTAAACATTCGAATAGATCGATGCCTAGAGAACTTTAGAAGCTTCTGGTAAGATCATCTAGTTGAAAAAGAGTATTCAACATAAATAAAATGGTAAGAACTTTGTTGGAGTGACATTGGACATGTCTAACAAAATACAAAAGTCAACACTAGAGAAGTCAATTCTTAAGACTATAAGAAAGGGTACAAGAAATAGGAAAACAAGGAACAAATAAAAGGAATTTATTACGAGTCCGTTTCTACCTATAAGTTTATGACCTAGCAATCAAACTTCCTTGGTATCATATACTGCTTAAGGTTCTTACTTCGGTAATAACTCAAACAATGGAAGCTAGGCTGCACTAATGACCTACAAGTGGGAAATGAAGCATGGCATTGCTACATTAGTTGTAGGGTCATCTAGTTTGTTTTAAATCCCTTCAAGGATGGAACTTAATGGCTATTTTGTTCCATAATCAGCATACCTAAATTTCTGCTTCAAACACAGAAAGACTCACATTCAAGAAAAATAAAAGCAATGTTTGTTTGTTCATTTGAATGAAATGGTCATTTACGGGTTGAGTCAATATGCTTGATTAAAAAAAACAACTCTTTAACAATAAAAACTTTACTAGGTTCAAATCAACCCCTTTATTTGAGTTCCACTAATCTTTGGCATTGTTGCTTAGACCATATCAACAAGTTAACATTCAAAGGATCTATTTTGATGGACTTTTGAAAGTTGATTGATTTTTAGATCATTCAAGACGAGCTAGTCTTACATGTCGAAAGTAACAAAAGATATGAACTATTGTTAGAACGCCTAGACAATAGAGTTCAAAGCTAAAGAAATATTTCATGACTTTATTTTATCACCTAGATTTGAGTGAATATTGGTTTATTTACTCAATATGATATAAGTTTGAATCTGTTTGGCTAGTTCAAAGATTCAGAAGTATAAAATCCACTTGGCAAGAAATCATAAAGATCTAGGTTAGATCATGTTGATGATTACTTAAATCAAGAATGATCATCAATGATCGTGTGTTGTAATTTCACGATCTAGCTCCATAAGATATGGCATATCTACGTTGGAATGATCGAAGTCAATTGGTACTTGATTCGATCAATGATGAATCATAAAGACTTTTCCTATAATTTCTAAAACAAAATGCTCAACTACCACCAAACTAAACCAAATTCGTCAAAGCTATTGAAAAGTAATTTCAGAATATCTTTTCATAATATATATCTAAAGAGTTGTTAAACTCAGTGGGAGCTTAGTGTTTGTTATTCGACAAACTAAGGCCCAAGAATAGATATATGTTTCATTGTGATTTATTTAAATGAGACACAAGGGTATTGTTTCTACCACGAATTTTTGAGAACATAATGTTTGTTTGCTCGAAATAATGTCTTTTTGGATATTAGTTTCCAAAATGACAAGTGGGAGAAAATAGACCTAAAAAGTCTTCAAGGCGAACATCAAACATAAACCGGACATTCCGGAGGCTTTTCGAAGTTCTTTAGAAAATCCGAACACGTATTCTTTAAGGATTTTAGAAGTGGCTTTTAAAGAATAGACATCTCTTAGAAGACTTTACAAGTGCTTCAAGGAGAACTGAATATTCAAAGGACTCTCAAAGTGCCTGTTGATATTCTACTGTTTGATGTTCTATACCCAAGTAGGCATAGAGTTCAAGTCGCGGAAACTATAAGATTCTTCTAGATAGTGAAGAAACATAAAGTTCAGGTCACTGAAACTATGAAATTCTTCTATTAGATAGTGAAGAAACCTACAACTTGCAGTCAAACTATTAACATGTAGATTAATGAGTTTGTGACTTGTAAGAAAGCTATGACGAAACCTAGATTCCCTAAAATGGTTAGAGGCCATATATAGACTCAAATGTTTTAGATGGTTAAAGGCCATAAAACAGAATCAATGTTTTGATGACAAAATTGAAATTTTGTTGATTTGCAAGAATGGTTTACAACTATTGGTTGTAAATTGGTTTTAAGGATAAAAACCATCAAACATGGAATTGTATTCACACACAAAGCAAGCTAGATTAGTTGCTAAAGGTTACAAACAAATTCATGCCGTGGATTGTGTTGAAACCTCATGCATAATCGTAATGCTCAAGTCTATAAATCAAGCAATGATTGCATATTGGTACATATGGCAATTGGATGACAAAACATCTTCCTCAATCAAATTTTGAAAGAAACTATGTACATGGTATGTCATAGGATTTGTGGATCCAAATAAATACTTGAAAAGGAAAGCTAGCTTATGAAATCTAAGTACAGATTCAAGCAAGCAATTGGGAATTGGAACTATATTTTAGTGAAACTCATACGTATTTTAGTTTCATAAAATCTACATGATTCTTATGGATATATAAGAAGTTTAGTGGGAGTACGTAAAAACTTAATTGGTCGTGTATCACACACATTGTGAGGGGGTCGAAAAAGCACGAGGCTAGTGCGTGACCTCGTCCCTCGTGGGTGTGACGATTCTTTTTATTCAATCAAGTGTAATTGGATTTCCTGTGAGTTTACACCCAATTGACTAGTAATATAGGAATCGCCATTCAGTTTTTAACGACAATGAGAAAAAGTGACAAAACCCGGTTATCGTGACATAAAGGGAGTGCAATTATGTTTGACCACAACGGCCGTAGGTTCCCTTGTGATCCCTGGTGTGGGGATCTCTCAACATACACCCGCAAGGTAGAGATTGAGGGTTCGGGGGACTGTAACTACCGAGAGGAGTACTTCGCTCGTCGATAACTCTAGAGGCAGGATATCCTTACTAGCTCAGCATAAATAATTGAAGGGACATGCGTTAACTATTATACTAATCTGAATTGATTTTAGCAATATGCAACATATAATACTAATTCGATCGTGATTATCTGATTTAAATAGCATTAAGGGACCTAGCATGATAATCCGATTTCCCAAAAATATTATATTTGTTAGGCGTGATAGAACAATCAGATTAGGTTAGTTTAACAGTTCATAAAAAGGGCGAGGAAAGTAGTTAAATCATCGAAAAGGGACACATTACGACGCACCCTTGAGAGGTGCGTCACGGTTCTCAGAAAACTAACCACTTTGACTTTGCTATTTCTCCTTTTTATTTAACGAATCTCAATTATGGGACAGGATACGTTCTGTTCGATTTATGGATCGATTGCGACAGAACGCGTGAACAGTTTCGCAGCGAGAGGCTTAGGCTAAGGGTTGGAGTCAATACTCAGAATATAATTGTGTTGTGTTGTGTGTTTTCTTTCACGTCGAATTTAGGGGCCTATTTATAGGGAAGAGTTCGTGGAAAGATAGAATTGCAGAGTTCTAATCCACAAAGAATTAGGAAAAAACACGTACACAGGTATTTTCAGCGCCCAGGCCTGGGCGCCGAAGATTTCGGCGCCCAGAGCCAGGCGTTGAAAATAGGGTCTGGGCTGTTTTCTTTAGTCAGATTCGGATTCCTAAAATCCGTAGAGTTTGAGATTAATTCGAGTCTTTTAGCGCGTATCAATTTTGTGACGGAATGCGTCTGGGCCCGTTACGAACTCTAGGCTCGTTAGGATTTCAATTAATACGTAACTCTTATTTCCGAATCATATTAGGAATAGGATTCTCGCAGTTTTCTATCTCATTTAGGATTTATGTTGGAATGCAACACCTAATTCTGACAGGTTTCTATCTTTCATGATTTGCCACTTTTAGAAGCTACCTTTTACGGCAGTTACTATTTTTAGCAGGTTTCCAAAATAGCAGGTTTCGGGTGAAATGAAATGGGGAATCGAGATTCGTTTATTTTATAGGAGATGCGTTGTCAAGTGGAGATTTATGCTTTCATCATCGAACCTTTCCCTTGCGGGAATGGGGACAAAAGTAGGTGTCTACAGTTAGCCCGCACTTTGACTGAGTCTTGGAGTAAGACGATGGTCAAAGTATTAGACGGAGTGCGTCACACAAGCCATGGTGTATTGTGACCTGTTTTGCGAGGGTCTCACGAGCCCCCGAGTGATAACATTTGACTTAAGGGTCATCACTTGAAGTGTCGACATATCCCTCACGTGTCATTGGGATTTGTCAACTGATAGTGTAAAAACTTCCTCACTTTGTCATTGGAAGGATCTAAAGGTGCGTAGAAACTCCCTCACTTTGTCATTGGGAGTAGCTTTTCGAAATCAAAGCTATAAAGTGTAATTGGGCCTGGCCAAGCCCAATCACGAGGTAAAAATGTTTTTAAAGATTCTCATTTTCAGGGCTAGCTAAACGAGAAAACCCCCTTGTTTTTATAGGACGTAAAACGAAGGAAAATCCAGCAAAAGTTATCGCTGCAGCGACTAAGGACCTGCGCGGTTTTAATGGCGCAGACCCCGCCGGCTAAAGATGGCGAGCCTGTCCGCTAAGGGTGGACACCCCGTCCGATAGAAGTGGACGAATCTGTTTTTGAAATTTGAAAATAAGGACCTACGCGGTTTGTGGCGTAGACCCCGCCGGCTAAAGATGGCAAACCTTGTCCGCTAAGGGTGGACACCCCGTCCGATAGAAGTGGACGAATCTATTTTGAAATTTGTTTTGCTTTTTTTGAAAATAAGGACCTACGCGGTCTGTGATGTAGACCCCGCCGGCTGAAGATGGCGAGCCTGTCTTAATTTTGAAGACTTTATTTTTTCGAAAACTGAGGACCTGCGCGGCTAGTGACGCAGACCCCGCCCACTGAGGGTGGGCGAGCCCTGTCCGCTGAGGGTGGACGTCCCTGAATTCGTTTTCTTTTCGATTTGGGAACTCGCGCGGTTTGTGACGCGATCTTGCCGACTGAAGATGGGCAAGTTCCTATTTCTTTGGTTCTTTGTGATTTCTTTTGAGAATTTCTTTTTATTCATTCTTGCAAGAGCGAATTCTTTCGAGGGGTGCTCGAATTTAGTTGTAACCTGAACGTGGGCTGACAACGTGTTCAGACGAATCTTTGTCTTGCGACCGTCCGCTTTCGTGATTTTGAGCTAGTCTTTACGGCTCGACTTGGTCTTTGATCAGAGGACCGTGCACAAGTGTCAGTGACGTCCTTTCGATGAGGTCGAACCTATTGTTGTTCTTTTTTGAGATATCCAAACATGATATGGTGTATGGCGCAGTCTGGGAATGTGATTTTGATCGCGCGCTCCTCGTTGGAGTCTATTTTTTTCGCGAGCCCCCAAGCACTGGGGCTCGTCGGTTTTTTTTCGCATCTTGTAATCATGTTTGGGGTCATGCTCGTATGTGCGAGCGACCTTCTACAGTAGTGTGCTATTTTAGCGAAGCCGTGGAGTGCGACTTTAGTTTTCAGGCGACATCCGGTTTTAGCTTGGCCCGGATTAACCCTTTGACAGACAAACATTTTTTATTTGGAAAACCAATGACTTGACGACACATATTTTTGGTGTTTCGAAGAATGACCATGATATTTAACTTGCCTTTTTTTGAAAAGTGTACATAAGCATTTTCCGAGACGAGTCTAAGTTTCGACCAAGTTTTATTATATTTTTTTTCTTGCTTATTTGGGAGCTAAAGGTGCTTTAGGCTTGATCCTACTTGCAATAGGGCCTCGTGTTTAGCAACACGGTCTTAAGTCCTTTCCTGTTCCGTGTTATGTGAAATCTGGGCCTTGAGCTGCATTTTCAGCGCCCAAGGCCAGGCGTTAAACATTTCGGCGCCCAGCCGTGGGCGCTGAAAGTCCTTTCCTGGTAATATTTGACTTTCAGATTTCCTAACACGTTTCCGAATGGGATCAGGATGTCATTGGGTGCGTTCAGCTATATATAGGGGCTAGATACGTCCCTATTTTCTACTACTCTCAAATTCTTTCTTTTCCTTTTGTTGTGCTTTAATTATTCATTGCTTTTGCCATGTCGATCCCTACTTTCTCACTCCAACGGACTGTTAGGCGTTGGCTACGGGCCCTTACTCCCACAGAAAAAGCTTTGTTAAAAGAATACCACTTAGAGGCACTTTTAGGCTTACAACAAATTAATATTGATTATAACTTTCTGCATGCTGCCCTAAGCTTTTGGGACTCCGATCATCATGTTTTTGCCTTTTGGGGCAATGAAATATGTCCTTTGCCTGATGAATTTACTGCGATCCTTGGTTATCCTACTAATGCTACTCTTGTTACCCCTGGCACTATTGAAGAGGGTAAAACAACCATAAGGGCTTTCCTAGGGTTAGATGATAACATGTTTGCTGAAATTGTTGTAGATGATAAGGTTAACTTGGCAAAACTTGTAAAACATCACTTTAGGCCTAGTAAAAATATGACCAAACAGAAATTGAATATTCGAGCCCTTGTATTTTGCTTGTTGAATCATTATTTGCTATCGAATAACAATGGTGAGTTCGGTGACATAAGGTTGATCCCCTTGATTAGCCAGATGGAAAGTTGCTATTCTATTATGCCATTGGTTGTTGCCGAGACTTTGCTGAGTGCGGATGAGTTGAGGAAGGATGCCAAATCTGAACATTTTAAGGGAAGCCCCCTATTACTGCAGGTAATCGATTTTTCTTTGCGCGCATACACGTCCCTTTTGCATATATTTCTTTGCGCGAATTTTCGGCGCCTGGTCCTGGGCGTTGAAACTGCGCCCCAAGAACCGTTTTTTCTTTCTTTTTATTCTTTTGATTCGATCGTACCTGTTTTTGCAGATTTGGCTTGCGAAACGGCTTAGACTTTTGGAAGCTCCTGCCGATCCTAAACATTATCGCCCTATAGCTTTGGGTAACCGAAAATACTTGCACCAAGGCCAGGACGAGGCCGAATGGACCTCCTTTTTTACTTATGGCATTTGTTCTATTAAGTGGGTGGTACCATGGTGGGGTTTGACTACTATGACAGGGGGGGTCTGATGTATCGGTTTATGTTTCTTTGTTGGGGCTATCTCGTCCCATTTATATTTTCCCTTACCGAGTCATGCGTCAATATGGTTTAAGGCAGACTATCCCCTTTTCTGATACGGTACCACCTAAGGTAGCGGCCTTTTCACAAACACGGGTCCTAGCATGGGCCAAGTATTATGATGGTCTCCCGCGTTGGGCTGTAGCTACAAATGGCTTTGTGGGTCTTTCTGAAAACTACAAGTTGTGGATGAGCTCCGATGACAAAGATGTGAGGACCGAGGCTCGTAATGGGGAGCCTGCTGAGCTTTTGATACCTCGTATTCGTGTTAAGTATGAGGGTCCTGATTCTGCCAAACCTCGTACCTATAGTGTTAACACTGTGAAAGCTCGTCCTGATCGAAAGCGAAAGGAAGTTCCTCCCCGTTCCAGTTTCAGGCCTAAAAAGATGCTTAACATGAAGGGGCCTGCTGTTGTTAAAAGAAATGCAAGCTCTCGCGGGGATCGTCGCCGGAACAATGTATGGGTTAGGAAGGCTCAGCCGCCCGTAGAAACAGTGGCTAGTCTAATTGATGATAATAATCCTTCTCCCACCATTGCCTGTGTCCTCGAGGCTGAGCGGGCTATAACTAAGAACGTTTCTGAAGCCTTGGCATCTTTGGAAGTTAGTGTCCAGGAGCCGGTTCTCATGGAGATTGACATTGGGGCAGCGCAGAGGACTGTGAGAGTGGATCCTGCGAATATTGCCCTCTACAAGACTTTATTTGATGATCCAGAAGAACTAGAGTAGTGTAGTTCTTGCTAGGGTGTAGGTGCCCTCTATTTATTTCAGTCGTGTTTGTTTTTATTTTTAGCACTCTGGTTTCCTTCTTATTATATTTTAATAAAGGCATATTTTTAGTTTTCATTTATTTTTGTTTCTCCTCTTTTTTATGTATTTTATATGTCTAACACTTTTTTGCACAAAGAATATTTTTTTTATTATTTGGACCGAATCCTTGGTAAGGATTGCCTACGTATCTTGTCAGAATCAGGTCGCGCGTAGTTCTAGCTTTTGGATTAGTTCTAGTATGCCGGATTTCGGTAGATATGCCCTGAGGTGGAAACATATTACTTAGTCGGTCAAATGAGTGAAGTATTATCATTATTTTCATCTGCCATTTTTTTTGCCATAAGTCGTGTAAAATATGAAATTCGAAATTCGACTAATTTGTATGGCTATATTCTTGGTTGGTAAGCCTATTTGGATACGTACTGTACCCCCCAAGTGTTTGTTATTTTTCCGTTGTGTGCGGATAAAATGACGAGCACTTCTGAAAAGAAAACTTTTGGCAGGCAGAGAGTTTCAACGCCCAGGCTGGGGCGTCAGAAATTCCGGCGCCCAGCCGTGGGCGCTGAAAATGACTTGGGCGGTCAATTTTTGACGCTTTGCTTCACATGTTCTTGCGTTCATTTCTATTTCTTTTTTTTTGTGCCTTGGTATTTCGTATTTAAAGTTAATTTTGAGGCTATTTTGGAGGCTTTTTTGACTGTTAGCGTGAAACACATTTTTGTCCAGATTAATTTTTTTCTATTGGTGACTCAAAACAGTTTTGAAAATGGAGTTAGGATGCGGAATTTATGAAGATCTTTGTGTAGGCTTTGGAGGTGGGTTGTTAGTGAAGGGTATGATGGAATCTATGTTTTATGAATCTGTTTTTTTTTTTGGTAACATTTGCATTGTTTTGGATTTTTGATTTCCTTTGATTTTGGGTTGCATGGATTGGCTCTTATGATGACACTGGTTGGCTTTTTAGGTTTTGGGGATATGAATGGGATAGTGTGGTTTATTTTGTGGGTTTCGGGAATTGGTTCCCATGGCACTATTTCAAAACCGAGTGGGCTTTGTTTGTTGGGCCTATAGTGGGCCGTCTCTTTATTTTTGTATTCTGCAAGTACATTTGGTGTTTATTTAGTGTTAGAATAAAATTTTTAGGAGAAATATTACGCCTATATTGATTCGGAAAGTAAGGAAAACATACTGAAATAAAACTGACCTATATTCTAAGCGGCCTTAGGACCCTCTAAAGTCTCTATTATTTTTTCTACCAATCTAAAGAACTACTAGCTAGGCGCTTTTTACTAATGGTGCTCTATGTGGCTCAAGCCTGGGGTTTAGTCTCATAAAACTTCGATCCTTCACCGGTACTCATCTTGAATTCCATTCCTTTTGCATTGACCCACTGATATGTCTTCACCCATCCGTTCTCGACCTCTTCTAGCGTTGATGCAGGAGAGATTAACCGGGTTGGATCGAAACCTTCATCTTGTAAAGCTAGGGTAGTCATCACAGTCTCGTTCTTCATAGGCCTCGATTCGTTAAACAATGTCCATAGAGCCTGGTTGTCCAATATTTCAGCTGTTTTAGTCTTGGCGAGGTGGGGTGCCTCATCCAAGGTGTGGCAGTCATGGAAAATTTCAAATCCGGGTTTTAGCAAGCCATCCTGAACGAAGGGTTCAGGGAAATCACATCATGGGTGTTCTTCTCCTTCCCGGACGAACATCCCGTTAAGGGTCCTTTGATATGAGGGAAGGAGGGTGGTTTGTTTGGCTTTGTTAAGGCGTAGCCTAGATAGGCGGTCAGCAATATCTTCCTCCGTTGGTTCATAACCTAAGCCAAAGGGAGTAGATTTGTTGGGAAAAGGATGGAATGTGTATGCCTTCTTCCTTATGCCCAATGGGGTTCCTGGGAAATAACCTTGAGCTAACAGCATTCTAGGTATGACTCGGGATGCATGCGGGTCTAGGAATGCTGGATCATAATCTTCGATGAACTGGATTGTTTCTTCCATTTGAAACCCATAAAGGTCGTCTGCAGTTTCGGCCGTTCCAACCATAGTACAACTGACGTCGAGAGGATGGGCGCGGATTTCTAGTATTACCCCGTTATGGTTAAGTTTAACCATTTGGTGAAAGGTAGAAGCCACACCTCCTAAGTCATGGAGCCAAGGTCGCCCCAAGAGGAGGTTGAAAGTGGGCTTGATGTCGATTATTTGAAACTCCGTGGTGCGTGCCACAGGCCCGATTTGTATGGCAAGGTTGATTTTTCCCAATACAGGCCTTCGGGAGTTATCATAAGCTCGTACCCCTTGTGTGGAGGTTTGGAAGTCATCGTTTCCTAGCCCCAAGCAATGGGCGGTTCGCAATGGGCAGACGTTAACCGTCGAACCATTATCTACGAGCGCTAGGGGGATGTTTTGTCCTTTGCATCCAACCACTAGGTAAAGGGCTTTATTGTGAGCACCCCCCTCTTTGGGTAAGTCTTTATCGGTGAAAACTATGGCCTTTTCTCCGGCATCTCTCATGACATGGCTAACCAATGAGTCAGGTGTGATATCTGTAGGTACTGAGATGAGGTCAAGTGAGCGAATAAGCTTTTCGCGATGTTCCTTTGAAGTACACATAAGATCCCAGATGGTAATCTCGGCCTTGGTTCTTTTTAGTTGTTTCAGGAGAGGATTTTCAATGACTTCCGCGACGGTGGCGTGCCGTCCATTCTCAGGAGTTTGCCTAACCGGGATGTCGTCCATAGGAGGTGGGTGAATATCTGGTTGGTATATTCTTCCGGATCGGGTGAGGTTGTCGACCTCGGGCTCCTGAGGGGTGGTGTCAATGAGAGCATACCCGGGCCAAGTTTCAGTGAAGAAGTCCTGGCCCGAGACTTGAGATAGGAAAATATCTTCAGCATCATCGTTCCACACACCGCACACTTCCCTCTCGATTCGATCCATAGGGACCACAGCGAGTGGTGCACCTTGAGGTGTAATATACACCGTGGGGTCGAAATTCTCTGGTTGGTCGAGAGAGATGTGACAAGAGCCGAGTGGGATCTTGTTGTTGTTGGGTTTGCCAACGTTAGGGAGAGGTATCACTTCATCCTCTATCATGTCCTGGATCGTATGTTTTAGATTCCAGCAGTTTTCAGTGTCATGCCCATTTCCTTGATGGAATTTGCAGTAAGTACCTTCGACCCAATATTTTCTTTTGACAGGAGGGTCACGGGTGGGGCCTATAGGTCTCAACTTTCCTTGATTGGTTAGTCTTTCAAAGGCTTGTACCAAAGTTGACCCGAGTGGGGCAAACTTTCGGTCTCGGACCCATCTTGCAGGGTTTCTTCGGGCGGGAGTCTCTTCTACAGCAAGGACTTCTTGGGCTTGGGATGTGTTACCCCGATTATAGGTGTTGGTCTTATATGTGGGTTTGCTCTGTATGGTTTTGGCGAGGTCTTCCTCGATCTTTATTCCCACATCATAAACTCTTTTGAAAGTGTCGAGTCCCAGGTACCTAAGGTGTTGTCTGTAAGCCGGGTCCAGGTTGTCAATGAATTTTTGCACCAATTCTGTTTCGGGAGGCCTATTGATTAGCTGGGCCGCCTGGTCCCTCCATCTAGAAAAGTAGGTTGTGAAACCTCATTTTTCTTTTGGAAGAGAACTTCCAGCTCGCTCATGGTGACTTGGAAATCCATGTTCGACGAGTATTGCTTGATGAAGACATTGACAAAGTGTTCCCAAGTGGGGAAGAGCTTAGGGTCCTGGTGATAGTACCATTTGAGCGGCACAGGTTCCAAGGACAAAGGAAAGGCAGGTAAGTACATGGACTTGTCCACGCCTTTCAAGTTCATGGTATTCACAAAGCTCAGTAGATGATCACGGGGGTTGTCCGTGGCCTTGAACTTTGGTAAGTCAGATGAACTGAAATTTTCTGGTAATTTGCCAGGAAAAGGTTCAGGATCGAGAGAGAAGTATTTGCTCCCCATGGTTTGCTGTAGGACCATTTTTTCAATCCTCTTCTCGTTATTGAGGTCATTTTTGGCTTGCGCAGCCGCTAAAGCTTCATTTTCCATTTTCAGTTGGCCCATAAGTTGGGTCATTTGGACCATCTGGTCTCGCAAATCTTCGATGGACATGTTTGAAGGTGCGAATCGAGGTTGGGGAAGCGGAGATCCTTGAAATGAGGGACGACGGACGGAGCTTGGAGTTACTAAACCTGGTGTTGGCGATGTATCTTCGAGACGCACTAACCGTTGATTCCCTGATCGGCACCAAGCGGCAGGACCAGTCCTAGGCATAAGATAAGCTAAAGTTTAGGTTCCCAAAGTTTCAAGCATTACTTAGTCTAGACTTCGACTCTCTAAATTGGTTTTTCACTCTTTCTTTTGTCGGTACACTTTTGGGTTTTTTTATTTATTTTGGTCATTCTTTGGATTTTCGAAACACTTGCCAGTGTGACATTCATAGTTATTAGCACGTTCGGTTTTGGTGCCGGGTATTGTCGTCGTAGGAGGCCTAACAACGACACAAAGAGTTATTAATTTTTTGCGAGTCGCTTTTGAAATCGAGTGCTTTTCTTATGCCCTCGTAGCAATCACTACTAGAATTTCTATCTTTAAAGACAAATATATAACGACGAACTAAAATTTTTGTCGTAAATAGCTTTACTCTACCACTTATAACGACAAACTTGTGACTTAGTCGTAATTAGTGAAATAAGGTTATATTATTAATATGACAACCGTCGTTATAACTCAATTAGGTAAAACTAAAAAACAAAATTAACAGTTGTCGTTATTGCTAAGAGTGAAAAGAAAGACGCCGGATTAGAGCCTGACATTGAGTTCCCAAAAAAAAAAATTAGAATGGAAAACCGCTTCTATTTTATTCAGAGCGGCTCTACTCGCTCATCTTCTTCTTCCTAAACCCTAGATCCAAGAGCTTGCTATTTTTCTTTTTCCACAATTCTCTTCCAATTCTTCTCCTAAATCACTCAAATGGCCTGAGAATTTCAGTTGGTTTGTCTACCGAAAGATGAAGAGAAAAGGATTGAAGCTAGTTTGATTGGGGTTGTCTACCGAAAGCTAAAGAGAAAAGGATTTTGGTTCCTTTTCAAGTGGATTTTTGTCGTCTCTCACAAGGTACAGGCGATTACTAGTGCAAGTTTTCTCATATTTCATAATTATTTTCGATTTTGTGCGTTAAATTTCGAATTTATGCTTTATTTTGTCGAATTTATGCTTAAAATTGTCGAATTCATGCTTTAAATTGTCGAATTTATGTTTTATATTTCGAATTTGTGCTTAGATTGTCGAATTTGTGCTATAATTTCGGGTTGATTTTATGCTTTATATTGCTGAAATATAGTTCTGGGAACGGTTGAAGATCTTCCAGTATTTGTTCATCCATGTTCTATTTTTTTCCCCTCAAATTCCAGAAATTTGCTTTTTAGCTTTTTTTTTCTTTTTTGGCCTGGATAAACTCAAATTGGATAAATTCCCTATATTGTTGCTCACTGCATCAGCTGAGTAGGGAATTACTCTGGTGGGTTTAATTCAAAATCTATGATTGCGGGTTTCAAGAAGCTTTTTGTTTTGGATATCAATGGATGTCCCAAAATTAGTACAGTAGCAATTGAATTGTTTAGGCTATCAAGAGGTGTTCTTATGAAAGAAGACGAACTTTTAACAATTGGCCCTAACTGGCAGTTTTGGTGGTACCAAAGAATTTTTTTGGAGTAATTATCTAGTTATGTATTTTTTAGCTTCGAATTTTCAAGAAGTTTGTATCAGTTCTGTATTTTTTTAACTTCAAAGAAAATGCAAATTTTGAAAATTCTCTATTTTTATTTACTCCTAGTAGCAGAAGTGCAGTTTAATAGAAATAGGAATTAGATGGAGCTAGTTCAAGCCTTGATTACTCAACAAGAGATACTTAAACCAACATAGTTGGAAATTGGCATGTGCTAAAAGTATCAGAAGCTACACTTTTGAAATACTGTTAAAAAAGTCGAAGCGCAATAATACAACTGGCCAGGTATGGAGTATACAAGAGTAGTTCCATTATTCATAGCTGATGGTAGGACAATCTAACTTCTGAACCCGAATTGGAGGGCAACCGGCCAACGTTTATCCTCTGTACCAAGATTTACTGAATAATTAACACAATCTTGTTGAAGTTGTACTTAGCTAGCTAGCCAATTTAATTTTCTTGTGGATTTGAATAGTCAGTTGAATAAGTGTAGCTAGTAAGCCGAATGAAGCCAATCTTGGCACATGCTAGTAGCTATTTCTCTATTGCTGCAAGCCGAAGCACATTTGGTTGTTAACAATTTGGTAAAAACTTATACTATGAAACATGAAAAGCAACGAGTCAGAAGACAGAATTACTACACAAGCAGTTTTCATTGCAGTAAGAACTACTGAAATTTTAGCTTAAGGTTTCTGCTCAGAGACATGCATGACATGACAGATGGAAGAATAAGGGAAGGAGGAAAATGCATCTATATTTATAACCTCATTACTGTGCAGTTCAAGTGCCTTGTTCAGTAGATTAAAGGAAATTTCAAGCTCATTCATTGACTCATACATAGCACAAAGATTTGTCAAACCATTTGCAAATGTATTCTTCGTGTTACTAATGTAATTTCTTTTTGTTCTGCTAGGCAGTACAACAGGTTTTTAAATCAAAATCTCGAGATCTCCAACAAGCAGAATGAAGTTCTTGCAAATCGCATGGAGGAAGTACATTCTGAGAACAATGAAATGAAGGAACGTGTTAGCTTGGTAGAGTCTAAGGGTTTAGGGTTACTATTCCAACTTCACAATCTGGATGCGACATTGGTCTCGCAACTTAATGTTACTATTCTAACTTCACAATGTGGATCAGAAATGCAAAAATAGGTCAAAGCTGCTTCACATCAGTTTTGGATATTTGGTGCAAATTTTCTTATTTTTTGTTTAAGAACAAGGAATTATTGAGATTTAACTCTTAGTACAAACCAAGTTATTTGATCTTACTAGTTTGGTTGTTTTGACTAACATTGAAATTGTTTATTATAAATCTTTTGTGATTGGTTACGTTTAATGAAAATTTAGTTTATTATTCTATATACTTATTATGATTTTGAATGAATTGCAGGTTATACATACTTTTCATATTAACGAAAAATATATTTATTTTATATAGTTACATTAACGTCGAAATAGTTTGTTGGACGATAATTAAAATCATTTGTGTCAATTTGATTCTCTTTTTACGTCAACTTTGTTGGTCGTTATTTGTTGTTTGTTCGACGTCATTGAATACATAATAGCGACAAACAATCATTTTGTCGTTAATAAATAACGACAAACAATCTTGTCGTTAATAAGTAACGACAAACAATAATTTCGTCGTGTAAAATTAACGACGAACGTTGACGTTAATGCTAATAACGTCGGAAGCTATTACGACAAAACTCACGACGAACTTTGTTCATCGTTAAAGGTTTTAACGACGACTTTTTAGACTTATAACGACGAAAAAGTTTGTCGCTATAAACCCTTTTTCTAGTAGTGAATTCTTTTTATGAACATTTTTTTTGCGCTACGCAATTCCTTTCGCGCGGGCACCGAGGCTGCTGCGCCTGACCAGAAGGCCAAGCATCAACTTCAGCGCCCAGCGAGGGGCGTGAGAAATTCTGGCGCCCAGCCAGGGGCGTTGAAAATTCGTCCCTGGCTGGTTCTCGTTTTCTGTCTTCTGTTTATGCGACTTCGATTTGCGTGCTTGCCTAATAAGGTCCTTTACGCGTAACAGCGTTTGTTGGATTCGTTACAGGCCATCCCGAGCGTCGCTTATTTTGTGGCGATCATTCGGGTTTGCGGAACACGTGTTTCGGTATAGCTCTTTTGCAAATTAGTCTATGAATCTTTGGGAAATTTTTAAGGTCGTTGGTTTTCTAGGATAGTTTGTCACACACAATCATATATTTCGCTACACATAACTACATTACAAACATGGATTTGAAAATTAAATATGCCACGTAGTTTATGATAGGCTTCTATGGGTAGTTTATTTGCGCCTGGCTTGGTACCGCTTCTATCGTAGATCCAACACATGCCCCGGTCGAGGTAGTGTCTTCAACAGACGAATTTCGCCCAAGAGGCCAACCCGCAAGTGCAAGCCAAGGGGGCATGCAGGCGAGAGGGACCTAATGGGCGAGCGATTGGGTTCGGGATAGGTGTACTACCTGCACAAGTACCGAGTGGGAAACATGCGCGGTGTATGCACCCCCCTATTGGCGAAAAAAGGTATCCTTAGTCCCAACTCCCGAGGGAGCCGAGATTCGTTATGCGGTTCTGTCCGTTCACATTAATATGCTGATTTTCAGGTCGTCCCAACTTGATTGGGAAATAAACGCGGGGTAGGATCGTTTCACCCTTCGGCTATTTTGATTACCTACAAGCACGAGTATTTCCTTCACTATCCCCAGCGGAGTCGCCACTGTGACGGGGTCGAAAAAGCACGAGGCTAATGCGTGACCTCGTCCCTCGTGGGTGTGACGATTCTTTTTATTCAATCAAGTGTAATTGGATTTCCTGTGAGTTTACACCCAATTGACTAGTAATATGGGAGTCACCATTCAGTTTTTAACGACAATGAGAAAAACTGACAAAACCCGGTTATCGTGACATAAAGGGAGTGCAATTATATTTGACCATGACGGCCGTAGGTTCCCTTGTGATCCCTGGTGTGGGGATCTCTCAACATACACCCACAAGGTAGAGATTGAGGGTTCGGGGGACTGTCACTACCGAGAGGAGTACTTCGCTCGTCGATAACTCCAGAGGCAGGATATCCTTACTAGCTCAGCATAAATAATTGAAGGGACATGCGTTAACTATTATACTAATCTGAATTGATTTTAGCAATATGCAACATATAATACTAATTCGATCGTGATTATCTGATTTAAATAGCATTAAGGGACCTAGCATGATAATCCGATTTCCCAAAAATATTATATTTGTTAGGTGTGATAGAACAATCGGATTAGGTTAGTTTAACAGTTCATAAAAAGGGCGAGGAAAGTAGTTAAATCATCGAAAAGGGACACATTACGACGCACCCTTGAGAGGTGCGTCACGATTCTCAGAAAACTAACCACTTTGACTTTGCTATTTCTCCTTTTTATTTAACGAATCTCAATTATGGGACAGGATACGTTCTGTTCGATTTATGGATCGATTGCGACAGAACGCGTGAACAGTTTCGCAGCGAGAGGCTTAGGCTAAGGGTTGGAGTCAATACTCAGAATATAATTGTGTTGTGTTGTGTGTTTTCTTTCACGTCGAATTTAGGGGCCTATTTATAGGGAAGAGTTCGTGGAAAGATAGAATTGCAGAGTTCTAATCCACAAAGAATTAGGAAAAAACACGTACCCAGGTATTTTCAGCGCCCAGGCCTGGGCGCCGAAGATTTCGGCGCCCAGAGCCAGGCGTTGAAAATAGGGTCTGGGCAGTTTTCTTTAGTCAGATTCGGATTCCTGAAATCCGTAGAGCTTGAGATTAATTCGAGTCTTTTAGCGCATATCAATTTTGTGACGGAATGCGTCTGGGCCCGTTACGAACTCTAGGCTCGTTAGGATTTCAATTAATACGTAACTCTTATTTCCGAATCATATTAGGAATAGGATTCTCGCAGTTTTCTATCTCATTTAGGATTTATGTTGGAATGGAACAACTAATTCTGACAGGTTTCTATCTTTTATGATTTGCCACTTTTAGAAGCTACCTTTTACGGCAGTTACTATTTTTAGCAGGTTTCCATAAATAGCAGGTTTCGAGTGAAATGAAATGGGGAATCGAGATTCGTTTATTTTATAGGAGATGCGTTGTCAAGTGGAGATTTATGCTTTCATCATCGAACCTTTCCCTTGCGGGAATGGGGACAAAAGTAGGTGTCTACATACATATCTCTCTGTTGTGAAATAACGTTCAAATGCTAATGACTTAGATTTGAAATTAATCATTAATGATGGACCAAGGAGAAACTTAGTAGATATTGGGTATTATGATTTAATTACAAAGATCTTATAATATTGTTTTAGATCAAGTAATGGAATTTACTAAATCAAACACGAAAGACTCCATAGGAGATATTCGACCCATATGAATAAATCTAAGTAATGAATGTGTGAACTATGTATAAGCATTTACTAAGTTAAACATTAAAGAATCTAATAAGATTCTTCACCTATATTATATGTGAAAGAATTTAGTTGGATTCAGTATCTACTGAAACTGAATGAGCTAAAGTTACATGAATAGAATTCAATTGGGAATTATTCTGCAAAAGAATTTATCATGTGTGATATAATATGAGGATCGCCAAAAATGTATCATATGGATTTAAGCATGACGAACACATACCAATCTCTATTGGTCTAAGTAAAGATCAAGTAGATTGAGATGAAGAAAAACTTATGGTACTTGAAAAGGTACATAGGAATAGTTCTTGATTCAAGGAAATAAAGATATGCTAAATATTGATGCTACACGCATAAACAATGGCAAGGGATCAAGCAAGATCCCTTTGGAGTTAACCATTGGCAAAGACGAACTAAAGAGCATCATGTTTTGAAATGGCAACATGGATTGAACACCATGAGTTGTTGCGTGGGAAATTAAATATTAATTTCTATGTTCTAAGATACAGATGGAAAGTCATCCACATATCTATGAACTGCTTGGATAAGTAAAAACCAAACAAAGCATCACTAGCAACCTACACAGTTGAAGTAAAAGTACTTATTGCCTAAGAAGCAACAAAAAGGGTTGTTTACGTTAAAGAGTTCTTCTCTGAACTTGGGTGGATCACATGTCTGCTGGCTTAATGGTTCTTCATTGCAAAATGCGTAGAACCACTATTGTAGCAAGAAAGACTTGATCACAAAATAAACATACTCAAAAGATCTTATCATCTATCTCGAAGAACATTCGATGAAAAGGATATTAAAGATTGGCAAAGCATGATAACTAAACCTATGCAACAAGTGAGAAACAACACTCACATTGTGGCACTGGAAACCAAGCATAGTTTTGAAATCAATTAGTTGTTTTAAATATGGGTTAGAGGCCCATGGTTGTAAAACATTGGGGTTGAACATTTATCATATATGAAATGTATTTTCATATTCCATTTAATCTTGGTTTAGTATTAAATAAAGAGTCCTTTCAATTTGACGATATATTCAAGATAGACTGTCAGGACCAGTCATGTGACTAAGAAATGTCTATCAAGTGAACTTGAATGTCAAAGGTTGCAAATGGTCCCTGGTCGAAGTTTTCTATAAAGAAGGACGCATAGAAAACGCTAGACGACTAGAATGCAAGATGACTAGTAGTTCTGTTTCTTGAACTATGTGGACATGGCAATGTCGCAATCATTTGCATAGATACTTACTTTGGGAAGACTAGTTTCGGACAGACCTATGAAACTTTACTGTAAGAGATGAAAATCTATCATAAGTAAATTCAATTAAAATTATTAGACACTAATCCTCAATACCTGAGTGATTTGAGATTACTTGTTTGAGAACTACTTACTTTGACGTTGTCAACCGTCGCACCGTAAAAGAAGGCCATAACGGCAACGCTCGGGTAATCACCTATCAAACGAAGTCTAATCTCAAGATCGCAAGATTGGGATTGTCCTCCCATAAATAGGGATGAGATGCTGAAAGTTGTACAAGGCCACTCAGAGAGCTAGAAACTGTAAAATACATGGCCTTGCTCAGATGAATCATAGGCTATGGTTATCTTTTTATTTGATCAGTTGAACTCTGAAACCGAGAAATACCTCTGGACATAATAAGGATGACAACTCTTACCTTATGTTCATGAGCAAGCATCAAGTGATAAAGGAATTAGGAAATGCACACTTGTCCCTAAGGACAAGTGGGAGACTGAAGGAAATCATGCCCTTGGTCCAAGTATGCATTCAATGCTAAAGTCTAATAAATGCGGTTCAGTATTAGTTAATTATACAAGTTAATAATTTAGTGAGATCAAGTGAACTGTATGCCTAGCTAGAGGCCGCTTCAGTTCAAGTGGAATTAATAATATTAATCCACAGCTTACTCTTGACTGAACCCGTAGGGTCACACAAATAATACGTGAACGGATCAAGTATTTAAGTGAATTAAATGCTCCATTTATGGATATTCGGAATCGACGGATCTCGGTTCCAGTGGGAGCTGAAATCGTCAAAAGGCAAATTATGAATACTCCGGAAACTATGATATTGCCGGAAACGGAAATATGGATCGTATCGGAAATATAAATATTATCCAAGTCGTAAATGTTTCCGGAAACGGAAACATGGTACGTATCGGTAAATATTATTGGAAATGGAAATATTGCCGGAATCAGAAATATTGCCGGACAAGGAAATATTGTCGGAATCGGAAATATTATCGGAATCGGAAAATAATTCCGGAATCGGAAATATTAAATATTTGTTCGAAACGGAAATTAATTCCAGAATCAGAAATATTAAATATTGTTCGAATCGGAAATGAATTCCGGAATCGGAAAATTAATCGGAAGCGCGTCGTACGAAATAAACATCGGACGAGCTTGTTAGACGCAAGGCCCAGCACGAAGCCAGACCTACGCCTAGAAAGCCCCGCGCGCAACAAAGGCAAGCAGCAGCCCGCCAAGCACCGCAAGGCCCAGCCAAGCAACACGCAAGGCCAGCAGGCTGGCACGCCCAAGCGTGGGCTGAAGCGCTGCTGGGCTGAGCCCTCCGCGCGCGCGCGCCCAACGCCCCTCGTGTGCTCTGCATGTGTGTGCATTGAGTTTGTGTATGCGTCGAATCCTTAAGTGTTTAGGATTAGTTCGATTAGTTATTATTTTCCTAAAACTACTAGAGTTAGTTGTTGAAATAAACACTAACTTAAAATATTTAATTGAGGAATCTAATTCTAATAAGATTAGGTTAATTAAATACTAGTAGGTTTCTAGTTCCAATAATCCTACCCTATAAATAGAGATGGCAATCACAATTTATAACACATCAATTTGCCAAATAATTATAAACGAATAACTTAATACCTTAGGATAAATTCTAGTTAATTGAATCTAAGGCGGATCCGAACGTGCTGTGGACTATCTACGGAGGGACTACACTTGGAGTCCTAAACTTGTTCTTGTTCGGTTCAGGACTATATATATATTGCATAAATAAATTGGTGAACTAGTATGGCCCAAAAGATCTTGTCTTGAAGCATCCAATTTTCATCACCATCTTGTTAGCTTGGCATCGTCTTGAATCTTCGTTCAATTGCTAACTTAAAGTTCTAAACTTAGAAATACTTGAAAATAATAAATTACATCAAAATTTCCATGGTACGCAGACCATATTTACAACTTTACATTCAAAGATAGAACGGTTCGCAGACCGTATTTAACTATCCTAAAATGGCCATACTAGTCACTTGGAGTACCTGCATTACATAAAATATATATTCTATGCATTCACCCATTCGTATGCTAAAACGAATAGCCCAATTAATTATGCAAGTATTTACGTGAATTTAATAAAATTCACGTTCACATAAACACGTCCTAAAAGATTAATCGATTTCCAAATTATTAATCCTTAGACTTAATTTATTCTAATTAAAATTGAACTTAAAATAATTATTTCATTTTTAATTTCATTTAGTGGCTCCCACTCAAACCAATAATTATTTCGGATAATTAATTATTTAAATATTAAATTAAAACCTTAGGTTGAATTCTAGTTAATTAAATCTAAGGCGGATCCGAACGTGCTGTGGACTATCTACGGAGGGACTAAACTTGGAGTCCTAAACTTGTTCTTGTTCGGTTCGGGAGCAGCTAGGGAGGGCACACTACATAAGCATGTATCCTAAATTATGCTAATTGTTATGTGGAAATTAATTTGGATTCCTAGCTCTATGGTTTTTCCGCATGAAATATATAAGCTTTATATTTGTCATAACCTAACACCTAAAAGTCCTAAATCCTTAAGCAGCTTTGGCATGTCTTAAGTAGTTTAAGATTCTAGGTAATTGCTAGTAATCTCCAAATTACTATTTATTAATAAATTAATACCATATTTTATCCCATTGCCACAACATAATGCCATTGTTGTTTGACTTGAAACCACAATCAACGTGCTCCTTTGGGACGCATCCAAACTTCATCACCTCCTTGTTAGCTTGGCATCGTCTTGAATCTTCGTTCAATTGCTAACTTAAAGTTCTAAACTTAGAAATACTTGAAAATAATAAATTACATCAAAATTTCTATGGTACGCAGACCATATTTACAACTTTACATTCAAAGATAGAACGGTTCGCAGACCGTATTTAACTATCCTAAAATGGCCATACTAGTCACTTGGAGTACCTGCATTACATAAAATATATATTCTATGCATTCACCCATTCGTATGCTAAAACGAATAGTCCAATTAATTATGCAAGTATTTACGTGAATTAATTAAAATTCACGTTCACAAAAACGTGTCCTAAAAGATTAATCAATTTCCAAATTATTAATCCTTGGACTTTATTCTAATTAAAATTGAATTTAATTAAAATAATGCGACCTACGAAAATAACTAAAAGAATTATTTCATTTTTAATTTCATTTAGTGGCTCCCACTCAAACCAATAATTATTCCGGATAATTAATTATATAAATATTAAATTAAAACTCGCGGCCCGGCCCAAGTAAATAAAATAATTATTAATTATCCCGTTAGCCCAAATTAATGCAAACATGGTTAAGCCCAACGAAATAAACAAAAAAAAACGTTCGTGTGCATGCTCGCGCACCCCATAGCCGCGCACAGGTGCCCGCAGCAAGCTGATGCCCCTGTTTGCTTCGTCGCTGCTCGTTGCTGCGCATCGCAAGGCGAGGTGCCTTGCTTTGCTCGCAACCATCGCAAGCAAAGGCCCTGCCTTGCTCGCCCTTTCCTCGCGCAGCGCCCATGCTGTTCCCAGCGTCTCTGCGGCTCGGCACGGATGCGGCAGCCTGCGTGGATCGACGAGCCACACGTGCACCCCACCCTTGTGTTCGTGCCTTTGGTTTGTACTACGGACCAACTTAATTAAAAAAATCAGTTTCACGAACGTTTGCATTTAAGTTATTTTTCATAAAAAGTTACGTTTTTTATTTTCGAAAAACAACGGGTTTTAAGATTTAATTAATTTAACGACAATCCGATTTCGTAAAATATTAAATCAAGGCTAACATTATTCAAATTTTAAGAACGAACGATTTCAACTAAAAATTTGAACTTTTAAATAATAAAATCTAAAATTTTAAATCGTTCTAAATATTTAAATTTCAGATTTTAATAATTTGGTTTAAGTGTCGATTAAAATTAACGAGACCATTCAAAATTTTAATCCAATAATTTTTAAAATTAGCCACTGACCATGAAATTATATTCCCTTTCCCAATTAACCGAATTATTAGATCTAAATTATTTAAAACATCAATTAGCGATCTAAAATTTACGAATTTGGGGAAAGAAAAATTAGGGTTTATACTGATCGGAAATGGCTGAAAGTTCTTCCATAGATCAATAATATACCCAGAAACATCGTGTCAAAAATTCAAATAATTCCGAGTTTCTTAGGTCGACCAATTAATTAAAACAAATTCCGACATTATTAATTTTAATTCGAAAATTTACAAAAACGCCCATAAAACACCACTTCGAGGCCTGTTTTTGCAATTCCGTTCTCAAGAGTTGATCTTATAAAATCGTTTTCAATCAGATTAGGGTCAGAAAAGTCGAAAAACCGAATCTTTTTTATTTTAGAACAAGTTACGCAATTAATCCAATAATTCATAAAAAATTCCGAAAAATCAACAAAATTCCCAAATTTTCGACAACAGCAAAAAAAACTAAATCATGCTAAAACATGCTTTGAATACATAAGGCTCGTGATACCAATATAGGGGAATACAGTTAAACATACATAACATGTGCGGAACAATCCCCAAAGCCAGGAAACATGTATAAAGCACAGATTAAACAAACTTACATTCGAAACGTATTTTCCCAAGTAATCTGTCAACGAACATGAACAAAGAACTCCACTTGTCGTTCCTCTACTTGGTTTAGCGACACGTTCAGATCCGTCTTGATAACCGTAGCTTAGACAATCAATCAAGAGTTTTTAGCTGTTTGGGAAGAACAGTTTTCACATAGAGAAAACTGAAGAACGTAATATTCAGAATTAGGTTTAGGGTTGGAAAACTGATGTGTTCTGAGTTGTGTGAAAATACAATTACCTAATTCTATTAAATGATGTAACCCGCCAAAGACCAAGTGGCCTTGACCGGCTACATCTGAAGGAAATAATGCCCTTGGTCCAATTATGCATTTAGTGGTAAGTCTAATAAATGTGGTTCAGTATTAATTATACAAGTTAATAATTCAGTGAGATCAAGTGAACTGTATGCCTAGCTAGAGGCCGCTTCAGTTCAAGTGGATTAATGATATTAATCCACAGCTTACTCTTGACTGAACCCATAGGGTCACACAAATAGTACGTAAATGGATCAAGTATTTAATGGCATTAAATACTCTATCTATGGATATTCGGAATCGACGGATCTTGGTTTTTAGTGGGAGCTGAGATCGTCAAAGGCAAATAATGAATACTCCGGAAACGATGATATTGCCGGAAACGGAAATATGGATCGTATCGGAAATATAAATATTATCCAAGTCGTAGATGTTGCCGGAAACGGAAACATGGTACGTATCGGAAAATATTATCGGAAATGGAAATATTGCCGGAATCTGAAATATTGCCGGAAACGGAAATATTGTCGAAATCGAAAATATTATTGGAATCGGAAAATAATTCCGAAAACGGAAATATTAAATATTTGTTCGAAATGGAAATTTATTCCGGAATCGAAAATGTTAAATATTGTTCGTATCAGAAATGAATTCCGGAATCGGGAAATTAGTCGGAAGCGTGTCGTACGAATTAGCATCGGACGAGCTTGCTAGACGAAGGCCCAGCGCGAAGCCAGGCCCACGTCCAGCAAGCGTGGCGCGCCTCACAAACAGCCCAAGGCCACGCCTGGCCCAGCGCAAGGCAGGCCCAGCGCGCGCCTAGGCTGCGGCAGCTTCGTGGGCTTTTGCGCGGGCATGGCCTACGCGCATGCGGGTCATGCTCGTGTGTGTGTTTGTGCTTGCGTACGGAACCTAAATCATGTAGGATTCGTTTAACGATTAAATTCCTATTTCTACTAGATAAATTAATAAATAGAGTTTAAATTAAATTCAAGTTAATTAATTCGTTTCCTAGTAGGATTCCAATACCTTTTCCATACTCTATAAATAGGTGATTAAAGCTCACAATTTATAACGAGTTTTCAAGTATTCAAAGAGAGTTTTAGGCATAAAATTCAGTCACTCATTTGCTCATAATAACCGAAAATCATAGTACCTTTGGGGCGATTCTAGTTAGTCAAACCTAAGGCGGATCCGGACGTGCTGTGGACTTTCTACGGAGGGACGACACTTGGAGTCCTAAAGACTTGTTCTTGTTCGGTTCGGACGCAGCAAGGGAGGGCACGCTACAAAGAGTATGAATCCTAATTATGCTAATTGTTATGTGGCAATTAATTTGGAATCCTGGCTTTTATATTTTTTTCCGCATGATTTATATTCATTTATATGTATCATAACCTAACAGTGGTATCAGAACCTCTAATTAATTCCATAATAATTGCTTAACATGGTTAAATTTTATAAATTTGCAAGGAATTAAAAGGGGTGATTAATTTCGTAATTGTAATTAATTGCAAATTTGCGTTTATTTAATTATATGTACGCAGGTTTTCGGCAGTTTCTTCGTTACTCAACGAAATCGAGTGATTTTTGTGTCAATTCCACATGTAAAAGGCATTCTAAAATTTTGACAAAAATATTCTTTTTCGGCCGAACCCAGAATTCCCAAATTCGAAGCCTAACTATGACTTTTCGGAGGTTTGTTAAACGCAAAGTTTGTAATTTTAAGATGTTAAATTTAAATATTTGCGATTCTTGTTGTTAAATCTTGAATTTTTGATTGACCTACTGTATATGTTTAACAATTTTGAATGCCTAAGCTTGTTAATTATACAAACCTAATTTGTAATTGTAATTAATTTGTTGAAATTCGAATAATTTAGAATTGATTTGATTTTCATAATTGACGATTTAATTAGGTATCCATGATTAAAAACCACCATAAAAATTGTTAATTTATGATAAATTATAAATTTTTATGACCTAGATTTGAATCCATGATAATCGGAAATTAATTAATTAATAAATATTCGATTTTTCACCCTAAATTTATGAAATTAATATGTTTTATTAATTTTTCAATAAATTTGAATTAAAAAGTTTTAATTTTATGAAATTCGCTCATGATTGTTGCACGCACATGAAGGAAATAATGCCCTTGGTCCAAGTATGCATTCTATGTTAAGTCTAATAAATGCGGTTCAGTATTAATTAACAAGTTAATAATTCAGTGAGATCAAGTGAGCTGAATGCCTAGCTAGAGGCCGCTTCAGTTCAAGTGGAATTAATGATATTAATCCACAGCTTACTCTTGACTGAACCCGTAGGGTCACACAAATAGTACGTAAACGGATCAAGTATTTAATGGCATTAAATACTCCATCTATGAATATTCGGAACCGACGGATCTTGGTTTCAGTGGGAGCTAAGATCGTCACAGGCAAGAAATGAATACTCCGGAAACGATGATATTGCCGGAAACGGAAATATGGATCGTATCGGAAATATGAATATTATCCAAGTCGTAGATGTTGCCGGAAACGGAAACATGGTACGTATCGGAAAATATTATTGGAAATGGAAATATTACCAGAATCGGAAATATTGCCGGAAACGGAAATATTGTCAGAATCGGAAATATTACCGGAATCGGAAAATAATTCCGGAAACGGAAATATTAAATATTTGTTCGAAACGGAAATTAATTCCGGAATCGGAAATATTAAATATTGTTCGTATCGGAAATAGATTCCGGAAATGGAAATTTAATCGGAAGCGTATCGTACGAATTAGCATCGGACGAGGCCTGCCGGACGAAGGCCCAGCACGAAGCCGGGCCATCGCCCAGCAAGCACGCACGCCACAAGCCCAGCGCGCACCAAGGCCACGGATGCGTGGGCCGCGCTGCGTGGGCTGCTGCTCGCATGCGCATGGGCAGCCCTTGTGGCTGCCGTGTGTGTGTGTGAGTTTGTGCTCATACATGATTCCTAAATCTACAAAGAGTTAGTGTGTGATTAAATTCCTATTCCTAATTAGATAAATTAATTAAATAGAATTCATGTAGGATTCTAATTTCAATTAATTCGTATCCTACTAGGATTGCGATTCCTTTTCCATAACTCTATAAATAAAGGCCTAGGGGTCATTATTTATATATAAGTTTCAAGTATTCAAAACTAAGATTTTTAAGCAGAAAAATCAGCCAATATTCTTGCCTACCTAACCGAAAATATTAGAACCTTAAGGGCGATCCTAGTTGGTCAATCTTAAGGCGGATCCGGACGTGCTGTGGACTATCTACGGAGGGACGACATTTGGAGTCCTAAAGACTTGTTCTTGTTCGGTTCGGGCGCAGCTAGGGAAGGCACGCAACAAAGAGTATGCATCTAAACTATGCTAAATGATTATGTGTAAATAATATGTTTCCTGGCTTTATGGTTTTTCCGCATGATTTATGAACTGTCATATGAATCATAACCTAACAGTGGTATCACGAGCCCCTTATTATTTTCATAATCTAAATTGCATGAACATGGTTAAATATTACAAATTTGCAAGAATTAAAAGGGGTGATTAATTTTCGTAATTGATAATTAATTGCAAATTGCGTTTATTTAATTATACGTACGCAGTTTTTCGGCAGTTTCTTCATTACTCATCCGAATTGAGTGATTTTTGGGTCAATTCCGCATGTAAAAGGCATTCTAAAATTTTGACAAAAATAGTATTTTTCTGCCGAACCCAGAATTCTCAAATTCGAAGCCTAACTATGACTTTTCGAAGGTTTTAGTTTTTCGAATGCAAAATTTCGTAAATTTAAGATGTTAAATTAAATATTTGCGATTCTTGTTGATAAATCTTGAATTTTTGATTGACCTACTGCATATGTTTAACAAGTTTGAATGCCTAGTCTTGTTAATTATGCAATCTAATTTGTAATTATGATTAATTTGTTGAAAATTAGAATAATTTAGAATTAATTTGATTTTCATAATTAATTGTAATTTAATTAGAAACCTATGATTAAAAACCACCATAAAAATTGTAAATTTACGATAAATTTTAAATTTTTATGACCTAGACTTGAATCCATAACAATCGGAAATCAATTGGATAATAAATTTTCGATTTTTTCGCCTTAAAATTATGAAATTAATATTATTTATTAATTTGTCATTAATTTTAAATATAAATTTTAAATTTTTATGCGATTCGTTCATAAAACTTGCACGCACGAAGCAATGGACGCTTCGTGTTACCCTTAAGGGGTGAAGTATAATGCGGGCATGCGACGACGAGCAAGGGAGCTCGTCGCCCGTGCGACACGAATGCAATGAGCAAGGGCGTAGTGCACGAGCACAAGGCAGCAGCCCTGCCTTGTGTCGTGTGCCACGAGCAATGAACGAATGGGCATGGGCGAAGGGCGAGCCAAGGCAGTCGCGTGTGGGCAGCAAGCGAGCTGCGCCACAACGCGCGCTGCCTCGCACAAGAGCGCGCAGCCTCGCGCGCAGCGAGCGCAAGCTCGCGTGCCACGAGCGCTGCGCCCAGCATTACTCGCGCGCACAGCGCGCGATGTCGCCCGCCCAGCGAGCGATGTCGCGCCCCAGCGAGCGATGGCTCGCGCGCACAGCGCGCGATGTCGCCCGCCCAGCGAGCGATGTCGCGCGCCCAGCGAGCGATGTCGCGCGCCCAGCGAGCGATGTCGCGCGCGCGCACTGCGAGCGATAGCTCGCGTGCGATGGGCGCTGTGCGGAGGCTTGCGATAGGACAGCAGCAGCTATGCGACGAGCGCATGGGCTGCGCGCACATGGCCAGCAATGGCTGTGTGCGTGCGGCCCATGGGCGTGCAACGCGTAGGGTGTTTGCGTTACGATTAGATCGTTTTGAATGTTTAATTTGAAAATTTCAGTTCACGTAATTTTAATTAATTTTAAAATTAATAATTTGAATTAATTTCTTGGATTTTAATTTTGAATATTATAATTATAATAAATGGTATTTATTCTAATTATTTTACTAAAATTAAAATCATGAATTAATTTAAATGCGACTGAAATTAAATTAAATTTTTTTTTTGGATTCAATTATAAATTTATATGAGCTTTAAATTTTAATTAAATTTGTATGTTTCCGGTTAGACTAGAAATACAATTTTATGTTTAAAATTAGTAAAGCATATGAATTTATTGGTTTGAGTGGGAGCGCCTTTTAGTCATAAACTCTTGATTAGGTCTACAAATCCTTAAGATTAAAACAACTCGATTAGAATTAATAAGGACTGAATAATTGGTAGATTATTGGTGCCCTTGATTAATTGCTGCAAATGTTTACGTGATGCATAATGTGTTTTACTAACCAGCTATGTGGGCCATTCATGATAATGAATGGGTGAATGGTATATATTGTATATGTACTGTTTTGCAGGTTATGAAGTGACTAGTATGGCCCAAATAGGATAGAAAATATGGTCTGCGTACCATTAATTTGAATGTAATTGGTCTAAAGTACCAAAGTTGTTTTTCAATTCAAATATGGTCTGCGTACCATCAAATAGTTGTAATTAGTTATAGCTTATCCTATTTGAAGAAAATGGTGCCTCCCACGGAGATTTTCAAGACGGACTTTGAAGTCAAAGCTTCAAGATGAAGTCGGGCCATACTAGATCACAAATATCTTATGCATGTTTTAAGTTATTTATTGTTTTAAATATGTCTTAAAATGCATGAGATCAAAAGCTTGATTATGTTGCATGATTAAGGATTTTAGTTCACTTAAAATCTAACCAACATAGTAAGAGCCTTAAGTTCCAAACTTAAAAATTGAGTTAAAAGGTGCCATGCCAAAATATACACTTGCTTGGATATCCTTTACATCAATCTAGTAATAGTTTTCGCTCAGCGAGGTGTTACTTATTGGTCCTAAAGGGGCAAGGTACACAAATAATTGTGAGTACATGTTAGTTTTGGTAAAACTCAACGATATAAGTAAGGAGTCCTTTTATGTCGTGGCAAATTCGATAGGTTTACCTAATAAGTTCTTAGACGTACCTATCAACCAAGAATAGTTTCTAGACTATTAGCAAAAGGCTTTTGCTTACCTAAGATGTTCTAGGATTAAGTCGACAAACTGTGCTTAGTTCTTCAATGATTTTAGGATCTTGGAATCATTTTATTCACACCTGCCGGAACACATAACTTGAATAAAATGCTTAATAAACATTGAATTATGCATGAATGCTAGAATTTAAGTTTATTAAGAGAAACTGTGAATGGTTATTTATTTGTTTATTCTTTTCAATTGTAGTTTTTAATATGGCAAACAACAATTCATTCAACATTCGATCAATTCTCGAAAAGGAGAAGTTGAACGGGAAAAACTTCCTTGACTGGCAAAGGAACTTGCAAATAGTTCTTATGCAGGAAGAAAAGGAGTATGTCCTAGATGAGGCGATGCCCGAAGCTCCAGGCGACGGGGTCACTCAGGCAGCCCTCAATCGTTGGATTGATGCCAACAAGGATGTGAAATGTCTAATGCTCGCCACCATGAGTGCGGATCTGCAGAAAACGTTCATCAACTCAGATGCTTTCACAATCATCAGTGAGTTGAAGAACATGTTCCAAGATCTGGCTCGAGTCGAAAGATTCGAGACTCATAGGCAAATTCTTGAGACCAAGCTTAAGAAAGGCGAGCCCGTAAGTCCACATGTTCTCAAAATGATTGGACTCATTGAGAATATGAGTCGGCTGGATCAGCAATTTTCTCAGGAAATGGCTATAGACACCATCCTCCATTCTCTTCATAGCGGGTATGATCAGTTCAAACTGAACTACAGTATGAATAGTCTGGACAAAACGCTCACTGAGCTTCACGGTATGCTGAAGACCGCTGAAAAGACGCTCAAAAGTGATAAGCAGGATGTGCTTATGGTGCGTGGGGGCAAGTTCAAGAAATCTGGAAAGAAGAGGAATGCTAAGAAAGGTGGCAACAAGGCCAGCCCAACTAAGCAAACTGGCGCCAAATCTGTAAAGAGGAAGGTCAGTCAACCCACTTCTGAATCCGAATGCTTCTACTGCAAGAAGAAGGGGCATAGGAAGAGAGATTGCTTGAAGCTAAAGGAAGATCAGAAGAACGGAACAGTCGTTCCATCTTCAGGTATTTTCGTTATAGACTGTATACTTGCTAATTCAACTTCTTGGGTATTAGATACAGGTTGTGGCTCACACTTATGTTCCAATCCACAGGGACTAAGAAGAAGTAGAAAGTTAAGCAAGGGTGAAGTCGACCTACGAGTGGGAAATGGAGCACGGATTGCTGCATTAGCTGTAGGAACTTACTATTTGTCGTTGCCCTCCGGGCTAGTTTTGGAACTGGAAGAATGTTTCCATGTTCCAAGTCTTACTAAAAACATCATTTCAGTTTCTTGCTTAGATGCTAAGGGATTTTCCTTTATAATAAAAGACAATAGTTGTTCGTTTTATTTTAAAGAGATGTTTTATGGATCTGCTAGATTAGTCAATGGACTTTATTTATTAGATCACGACAAACAAGTATATAACATAAATACCAAAAAGGCCAAAAAGGATGATTCAGATCTCACCTATCTGTGGCATTGTCGATTAGGCCATATAAACTTGAAACGCTTAGAAAGACTTCAAAGGGAAGGAATTCTAGAACCATTTGACTTAGAGGATTATGGTAAATGCGAATCATGTTTACTTGGCAAAATGACAAAGCAACCTTTCTCTAAAGTTGGAGAAAGAGCAAATGAACTATTGGGTTTAATCCATACAGATGTATGTGGACCAATGAGTACAAATGCTAGAGGTGGTTTCAGCTACTTTATCACTTTCACTGATGACTTCAGTAGGTATGGTTATGTCTACCTAATGAAGCATAAGTCTGAATCCTTTGACAAATTCAAGGAATTTCAGAGTGAAGTAGAGAATCAATTAGGCAAGAAGATCAAGGCACTGCGGTCTGATAGAGGCGGTGAATATCTGAGCTATGAATTTGATGACCATCTGAAAGAATGTGGAATTCTATCAGAATTGACTCCTCCTGGAACACCACAATGGAACGGTGTGTCAGAACGGAGGAACAGAACCTTGCTAGACATGGTCAGGTCAATGATGGGTCAGGCCGAACTTCCATTAGAATTTTGGGGACATGCACTAAATACAGCTGCACTCACTATAAATAGAGCTCCGTCTAAAGCTGTCGAAAAGACTCCATACGAATTATGGTTTGGAAAGCCTCCAAATGTGTCTTTTCTTAAGATTTGGGGATGTGAAGTATACGTCAAACGATTAATTTCAGACAAACTTCATCCAAAATCTGACAAATGTATCCTTGTGGGCTATCCAAAGGAAACAAAGGGGTATTACTTCTACAATACATCTGAGAACAAAGTCTTTGTTGCTCGAGATGGTGTCTTTTTGGAGAAGGATCACATTTCCAAAATGACAAGTGGGAGAAAAGTAGACCTCGAAGAAATTCGAGTCGAACAACAAACTCTAGAGAATGCTCAAGATGACATTCAGGATGAAACTCAGAGATCTTTAGAAGAATCTGGTGAGAATCATGGTCAATCTAGAAATGTTACCCCGCGTAGATCGCAAAGATATAGATCTCAACCGGAAAGGTACTTAGGTATTTTGACGAACGAGAGCTATGACGTTCTATTACTTGAAAGTGATGAACCTGCGACTTACAAGCAAGCTATGACGAGCCCTAGCTCCAAGCAATGGCAAGAAGCCATGCAATCTGAATTAGACTCCATGTCTGAAAACCAAGTATGGGATTTGGTCGATTTGCCAGATGGCTACCAAGCCATTGGAAGCAAATGGGTTTTCAAACTGAAAAAGGACAAGGATGGGAAACTTGAAGTTTTCAAAGCTAGATTGGTTGCAAAAGGTTACAGGCAAGTCCACGGTGTGGATTACGATGAAACCTTTTCACCAGTTGCAATGCTAAAGTCTATTCGAATAATGTTAGCAATCGCTGCATATTACGATTACGAAATATGGCAGATGGATGTCAAAACTGCTTTCTTAAACGGCGTTTTAACAGAAACTGTGTTTATGACACAGCCTGAAGGTTTTGAGGATCCAAAGAATGCTAAAAAGGTATGCAAGCTAAAGAAGTCAATCTACGGATTGAAGCAGGCATCCAGGAGCTGGAATATACGTTTTGATGAAGCAGTCAGTGACTTTGGTTTCATCAAAAACGCGGACGAATCTTGTGTATACAAGAAGGTCAGTGGGAGCAAAATTGCTTTCCTAGTATTATATGTCGACGACATATTGCTTATCGGAAATGACATTCCTATGTTGAACTCTGTCAAGATTTGGCTTGGGAAATGTTTTTCGATGAAGGATCTAGGAGAAGCACAGTACATATTGGGCATCAAGATTTACAGAGATAGATCTAAAAAGATGATTGGACTTAGTCAAAGCACTTATATCAATAAGGTGCTTGATAGGTTCAAGATGGCGGACTCCAAGCGAGGCTACCTACCCATGTCTCATGGAATGACTCTAAGCAAGACTCAGTGCCCAAAAACACTTGATGAGCGTAGACGAATGAATGGGATTCCATATGCATCATTGATTGGTTCAATAATGTATGCTATGATATGTACACGCCCGGATGTTGCGTACGCACTCAGTGCTACGAGCAGATACCAGTCAGACCCAGGAGAGGCGCATTGGACTGCTGCCAAGAACATTCTGAAGTACCTGAAAAGGCACAAAGATGACTTCCTGGTCTATGGTGGAGATGATGAATTAATTGTTAAAGGCTATACGGACGCAAGTTTCCAAACCGACAAAGATGATTTCAGATCACAGTCTGGGTTTGTCTTCTGCCTCAACGGAGGAGCAGTAAGCTGGAAAAGTGCTAAGCAAAGCACCATTGCGGATTCTACAACTGAAGCGGAGTACATTGCTGCACATGAAGCAGCAAAGGAAGCTATATGGCTAAGGAAGTTCATAGGAGAACTTGGTGTAGTCCCCTCCATTAAAGGACCAATAGCCCTGTATTGTGATAATAACGGAGCTATTGCACAGGCAAAAGAGCCTAGACACCACCAGAGAGTCAAGCATGTACTTCGTAGATTTCACCTTCTACGAGAGTTCGTTGAAAGAAAAGAAGTCGAGATAAGCAAAATTGGAACTGATGACAACATATCAGATCCATTAACTAAACCTCTGCCGCAAGCGAAGCACAACTCGCACACTGCAGCTATGGGAATCAAGCATATTGGAGAATGGCTTTGATGTCTCTGTTTAATGTTTTAAAGTTTTAGAGTTTAAATCTTTGTAAAACATTATTGGTTAATCATTCACAATAAATGAAAGAAATTCATTTTTCCATTTAATTTGTGGTTTATTAAATGATGAGTCCCTTCAATTTGACGATATATTCAAGATAGACTGTCAGGACCAGTCCTGTGACTAAGAAATGTCTATCAAGTGAACTTGAATGTCAAAGGTTGAAAATGGTCCCTAATCGGAGTTTTCTATAAAATAGGACGCATAGAAAACGTTAGACGATTAGAATGCAAGATGACTAGTAGCTCTGTTTCTTGAACTATGTGGACATGGCAATGTCATAATCATTTGCATAGATACTTACTTTGGGAAGACTAGTATCGGACAAGACCTATGAAACTTTACTGTAAGAGATGAAAGTCTGTCATAAGTAAATTTCATTAAATTATTAGACACTAAATCCTCAATACCTGAGTGATTTGAGATTACTTGTTTGAGAACTGGTTGCTTTGACGTTGACCAACCGTCGCACCGTAAAAGGAGGCTATAAAGGCAACGCTCAGGTAATCACCTATCAAACGAAGTCTAATCTCAAGATCGCAAGATTGGGATTGTCCTCCCATAAATCGGGAAGAGATGCTTAAAAGTTGTACAAGGCCACTCGGAGAGCTAGAAACTGTGAAATGCATGGCCGTGCTCGGATGAATCATAGGCTATGATTATCTGTTTATTTGATCAGTTGAACTCTGAAACCGAGGAACACCTCTGGACATAATAAGGATGACAACTCTTACCTTATGTTCAAGAGCAAGCATCGAGCGACAAAGGAATTAGGAAATGCACACTTGTCCCTAAGGACAAGTGGGAGACTGAAGGAAATAATGCCCTTGGTCCAAGTATGCATTCTATGTTAAGTCTAATAAATGCGGTTCAGTATTAATTAACAAGTTAATAATTCAGTGAGATCAAGTGAGCTGAATGCCTAGCTAGAGGCCGCTTCAGTTCAAGTGGAATTAATGATATTAATCCACAGCTTACTCTTGACTGAACCCGTAGGGTCACACAAATAGTACGTAAACGGATCAAGTATTTAATGGCATTAAATACTCCATCTATGAATATTCGGAACCGACGGATCTTGGTTTCAGTGGGAGCTAAGATCGTCACAGGCAAGAAATGAATACTCCGGAAACGATGATATTGCCGGAAACGGAAATATGGATCGTATCGGAAATATGAATATTATCCAAGTCGTAGATGTTGCCGGAAACGGAAACATGGTACGTATCGGAAAATATTATTGGAAATGGAAATATTACCAGAATCGGAAATATTGCCGGAAACGGAAATATTGTCAGAATCGGAAATATTACCGGAATCGGAAAATAATTCCGGAAACGGAAATATTAAATATTTGTTCGAAACGGAAATTAATTCCGGAATCGGAAATATTAAATATTGTTCGTATCGGAAATAGATTCCGGAAATGGAAATTTAATCGGAAGCGTATCGTACGAATTAGCATCGGACGAGGCCTGCCGGACGAAGGCCCAGCACGAAGCCGGGCCATCGCCCAGCAAGCACGCACGCCACAAGCCCAGCGCGCACCAAGGCCACGGATGCGTGGGCCGCGCTGCGTGGGCTGCTGCTCGCATGCGCATGGGCAGCCCTTGTGGCTGCCGTGTGTGTGTGTGAGTTTGTGCTCATACATGATTCCTAAATCTACAAAGAGTTAGTGTGTGATTAAATTCCTATTCCTAATTAGATAAATTAATTAAATAGAATTCATGTAGGATTCTAATTTCAATTAATTCGTATCCTACTAGGATTGCGATTCCTTTTCCATAACTCTATAAATAAAGGCCTAGGGGTCATTATTTATATATAAGTTTCAAGTATTCAAAACTAAGATTTTTAAGCAGAAAAATCAGCAAATATTCTTGCCTACCTAACCGAAAATATTAGAACCTTAAGGGCGATCCTAGTTGGTCAATCTTAAGGCGGATCCGGACGTGCTGTGGACTATCTACGGAGGGACGACATTTGGAGTCCTAAAGACTTGTTCTTGTTCGGTCCGGGCGCAGCTAGGGAAGGCACGCAACAAAGAGTATGCATCTAAACTATGCTAAATGATTATGTGTAAATAATATGTTTCCTGGCTTTATGGTTTTTCCGCATGATTTATGAACTGTCATATGAATCATAACCTAACAGCACAAAGCAAAGGACTCTACGTGTTACCCTTAAGGGGTGTTGTATAGTGCGGGCATGCGACGACGAGCAAAGGAGCTCGTCGCCCATGCGGTACGAATGCAACGAGCAACAAGCAAGAGGCGCGCGCGCGAAGCAAGGGAGCTGGGCGCGTGTGGCTCGATGGGAGATGGGGCGATGGGCAATGCGGGTGCCAGGCGAGCAGTGGCGTGTGGGCAGCAAGCGAGCTGCGCCACAGCGCGCGCTGCCTCGCCCAGCGAGCAGACCAGCAACGTTGAGCAATGCGGGCTGTGCGCAGCGTGGCCTGGCATGGCTGCGATGCGTGTGACCTGCTCGTGCATGCCTAGCGATCAGTCGATGGGGCGTTGCTGCCTCATGACTCGATGGGGCTTGGGTGCAAGCCCAAGTGCCTCGTCGTGTTACGATTGATACGTTTTGAATTTAATTTTGAATTTTTAGTTCGAAAACGATTTTAATTAACTTTAAAATTCGTAATTTAAATTGTTTTCTCGGAATTTAATTTTGAATAATCTAATTATTATAAATTCTAATTTATACTAATTATTTTACTAAAATTAAAACCTTGAATAAATTTAACTTCATTTATTTAATTCAACTGAAAATAAATTAAAGGATTCAATTATAAATTTTTATGAGCTTTAAATTTTAATTAAATTTGTATGTTTCCGGTTAGACTAGGAATTACGATTTTATGTTTAAAATTAGTAAAGCATGTAAATTTATTGGTTTAAGTGGGAGAGTTTATTCATAAACTCTTGATTAGGTCTACATTCCTTTAAGGTTAAAACAACTTGGTTAGAATTAATAAGGGTGAATAATTGGTAGATTATTAGAACCCTTGATTAATTGCTGCAAATGTTTAAGTGATGCATAATATGTTCTACTAACCAGCTATGTGGGCCATTCATGATAATGAATTGGTGAATGGTATATATTGTATATGTACTGTTTTGCATGTTATTGAAAGTGACTAGTATGGCCCAAATAGGATAGAAAATATGGTCTGCGTACCATTAATTTGAATGTAATATTGGTCTAATGCACCAAAGTTTTTAATTTAAATATGGTCTGCGTACCATCAAATAGTTGTAATTAGTTTAAATTATAGCTATTCCTATTTGAAGAAAATAGCGCCTCCCATGGTGAAATTCAAGACGGAGTTTCCAATCCATTTTCAAGACGGACTTTGAAGTTGAAGCTTCAAGATGAAGTCGGGCCATACTAGATCATATTTATATCTTATGCATGTTTTAAGTTATTTATTTCTTTAAATATGTCTTAATTATGCATGAGATTATGGCTTGATTATGTTGCATGATTCAGGATTTTTAGTTCACTTAAAATCTAACCAACATAGTAAGAGCCTGAAGTTCCAAACTTTAAAATTGAGTTAAAAGGTGCCATATATGCCAAAATAACACTTACTTGGATAAACCTTTACATCAATCTTAGTAATAGTTTTCCGCCAAAGCGAGGTGTTATTTATTGATCCTAAAGGGGTAAAGTACACAAATAATTGTGAGTACATGTTAGTTTTGGTGAAACTCAACGATATAAGTAAGGAGTCCTTTTATGTCGTGGCAAATGAGATAGGTTTACCTAATAAGTTCTTAGACGTTCCTATCAACCAAGAGTAGTTTCTAGACTATTAGCAAAGGCTTTGCTTACCTAAAATATTTTAGAATTGAGTCTAAATACATAATGTGCTTATTATTCAATGATTTAAGGGTCTTGGAATCATTTTATTCACACCTACCGGAACAATAAATTCGAATAAAATGCCAATAACTTGTTTAAATTGCATGATTGCTTTAATTTTCAAGTTATTACTCGTGATAAATGTTTAGACTTTGCATGCTTCAATGTATGTTTTAATTATTGTTTATAATTAAATGTCTTGCATTGCAGTAAATCCTTTTAGAAAGGTAACAGTAAATTTCCTCGATTGGTAGTGAATCCAAGAACGATTCACGGAAATGAGAGAAAATAAGAAATATAAAATGTACGTTTTTTATAGCGACTTTTATGGTTGTTTTCGAGTATCAAAGTCGAATGGAAAACCGATTGGTGCTTGTGAATTCAAAATAAAATATAGTTTTGAGCTCATAAAGCATTGAGTTTACACGCTCAGCTTTACCAATGCTTAACAACCTAATATCTTTTTCCATTTAATTCTCGAATGAGTCTAGTCCCTAGACATTCGAATATATCGATGCTTAGAGAACTTTAGAAGCTTATGGTAAGATCATCTAGTTGGAATAGAATATTCAACATAAATGGTAAGAACTTTGTTGAAGTGACATTGGACATGTCTAAATTAAACAAAGTACAAAAGTCAACACTAGAGAATTCAATTCTTAAGGCTCTTAGAAAGGTTACAAGAAATAGGAAAAACAAGTAACAAATGAAAGGAATTTACGATTCCGTTTCTACCTATAAATTTATGTTTGACCCAGCAATCAAACTTCCTTGGTATCATATACCGTTTGATGTTCTTACTTCGGTAATAACTCAAACAATGGAAGCTAGGATACACCATTGACCTACAAGTGAGAAAATGAAGCATGTCAATGCTACATTAGTTGTAGGGTCATCTAGTTTGTTTTAAGTCCTTTCAAAGGCTGGAACCCAATGGCTATTTTGTTCCATAATCAGCATACCTAAATTTATGTTTTCAAACACATAAAGACTCACATTCAAGAAAAACAAAAAGAATGTTTGTTTGTTTATTTGAATGAAATGGTCATTTACGGGTTGAGTCAATATGCTTGATTAAAACAAACAACTCTTTAACAATAAGAACTTTAATAGGTTCAAATCAATCTTTTGATTTGAGTTCCACTAATCTTTGGCATTGTTGCTTAGACCATATCAACAAGTTAACATTCAAAAGCTCTATTTTGATGGACTTTTGAAAGTTGATTAATTTCTAGATCAATTCAAGACAAGCTAGTCTTGTTGAAAGTAACAAAAGATATGAACTATTGTTAGAACGCCTAGACAATAGAGTTCAAAGCTAAAGAAAGATTTTATGACTATTATTTCACCTAGATTTGAGTGAATATTGGTTTATTTACTCAAAGTGATATAAGTTTGAATCCGTTTGGCTAGTTCAAAGATTCAGAAGTATAAAATCCACATGGCAAGAAATCATAAAGATCTAGGTTAGGTCATGACGATGATTACTTTAAGACCAAAAATGATCATCAATGATTGTATGTTGTAATTTCACGATCTAGCTCCATAAGATATGGCATATCTACGTTGGAATGATCGAAGTCAATTGGTACTTGATTCGATCAATGATGAATCATAAAGACTTTTCCTATAATTTCTAAAACAAAATGCTCAACTACCACCAAACTAAACCAAATTCGTCAAAGCTATTGAAAAGTAATTTCATAATATCTTTTCATAATATATATCTAAAGAGTTGTTAAACTCAGTGGGAGCTTAGTGTTTGTTATTCGACAAACTAAGGCCCAAGAATAGATATATGTTTCATTGTGATTTATTTAAATAAGACACAAGGGTATTGTTTCTACCACGAATTTTAGAGAACATAATGTTTGTTTGCTCGAAATAATGTCCTTTTGGAGATTCGTTTCCAAAATAACAAGTGGGAGAAAATAGACCTCGAAAGTCTTCAAGGCGAACAACAAACATAAACTGGACATTCCGGAGGCTTTTCGAAGTTCTTTAGAAAATCCGAACACGTATTCTTTAAGGACTTTAGAAGTGGATTTTAAAGAATAGACATCTCTTAGAAGACTTTACAAGTGCTTCAAGAAGAACTGAATATTCAAAGGAATCTCAAAGTGCCTGTTGATATTCTACTGTTTGATGTTCTATACCCAAGTAGGCATAGAGTTCAAGTCGCTGAAACTATAAGATTCTTCTATTGGATAGTGAAGAAACATAAAGTTCTGGTCACTGAAACTATAAAATTCTTCTATTAGATAGTGAAGAAACCAACAACTTGCAGTCAAACTATTAACATGTAGATTAATGAGTTTGTGACTTGTAAGAAAGCTATTACAAAACCTAGATTCCCTAAAATGGTTAGAGGCCATATATAGACTTAATGTTTAATTGGTTAAAGGCCATAAAAACATACTCAATGTTCTGATGAAAAAATTGAAATTTTGTTGATTTGCAAGAATGATTTACATCTATTGGTTGCAAATTGGTTTTAGGGATAAAAACCATCAAACATGGAATTGTGTTCACACACAAAGCTAGATTAGTTGCTTAAGGTTACAAGGAAATTCATGGCATGGATTGTGTTGAAACCTCATGCATAATCGTAATTCTCAAGTCCATAATTCAAGCAATGATTGCATATTGGTACATATGGCAATTGGATGACAAAACATCTTCCTCAGTCAAATGTTGGAAGAAACTATGTATATGGCATGTCATAGGATTTGTGGATCCAAATAAATACTTGAAAACAAAAGCTAGCTTATGAAATCTAAGTACAGATTTAAGCAAGCAATTGGGAATTATATTTTAGTGAAGCTAATAAGTATTTTAGTTTCATAAAATGTGAAGAAAATAATGCCCTTGGTCCAAGTATGCATTTAATGTTAAGTCTAATAAATGCGGTTCAGTATTAATTAACAAGTTAATAATTCAGTGAGATCAAGTGAGCTGAATGCCTAGCTAGAGGCCGCTTTAGTTCAAGTGGAATTAATGATATTAATCCACAGCTTACTCTTGACTGAACCCGTAGGGTCACACAAATAGTACGTAAACGGATCAAGTATTTAATGGCATTAAATACTCCCTCCGTCCCGGAATACTCGACCCGGTTTGACCGGCACAGAGTTTAAGGGACTTGAATTGACTTATTTAATTTAATAGGTAGTAGTTGATAGTGGGGTATTATTTTAATGTAGTTAGTGGGAGGTGGGTTAAGAGGCGGGGTTGGGGGAGAGTAAGGGTTGAATTTTTAATTATTTTTTGTATGTAATAGGGGGTAGGTGGGTTAATAGGGGTGGATTGAAAAATAATATAATATTGTTAGAATATTTCCATTTTTAGAAACAGGTCAAGTATTAAGGGACGGCCCGATAAGGAAAACAGGTCTAGTATTCCGGGACGGAGGGAATACTCCATCTATGGATATTCGGAATCGACGGATCTTGGTTTCAGTGGGAGCTGAGATCGTCAAAGGCAAGAAATGAATACTCCGGAAACGATGATATTGCCGGAAACGGAAATATGGATCGTATCGGAAATATAAATATTATCCAAGTCGTAGATGTTGCCGGAAACGGAAACATGGTACGTATCGGAAAATATTATTGGAAATGGAAATATTGCCGGAAACATAAAATATTTGTTCGAAACGGAAATTAATTCCGGAATCGAAAATATTAAATATTGTTCGTATCGGAAATGAATTCCGGAATCGGGAATTTAATCGAAAGCGCGTCGTACGAATTAGCATCGGACGAGACTTGCTAGACGAAGGCCCAGCACGAAGCCAGGCCTACGCTCAGCAAGCCGAGCGCCCAAACACACGCTGCCAAGCCACGCCAGGCCCAGCGCAAGGCCAGGCCCAGCAATGGCTTTGGCGCGCGCGCGCGGGCTGATGCTCGTGGGCTGCGAGCAGCGCCAGCTCGTGTGGGCCGCAAGGCCTGCGCGGGTTTGTGCAATGCTCGTGCTCGTGCAACGTTTGTGTTTCAATACAAATCCTAAAGCTAATGGAATTTGTTCTATTATTAAATCCTAATCCTAATAAAGATAGAATTTGTTTAATATAGTTTTAATAAGATTCTAATTAAATAAATTAGTATCCTAATAGGATTCCAAGTCCTTTTCCATAACTCTATAAATAGGTGCCTAGGGTCACATATTTATATCGAGAATTGAAGTATTTAAAGGTAAGATTTTCAAGCAAAAATCAGCCACAAACACTTGCCCTATTAGCCGAAATTTATGGTACCTTAAGGGCGATTCTAGTTGGTCAATCTTAAGGCGGATCCGGACGTGCTGTGGACTATCTACGGAGGGACGACACTTGAAGTCCTAAAGACTTGTTCTTGTTCGGCTCTAACGCAGCTAGGGAGGGCACGCTACAAAGTGTATACATCTGAATTATGCTAAATGATTATGTGTAAATAATATGTTTCCTGGCTTTATGGTTTTTCCGCATGATTTATGTTTATTCATATGTATCATAACCTAACAGTGGTATCACAAGCCTCTTATTATTTTCATAATCTAAATTGCATGAACATGGTTAAATTTTATAAATTTGCAAGGAATTAAAGGGGTGATTAGTTTTCGTAATTAATTGCAAATTGCGTTTTTCGGCAGAATATTCGTTACTCAACCAAATCGAGTGATTTTTGTGTCAATTTCGCATGTAAAAGGCATTCTAAAATTTTGACAAAGTAATGTTTTTCGGCCGAAGCCAGAATTCCCAAATTCGAAGCCTAACTATGACTTTTCGGAGGTTTAAGTTTTTCGAACGCAAAAGTTTGTAAATTTAAGATGTTAAATTGAATATTTGCGATTCTTGTTGATAAATCTTGAGTTTTTGATTGAGCTACAGTATATGTTTAACAATTATGAATGCCTAGACTTGTTAATTATACAACCTAATTTGTAATTATGATTAATTTGTTGAAATTCGAATAATTTAGAATTGATTTGTTTTTCATAATTAATTAATAATTTAATTAGGTATCCATGATTAAAATCCACCATAAAAATTGTTAATTTATGTTAAATTTTAAATTTTTATGACCTAAATTTGAATCCATGTTAATCGGAAATTAATTGATTAATAATTTTTCGATTTTTCGTCCTAAAATTATGAAATTAATATGCTTTATTAATTTGTCGTTAATTTTAAATTAAAAATTTTAAATTTTTATGAAAACGCTCATAAATGTTACACGCACAAAGCAAAGGAAGCTACGTGTTACCCTTAAAGGGTGTTGTATAGTGCGGGCACGCGACGACGAGCAAGGGAGCTTGTCGCCCGTGTGGTACGAATGCAGCGAGCAACCTAGCGCATGGCGCACGCACGAGGCAAGGGAGCCTGTGCGTGTGTGCTGTGTGCTATGGGCGAAGGGCAAAGGGCGATGGCGTGGCACATGAAGAGGCGCGCGCGCGAGGGCGAGAGCTGGGTCGCCCAGCGATCGCTACTCAGCGCACCAACATGCGATGCCTCGAGGGCTTGCTTGCGCGCGAGCGAGCGAGTGCTCCTTCCGTACCTGCTGCGATTCATGCGGGCAAGCAGGCTGCGCGCAAACGTGGCTTGGCTTGCTGCATTTGCGCGTGGCTGCTGCTGCGATGTGCTATGGGCCAGCGATTGGTCGTGCGCATGATGGGGCTTGGGCGCAAGCCCAAGTGCCTCGTCGTGTTACGATTGACGCGTTTTGAATTTTAATTTCAGATTTTCAGTTCGGAAATAATTTTAATTAATTTTAAAATTATTAATTTAAATTGTTTTCTCGGATTTGAATTTTGAATATTATAATTATTATAAATTTTATTTATACTAATTATTTTACTAAAGTTAAACCTTGAATTAATTTAAATTCATTTAATTCAACTGAAAAATAAATTAAATAAAATGGATTCAATTATAAATTTATATGAGCTTTAAATTTTAATTAAATTTGTATGTTTCTGGTTAGACTAGAAATACATTTTTATGTTTAAAATTAATAAAACATATCAATTTATTGGTTTAAGTGGGAGAAATTTTAGTCATAAACTCTTGATTAGGTCTACAAATCCTTTAAGGTTAAACAACTTGATTAGAATTAATAAGGACTGAATAATTGGTAGATTATTGGTGCCCTTGATTAATTGCTGCGATGCATACAATGCGTTTTTACTAACAAAGTCTATGTGGGCCATTCATGATAATGAATGGGTGAATGGTATATATTGTATATGTACTGTTTTGCAGGTTATGAAGTGACTAGTATGGCCCAAATAGGATAGAAAATATGGTCTGCGTACCATTAATTTGAATGTAATTGGTCTAAAGCACCAAATTTGTTTTTCAATTCAAATATGGTCTGCGTACCATCAAATAGTTGTAATTAGTTTAATTATAGCTTATCCTATTTGAAGAAAATGGCGCCTCCCACGGTGAAATTCAAGACGGAGTTTCCAATCCATTTTCAAGACGGACTTTAAAGTTGAAGCTTCAAGATGAAGTCGGTGAAGGAAATAGTGCCCTTGGTCAAAGTATGCATATAATATTAAGTCTAATAAATGCGGTTCAGTATTAATTAACAAGTTAAGAATTCAGTGAGATCAAGTGAGCTGAATGCCTAGCTAGAGGGCGCTTCAGTTCAAGTGGAATTAATGATATTAATCCACAGCTTACTCTTGACTGAACCCGTAGGGTCACACAAATAGTACGTAAACAGATCAAGTATTTAATGGCATTAAATACTCCATCTATGGATATTCGGAATCGACGGATCTTGGTTTAAGTGGGAGCTGAGATCGTCACAAGCAAGAAATGAATACTCCGGAAACGATGATATTGCCGGAAACGGAAATATGGATCGTATCTGAAATATAAATATTATCCAAGTCGTAGATGTTGCCGGAAACGGAAACATGGTACGTATCGGAAAATATTATTGGAAATAGAAATATTACCGGAATCGAAAATATTGCCGGAAACGGAAATATTGTCAGAATCGGAAATATTATCGGAATCGGAAAATAATTCCGGAAACGGAAATATTAAATATTTGTTCGAAACGGAAATTAATTCCGGAATCGGAAATATTAAATATTGTTCGTATCGGAAATGAATTCCGAAACCGGGAATTTAATCGGAAGCGCATCGTACGAATTAGCATCAGACGAGGCTTGCTAGACGAAGGCCCAACACGAAGCCAGGCCCGCGCCCAGCAAGCCGAGCGCCCAACAAGAAAGGCCACAGCCTCGCCAGGCCCAGTGCAAGGCCAGGCCCAGCAAGGCTGCAGGCGCGCGCGGGCTGTATGCTCGTGGGCTGCGAGGCAGCGCGGGCTGTATGCTCGTGGGCTGTGAGGCAGCGCGGGCTGCATGCTCGTGGGCTGCGAGGCAGCGCTCACTCGTGTGGGCCGCATGGCCTTCGCGGGTGGTGCGATGCTCGTGGTCGTGTGACTCGTGTTCGTAACGAATCCTAATCCTATCGGAATTCGTGGATTGATTAAATCCTAATCGTAATAGATTAAATTTATTATTTAGAGTTCAAATAGGATTCTAATTAATAAATCCATATCCTAGTAGGATTATAATTCCTTTCCATAAACTCTATAAATATAGGCCTAGGGTCACATATTTAAGTGACAATTGAAGTATTCAAAGGTAAGGTTTTTAAGCAAAATCAGCCAAACACTTGCACCATAATAGCCGAAATTCCTAAGCAACCTTAAGGGCGATTCTAGTTGGTCAAGCTTAAGGCGAATCCGGACGTGCTGTGGACTATCTACGGAGGGACGACACTTGGAGTCCTAAAGACTTGTTCTTGTTCGGTTCGGGCGCAGCTAGGGAGGGCACGCAACAAAGTGTATGCATCTAAACTATGTTAAATGATTATGTGTAAATAATATGTTTCCTGGCTTTATGGTTTTTCCGCATGATTTATGTTTTGTCATATGTATCATAACCTAACAGTGGTATCATGAGCTTCTTATTATTTTCATAATCTAAATTGCATAAACATGGTTAAATATTACAAATTTGCAAAGAATTAAAAGGGGTGATTGATTTTCGTAATTGTTAATTAATTGCAAATTGCGTTTATTTAATTATATGTACGTAGTTTTTCGCCAAAATGTTCGTTACTCAACCAAATCGAGTGATTTTTATGTCAATTCAAGGCATTCTAAAATTTTGACAAAAATAGTAATTCACCGAAACCCAGAATTCCCAAATTCGAAGCCTAACTATGACTTTTCGGAGGTTTTAGTTTTTCGAACGCAAAAGTTTGTAAATTTAGGATGTTAAATTCAATATTTGCGATTCTTGTTGATAAATCTTGAATCTTTGATTGACCTACTGTATATGTTTAACAAGTTTGAATGCCTAGCCTTGTTAATTATACAACCTAATTTGTAATTATGATTATGTTGTTGAAATTCGAATAATTTAGAATTTATTTGATTTTCATAATTAATTAATAATTTAATTAGGTACCAATGTTTAAAAACCACCATAAAAATTGTTAATTTGTGTTAAATTTTAAATTTTTATGACCTAGATTTGAATCCATGTTAATCGGAAATTAATTGATTAATAAATTTTCGATTTTTCGCCTTAAAATTATGAAATTAATATGATTTATTAATTTGTCATTAATTTTGGAAATAAAAGTTTTAATTTTTATGCAATTCGCTCATAAAACTTGCACGCACAAAGCAATGGACGCTACGTGTTACCCTTAAGGGGTGTTGTATAGTGCGGGCATGCGACGACGAGCAAGGGAGCTCGTCGCCCATGCGGTACGATGCAACGAGCAAGGGCCATGGCACACGAGCACAAGGCAGCACACTGCCCTGTGTCGAGTGCCGTGCGCATGTGGGCGAGTGGGCAAGGGCGAAGGGCAAGGCGCAAGTCAGTGGCAGACGCGTGTGGGCAGCAAGCGTGTTGCGCCACAGCGCGCGCTGCCACGCCCAGCAAGCAAGCAGACGCAAGGCGACGAGCAAGCGGGCACGCGCAGCGTGGCCTGCAGTGCTGCGTTGTGTGTGGCCTGCAGGCGCGACGAGCGAGCAAGCGCGCGCGCAGCGTGGCCTGCAGTGCTGCGTTTCGTGTTGTTGCTTGCGTGTTGTTGTACGAACAATCAAGGGGCGCTAAGCCTCGTGCACTCGATGGGGCTTGGGCGCAAGCCCAAGTGCCTCATCGTGTCTCGATTGAGTCGTTTCAAATTTAATTTTGAATATTCAGTTCAGGAATAATTTTAATTAATTTTAAAATTAATAATTTAAATTGTTTTCTCGAATTTTAGTTTTGAATATTATAATTATTATAAATTTTATTTATACTAATTATTTTACTAAAATTAAACCTTGAATTAATTTAAATTCGTTTAATTCAACTGAAATAAATTAAATTAATGGATTCGATTATAAATTTATATGAGCTTTAAATTTTAAATAAATTTGTATGTTTCCGGTTAGACTAGAGATACATTTTTATGTTTAAAATTAGTAAAGCATATGAATTTATTGGTTTAAGTGGGAGCATTTTTAGTCATAAACTCTTGATTAGGTCTATAAATCCTTTAAGGTTAAACAACTTGATTAGAATTAATAAGGACTGAATAATTGGTAGATTATTGGTGCCCTTAATTAATTGCTGCAAATATTTATGTGATGCATAACGTGTTTTACTAACCAGCTATGTAGGCCATTCATGATAATGAATGGGTGAATGGTATATATTGTATATGTACTGTTTTGCAGGTTATGGAGTGACTAGTATGGCCCAAATAGGATAGAAAATATGGTCTGCGTACCATTAATTTGAATGTAATTGGTCTAATGCACCAAATTTGTTTTTTAATTTAAATATGGTCTGCGTACCATCAAATAGTTGTAATTAGTTTAATTATAGCTTATCCTATTTGAAGAAAATGGCGCCTCCCACATTTATCTTATGCATGCTTAAAGTTATTTATTGCTGGTCCAAGTATGCATATAATATTAAGTCTAATAAATGCGGTTCAGTATTAATTAACAAGTTAATAATTCAGTGAGATCAAGTGAGCTGAATGCCTAGCTAGAGGTCGCTTCAGTTCAAGTGGAATTAATGATATTAATCCACAACTTACTCTTGACTGAACCCGTAGGGTCACACAAATAGTACGTAAACGGATCAAGTATTTAATGGCATTAAATACTCCATCTATGGATATTCGGAATCGACGGATCTTGGTTTCAGTGGTAGCTGAGATCGTCACAAGCAAGAAATGAATACTCCGGAAACGATGATATTGCCGGAAACGGAAATATGGATCGTATCGGAAATATAAATATTATCCAAGTCGTAGATGTTGCCAGAAACGGAAACATGGTACGTATCGGAAAATATTATTGGAAATGGAAATATTACCGGAATCGGAAATATTGCCGGAAACGGAAATATTGTCAGAATCGGAAATATTATCGGAATCGGAAAATAATTCCAGAAACGGAAATATTAAATATTTGTTCGAAACGGAAATTAATTCCGGAATCGGAAATATTAAATATTGTTCTTATCGGAAATGAATTCCGGAACCGGGAATTTATTCGAAAGCGCATCGTACGAATTAGCATCGGACGAGGCTTGCTAGACGAAGGCCCAACACGAAGCCAGGCCCGCGCCCAGCAAGCCGAGCGCCCAACACGAAAGGCCACAGCCTCGCCAGGCCCAGCGCAAGGCCAGGCCCAGCAAGGCTGCAGGCGCGCGCGGGCTGTATGCTCGTAGGCTGCGAGGCAGCGCGGGCTGTATGCTCGTGGGCTGCGAGGCAGCGCAGGCTGCATGCTCGTGGGCTGCGAGGCAGCGCTCACTCGTGTGGGCCGCAAGGCCTGCGCGGGTGGTGCGATGCTCGTGGTCGTGTGACTCGTGTTCGTAACGAATCCTAATCCTATCGGAATTCGTGCATTGATTAAATCCTAATCCTAATAGATTAAATTTATTATTTAGAGTTCAAATAGGATTCTAATTAATAAATCCATATCCTAGTAGGATTATAATTCCTTTCCATAAACTCTATAAATATAGGCCTAAGGTCAAATATTTAAGTGACAATTGAAGTATTCAAAGGTAAGGTTTTTAAGCAAAATCAGCCAAACACTTGCACCATAATAGCCGAAATTCCTAAGCAACCTTAAGGGCGATTCTAGTTGGTCAAGCTTAAGGCGGATCCGGACGTGCTGTGGACTATCTACGGAGGGACGACACTTGGAGTCCTAAAGACTTGTTCTTGTTCTGTTCGGGCGCAGCTAGGGAGGGCACGCAACAAAGTGTATGCATCTAAACTATGCTAAATGATTATGTGTAAATAATATGTTTCCTGGCTTTATAGTTTTTTCGCATGATTTATGTTTTGTCATATGTATCATAACCTAACAGTCGGGTCATACTAGATCACATTTATCTTATGCATGCTTTAAGTTATTTATTGCTTTTAAATATGTCTTAAATATGCATGAGATTGTGGCTTGATTATGTTGCATGATTAAGGATTTTAGTTCACTTAAAATCTAACCAACATAGTAAGAGCCTTAATTTCCAAACTTAAAAAAATTGAGTTAAAAGGTGCCATGCCAAAATAACACTTACTTGGATAACCTTTACATCAATCTAGTAATAGATTACGCTCAGCGAGGTGTTACTTATTGATCCTAAAGGGGTAAGGTACACAAATAATTGTGAGTACATGTTAGTTTTGGTGAAACTCAACGATATAAGTAAGGAGTCATTTTATGTCGTGGCAAAATCGATAGGTTTACCTAATAAGCTCTTAGACGTACCTATCAACCAAGAGTAGTTTCTAGACTATTAGCAAAAGGCTTTTGCTTACCTAAAAGATTTTAGAATTGAGTCTAAATACATAATGTGCTTAATTCTTCAATGGATTTTAGGATCTTGGAATCATTTTATTCACACCTTCCGGAACAATAAATTTGAATAAAATGCTAATAACTTGTTTAAATTGCATGAATGCTTTAATTTTCAAGTTATTACTCATGATAAATGTTTAGACTTTGCATTCTTCAATGTATGTTTTAATTATTGTTTATAATTAAATATCTTGCACTGCAGTAAATCCTTTTAGAAAGGTAACAGTAAATTTCCTCGATTGGTAGTGAATCCAAGAACGATTCACGGAAATGAGAGAAAATGAGCAATTTAAAAGGAAAATTTGGTAATATTAATCCAACCTTTGTCCGGTTTTCTTTTATTAATCCCACCTACTACATATTTTTTAATAATCCCACCTTTACTACCCAACGACTTTATTGGCTAGTTCAAAGATTCAGAAGTATAAAATCCACTTGGTAAGAAGTCATAAAGATCTAGGATAGATCATGTTAATGATTGCTTGAGACCAAAAATGATCATCAATGATTGTGTATTCACGATCTAGCTCCATAAGGTATGGCATATCTAAGTTGGAAGTGCTTGATTCGATCAATGATGAATCAAAAAGACTTTTCCTATAATTTCTAAACAAAATGCTCAACTACCACCAAACTAAACCAAATTCGTCAAAGCTATTGAAAAGTAATTTCAGAATATCTTTTCATAATATATCTAAAGAGTTCCTAAACTCAGTGGGAGCTTAGCGTTTTTTATTCAACAAACTAAGGCCCAAGAATAGATATATGTTTCATTGAGATTTATTCAAATGAGACACAAGGGTATTGTTTCTACCACGAACTTTTGAGAACATAATGTTTGTTTGCTCGAAATAATGTCCTTTTGGAGATTCGTTTCCAAAATGACAAGTGGGAGAAAATAGACCTCGAAAGTCTTCGAGGCGAACAACAAACATAAACGGGCATTCCGGAGGCTTTTCGAAGATCTTTAGAAAATCCGAACATGTATTCTTTAAGGACTTTAGAAGTGGCTTTTAAAGAATAGACATCTCTTAGAAGACTTTACAAGTGCTTCAAGGAGAACAGAATATTCAAAGGACTTTCAAGTGGTTGTTGATATTCTATTGTTTGATGTTCTATACCCAAGTAGGCATAGAGTTCAAGTCACTAAAACAATGAGATTCTTCTATTAGATAGTGAAGAAACATGGAGTTCAGGTCACTGAAGCTATGCGATTCTTCTATTAGATAGTAAAGAAACCTACAACTTGCAGTCGAACTATTATCACGTAGATTAATGAGTTTGTGACTTGTAAGAAAGCTATGACGAAACCCAGATTCCCTAAAATGGTTAGAGGCCATATATAGACTCAAATGTTTTAAATGGTTAGAGGCCATAAAACATACTCAATGTTTTGATGACAAAATTGAAATTTTGTTGATTTGCAAGAATAGTTTCACACCTATTGGTTGCAAATTGGTTTTAAGGACAAAAACCATCAAACATGGAATTGTGTTAACACACAAAGCTAGATTAGTTGCTAAAGGTTACAAGCAAATTCATGGCATGGATTGTGTTGAAACCTCATGCATAATCGAAATGCTCAAGTCTATAAATCAAGCAATAATTGCTTATTGGTACATATGGCAATTAGATGACAAAATTTATTCCTCAATCAAATGATGGAATAAACTATGTACATGGTATGTCATAGGATTTGTGGATCCAAATAAATGCTTGAAAAAGGAAGCTAGCTTATAAAATCTAAGTACAGATTTAAGCAAGCAATTGGGAATTGGAACTGTATTTTAGTGAAGCTAATAAAAAATGTACATGATTCTTATACATATGTAAGAAGTTTAGTGGGAGTACATAAAACTTAATGGGTCCTATGTGTATCACACATATATCTCTCTATTGTGAAATAACATTCAAATGCTAATGACTTAGATTTGAAATTCTTCATCAATGATGGACCAAGGTGAAACTTAGTACATACTGGGTATTAAGATCTATTTACAAAGATCTTATAATATTGTTTTGGATTAAGTAATGGCATTTACTAAATCAAACGCAATACTTTATTGGAGATATTGGACCCATATGAATAAATCTAAGTAAAGAATGTTTGAACTATGTATAAGCACTTACTAAGTTAAACATCAAAGGATCTAAGTGAGATTCTTAACCTATATTATATGTCAAAGAATTTAGCTGGATTTAGTATCTACTGAAACTAGAATGAGCTAAAGTTACATGAATAGAATTCAATTGGGAATTATTCTGCAAAAGAATTTATCATGTATGATATAATATGAGGATCGCCAAAAACGTATCGTAAGGCTTTAGGTATGACGAACATATAACCAATCTCTATTGATCTAAGTAAAGATCAACTAGATTGAGATCAAGAAAAATTTATGGTACTTGAAAAGGTACATAAGAGTAGTTCTTGATTCAAGGAAATAAAGATATGCTAAATATTGATGCTACACGCATAAAAACTGGCAAAGGATCAAGCAAGATTCCTTTGGAGTTAACCATTGACAAGGACGAGCTAAAGAGCATCGTGTTTTGAAATGGCAACATGGATTAGAGATCATGAGTTGTTGCGTGGGAAATTAAACATTAATTTCTATGTTCTGAGATACAAATGGAAAGTCTTCCACATATCTATGAACTGCTTGGATAAGTAAATCCAAACAAAGCATTACTAGCAACCTAAATAGTTGAAGTAAAAGTAATTATTGCCTAAGAAGCAATGAAACAGAGTTGTTTATGTTAAAAGTTCTTCACTAAACTTAGGTGGATCACATGTCTGCTGACTTGATGGTTCTTCATTGCAAAATGCGTAGAACCACTATTGTATCAAGAAAGACTAGATCAAAAAATAAACATACTCAAAAGATCTTATCATCATATCTCGAAGAACATTCGATGAAAAGGATATTAAGATTGGAAAAGCATGATAACTGAACCTATGCAACAAGTGAGAAGCAACACTCACATTGTGGCACTGGAAATCAAGCATAGCTTTGAATTCCATGAACTGTTTTAAAGATGGGTTTGAGGCCCATGGTTGTAAAAAATTAGGGTTGAACATTATCATATATGAAATGTATTTTCATATTCCACTTAATCTTGGTTTAGTATTAAATGATGAGTCCCTTCAAATTTGACGATATATTCAAGATAGACTGTCAGGACCAGTCCTGTGACTAAGAAATTTCTATCAAGTGAACTTGAATGTCAAAAGTTGAAAAAGGTCCCTGGTCGGAGTTTTCTATAAAGATGGACGCATAGAAAACGTTAGACGACTAGAATGCAAGATGACTAGTAGTTCTGTTTCTTGAACTATGTGGACATGGCAATGTCGTAATCATTTGCATAGATACTTACTTTGGGAAGACTAGTATTGGAAAGACCTATGAAACTTTACTGTAAGAGATGAAAATCTATCATAAGTAAATTTCATTGAAATTATTAGACACTAAATCCTCAATACCTGAGTGATTTGAGATTACTTGTTTGAGAACTTCTTACTTTGACGTTGACCAACCGTCGCACCGTAAAAGGAGACTATAAAGGCAACGCTCAGGTAATCACCTATCAAACGAAGTCTAATCTCAAGATTGCAAGATTGGGATTGTCCTCCCATAAACCGGGATGAGATGCTGAAAGTTGTACAAGGCCACTCGGAGAGCTAGAAACTGTAAAATGCATGGCCGTGCTCAGATGAATCATAGGCTATGATTATCTGTTTATTTGACCAGTTGAACTCTGAAACCCAGAAACACCTCTGGACATAATAAGGATGACAACTCTTAGCTTATGTTCAAGAGCAAGCATCGAGCGACAAAGGAATTAGGAAATGCACACTTGTCCCTAAGGACAAGTGGGAGACTGAAGGAAATATGCCCTTAGTCCAAGTATGCATCTAATGTTAAGTCTAATAAATGTGGTTCAGTATTAATTAACAAGTTAATAATTCATTCAGTGAGATCAAGTGAGCTGAATGCCTAGCTAGAGGCCGCTTCAGTTCAAGTGGAATTAATGATATTAATCCACATCTTACTCTTGACTGAACCCGTAGGGTCACACAAATAGTACGTAAACGGATCAAGTATTTAATGGCATTAAATACTCCATCTATGGATATTCGGAATCGACGGATCTTGGTTTCAGTGGGAGCTGAGATCGTCAAAAGGCAAGAAATGAATACTCCGGAAACGATGATATTGCCAGAAACGGAAATATGGATCGTATCGGAAATATAAATATTATCCGAGTCGTAGATGTTGCCGGAATCGGAAATATTGCCGGAAACGGAAATATTGTCAGAATGAAATCGGAAAATAATTCCGGAAACGGAAATATTAAATATTTGTTCGAAACGGAAATTAATTCCGAAATCGGAAATATTAAATATTGTTCGTATCGGAAATGAATTCCGGAATCGGGAATTTAATCGGAAGCGCGTCGTACGAATTAGCATCGGACGAGACTTGTTAGACGAAGGCCCAGCACGAAGCCAGGCCTACGCCCAGCAAGACGAGCGCCCAAACACACGCTGCCAAGCCACGCCAGGCCCACACTACAAGAAATCGCTTGATTACCGACCATATTTACCGACCGCCATAAAAGTGGTTGGTAAAACTAAATTTACTAACCAAAAATAAAGCAGTCGGTAATTTATCGACCGATATAGAAGCGGCCGTTATTTTTTAAATTTACCGACCGCTTCTAAAGCAGTCAACAAATTAACGACTGCTTTTCTAAGCTTTCCGACTACTTAATAGTCAGTAAAAATCTGATTAGTTCCAAAATATATTTAAAATTTTACCAACCGCTTATTTAATAAATCCGACCGGTATTAGCGGTCGTTATTTATTTCAAAAAAAATTTGTAGCATCTTCAATTATTGAATTGGGTTTAGTCGACCAACTGAACTCCTCATTGTACATTCGGAAAAAGAAAAAAAAATGCACGGAGCAACGGGGGATTACTCGACCAACAATGGCCTTGGCGCGCGCGGGCTGATGCTCGTGGGCTGCGAGCAGCGCCAGCTCGTGTGGGCCGCAAGGCCTGCGCGGTTTTGTGCGATTCTCGTGCTCGTGCAACGTTTGTGTTTCAATACAGATCCTAAAGCTAATGGAATTTGTTCTATGATTAAATCCTAATCCTAATAAAGATAGAATTTGTTTAGTAGAGTTTTAATAAGATTCTAATTAAATAAATTAGTTTCCTAATAGGATTCCAAGTCCTTTTCCATAACTCTATAAATAGGTGCCTAGGGTCACATATTTATATCGAGAATTGAAGTATTCAAAGGTAAGATTTTCAAGCAAAAATCAGCCACAAACGCTTGCCCTATTAGCCGAAATTTATAGTACCTTAAGGGCGATTCTAGTTGGTCAATCTTAAGGCGGATCCGGACGTGATGTGGACTATCTACGGAGGGACGACACTTGGAGTCCTAAAGACTTGTTCTTGTTCGGTTCTGGCGTAGCTAGGGAGGGCACGCTACAGAGTGTATACATCTTAATTATGCTAAATGATTATGTGTAAATAATATGTTTCCTGGCTTTATGGTTTTTCCGCATGATTTATGTTTATTCATATGTATCATAACCTAACAAAATGTACATGATTCTTATAGATATAGAAGAAGTTTAGTGAGAGTACATAAAACTTAATTGGTCCTATGTGTATCACACACATATCTCTCTATTGTGAAATAACATTCAAATGCTAATGACTTAGATTTGAAATTATTCATCAATGATGGACCAAGGCAAAACTTAGTACATACTGGGTATTAAGATCTATTTAGATCTTATAATATTGTTTTAGATTACGTAATGGCATTTACTAAATCAAACACGAAAGACTCCATTGGAGATATTCGACCCATGTGAATAAATCTAAGTAAAGAATGTTTGAACTATGTATAAGCATTTACTAAGTTAAACATCAAAGGATCTAAGTGAGATTCTTAACCTATATTATTTGTCAAAGATTTTAGTTGGATTTAGTATCTACTGAAACTAGATAAGCTATAGTTACATGAATAGAATTCAATTGGGAATTATTCTGCAAACAATTTATCATGTATAACATAAGATTAGTTCTTGATTCAAGGAAATAAAGATATGCTAAATATTAATGCTACACGCATAAACACTAGCAAAGGATCAAGCAAGATCCATTTGGAGTTAACCATTTGCAAAGACGAGCTTAAGAGCATCGTGTTTTGAAATGGCAACATGGATTAGAGACCATGAGTTGTTGCGTGGGAAATTAAATATTAATTTCTATGTTCTAAGATACGGATGGAAAGTCTTCCACATATCTATGAACTGCTTGGATAGGTAAATCCAAACAAAGCATCACTAGCAAACTATACAGTTGAAGTAAAAGTACTTATTTCCTAAGAAGAAATAAAACAGGGTTGTTTACGTTAAAGAGTTCTTCACAAAACTTGGGTGGATCACATGTCTGCTGACTTGATGGTTCTTTATTGCAAAATGCGTAGAACCACTATCAAAGTAAGAAAGACTAGATCACATAATAAACAAAAGATCTTATCATCTATCTCGAAGAACATTCGATGAAAAGGATATTAAGATTGGCAAAGCATGATAACTAAACCTATGCAACAAGTGAGAAACAACACTCACATTGTGGCACTGGAAATCAAGCACATTTTTGAATTCCACTAATTGTTTTAAAGATGGGTTCGAGGCCCATGGTTGTAAAACATTAGGGTTGAACATTTATCATATATGAAATGTATTTTCATATTCCATTTAATCTTGGTTTAGTATTAAATGATGAGTCCCTTCAATTTGACGATATATTCAAGATAGACTGTCAGGACCAGTCCTGTGACTTAGAAATGTCTATAAAATGAACTTGAATGTCAACAGTTGAAAAGGGTCCCTGGTCGGAGTTTTCTATAAAGATAGACGCATAGAAAACGTTAGACGACTAGAATGCAAGATGACTAGTAGTTCTGTTTCTTGAACTATGTGGACATGGCAATGTCGCAATCATTTGCATAGATACTTACTTTAGGAAGACTAGTATCGGACAGACAAATGAAACTTTACTGTAAGAGATGAAAATCTGTCATAAGTAAATTTCATTGAAATTATTAGACACTAATCCTTATAATACCTTAGTGATTTGAGATTACTTGTTTGAGAACTGCTTACTTTGACGTTGGCAACCGCCGCACCGTAAAAGGAGGCTATAAAGGCAACGCTCGGGTAATCACCTATCAAACGAAGTCTAATCTCAAGATCGCAAGATTGGGATTGTCCTCCCATAAATCGGGATGAGATGCTGAAAGTTGTACAAGGCCACTCGGAGAGCTAGAAACTGTAAAATGCATGGCCGTGCTCAGATGAATCATAGGCTATGATTATCTGTTTATTTGATCAGTTGAACTCTGAAACCGAGAAACACCTCTGAACATAATAAGGATGATAACTCTTACCTTATGTTCAAGAGCAAGCATCGAGTGACAAAGGAATTAGGAAATGCACACTTGTCCCTAAGGAAAAGTGGGAGACTGAATAAAATAATGCCCTTGGTCCAAGTATGCGTTTAATGGTAAGTCTAATAAATGCGGTTCAGTATTAATTATACAAGTTAATAATTCTGTGAGATCAAGTGAACTGTATGCCTAGCTAGAGGTCGCTTCAGTTCAAGTGGATTAATGATATTAATCCACAGCTTACTCTTGACTGAACCCGTAGGGTCACACAAATAGTACGTAAACGGATCAAGTATTTTATGGCATTAAATACTCCATCTATGGATATTCGGAATCGACGGATCTTGGTTTCAGTGGGAGCTGAGATCGTCAAAGGCAAATAATGAATACTCTGGAAACGATGATATTGCCGGAAACGGAAATATGGATCGTATCGGAAATATAAATATTATCCAAGTCATAGATGTTGCCGGAAACGGAAACATGGTACGTATCGGAAAATATTATCGGAAATGAAAATATTGCCGGAAACTGAAATATTGTTGGAAACGGAAATATTGTCGAAATCGGAAATATTATCGGAATCGGAAAATAATTCCGAAAATGAAAATATTAAATACTTGTTCGAAACGGAAATTTATTCCGGAATCGAAAATGTTAAATATTGTTCGTATCGGAAATGAATTCCGGAATCGGGAAATTAATCGGAAGCGCGTCGTACGAATTAGCATCGGACGAGCTTGCTAGACGAAGGCCCAGCGTGAAGCCAGGCCCACATCCAGCAAGCGTGGCGCGCCTCATAAACATCCCAAGGCCACGCCAGGCCCAGCGCAAAGCAGGCCCAGCGCGCGCCTAGGCTGCGGCAGCTTCGTGGGCTTTTGCGCGGGCATGGCCTGCGCGCATGCGGGTCATGCTTGTGTGTGTGTTTGTTCTTGCGTACGAAACCTAAATCATGTAGGATTCGTTTAAAGATTAAATTCCTATTTCTACTAGATAAATTAGTTAATATAGTTTAAATTAAATTGAAGTTAATTAATTCGTTTCCTAGTAGGATTCCAATACCTTTTCCATACCCTATAAATAGGTGATTAAAGCTCACAATTTATAACGAGTTTTCAAGTATTCAAAGAGAGTTTTAGGCATAAAATTCAGTCACTCATTTGCTCATAATAACCGAAAATCATAGTACCTTTGGGGCGATTCTAGTTAGTCAAACCTAAGGCGAATCCGAACGTGCCGTGGACTTTCTACGGAGGGACGACACTTGGAATCCTAAAGACTTGTTCTTGTTCGGTTCGGGCGGAGCAAGGGAGGGCACGCTACAAAGAGTATGCATCCTAATTATGCTAATTGTTATGTGGCAATTAATTTGGAATCCTGTCTTTTATGGTTTTTTCCGCATGATTTATATTCATTTAAATGTATCATAACCTAACAACATCAACACACACGCCCAACCCAACGCCCAGCCACACGCTGCAGGCCGAAGCCCACAACGCACGCAGCCGAGCAGCTGGGCCATGGGCCTCTCTCGCTCGCCGCTGCTATGCTCCTGCTACTGTTGCGTGCTCATGCCACGCGGGTTGGCTTGCTCGCCTTGCTCGCAAACTCGCTGGCTCGTTGGGCCTTGCACGCTTGCGTGCTTGGCTCGACGGGCCGGCAGCTCCGATGCCTTCGTATTCACGACTAATACCTTACGACTATTATTTATCGTATTGTATACGACGAATCACCGTCGTACGATATGATTTATTCGTTTCGCCCAGCTTACGAATATTCGCGATACGATATACGATTCCGATGCAAGGTCGTATCGTATAATACGTTTTCCAAAACTAATTCCCGAAAAGCTATTAAATGAATTTCCGATTTATTTAATCCGGTCATCTGTTACATGCCATTGGTGTGACCTTGTAGGTTCAGTCAAGAGTAAGTTGTGAGCTTAATATTCATTAGGACTCACTGATCGGAAGCATTGCTCCACCTAGCTGTTCCGATCACTTGATCTCACCTAATTAATTGTTCGCAATTAATCTGAACCTTGGTTATTAGACTTAATGCACCTTGGGTGAAGGACATATTTCCTTCAGTCTCCCACTTGTCATTCAGACAAGTGTGCATTCACATTCCTTTGTCACTTAGTGTTACTTACTGAACATAAGGTAAGATCCAAGCCATCCTTATTAGGTCCAGAAGTGTTTCTCGGATTGCAGAGCTCAACTGTTAAACTTTTACAGAAGGTTAAGCCTTAACCATTCTGAGCACGGCCATGCATTTTACAGTATCTAAGTCTCCGAGAGGCCTTGTTACACAACAACACCATATCATATCAAAGATAGGAGGACAATCCATTCTGGCAATCTATGAACACTCACTTTGATTCATAGTACGCCCAATAACTTCTTTTACAGCCTCCTTTTACGATGCGACGTTTAGCGAGCATCAAAGCGAACTAATTCTCAAATGAGCAAACATAATCGCTCATGTTCTGAGGAATGGTTCTAATCACCATTAATGAGAACTACTTATGTTGTGGGGATTTTCCGGTGAGATAACCTGGAGGTTTTCCGGTAACTGAGATCTTAGCAAGAATGTATTTTTATAGAGAGAGAAAATAGAGAGAAGGCAGAACTGTAATTGTTCCTGATTGTATTGATTTTGACCCCTTTTTCTAGGGAAATGGGGCTATTTATAGTACTAGGTTTTTGTAGGAATGACCTAACATTCTCTTCACCTGATTGGCTAAGCTATGGGAGGAGGACACATGTCCTTCCCCTTTACAATTCCCTGGCCTTTTAGACATAAGTGGGCTATATGGGCCTTTGTGCCCATTGTAGAGTACTAATTACATGTGCCCATTAGGTTTAGATACATTATATGTAATTATACGTACAAAATACAAATACGTATACCCTAGAGATACATGGACTGACACTTATTCTACAGAATAGACGTCGTATGGCCTTTGCTTACGGGGCGCAATACGGGCCACGTGTCACGTCCTTATTGGTACACGATGGTACGGTAATTTTGCCCACAACATTTGCCCCTCAAGAATGGCATTTCTGGAAACAATCTTATGGATATCGCTTCTTGACCGTTGATTCGCAGGTACATATTCGGAACAAGTGTTGAGGTAGTGACATGTGTCACTTTTCTCATTTTTTCCCTTCCCTATATATATGGGGGGGTAAATCTCATTTTTACGTTTCATTTTCACAGAGCTCAAAGCAGGCGATTTCCGGCACATTTCCACCACCAGCAGGCGATTTCCGGCCACCGCAGGACTCAACTTGTTCTTCATCGCCTTCAACCTGTTCTTCGTGATACTCATCTTGTTCTTCACCGACCGTTCCCAGATCTTTCGAGGTTAGTTTTCACCTTTCATTTATGTTTTTGTCTATCTCCTCGTCATTTTTATCCTCGTTAGTAGCCGGCATATTAGTAATCGGTAAAGACTCTTAGGGTTCAAATGGGGCGTTTATGCCGCTCGTCTTTTTCTGGACGACCGTCCAGTCTCATCTTTTTCTTCATTGTTGGTCACCCCTAAGCCGTGCCCTGTTCCCTATGCAGAGAGCATGGCAAGAAATAAGCAGACAGCAGACCCCACTCGTCTGCGTTTGGGAGAAGGGCCGGCTACTCCTCCGATGGAGAGGTATTCTTCTACTGACCCGGCAGTCGATCCTGAGTATACCGACCTCTTTCAAGAGATCGACGATTATGCAGAGACTGAGGGGGAGCACTCTGCATGCTCGTCCGAGCATACAACGAGCCGGGCAGTCGGGGAGTCGAGCGTAGCTTTACTGCCTTTGGTTGCCGAGGAGCCGGCGGCTACTGATGCTATGGTTAGGCCAAGAGGTCGAGAAGAGGCTCAGCTTCTTCCTTCAGAGATTCATCCAGACGCCGGTTGGCTGAGGTGGCTGGAGAGGAAGGGGGCCGACATGAGAGACGGCCTATGCGTTGGTGAGGGGTACCAGATGCGAGTGTCGGCCGGCCTGGATTCGACGGTCAGCCTGCTTGCTGAGGGAGAGTTCCCCGTCTATGCTGCCATCATCAAGCTAGGTATGAGGTTTCCTCCGCATCCATTTGTGGTGGAGGTGTTAGATGGATTCAACATTGGGGTGGCCCAACTGACCCCCAATTCTTGGGCAGACATATTCGGCTATATAGCCAAATGAACAATGTGCATCCGTCCTTCAATGCTTTCTTGCATTTGGTCTCTATCTCTCGCTCCCCCAAGGCCGCCGAGGGATGGTTTAATCTCAGCAGCCGAGGCACCTACCAAACTGTGGTGGGTAAGCTCAACAAGTGGAACAAGTGGAGGAAGCGATGGGTGGTGTTTCACACTGATGACGAGGAGATGTACGACAGAATGAGCCGTTGGAGAAGAACGGACAATTACATGGATCATGACGAAGGTCTCCCACCCCTCACAGCGGACGAGTGGGAACACATAATGGTGTTGTTCAAGGCCAACACCTACCATCTGACTGCTGAAAAGACATTCCATGTGCCGGCCGAGTGGTTGTCGCACATAAGTCAGTTACGGGACGAAGCGTTTTTGGCTGCTGTGGGTTTGGGATATTCTATAACCCAAGGTAGAATGTTAGGTTGTATGCTGTCCCCCTTTGTTCTATTCTTTCTCTAACCATCTCTCTTTTTGTGTGCATAAGAAGGAATGAGCAAGTTATCTGAAGCAGATAAAGGCAAGGGGGACCTGACCGACTGGATGGCTGACATTTATGAAGCCAAGATGAAGAAGGCTAAGGCCGAGCTGGAAGAGAAGGTGTGTGCCAAACCTATTTGATTTAGCCTTTGTTTTGAATAGAGTGCTCACGTCATAAATGTACGGGCGTCTCTTTTGATGACGAGCCACTTTTTCCTTAAAAGAAAAGTAACTTGTGATCACAGGGATGTTCCTCGGCATAAATGTGCGGGCGTCTCCTTTGGTGAAGAGTCACATCTTGAGAGTAACTTGTGATCACAGAGATGTCCCACGTCACAATTTTGTGGGCGTCTTTTTTGATGACGAGTCACTTCTTTGGGAGTGGCTTGTGATCAATGAGATACCCCACGTCATAATTTTGCGGGCGTCTCTTTTGATGACGAGTCACTTCTTTGAGAGTAACTTGTGATCAATGTGATGCCCCACGGCATAAATGTGCGGGCGTCTCCTTTGGTGACGAGTCACATCTTTGAGAGTGACTTGTGATCACAGGGATGTCCCACGTCACAATTTTGTGGGCGTCTCTTTTTAATGACGAGCCACTATCTTGTGAGTGGCATGTGATCAATGTGATGCCCCACGGCATAAATGTGCGGGCGTCTCCTTTGGTGACGAGTCACATCTTTGAGAGTGACTTGTGATCACAGGGATGTCCCACATCACAATTTTGTGGGCGTCTCTTTTTAATGACGAGCCACTATCTTGTGAGTGGCCTGTGATCAATGTGATGCCCCACGGCATAAATGTGCGGGCGTCTCCTTTGGTGATGAGTCACATCTTTGAGAGTGACTTGTGATCACAGGGATGTCCCACGTCACAATTTTGTGGGCGTCTCTTTTTAATGACGAGTCACTTCTTTGAGAGTAACTTGTGATTGTTAAAGTACACCTTGTCATATTGTTTTGGACGGGCGTCCTTTTTAGTGACGGGCCACTATCTTGTGAGTGGCCTGTGACCAATTTACTGATTCTCCTTGTGTTCTTGGTCAGCAAGCGAAGGACGCGGCGAAGGCGGCGGGAAGGACGAAGGGAACGACCCTTTCCCAGCTAAAAAAGAGGTCAGCTCCTGCCGACTCGGAGACACCGAGCACCTTTAAGAAGCCAAAGCCCAAACCACGGCGTCTGGTCAAGAAGGGTGAGTCGCAGGCCGCCGAGGGGGATCATCCTGCCGATGATGAGCAGGTTGTAGACAAGCCCTCTCCGATTGTGGACTTGGTGTCCAAATCGAAGTCTGGCGGGAACCAGGCCGAGCCGGAGGACCCTCTTGCTGGAATTCCGGCCAATGTCCGCTCTCAGATCCCTGCGGAGGTGCCCCGCCGAGCTAGGTCATCGGGCGGTAAGTTTTATTCAAACGTCGTACAGACGTATCGAGCCTCATCTGGCAGTTCTTCTTACTCTCCGCGTCATCCGGAGGCCGTTGTTTTTCCTATAGCTAAAGACAAAGGGAAGGAAGCAGCTGCTGCAGAGGACGAGAATATACCCGCTACTCCTCCCTATTCGTCAAGGGATAGGGCGGCTATATGCCGCAAAGTGTTTAAGGCCGTCCTAGCGGAGTACGTTGCTTCTCTTCCTGGCCGTAAGACCGACGCCCAGTTTGGTGCCATCCAGGCCACTCTACTCGACGTGAGTCTGTTTCCAATTTTTGTATGTGTTTGTTTTTTGCTTTTCTTTTTAGATCATTTACTAACATGTAGCCCCCTTTTGCAGTTATTCTGCCGCATGGAATTCTGCAAGGGTTGGAAGACCCGCACTGCCGAGGAGCTCAAAGCTCAAGTGGCCGAGTCCACCCATCATGGTGATTATGCGTTCAAATCAATTGAAGAGGTCCTCTTGCAGATGCAGACGACCATAGACCTTCAGGCAAAGGAGGTGGCTTCGTTGCGGTCTGATAAGGCCGAGCTGCTAAAGAAGGTCTTGGCGCAGGACAAGGACATGGTGGCGATGGTCGAGGGGGCCAAGGCGGCAGCGGAGGAAATACGGACGCTTCAGGACCAGCTGCGGGAGTACCCCCAAGTCAAAGAGGCGGCTGAGGAAGCCGAGCAACTTCGGGGGGAACTGGAGACTGCCAGGTTGCAGGTTCGCACCCTGCGCGAGCGTCTTCTCGGGTCCTACGATCAGGGGGAGCAGGCGGCAAAGGACGCCGTTAAGCATGCCTGGGAGAACCACATGGAGGAGTATGACCTCGCGTGGTTCCAGCGGCGCATAGAACACAGTGCTGATGTGTTGGTTGCTGAGCGTCTCGGCCAGCCGCCCCCTGAGTTTGTACCCTCCGATGATGAGGACGATGCGGCTGCTCCCTGATTTGCTTCCTTCTGCTTTATAAAAAAATTTATTTATGTGTTCTCATGCCTAAGGGCAAAAACAATTACTTTATCAAGTTTTGGCGCCGTTGGCGTCTGTATCATTGTGCCTGCTGAGCACACAACAATTTCTCTCTTTTTTGTTTGGGCTACTTTTGCACGCCTTACAGTGGGCGTTGTTTTATAAGTAGGCTGCTTCTGTTGCTTCTTCTATGTCGTGTTTATTCGTTTTTCGTACTTTGATTTTTTCGAGGGGTGCTATCAATCAATAGGTATGATCGTCACAGTCTTTGACGAGCGTGTCCACTACGACATTGATTGACGCAAGTCAATCAATAGGTATGATTGCCGCTAGACATGCTCGTCAAATGGAGTGGACGATCAAAAACACTCACAAACAACCCTTTGGTCCACGGATATTCGTGCCGCCGCCCATTTGGGCAAACAACTTTTGCCTCATGGTCGTTTCCGCCGCGGGCACCTGAGTATGTGCTCGACGCTTAGGTGGTCGTCGCAGTCTTTGACGAGCGTGTCTACTACGACATTGATTGACGCAAGTCAATCAATAGGTATGATTGCCGCTAGACATGCTCGTCAAATGGGGTGGACGATAAAAAACACGCACAAACAACCCTTTGTTCCAAGGTCGTCCTTGCCGCAGGGCGTTTTAGCAAACCACCTTTGTCACAAAGTTAATTTTGCCGCGGGGCTTTTTAACAAACCACTTTTGTCACAAAGTTAATTTTGCCGCAGGGCTTTTTAACAAACCATCTTTGTCACAAAGTTAATTTTGCCGCAGGGCTTTTTAACAAACCACTTTTGTCACAAAGTTAATTTTGCCGCGGGGCTTTTGAGCAAACCAACATCGTCACAAGGTTAGTTTTGCCGCAGGGCTTTTTAACAAACCACCTTTGTCACAAAGTTAATTTTTCTGCAGGGTTTAGGGTACGCCGTGGTCTGCCAGCCACTCTTTCAGCTTAGGCGTCTCAAGCTGAGGCCCATTATCATTGATTATAGCCTGCGGAATCCCAAAACAAGTCATGATATTCTTCCAAATGAATGCCCTTACATCAACGGTTTTTATGTTTTTGAGCGCTTCTGCCTCCACCCATTTGGTGAAGTAATCTACGGCAACGATGACATAACGCCTCCCTCCAGGAGCGGCGGTAATGGGCCTAGGAGATCTATTCCCCACTTAGCAAATGGAATTGGACTCGTGATGGGCGTCAGAACTCTTGAGGGTCGATGTATTAGGTGAGCAAAGCGCTGGCATTTGTCACACTTCTTGACCAGTGAGATTGCATCATCCTTAAGAGTCGGCCAGTAATAGCCAATTCGAAGTGCCTTTTCAGCCAAGGCCCTTCCACCAATATGCGAGATACACAATCCTTGGTGAAGGTCTTCTAGAATTTCCTGTCCTTTTTCAGGCGTCACACATCTTAACAAAGGACGAGAATTTCCACATTTCAAACCAAGAGCATTTCTTCTGAATTTTTGCCGCTTGTCTCGAGTCCTCTAGCAAGACTCCGTTCATTTTGAAGTTTACTATGTCATCCATCCATGTGGAGGTCCTGTCAAGGGTTTCCACCTCCATTTGCTCAATGCTTTTGTGCGCTTTTACCTCCCAAAACACGTGCCGAGGAGTATCACAAGACGCAGAACTGACCAATTTTGACAAGGCATCAGCTTGGTTATTTTTCGAGCGAGGGACTTGTCTTACTTCAAATCTTTTCAGTGGCTCTACTTCCTGATGGACGGCCTGCATGTATTTGACCATCGTCGGATCCCTAGCTTCGTAGGTCCCATTAACTTGGCTCACAATCAATTGAGAGTCGGATAGTGCTACAATCTCCTCGGCGCCTGCCGCCTTACACATTTTTATGCCACAAAGCAGGGCTTCATACTCGGCTTCATTATTTGACGCCTGAAAGTTAAATCGCATAGCATACTCAAAAGTATCTCCTTCTGGGGAGTGACAGATTATCCCAGCTCCACATCCATTCTGCGTGGACGAGCCATCTACGTACAATGTCCACACAGTCTTTGTATTCTTGGCAAAGTCAGGCCTCGTCATTTCAACAATGAAGTCGGCACATGCTTGGCCCTTGACAGCTTTCCTCGGCTCATAGGTGATATCGAAGGCATTCAGCTCTATTGCCCAATTCAGCATTCGTCCTGACGCCTCCAGCTTCGTGAAGGGAAGTTTAAGCGGTTGATCTGTATAGACCACTATTTTGTAAGCTAAGAAATAAGGACGGAGCTTTTTGCTGGCCATGAACAGGGCTAAGCCAAACTTTTCCACTGTGGGGTATCTAACTTCAGCATTTTGAAGAACATGACTGACAAAGTATACTGGCATCTGTATTCCCTCCCTCTCTGTCAGTAGAACGGCACTCAACGAGTGTTCGGACACGGCGAGATACATGTATAAAGTCTCTCCCTGCAAGGGGCTAACAAGACGAGGTAAGGTATGCAAGTGTTCCTTTAATCTCACCAACGCCGCCTCGGCTTCGTCCGACCATTCAAACTTAGCCTTCTTTCTGATTGCCCTAAAAAAGTAGTGACACTTGTCTCCGGCCCTGGAAAGGAATCTGCCCAGGGCGGCCAAGCAACCTGTGAACCGCTGGACCTCTTTTACTGTCTTTGGTGAGCTCATATCAATTACTGCCTGGATCTTGTCTGGGTTGGCTTCAATTCCTCTTTCATCAATCAAAAAACCTAAGAATTTGCCTGACGTCGCCCCAAACACACATTGCTTAGGATTCAATCTCATGTTGTAAGCTCGAATAGTCTCGAATGTCTCCCTAAGATCAGTTATGTGTGCCGCCCGCAGCTTACTTTTCACGATCATATCATCAATATAAGCTTCAATATTTCTGCCGAGCTACTTGTTGAACACAGTGTTAATAAGACGCTGAAAGGTGGCCGGTGCATTCTTTAATCCAAACGGCATCACTTTGTAGCAGTAAAGGCCTTGTTCAGTGACAAATGACGTTTTTTCCTGGTCGTCAGGCCACAACGGGATCTGATGAAACCCTGAGTATGCATCCATGAAGCTCATCATAGCATGCGCCGCCGTAGAGTCGACAAGCCGGTCAATCTTAGGCAATGGGAAACTATCCTTGGGACATGCCTTATTGAGGTTGGTGTAGTCAACACACATTCTCCAGGTGCCGTTTGGTTTCTTGACGAGAACCACATTCGCAACCCAGTCGGGGTACTAACTAGGCCTGACGAACCCTACATCCATCAACTTCTGTATTTCCGCCGCTGCCGCCTGATTTCTATCTTCCCCATGGTTCCTTTTCTTCTGACGAACCGGTTTAAAGTTTGGGTCCACATTCAGCTTATGGACAGCCACAACACGGTCAATACCCGGCATTTCTTCCACTGTGAAAGCAAAGATATCTTCAAATTCTCTCAGTAGGTTGACCAATTCTGCCGCCAGCGGGTCGTCAGGAGGAATCCCGATGGGCACTACTCTGTCAGGTTTATCTGTGTTTAATACCACATTGAAATGGGCCCCAACAGGCTCTGGTCGTCTCTCTTCCATGTGCCCTGCTGAGATAGTTAATGTTTCTTTGACGACTTTGGGCTGTGTGTCGCCACATTTTCGTTTGTTTCCCACCGTGTCTTTCTCTTCACCTGACCCCCACGCTTCCGGACTCAAGGTTGTTAAATAGCAGTCTCTAGCTTGTTGCTGATCACCATGTATGGTGCTGACGCTCCCATCATCACAGACAAACTTAAGAAGCATCAGGTGGGTCACGATAACAGCCTTTGCCCTATTCAAGGTGGGACGCCCCAAGATGATATTATATGCCGTCAGGTCTTTCACTATGAGAAAACGGACGTCCATTTGTCTAAATTCTTTTTTATTTCCCATCCGCAGGGGAAGAGCAATGATGCCAACTGGATGGATGATACTACCTCCGAAACCTATGATGGGGTAGTGGATTTTCTCAATCTTTGAGGAATCATGTTGCAACCGATTTAAGCACTCAAGACTGATTATGTCTGACGAGCTCCCAGTATCAACCAGGATACGCCTAACCCTCAGGTTGGCGACCTTCAACTCAATTACGAAGGGATCATCATGCGGGGTGGCTATTTCTCCACGGTCGGCCTCGCCGATTTCTACTTTTGGGAACGGGTCGGTTGTGGCCTTGCCTGATAGCATCACTTATCCCAGCCGCTTGGCATAATCTTTCTGTCCCCTCATGGTCGGTCCACCGGCGGCCAATCCTCCTGAGATGACTGCCACACACTCTGGGTCGGTACGGTTACCATCCTCTTTCGAGGGAGGTGATTTGTTCTTTTTGTAGAACGGTTTGCCAGAACCTCCCGTATTTCTGCTAATATAACTCTTTAGGAATCCCTTAGCGGCTAGGCCGTCCAGTGCCCTTTTTAGGCTTTTACATTCGTTGGTGTCATGTCCAATGTCACTATGGAAGTGACAGTACAGCTTGGGATCCCTGCTTTCTGGTGGCGACTTCATGGGGAATGGACGATCAATCTCATACTTGGACCCAGCGTCCATCAGAATTGTGTACATGTCTGTGTTATACTCAAAGCGCTCTCGGTCATAAGCTCTGGACCTCTTCTGGCCTGCCGCCCCGGGAGCCCTGTCCGACTCTTTTGCAATAGCCCACGTCCCGTTAGGCCTACTCTTCTTCTCAAATTTTTCCTTTTTTGCCGCCGGCTCAGCGGTATCACTTCCCCTGGGATCTTTTGGGACGCTGCAAATTTCTGTTGCGTGAATGAAGGCCTCGGCCTCATCTAACACCTCTGCCATGGTTCGCACACTTTTCTTTACCAGATCAAACTTGAACGAGCCCTTCTTAAGCCCTCGAATAAAGTTATCAAATACCACACCATCCGGCAAATCTGGAATATGCCCCGCCTCCAAGTTGAATCTTTTTACATAGCTTCTCAGAGATTCGTCTTTCCCTTGCTGAATTCGACTCAAGTGCATGCTCGTCTTCTTCTCTTCTTTGTGAGCCATGAACCGAGTGGAAAACAATAACTCAAGCTCCAAAAAAGAGCGAATGGTTCCGGCTGGGAGCCTCTCAAACCACTTAGACGCTACCCCTTTCAGTGTTCCTGGAAAGTACTTACACCAAGTTGAGTCGGTTATTCCTTGAACATACATGTGATGTCTGTAAACTAAGAGATGCATGTCTGGGTCCGTAGTCCCATCATAGGCATCAATGTTGGGCGGCTTGACCTTGGGCTCCCTTGGTGCTCTCATAATGGTGTCTGCAAAAGGGGTGGTGTGTCCTAGGGCCATGTTGGACACCCCCTCCTGAATGTGATACACAGGATCCTGGAGCCTTGAATATGGTTCCCGTCGAGAAGACTCGCGACGGCGAGTTTGAAAAGTGGGACGAGTGACACCCGGGCGTGCTTGGCTCAAGTGTATGTAAGTGGGATGAGGTAAAGGTGTATCTGGCATGACGGGGGTGGATTCCGTATCTAAAAGTTCGGACTCAGAGTCTGGTACTTTCTCGGCTTGCGGCTGTTCACGTCCTCGAGACAATTCGCCGACCAGCCGTTGAGGCAGCCGGCGCGTTAGGTAAGACATTTTCTGATTGGGCTGATTTGCTGGCGGCCGCCTCCTAAGGTCCTCGCCTGTCTGCCTGGTCCAGACGTTTGGGGGAAGCAAAGAAAGTGTTGGCCTATTGCTTGCCGGTTCCTCATGATTTGCAGCCGCAGCAGTGGTGTAAATCAGCATGCTCTTCTGCACCTCAGCATTAACTGTCTTTCCCATATCAGCTTGGAACTCGGCCAAAATAGCCCGAAGAGAACCCACAGAGACGGGCATATTCTCCTCTATTACGGTATCTGCCCGAGGATCCAGGTGTCCACCTGGAGGGGTGCGATTGGCCTGGTCGTCCTCTTCACTGAGCACCTCTACCTCGACGGCGTGACGAGGTGTGTGCCCTGCCGCAAAGACCCGGGCGGCCTCTCCGGTGATTCTCGGGGCCGGCGTCTGATGCTCGGCCGGCATTTCTCTTTCCAGGGGTGGCCGCTCCACTCGCTTAGGCCGCCCAGTATCATTGTCCTGTCGTTGATCTTCCATGCTACCGTACCTCCCCACAGACGGCGCCAAATGTTGTGGGGTTTTTCCGGTGAGATAACCTGGAGGTTTTCCGGTAACTGAGATCTTAGCAAGAATGTATTTTTATAGAGAGAGAAAATAGAGAGAAGGCAGAACAATAATTGTTCCTGATTGTATTGATTGTGACCCCTTTTTCTAGGGAAATGGGGCTATTTATAGTACTAGGTTTTTGTAGGAATGACCTAACATTCTCTTCACCTGATTGGCTAAGCTATGGGAGGAGGACACATGTCCTTCCCCTTTACAATTCCCTGGCCTTTTAGACATAAGTGGGCTATTTGGGCCTTTGTGCCCATTGTAGAGTACTGATTACATGTGCCCATTAGGTTTAGATACATTATATGTAATTATACGTACATAATACAAATACGTATACCCTAGAGATACATGGACTGACACTTATTCTACAGAATAGACGTCGTATGGCCTTTGTTTACGGGGCGCAATACGGGCCACGTGTCACATCCTTATTGGTACACAATGGTACGGTAATTTTGCCCACAACACTTATGACATTAATTTAATCTCTTAAAGTGTTCTCATGGTCAATCCGATACAAGATCCAATAAGTATCTATGCAAAAGATTCTGACATCCAGTCAAATTAGTTCAAGAAATATAACCAACAATCTACTTGCAATCTAATCTTCATTAGTCATTGGTCGTCCACCTTTCGATGACCTGGATTAGGGATCCTTTGTGACTTCAATATTCAAGTTCACTTATGGGTGTTTCTTTGTCGAAGAATCCATCTTGACATCCCATTTGAATGTTTTGAATCACATGGACTTATCATTTAATACTAAACCAAAATTAAATGAATGTGAAATAATAAATTTCATAAATATGAAATGGTTAAATAAATTGTTTTAAACATAGATCTAACAAATTTTCTAAAACAAAACTTAGAAAATCAAAGCCAGCCTCCAACATGCTTGATTCCTATGGTTGCTACATGTGCGTTGTGCTTCACTTGTGGTAATGGTTTAGTCAATGGATCCGCGACGTTGTCGTCATTTCCAACCTTGCATATCTCGATTTCTTTCCTTTTAACGATCTCTAGAATTATATGAAATTGCCGCAATACGTGCTTGGACTTCTGGTGGCTCCTAGGCTCCTTTGCCTGGGCAATGGCTCCGCTATTGTCGCAATACAAAGCCATTGGTCCTTTAATGGAGGGGAAAACCCCAAGTTCTTCGATGAACTTTCGAATCCAAACAGCTTCCTTTGCTGCTTCTGAGGCAGCAATGTACTCGGCTTCAGTTGTAGAATCCGCAATAGTGCTTTGCTTAGCACTTTTCCAGCTTACTGCTCTGCCGTTGAGGCAGAACACAAACCCAGACTGTGATCTGAAATCATCTTTGTCGGTTTGAAAGCTTGCGTCCATATAGCCCTTAACAATAAACACATTTGTACCACCATAAACCAGAAACTGATCCTTAGTCCTTTTCAGGTACTTTAGGATGTTCTTGGCATCAGTCCAATGTGCCTCACATGGTTCTGACTGGTACTTCTTGTTGCACTGAGTGCGAACGAAACATCCGGCCTTGTACAAATCATACCATACATGATGGTTCAAATAGCCAAAGCGTATGAAACCCCACTCATCTTTCTACGCTCATCGGATGTTCTAAGACACTAACTCTTGCTTAGATATGTGCCATGTGACATAGGTAGATGGCCTCTCTTGGCTTCCATCATATTGAACCTAGCTAGCACTTTGTCAATGTAAGTGCTCTGGCTTAGTCCAATCATCCTCTTAGATCTATCCCTATAGATCTTGATGCCCAATATGTATTGTGCCTCTCCTAAGTCCTTCATTGAGAAACACTTTCCAAGCCAAGTCTTTACAGACTCCAACATAGGAATGTCGTTTCCAATAAGTAGTATGTCATCAACATACAAGACTAGTAATGCAATTTTACTCCCACTGACTTTCTTGTATACACAAGATTCGTCTTGATTCTTGATGAAGCCAAACTTATTTTCTGGTTCATCACATCGTTTATTTCAACTCCTTGATGTCTGCTTTAGTCCGTAAATGGACTTCTTAAGCTTGCATACCTTTCCTTGGTTCTTTTGATCGACAAAACCCTCCGGCTGCGTCATAAACACAGTCTCTTCTAAAACACCATTCAAGAAGGCAATTTTGACATCCATTTGCCATATTTCATAGTCATGAAACGCGGCAATCGCAAGGATTATCCGAATAGACTTAAGCATCGCGACTAGAGAAAAGGTTTCATCATAGTCAACGTCGTGAACTTGCCTGTAACCTTTTGCTACCAATCCAGCTTTGTATATATATACAATTCCATCTTTGTCTTTCTTCAATTTGAAGACCCATTTGCATCCGATAGGTGTAAACCCATCCGGCAAATCTACCAAATCCCAGACTTGATTTTCAGACATGGAGTCTATTTCAGATTTCATGGCCTCTAACCATTTAGTAGATCTTGGGCTCGTCATATCTTGCTTATAAGTCATAGGTTCATCACTATCTAATATGAGAATGTCTAAGTTTTCAGTCAAGAGGACGCATGTCCATCTGTCCGGTTGAACCTTAGTTCTATTTGACTTACGAGGGGAACTGAAGTTTTGAGGAACTACTCCCACTGGCTCTTCTAAAGACCTTGGAGGTTCTTCATCCTGAACTGCTTCTAAAGAGTTCTTGGTTCGTTGTTCGTCTCGAATCTCTTCGAGGTCTATTATTCTCCCACTTGTCAATTTGGAAATATGATTTCTTTCCAAAAAGACACTGTCACGAGCAACGAATACCTTGTTGTCTGACTTGTTGTAGAAGTAATACCCCTTTGTTTCTTTTGGATACCCAACGAAGAAACATTTGTCAGATTTTGGTTCGAGCTTGTCCGAAATTAATCGCTTGACATATGCTTCGCAACCCCAAATCTTTAGAAAAGACAACTTTGGAAGTTTCCCAGTCCATAATTCGTATGCAGTTTTTTCAACAGCTTTTGACGGAGCACGATTCAGTGTGAGTGCTGCAGTTTGCAACGCATGTCCCCAAAACTGTAAAGGAAGTTTGGCTTGATCCATCATTGACCTGACCATTTCGAGTAAGGTCCTGTTTCTCCGTTCCGACACTCCATTCCATTGAGGTGTCCCCGGAGCAATCAATTCAGAAAGAAAATCGCATTCTTTTTTATGGTCATTAAACTCGTGGCTAAGATATTCACCTCCTCGATCCGATCTTAGAGCTTTGATTTTCTTGCCATGTTGATTCTCTACTTCATTTTGAAATTCTCGGGATTTCTCAAACGATTCAGACTTGTGTTTCATTTTGTAAATATATCCACATCTACTGAAATCGTTTGTAAACGTTATGAAATAGCTGAACTCACCTCTAGCTTTCGTACTCATAGGCCCACATACGTCCGTATGTATTAGCCCTAGTAGTTCGATTGCTCTTTCTCCCACCTTTGAGAAAGGTTGCTTTTTCATTTTGCCAAGTAAACAAGATTCCCATTGATCAATCTTCTCTAAGTTGAATGATTCTAGAATTCCCTTTCGTTGAAGTAATTCCATGCGCTTTGTGTTTATATGGCCTAATCGACAATGCCACAGAAATGTGAGATCCGAATCACCAGTTTTAGCCTTTTTAGTATTTATGTTATAAATGTGTTTGCTCGTATCTAGCACATATAGACCATTTTCTTGTTGTGCTGAACCATAAAACATTCCATTCAAATCAAAAGAACAACTATTGTCTTTAAATTGAAAACTAAAACCTTTAGAATCCAAACTTGAAACGGAAATAATGTTTCTGGTGATACTAGGAACATAGTAACAGTTTTCTAGTTCCAAAACAAAACCACTAGGCAAAGAAATAAAATAAGATCATACGGCTAATGCAGCAATCCGTGCTCCATTTCCCACGCGTAGATCCATCTCGCCTTTATCAAGCCTTCTACTTCTCCTTAGTCCCTGCGAATTGGAACATAAGTGTGAGCCACAACCAGTATCTAATACCCAAGAAGTAGAATTAGCAAGATTACAATGTATAACATACATACCTAAAGGAGAAGCAACGTTTCCGTCCTTCTCTTCCTTTAGTTTAGCGCAACCTCGCTTGTAATGACCAATTTCATTACAATTGAAGCATTGCGATATTGAAGGAGAACATTTTTCCTCATCTTGCTCTTGGAAGGCGCCAGTTGCCCTCCGAGAGTGGATGAAGATCCAGCCTTGCTTATCTTCCCCTTGCACACTTTCTTGAATTTGGTGCACCTCACATTCAAAGGGTCTTGCTTGAACTTAAGGATTCTCTCGAATTCCACAAGTTCACAGAATGTGCTCTCTTTCTAATTAAAGAGATAGTGCATCTTAAACACCTCATAATCCCTATGAAGAGAATTCAGCACTAGTGTAATAGCTATCGACTCTTTGACGGAACCACCAAGTCTCTCGATTGTGAAAAATAATCCAGACATCATATCCCCGTGAGACCAAATAGGTGTGTTTTTGTCCATCTTGATTGAGTAAATGCGCTTTTGTGCCTCTAGAAGCTCGTTCTCTAGGCACAACTTGTGTGGGGTAATGAGTTTGAGATCGCTCATTGAATTAGCCAATTCATCAACCCTTTTGCCACCAGTTTGGCACTTGGGTTGAGACCCCGCACGACACCTATCCCCAAGACGACTTAGGAGAGCGTGAGGCTCAAAAGTAATGAACCTCCCTCTCCAACCTTCGGGAATAGACTTTAGGATAAACTCCGTGACAAGGTACTTGTGAAGTGCCCAACTTCTGTACTTTTCAGGAGTCATACCTGCGCATCATAGCTAGGGAAAGGTTGTTCGATGACATAGTGCATGTCATTAACTTTTAAAACTTCGATAAGTTTCCTTTCCCATTCAATAAAGTTAGTCAAGTCTAACTCGACATCCGGAATTTCCGATGATTTAATTGTTGTTACGTATGCGGCCATTTGATTACTACATTTGAAAAGAATTCGCAATAAATAACCATTCATAACTTAATTTAACTTTGAAATAAAAGCTAGCATGCAATCATTAAAGCTATTAAACATTTCATTCATGAAAAAGCTAAAACATGGTCCAAAATGAATGAAACGATTCCAAGACCCTAATGAAGGAAATAATGCCCTTGGTCCAAGTATTCATTCAATGCTAAAGTCTAATAAATGCGGTTCAGTATTAATTAATTATACAAGTTAATAATTCAGTGAGATCAAGTGAACTGTATGCCTAGCTAGAGGTCGCTTCAGTTCAAGTGGAATTAATAATATTAATCCACAGCTTACTCTTGACTGAATCCGTAGGGTCATACAAATAGTACGTGAACGGATCAAGTATTTAATGAATTAAATACTCCATTTATGGATATTCTGAATCGACGGATTTCGGTTCCAGTGGGAGCTGAAATCGTCAAAAGGCAAATTATGAATACTCCGGAAACGATGATATTGCCGGAAACGGAAATATGGTTCGTATTGGAAATATAAATATTATCCAAGTCGTAGATGTTTCCGGAAACGGAAACATGGTACGTATCGGAAAATATTATTGGAAATGGAAATATTGCCGGAAACGGAAATATTGTCGGAATCGGAAATATTATCGGAATCGGAACATAATTCCGGAATTGGAAATATTAAATATTTGTTCGAAACGGAAATTAATTCCAGAATCAGAAATATTAAATATTGTTCGAATCGGAAATGAATTCCAGAATCGAAAAATTAATCGGAAGCGCGTCGTACGAAATAAACATCGGACGAGCTTGCTAGACGCAAGGCCCAGCACGAAGCCAGGCCTGCGCCTAGCAAGGCCCGCGCGCAGCAAAGGCAAGCAGCAGCCCGCCAAGCACCGCAAGGCCCAGCCAAGCAACACGCAAGGCCAGGCCCAGCGAGGCCAGCAGGCTGGCACGCCCAAGCGTGGGCTGCAGCGCTGCTGGGCCGAGCCCTCCGCGCGCGCGCGCCCAACGCCCCTCGTGGGCTGTGCGTGTGTGTGCGTTGAGTTTGTGCATGCGTCGAATCCTTAAGCGTTTAGGATTAGTTCGATTAATTATTATTTTCCTAAAACTACTAGAGTTAGTTGTTGAAATAAACACTAACTTAAAAGATTTAATTGGAATCTAATTCTAATAAGATTAGGTTAATTAAATCCTAGTAGGTTTCTAGTTCCAATAATCCTACCCTATAAATAGGTGATGGTAATCACAATTTATAACACATCAATTCAAGTATTCATATAGTTTTAAGTTAAAAACTAAAGGTTAATAATTTGCCAAATAATTATAAACGAATAACATAATACCTTAGGCTAAATTCTAGTGAATTGAATCTAAGGCGGATCCGAACGTGATGTGGACTATCTACGGAGGGACTACACTTGGAGTCCTAAACTTGTTCTTGTTCGGTTCGGGAGCAGCTAGGGAGGGCACGCTACATAAGTTTGTATCCTAAATTATGCTAATTGTTATGTGGCAATTAATTTGGATTCCTAGCTTTATGGTTTTTCCGCATGAAATATATATGCTTTATATTTGTCATAACCTAACAGTGGTATCACGAGCCTCTAATTAATTCCATAATAAATTATAGTTAACATGGTTAAATTTTATAAATTTGCAATGAATTAAATGGGTGATTAATTTCGTTTTTTGTAATTAATTGCAAATTCGTGCGATTATTTAATTATATGTTCGCAGAACTTTCGGCAGTTTAGTCAATAATGGTCGGAATCATATAATTTTATAGTGAATTTCGCATGTAAACGGCCTTTTGAAAGTTTGACTAAAATCAAAGATTTGATGCCGAAACCAGAATTCCCAAATTCGAAGCCTAACTATGACTTTTCGGAGGTTTTAGTTTTTCGAACGCAAAATTTGTAATTTTTAAGATGTTAAATTAAATATTTGCGATTCTTGTTTGTAAATCTTGAATCTATGATTGACTTACTGTATATGTTTAACAATTTTAATGCCTAAGCTTGTTAATTATACAACCTAATTTGTAATTGTAATTAATTTGTTGAAATTCGAATAATTTAGAATTTGATTTGATTTTCATAATTAATTGACAATTTAATTAGGAATCCATGATTAAAAACCACCATGAAATTTGTTAAATTTGGAAAATTTTAAATTTTTATGACCTAGATTTGAATCCATGAAAATAAACTTGATAGGAAATTAATTTGAATAATAAATTTTCGATTTTTCGCCTTAAATTTATGAAATTATTATGATTTATTAATTTTTCTATAAATTTAAATTATAAAGTTTTGATTTTTATGAAATCCGCTCACGAATCTTGCACGCACAAAGCAAAGGACGCTAAGTTGTATAGTGCGGGCATGCGACGACGAGCAAGGGAGCTCGTCGCCCATGGGGTACGTATGCAGCGAGCAAGCGTGTGGCACGAGAGCACAAGGCAGTAGCCCTGCCTTGCGTCGAGTGCTGCGACGTGCATGGGCGGATGGGGCGAGAGGCAAGGCACCAAGCAAGCAGGCCGCAGCGAGGGCAGCAAGGAAGCCTCGCCCAGCAAGCGCTGCCTCGCCACAAGCAGCGAGTTGCTGCTGCGCGTAGGCGTGGCTCGGCTTGCTGCGTCTACGCGTGGCTGCTCGTGCCTTGCTGTGCGATCAGTCGAGTGGGGCGATGCTGCTTCGTGGACTCGACAGGGCATGGGCGCAAGCCCATGGCCTCGTCTTGACCCGATTGATTCGTTTTAATTTAATTTTGATTTTCAGTTGGAAAAACGATTTTAATTAAATTTAAAATTTGTAATTTAATTTTTTCTCGGAATTTCATTTTGAATAATTTAATTATTATAAATTTTATTTATAATAATTATTTTACTAAAATTAAAACCTTGATTAAATTTAAATTAATTAATTTAATTCAACGAAAATAAATTAAAGGATTTAAATAATAATTTATATGAGCTTTAAATTTTAATTAATTTTGTATGTTTCCGGTTGGACTAGGAAATACAATTTTATGTTTAAAATTAGTAAAGCATGTAAATTTCTTGGTTTCAGTGGGAGCGTTTTAGTCATAAACTCTTGATTAAGTCTACATTCCTTTAAGGTTAAAACAACTCGATTAGAATTAATAAGGATTGAATAATTTGTAGATTATTGGAAGCCTTGATTAATTACTGCAAATATTTATGTGATACATAATAAGTTCAACTAACCAGCTATGTGGGCCATTCAATGATAAATGAATGGGTGAATGGTATATTATATATGTACTATTTTGCAGGTTATGGAAAGTTACTAGTATGGCCCAAATAGGATAGAAAATATGGTCTGCGTACCATTCATTTGAATGTAAATCTGGTCTAATGCACCAAAGTTTTTAATTTAAATATGGTCTGCGTACCATCAAATAGTTGTAATTAGTTTTTATTATAGCTTATCCTATTTGAAGAAAATGGTGCCTCCCATGGTGAAATTCAAGACGGGTTTTCCAATCCATTTTCAAGACGGAGTTTGAAGTTGAAGCTTCAAGATGAAGTCGGGCCATACTAGATCACATTTATATCTTATGCATGTTTTAAGTTATTTATTTCTTTAAATATGTCTTAATTATGAATGAGATTGTGGCTTGATTATGTTGCATAATTATGGATTTTAGTTCACTTAAAATCTAACCAACATAGTAAGAGCCTTAAGTTCCAAAATTTAAAAATTGAGTTAAAAGGTGCCATGCCAAAATAACACTTACTTGGATAACCTTTACATCAATCTTAGTAATAGTTTTCCGCCATAGCGAGGTGTTACTTAATTATTGATCCTAAAGGGGTAAGGTACACAAATAATTGTGAGTACATGTTAGTTTTGGTGAAACTCAACGATATAAGTAAGGAGTCCTTTTATGTCGTGGAAAATAAGATAGGTTTACCTAATAAGTTCTTAGACGTACCTATCAACCAAGAGTAGTTTCTAGACTATTAGCAACGGATTTGCTTACATAAAATATTTTAGAATTGAGTCTAAATACATAATGTGCTTAATTCTTCAATGATTTAATGATCTTGGAATCATTTTATTCACACCTGCCGGAACAATAAATTCGAATAAAATGTCAATCACTTGTTTAAATTGCATGATTGCTTTAATTTTCAAGTTATTACTCATGATAAATGTTTAGACTTTGCATGCTTCAATGTATGTTTTAATTATTGTTTATAATTATATATCTTGCACTGCAGTAAATCCTTTTAGAAAGGTAATAGTAAATTTCCTCGATTGGTAGTGAATCCAAGAACGATTCACGAAAATGAGAGAAAATGAGCAATTTAAAATGTACGTTTCTTTGAGCGACTTTTATGGTTGTTTTAGAGTATCAAAGTCGAATGGCAAACCGATTGGTGCTTGTGAATTCAAAATACAATGTAGTTTTGAGAATCATAAAGCATTGAGTTTAAACGCTCAGCTTTACCAATGGTTAACAACCTAATATCTTTGTCCATTTAATTCGCGAATGAGTCTAGTCCCTAGACATTCGAATATATCGATTCTTAGAGAACTTTAGAGGCTTCAGGTAAGATCATCTAGTTGAAACAGAGTATTCAACATAAATAAAATGGTAAGAACTTTGTTGGAGTGACTTTGGACATGTCTAATAAAGTACAAAAGTCAACACTAGAGAAGTCAATTCTTATGACTATAAGAAAGGGTACAAGGAATAGGAAAACAAGGAACAAATAAAAGGAATTTACGATTCCGTTTCTACCTATAAGTTTATGACCTAGCAATCAAACTTCCCTGGTATCATATACCGCTTGAGGTTCTTACTTCGGTAATAACTCAAACAATGGAAGCTAGGCTGCACTAATGACCTACAAGTTGGAAATGAAGCATGGCATTGCTACATTAGTTGTAGGGTCATCTAGTTTGTTTTAAGTCCCTTCAAGGCTGGAACTTAATGGCTATTTTGTTCCATAATCAGCATACCTAAATTTCTCCTTCAAACACATAAAGACTCACATTCAAGAAAAACAAAAACAATGTTTGTTTGTTTATTTTTGAATGAAATGGTCATTTACGGGTTGAGTAAATATGCTTGATTAAAACAAACAACTCTTTAACAATAAAAACTTTACTAGGTTCAAATCAACCTCTTGATTTGAGTTCCACTAATCTTTGGCATTGTTTCTTAGACCATATCAACAAGATAACATTCAAATGATCTATTTTGATGGACTTTTGAAAGTTGGTTGATTTTTAGATCATTCAAGACGAGCTAGTCTTACATGTTGAAAGTAACAAAAGATATGAACTATTGTTAGAACGCCTAGACAATAGAGTTCAAAGCTAAAGAAATATTTCATGACTTTATTATATCACCTGGATTTGAGTGAATATTGGTTTATTTACTCAATATGATATAAGTTTGAATCTGTTTGGCTAGTTCAAACATTCAGAAATATAAAATCCACTTGGCAAGAAATCATAAAGATCTAGGTTAGATCATGTTGATGATTACTTAAGTCAAGAATGATCATCAATGATCGTGTGTTGTAATTTCACGATCTAGCTCCATAAGATATGGCATATCTACGTTGGAATGGTCGAAGTGAATTGGTACTTGATTCGATCAATGATGAATCATAAAGACTTTTCCTATAATTTCTAAAACAAAATGCTCAACTACCACCAAACTAAACCAAATTCGTCAAAGCTATTGAAAAGTAATTTCATAATATATATCTAAAGAGTTGTTAAACACAATGGGAGCTTAGTGTTTGTTATTCGACAAACTAAGGCCCAAGAATAGATATATGTTTCATTGTGATTTATTCAAATAAGACACAAGGGTATTGTTTCTACCACGAATTTTTGAGAACATAATGTTTGATTGCTCGAAATAATGTCCTTTTGGAGATTCGTTTCCAAAATGACAAGTGGGAGAAAATAGACCTCGAAAGTCTTCAAGGCGAATAGCAAACATAAACCGGACATTCCGGAGGCTTTTCGAAGTTCTTTAGAAAATCCGAACACGTATTCTTTAAGGACTTTAGAAGTGGCTTTTAAAGAATAGACATCTCTTAGAAGACTTTACAAGTGCTTCAAGGAGAACTGAATATTCCAAGGACTCACAAAGTGCCTGTTGATATTCTACTGTTTGATGTTCTATACCCAAGTAGGCATAGAGTTCAAGTCGTTGAAACTATTAGATTGTTCTATTGGATAGTGAAGAAACATAAAGTTCAGGTCATTAAAACTATGAAATTCTTCTATTAGATAGTGAAGAGACCTACAACTTGCAGTCAAACTATTAACATGTAGATTAATGAGTTTGTGACTTGTAAGAAAGCTATGACGAAACCTAGATTCCCTAAAATGGTTAGAGGCCATATATAGACTCAAATGTTTTAGATGGTTAAAGGCCATAAAACAGAATCAATGTTTTGATGACAAAATTGAAATTTTGTTGATTTGCAAGAATGGTTTACAACTATTGGTTGCAAATTGCTTTTAAGGATAAAAACCATCAAACATGGAATTGTGTTCACACACAAAGCAAGCTAGATTAGTTGCTAAAGGTTACAAACAAATTCATGGCGTGGATTGTGTTGAAACCTCATGCATAATCGTAATGCTCAAGTCTATAAATCAAGCAATGATTGCATATTGGTACATATGGCAATTGGATGACAAAACATCTTCCTCAATCAAATGTTGGAAGAAACTATGTACATGGTATGTTACAACAAAAATATTAATTAACAGCGCCAAATTAGTAGCGCTTATCAAAAAGCGCTATTATTTATATAAAACAACAGCACTTTATTTTATATTGCTGTTAAAAGAAACAATTTTAATTTCTACCTTAATATAACACAGCATTTTTCTTTAAACGATGTGATTAATAGTTTAGTAAAACTAAAAAAAGAAAAAAAAACTATAGTAATAAAGAATCAAACCCTTAATAATCAGCCTTGCCTGTCGCGAAAAACAAATTAAGGAATCAAACCCTTAATAAACAGCACCGCCTAACTTTTCTTTCCCACGGTTCTCCATCTTCCTTCCTTCTTCCACCATAACTTCCACAGTTAAGGATCTGGTCCCAATCGAATTAAAGAGTTCAGTCCCAATCCAAGTTGACTCAAACCGAAATTCCCCAAATCCAAAATTACACCTTCAATCCAAATCCAGAGTGCTTTTTGGTATTTTCGATTCTTCTCCGGCGAACGTTTCTCGACGGCGATGTATTATCTGGAGAACATTTTTCCGGCTGCGTGTGGCTCAATTATCAATTGTGAGCGTCTTCTAAATTATCAATTCAATTGCGTTTTTCAATATTTTCAATCGTAAATTAGCTAGTTTTATTAGCAATTTGATATGATTGTTTATCACCTAGTTATATTGGTTGTTGGTCTGAATCTGGGAATTTTAGAAATATTATTTAGGAATTAGGACTTACAACGTCATTATTGTTGTTGTTGTTGCAATTGCTTCCTTTATTGTTGTGTGGTTACAATTTACCAAAACGAGGGCATGGCTTATTACCAGTGAAGCTGTGAATCAACACACAATGACAGAACCAAGCAAGGTAGGAAAATTTATGATTTACAGAGTATTTCACAAAGAGCAACCAACCCTACATTGTGTATGGAAGGTTGTCAGGCGTAGGTTTTAATGAATCAATTTGCATCCAGTTCACACCAGCTTCAACCAAGTTAGCTATGCTACATTGTTATGACCTGACATGTGATTCCTGCTCTTCACTTGATTGTGTATTGGCTGGTGTTTTGCCTAAAAGATTCAATAAAAACTTGAGAAAATTGACGAGAATGATCCCATTGTGTATTTAAAGTCCAAGTAAGAATATATCCCATTGTGTACTTTGTAAGTGTTTGCAATGATCCTCGTTCTAAAAGATTATGTCACGACTTTAAGCAGGATCGTAGAAGGAAACTAAAACTTGACCCCTTCAGTATATAGAATGAATCATTTCACTAAAACTACCAGCAAAATAAGGAAATCCTTCTTTACACATGAGGCCGAAAATTGTAATTCTCGTATATGACTTATGACAAGGCTAAGCAACTATTAAATGACTTATGACACCTTTATTTTCTTTTTTTAGTGGCGAGAATTACTTGTGACATTATCTTAAGAGAAGTATGCAACTAACCAAGACTAAGGGTACGTTTAGTTGTCTCCTAGATGTTTTAAGTTGGTTGCAGGTTCAGAAATAGGAATGGGATATGGTCAGCTCCATATCTCTTGTGTCCTGTCACTCCTGTTGATGTAGTGTTGTTGGATAGTTCTCAAGGGAATTATATTTATCAGTTGGATATGATTAAGTATATAAAGAAGACATACCCAGAATTGGATGTCATTGGAGGGAATGTGGTGACTAAATATCAAACTTAAAACTTGATTCAAGCCGAAGTTGATGGACTGAGACTTGGCCGACATGGGATATGGGTCAATTTCTACCACACAGAAGGTATGTGTTGTGGGTAGAGGAGAGGTAATTCTTTGGTCCTTTTATGTGATTGTGTTTATTGGTTGAAGATGAAGTTTACTACGTAGTATATTTGTTAGTGAATTATTTATTTACCTGAAATGTCAAATGTGTGCAAGAAAATGTATCTCAGCTTAGATATCCTTCAGAATACTGTTTATATCTTTAATTTCTTAATGACATGGTTTGTTTTCTTCAAGTTATATTTACTTATATCGTTATTATTCTCCTCATCACATCTATAGTGGCAATTATTATTTTGATCTCTTGATGAAGTATGCTATTTATCATTACTCGCAGGAAATGTTAATCGCTTGATAAACTTTCCTAGTGTAGGATATGAAGCGTCTCGGTCCACAGAGATTTGAGTGGAGAAATTAAAACTTATGGACCGATTTTTACAATAAACCTACTGATCATTCAAAGCATTTGGAGTTGGGGTTTCTACAAACTCTTATCCAAAGGCCTGCTAGATGTCCTATGTTTATCACCATTTATACCGCCCCAGCTCCCATAACATATAAGCAGAAATCTAAAAGCAACCTAACTGATATGTTCACTTGTAGACACCTACTTTTGTTCCCATTTCCGAAAGGGAAGGTTTGATGATGAAAACGTAAATCTCCACTTGACAACGCATCTCCTATAAAATAACTAATCTCATTACCCCTTTTCATTTCACCCGAAACCTGCTATTTATGGAAACCTGCTAAAAATAGTAAATGCCATAATGGGTAGTTGTTAAAAGTGGCAAGTCATGAAAGATAGAAACCTGTCAGAATTAGGTGTTGCACTCCAACATAAATCCTAAATGAGATAGAAATTGCGAGAGAATCCTATTCCTAATATAATGCGAAAGTAAGAGTCACGTATTAATTAAAATCCTAACGAGCCTGGAGTTCGTAACGGGCCCAAACGCATCCCGTCACAAGGTTAATACGCACTAAAAGAGTCAATTAAATCTCAAATACTCCGGATTCTAGGAATCCGAATCTGACTAAGAAGGACAGCCCAGATCCTATTTTCAACGCCCGGCTCTGGGCGCCAAAATCTTCGGCGCCCAGGCCTCGGCGCTGAAAATACCTGGTACGTGTTTTTTCCTAATTCCTCGTGGATTAGAGTTCTGCAATTCTATCTTTCCACGAACTCTTTTCTATAAATAGGGCCTTAAGTTCGACGTGAAAAGGACAACAACACACAATTATTTTTCTGAGTATTGACTCTAAACCCCTAAGCCTAAGCCTCACGCTACAAAACTGATCACGCGTTCTGTCGCAATCGATCCATAAATCGAACAGAACGTATCCTGTCCCATAATTTGAGATTCGTTAAATAAAAGGAGAAATAGCAAAGTCAAAGTGGTTAGTTTTCTGAGAACCGTGACACACCTCTCAAGGGTGCGTCATAATGTGTCCCTTTTCCATGGTTTAATTGCTTTCCTCGCCCTTTTATGAACTGTTAAACTAACTAAAATCTGATTGTTCGATCACGCTTAATAAATATGATATTTTTGGGAAATTGGATTATCATGCTAGGTCCCTTAAGACAATCTAAATCAGATAATCGCGCTCGATCTAGTACTATATGTTGCATATTGTTAAAATCAACTCAGGTTAGTTTAATAGTTAACGCATGTCCCTTCAATTATTTATGCTGAGCTAGTAAGGATATCCTGCCTCTGGAGTTATCGAAGAGCGAGTACTCCTCTCGGTAGTTACAGTCCCCCGAACCCTCAATCTCTACCCTGCGGGTGTACGTTGAGCGATCCCCACCACCAGGGATCACAAGGGAACCTACGGCCGTCGTGGTCAAACATAATTGCACTCCCTTTATGTCACGATAACCGGGTTTTGTCAGTTTTTCTCATTGTCGTTAAAACCTGAATGGCGACTCCTATATTACTAGTCAATTGGGTGTAAACTCACAGGAAATCCAATTACACTTGATTTGGCAAAAAGAAGCGTCACACCCACGAGGGACGAGGTCACGCATTAGCCTCGTGCTTTTTCGACCCCCTCACAGTGGCGACTCCACTGGGGACAGTGAAGGAAATACTCGTGCTTGTAGGTAATCAAAATAGCCGAAGGGTGAAACGATCCTACCCCGCGTTTATTTCCCCATCAAGTTGGGACGACCTGAAAATCAGCATATTAATGTGAACAGACAGAACCGCATAACGAATCTTGGCTCCCTTGGTGTTTCACCTCGGAAGTTGGGACTAAGGATACCCATCGCCAACCGGGGGGTGCATACGCTTCGAATGTTGTCCACTCGGCACTTTCGCTAGTAGTACACCCGTCCCAAACCCAATCGCTCGCTCATTAGGTCCCTCTCGCCTGCATGCCCCCTTGGCTTGCACTTGCGGGTTGGCCTTCTGGGACGAAATTCGTCTGTTGAAGACACTACCTCGACCGGGGCATGTGTTGGATCTACGATAGAAGCGGTACCAAGCCACTACCCATAGAAGCCTATCATAAACTACATGACATATTATTATTGCCTCATGATGGAATGTTAGTTATGTGTAGCGAAATATATGATTGCGTGTGACAAACTATCCTAGAAAAACCAACGACCTTAAAAATTGCCCAAACATTCATAAACCAATTTGCCAAAGAGTTATACCGAAATACGTGTTCCGCAAACCCGAACGATCGCCACAAAAATAAGCGACGCTCGGGATGGCCTGTAACGAATCCCACAAACGCTGCACAACGCGTAAAGGACGTTATTAGGCAAGCACGCAAAATCGAAGTCGCATAAACAAAAGTAGACGCAAACAGAAAACGAGAACCAGCCAGGGACGCATTTTCAACGCCCCTGGCTGGGCGCCAGAATTTCTCACGCCCTACGCTGGGCGCTAAAGTTGCTGCTTGGCCTTCTGGTCAGGCGCAGCAGCCTCGGTGCCCGCGCAAAAGGAAAATACGTAGCACAAAAAAAACCGTTTGTAAAAAGAATTGCTACGAGGGCGTAAGAGAAGCACTCGATTCTAAAAGTGACTCATAAAAAAGAATAACTCTTTGCGTCATTGTCAGGCCTCCTATGACGACAATGCTCGACACTAAAACCTAACATGCTAATAATTATGAATGTCACACGGGCAAGTGTTTCGAAAATCCAAAGAATGACCAAAAGAAAGAACTAAAAAGTGTACCAACAAAAGAAAGAGTGAAAAACCAATAGAGAGAGTCCAAGTCTAGACTAAGTAATACTTGAAACTTTGGGACCTAAACTTTAGCTTATCTTATGCATAGGACTGGTCCTGCCACTTGGTGCCGATCAGGAAATCAACGGTTAGTGCGCCTCGAAGATACATCGCCAACACCAGGTTTAGTGACTCCAAGCTCCGTCCGTCATCCCTCATTTCAAGGATCTCCGCTTCCCCAACCTCGATTCGCACCCTCAAACATGTCCATCGAAGAATTGCAAGACCAGATGGCTCAAATGACCCAACTCATGGGCCAACTGAAAATGGAAAACGAAGCCTTAGCGGCTGCACAAGCCAAAAATGACCTCGATAACGAGAAGAGGATTGAAAAAATGGTCCTACAGCAAACCATGGGGAGCAAGTACTTCTCCCTCGATCCTGAACCTTTTCCTGGCAAACTACCAGAAAAGTTTAGTTCATCTGACTTACCAAAGTTTAAAGCCACGGACAATCCCCGTGATCATCTATTGAGCTTTGTGAATGCCATGAACTTGAAAGGCGTGGACAAGTCCATGTATTTACCTGCCTTTCCTTTGTCCTTGGAACCTGTGCCGCTCAAATGGTACTATCACCAGGACCCCAAGCTCTTCCCCACTTGGGAAGACTTTATCAATGTCTTCATCAAGCAATACTCGTCGAACATGGATTTTCAAGTCACCATGCGCGAGCTGGAAGTTCTCTTCCAAAAGAAAAATGAGGGTTTCACAGCCTACTTTGCTAGATGGAGGGACCAGGCGGCCCAACTAATCAATAGGCCTCCCGAAACAGAATTGGTCCAAAAATTCATTGACAACCGGGACCCGGCTTACAGACAACACCTTAGGTACCTGAGACTTGACACTTTTAAAAGAGTTTATGATGTGGGGATAAAGATCGAGGATGATCTCGCAAAAACAATACAAAGTAAACCCGCATACAAAAGCAACACCTACAATAGAGGCAACACGTCCCAAGCCCAAGAAGTCCATGCCGTAGAGGAGACTCCCGCCCGAAGAAGCCCTGGAAGATGGGTCCGAGACCGAAAGTTCGCCCCACTCGGGTCAACTTTGGTACAAGCCCTCGAAAGACTAACCAATCAAGGAAAGTTGAGACCTATAGGCCCCACCCGTGACCCTCCTGTCAAGAGCAAATATTGGGTCGAAGGTACTTACTGCAAATTCCATCAAGGAAATGGGCATGACACTGAAAACTGCTGGAATCTAAAACATACGATCCAGGACATGATAGAGGATGAAGTAATACCTCTCCCTAACGTTGGCAAACCCAACAACAACAAGAGCCCACTCGGCTCTTGTCACATCTCTCTCGACCAACCAGAAAATGAGAACTTTGACCCTACGGTGTACATTACACCACAAGGTGCACCACTCGCCGTGGTCCCTGTGGATCGAATCGAGAGAGAAGTGTGCGGTGTGTGGGATGATGAGGCTGAAGATATTTACCTATCTCAAATGTCGAGCTAGGACCTCTTTACTGAAACTTGGCCCGGGTATGCTCTCATTGACACCACCCCTCAGGAGCCCGAGGTCGACAACCTCACCCGATCCGGAAGAATATACCAACCGGATATTCGCCCACCGCCTATGGACGATATCCCAATTAGGCAAACTCCTGAGAATGGACGGCACACCACCGTCGCGGAAGTCATTGAAAATCCTCTCTTGAAACAACTAAAAAGAACCAAAACCGAAATTACCATCTGGGATCTCATGTGTACTTCAAAGGAACATCGCGAAAAGCTTATTCGCTCACTCGACCTCATCTCAGTACCCACAGATATCACACCTGACTCACTGGTTAGCCATGTCACGAGAGATACCGGAGAAAAGGCCATAGTTTTCACTGACAAAGACTTGCCCAAAGAGGGGGGTGCTCACAATAAAGCCCTTTATCTAGTGGTTGGATGCAAAGGACAAAACATCCCCCTAGCGCTCGTAGATAACGGTTCGGCGGTTAATGTTTGCCCATTGCGAACCGCCCATTGCTTGGGGCTAGGAAACGATGACTTCCAAACCTCCACGCAAGGGGTACGAGCTTATGATAACTCCCGAAGGCCTGTGTTGGGAAAAATCAACCTTACCATACAAACCGGACCTGTGGCACGCACCACGGAGTTTCAAATAATCGACATCAAGCCCACTTTCAACCTCCTCTTGGGGCGACCTTGGCTCCATGACTTAGGAGGTGTGGCTTCTACCTTGCACCAAATGGTTAAACTTAACCATAACGGGGTAATACTAGAAATCCGCGCCCCTCCTCTCGACGTTAGTTGTACTATGGTTGGAACGGCCGAAACTGCAGACGACCTTTACGGGTTTCAAATGGAAGAAACAATCCAGTTCATCGAAGATTATGATCCAGCATTCCTAGATCCGCACGCATCCCGAGTCATCCCTAGAATGCTGTTAGCTCAAGGTTATTTCCCTGGAACCCCATTGGGCATAAGGAAGAAGGAATGCACATTCCATCCTTTACCCAACAAATCTACTCCCTTTGGCTTAGGCTATGAACCAACGGAGGAAGATATTGCTGACCGCCTGTCTGGGTTACGCCTTAACAAGGCCAAACAAACCACCCTCCTTCCCCCATATCAAAGAACCCTTAACGGGATGTTCGTTCGGGAAGGAGAAGGACACCCATGCTGTGATTTCCCTGAACCCTTCGTTCAGGATGGCTTGCTAAAACCAGGATTTGAAATCTTCCATGACTGCCACACCTTGGATGAGGCGCCCCACCTCACCAAGACTAAAACAGCTGAAATATTGGACGACCAGGCTCTGTGGACATTTTTTAACGAATCGAGGCCTATGGAGGACGAGACTGTGACGACTACCCTAGCTTTACAAGATGAAGGTTTCGATCCAACCCGGTTAATCGCTCCTGCATCAACACTAGAAGAGATCGAGAACGGATGGGTGAAGACATATCAGTGGGTCAATGCAAAAGGAATAGAATTCAAGATGAGTACCGGTGAAGGACCAAAGTTTTACGAGACTAGACCCAAGGCTTGAGCCAGATAGAGCACCGTAGTAAAAAGCGCCTAGTAGTTCTCTAGATTGGTAGAAAAATAATAAAGACTTTAGATGGTCCTAAGACCCCTTAGAATATAGGTCAAGTTTGTTTCAGTGTGTTTTCCTTACTTTCCAAATTAATAAAGGCGTAATATTTCTCCTAAAATTTTATTCTAACACTAAGTAAACACCAAATGTACTTGAAAAATACAAAAATAAAGAGGCGGCCCACTCTAGGCCCAACAAACGAGGCCCATTCGGTCTTGAAATAGTGCCATGGGAACCAGTTCCCGAAAACCCACAAAATAAACCACACCATCCCCATCATATCTCCAAAACATAAGGGTCTAACCCGTGCAACCCAAAGAAACCAAATCCAAACAATGCAAATATTACCAAAAAAAACAGATTCATAAAACATAATTCCATCATACCCTTCACTAACAACGCGCACCTCAATCCACCCAAAAAGCCTACACAAAGATCTTCACATCTTGCGCACCCTAACCCCATTTTCAAAGCCGTCTCGAGTCACGGATAGAAAAAATTAATCCGGACAAAAATGCATCTCACGCTAACAGTCAAAAAAGCCTCCGAAAAAGCCTCAAAATTGATTTTAAATACAAGTAAAAAAAGCATAGCACTAAAACGAAAAAAAAAATAATAAATGCAAGAACACGTGAAGCAAAGCGTCAAAAACGACCGCCAGAAATCATTTTCAGCGCCCATGGCTGGGCGCCGAAATCTTTGACGCCCCAGCCTGGGCGTTGAAACTCTCTGCCTGCCTAAATTTTTTTTTTTAGAAGTGCTCGTCATTTTATCCGCACATAACGGAAAAATAACGAACACTTGGGGGGTACAGCACGTATCCAAATAGGCTCACCAAAAAATATAGCCATACAAAAAGTAGTCGAATTTCATTTTTTACGCGACTTACGGCAAACAAAAAAAACAGCAGACGAAAATAATGATAATACTTCACTCTTTTGACCGATTAAGTAATATGCTACCACCTCAGGGCATATCTGTTAAAATCTGGCATCCTAGAACTTATTCTAGCTAGAACTACGCGCGACCTGATTCTGACAAGATACGTAGGCAATCCTTACCAAGGATTCGGTCCAATAAAAAAAAACATATATAAATTGTGCAAAAAGTGTTAGACATATAAAATATAAAAAAGAGGAGAAACAAAAAAAATGAAAAATAAAATACGCCTTTATTGAAAAATAATAAGAAGGAAAACAAAGTGCTAAGAAATAAAAAAACAAACACAACTGAAATAAATAAAGGGCACCTACACCCTAGCAAGAACTACACTACTCTAGTTCTTCCGGATCATCAAATAAAGTCTTGTAGAGGGAAATGTTCGCAGGATCCACCCTCACAGTCTTCTGCGCTGCCCCAATATCAATCTCCATAAGAACCGGCTCCTGGACACTAACTTCTAAAGATGCCAATTCTTCAGAAACATTCTCAGTTATAGCCCGCTCAGCCTCAAGGGCACAGACAATGGTGGGAGAAGGATTATTATCATCAACTAGACTAGTCACTGTTTCTACAGGCGGCTGAGCCTTCCTAACCCATACATTGTTCCGGCGACGATCTCCGCGAGAGCTTGCATTTCTTTTAACAACAGCAGGCCCCTTCATGTTAGGCATCTTTTTAGGCCTGAAACTGGAACGGGGAGGAACTTCCTTTCGCCTTCGATCAGGACGAGTTTTCACAGTGTTAATACCATGGGTACGAGGTTTGGCAGAATCAGGACCCTCATACTTAACACGAATACGAGGTATCAAAAGCTCAGCCGGCTCCCCATTTCGAGCCTCGGTCCTCACAGCTTTATCATCGCAGCTCATCCACAACTTGTAGTTTTCAGAAAGACCCGCAAAGCCATTTGTAGCTACGGCCCAACGCGGGAGACCATCATAATACTTAGCCCACGCTAGAACCCGTGCTTGTGAAAAGGCCGCTACTTTAGGTGGTACTGTATCAGAAAAGGGGATAGTCTGCCTTAAACCGTATTGACGCATGACTCGGTAAGGGAAAATATAAGTGGGTCGAGATAGCCCCAACAAAGAAACATAAACCGATACATCAGAACCCCCCGTCATAGTAGTCAAACCCCACCATGGTACCACCCACTTAATAGAACAGATGCCATAAGTAAAGAAGGAGGCCCATTCGGCCTCGTCCTGGCCTTGGTGCAAATATTTTCGGTTACCCAAGGCTATAGGGCGATAATGTTTAGGATCAGCAGGAGCTTCCAAGAGCCTAAGCCGTTCCACGAGCCAAATCTGCAAAAAACGGGTACGATCAAAAAATAATGATAAAAAGAAAACGGTTCCTTGGGCGCAGTTTCAACGCCCAGGACCAGGCGCCGAAAATTCCAGCGCCCAGCCCTGGGCGCTGAAACTCAGCCCCAAGGCGGGACGAATAAAAAATATATATGAGAAAAGAAAAGTATACGTGCGCAAAAAAAAAATCGATTACCTGCAGTAATAGGGGGCTTCCCTTAAAATATTCAGATTTGGCATCCTTCTTCAGCTCATCCGCACTCAGCAAAGTCTCGGCAACAACCAACGGCATAATAGAATAGCAACTTTCCATCAGGCTAATCAAGGGGATCAACCTTATGTCACCGAACTCACCATTGTTATTCGACAGCAAATAATGATTCAACAAGGAAAATACAAGGGCTCGAATATTCAATTTCTGTTCGGTCATATTCTTACTAGGCCTAAAGTGGTGTTTTACAAGTTTTGCCAAATTAACCTCATCACCTAGAACAACTTCAGCAAGCATGTTAGCATCTAGTCCTAGGAAAGCCCCTATGGTTGTTTTACTCTCTTCAATAGTGCCAGGAGTGGCAGGGGTAGCATTAGTAGGATAGCCAAGGATCGCAGCAAATTCATCTGGCAAAGGACATATTTCGTTGCCCCGAAAGACAAAAACATGATGATCGGAATCCCAAAAGCTTAGGGCTGCGTGCAGAAAATTATAGTCAATGTTAATTTGTTGTAAGCCTAAAAGTGCCTCTAAGTGGTATTCTTTCAACAAAGCATTTTCTGTAGGATTAAGGGCCCGTAGCCAACGCCTAACAGCCCGTTGGAGTGAGAAAGTGGGAATCGACATGACGAAAGCAAGGAGTAATTAAAACACAGCAAAGAAAGAGGGAAATTGAGAGTGATGGAAAATAGGGACGTATCTAGCCCCTATATATAGCTGAACGCACCAAGTGACATCCTGATCCCATTCGGAAACGCATTAAGAAATCCGAAAGTCAAAATTCGCCAGGAAAAGATTTTCAGCGCCCGAAGCTGGGCACCGAAATAATTAACGCCCAGCCTTGGGCGCCGAAAATGCAGCCCAAGGCCCAGATTTCACAAAACGCGGAACAGGAAAAGGCTTAAAACCGTGTTGCTAGACACGAGGCCCTATGTACAATTAAGATCAAGCCCAAAAGCACCTTTAAGCTCCCAAATAGCAAAAATGAATGGTAAAACTTGGTCGAAACTTAGACTTATCTCAAGAAACATATATGTACACTTTTCAAAACAAATATGAAATATCAAGGTCATTCTCCGAAACACCAATAAATGTTGTTAAGTCGTTGGTTTCTCAAATAAAAATGTTTGTCTGTCAAAGGATTAAATCAGGTCAAGCTAAACCGAATGATATTAAACCTCGTCGCCCGAAGAATGAAGTCGCACCCCACGACTTCGCCAAAATAGCACACGACTATGAAAAGTCGCTCGCACATACGAGCACGACCCCAAACATGATTAAAAGACGTTATGAAGTATACGAAAAATGACTAACAAAGACCAAGTGCTTGGGGGCTCGCGAAAGTATACTCCAACCGAGAGCGCGCAATCAGAATCACATTCCCGGGCTACGCTATACGTCGTCCCATGTTTCGATGATCTCAAAAGAACAGGTTCGACCTCAGAAAAGGGTCGTCATTGATACTTGTACGTGGTCCTCTGATCAAAGACCAAGTAGTGGCAAAAATCAAGCCATAAAGACTAGCTCAAAACCACGAAAGCAGACGGTCGCAAGACAAAGGTCCGTCTGAACCCGTTGTCAACCCACGTTCAGGTTACAACTAAATTCGAGCATCCCTCGAAAGAATTCGCTCTTGCAAGAAAAAACAAAAAAATTCTCAAAAAAAAAAAGAAATCATGATGAAAAAATAGGAAACTTGCCCATCTCAGTTGGCAAAGATCACGAACCACGCGAGTTCCAAAACGAAAAACGAATTCAGGGACGTCCACCCTCAGCGGACAGGGTTCGCCCACCCTCAGCAGGCGGGGTCTGCGTCACTAGCCGCGCGGGTCCTCAGTTTTCCAAAAATGAAATTTTCAAAATTCAAAATGAAACAGGCTCGCCATCTTCAGCCAGCGGGGTCTACGGCGCAAACCACGTAGGCCCTTATTTTCAAAAAAAATGAACACAAAACAAATTTCAAAATAGATTCGTCCACTTCTATCGGACGGGGTGTCCACCCTTAGCGGACAGGTTCGCCATCTTTAGCCGGCGGGGTCTACGTCACAAGCCGCGTAGGTCCTTATTTTCAAATTTCAAAAATAGATCCGTCCACTTCTATCGGACGGGGTGTCCAACCTTAGCGGACAGGCTCGCCATCTTTAGCCGGCGGGGTCTGCGTCACAAGCCGCACAGGTCCTTAGTCGCTGCAGCGATAACTTTTTCTGGTTTTCCCTTCTCCAAAAATTAAAAGGATTGGTTTTCCGTTTTTTCCAAAAAAAGAGCGATGTGCTGGATTTTCCTTCGTTTTACGTCCCATAAAAACAAGGGGGTTTTCTCGTTTAGCTAACCGTGAAAATGAGAATCTTTAAAAACATTTTTACCTCGTGATTGGGCTTGGCCAGGCCCAATTACACTTTATAGCTTTGATTTCGAAAACATCTGTAGTTACTCCCAATGACAAAGTGAGGGAGTTTCTGCGCACCTTTAGATCCTTCCAATGACAAAGTGAGGAAGTTTCTATACTATCCGTTGACAAATCCCAATGACACGTGAGGGATATGTCGATACTTCAAGTGATGACCCTTAAGTCAAATGTTATCACTCAGGGGCTCGTGAGACCCTCGCCAAAACAGGCCACCATGGCTTGTGCGACGGACTCCGTCTAATACTTTGACCATCGTCTTACTCCAAGACTCAGTCAAAGTGGGGGCTAACTGTAGACACCTACTTTTGTCCCCATTCCCGAAAGGGAAGGTTCGATGATGAAAACGTAAATCTCCACTTGACAACGCATCTCCTATAAAATAACGAATCTCATTACCCCTTTTCATTTCACCCGAAACCTGTATTTATGGAAACCTGCTAAAAATAGTAACTGCCGTAATGGGTAGTTGTTAAAAGTGGCAAGTCATAAAAGATAGAAACCTGTCAGAATTAGGTGTTGCACTCCAACATAAATCCTAAATGAGATAGAAATTGCGAGAGAATCCTATTCCTAATATGATTCGAAAGTAAGAGTCACGTATTAATTAAAATCCTAATGAGCCTGGAGTTCGTAACGGGCCCAGACGCATCCCGTCACAAGGTTAATACGCACTAAAAGGCTCAATTAAATCTCAAATACTCCGGATTCTAGGAAGCCGAATCTGACTAAGAAGGAAAGCCCAGATCCTATTTTGAACGCCCGGCTCTGGGCGCCGAAATCTTCGGCGCCCAGGCCTGGGCGCTGAAAATACCTGGTACGTGTTTTTTCCTAATTCCTCGTGGATTAGAGTTCTGCAATTCTATCTTTCCACGAACTCTTTTCTATAAATAGGGCCTTAAGTTCGACGTGAAAAGGACAACAACACACAATTATTATTCTGAGTATTGACTCTAAACCCCTAAGCCTAAGCCTCACGCTACAAAACTAATCACGCGTTCTGTCGCAATCGATCCATAAATCGAACAGAACGTATCCTGTCCCATAATTTGAGACGTTAAATAAAAGGAGAAATAGCAAAGTCAAAGTGGTTAGTTTTCTGAGAACCGTGACGCACCTCTCAAGGGTGCGTCGTAATGTGTCCCTTTTCCATGGTTTAATTGCTTTCCTCGCCCTTTTATGAACTGTTAAACTAACTAAAATCTGATTGTTCGATCACGGTTAATAAATATGATATTTTTGGGAAATTGGATTATCATGCTAGGTCCCTTAAAACAATCTAAATCAGATAATCGCGCTCGATCTAGTACTATATGTTGCATATTGTTAAAATCAACTCAGATTAGTTTAATAGTTAACGCATGTCCCTTCAATTATTTATGCTGAGCTAGTAAGGATATCCTGCCTCTGGAGTTATCGAAGAGCGAGTACTCCTCTCGGTAGTTACAGTCCCCCGAACCCTCAATCTCTACCCTGCGGGTGTACGTTGAGCGATCCCCACCACCAGGGATCACAAGGGAACCTACGGCCGTCGTGGTCAAACATAATTGCACTCCCTTTATGTCACGATAACCGGGTTTTGTCAGTTTTTCTCATTGTCGTTAAAAACTGAATGGCGACTCCTATATTACTAGTCAATTGGGTGTAAACTCACAGGAAATCCAATTACACTTGATTTGGCAAAAAGAAGCGTCACACCCACGAGGGACGAGGTCACGCATTAGCCTCGTGCTTTTTCGACCTTCTCACATCACTGTACTAAATTTCTAATGTGGTACAAATGACATGCTTTTCAGTGCATCATTACCTCTTTTTTTTTGGTGGCTTCTTCAGAATTGTTTCCTTATTGGTGCAAATACATCATATTCAACTTAGCTACTCCGTATCTACTTATTGACTTGATCCTTATCCAGCAGGACAATTAAACCGCCTTGAACCTAAACTTGAACTTTTAAGGTCAAGGGTTAGAACAATAATAAAATACATAAAATTATCTCTCTTCTCGCAGGCTAAAACCACAAGTGTTTCGATGAACTTTTTCCTTAACAAAATGAAGGCATCTGCATCTGAATGCCCTTTGATGAACAAGATATTCATCAATTTCCATTTTTGAGGAACATAAGCAAACCCACAAACTTGTCTTTCTCACCTGTGAATCTTCCAGTTCCAATGAGTGCCTTCTTCTAGTCTATCTTATTGTCTTATCTGTGGGTTACTACACTGGAATTTTTAACAGTCCCTTCTTACAGTTCTTGTCTTTCACAGCGATGTCAATTCACTTCATTGGTCCAGGAAATCATAACGGCTCATCTACTACACTGCAGGTTGCTGGATGCAAAGGTCCAATCTTTGAAGATGGTCCAAACTTTGATTTAGCTTTTAACCTTTTCCATGTAAAGGATGGGGTTGTCCCACTTTCCAGGAAATCACGTTTTCATGCTGATGATCATTTGGATCCTCGTTCTGCTCAAGTGTTTAATCCGTTAGCTGCAAAAGTAGCTACGATTAGTTTGTCCGCATTTGGACTCGGGGGACCATTTGCTTTCAACTTCTTTTCTGATAAGTGGAAGAAGGAGAAGCAGAAGTCAGAGTCCTCTGGGGAAAAGCATAATTTTGCTCAGGTATGTTATCACTATATTCTTGAAATATTAAGTTGTGGTGTAACATGGGTTCTAAAATATCACGATAATCCTGCTGGATACTTTAATATTCTAAAATTGAAGTTGAAGTTGAAGTGCAGCTTTCCCTCTAGTTACCGATGTAATCTAGTAGTGATTTAATTTGATATGATATTTTGTGGTAGGATGGTCGTCGTATTAAGAAATATCGAGGCATGGGTTATCTGGAAGCAATGACAAAAGGAAGTGATCAACGATATCTTGGGGATATTTGAAGATGTATGTATTTTTCTTTGTTCAATTATGCCTAGACATTATTATATGCATTGTCACTAATTATGTTAATTTTCTCATTTTGTAGTACTTTCATGATTGCAATGTTTCGAATTATGATCAAGGACAAATTGATGAAGTCAGAGCTCAATGGACGCGTCATGTTCTTTTCGTGTGAATATTGTGATGTATTAATTATGTTTTTCGACTAGAATTTCTCTAGAACGTTTTAATTTTATTTTATTTGTTTGAAATTAAAAGAAGTACTATATGACAAGGATACTTCTTTCTGTTTTCTAGTGTGTTTTTATTCTACTGTGTATTTAGGTATATATGATTTTAAGTTATGTACGAGACATCGAGACGTTTATTTGATATGATAGAAATGAAGTTGGATCTTATATATATTCAATTTGATTACTCTGTGTAGGCTCTAAAATCTTTTTATATTTTATTACAGGTTTTTAATAATTAAAATTTAAAATTTAAAAAGAGCCCGACAAAAATTAAAAAATGCACTTAAACAACACTACAGCAGCGCTTTTTAGTTACACGCTATTAATTAATTTAAATTAAATTAATCATAAAATTAAATTAATCATTAAATTAAATTTTGTTGTAGTGAAAGGATTTGTGGATCCAAATAAATACTTGAAAAGGAAAGCTATCTTATGAAATCTAAGTACAGATTCAAGCAAGCAATTGGGAATTGGAACTAGATTTTAGTGAAACTAATAAGTACTTTAGTTTCATAAAATTTACATGATTCTTATGGATATATAAGAAGTTTGGTGTGAGTACGTAAAAACTTAATTGGTCTTATGTGTATCACACACATATCTTTCTATTGTGAAATAACATTCAAATGCTAATGACTTAGATTTGAAATTAATCATCAATGATGGACCAAGGAGAAACTTAGTACATACTGGGTATTATGATCTAATTACAAAGATCTTATAATATTGTTTTAGATTAAGTAATGGAATTTACTAAATCAAACACGAAAGACTCCATAGGAGATATTCGACCCATATGAATAAATCTAAGTAATGAATGTTTGAACTATGTATAAGCATTTACTAAGTTAAACATCAAAGAATCTAATAAGATTCTTCAACTATATGATATGTCAAAGAATTTAGTTGGATTCAGTATCTACTGAAACTGAATGAGCTAAAGTTACATGAATAGAATTCAATTGAGAATTATTCTGCAAAAGAATTTATCATGTGTGATATAATATGAGGATCCCCAAAAATATATCGTATGGCTTTAAGCATGACGAACACATACCCATCTCTATTGGTCTAAGTAAAGATCAAGTAGATTGAGATCAAGAAAAACTTATGGTACTTGAAAAGGTACATAGGAATAGTTCTTGATTCAAGGAAATAAAGATATGCTAAATATTGATGCTACACGCATAGACACTGGCAATATCCCTTTGGAGTTAACCATTGGCAAAGACGAACTAAAGAGCATCGTGTTTTGAAATGGCAACATGGATTGAACACCATGAGTTGTTGCGTGGGAAATTAAATATTAATTTTTATGTTCTAAGATACAGATGGAAAGTCATCCACATATCTATGAACTGCTTGGATAAGTAAAAACCAAACAAAGCATCACTAGCAACCTACACGGTTGAAGTAAAAGTACTTATTGCCTAAGAAGCAATAAAAAAAGGGTTGTTTACGTTAAAGAATTCTTCTCTGAACTTGGGTAGATCACATGTCTGCTGGCTTAATGGTTCTTCATTGCAAAATGCGTAGAACCACTATTGTAGCAAAAAAGACTAGATCACAGAATAAACATACTCAAAAGATCTTATCATCTATCTCGAAGAACATTCGATGAAAAGGATATTAAAGATTGGCAAAGCATGATAACTAAACCTATGCAACAAGTGAGAAACAACATTCACATTGTGGCACTGGAAACCAAGCATAGTTTTGAAATCAATTAGTTGTTTTAAAGATGGTTTAGAGGCCCATGGTTGTAAAACATTGGGGTTGAACATTTATCATATATGAAATGTATTTTCATATTCCATTTAATCTTGGTTTAGTATTAAATGAAGAGTCCTTTCAATTTGACGATATATTCAAGATAGACTGTCAGGACCAGTCCTGTGACTAAGAAATGTCTATCAAGTGAACTTGAATGTCAAAGGTTGAAAATGGTCCCTGGTCGGAGCTTTCTATAAAGATGGACGCATAGAAAACACTAGACGACTAGAATGTAAGATGACTAGTAGTTTTGTTTCTTGAACTATGTGGACATGGCAATGTCGCAATGATTTGCATAGATACTTACTTTGGGAAGACTAGTATCGGACAGACCTATGAAACTTTACTGTAAGAGATGAAAATCTGTCATAAGTAAATTTCATTAAAATTATTAGACACTAATCCTCAATACCTGAGTGATTTGAGATTACTTATTTGAGAATTGGTTACTTTGACGTTGTCAATCGTCGCACCGTAAAAGGAGGCCATAACGGCAACGTTCGGGTAATCACCTATCAAACGAAGTCTAATCTCAAGATCACAAGATTGGGATTGTCCTCCCATAAATCGGGATGAGATGCTGAAAGTTGTACAAGGCCTTGCTCAGATGAATCATAGGTTATGATTATCTGTTTATTTGATCAGTTGAACTCTGAAACCGAGAAATACCTCTGGACATAATAAGGATGACAACTCTTACCTTATGTTCATGAGCAAGCATCAAGTGACAAAGGAATTAGGAAATGCACACTTGTCCCTAAGGACAAGTGGGAGACTGAAGGAAATAATGCCCTTGGTCCAAGTATGCATTCAATGCTAAAGTATAATAAATGCGGTTCAGTATTAATTAATTATACAAGTTAATAATTCAGTGAGATCAAGTGAACTGTATGCCTAGAGGTCGCTTCAGTTCAAGTGGAATTAATAATATTAATCCACAGCTTACTCTTGACTGAACCCGTAGGGTCACACAAATAGTACGTGAACGAATCAAGTATTTAAGTGAATTAAATACTCCATTTATGGATATTCGGAATCGACGGATCTCGGTTCCAGTGGGAGCTGAACTCGTCAAAAGGCAAATTATGAATACTCCGGAAACGATGATATTGCCGGAAACGGAAATATGGATCGTATCGGAAATATAAATATTATCCAAGTCGTAGATGTTGCCAGAAACGGAAACATGGTACGTATCAGAAAATATCATTGGAAATGGAAATATTTCCGGAATCAGATATATTTGCCGGAAACGGAAATATTATCGGAGTCGGAAAATAATTCCGGAATCGGAAATATTAATTATTTGTTCGAAATGGAAATTAATTCCAGAATCAGAAATATTAAATATTGTTCGAATCGGAAATGAATTCCGGAATCGGAAAATTAATCGGAAGCGCGTCGTACGAAATAAACATCGGACGAGCTTGCTAGACGCAAGGCCCAGCACGAAGCCAGGCCTACGCCTAGCAAGCTCGCACGCAGCAAAGGCAAGCAGCTTCCCGCCAAGAACCGCAAGGCCCAGCCAAGCAACACGCAAGGCCAGGCCCAGCGAGGCCAGCAGGCTGGCACGCCCAAGCGTGGGCTGCAGCGCTGATGGGCCGAGCCCTCCGCGCGCGAGCGCCCAACGCCCCTCGTGGGTTGTGCGTGTGTGTGCGTTGAGTTTGTGCATGCGTCGAATCCTTAAGCGTTTAGGATTAGTTCGATTAATTATTATTTTCCTAAAACTACTAAAGTTAGTTGTTGAAATAAACACTAACTTAAAATATTTAATTGGAATCTAATTCTAATAAGATTAGGTTAATTAAATCCTAGTAGGTTTCTAGTTCCAATAATCCTACCCTATAAATAGGTGATGGCAATCACAATTTATAACACATCAATTCAAGTATTCATATAGTTTTAAGTTAAAAACTAAAGGTTAATAATTTGCCAAATAATTATAAACGAATAACATAATACCTTAGGATAAATTCTAGTTAATTGAATCTAAGCCGGATCTGAACGTGATGTGGATTATCTACGGAGGGACTACATTTGGAGTTCTAAACTTGTTCTTGTTCGGTTCGGGAGCAGCTAGGGAGGGCACGCTACATAAACATGTATCCTAAATTATGTTACTTGCTATGTGGCAATTAATTTGGATTCCTGGCTCTATGGTTTTTCCGCATGAAATATATATGCTTTATATTTGTCATAACCTAACACCTAAAAGTCTTAAATCCTTAAGCAGCTTTGGCATGTCTTAAGTAGTTTAAGATTCTAGGTAAGCAAAACCTATTGCTAGTAATCTCCAAATTACTCTTGGTTAATAAATTAATACCATAATTTATCCCCTTGCCACAACATAATGCCATTGTTGTTTGAGTTGAAACCACAATCAACGTGCTCCTTTGGGACGTCTTACCATCTAAGTCAACTAATATAGCACCTCGCTTTGGCGTAAACCTACTACGTTAGGTCCTTAGATTTTTGTAAGTGCTTGATTTGGAAGGCAATTTTAAAACTCAATATTGCTTTGGACCTAGTTGTTTCTATGTTGGTTCGATTATTTAGTGAACTTAATCTAATTGAGTCATACGAAACAACCTATTCATGCATAATATACATACATTCAGTCATAATATATATATATATATATATATATATATATGTATATATATATATATATATGTATATATATATATATATATATATATATATATATATATATATATAAAGTGCATAAATAAAATGGTGAACTAGTATGGCCCAAAACATCTTCTCTTGAAGCGTCCAATCTTCATCACCATCTTGTTAGCTTGGCATCGTCTTGAATCTTCGTTCAATTGCTAACATAAAGTTCTAAACTTATAAATACTTGAAAATAATAAATTACATCAAAATTTCCATGGTACGCAGACCATATTTAAAACTTTACATTCAAAGATAGAACGGTTCGCAGACCGTATTTAACTATCCTAAAATGGCCATACTAGTCATTTGGAGTACCTGCATTACATAAAATATATATTCTATGCATTCACCCATTCGTATGCTAAAACGAATAGCCCAATTAATTATGCAAGTATTTACGTGAATTAATTAAAATTGACGTTCACATAAACGCGTCCTAAAAGATTAATCAATTTCCAAATTATTAATCCTTAGACTTAATTTATTCTAATTAAAATTGAATTTAATTAAAATAATGCGACCTACGAAAATAATTTAAATAATTATTTCATTTTTAATTTCATTTAGTGGCTCCCACTCAAACCAATAATTATTCCGGATAATTAATTATTTAAATATTAAATTAAAACTCGCGGCTCGGCCCAAGTAAATAAAATAATTATTAATTATCCTGTTAGCCCAAATTAATGCAAACATGGTTAAGCCCAACGAAATAAACAAAAAACAAATTTTCGTGTGCATGCTCGGGCTAGGCTTGCGCCCAGCCCAACACAGCACGGTGTGGCCTACGAGGCACACGAGCAATGCCCGAGCACCCCGCAGCCGCGCACACGAGCCCGCAACAAGCTGTTGCCCCTGTGTGCTTCGTCGCTGCTCGTTGCTGCGCATCGCAAGGCGAGGTGCCTTGCTTTGCTCGCAGCCATCGCAAGCAAAGGCCCTGCCTTGCTCGCCCTTTCCTCGCCCAGCGCGCGCACGGCACGCAGCGCCCATGCTGTTGCCCGCGTCGCTGCGGCTCGGCACGGATGCGGCAGCCCCCGTGGCTCGACGAGCCACACGTCCACCCCACCCTTGTGTTCGTGCCTTTGGTTCGTACTACGGACCAACTTAATTAAAAAAATTAGTTTCACGAACGTTTGAATTTAAGTTATTTTTCATAAAAAGTTACGATTTTTATTTTCGAAAAACAATGGTTTTTACGATTTAATTAATTTAACGACAATCCAATTTCGTAAAATATTAAATCAACGCTAACATTATTCAAATTTTAAGAACGAACGATTTCAACTTTTAAATAATAAAACTAAAATTTTAAATCGTTCTAAACATTTAAATTTCAGATTTTAATAATTTGGTTTAAGTATCGATTAAAATTAACGAGACCATTCAAAATTTTAATCCAATAATTTTTAAAATTAGCCACTGGCCATGAAATTATATTCCCTTTCCCAATTAACCGAATTATTAGATCTAAATTATTTAAAAATCAATTAGCGATCTAAAATTTACGAATTTGGGGAAAGAAAAATTAGGGTTTATACTTATCGGAAATGGCTGAAATTTTTATTATAGATCAAGAATATACCCAGAAACATCGTGTAAAATTTTCAATCAATTCCTAGTTGTTTAGGTCGACCAATTAATTGAAAAAATTTCCGACATTATTAATATTAATTCGAAAATTAACAAAAATGCCCAAAAAACACCACTTCGAGGCCTGTTTTTGCAATTCCGTTCTCATGAGTTGATCTTAGAAAATCGTTTTCAATCAGATTAGGGTCAGAAATGTTGAAAAACCGAATCTTTTTTATTTCAGAACAAGTTACGCAATTAATCCAATAATTCAAAAAAAAAAATTCCGAAAAATCAACAAAATTCCCAAATTTTCGACAACATCAAAAACAATTAAATCATGCTAAAACATGCTTCGAATACATAAGGCTCGTGATACCAATATAGGGGAATACAGTTAAACATACATAACATGTGCGGAACAATCCCCAAAGCCAGGAAACATGTATAAAACACAGATTAAACAAACTTACATTCGAAGCGTATTTTCCCGAGTAATCTGTCAACGAACACGAACAAAGAACTCCACTTGTCGTTCCTCTACTTGGTTTACCGACACTTTCAAATCCGTCTTGATAACCGTAGCTTAGACAATCAATCAAGAGTTTTTAGCTTTTTGGGAAGAACAGTTTTCACAGAGAGAAAACTGAAGAACGTAATATTCAGAATTAGGTTTAGGGTTGGAAAACTGATGTGTACTGAGTTGTGTGAAAATACAATAACATAATTGTATTAAATGATGTAACCGGCCAAAGACCAAGTGGCCTTGACCGGCCACATCAACACACACGCCCAACCCAACGCCCAGCCACACGTTGCAGGCCGAAGCCCACAGCGCGCGCAGCCGAGCAACTGGGCCATGGGCCTTGCTCGCTCGTCGCTGCTATGTTGTTGCTGCTGTTACGTGCTCGTGCCACGCGGGCTGGCTTGCTCGCCTTGCTCGTGAGCTCGCTGGCTCGTTGGGCCTTGCACGCTTGCGTGCTTGGCTCGACGGGCCGGCAGCTCCGTTGCCCTTCGTATTCACGACTAATACCTTACGGCTATTATTTATCGTATCGTATACGACGAATCACCGTCGTACGATATGATTTATTCGTTTCGCCCAGCTTACGAATATTCGCGATACGATATACGATTCCGATGCAAGGTCGTATCGTATAATATGTTTTCCAAAACTAATTCCCGAAAAGCTATTAAATGAATTTCCGATTCATTTAATCCGGTGATCTGTTACATGCCATTGGTGTGACCTTGTAGGTTCAGTCAAGAGTAAGTTGTGAGCTTAATATTCATTAGAACTCACAGATCGGAAGCATTGCTCCAGCTAGCTGTTCCGATCACTTGATCTCACTGAATTAATTGTTCGCAATTAATCCAAACCTTGGTTATTAGACTTAATGCACCTTGGGGGAAGGAAAGATTAACGTGTCTGGTTGTAACTGGGTTTAGCCGGATCGTAACAGGTTCGATCATTTCGTGTCGGGCTCATTCGGGTCGTGTTCATATCGAATAGGGTTCATCGGATAACGGTTAGAAATTGGTCGGGTTTAACGGGTTTAGCCGGGTTATATCGGATTATGGTTTATTCCGGTTCGGGTTCTTATCATTTCGGTTCTTATCGGTTTGAGTTCATACCGTGTGGATAAATTAGTAGCAGGATGAAAAGGGTAGTCGGTTGTGCTTTGGGTCAGGTCAATTCGGTGCCAAACTAAAAAATCACAATATCAGATTCAACGGCTTGGGTTGAGAATTGACAGCTGTAGACAAGTATAGGCTTCAATAGAAGCTCGACGTGTCACACTACCCCTGTGTTTTAAGTGTTGTAATGAAAGAAAAAAAAAATTGATTCCGGCAAAGTGTTGACAAAGTACAGTAACCAGCTGAAGAAGGAATCAAATCTTTTTTTATTAATACAGAAAAAAACAAACACTAAATTGCTACATAAAAACGAGCATACAATTTCATCACATTGTGCTACCTGTAGTCCCTAAAATCCACAAACATTTGCAATAGGAAATGATCCGAACTTGTTACGATCCGGCGAACCATAACCATATGGACATCAAAGTATTTATATCCGTTGTTGTGAATACACTAGAAAATGAAAATTTTGAAAAAGGGTGGAGGGAAAAAAATAAGGGAAAATATTCACAAATGAGGGGACTGTTGATTTTTTTTTTCAATACATTAAGAGCTTTACGAAACTCGGAAATACATATATATTCCAAATATTGAACAATAAAAATATATCATCTAGGACCTGACAATTCATCAGGTCGGATATTGGAAGTAGAGTCAACAATCCATTCGGCATTAGGGTGATGGGGGAGGTTAACTTCCTGGCGGAACATCTCATCCTTTTGCCACTCCTCCCATCTCTCCGCTAAGCCATCACCTTCAAGCATTCTGACTACCTCCGACATCTTAGGTCGTTCCATTGGAGAGCCTTGCGTGCAAAGCAAAGCAACTTGAATAAGCTGCTCAACTTCAGCATCAATATAATTACCCTTCAAATCACCATCAACTAAAGTCTCTAATTTCTTCTCTTTTAAAAGCCCTTTCACCTGAAGACAGATTTAATGAAACACATTAACACTACAAGTAGCTAGACAAAGTAAAATATGTTTGTAATCCAGCAGATATAAACTATTTACTTACCCAATCAAGTAACATAACATCGTCATCATTGGCTAACCGGGCAAGGTCAAAAGCTCTTTGTCCAGTGATGAGCTCTAGAAGCATAACCCCATACCCAAAAACATCAGTTTTTTCTGACGATTTTCCAGTTGACAGATATTCTGGTGCTATATGTCCGATAGTACCACGTACAGCTGTAGTAACATGTGTATCTTTGTAGTCCATAAGTTTTGCTAGCCCAAAGTCCCCAACAACTGCTTCATACTCCTCATCCAATAATATGTTAGCAGCTTTTACATCACGATGAATAATTTTAGGGTCACAATGATCATGCAAATAAGCAAGCCCTCTAGCAGATCCCAATGCAATTCGCTTTCTTATTTCCCAATCAAGTGGTGGGTGTGTCTCCGCGCGTTCTACAATCAAGGAGAGAAACATTAAAATTTACTACTATTTATAGAAACAACCAAAAGACAGCTTTATAATGTTCCTAATTAATTAGTATTATCTTAAAGATGATAAACCATTCAGTGGCTCTATTCCCTGGACTGGTGCACAGCTTCAATACTTGAATAGAATAAAAAAGAACCTTCAGAGTTTGTGTTACTTAGATTTGGTAATGTAAATAAATGTGAAGAAATTAAAAACGGCCATGAGTAAATAAAAATTACCTCTCAAACAGGATGCAACACTACCATTAGCCATATATGGATAAACAAGTAATCTTTCAGTTGGTGTCATGCAAAAACCACGCAAACGAAGCAGATTCCGATGGACAGCCATGCTAATCATTTCAACTTCAGTTTGGAACTGGAGTTCTCCACCTTGGGTGCGCTCCTCTTTAAGTCTCTTGACTGCCACAAGAGATCCATCAGCCAAACGGCCCTTGTAAACTTTTCCAAATCCACCCCGACCAAGAATATTTTTGTGGCTAAAATTATCACTTGCAACTTGCAGTTCTCGTAGGGAGAACCTTTTAAGTTGTCCCAGGTGAACTTCTGGATCTTCTTCAGCTGCAATCAGTGAAATTATAACCTTGGATTACTATGGCGCGATTTTTTAATAACGGAAGCCATAATTCAAGTTTCCTCTAACCTGGCACATCAAAGAAATGATCCTGTGGTTTCCTCCGTCGCCACCAAGCAAGAGCAATTGCGGGAGCTGCAAAAAGTAGAGCGGCACCAGCAGCAACTCCTCCAGCAATGGCTCCAGTGGCACTATTACCCACTGAAAAAGGCGTACACAAGATGAATCAAGCAGTGAATCTTTTAGACTTTTGCAAGGATATGAACACAATTGTAGTATGTTTTTAATAAAAACTTCAGTTCTTTAGGAGTAGGGGAGAATAAGCAGTCAAATGGATTCAATATAGCAATAAGACAACCAACATATATAAACATCTAGTGGAAGGGGAAGCAAAAGAGTTCACCAAAAACAGCTGATAAACTAGAACCGTCAAAGTGAGACAAATGAAACTAATCTCACATCACTTGATTAGGTTCAAAAGCGCATAGGAACCAACCACTGTTTTCAATACAAAGTATTAATGTTTGAAAAACTCATTGCCAGAAAATCAACATAAGGAAAGGGAAACAAAAAGCTTCAGATAGGTAAACCTTTTGAAAAACAGAAGATAGGATTGAATTTTGGTGAGCTTTGAAGAGGGGGAAAAAAAAAAAACTTAGCCTAACTAAGAAAATATAATATGAAAATGTGAGTAAGCATATAAGACGTACAGAGTTCAGCAAGATCAAGATTATACTAGCACCATATAGTCAAGGGCAAACCTGATGGTGAACGAGGCGGTGATGGAACTGGACCAACTGGAGTTATTTGTGGCATCGTCAAATTTTTTAAATTACCATTAAAACTGGAAACAGGAAACATGACATCAAAGATAGAAAACTTAGCATGACTTCAAAATTAGAGCTAGCAAAATATGACACGATGCGAACCATATACGAAAGAACCGGGTTGGTGACAAGATACCACACGTTTTATTAAACGGGTCAACACGAAACGACATGTTCAATTGGGTCGGGTTAGTGTTGAGATTCTCAACACGAAACCGACACAACTCAACCTGCCTAAGAAAACTAACCAATATTTTAATGTATTTGGTGATAAACCTATAGAACAGGGCCAACTTTATTGAACAAACACGACGTGAACCGAACACGAAAAAAACGAATTAGTGTTAAGGGTTTCCGACACAATTAATTAAATGTGTCAACACGACACGACATATTTAATTTATGGGTCAAATTAGTGTTGATGTTTTTCCGACCCGGTTTATATATTCGACACGAACACGACACGACCCGACCCGCCATGTTTGCCAGCTCTATTCAAAATCATGAAGAATACTGAATGAAAAGATTGTTAACCTTATGGGGGTAAACATCGAAAAGGATCCATTGGTAGGAACAGTTCCTGATAGATGGTTGAATGATAAATCACTGTAATACACATTATGGGAACATATAGAAAACTTGTGAGCATGAGAAGCAGTGCATATTTCTGATGAAATGAAAAGAGCAACTTGACACTCACAGGACTTGCAGGGTATTGATACCAGTCAATGATCTAGGTATTTCTCCTGACAAGGTGTTGTTATTCAGCCGCCTACCCTTGCAGATAAGTTATGCAACAGAAACTGTTAGGATAAAATAACAACACAAGGGCATTTGTAAAATAGATCAAACATTCCTAGAGAACACACTAATGGCATAAATAAAACGTTCTTAAAGAACAGGCTAATACGTATAAAATGATTGATCAGATAGAAATAAATATAATTTAAATCTCATTCAAAGCAGACTCACAAAAAGGGACAACAAATACTCGTGAAAGTCATGTAATGATTTTTGATACCAACAAAGGAAACAACAACTCAAGTACTTTAGTGATTTCTCAGAATTCCTGATACAGGTCTGCTTGATGCCTACATCTGACATGACCACAGATTTCAGGAAAACAATCCCACTGCAACTTTTTTCCTTTTTCTCAGCCACGCTACTCATTTTATTAATGTAGGGATGTAGACTAATTGATCCTTTGGTTAGATGTAGGAAGTATTACGTACTAAGAGTTCCAATCCCCATGAAACTTTATTTCTTTGGAAATGCTAAGCCAACAAACAAGTATACATGCACTTCCTAGGATAATCAATTTCTCATGTATTTTTATATGCCAACCAAACAACCATTAAGCATATACCATGGCATGAGAATCAAGTTTCAAACAGAAGTGAAACCATAGGTAAATTAAAATTTGAAATTAGTATTGATTTTATAAACCTACTTTAGTAAGGGTTGATTGTTATTAGAAGAACTGTTTTCATTTTTTATTAACAGTTATTAGAAGAATTGTTCAGCGGTCAATCAAGGACGATTTTCCTTTTACTAAAATAAAGACCAAAATCCAAATCAAAGGTTTGATTGAAATTTCATAGCATTTGTTCAGGTGATTGTTTGGTTGAGATGTGGTAATGAACTTTCTTAGGGAGATGACTCGGTTGAAATGGTAATGGTAACGTAGTAGTAACATATTAAAGAACTTAAAAAGTACAGCCTTCATAATAACAACCCCCCCCCCCCCCCACACACACACACACACACAAAATATTTATCTAAGTGCGCTTACTTCAAAATAGAACATAAAACTTCGTACAAAAGAATTATTTGTCAGCCACAACATTTCAAATACTGCAACATTAAGATATTAAGAAATCAAACAGGCAAACTTATACCATGTCCACACAAGATTTATGTGCAAAAAACTAAGAAAACAAAGAAGAAAATCGTAATTCAACATTAACAGAAAAATATGAGATGTATTCATACAAGAATCGTAATTTTTGGAGCTTGCCCAAAGTATCAGGAATGGGCCCAGAAAGATTGTTCAGGTAGAGATCCAAGCTCACTAAGTTCGTCAAATTTCCAAGTTCATATGGTACTGTCCCACTGATGTTATTGCTGTAGAGCTCCCTGTCAAAGAAACAACAAGAGAATCATTAGTCAACACAGCCTAATCAGAAATACTGCAAAACACTCAAGAAAACGACTTACGAAACTAGAACATGAAAGAGAAACATATTGACATAAAATTTCCCACGAAATATATTCAGTATAAATAATTTGCAAATCTAAGCAATAGTTTCTTCTCTTCAAGAAAAATAGTGTATATTTCCAGTCAAGCTTCTCCAAGAAAAGATATTGCTTCGTATTCCAGAAACTGGAATATAGTTGCATCCATGTGCTGCACTCAGAAAATTGTTCACCTTTTCTTGATTTTGTGAATGTCACGAAACCATACAACTCAAGGACATGACTGGTTTAACCCTTGTCCTCCTTTTGGTAATTGTGTAACACCCTCTTGGTGTCTATGGATATGAAATATAGATCTTTATCACTTGTCTCCAGCCAAAAAAATTTAAAAGCTACAAGAACTCAATGCAATCAAACAATGACAGGGAATTAAAAAAAAAAGAACAAAAAAAGTTAGAGCGAGAGATAGACAGAGAGAGAGAGAGAGAATTAATCTCAAATATCCAATAAAATACAGAAACACAAATGTGCTCATGTAGTCCTTTTCATAGTTGGAGTCGATTGTACTATTACAAAACTACATAAAGCATACAGCTAACATCTTAGCTCTGAAAATGCTTGTAGCTTTACAACAAAAGTCCCATGCCAATGTCCATGGTCATAACCCCTATCCCCCAAGTATGATTTTTTCTTCATATATCATAGAGTTGCATTAACATAAACTCATGCAAGAGAGTTTCTCTGCAAAATCATTCACAAACTTATAACCAGCACCGCCATTTATTATCACCTAAATAACTGGCTATCCCAAATAAGATTAAAATAAAAATGAGTTGTAAGAGAGAAATTATCACTTTATCAGACTCCTTTACCTATTTGAATTTTCCAAAGAATAACAAACATGAGCCCAATTTGATAGTAAGCTAAAAGTTAGGTGTAGAGACTAATGATAAGCGACGGTTGGTAATTCAAGAAACAATGATATAATTGTTCCAAAATTTCTGGATTGGCGTCTTTGTAAAGACTTAGAATAATTGCTAAACCCTTAAGGATTGGCATGCACTTAATGGAGGGATAAAACTAATCCTGCTTCTTTGTTTAAGGGGTCCTACTTGGCTTTCAGGGATTCAGAATGTGGGTGTGGGTGTGTAACATATAGCATGTAAACAGCTATATAACATTTAATATATAATCTGTATTCTGTAATAACCATAAACCATTCTTATTCCCCCTCCCCCTCTCCAAAACAATTTCCAGGGTTCTTTCAATCTCCATTGCATTTGTCTCATTGGATGCATAAAGATGGATGGGCCAACAATCGTGGGTAAAGTGCGGAAAAGGTGGTTGCTCACAATTCACGAAAATCTCAATGACATAAAGTATTACACCAAGTTACCTGATTACGTCTTAGGCTCTTAATTAACATAATAATGCGTAGGTTGTTGCCACAAGACGATTGATTAAAATGGAAGATATACTGCATCATAGTATATGACTGTTTGAACCAGATTTCACATATTTATACACAAAATTCTACCAACAGCATGATAGTCTCTGATAGTGATGTTCAATTATTTTTCCCTTACATACTTGTCCCATCTGAGTCACTAGTCTGATACATTAGATGGGCATGGATCAGTGTGCTCTTTCAGATGTAGATATAATAGAAAAAAATCTAACTTTTATACATGGAATATTATCGTGCCCACATGTTTCTTCCGTATGACTTGTGACCCAACTCTACTCTCATAACTGAATGCCGATTCTTTTTTGCATCATGAACTCTTCCAGACATAAATTTGCAACAATGTCTTGTTTGCGTAATAATTCTCTATTATCAAAGTACAAGGAATACTGCTGCAACAAAGAGTCTGACGGTTATCCCCATAACCCAAAGAAGAGCTTCAAACAAAAAAAGCATCCAAAGGGACACTTAGATATTAATCATATCCCCTCATCAAAAGAAATCTAAGTAGCTTAGCCAGCCAACATAAGCCTTTTTAGGTGTATAAAATTCAGCTTCCGGGGTGTATAAGATTATAAACTTGGATTCTTTTGATTGATTCCTTACCATTGGAAAATAATATCCGACTACCATTTACTGGGGTGAGGGAAGGAAGGAGAAAAGGCTAGCAAAAACCGATCACATGATCACCTCAATGTTAATCTGAGCTTTCTTGTCTATCACTTCCATTATTCATATGCTTACATGAATCTTTTTAACTGTGTGTACTATAACAAAGCTATACTGCCCTTGTGGTTAGAGTACTAGTATGAAAAGATGGAAATAAATCTTGCAGTTTAGTGTATTCCTCCACATATTCATAATTACATTTGAAAAATGGCTAGTAGGCTCATCCCCAAGAAAACCAAAAGATTGACTCCAATCTTCTCTCAATATTAAGTTTAATCTACTACATACTGAAGAGCATCGCCTATGAGTTATGATCATAAGTGAATTTAACACAAAAGATTTTGAAGCCCTAATGTGACATTGTGTCCCTAACTCGAAATATCCCCAGAGATGAAATAACGAACCTGAAAATCTCAAACATCACCCAATCCTTGGAATTGTAATGCTTAGCATAAGATGGCATGATTTCAAACAAGAAGATTGACAATAAAACATCCACTGTCAAAAACTTGCTATAAATATTGCTGTACTGTAAACTCCCATATCATATGATCAAAGTAATCATATAGGGAAATGACAACTGGACACACAAATTGTATGTTGATGTGCAATCAGTGAATCTGACCATCCTTCCCAAATAAGTCGATTAAGTTTACATTTTGGTAAGTGAACAAAACTACCGAATTAGGCAATTACCCATCAAGACTCCTTTCATTTATCTAACCAAGATCAATCATAGGCATACACATAGTCATCTACACACTAAAAGTAGATTATTTGGACAAGGCAGTGCTTAGGGAAGTCATTATTAAGATGGATTTGTAATAGCTAAAGCGAAGTATTTGGATTTGTAATAGCTAAAGCTATGCTTTCAATCTCTCTATTCTTCTTTATTTCCCCCATGGCTATAAGTACGGATTGTTGCATACTTGCCCACAGAATTCAATGAAAAGATCGCCTCGGAAAATTGCTACATAAATCAAAATTTGCAGCCTTGCAGGTGTACTTGCTACTTCTTCCTTCTTGACAAAATATTAGATATCAGGCACCACAGCCTTTGCCATGAGCAACACTGGGGCTCTTAATTTTCTAGGTATTGATGTCGCTGACAGGATAGCAATACCACAAGGGAAATTACGGATGGATGAACTCAGTTCTTACACTCTAGATCCTTTAACTGTAATTGCTCATCAACTAGAAGCACTATTCAGTCTTATCGAATTTGAAATTAGAAAGACGAAACTGAAACGAGGAGCTCTGAGTCTCCAACTTCCTTCAGCTTGAGAAGACTAAGATAACACCATATGGCAGGCTGTGGTACGAGGATGCAATATCACTCTAACTGTCCATAATTACCCTAAATACGTTAATCGGCATTACCTCCGATCGTTCTCCAAAAAGAGCCCAATAAAGATTGCCAAAAGTTCAACGTCAATATAAACAATCATCAAGAGCAACCATCCAACTCAGCAAAGAAAAGTTGCCACAAGGTTGAATCAGTTTATCTATGTCATCTATAAAAACGATCATACGCAACAGAGCACAACTCAAACAAAAGTAGTGGGAAAAAAACAGCAAGCAAACAAATTTTAATGAGTAATACTTACAAGTACTGAAGATTTGGGAGCTGACCAAGTTGTGTAACAAGTTGACCAGTTAAATTAGCATTTCCAAGATCACTGACCAAAGATATTGGATGATTTGATAATCAATAAGTAGTTCGAAAAAACTACAAGCTAAAGGACAGTGTTCAATCAGAATTGAGCATCTTACACTCTAGTGACACTGTTATCACTGTTGCATGTCACATGGAACCATGTGCAAGGATTCACAAGGGTGGGATCCCAGCTTTGCAAAACACCATTAGGATCAGCCAAACTGGACTTGAGTGCATTTAACGCATCACCTGTTTTAAATGCACAAGGTCACTATCAGGGCCTAATACAAATAAGAAATATAGGAACTGCATCAACAGCTCTGTAAAATACCAGACGAAGATAAGGAACAGAAAAAAAATCAAGAAACATTTATGACTCGGAGTAATTAGCGCAAACAAAACATAAATCCTTAAAGTTCCATATTATAAAATATAAATTGAATTTCGAATTCGTAAAATAAAATAAAATGGATAAATAAGCGTTATTTACTAACCACGCTCAAAAAATAGAAAAAAAAATATCTGCCCAAGAAAATGAAATATCTAGCTAGCGTAATCTATCTTCTCAAAGAACAAGTACACTTCCAAATCAATTGCTCCAAATTTTGTATCTTGCAATTAAAATTTCAATTCAGAATACAGCTCAGAGAATTTTTGTACATGGAAAGGAAAGGTACTAAATCATCAAAGACAAAAAGGAAGGTATAAAATGCACAACGTTCAACATTACATAGTTCGTGGTTGAACAAGTTGAGTCGAAAATACACTACTCCCAGCTTCATTCTTCACATAAATGAAGACACGTAACTAACTATTCAAGCATTTAGAACTAAAGTTATGAACATTTTGGTTAATTACGAGTACCTCAAGTATCCAATTTCTCATGCTATCCTTATGCTCTAAGTAGAGGTGTACGATAGATACTACTACCTGCTTTCATTCTTCACAACTATGCAACCTCTGAATTAACTACTCGCTCATTTCAAGCTGAAATTATCTTAATACTATGAGCACTTTTAGATAATTATGAGTAGCTCAAGTATCCAACTTCTCATGCTATCCTATTCTCTATGTTCTCATTTTCAATGATCAAACCTCACCTTGACAAGAACTCTTAACTTCTCCTACTTGATCAACTATGCGCGAAAAAAGGATTAGTAGACAAGCATTTGCGGATTTTCCTTTTCTTTTTGGTAAAACACGGTTTAAGACTTTACATAGTCACATTCATAATCACAAGTGTAACCTAGACCAAATGCAAACAAAAACACCTTATAATTCCAGAGAAGTCAAGTCAAGCAAATTTGGAGCAAAAGAGAACTTACCTTCGGCATTCGGAGTAACACACTGAAAGCAACTGAAGACCAAAATCAAATACAGAAAAGCCCAAATGGAGGAAACCCCTTGCTCCATTTTGCCTTTCGGATTATCTCAAATGAGGAAAACACATAACCCAACTAATAAAATCCACCAAAACCCTCTCAAATTCTTCGATTCACTTCCAATCACAAGCATGAACCACAGAAGCTGCAAAATATCAAGCAAAATCAACAAGTCAATTAAAACACAAGTCAGTCAACTCCCTCTCTCCTCCTCACATTTAAGCTGAAATGCAGCAAACTAAGAGCAGAAATTTCTGGGTTTTTCTTTAAATGGATGAAATTAAATGAAACAATAATCAATAACGAAGAGTAAACACCCAAATAACCCAAAAACACACCATAAATATATATAAAAAATGTCACCCAAAAATAGAAACAATTGAAAGTAGTTTACAAACAACAAAGTAAAATCAAAATTGGGCAAAAATCTAAATTAGCAACTTACAAGAAGAATCAGTAAGCCAGAATAAAATCACGGTGACAGCGAGCTATCCACCACCGGCTGAAAATAAGATCGGCGTCAATCACGGCAGTGGGAACAGAGGAGATAGAAAGTGGAGCTGAAGGTTGACTTGGGTCTTCGCAAGAGGAGAGAGAAAGAGAGGAAGAAGAAGAAGAAGCAGCAGCAACGAGGGGGAGGTTTGCCGGAAAATGGAGGAGAGAGAAAGTTGGGAGTAGTCAGCGATTTCTGGCTGGTCAGCGTACTCCTACTTCCACTTCTTCTTAGCCGGCTTTTTCTTAATTGTTTCTCTGAAAATGACAATTCTGACCTTTGACTTAGTTTAATCCTACTAGTGCTAAATGTGGGGTCACTAAGGTGTTATCTTAAAAAAATATTAGGGGTGTTCCGGTCATTTTTGAGACTCGTGATTTAAACGGTCCATTTTTTAACTACTACTATGGGTTGGTGTTTTTTGTCACTTTTGCCAAAGGAGTGCAATTTTATTTTTATTTTTTTTGGTTGAGAGAGCTATAAAGGGTAAGGCGACAAATGATGTAGACGAGATTCGATCTTAGTTCTTAGGTACCATCTCTCAAGACTTTACCAACACGAGTGCACAGATTTTAAGAACAAGGGTGACAAGAGATCGTTGAGGGTTTACCCAAAAAAAAAATGCAAATCATGAAGGAGAGTGAATGATCAAAATGACAAAATACGAAAATCACAACAATATTATTTACACCTAAAAAGTATATTGTTCAAGTAAACATTTAATGATTGAGTTTTTTTGAGAGAGAGAAAGTGAGGACCATTAATGGAAAAATTGGGGCTTTGCAATTTCAAGTGTGGCAATTTGTATTGAGCAACCAACAATCAATCAATGAGAAATTTCTATCTCTCTCTTCATTTATTTCTTTATTTATTTATTGATTTATTTATCGTTTTAATTAATTTAATTGTTTTTGTTTATTTTAATGATTCATGTTTAGATTAGTTGTTAGTATTGTTTAGAATCATGTTTTTAGTTGTTAATTTCTATAAATTTCATGTTTTTATGATTATGGAGTAGTTTATTGGTTAGGGTTTGGGTGAAATCTCAACATTGATTGGTTTGGGTGTTTGTGATTGGAAATTAGAGATTTTCATTATTAAATTATTATATGTTTAAGTATTTCCAATACATGTTGCATTTAACTTGATCAATTAAGTGTTCCATGATTGCTTGGAGTAGTCTAGTTGGGTTGGAAAGGGATTAAAGACCTAAACTTGACTATTTGGTTGAATTGGGGCTTTGATTTACCCCGGGATGATAGTGTAGAACGGGAGTTCATGTTTGATTCTTAGGGAAATTGCTCGCACGTCGGGAGATAGTTGGAGCTATTTGTGAATTCAACACTTATCATGTAGTGCTTATGAATCTCCCCCGTTTTCAATTCTTTTATGTCCATTCCATGATTTGTTGTTGTTTGACCCATTCCCTAATCTCGTTTACCTTTGATTTCTTAGTTTAATTTAATTAGTTTTATTCGATTAGTGATTTTTCAAAACCCCGTTTCGACCTAGCTTGTTGTTCGATTAGCATAAATTAGCGCACCTTAGTCCTTGTGGATTCCGACCCTTGCTTACCGCTTTACTTGTGTTTAGTGGTTAGTTTAGGTAATTTGTTTGATTAGGAGAGACTAGTAACGACCTAGTATTTCCCCTCGATCAAAATGGCGCCGTTGCCAGGGACTTCGGTTTGCATTAGTTTATGTTAGTTAGATGAGTCTAGGTCTTTGTGCATAATTTTAGTTTTTGTTTGTTCTTTTTCTTTTGAAAATTCCTTAAAACATGGCAACTATCCATATCTCTCAAAATGATGAATTGAGTACACTTGAAGATTTCACATCTCTCCACCATGAGCTTCTTCATAATGAATTTCTTAATGCTTTGCAATCCGAGTCGGTCATTTCTTTGTCCGAGTTTCGCATTTTTATAACTCATTTGGATTGTCAAGAAAACCTTAAAAGAGATTCGTTTATTAAGGAATTTGAGATTGCTTCCCAAAATTTTGTAAAACGCATGGGAGAAGTCTCTAACCTTCTAAATGAATCCATTCGAGATGCTTCATGGGAAAGAGATGATTTTGAGACTAACTTGCCACCTATGACGCATGACATTGAGGAATTGAGTATTGAGAATTATATTCCTACTCATTCCTCCTTGAGTGAATGCTTCGATGATGTTGATGAAAATCTCTTTGCTCCATTTTGTTTTCAAGTGCTCAAATCGATTCTAATTAAGCGTGAAAGAAATTTTGCCAACCAAAAAGAGTTTCTTGAGGAGAGTTTGCCTTTTTCTTTTTCATTTCCTTATTTTGATTCTTCTTTTTCTTCTTTTGTTGTTTTTTCTTTTGATCCCTCTTCTTTTAGGCATCCTTCTCCTCATTGGCATAGAGTTGCAATGTACTTTATGCACATGTTGCATCTTGTCATTACATACTTAATATTTTGTGAAATGTGTTCTAGTGCATTTGACAAGTTATTGCGATCTTTGAATTGTTATTTACTAGAATGGTCATGCTTGGGACCTTAAACAAGTCTTTCTCGGGAAGTAACCCGTGTTTTATTGCTTTCATTTTCTTATTTCTTTTGAATTTTACTTATTTTTCTTTTTAATTCTTGATGTTGTTTTAGGTACCTAAGTGGAACGAGCGCTCATTCTTGATAGCATAAGGAAAGCAAAGCACAATGTTGGAGAAAGTTGACTACAAATGGAGAAATTGGATCATTTGCGGGTATTTACACCCACCTACTATCCGGTAGTATCTTTCCTCTCCCTCTTTTTATTACTCCATGGATTGATTGAGCATATGAATTGATGAGGCATGAGGTTGGATGGTTGAAAATGTTGATTTGGTTGCCTCCATTTCTCTTTCTCTAATGTGCCGTGATTTGCGGAACTATGTATATTGGGTGAATGCGTGTTTTCTTCCCCCCCCCCCCCCCCCCCCCTTCCTTCCCTTGAGTCTTTGTTTCAAGCATTGAGGACAATGCTTAATTCTAGCTTGGGGGGATAGCTTTCGCTAGCTTGGGGGAGGTATTCTTTCCTTCTTTTCTTTATTTCCCCTTTTTTTCAAAATTTTCAAAATCCAAAAACATTTTCTTTATCTATTTTTCTTTTAAATTTTTATTAAACATTTGAAAAAAAATAAATCAAAAAAGGTTTTAAAAAATCTAAAAAAAAGTTTCAAGTGATTGAATAAAAGCACAAAAAAATGATTTGCTCGTCCAAAGGAAGAATCTTGATGCTTTTTAATGTGGATTCCCTTGCTTGTCATTTGGATAATTGAGTAGATGTATTTCCGTTGGATATTTGCATGTGTGAGTTAGGGCGATTAGGGATAGCTTAATCTTTGTTGCTTGAGTCTCAACTTGAAAAAGTTTTCGATAATTCTAAATGGTGAGCTTTGGTTTGAAAAGAGTTAATTTTGTTCTCTTTTGGATGTTCTTTGCTACCTTAATTCCCTTTGATGCACACTTCATTCCCCTAGGTAAGACCAATGCTAAGAGTTAATTGGATGGTAAAACAAAAAAAATTGTGATTAATGTTTCGAGTCCAATAAGTGAGCCAATGAGCCCACAAGGCGAAAGCCTAAGTGTCAAGTTCGAGTCAATAAGTGGCGCCAATGAGCCCACAAGGCATAATAAGCCTATTAAAGTTTGCAAAAAGAAAAAAAAAGAGTCAATAAGTGGTAAATACCACAAGTCCTTGAGAAAGTGGGTTAGTTTAGATGATTGAGTGGGAGCTTGAAGATTTATTAAGTAAAGTTTTCCCTAGTGATGATGAATGTCATTGCGGCTCAAGAATCGAGACTCTAGACCCACTACTCAAATTCTTTAATCTTACAATCCAAGATTCCCTTACCAAAAGTCAAGTTTGGGGGAGTCAATGTGCATTTTAGGTGGTCGTGATCGTATTTATCCATTTGAGAATAATTTTTGACTTGTCGATGCCTTAGTGAACCTAATTGATGATTCAATGCTTTGATTGTGATTCTCTTGCACCTTAGATTAGTCTATCCCCTATATTCCTAACTTGTGGATGCATCTTGATGATGGTTATGAATTGAAAGCTTGTTTGAATCGACCGTGTTTGGTGAACCATGCTTGATGAGATGACTTTGGGCGAAATGTCTTAATTGTGCTAAATAAGAGTTATGGGTTAATCTTGTGGGAAACCCTTGCGAGATCTCACTCGCCCTCTAGAGTGATTTATGAGTTTAAAGAGCTTATTGCATGTGCTTAAATGCAATCGTGATTCCTACGACAGTGAGTTAGTGTATATTCTATGTCAATGTCTATTTTCTAGGTTCATTAGCTTCTTAATAACTTGTTTTGCTCAAATTTTCTATCCTATTTCCCTTGGTGCTTAATTGTTTTGCTCGTGGACGAGCAAAAGCTCAAGTTTGGGGGCATTGATGAGTGACATTTATGTCACTCATAGGGTAGTAATTTAGGCATTAATTGAGTCGGTTTTATTATATTTTTGGTGTTTTTAATCTTTATTTTCCTTAATTTTTCGTTTTAATTATTTATAGCTTAGTTTAGTATAATTGGCTATTTTTATTAGTTTTTAGTCTTATTTTCTTAACTTATTTCTTTTTCTTCGTTTCAATAATTTTTATAGTTTAATTATTTAGTTTCGTTATGAATTTTCCATTTTTTATTTCTATTTCTATTTCTATTTCTATTTCCATTTCTTTTTCTTTATATTTAGTCATTATTTTATTATTATTATTATTATTATTATTATTATTATTATTATTATTATTATTATTATTATTATGGGAAACCACCAAAACGTAACAAGCTTAACAAGCTACAAAGATCAAGTAAACTACAAGAAGTTGGTGGGGAGCCGAGATACAATCTGGGCCCCCACTCCTCTAGCTATGGCGAACCCGATCCTGCTGAAAATGTGGGCAACTGCCCGTGCCCCTATGTCTTGAGCCCTGGAGTACGACTGGACCCGCTTCAGCAACGAAACAGCCCCTTTCTCTAACTCCCCAAAAGAAGAGAAGGAAAAAGGAAAGAAACCGTAACCCAAAGCCCTACAACGTGCCGCATACTTAACCTGCTTCCGCTGCGCAGCAACCGCCACAACCCGACCCGGAACGAAGTCTGACAACCCAGATTGCGTCATAGGTGAAGACCCAGTCAAGTCAACACACACATCTACACCGCCATCCCAAGAATAAAGCAATATATCTGCAGGACGAAGAGCTCCATCACTCTCACTAGTCAGCCCAACATCAACCTCCTTACGAGCAGAAATCCCCGACCGATAGCAAATATCCAAAAGGGTATCACGAACAAAATTATGTCGATGTTTGATTTCCACGATCCCAGCACAAGACACGGCATGATCCCCATAAATATCCCCATCGAAAATCCGAGAGCAAGCAGAACACGGCGTCGAATCAGAGAACAACGGAATACCCAACCGATAGCAAAGAACCGAACGATAAGTCTTACCGTTCATAGTCTGGCCTAAACCCGAGATGGGGACTGCCCGCAACCAAGCTGAGGAGTGATCCCCCTGCTGGGATTTCCAAAGGGCAACATGACGCGAAGATAAGGAGTAGGCGGATACCGCATCAGCAGTAACCTTCGTGAAATATATGTCTGCCAATTTCTTCATGAGAGTGGGGGCAGCGATTTCACTAGGGCTACTCATAAGGTCGCTCTCCACGATCCTATTGAAAAGACCAAGAGCATCATCAAAGGCCGACCCCGGACCATCAACACCTGAAAGCCGAAGAAGCGAATCCTGCAAACCAGAAGACTGCAAACGGGATGCAAGAAAAGCATAATGCCGAACATCACCAGCTGAATAAACACCCAATCCTCCATACGAATAAGGCAAGGTAGCAAGACGCCATTGCCAGTCACCGAACCCAGGTCCCGAAGCAGTCACGATGCGCTCTAAAGAAGCCCGAAGAGCCACATCAAAAGATACTTGGGCCGCTTCAAAAAGATGAGGTGGACAAGTGCGCATAGCAAAGTAGAGTTTAGAAACTCCAGTGCACGCACGAAGAAGCAACAACTCACACTGGGGATCATTAAGCATAGCTACAGCATCCATCAACACAACAGTCTTCGACACCCGTCGCGAAACCAACTCCTTACAAAAAGAGGAATCCGTACTGACTGGACCACCAAGCAACTTAACACCAAGCGCAGGACGAGCAATATCCGTAGGAAAGACACCCTCTAGACGACTGCGTGGGTCCTCCGAAGGCCAGAAAACCTCTGTCTTCTCAACATTAACATGGAGACCTAAATGAGGACCCTCCTCCAAAATCAACTCCAAGACCTTTCCAACCACCAAAGTGTCACCAACGATAGTGCCATCATCCAAGTACCACGCCTGCAGAGATAGATCAAAAGAGTCCCTGATTCGACACACCAATGGATGTAGAACCAAAGAAAATAGCAAAGGGCCGAGAGGATCCCCTTGCTACACACCTTGACAAGACCACAAGGTATGCTCCCCATAATACAACCGTGCTGGAGAAGAGTAGCAGAATTCAACCCAACGCGAAAGAGCAGGACAATGTAGCCGAACCTCACGCAACAAAGCCGAACGATCAACCAAATTGAATGCATTCTGAAAATCCACCAATAACATAGAGAGGCCAACATCGGCCCCACGAGCCTCAACCAAACGATTGACAGCATGGAGAATAGCCTCACCACCTGCTGGAACCCCAACTCCAAACTGAAGCCCCCCAAAGTAGTTTCCTAAACGCGGACCAATCATAGCAGCCCCAACCTTAGAAACAAGACGCCTCCAAATAGTGCCCACAGCAATAGGCCGAATACCACCACCCGGCTTAACAAGTGGCGTAAGAGGAGCACTAGCAATATATCCACCAAGCTCAGCAGGACACTTTCCAGCAAGAAAGAGATTAACTACCTGAGTGATAGAGTCCACCAACTCATCAGAAACAGCTGCAGCAGCACCACCCAAGCAATCCAAAAGGTGTTGAGCACGCAAGCCATATCTACCGCACGAAGTACCACACGGAAAGCCCCTAATCTGCTCCAACACAACAGCGGAGGAAGCAGTAAGGTGATGATCAACTGGGATATCCGGTAAGGTAGGTTCCGGAACTGAAGGGTGCTTTGCTTGCAAATCAGCAAGAGTAGCATCATTGTAAGGGGCAAGACCTGAGGACGAAAGAACTCTAACGGCAGCCGTGTAGTGACCGTCATAAATTTTTCTCTTGCATTGCTTAATATTACGCTCCGCCAAATCATGGTCGTCGTCAACATCCAATAGAGGGGGAGACACGCTAGCCAATGTGTCCATAACAAGCTGCTCAGAACCACCAGGCACACCCCAAGAACGAATAGCAGCGGTGATACTCTCTTCCTGACGACGACGCCTAACACCGGATGAACACTCACGATTACTCCGCGGAGAAAAAGTCGTGAGGACACAAAGAGGTAACACGAGCAACTGAACCCAACAAGCGATGTCATCTGATCTGCAAATCACCTTATCAAGCGCCCCTTTCAGAACTCGCGAAAAACCCAAACGACATTTGGGAGGGATGGATTTCACAGAACGCAACCGCTTAGACAACAAAGAGTCTAGAAGAGCAACATCAAAAGAAAAATGATGTTCCCGAGGCGCATCAGAAGAAGGCAGCTCGGAAGAAGGAGATAGGGGTTTTTGAATACCATAGAGAATAAAACGAAGAATACCATCCCCAGAATCAGGAGGGTCCACAAAAACAGTACTAGAACCACTGCCATGTCGACACCTAGTACGATGAGTATGAGTCTTGAAACAATCTCCACATAGCCAAATTCCCATACGACGAAAGGTCACTTCAGCCGAAGTAAAAACCTGCAAATTGGTAGTAAGGGAATGACGGGTAACATCCCGCACACCAAAGCAACAATGACGATCCCGTAAGTGAGTGAGCAGAGAACTCCTCACCAAACCACGCCCACCACCATCCTGGCACCCGCTAAAACCCACAAAAGGGCAATGAAACTTCTCCACGGAAGCCGCCATAATACATAAAACCCCTGCCACTTTAAAACCACAGAAAGACAACACCAACAACGCTGCACCAAACTCCACACCACAACAAACAATCACGCTGCAAACTGCACCACTTTCGCCAGGACAACCACGCTGCAAACTGCACCAAAACAGTGATTCGATCCCCGCAACACCACGAAGCTGCAACACTACAATGTTGATTCGAACACCCCCAGAATAATCCAAATACCAAACAGCCAAACAATACCAATCACGAAAATAACACACAAAAACGCCGCACGAAAAACCAAACAGATTGCCTGAAATGAACTCACGAACCTGAACAATTCACCAAAGAGAACTCACGAAATGCTGAACCTACGAATGGCCGGAAACTGAACTCACACAACCGATCGAATCCAAAGTGAACCCAGAATAGGAACTGAATTCCCGAAACAGAACTCACGAAATGAAACAGATTTCCCGAAAGAGACTTCCCGAAACTGAATACCAGATACCGTCGACCAGAAACACACCAAGAGCAAGATTGAGATTCCGAACCCCGCCGGAAAACCACCCTAAACGCCGCCTGAAAACACCAAAACCCGCCGGAACGCCTAACACCAAACCAACGAACCTGGAAACTGGACCAGCGTCGAACCTCCACGCGAACCTGATGAACCTGAAAACTGCACCACCGTCGCCGCCTAACACTGAACGGCCGTCGCCGGCCCTGCACCGCCGACGCTGACGCAGGAGCCCACCGGAATGACGATGAAGAAACGCTAACCGCACATCGTGCCCTAATCGCCTAACGTGAGAGCGTTATTATTATTATTATTATTATTATTATTTTCCTTCGTTTTATATTTATTTGTCTCGTTTCTTTCACTTTCTTTGTTTAGTTGTGTAGGTACATGTTCGAGATCGGAATACAAGCTTCAAAGGCCGGGTCAAGGAAAAAGTCAACGGTTTCAAGCTAGAGCAACAAGTTGCCCTGCTGCCACCACACATCTCCCTTATCCTACACCACCACTCAAACTTATCCTACACCACCAGCTACCCTGCTGCTCCTCCATACCAGCAGTCCCCTCCAACACCAAGGTTCCAACCTTCATCAATCGTCAACCACAACCCACCTATCACTCCTTAGCATCAACCAACAACAGCAACAAAAACTCAATCAAAATTGCACCGAAATATAGAGAAAACAGAGCAAATATGTTTGGTTGAACACGAATTGAGTTCGACCGAACTCGGAATTTACAGAAGCTACTAAATTTGAAGTTCGCCCAAACCACTACGGAGTTCGCCCGAACTAGAAACGGGTTCGTTCGAACCTCCATTAACTTTCGACCGAACTTTTGGGCGCTCGATTTTTGTACGGAATTAATGAAGGTCACGTGACGGCTTGCCTTGGTGGTTGTTGGTGGACTTGATTCACCGCCGTACTGTTCGAATTCGAGGGCTAGGATTGGATTGATAATGAGCAGAAATTTGAGCCCTTGAATTGAATTGGGTGATAGATGATGGACGGTGATGATGACGTTGATGGACGGTGATGATGATGCGTTGATGGAGGTGTGATGTTGATTAACGGTGAGATGGTTGATGATTGATAAAGATGATGAAGATGAACGGTCGACGATGATGGATGATGATGGACTGCCTGAGTTGGAGCAGCGCATCGAAATGGACGAAGAAATGACGAAGGAAACAATTGAAGGGTCTGCGTTTTTGGTTTCGAATTAAGGGGATGCGTGGGTCTGATTTGTTTTGAGGGAGGAGTTCCCATTTTGTTTTATTCTCTTTTCCCTTTTCTATTTTCTATTTTCTCTTATTCTTTTTTTTCTTTTTTTTTTGTCCTTTCCTACTCCCTTTTATTTTCCTCTTTTCTTTACTTTTATTTTTCTTTTTCTCTTTTCAATCGGAGAGATTATAAATACCCATAAGTTGGGTTAAAGTAATTGGTATGTACATAATTAGACTATTCTCTCAATTTTTAGGGTTTTTAGTTTAGTTTTTTTGAGAGAGAGAAAGTGAGGACCATTAATGGAAAAATTGGGGCTTTGCAATTTCAAGTGTGGCAATTTGTATTGAGCAACCAACAATCAATCAATGAGAAATTTCTATCTCTCTCTTCATTTATTTCTTTCTTTATTTATTGATTTATTTATCGTTTTAATTAGTTTAATTGTTTTTGTTTATTTTAATGATTCATGTTTAGATTAGTTGTTAGTATTGTTTAGAATCATGTTTTTAGTTGTTAATTTCTATAAATTTCATGTTTTTATGATTATGGAGTAGTTTATTGGTTAGGATTTGAGTGAAAACTCAACATTGATTGGTTTGGGTGTTTGTGATTGGAAATTAGGGATTTTCATTATTAAATTATTATATGTTTAAGTTTTTCCAATACATGTTGCATTTAACTTGATCAATTAAGTGTTCCATGATTGCTTGGAGTAGTCTAGTTCGGTTGAAAAGGGATTAAAGACCTAAACTTGACTATTTGGTTGAATTGGGGCTTTGATTTACCCCGGGATGATAGTGTAGAACGGGAGTTCATGTTTGATTCTTAGGGAAATTGTTCGCACGTCGGGAGATAGTTGGAGCTATTTGTGAATTCAACGCTTATCATGTAGTGCTTATGAATCTCCCCCGTTTTCAATTCTTTTATGTCCATTCCATGATTTGTTGTTGTTTGACCCATTCCCTAATCTCGTTTACCTTTGATTTCTTAGTCTAATTTAATTAGTTTTATTCGATTAGTGATTTTTCAAAACCCTGTTTCGACCTAGCTTGTTCGATTAGCATAAATTAGCGCACCTTAGTCCTTGTGGATTCCGACCCTTGCTTACCGCTTTACTTGTGTTTAGTGGTTAGTTTAGGTAATTTGTTTGATTAGGAGAGACTAGTAACGACCTAGTATTTCCCCTCGATCAAAATGGTGCCGTTGCCGGGGACTTCGATTTGCATTAGTATATGTTAGTTAGATGAGTCTAGGTCTTTGTGCATAATTTTAGTTTTTGTTTGTTCTTTTTCTTTTGAAAATTCCTTAAAACATGGCAACTATCCATATCCCTCAAAATGATGAATCGAGTACACTTGAAGATTTCACATCTCTCCACCATGAGCTTCTTCATAATGAATTTCTTAATGCTTTGCAATCCGAGTCGGTCATTTCTTTGTCCGAGTTTCGCATTTTTATAACTCATTTGGATTGTCAAGAAAACCTTAAAAGGGATTCGTTTATTAAGGAATTTGAGATTGCTTCCCAAAATTTTGTAAAACGCATGGGAGAAGTCTCTAACCTTCTAAATGAATCCATTCGAGATGCTTCATGGGAAAGAGATGATTTTGAGACTAACTTGCCACCTATGACGCATGATATTGAGGAATTGAGTATTGGGAATTATATTCCTACTCATTCCTCCTTGAGTGAATGCTTCGATGATGGTGATGAAAATCTCCTTGCTCCATTTTGTTTTCAAGTGCTCAAATCGATTCTAATTAAGCGTGAAAGAAATTTTGCCAACCAAAAAGAGTTTCTTGAGGAGAGTTTGCCTATTTCTTTTTCACTTCCTTATTTTGATTCTTCTTTTTCTTATTTTGTTGCTTTTTCTTTTGATCCCTCTTCTTTTAGGCATCCTTCTCCTCATTGGCATAGAGTTGCAATGTACTTTATGCACATGTTGCATCTTGTCATTACATACTTAATATTTTGTGAAATGTGTTCTAGTGCATTTGACAAGTTATTGCGATCTTTGAATTGTTATTTACTAGAATGGTCATGCTTGAGACCTTAAACAAGTCTTTCTCGGGAAGTAACCCGTGTTTTATTGCTTTTATTTTCTTATTTCTTTTGAATTTTACTTATTTTTCTTTTTAATTCTTGATCTTGTTTTAGGTACCTAAGTGGAATGAGCGCTCATTCTTGATAGCATAAGGAAAGCAAAGTACAATGTTGGAGAAAGTTGACTACAAATGGAGAAATTGGATCATTTGCGGGTATTTACACCCACCTACTATCCGGTAGTATCTTTCCTCTCCCTCTTTTTATTACTCCATGGATTGATTGAGCATATGAATTGATGAGGCATGAGGTTGGATGGTTGAAAATGTTGATTTGGTTGCCTCCATTTCTCTTTCTCTAATGTGTCGTGATTTGCGGAACTATGTATATTGGGTGAATGCGTGTTTTCTTTCCCCCTCCTCCCTTCCCTTGAGTCTTTGTTTCAAGCATTGTGGACAATGCTTAATTCTAGCTTAGGGGGATAGCTTTCGCTAGCTTGGGGGAGGTATTCTTTCCTTCTTTTCTTTATTTCTCCTTTTTTTTTTCAAAATTTTCAAAATCCAAAAACATATTCTTTATCTATTTTTCTTTTAAATTTTTATTAAACATTTGAAAAAAAAAATCAAAAAAGGTTTAAAAAAATCTAAAAAAAAGTTTCAAGTGATTGAATAAAAGCACAAAAAAATGTTTTGCTCGTCCAAAGGAAGAATCTTGATGCTTTTTAATGTGGATTCCCTTGCTTGTCATTTGGATAATTGAGTAGATGTATTTCCGTTGGATATTTGCATGTGTGAGTTAGGGAGATTAGGGATAGCTTAATCTTTGTTGCTTGAGTCTAACCTAATTCTAAAATTACGTGAGTTCAGTTTTGCCTCCGTTCATAACTATTCTTCCCAAAAAGCAAAACACTCTTGAGCATTGTCTAAGCTACGAATCTCAAGACGGATCTGAACCTGTCGGTGAACCAAATAGAGGAACTACGATTGGAGTTCTTTGTTTGTGTTCATGAATCATAAACTAGGGAAAACACACTTTGAATGTAAGTTTGCTTAATCTGTGCTTTATACATGTTTCCTGGCTTTGGGGATTGTTCCGCACATGTTAATATGTATTTAACCGTATTCCCCTAGAGTGGTATCATGAGCCTTATGTATTAAAGTACTTTTTAGCATGATTTATATGTTTTTGTATGCTGTCGAAAATTTTTGGATTTTTTTATTGAATTTACGAAATATTTGGATTATAGGATGAATCACGTAATATGTTCTGAATTCAAAAAGTCTCGGAATTTTGATTTTTCTGACCCTAATCTGATTGAAAGCAATTTTATAAGATCAACTCATGAGAACAGAATAGCAAAAACAGGCCTCGAAGTATGCGCTTTTGGGTGTTTTTGTTAATTAACGAATTAAATTAACAATTTCGGAAAGTATTTCAATTAATTGCACGACCTAAACTACTCGGAATTGATTGAAATGTTGCCCTACTGTTCTTGGGTATATTTTAAAATTATGATAAAAGTTTCGGCCATAAATGTCAAGTACAAACCTTAATTTTATTTTCCCTAAATTTGTAATTTTTAGATGGCAAATTGATTTTTAAAATATTTTAGTTTTGGAAATTTGGTTAATTGGGAAAGGGAATATAATTTCATATAAAGTGGCAGTTTTTTAAAAATCTATACTAATATATTAAAAGGCGTTGTGGAGAATGTATATGTGTCACGTAGTACTCTCCTCACGCCACATCATCCACTCACCAAGTATTATTTAATGAAACCAAAAATCAATACAATGAGGTTCGAACACCAGACCTCAAGTGTGAATAATAATTCCCATTACCATCTTAACCAACCACCAATTGTGGTTTATCTCTTCACATTAATTTATAAATAATGTTCACATGAAGTCTAAAACAAATAAATTTTTATGTGACTTTTTAATTTCTATGGACTATTTTGAAAAGAAAAAAATTAAAACATTATGACAAACATGAAGTCATAAGTCTCATAAGAATCAACCATAGGATTGTCTTACATAGCTGCATATATATATATATATATATAATTTAGTGTTTATTAATTTGACGCACTTAGTTCCACGAGAAAACAAATTATACAAATTGTAAGATGATATGATTGAAAACTTACTTGCCATGATAAATGACTTAGCGTGTCTGTGTAGTTGACGAACTTAACGGATATTTTTCATTCTATAGAATACAAGTATTTTGGTCAAATATTGAGTTCAAGAAAAATCTAAAACTTTAGTTATTCAATGTAGCAACCGGGGCATCGCCCGGGCCACACACTAGTTATTTGATTAAAATTTTGATTAGATTCGTTAGTTTAATCGTCACTTAAACCAAATTGGTAAAAATCTGAAATTTAAATGTTTAGAACGATTTAAAATTTTGGATTCGATTATCAAAATGTTCAAATTTTTGTTGACATTGTTCATTCGTTAAATTTGAATATTGTTAGCCGAGATTTAATAAATTTTGCAAAATTGGATTGTTGTAAAAATTAATCAAATCACTGAATTTGTTATTTTTCGAAAATAAAAACGATTAATTTTGTTAATTTCCAGAAAAATAACTAATGCAAATATGGTTTCGTGAAATTGAAAATTATTTTTGTAATTAGTTGGCTCGTATGGCACGAGCCAAAGGCACGAGACGAGGGGTGTGCGGTGCGTGTGGCTCATCGTAGCACATGCGCGCTGCCTCCCCGCAGCATGGCGCAGCGACGCGGGCAGCCAGCAAGCGAGCTGGCGTGCCAGCGCCCGCTGGCCATCAGCGAGCAAGGCAGGGCTGCTGCCTTGGCTTGCGAGCAACGAGCAAGCAAGCAGCGATGCTACGTTGCCTTGCGCGCAGGGACGAGCACACCGAGCAGCCTGCCAGCAGCGATGGGCTGCGGTACGAGTGCGATGGGCTTGCGAGTGAGGGACTTTGCTCCTCGTGGCCTCGTACGGCCACAACGTACTTGGCGATGTTGGGCTGGGCGCAATCCTAGCCCGTATTGCACAAAAAATTGGCATTTTGTTCGTTTGGGCTTTAAATTGTATATTTGCATGAAATTGCTAACGGTGGATAATTATTTAATTATTTTATTTAACTTGGGCCGGGCCGTGAGTTTAATTAAATATTTAATATTAAATTATCCGAAATAAAATATTTGTTTGAGTTGGTGCCTCTTAATGAAATTAAAATGAAATAATTATTTTAATTATTTTCGTAGGGCACTATTATTTTAATTAAATTAAATTTTGATTAGAATAAATTCTAAGGATTAATAATTCGGAATTGAATAATCTTTTAGGACGCGTTTTATGTGAACGTGATTTTTAAATAAATCACGTAAATATTTGCATATTTATATGGGCCATTCGTTTTAGGATACGAATGGATGAATGCATAGAATGTACATTTTATGTAATGCAGGTACTCAAAGTGACTAGTATGGCCAATCTAGGATAGTTAAATACGATCTGGAAACCGTTTTATCTTTGAATATAAAGTTTTAAATATGGTCTGCGTACCATTGAAATTTTGATGTAATTTTTAATTATTTCAAGTATTTCTAGTTTAGAACTTTAAGTTAGCATATTGAATGAAGTTCAAGACGATGCCAAACTAACAAGGTGAAGAAGATTGGATGCTTCAAGACAACCTTTTGGGCCATACTAGTTCACCAAGTTTATTTATGCACTATATATAGTGTAAATGAATGTATATTATGCATGAATGTTGTTTGTATACCCGATTAGATTTAATTCACTAAATAATCGTACCAACATAGAAACAACTACGTCCAAAGTAATATTGAGTTTAAAATTGCATTCCAAATCAAGCACTTACAAAAATCTAAGGATCTAACGTAGTAGGTTTCCGCCAAAGCGAGGTGCTATTTTAGTTGACTTAGATGGTAAGGTATCCCAAAGGAACACGTTGATTGTGGTTTTAACTCAAACAACAATGGCATATGTTGTGGCAATGGGATAAATTTTGGTATTAATTTATTAACCAAGAGTAATTTGGAGATTACTAGCAATAGGTTTTGCTTACCTAGAATCTTAAAAGACTTAAGACATGCCAAAGCTGCTTAAGGATTTAGGACTTTTAGGGTCTTGGAATCGTTTCATTCATTTTTGGACCATGTTTTGCTTTTGCATGAATGGAATGTTTAATAGCTTTAATGATTGCATGTTCGCATTTATTTCAAAGTTATTAAAGATTATGAATGGTTATTTATTACGAATTCTTTTCAAATGTAGAATGTCTAAAACAATAATCAAATCATCGGAAATTCTGGATGTCGAGTTAAACTTGACTAACTTTCTTGAATGGGAAAGGAAACTTATCGAAGTTTTAAATGTTAACGACATGCGCTATGTCATCGAACAACCTTTTCCTAGCTATTATGTGCAGGGTATGACTCCAGAAAGGTACAGAAATTGGGCACTTCACAAGTACCTTGTCTCGGAGTTTATCCTAAAGTCTATTCCCGAAAATTGGAGAGGGAGGTTCATTACCTTTGAGCCTCATGCTCTCCTAAGTCAACTAAGGGATAGATGTCGTGTGAGGTATCAACCTAAGTGCCAAAATGGTGGCAACAGGGTTGATAAATTGGCTAATTCAATGAGCAATCTCAAACTCATTACCCCACATAGATCGTGCCTAGAGGTCGAACTTCTAGAGGCACAAAATTAAAGCGCATTTACAAGGCTAAGATGGACAGAAACACACCAATTCGGTCTCATGTGAATATGATGACTGGATTATTTTTCACAATTGAGAGACTTGGTGGTTCCATCAGAGAGCCAATGGCTATTGCACTTGTGCTGAATTCCCTTCATAGGGATTATGAGGGGTTTAAGGTGCATTATCTCTTTAATCAGAAAGAGAACACATTCAGTGAACTTGTGGAATTGCTCGAGAAATTCGAGAGAATCCTTAAGTTCAAGCAAGACCCTTTGAATGTGAAGTACATTACATTCAAGAAAGTGTGCAAGGGGAAGAAAAGCAAGGTTGCATCTTCATCCACTCCCGGAGGGCAACTGGCGCCTTCCAAGAGCAAGATGAGGAAGAATGCTTCTCCTTCAACATTGCAATGCTTCAATTGTAATGAAATTGGTCATTACAAACGAGATTCCCCTAAACTAAAGGAAGAAAAGAAGGACGGAAATGTCGCTTCTCCTTCAGGTATGTATGTTATACATTGTAATCTTGCTAATTCTACTTCTTGGGTATTAGATACTGGTTGTGGCTCACACTTATGTTCCAATTCGCGGGGACTAAGGAGAAGTAGGAAGCTTGATAAAGGCGAGATGGATCTACGCGCGGGAAATGGAGTACGAATTGCTGCATTAGCCGTAGGATCTAATTTTATTTCTTTGCCTAGTGGTTTTGTTTTGGAACTAGAAAACTATTACTATATTCCTAGTATCACCAAAAACATTACTTCCGTTTCAAGTTTGGATTCTAAAGGTTTTAGTTTTCAATTTAAAGACAATAGTTGTTCTTTTTTTTGAATGGAATATTTTATGGTTCAGCACAACAAGAAAATGGTCTATATGTGCTAGATACGAGCAAACACATTTATAACATAAATACCAAAAAGGCTAAAATCCGTGATTCCGATCTCACATATCTGTGGCATTGTCGATTAGGCCATATAAACACAAAACGCATGGAAAGACTTCAAAGGAAGGGCATTCTAGAATCATTCGACTTAGAGAAGATTGATCAATGCGAATCTTGTTTACTTGGCAAAATGACAAAGCGACCTTTCTCAAAGGTGGGAGAAAGAGCAAGCAAACTACTTGGGCTAATACATACGGACGTATGTGGCCCTATGAGTACAAAAGATAGAGGTGATTTCAGCTATTTCATAACGTTTACGGACGATTTCAGTAGATTGGCTATATTTACTTAATGAAACACAAGTCTGAATCGTTTGAGAAATTCCGAGAATTTCAAAATGAAGTAGAGAATCAACATGGCAAGAAAATCAAAGCTCTAAGATCAGATCGGGGAGGTGAATATCTTAGCCACGAGTTTGATGACCCTCTGAAAGAATGCGGTATTCTTTCTGAATTGACTGCTCCGGGGACGCCTCAATGGAATGGAGTGTCGGAACGGAGAAACAGGACCTTACTCGATATGGTCAGGTCAATGATGGGTCAAGCAAAACTTCCTTTACAATTTTGGGGACATGCGTTGCAAACAACAATACTCACACTGAATCATGCTCCGTCAAAAGCTGTTGAAAAGACTCCATACGAATTATGGACTGGGAAACTTCCAAAGTTATCTTTTCTAAAGATTTGGAGTTGCGAAGCATATGTCAAGCGATTAATTTCGGACAATCTCGAACCAAAATCTGACAAATATTTCTTTGTTGGGTATCCAAAAGAAACAAAGGGGTATTACTTCTACAACAAGTCAGAGAACAAAGTATTCGTTGCTCGTGACGGTGTCTTTTTGGAAAGAAATCATATTTCCAAATTGAAAAGTGGGAGAATAATAGACCTCAAAGAGATTCGAGACGAACAACGAACCAAGAACTCTTTAGAAGAAGTTCAAGGTTAAGAACCTCCAAGGCCTTTAGAAGAGCCAGTGGGAGTATTTCCTCAAGACGTTGTTGTCCCTCGTAGGTCACATAGAACTAAGGTTCAGCCGGACAGATGGACAGGTGTCCTCTTGACTGAAAACTTAGATGTTCTCATATTAGATAGTGATGAACCTATGACCTACAAGCAAGCTATGACGAGCCCAAGCTCCACTAAATGGTTAGAGGCCATGAAATCCGAGATAGACTCCATGTCTGAAAATCAAGTCTGGAATTTGGTAGATTTGCGGGATGGGTTTACACCTATCGGATGCAAATGGGTCTTCAAATTGAAGAAATACAAGGATGGAATTGTATACATATACAAGGCTAGATTGGTAGTGTAGGGGGTATTTTTGTCGTATTCTTTTTTGTATTTCCCCTATGGTCTTTGAAAGATTTGAATTTTGAAGGAGTTGCCACCAAACAATTTAAGGGTCCCGTTTGGAAAGACCAAAGTTGACACTTTAGTGGATAAGGCATTGAATCTTAGAAACGGATGGGTGAGATCGGGACAAGGGAACGAGATACTTATTCCGCGAGCCTTAAAAATTGTATTCGAGTGCATGGAAAAGAGCATTTTCGAATAACCCTAGTCATGACGCTATGTGGGTTTGAACTTGGAATTTTAGCACATAGAGTTTCTACTTGTATTGTGACCACTTCTCTTTAAAGTTAATTTAAGGAAACCTAAGGCCGGTTTGTCCAAGAAATTATCTTTGTTAAGCGTGGTGTAACTTTGTATTTTGTTGTATTTAGCATGTGAGGTGATGAACGCGATAAACAAGTAAGGCAATATCACAATAAATAAAGGAATTATTGAAAGTGCGTACAATACCACATCATCTCAAAGTGAGATGAGTAAACAATGCGGAATTGAAATAGCAAATAATAATGGTGCGAAATTGAAGTGCGATATTGAAAGGCATTATTGAAATTGCGGTATTGAAGTGCATAATTGAAAAGATGCGATATTGAAATTGAACTATTGTATTTGAGATCCGAACGCCAAACAACTACTTAATAATAAGTGCGTCCGGCACGGATTCAAGTCTAAAAATCTCAACTTTAGGACAAGTTGCTCATCCAAAAGCGTCTTGGATTTTGGGCATAGAAATTGAACTTTGAAATATTGAATCTTGAATATTGAACTTGAATATTGAACTTAGGAGTCTTGAATCTCAAAGATTAGACCTTTTAATGTTAAAAATGTTTCATCTTTGATGTGCTCCATAACTTGAAATGATTCTAGTTTAAGGAAGTGATTACAAACAACCTTAAACATCATAGAATCTTGAAAATTAAACTTGCACTTGAATATTGAAATGAGGAGTCTTGAATCTCAAAGATTAGATCTTTTAATGTTAAAAAGGTTTCACCTTTGATATGCTCTATAACTTGAAATGATTCTAGTTTAAGGAAGTGATTACAAACAACCGTAAACATCATGGAATCTTGAAAATGAAACTTGTACTTGAATATTGAAAAGAGGAGTCTTAAATCTCAAATATTAGACCTTTAAATGTTAAAAAGGCCTCACATTTGATTTGCTCCATATCTAGAAAATGATTCTAGTTTAAGGAAGTGATTACAAACAACCTTAAACATCATGGAATCCATAACTTTGTATTTGAATCATAGGAAGTGTTGATTTTGTAAAAATATGTGATTGTTGTAAGTGACACTTCTGAGAGCAAAAGTGTCAACTTTACTAATCATTTTAAAAGAAGAATTGTAGAACACATAGTAGATTAGGATTGGGATTCAGAATTACCTAGTTAGGATTAGGTTAGAATTCCTCTTGGAGCTCCCAATTGCTTGAACACTTGAGATGTGTATGAGAATTTGAAGTTTTTGTATTTGATTTTTGAGAGGGAATTTCAGAATTACGAGGTTCTCATTGTAATTTGGTGCCCTAAGATTCTTGGAAATCAGGGTTTAAATAGAAAATTGGATGGCTAAACGCCAAGTGCCAGCTGCACCCAACGCAGGCTCTGGCGCTTGGCGCCGCTAACGTGGCACAAGAAACGGCAACGCAAGGACGATGACGCCGTCCTTGCATTTGTCTTTTGCGAATGTACCATTGTACGAAATGTACGAACTTTGGCACGTAGCATTTGATTAATGATTAAGGCTTTGATTTTGCGACTAAAAACTAGCCGTTTTCAGGTTTTTGAATTCGTTTTTAGGGGAGGAGGCCCGACTTGCTCGGTTTTGTGGGTCGGCGCCCGAATTTGGATTTCTTAGTGTCATTTTGACTGGAAAAGGACTTGGAAAACCAATGGAGAGGTCCATTGCGTGAGATTGTATTTGGATTTTGAAATTGATTTTTGGATATTGAATTTTGTACCGTGTTCCGGAATGGGAACGATCTCGGGATTTGGACTTTTGATCTTGGACTTTGGAATATGTTTTAGCAATTGGGACTTCCGCACAGAGTTGTACCAACCACCTATCAAGGATAATAGTATCGTCATCATCCCATAAGGGAGATATGATTTAGGTGTTTACAGAAGCCCCCACTTTGACTGAGCGTCCGGCTAGGAAAGCGCAAGTCAAAGTTTACGACTTGGGACGGAGAACGGTCAAGATGTTCTGCAATCAAGACCATTCTTTGTACGTTGGTACCTGCACAAGATAAGCGTTAGGAAAAAGGATAGAGTCTACCTCCGTGCGGTTGTGACAACTCTGATTTGTACTTGTACTGCTCTTCTGCCTTTGGTTTAGGACGGAGCTTGGCATCGAAAATTTTGAATCTTGAATTTTTGAAATTTTGAAATTTGAATTTTGAATACCCGGAGTTGATCCGCTGGGGATATGCTCACTGGGGAGAAGATCTTTTTATTGACTCTTAAAATCTTGAAATTTCGGCTGACTTTCCTGGAGCTTGGGTCCGTTTGGAGTCGAACGCCTGAATTCTTGTATTTTTCGGACTTTGCATTCTTGAAATATTTATCTATTGTCGTTTGGAGAAACAGATATATGCCAGTAATTTTGGAAGGTAGTATGATTCGATGTTTGATGCCTGGTGCAAAAAATCGTAGCAGCAAAGAACATGCAATCAGCACAGAGGACCACGCGGAGAAGATTCCGTGCATGCAGAAGAGCGGCGCCCGACGCCTGGTTCAGTGTTCGGCGCGGGGCTGGGCTATAAATGTCCCCCTTGCCGTGCCTTTAGAAGAGAAACTACACTCATTTTTCTTGCTTTTCTCTCTCAAAGGTCGACTACTCTCCCCTTGATCTTGTTGTTCTTGCCTTGTCCATGTAAGTATTTCATGTTTTGTTTACAAAATAACCTCTAGGATTGCACATAGTTTCGATTTTTGTACTTTGGAATGCTTGTTGATATGATGCTTGTATAATAGTAGGCTTCTTGAATCTTGTAGGAGAAAATTGTTTGGTAGCCACTTGAACTTGAACTGTTGTAACTTGTAGAATTTTGAATTTTTCCTTGAATTTCGTACTTGCTATTTGTAGATAGTGACCCCACTGGTGATCTTGTTGGGTTTTGTAGGAGAGTAGGCTAGGATGACCTAGATGTTGTTGTAGAATTTTTGGCTTCGGCATGGATAGCCTAGGCGTTGGTGTAGAACTTGTATTCCTGCTTCGGCATGGATAGCCTAGGCGTTGGTGTAGAACTTGTATTTCATGCTTCGGCATGGATAGATTAGGCGTTGGGGTAGAACTTGTATTCCTGCTTCGGCATGGATAGCCTAGGCGTTGGTGTAGAACTTGAAGGAAATATGTCCTTCAGCCAAGGTGCATTAAGTCTAATACCAAGGTTCAGATTAATTACGAACAATTAATTCAGTGAGATCAAGTGATCGGAACAGCTAGCTGGAGAAATGCTTCCGATCAGTGAGTTCTAATGGATATTAAGCTCACAACTTACTCTTGAGTGAACCTACAAGGTCACACCAATAACATGTAACAGATCACCGGATTAAATGAATCGGAAATTCATTTTATAGCTTTTCTGGAATAAGTTTTGGAAAACGTATTACACGATACGACCTTGCGTAGGAATCGTATATCGTATCGCGAATATTCTTAAGCTGGGCGAAATGAATAATCGTATCATACGACGGTGATTCGTCGTATACGATACGATAAATAATAGCCGTAAGGCGTTAATCGTGAATACGAGGCGCATCGGAGCTGCCGGCTCGTCGAGCCAAGCGCGCAAGGCCCAACGAGCCAGCGAGCTCGCGAGCAAGGCAAGCAAGTCAGCCCGGGGCGTGGCACTAGCGCGCAACAGCAACAGCATCGCAGCAGCGAGCATGCAAGGCCCATGGCCCAGCTGCTCGGCTGTGCGCGTTGTGGGCTTCGGCCTGCAGCGTTGTGGCTGGGGGCGGGGGTGTGGCCGTGTGCAAGTATGGCCGGTCAAGGCCCTTAGTCTTGGCCGGTTACACTAATATAATAATTAGGTTATTATATTTTTGCACACACTCCAACATTCAGTTTTCCATCTAACCTAAACCTAATTCCTAAATTACGTTCTTCAGTTTTTCTCTCTCTGTGAAAAACTGTTCATCCCGAAAAGCAAAAATCTTGTGCGTTGTCTAAGCTACAATAATCAGGACGGATCTGAACGTGTCGGTGAACCAAGTAGAGGAACGACAAGTGGAGTTCTTTGTTCGTGTTCGTTGATACAATACTCAGGAAAACACGCTTCGAATGTAAGTTTGCTTAAACTGTGCTTTATACATGTTTCCTGGATTTGGGGATGTTCCGCACATGGTTCGGCTCTTCCTCCTGGCCCTTGTGAGTAGAGTGATGGCCCCGGGCAGGAATAACCGTGTGCTGGTTGGCTTCCTGGGGTATTTGTGTGACTTGAGGGTTGTCTCAGGCCTCAACTGGGGTGGTCTGGCATACAACCACCTTTTGTATGAAATGAAGAACGCCTCCCAGACTGCACCGAAGAGCAAGGCGAGTGTTGCTACTTTGTGGAGCGTGCTGGAGGTATTTAGGACTCCTTGTATTTTGTACTTGTATCTTGAATTTTGTATGCATAGGATTTGACTGATGCCTTTGCTTGTTTTTGAAGATTTGGGTGTACGAGCATTTTCCGACTTTTGCGCGGGCTCGCCCTGTGGGTGCGGCTTATCCGTTTGCTGACTCTTGGGAAGGAGCGTTGCGCAGCGATATGTCTTTGGCTACCTTCCGCAGAGCTTTGCGGGTCTTGCATGTTGGACAAGTATACCTTTGTACTATTCCGGATCTTTGTGTTTGTTGTATTTGTATATTTGTCTGAGCTGTCTGTTTTGTAGGTGCTTTGGCGCCCTTTTGATGTCGCGCCTATACCAGTTTCATCCACGAGGGCCTATTATTTGTCTGGACGGTGGGTCTTGCTCCCGGGGGTGTATCGCCATATGTGGTATCTGGGGGAGCGGGTGTCTCTTCAACATAGTACGAGAGGCAGGCATGTCCCTAAGAATCCTCCGGAGATCATGTTGGCGAAGATTGAGGATGTTGCCCAGCTCTATTCGGATGCCGTGGAGGCTAGAGACGAGTCCATTTTGTCTCCCTTGGGAGAATTTTGTAGATAAGAGGGGCAGTCATGATGACCTCATGGCGAGGCTCGCTCCAACCATACGCTTTGTGCTGTCGGTGAGCTTTTGGATTTGAATCTTGTATTCTTGTATTCTTGTATTCTTGTATAATCGGATCATTGTATGAGTGCTTGTAGGAGGAGGAGATCGACCCAGAGGACATTCCTTATGCTGTCAGGGTTATCCGCTATGTTGACTCGGATGGAGAGCAGGTGGAGGTTACTGTTCCGGTGGTTTCTCCTCCACATCGGATGGCGTACGATGCTGTACCAGAGTACTATGCAGCTGTAAGTACCTTTGTATTTTCTTAAAATTGATTGCAATCATGTATCTGGAAACTGATTTTGAATCTTGTATGCAGGCGCCTCGGGTGAGAGTGTGTCGCTGGATGCTGGTGATTGACTCCTTAAAGAGGCATTGCGTCAATCTGACCAAGAAGCTTACTGGCCGGGGTGGAGAGGTGCGTTCATTGACTGTGAGGGTTTTGTATTCTTGAAACTTGTAAATGGATATCTGATGCTTGAATTTTGAAATTTGTATAGGAGCGTCGTCGAGGCCGCAGGGATTCCGTGGACAGGGGTTCCCCGGTGGGTACTTCGAGAGAGCAGGCGGGGCAAAGCTTAGGTCTGGGCCCAGGTCTTAGTACTGGTGCCCGTCAGAGGCATTCTGATGTTGATAGGGGAGCTGTTCCCTTTACTTATGCTGAGCCTACCAGGCATTCTGTTGGAGGTATGGGCAGCTCGATGCCTTTTACGCCTCCCCCTGGTGCTTATTTCGGAGCGAGTAGCTCCCAGCCTTGGAGTGCAAAGTCTTGGGCTTACTAGTATGAGGCAGAGAGGATGCGCCGGGCCCATGATCTTGAGATGCAGCTCCAGTTCATGGCGATTCCGTAGCCTTATTAGTGTCCTTCCTATCAGCAGGGAACTCAGCGGCCTTCCAGTACCCTTCGCATTTCAGAGCAGGAGCCTGTTACCCCTGAGATGGAGCTAGATCGGGATTTGGAGCGGTACATGAGCCGGAGTAGGAACAAGGAGCCCGTGATTGACATTGCGGCTGATGATGACTCAGATTGATCTTGCATGGTAGCCAGTTCCAGCTTGCCTCGATTGGATTTTTGTATGAGAATTTTTGTATGGATTTTTGTAGCTTACATTTGGATTTTGTACGGTTTGTATTTTGTATGGTTTTTTGAATATTTTTTTTGTATGGCTTGAATTTTGTATGTGTCTTTGCAGGGTTTGAATTGAATTTCGTATGCGTTGTGTGTGCTTTTGAAACTCGTAGCTATATGTATGCATGCAAAATGAAAAAAAAAATTCCCATTTTTTTCGGGTGTACATACCCACTATAAGCCCCCACTTTGACTGAGGTTTTTTGGTTAGAAAAAGTGCAAGTAAAAGTATATTCAACTCTTGCTTATATACATGCTGATTCTAGAAAAAATTTGCCCATTTTTTCGGGTGTACATACCCACCATAAGCCCCCACTTTTACTGAGGTTTTTTGTTTAGAAAAAGCGCAAGTCAAAGTATGTTCAACTCTTGCTCTATGCATATGCTGACTCGACTTAGAACGCCGATCTAGGACTAGAATGCTTTGAATTTTGAACAAATTGACCCGAAATCGACCCGAAGTGCTGACTCGGACTGCTTGAATTTACGCGGCTTGCGGCTTTTGGAATCTTCAGCATGAATTATTGGGGCTGCACTTAGCTGTCCAAAGCTATAAAGAGTGCGTACTTGGAATCATAAAAGGGACGTTGAGCTCGTCCTTGTTGCAGCGGCGTCCAACGCAGGTGGACCACCATAAATGCCAATTTTTGTATAAATAGGGAGCGTTTCGGATCACATTCTTGCACCGATCCTTCTCTCGCTCTTCTTTGCCTTCTACTTCTTCATAAAAAAAAGAAAGAAAATGGCTATATCTTTTGAAAACGCCTTGAACTCTTGGCTTGGTTCGTTAGGCAAATTGGAGAAAAGGAAGCTTGATGGCATGCATCTTGGGGTGCTCGGCTGTTTCCTCTTTGTGAAGCTTGACTTGCATTTCATTCTCGCTGCTTTGGAGGCTTGGGATCCGGTCCACCACGTCTTCCGCTATGGAAACAACGAGGTATGTTTCCTCCTTGAGGAGTTTAGTGCTATATTGGGGTGGCCCCTTATGCTAGAGCCTTGCATGCCTAGTGTTGAAGAACACTTTTTCTTGGCCTTTGAGAGATACTTGGGCTTGAAGCCCCCACTTTTGAGTGCTGTTGTATATGTCCGAGGGGTGGATTTGTCCCTCCTTACTTACTTTGCTGGGCTCGACGTCCCCAAGGTTTTCCGCTTGAGGGCCTTGAGGTTTTGCATCTTTGCTCGCTTCCTCTTTTCGAAGCAGGGGTTTGGCAATGACGACGCCTCCCTAATAGAGATTGTGGAGCATTTTGCTTGTGGTAGGGACCCAATGCCGCTTGTAAAAGGAGACACATTGATGGGCCTTGATATGCTGAAATCGGACCCCTCTTCCTTGCCGTCGGGAAGTCCGGTATTACTCCAAGTAAGGATCAGGAGATTTCTTGTATTTTGAATTGTACTTTGTATTTTGAATGCTGAATTTTGGATTTCTTTTCTTGTATTTTCTCCAAGGTCTGGCTTATGGAGAGACTCATGTTGGTGGCATCTCTTAGAACATGGAAAGCTATAATAGGAAAGGATTCACTGTGTGGCTTTCATTGGATGAGTGGTGATGCGGACTCTCGGGGATTGGATCTTGTATCAGGTGGGTAGTTCCTTGGTGGGGAATTGCCGCCATGAGACATGCACCTGGCTCTACTTCTTTGAGGGTGCCTAGCCTCACAATGTTAGTTTTCTACTCTCCTGCTCGAGTGATGAGACAGTATGGCTTGGAGCAAGAAATCCCGGATTGCCTTAAGGAGAACCCGAAACCTGTTGTACTGAATGCTGATCGACTTGAAGTTTGGAGGCGGTATTGGGTTGCCAAACCATTCTTGAATATTCAATTCCCACCTGAGCCTGTTCCAAGCCAAAGGGACATTTCTCTTTCCAGGCCAGCTGGAGCCCGAGGTTCTAGAGCTAGGCGCCCTACATCAACTGATTATAAAGAAGGTGACGTGAATGTGGCCCGTCCGGTGCTTGACCGTTCTGGGTCCAAAGGAGGTTCGTCATCCTCCCGTCTTGGAAGACTAGCAAGTTCCTTCTACCGCCGCTTGGCCACATTGATGAATGATTGCGGGAAGAACAAGGGGATAGTACTCAAGGCGCCAAGACTCAAGAGCATAGTCGCCCGACTCCAAATCTTTGTAGGCTAAATTTGTTTGAAGTTGTATTAGTAGGAAGTGTGTTTAAGAGTGTGTTTAGAAGATGTTTTTAGGAATTGTGTTTAGTGGAAGTGAAAAGGCTTTGAACTTTGCTTCACTTGATTCCAACCTTGTAATCGAATTAGCTTTGAAGGCCTTTAGAGCCAAATAAAAATTATTGTGTTAAATTCCGCTTGAACATGCTTTACATTTTCAATTCCCACATTTGGAATAAGAACAACAACAACATTTGAATTTTGATTTTTGATTTGATTTTTAGGATGCCCTTAATTGAGGAAAATTTGAATTTTTATTGCATTAAGGTGGCCGGGCCTTGGAATGAGGTTGCCTACGTGTCCCGTTAAGGAATCAAGCCGAACGTAGTTCTAACTTACATAACTTTTTGAGTTTGATTTTGAATCTTGAATCTAGAACTTAGATATAGTACTTCTTGAGTTGATCGAGGTTCGTCAAAGAACGGAACTCTGTCCCATCGACATCTGTTAGTTCGACCGCTCCCCCAGAGAGGATTTTCTTGAAAATGTATGGCCCGACCTAGTTCGGTTTGAATTTTCCCCTTGGATCCATGACACTCTTGCGAAGGGCTTTTAGGACAAGCTCGCCTTCCTTGATGTTTCGGGTTCTGACCCTCTTGTTTAAATGTCTGGCCACTCGGCGCTGATAGACTTGTACATGGTGAGCGGCTTGAAGCCGACGCTCATCGAGCATGACTAGCTCGTCATATCTTTCTTGTACCCATGCAGCTTCTGGGATTTTGCTTTCGAGGACTATCCTTAGAGAAGGTATCTCTAGCTCAATAGGTTGTACTGCTTCCATTCCATAGACCAATGATAATGGGGTTGTGCCCGTTGAAGTGTGGATTGAAGTCCTGTACCCCCACAACGCAAAGTGTAACTTTTGGGGCCAGTCTTTGTAATTGGTTGTCATTTTCATGATGATGGTTTTGACATTCTTGTTGGCTTCTTCGACTGCCCCATTAATTTGCTGGCGATAAGGCGAAGAACGACGATGTTGAATTTTGTACTCGGTTAACAGATCTTCACACTCTCCTTGGAAATGGGTTCCTTGGTCAATAACGAACTCGTGAGGAACGCCGTATCTGCATATGCTGTTTTCTTGTATAAATTGGGCCACTTGCTTGGAACCCAACACTTTGAATGACCTCGCTTCGACCCACTTAGTGAAATAGTCGATTGCGACCAGTATGAACTCATGACCCCCAGTGCCTGTTGGAGTGACTTTGCCAATGACGTCGATACCCCAAGCTGAGAATGGCCATGGTGATGATTGAGAATATAGCAGAGATGGGGGTATGTGCTTCAAGTTCGCACACTTTTGACATATTGGACATTTCTTGACGAAGAAGTAGCAATCCCGTTCGAGGGTGGTCTAGTAATACCGAGCCCTGATGACTTTGAGGGCCAACATTTTCCCATTCATGTTAGTACCACAGACCCCAGCATGTACAATGTCCATGACTCTTTGTGCTTCGTTCTTGTCAACACATCGGAGATTAGGGCCGTTAGGGGACCTCTTGTATAGAACGTCGCCTTCTATGACGAAATTGGCTATTTGTAGGCATAGAGCTCTTTGACTCTTGCTTGAAAAGTGCGGGGATACTCATAGTTTTTTAGATACCTTTGAATGTCTGTAAACCAAGGCTCGACGTCGTCAATAGCATGGACATATGCTGCTTCTTGACGCGTTTCAATTGTAAGTGGCATTTCAGCCATGCCATTTGGAATGTTGATCATTGATGCCAGTTTTGCCAGTGCGTCGGCGAATGTGTTCTCCTCTCTTGGGAGGTATGTGTAGCGAAGCTCTTCTACCTGCTCAGAAAACTTCTCAAGATAGGATTGGTATGGGGCCAAGCTTTCGCTTCTAACTTTCCACTTGCCGGATATTTGATTGATGATTAGGGAGGAATCCCCATACACTAGAAGTTTCTGGACGCCCAATGCTAAGGCGATTTCCAGGCCCATAATGCACGCTTCATATTTTGCCGCATTGTTTGTAACATTGAATTGCAACTTTGCTGACATGGGAATGTGAGTGCCGTCCGGAGCTACTAGGATTACCACGACTCCATATCCGTTCTGATTTGAAGCACCGTCAAAGTGCAGCGACCAACTGTCATCGCTTGTAATTAGAAATTTCTCATCGGGTAGATCGTAATCCTCCTCTTCTGCCTCGATGGACAGTCGGCTAGGAAGTCTGAAACTGCTGAACCCTTGATAGATTTCCGAGGAATGCACGCTTCATATTCGGCCGCATTGTTTGTAAAATTGAATTGCAACTTTGCTGACATGGGAATGTGAGTGCCGTCCGGAGCTACTAGGATTACCCCGACACCACATCCGTTCGGATTTGAAGCACCGTCAAAGTGCAGCGACCAACTATCATCGCTTGTATTAGAATTTGCTCATCTGGTAGATCGTAATGCTCCTCTTCTGCCTCGATGGACAGTCGGCTAGGAAGTCTCAAACTGCTGAACCCTTGATAGATTTCTGAGGAATGTACTTGAGATCGAATTCTGCTAACATAACCAACCAACTGGACAACCGTCCGTTGAGAGCCGGTTTTTCGAATAGGTACTTGAGAGGATCTGCTTTGCAAATCACATACACTGTATGGGAGAGCATGTAATGCCGGAGTTTCTTTGTGGCCCAAACCAAGGCAATACCGAGGATTTGGAGTTGAGTATATCTGGTTTCGTACTCGAGAAACTTCTTACTTATATAGTATACGGCACTTTCTTTGCCTTCGATCTCTTGGGAAAGCATGGCCCCCACTGCTGAATCAGTTGTTGTAAGGTAAAGCCTGAGGGGAGCCCCCGGTATGGCTGGCTTTAACACTGACGGATTGGAAAGGTAGTCTTTGATGGTGTCGAATGTATGTTGACAGTCTTCGTCCCAGACCTTGGGCTCACTCTTGCGGAGTTTTCGAAATACTGGCTCACAGATAATAGTGAGCTTTGAGATGAATCTACTAATGTATTGTAGCTTGCCAAGGAACCCCCGAATTTCTTTTTCATTCGCTGGCGGTTTCATATCTAGAATGGCCTTGATTTTTGAAGGATCAGCCTCGATGCCCCGAGAACTGATGACATACCCGCGTAACTTGCCTGACGTAACCCCAAATGCACATTTTTGAGGATTGAGCCTCATATTGTATTGCCTGAGTCTATTGAAGAATTTTTGAAGTACCGTTGTATGCTCATGTCGCTCTTTGGATTTGACGATCATGTCGTCGACATATACCTCGATTTCTCTATGAATCATGTCGCTCATAATGGCTGTGGCTCTTCTTTGATATGTAGCCCCCGCGTTCTTCAGTCCGAACGGCATACCTGTGTAGCAATATGTACCCCACTGAGTAATAAAGGTTGTCTTCTCCATATCTTCATCTGCCATGGGAATATGATTGTAGCCTGCGTACCCGTCCATAAAAGAGAGTAAGGCGTGATTTGTTGTGTTGTCGACCAGGATGTTGCCGTGAGGCAATGGGAAACCGTCTTTAGGGCTAGCCCTGTTAAGATCTCTATAATCGACGCACATTCGTACTTTTCCGTATTTCTTTGGAACTGGGACGACATTTGCAATCCATTCTGGATATTTGGCTTCTGGAATAAACCCGGCCACTAGCTGCTTAGAGACTTCTTCTTGAATTTTGAGGGAAACATCCGGTTTCATGCGACGGAGTTTCTGTTTTATGGGCTTTGAACCTGGAATGAGGGGAATTGTATGCTGACCGATGCTTGGATCAACCCCTAGCATATCATGATAGGACCATGCGAAGAATTCTATATACTATGAAAGTAGCTTGATAAGATCATCCCGCTCTGCTTGAGATAGAGTCAAACCAATCTCAACTAGTTTCAGATCACTGTTGTTAGAAAGGTTAACTTTTTCTGTTTCCTCAATTATGGGCGTCCTGTTTTCATGATTTTCAATAGCTTTTAAGATTTCAAGGTCAGTTTCTTATGAAGAAAAGTTGTTTGGATTAGGAGTGTGTTTTGAATTTGGACTTGAAGAGTAGGAGGAAATTGAAGTATTATTGAAATTGGCAATCATTACATCGACAACGTTAACTTGAAGTTCGGCCTTTAGAGGCTCTTGATTGATGAAAGACTCTAGCCCTAGACTCTTAGACTCATGATTAGACTCGAAAATTGAAAGACAGACTCTGGACTTGAACATAAGACACTAATCATAGAGATAGTTCTCAGGGTACTCCCAAATGTCTTCATCACCATCATCATCATAGACAAGGCCGCATCCGCAGGTTCGTAGAATTTGATTCCAGACTTGGTTCCAGGTGTTGTAGGGAAAGGCAGCAAAGTGACTCTTGCATTGATTATTGAGGCCCAAGAGAAACATTCTCACCATCTTCCCTTCTGGTAGTTCAGGTTGGACTCCACGAGCAGAGGCATTCCACCTATGGCAGTACTCTTGAATACAATTGTTCCTCTCTTGGAGTAAGGCGTCGGTCAATCTAGGAGTGATGACTTGCTTCTCGGCCAATCGGTCAAAGGCGTCGCTATAGGACATCCCAAGGTTGGTAAAAACCCTTTGAGGCCTGTTCTGGAAATCACGCGGTTGGTGTTGTTCTTGAAGTTGCTTGGCTTTGGACCTTGACGAGCTTCAAAGGCGTTGACTTCGTGGACCTTATGTGTTATTTCAGCTTTCTTGCTCTTCCACTTTTCAGCTTGTGGAGTTGGTGCCACCAGTCCGTTCACCAGGTCATCTTCTATGTCAACCCCGATGTCATATGTTCTCTTGAAACTTTCCAGGCCTAGGTATTTCATGTGAGTGTTGTACTTCGGGAGGAGCCCAGCAATAAAAACCTTGACCAATTCTCTCGGAGGGCCGAGTTACCTTTTGGGATGCCATTTTCCTCCACCGGTTGAGGTAGTTAGTGAAGCCTTCATGGGGTCCCTGTCTGAGAACCTCCAATTCTCGAAGAGTGGTTTGAAGTTGGATGTTGGGTTGGTATTGTTCCATCAATGCTTGAGCTACCGCTTCCCAACTGCTAGTTTGATGATCCTTGAGGGAGTAGTACCACTTTTGACAGACCGGTTCTAAGGACATTGGGAACACCACGGGGTACAATTCAGGATCAACCCCCTTAATGGCCATTGTGGGTCTGTAATTCTTGAGATGGTACTTGGGATTATCAGTTGACTTGAATTTTGGAATGTCATTGGCAGAGAATTTGTCCGGCAAGTTTGCCTTCCCTTTGAGGTTTTCATTCATAGAAGTATCGAAATAGTTCTCTTGATTGGTAACCTTGTTAACCATGCTCTCAATCTTTTTGGTCAGGTCGACCGGAGGTGCAGCCTGCTCTACCACACCTAGACGGGGCTCACATTCTCTATGTTGGTGTTGAGGTTGGCTACGACGGCCATGAGCTGAGTAATTTTTCGAAGGTAGCCATTTGAATTGATTCTTGAAAGGGACTAGGAGCTTGATTTGTAGAAGGTGAACTGGCCGCTCGTTCAATGCCGGCTATGAGGGAGGCTAGGGCTGATGGAGTTCTCTTCAACCGTTCTCCTCTTCAGCGAACCCACAAGATCTTTGGACTCCTAGTTAGAACACAAGACATGACTTTAGAACTTGGACTTCCCGACACATGATATGATATGCATGCAATGAATGAGACCTAGACTTGACTCTAACTGCCACTCTGAAGATTCAGGATTTTGGATTCTGTATTTGTATTTGGGATTTGCAACCCGTTGGAAATATTTTTGAAAGGAGCGTCATTCTTTTGTGGAGGCTACCTCCTTGTACTAGAACTTGGGATTTTGAAAGGGGATTTCGACCAATTGGATTTTGTATATTCTAAGAGAGTTTCCACCCAACATAGAGCATGGAATATTTTAGGGGAATTTCAACCCGGGAATAAAATTCGGAAATTTGAATTTGTACTACTTCTAGGGTGTTTCAACCCATGAGAAATGTTTTGGAAATCGAATTTATATTATTTTAGGGAAGTTTCAACCCGTTGGATTTTGTATTATTTCTAGGGATTTTCAACCCGTTGGAATTGTTTTGAGGAATCGAATTTGCATTATTTCTAGGGAATTTCAACCCGGATGGAATTTGTATGGGGTTTGGATTATTTCAAGGGACTTTTAACTCGTCAATGGAACTTGGAATATTTTAGGGGACTTTCAACCCATGATAGAGTTTGGAAATTGGACTTGTATTATTTCAAGGGATTTTCAACCTAATAGGAATGTAGAAAATGGACTTGTATTACTTCAAGGGATTTTCAACCCATGGGAATTATTTTGGGGAATTGAACTTGTATTATTTTATGGGAGTTTCAACCCATTGGAATTTGGAATATTTCAAGGGAATTTCAACCCATTACGAAATTTGGAAATATTTTAGGGGAATTTCAACCCATGACGAAATTGAGAAATATTTTAGGGGAATTTCAACCCATTGCGAAAATGTTTTTGAATTTTGTATATGGGAACAATGGAAAGCAAGAATTTTTGTAGTTTGAAAGTGAATTTGAAATTCGAATTTGATTTGGGATTTGGAATTGGAATTTTAAAAGAGGTGTTTTGTAGAGCCTATGAGGCCTTGAATTTAGAACCTTGGACTTGAAGATCCGGCATTACCACATCATGGATTTGGAATTTGAGAATTTTGAATGTAGGATATGAAATCGGGAATTCAAACTTGAGGTTTGAAAGATTGAATCGAAATTTTGGCATTACGCCATCATGAGTTTGGGCATTTGAACTTGAGGTCTTGAGGTTAGAATTGGGAATTTGAACTTGAGGTTTTGAACATGTAATGGGTGTTAGGTTATGATACATATGAACAACATAAATCATGCGGAAAAACCTTAATGCCAGGAATCATATTAATTGCACAAATCATATAATTAGTCTAGGATGCATACACTTTGTAGCGCCCTCCCTAGCTGCGCCCCAATCGAACAAGAACAAGTCTTTAGGACTCCAAGTGTCGTCCCTCCGTAGATATTCCACAGCACGTCCGGATCCGCTTTAAGCTTGACCAACTAGAATCTCCCTTAAGGTACTATTATTTTCGGCTAGATAGGCAAGGTTTATGGCTGATTTTTCTGCTTAAAAATCCTAGATTTTATTGTTTGAATACTTATTAAACTCGTCTATAAATTTGTGACCCTAGGCACATATTTATAGAGTTATGGAAAAGGATTTAGAATCCTATTAGAATACAAAATTATTTAATTAGAATCCCTTTAGAACTCTATTTAATTAATTTCTATCTTCTAGGATTAGGATTTAATCATAGCACGAATTCCGATAGCTTTAGGATTCGTATAGCACACGACCGCACACGAGCACGAGCACCGCACAGCCCACGCGCATGCCTCGCGGCCCACGCGAGCTGCACGGCGCGCAGCCCATTGCTCGCAGCCCACTTTGTTCCGCGCGTGTGCCATGCCTTGCTGGGCCTGGCCTTGCGCTGGGCCTGGTGAGGCTTTGGCGTGTGTGTTGATGCGCATGGCTTGCTGGGCGAGGGCCTGGCTTCGTGCTGGGTCTTCGTCTAGTAAGTCTCGTCCGATGCTAATTCGTACGATACGCTTCCGATTAAATTCCCGATTCTGGAATTCATTTCCGATACGAACAATATTTAACATTTCCGATTCCGGAATTGATTTCCGTTTCGAACAAATATTTAATATTTCCGTTTCCGGAATTATTTTCCGATTCCGATAATATTTTCGATTCTGACAATATTTCCGTTTCCGGCAATATTTCCGATTCCGGCAATATTTCCGATTCCGATAATATTTTCCGATGCGTACCATGTTTCCGTTTCCGGCAACATCTACGACTTGGATAATATTTATATTTCCGATACGATCCATATTTCCGTTTCCGGCAATATCATCGTTTCCGGAGTATTCATTTAGTTGCCTTTGACGATCTCAGCTCCCACTGAAACCATGATCCATCGATTCCGAATATCCATAGATTGAGTATTTAATGCCATTAAATACTTGATCCATTTACGTACTATTTGTGTGACCCTACGGGTTCAGTCAAGAGTAAGCTGCGGATTAATATCATTAATTCCACTTGAACTGAAGCGGCCTCTAGCTAGGCATTCAGCTCACTTGATCTCACTGAATTATTAACTTGTTAATTAATACTGAACCGCATTTATTAGACTTACCATTAAATGCATACTTGGACCAAGGGCATTATTTCCTTCAGTCTCCCACTTGTCCTTCGGGACAAGTGTGCATTTCCTAATTTCTTTTGTCGCTCGATGCTTGCTTTTGAACATAAGGTAAGAGTTGTCATCCTTATTATGTCCAGAGGTGTTTCTCGGTTTCAGAGTCCAACTGATCAAATAAACAGATAATCATAGCCTATGATTCATCTTAGCACGACCATGCATTTTACAGTTTCTAGCTCTCCGAGTGGCCTTGTACAACTTTCAGCATCTCATCCCGATTTATGGGAGGACAATCCCAACCTTGCGATCTTGAGATTAGACTTCGTTGATAGGTGATTACCTGAGCGTTGCCTTTATAGCCTCCTTTTACGGTGCGACGGTTGACAACGTCAAAGTAAGCAGTTCTCAAACAAGTAATCTCAAATCACTCAGGTATTGAGGATTAGTGTCTAATAATTTTAATGAAATTTACTTATGACAGATTTTCATCTCTTACAGTAAAGTTTCATAGGTCTATCCGATACTAGTCTTCTCAAAGTAAATATCTATGCAAATGATTACGACATTGCCATGTCCACATAGTTCAAGAAACAGAACTACTAGTCATCTTGCATTCTAGTCGTCTAACGTTTTCTATGCGTCCATCTTTATAAAAAACTCCGACCAGGGACCTTTTTCAATTTTTGACATTCAAGTTCACTTGATAGACATTTCTTAGTCACAGGACTGGTCCTCACAGTCTGTCTTGAATACATCGTCAAATTGAAGGGACTCATCATTTAATACTAAACCAAGATTAAATGGAATATGAAAATACATTTGATATATGATAAATGTTCAACCCTAACGTTTTACAACCATGGGACTCAAACCCATCTTCAAAACAGTTCATGGATTTCAAAGCTATGCTTGATTTCCAGTGCTACAATGTGAGTGTTGTTTCTCACTTGTTGCATAGGTTTAGTTATCATGCTTTGCCAATCTTAATATCCCTTTCATCGAATGTTTTTCGAGATAGGATGATAAGATCTTTTGAGTTTGTTTATTATGTGATCTAGTCTTTCTTACTTAAATAGTGGTTCTACGCATTTTGCAATGAAGAACTATTAAGTCAACAGACATGTGATCTACCCAAGTTCAATGAAGAACTCTTTAACATAAACAACCCTGTTTTATTGCTTCTTAGGAAATAAGTACTTTTACTTCAACTGTATAGGTTGCCAGTGATGCTTTGTTTGGATTTACTTATCCAAGAAGTCCATAGATATGTGGAAGACTTTCCATCTGTATCTTAGAACATAGAAATTATTATTTTAATTTCCCACGCAACAACTCATGGTCTCCAATCCATGTTGCCATTTCAAAACACGATGCTCTTTAGCTCGTCCTTGTCAATGGTTAACTCCAAAGGAATCTTGCTTGATCCTTTGCCAGTGTTTATGCGTGTAGCATTAATATTTAGCATATCTTTATTTCCTTGAGTCAAGAACTATTCCTATGTGCCTTTTCAAGTACCATAAGTTTTTCTTGATCTCAATCTAGTTGATCTTCACTTAGATCAATAGAGATTGGTATATGTTCGTCATGCCTAAAGTCATACGATACGTTTTTGGCGATCCTCATATTATATTATACATGATAAATTCTTTTGTAGAATAATTCCCAATTGAATTCTATTCATGTAACTTTAGCTCATCTAGTTTCAGTAGATACTAAATCCAGCTAAATTCTTTGACATATAATATAGGTTAAGAATCTCATTTAGATTCTTTGATGTTTAACTTAGTAAATGCTTATACATAGTTCAAATATTCATTACTTAGATTTATTCACATGGGTCGAATATCTCCAATGGAGTCTTTCGTGTTTGATTTAGTAAATGCCATTACTTAATCCAAAACAATATCATAAGATCTTTGTAAATAGATCTTAATACCCAGTATGTACTAAGTTTTGCCTTGGTCCATCATTGATGAATAATTTCAAATCTAAGTTATTAGCATTTGTATGTTATTTCACAATAGAGAGATATGTGTGTGATACACATAGGACCAATTAAGTTTTTATGTACTCCCACTAAACTTCTTATATATCTATAAGAATCATGTACATTTTATGAAACTAAAATACTTATTAGTTTCACTAAAATACAGTTTTAATTCCCAATTTGCTTGCTTAAATCTGTACTTAGATTTCATAAGCTTGCTTTCCTTTTCAAGTATTTATTTGGATCCACAAATCCTATGACATACCATGTACATAGTTTCTTCCAACATTTGAGTGAGGAATTCGTTTTTGTCATCCAATTGCCATATGTACCAATATGCAATAATTGCTTGAATTATAGACTTAAGCATTACGATTTTGCATGAGGGTTCAACACAATCCACACCGTGAATTTGCTTGTAACCTTTAGCAACTAATCTAGCTTTGTTTGTGAACACAATTTCATGTTTGATGGTTTTTATCCTTAAAACAAACTTGCAACCAATAGGTGTGAAACTATTCTTGCAAATCAACAAAATTTCAATTTTGTCATCAAAACATTGAGTATGTTTTATGGCCTCTAACCATTTAAAACATTTGAGTCTATATATGGCCTCTAACCATTTTAGGGAATCTGGGTTTCGTCATAGCTTTCTTACAGGTCACAAACTCATTAATCTACATGATAATAGTTTGACTGCAAGTTGTAGGTTTCTTCACTATATAATAGAAGAATCTCATAGTTTCATTGATCTGAACTCTATGTTTCTTCACTATCTAATAGAAGAATCTCATAGTTTCAGTGACTTGAATTCTATGCCTACTTGGGTATAGAACATCAAACAATAGAATATCAACAGACACATGAAAGTCCTTGAATATTCTGTTCTCCTTGAAGCACTTGTAAAGTCTTCTAAGAGATATCTATTCTTTAAAGCCACTTCTAAAGTCCTTAAAGAATAAGTTTTCGGATTTTCTAAAGAACTTCGAAAAGCCTCCAGAATGTCCATTTATGTTTGTTATTCGCCTCGAAGACTTTCGAGGTCTATTTTCTCCCACTTGTCATTTTGGAAACGAATCTCCAAAAGGACATTATTTCGAGCAAACAAACATTATAGTTCTCAAAAATTTGTGGTAGAAAAAAAAAATACCCTTGTGTCTCATAACAATGAAACATATATCTACACTTGGGCTTTAGTTTGTCGAATAACAAACACTAAGCTCCCACTGAGTTTTGCAACTCTTTAGATATATATGGTTGAAAAGATATTCTGAAATTACTTTTCAAATAGCTTTGACGAATTTGGTTTAGTTTGGTGGTAGTTGAGCATTTTGTTTTAGAAATTATAGGAAAAGTCTTTATGATTCATCATTGATCGAATCAAGTACTAATTGACTTCGATCATTCCAATTTAGATATGCCATATCTTGTGAACACACAATCATTGACGATCATTTTTGGTCTTAAAGTAATCATTAACATGATCTATCCTAGACCTTTATGATTTCTACCAAGTGGATTTATACTTCTGAATCTTTGAACTAGCCAAACAGATTCAAACTTATATCACATTTGAGTAAATAAACCTATATTCACTCAAATCCATGTGAAATAATATAGTCATAAAATCTTTCTTTAGCTTTGAACTCTATTGTCTAGGCGTTCTAACAATAGTTCATATCTTTTGTTACTTTCGACAAGTAAGACTAGCTTGTCTTGAATTGATCTAGAAATCAACCAACTTTCAAAAGTCCATCAAAATAGAGCTTTTGAATGTTAACTTGTTGATATGGTCTAAGCAACAATGCTAAAGGTTTGTGGAACTCAAATCAAGAGATTGATTTGAACCTAGTAAAGTTCTTATTGTTAAAGAGTTGTTTGTTTTAATCAAGCATATTGACTCAAACCGTAAATGACCATTTCATTCCAATAAACAAACAAACAAGCATTGTTTTCGTTCTTCTGAATGTGACTCTTTCTGTGTTTGAAGAAGAAATTTAGGTATGCTGATTATGGAACAAAATAGCCATTAAGTTCCAGCCTTTGAAAGGACTTAAAACAAACTAGATGACCCTACAACTAATGTAGCATTGCCATGCTTCATTTCCCACTTGTAGGTCATTAGTGTATCCTAGCTTCCATTGTTTGAGTTATTACCGAAGTAAGAACCTCAAGCGGTATATGATACCAAGGAAGTTTGATTGCTAGGTCACTGCTCTTTAAACATAAACTTATAGGTAGAAACGGAATTGTAAATTCCTTTCATTTGTTCCTTTGTTTTCCTATTTCTTGTACCCTTTCTAATAGCCTTAAGAATTGAATTCTCTAGTGTTGACTTTTATACTTTGTTTAGACATGTCCAATGTCACTTCAACAAAGTTCTTACCATTTATGTTGAATATTCTGTTTCAACTAGATGATCTTACCAGAAGCTTCTAAAGTTCTCTAAGCATCGATCTATTCGAATGTCTAGGGACTAGACTCATTCGAGAATTAAATGGAAAAAAGATTTTAGGTTGTTAACCATTGGTAAAGCTGAGCGTTTAAACTCAATGCTTTATGATCTCAAAACTTACATTGTATTTTGAGTTCACAAGCACCAATCGGTTCGCCATTCGACTTTGATACTCGAAAACAACCATAAAAGTCGCTAAAAGAAACGTACATTAAAATTGCTCATTTTCTCTCATTTCCGTGAATCGTTCTTGGATTCACTACCAATCGAGGAAATTCACTGTTACATTTCTAAAAGGATTTACTGCAGTGCAAGATATTTAATTATAAACAATAATTAAAACATACATTGAAGCATGCAAAGTCTAAACATTTATCATGAGTAATAACTTGAAAATTAAAGCAATCATGCAATTTAAACAAGTCATTGCATTTTATTCAAATTTATTGTTCTGGCAGGTGTGAATAAAATGATTTCAAGACCCTAAAATCATTGAAGAATTAAGCACATTATGTATTTTGACTCAATTCTAAAATATTTTAGGTAAGCAAAAGACTTTTGCTAATAATCTAGAAACTACTCTTGGTTGATAGGTACGTCTAAGAACTTATTAGGTAAACCTATCAATTTTGCCACGACATAAAAGGACTCCTTACTTATATCGTTGAGTTTCACTAAAAACTAACATGTACTCACAATTATTTGTGTACCTTACCCCTTTAGGATCAATAAGTAACACATCGCTGAGCGTAAAACTATTACTAGATTGATGAAAACGTTATCCAAGTAAGTGTTATTTTGGCATGGCACCTTTTAACTCATTTTTAAACTTTGGAACTTAAGGCTCTTACTATGTTGGTTAGATTTTAAGTGAACTAAAATCCTTAATCATTCAACATAATCAAGCCATTATCTCATGCATAATTAAGACATATTTAAAGCAATAAATAACTTAAAACATGCATAAGATAAATGTGATCTAGTATGGCCCGACTTCATCTTGAAGCTTCAACTTCAAAGTCCGTCTTGAAAATGGTTTGGAAACTCCGTCTTGAATTTCACCATGGGAGGCGCCATTTTCTTCAAATAGGAAAATCTATAATTAAACTAATTACAACTATTTGATGGTACGCAGACCATATTTGAATTGAAAAATAAACTTTGGTGCATTAGACCAATTACATTCAAATTAATGGTACGCAGACCATATTTTCTATCCTATTTGGGCCATACTAGTCACTTCATAACCTGCAAAACAGTACATATACAATATATACCATTCACCCATTCATTATCATGAATGGCCCACATAGCTGGTTAGTAAAACACATTGTTATGCATCACATAAATATTAGCAGTAATCTACCAATTATTTAGTCCTTATTAATTCTAATCAAGTTGTTTAACCTTAAAGGACTGTAGACCTAATCAAGAGTTTATGACTAAAAATGCTCCCACTTAAACCAATAACTTTATATGCTTTACTAATTTTAAACATAAAAATGTATTTCTAGTCTAACCGGAAACATACAAGTTTAATTAAAATTTAAAGCTCATATAAAAATTATAATCGAATCCATATTTAATTTATTTTTCAGTTGAATTAAATGAATTTAAATTAATTCAAGGTTTTAATTTTAGTAAAATAATTAGTATAAATTAAAATTTATAATAATTATAATATTCAAAATTAAAATCCGAGAAAAAAATTTAAATTATTAATTTAAAAATTAATTAAAATTATTTAAGAACTGAAAATCTAAAATTAAAAACAAAACGTATCAATTGTCGCAAGACGAGGCACTTGGGCTGGCGCCCAAGCCCCATCGAGCTACGAGGCCCCCATGCCCCGTGCCATTGATCGTTGCACATGGCTTGCACAACCACACCGCACACACATCCATATGCCACGCACACACGCAGCCATGCTGGCTACGCTGCGCGCAGCCTTGTGCTGTGTCGTGGCTGCCTACCTCTCGGCGGGCCTGGTGTGTCGTGGCGCAGCACATCACTGCCCACATGCATCTTGCTCGTCGCATGTGCTTGCCCATTGCCCTCGCCCATCGCCCAGCATGCATGCCTAGGCTTCGAGCCTTGCGTGCAGCCTAGGTTGTTGGTCACTGCATTCGTACCGCACGGGCGACGAGCTCCCTTGCTCGTCGTCGCGTGCCCGCACTATACAACACCCCTTAAGGGTAACACGTAGCTTCCAATTGCGTTGTGCGTGCAACATTTATGAGCGTATTTCATAAAAATTTAAAATTTTTAATTCAAAATTAATGACAAATTAATAAATCATATTAATTTTATAATTTTAGGGCGAAAAATCAAAAATTTATTAATCAATTAATTTCCGATTAACTTGGATTCAAATCTAGTTCATAAAAATTTAAAATTTATCATAAATTAACAATTTTTATGGTGGTTTTTAATCATGGATACCTAATTAAATTGTCAATTAATTATGAAAATCAAATCAAATTCTAAATTATTCGAATTTCAACAAATTAATTACAATTACAAATTAGGTTGTATAATTATCAAGCTTAGGCATTCAAATTTGTTAAACATATACAGTAGGTCAATCAAAAATTCAAGATTTAACAACAAGAATCGCAAATATTCAATTTAACATCTTAAAATTACAAACTTTTGCGTTCGAAAAACTAAAACCTCTGAAAAGTCATAGTTAGGCTTCGAATTTGGGAATTCTGGGTTCGGCCGAAAACTACTATTTTTGTCAAAATTTTAGAATGCCTTTTACATGCGCAATTGACACAAAAATCACTCGATTTGGTTGAGTAACGAATAAACTGCTGAAAAACTGCGTACATATAATTAAATAAACGCAATTTGCAATTAATTAACAATCACGAAAATTAATCACCCCTTTTAATTCTTTGCAAATTTGTAAAATTTAACCATGTTAAGAAATTTATAGATCATGCAATTAATAAGGGGCTCGTGATACCACTGTTAGGTTATGACACATATGAACAACATAAATCATGCTGAAAAACCTTAATGCCAGGAATCATATTAATTGCACATAATCATATATTTACTCTAGGATGCATACACTTTGTAGCGTGCCCTCCCTAGCTGCGCCCGAGCCGAACAAGAACAAGTCTTTAGGACTCCAAGTGTCGTCCCTCCGTAGATAGTCCACAGCACGTCCGGATCCGCTTTAAGCTTGACCAACTAGAATCGCCCTTAAGGTACTATTATTTTCGGCTAGATAGGCAAGGTTTATGGCTGATTTTTCTGCTTAAAAATCCTAGATTTTATTGTTTGAATACTTATTAAACTCGTCTATAAATTTGTGACCCTAGGCACATATTTATAGAGTTATGGAAAAGGATTTAGAATCCTATTAGAATACCAAATTATTTAATTAGAATCCCTTTAGAACTCTATTTAATTAATTTCTATCTTCTAGGATTAGGATTTAATCATAGCGCGAATTCCGATAGCTTTAGGATTCGTATAGCACACGACCGCACACGAGCACAAGAGCGAGCAACGCACAGCCCGCGCGCACGCCTCGTGGCCCACGCGAGCTGCACGGCGCGCATCCCATTGCTCGCAGCCCACTTTGTTCAGCGCTCGTGCCATGCTTGCTGGGCCTGGCCTTGCGCTGGGCCTGGCGAGGCTTTGGCGTGTGTTTTGATGCGTATGGCTTGCTGGGCGAGGGCCTGGCTTCGTGTTGGGCCTTCTTCTAGTAAGTCTCGTCCGATGCTAATTCGTACGATACGCTTCCGATTAAATTCCCGATTCCGGAATTCATTTCCGATACGAACAATATTTAACATTTCCGATTCCGGAATTAATTTTCGTTTCGAACAAATATTTAATATTTCCGTTTCCGGAATTATTTTCCGATTCCGATAATATATCCGATTCTGACAATATTTCCGTTTCCGGCAATATTTCCGATTCCGGCAATATTTCCATTTCCGATAATATTTTCCGATACGTACCATGTTTCCGTTTCCGGCAACATCTACGACTTGGATAATATTTATATTTCCGATACGATCCATATTTCCGTTTCCGGCAATATCATCGTTTCCGAAGTATTCATTTACTTGCCTTTGACGATCTCAGCTCCCACTGAAACCATGATCCGTCGATTCCGAATATCCATAGATTGAGTATTTAATGCCATTAAATACTTGATCCATTTACGTACTATTTGTGTGACCCTACGGGTTCAGTCAAGAGTAAGCTGCGGATTAATATCATTAATTCCACTTGAACTGAAGCGGCCTCTAGCTAGGCATTCAGCTCACTTGATCTCACTGAATTATTAACTTGTTAATTAATACTGAACCGCATTTATTAGACTTAACATTAAATGCATACTTGGACCAAGGGAATTATTTTCTTCAATGGGAGGTTTGAATGTTTGAGTTGGAAATCCTGCATTATGACGTCGTTGGATTGAATTTGGTATTTTGAATTTTGGACTAGAAAATCCGGCATTATGACGCCGTTGGATTAAATTTGGTGTTTTGAATTTTGGACTAGAAAGGCCGACATTATGACGCCGTTGGACTTTTGAATTTGGCATTTGTGCGTGAGGCGAAGGGTTTAAAATCAAATGGAGTGGCACTCCTAAAAGACCCTAAATCGGCGATTTTAGATGCATGAAGTTTGAGTGATGCTCCTAGGGATTAGGTTAATTCCTAGTAGGAGGCTAATGGTTTTGGCAAAGCTAGAACTCGAGGTTAGTCATTCACGCGAGCAACGACGCCCACACAATGCACAAAAGCACGTTGTCACGCTAACATGGATTATGAATGCGACATGCAAAGTTCTCAACCTAAGGTCGGTCTAATTTTGTATGATGCAAGTGGTAGGCCTTGGGTGTCAAAAGGGTACTTGACTAAGAGGCGGATCCGGTAACAACATGCACATCCACCTAAGGGACATGTGTGTCGGCGGACGACCTCCATGCTTGACATATGGAATGTCAAGCAAATGAAGAGTTTTGGTAGGCGCGGAAATGGTATGGAGAGTCACCATTTCGTTACCCCCGGAGCTAGCCCGAATGTAGAACACATCCGAATTGGACAAGGTAGAAATTCATTTTGCAAAAATATGGTTTTCAAAATATGCATGACATGCCTAAAAATTGAAAATTGAAAATTGTACTCGAATATTGTATTTGAAAAGCTCGTTTTTCGACATTCGTTCTCAAGGTTTGGGAGTGTCCTTCGAAATTCAAAACCAGAATTGACTCCCACTCGAAAACTTGGGCAGCATGGGCAACCATCCACTGGAAGCCACTGTGCTGGATGCAGGCAGCAGCGTCTGGCGCAGGGGTCTGCACCCAGCGCCGCAGCTGGCATCCAGAACTTGAGTGTGGCAGTGGCTTGTTGCTCAAAGCATGCTCGTATAATCGATTTTGAAATCAGGACTCCCCAGCGGAGTCGCTAGAATTGTAGGGGTTTTTTCCGTACTTTCCTTTTTTGTATTTTCCCCTACGGAAGGCTTTGTATGTTTTAGGATTTCGAAGGAGTCGCTACCAAAATATTTTAAGGGTCCCGTTTGGAAAGACCAAAGTTGACTCTTTAGTGGATAAGGCATTGAATCTTAGAAACGGATGGGTGAGATTCGGGCAAGGGAACGAAATGCTTATTCCGCGAGCTTTAAAAATTGTATTTGAGTACATGGCAAAGAGGATTTTCGAATAACCCTAGTCATGACACTATGTGGGTTTGAACTTTGAATTTAGCACATAGAATTTCTACTTGTATTGTGACCACTTCGCTTTAAAGTTAATTTAAGGGAACCTAAGGCCGCTTTGTCCAAGAAATTATCTTTGTTAAGCGTGGCGTAACTTTGTATTTTGTTGGATTTAGCATGTGAGGTGATGAAATCAATAAACAAGTAAAGCAACATTACAATAAGTAAATGAATTATTGAAAGTGCGTACAAAACCACATCACCTTGAAAAGAGGTGAGTAAAGAGTGCGGAATTGAAATAGCAATAGTAAAGGTGCAATATTGAAATGCGTTATTGAAAGGTGCGATATTGAAATGACGATATTGAAATTGCGATATTGAAATGACGATTTTGAAATTGCGATATGGAAATTATACTATTGTATTTGAGATCCGAACGTCAAACGACTACTTAATAATAAGTGCGTCCGACACAAATTCAAGTCTAAAAATCTCAACTTTGGGACAAGTTGCTCATCCAAAAGTGTCTTAGATTTTGGTTTATAGAAGTTGAACTTGAAATATTGAATCTTGTATATTGAACTTGAATATTGAACTTAGGAGTCTTGAATCTCAAAGATTAGACCTTTTAATCTTAAAAAGGTTTCACCTTTGATGTGCTCCATAACTTGAAAATGATTCTAGTTTAAGGAAGTGATTACTGACAACCTTAAACATCATAGAATCTTGAAAATGAAACTTGTACTTGAACATTGAAATGTGGAGTCTTGAATCTCAAAGATTAAACCTTTTAATGTTGAAAAGGCTTCACCTTTAATTTGCTCCATAACTTGAAAATGATTCTAGTTTAAGGAAGTGATTACAAACAACCTTAAACGTCATGGAATCCATAACTTTGTACTTGAATCATAGAAAGTGTTGATTTTTGTAAAAATATGTGATTGTTGTAAGTGACACTTTTGAGAGAAAAAGTGTCAACTTTAATAATCATTTTGGAAGAAAAATTGAATCTTGTATGGCATAATGGAAATGGTGTTTTTGGACAATCATTTGAAGAGGGTTTCAAGAATGAAACCTCCCCAAAGAAGACACCTTTGTTTTATTTTCCTAGTTACCAAAAGGCATGAATCCTAAATGGTAACATCATTCGATTTTTGTATTAGAAAGGTAGAAGAATAGGAAGCATTGTAGATTTGAGTAGGGATTCGAAATTACCTAGTTAGGGTTAGGTTGGAATTCCTTTTAGAGCTCCCAATTGCTTGAACACTTGAAATTGTATAGGAATTTGAGTATTGAAAGTTGATTTTTGTATTTTGATTTTGAGATTGATTTTCGAAATCACGACGTTCCGATTCTGATTTGGTGCCCTAAAGTTCTTGGAAATCAGGGTTAAATAGAAAATTAGATGGCTAAACGCCAAATGCCAGCTGCGCCCAGCGAAAGGGCTTGGATCAGTAAAACTAAAGCTATGGGGACAATCCGACTAACCAAAAGAATGAAAAACCGATTGCACGGACAAGCCACAAAGGACCTACAGGGGCTGGAAATATCAAGCGCACAACATGTCCGCGCCAAAAAATAATGGCGTTACTAAAACCCACGCTAGTATTTTCCAGCGCACCTTGGTTCACTTCTTGCAAATGACTTCTAAACATACTTAATTCTAAAACTCGATTCATAAGTAGTCGTTATTCCTATAATATATAACACGAATGTCCGGCCTAATACCGTTCATGCTAAAGAAAAAAAAAGTATTTGACGTTCACTAGAAGAAAAAGTTTCTAATAAAGAGTTTGTTTTCAAAAATAAGTTAAAAAATGGGTTTACACCAAATTACTCGTTATAATTTCTTAATAATATTCACGAGTCAAATCAAGCCAAAAATCCTAGCCGAGTCTGTCACCCTTTAGGCAAGTCATCCCTTAAGTCCATCATGTCCATTAAAGCCTAAGTCAACCGCCTAAATCCACTTAAAGTGTTCACCATAATTGTTTCTTAAAGTCTAAACCAAGTTAAAGGTCTACCAGTTGAGTCATCATTCACCTAGAATTACCTCCTAGAGAGTCTTCACACACTTAGAGTCCTTCCCCTAGAGTCCACTTACACCTAGGATAGTTCCCTTAATCCTCATCCCATAACATAAGTCCAAACCGTATAGACAAAAGTAAAAATACTAAAAAGGTCATAATAGGAGTTTTACTGAGAACTGTGAGGCCCAAAGACTACCAATCTGTAGGTCTAGCCTTAGTCCATCATCCAGAGTCAAAAAAGTTAACAGATTGAAAGTTATAGCTATTACGGTTCAACAGTTTCATTAAAATTTGTTTTGTGTCATGAGTCAAACCAATGTCCAACCTTTGAGTCCGAGTCGTCCAAAATAATTGGTACGCTGTTATAGATAGCATTCACTATCTAAAAGGATAATTAGAAAGTCCATACCACAAAATTAATAAATTAACATTCTTAATTTATAAGCGATGATCACATTCTGTTTTTCAATACTTAGATCTTAAAAGTATACAAAAGTCAGCGCTAGACCATGAGAGCACTATAACTCTCACTTGACTAATAGACACATAGTTATTGCCTAGATTTTAGAGCAACCTAATTCTTAAGTCCAATACTTAGTCAAGAAGAAAAAAAAAACTACCTTTGAAATGGCAACCCAAACTTCCAAATGCTCGGTTTTCCACTCAAACTGGTCAAGCATTCCTTATCATCTGAACTTTCTGGTAGTGTTGATCAAGTCTAGCCACCGTATTTGACTAATACGTCAATTTTGACTCATTAACACTAATATGTCAACATTAATCAAGAACTAGTTGATCATATCCAACTTTTAAAAATTGATTTTTCTTTCTTTCTCGTTTTAAAAAACAATTCGTTGACTCTTCTCTAAGGATCCTTGCTAATTTGTGCGTAATTCAAGGAACGGTCGCTTGGCAGCATAAACTCCAATCATTCAGGAAAGTCTTCATCAAATCCTCTCTGTTTTAACTTCCAGTCCAAACATGAGTAGGATTCAAGAGCAGATCCATGTAATAAAGATTACTCTTGTAGAGCTTACTTAAGTAGTAGAAAAATCGTCATGTGCTTCTCTTCAGTGCGGCTCATTTCGTAAATTGGCAGCACTTAATAGCACTAAAAAAACAAAAAAATTATAAATCTTCTCGCCTCATCGCCTTAGAAGAAAAACACAAGCAACTTCATAAATCTGAGCACGGTCCAAGTGATCACCTCAATTTCCTAATCCACCAAATAGGTTACAACACTTATGAGCACCTTACTCCTGAGTCAGCTGACCATCAAAGGATAAATGAACTAAGCTCTCTAATGAGACAAAGTTACCTCTTCGAAAAACAGAAAACAATTAATGAATTTGCTTGTCAATCGAAAAGGGTTAAAAAGTGGATTAAAGACAGAAAATTCACTCCGGTAGGCAAGTCGTACACCCAAATGCTTACTAAACTCACAGGTCGAGGAATATTGTGTCCAGTAGGTCCCACCCCGGACCCTTGCGTTTAAAGAAAGTATTGGGACTCTAACTCATATTGTGAGTATCATCAGGGAAAAGGCCATCTTATCCGACAGTGTTGGCACCTAAAGAATGAAATACAAGATCTAATTGAGGACGGGGTCTTGACCCTTCCCATGTAAGATATGAAGTTGAGAGCATTACACTCCGATTAAGATCAAACACTCACCTTCAATGCTTAAAATTAATTTACTTCTCATAACATTCCTGTAGTACCAAACAACATTTGGGACAACTATGGCATACTCACCCTCTACCGTATTAAACATTCCTGTAGGGGAATACAGTTAAATAAATATAATATGTGCGGAACAATCCCCAAAGCCAGGAAACATGTATAAAGAACAAATTAAGCAAACTTACATTCGAAGCGTGTTTTCCCGAGTTTATGATTCATGAACACGAACAAAGAACTCCAATTGTCGTTCCTTTATTTGGTTCACCGACACGTTCAGATCCGTCTTGAGATTCGTAGCTTAGACAATGCTCAAGAGTGTTTTCTTTTTGAGAAGAGCAATTTAGGGGAGGCAAAACTGAACTTACGTAATTTTCAGAATTAGGTTTAGGGTTCAGAAAAACATTAAGTGTTGGAGTGTGGAATATAACCCTTAGGGTTATATTGTGTAACCGGCCAAGGCACAAGGCCTTAACCAGCCACACAAGCACACACACTCACCGAAGCCACATAGCAGCCGAAGCCCACAGTAGCCGAGCATCGCAGCCGTGGGCTTGGGCCTCGCTGCTTTGCTCGCTGCTCCGCTGCCCCTGCTGCGCGCACAGGCGGTGCCGCGGGCTGGATGCTTGCTGCATGCGAGCTTGCTGGCTTGTTGGGCCTTGCGCGCATGCGCGCTTGACTCGATGGGCCGGCAGCTCCGTTGCGGCTCGTATTCGCGACGAACGCCTTACGGCTATTATTTATCGTATCGTATACGACGAATCACCATCGTACGATACGATTATTCGTTTCGCCCAGCTTACAAATATTTGCGATACGATACGATTCCGATCCAACGTCATATCGTATATTATGTTTTTCTGAACTAATTCCAGAAAAGCTATTAAATGAATTTCCGATTCATTTAATCCGGCGATCTATTACATGCCATTGGTGTGACCTTATAGGTTCATTCAAGAGTAAGATGTTAGCCTAATATAGATTAGAACTCACTAATCGAAAGCATTGCTCCAGCTAGCTTGTTGTTCCTAGGTTTTGGTTGATGACACACACATATTGCAAACTTCCTGATTGTGGTTGCTAATGACTTTAGACAGGTAAGTGCCTAAGTTCCTACTAGGATAGGAACTTGAATCAGATGTTGAAGTTCCTGATTTACACTTGGAACAACTACTGGAGTTCCTGAGCTGGAAGCAGTATTAGTTCTAGTTTTAAAGTCACAAGAGGAGCAACACATTTTACATATCAAGAGTTATTCATGCCATCAAGAACAATTACAGACTCATAGCCACGAGTTCCTATGTTAGCCAGAGAGGAACTCATCAATGTTCCAGAGTTGGAACGTCCGAAGCTTCTGAGTTGCAAGTGCCAGACAAAGGGAAGACATAAAAGTCTAGGTAGTCTACTGTACTTAGAACTTTATGTAAATATTAATCATGCTAATGGTATATTGGGTACTCAAGGAACTTGTGATTTAATTCGGACATTTATTTTACTGGAAGCAATTTTTAAGGAAAACATTTAATTAAATAAAAGAAGTTTTACATATTTAATATAAAATAGATTTACGTTTTATTTTATTTAAGCAAAACTTATTTTCCTAAAAATTCTCCTAAGTTTTTGTAGATAAATAAAATCTGTTTTGAAGAAAATCTTTTAGAGTTTGATTGAGTCAAAACCACTAACTGCTTTGTGGCTGAAACGTGGGAAGTGGTCTTCCCCTTGTTCCTCATGTCAAGGGACGTGGAGACCAAAGTGCTGGAAGTTAGCAGTTGAGGTTTTGAAGGGAACTAACCCTAGGGATAAACACTATAAAAGGGCAAATATATTTTCTGGAAAATTACACAAACATTCTAAGAGTTTTTGCTTTCCTAAAAACGTATTATCAAAGATTTTCTAAAATCAGTTTGTGTCCTAGCTAATTCAAAGTTCCTAAGTTCCTATATATATATATACAAAAGCATCATTAATATCTAGAGATTTATCTAAACACGAATTGTATTTTGTATTAGAGAGGATAGCGTTATCCTGTAAAGACTTAGAGTTTAAGTCTGAGAGAAAGTGAAGAAGAGAGAGTTGTAATCTAAGAAGATTACTGTGAGGAACACGAGTTAGAGAGGAACTTGTGTTAGAGAGTTATTGTAATCGAGGTATTACTATAATAAAAGAAATTATCTTCTTGATTAGTGTCAAGAAGTTCTCACAATTGTTATTTTAGTCTTTCTTGCTCTCAGTTCCTTTACTGTTCCTTGGTTTCCGAAAGAAACTCTACCAAAGTTCGAATTACAATTCACCCCCCCTCTTGTGTGTGTTCCTACTGGAATATCAATTGGTATCAGAGCCAATACTCACTAAAAACACAGGAAACCCTGTTTGAGTCAAGTTCCTGACAGTATGAACTCACAAGAGAAACTGGAAGAAGGCTACTCTACGCAAAGGCCACCTATGTTCAATGGTAAGTTCTACTCATACTGGAAGAACATAATGGAGATATTCATCAAAGCAGAAAATTACCAAGTTTGGCGTGTAATTGAAGTTGGAGACTTTGAGGTAACAAAGACCAATGCTGAAAACGAGGTAGTTCCTAAAGCAATGTCTGAATTCTCCAAAGAAGACTTTGATAAATATGAGATGAATGCTATGGCTGTCAAAATCTTGCATTGTGGACTTGGACCTCATGAACACAATAGAGTCATGGGGTGGAAGAACGCAAAACAGATTTGGGAGTTACTACAAGTAACCCACGAAGGAACTAATGAAGTTAAGCGTTCCAAAATTGACCTTTTGATGTCTAAATATGAAAGATTTGAAATGCTTCCAAAAGAAACTATTCAAGAAATGTTCACTAGATTTACTAACATAACCAATGAATTAGTTTCTCTTGGTAGAATCATTCCCACAGATGAACAGGTAAGAAAACTACTAAGGAGCATGCCACAAGATGATCGTTGGAGAACAAAGGTCACTGCACTATTTGAGACCAAGGACTTTACCAAGTTCAACATTGAACAACTTGCTGGTTCCTTGATGACACATGAATTCCATCTTGGAGCTGCTGTTCCCGAGAGCTCCATAAATCGAGGACTTGCTCTAAAAGCCGAGGAACTCGACGAATCTGAGCCAGATGAAGAAGAGGCTGCCATGCTGGTTAGAAGAATGAGAAAGCTCTACAGGAACTTCAAACCAGGAAACCAGAAAGGAAGGAACTTTGCTAAGAAAACTACTGGTTCCAAAACTGAGCAAGGTTGCTTCAAAAGCGGAGAAACTGATCATCAAATTCGTGAATGCCCTCTGTGGGAAAACGACAAAGCCAAAGGAAAAGGAAAGGAACAGGTCAAGGAACGCTATAACAAGTCTACTTTCAACAGGCCAAACTTCAAAAAGGCTATGATAGCCGCATGGGGAGAAGCAACAGACTCAGAAGACGATGTGGAACAACCTAATGAAGAAACTGCAAATCTCTGCCTCATGGCAAGAACAGAAGGAACTGAACGAGTTCCATCAGAAGAAGTAAGCTCCTCCACCCTTCAGTGTCTCTCAAAGTCAAAACTAATTGAACTGTTGCTAGAAACTCTAGATGATTACAAAAAGCTAACTATGTTGAAAGCGCAAAGTGATAGAGCCTTGGAACTCAGTAAAGACCACATAAATTATCTAAACAATATTAAATTTGATGTTCAAGGCAGGTTCTTTGAATTGCTAGATAGAAATACCACCACTAAAGAGTCATTCGAGAAAATTAGAAATGAAGACATCCTTCTACAAGTGCAACTCAGTCAATATAAGATGTTTAATCTAAGTTTGGACCCTACAAAATCCTTGGAGATTAACATGGGAGTTTTTAATATCGACTTAGAAAGATTAAACAAAGATCTGATCACCACAAAGGAACAGAAAGAGAAACTAGAGAGGGAACTAGCCATGGCCAGGGCACATAAACAACCACCTAAAGTTCCTCCCAAGTGGATTGAGAATGCTCAATCTAAGAGAACAGAAGGTTTAGGCTTTAATCATAACACCAGTCATAAGAAAAAGCATGTGGATCTTCCAAGTGTGAAAGTCTGTTTCTCATGTGGAAGTGGAAGTCATGTAAGTACTGAGTGTTCCAAGATGAAGGAACAGGATCAAAGAAACATAAATTATGTAAAGCAAAAGTGGGTTAAGAAGTCAGATGTTGTAGTTGAAAAGGAACTCGAGGAAACCCGAGTTCCTGTAACTAACCTTTGATCTCTTTACAGGTTCTAGTGAAGGGGAACATCTCGTGCTATCTCGACAGCGGGTGTTCCAAACACATGACAGGAGACAAATCTTAATTCCTCTCACTAGAAGCCTACAATGGAGGAACTGTGACCTTTGGAGACAACATGAAAGGAGAAATTGTTGGAATTGGAAAGGTTGGAAGGTCAAGTTCCTATGCCATTGAAAATGTATTTTTAGTCGAGGGTTTAATGCACAGTCTACTAAGCATTTCTCAATTTTGTGACAAAGGAAACTCTGTAAGTTTTACTTCTGAAAATTGTCAAATCATTAATAATAACACTGGGAAGGTTATTTTGGAAGGAACTCGTAAAGGGAAAACATATTCTGTGGATCTTAATACAGTTCCCAGGAACAATTTAACCTGCCTCAGTGCCATTGAAGAAGATCCCCTACTATGGCACAGGAGGTTTGGACATGCTAGTTTCTCACTGCTTGACAAACTAAGATCAAAGGAACTGGTTCGAGGACTCCCCTCAATCAAGTTCCTAAATGATAAAGTCTGTGATGCATGTGCAAAAGGCAAGCATGTCCGAAGTTCCTTTAAGCCTAAAAAATTGGGAAGCACAACAAAACCATTGGAACTCATCCATATGGACTTGTGTGGTCCAATGAGAATTCAAAGCAGAAGCGGAAAAAAATATGTTTTAGTTATTGTTGATGATTACTCTCGCTTTACTTGGGTCATATTTCTAACAAGCAAAGATGAAACGTTTGATGAGTTTGTTACATTTTCAAAGAAAATCCAGAAAACTACAGGTCATCAACTGATCCATATAAGATCTGATCATGGAACAGAATTTGAAAATTACAAATTCGATGAATACTGCAAGGAACAAGGTATGGACCACAATTTCTCAGCTCCCAGAACTCCACAACAAAATGGAGTTGTTGAGAGGAAAAATAGAACCTTAGAGGACATGGCAAGAACCATGTTAATAGCCAGTTCCTTGCCTAGGAACTTCTGGGCTGAAGCAGTCAATACAGCTTGTTATATTGTAAATAGAGTTATGATTCGAGCAATCTTAAACAAAACCCCTTATGAGCTACTAAAAGGTGTAAAACCCAACATCTCTTACTTTAGAGCTTTTGGTAGTAAATGTTTCGTCCACAACAATGGCAAAAGGAACTTGGGGAAGTTTGATGAAAGAAGCGATGAGGCAGTCTTCCTAGGATATGCTCTAAATAGCAAAGCTTACAGAGTCTATAACAAAAGGTCTATGTGCGTTGAGGAAAGTGTACATATAATATTTGATGAATCTAACAAATCTGATATAGTACAGGAACAAGAACATTTCGAGATTGGTTTATCTCGTGTTGCAGAAAATGATGAGGAGTTCCAACCAAACAAACACACAGTCAGAGGAACTGCTCAACAAAATCAAGAAGATCCCGTACAAGAGGAACACGAAGAGATCCAAGAAGATCCAGAAACAACACTAGAACCTGAGGAACCCCACAATGACCAACAAGGAACTCAGGTCACAGAAGGAACTGACGAAAATGCCACAACGCAGTAGCTCAGTTTCAACCTAGACCTTGGAAACATCAAAAGTCTCATCCAATGGAACTCATTATGAGTGACATTAGAAAAGGAACTCAGACAAGGTCACAGCTAAGGAACTTTTGTGCATTCCACGCGTTCCTCTCCATATTTGAGCCAAGAAACCACATTGAGGCTCTGGAGGATGCTGACTGGATCATAGCTATGCAAGAAGAATTAAATGAATTCAAAAGAAACAAGGTATGGCACTTGGAACCCCAACCAAAGCACCAGAAGGTGATAGGGCTGAAATGGGTGTTCTGGAACAAGAAAGATGAACATGCAACAATCATAAGGAACAAGGCAAGATTAGTGGTCAAAGGTTATAACCAACAGGAAGGTATTGACTTCGAAGAAACATTTGCACCTGTTGCTAGATTAGAAGCCATTAGAATCTTAATTACTTTTGCTGCCTTCATGGGTTTTAAACTTTATCAAATGGATGTTAAATGTGCTTTCTTAAATGGTTTCTTAGAAGAAGATGTCTATGTGGAAAACCCCTGGATTTGAAAATCCCGAATTTCCAAATCACATTTACAAACTAGATAAGGCTCTCCATGGACTAAAACAAGCCCCTAGATCTTGGTATGAGAGATTATCAAAGTTCCTCCTTCAAAATGATTTTAAAAGAGGTAGAATAGACAAAACTTTATTTCTAAAGTGAGGAACTGACTTGTTAGTAGTTCAAATTTATGTTGATGACATATTATTTGGAGCAACTAATGAGAACTTGTGCAAGGATTTTGCAAACTTGATGAGCAGTGAATTTGAAATGAGCATGATGGGGGAACTCAACTTTTTCCTTGGTTTACAAATCAAGCAAACTAAGGAGGGAATCATGATACACCAACTAAAGTATGTGAAGGAACTCCTAAAGAAATATGAGCTAGAATCAGCCAAAGTAAATCACACTCCCATGGGATTAACTACCAGATTAGACACTGATTCAAATGGGAAAAGTGTGAATCAAACGAAATACAGAGGTATGATTGGATCACTATTATACTTAACAGCTAGTAGACCTGACATTTCTTTCAGTGTAGGACTATGTGCAAGATTTCAATCCAATCCAAAGGAGTCCCACTTAACTGCTGTGAAAAGAATACTAAGATATCTCAAAGGAACTGATGACCTATGCCTATACTATCCACGAAGTGGATCATTCGAGCTAAAAGGATATGCTGATGCTGATTATGCAGGTGACTTAGTGAATAGAAAAAGCACATCAGGTATGGTACAGTTCCTAGGTTCATGCATGGTTTCTTGGGGTTCCAAGAAACAAAACACTGTTGCTCTATCCATAGCTGAAGCTGAGTATGTAGCTGCTGCAGCTTGTTGCTCACAAATTCTATGGATAAAACAACAGTTAAGAGATTTTGGTATTATCTATGATTGTGTTCCTATCTATTGTGATAACACTAGTGCTATTTGTATTTCAAAAGATCCGGTTCATCATTCCCGGGTCAAACACATCCACATTAGACACCATTTCCTTAAAGATAATGTTGAGAAAGGTTTAATTAAATTAGATTTTTGCCAAACTGATCACCAAATTGCTGACATTTTAACTAAGCCTTTAAACAGGGAGAAACATGAGAAAATGAGAATGGAACTCGGAATGATCAAGCTAAGGTAATTGCTAAATTGAAGTTCCTCTAAGGCAAAGGCAAAAACCACAGTACATATAGACTATTACAAACACAAAATCTTGTGTGCAAACATAGTTGAAGCTTACCATCGTGGCAAACAAAATCACACTCCAAATATGCAAGGTAAGCAGTTCCTTTCAAACTAGTTAATTCAGAGATACAAAATTAAGCAAGTCAATACCAAGTCAAACACAGTTTTATTTTAATTTTTTTTTTACTTTTCTTTTAATTTTTTTTAAAACAAATTTTTAAAGTTCAAAAACGAATACCCATATTCAAAGAATGTTTGGAACGGTTCCATTGGCAATAAATAGGAGAAGCTCTTCACTTTCCACATTCAATCCATGCAACCCCCTTTCCCCCTCTCTCACACGCTTTCTCCACTGACACCACCTCTCCTTCCACCTATAAAATCCCTTCACCATGGTTCTCACCAGCAACAACACCAATCTCACTTCCCTCAAACGAAAAAGAAATCCATCTTCTCCAGTTCCCATGGATACATCACCAATACAATCACCAATTCCCATCCGATCTCACAACCCTATTCTCGCAATTACCCAAGGGGAACCAATTGACACTGACATTGAAATGAAATCCCCAATTTCAAACCCTAGATCTTCCACAAGGAAATCCAAAAAACGTCGGGTAGAAATTTTTGGTGAACAACTCGAGGAAACCGAGGAACCACAGGAGGGTGCTCACACTCAGGGGGAAGGAAAAAGCACCAAGAAACTCACTGCAAAGGAGAGCAATCTAGTGGAAGGGTTTGCTATCAATTCAACATGGTGTGAAGCTACGAAGTTCAATGAATTGATGGAGATCCTCAAACACCAAAAGTGGGTAAGCTTGTTAAGTACCTATGCCAAATCACCCCTAATTCCCGAAGCTATGAAAGAATTTTGCAAAAACTTTACTTGTGTTGATGATGTGTGTTCGAGTAAAGTAAATGGAACTCGCATAGAATTTGATGCCTCCTATCTGGAACAGTTGTTTGGTACACCTAATAGGGGTTTTGATATGTGGTTGAAAGGTTAGATTACAGTGACCATTGATAGTGTCAATGAAGATGATATTGTTGGTTCAATTGGAGGAAATTCCAAAGTTTCTACCTCCACAAAACATAACTATTTCTCACCCCTTCCAAAATTGTTATTCAATATTGTGTGGAGAGGTGTAGTTTCTCGAACCTAGAAAAGGAACATAGCCAGCCTGTTTGATGCATGCCTCATGTATTGTCTAGAAAGAAAAATACCCATAAACTTTCCAGCTATTATGATCAAACATCTATCCACCTGCATACCAAAATACAAAATCCCTTACTCTTCTCTTCTCACTGAAATCTTCAAAAGCTTCTCAGTTGACCTTAGTCCCTACTATGTCATCCCTCTAAAATCAACCCAAATCCTACAACTTGAAATGCTTACTCTGTTAAACCTTAAGGTAGTTCAGGGCAAAGTCATTAAGGCTGACAAAGAAGAGAAAAAGGATGAAGAAGATCAAGAGGGTCCAGAAGTTAAAGAAGAAGAGGAGGAGGAGGAACCCGAACACTTGGAGGTGACTTTATCTCGAGTTCCTCAAGGGAAAAAGAAGTGTGTAGTATCCCAAGGGAAAAGGAAGAGCATGAGGGTGGCAATGCAAGAAAACAAGAAAAGAGGGCCTATCTTTATGGAAATAAATGAAGAAGGGGAGGTCAAGGAGATGCCCATAGAGGAGGATGCTGTTCCAATCAAACAGGAGGAACTTCCTGAAACTGCTGTGCCAAGGACCAGGACACCAAGATCCTCCAAGAAATCCAAAGCTCGTCATGTTCCATCTGCACATGAACATGTTCAAGAAGATGGGGGTGCCTGGAACACAAAAGATGATCAGATATTGGAGCTTAAGGAAACAGTTGCCCGTCTGGTGGAACTGCAGGAGGGAATAAACCACAGGATCAGTTCAATGCAAGCTCACATAGGTGCATTGGTTGACAGTTTCAAGACTCTCCAAACCAATCTCCAACACTACTCAGATCAAGCCAATGCCACTCGTGCCACCATTCTCACCAAGATCAATAATCTGGAAACTTTTGAGGAGACAGTGATCGAGGAAACTGCTGGTTCTGGTTCCCCATCCCAAGCTTAATCACCCTATCCCATGTTTCAATTAACTTTTGCCATGGAACAATCTTTTTTCTTTTATTTTGGTCTGTATAATTTTCAAACTTGGGTATTTGTTCCATCTTATCTTGACTTGCTTGGTTAATATCTTTGTGTTTTCTGGTTTTTATCATTACTGCTTGCTTTCTAAATTAGTGTGTGAGTTGGTTTAATACTTTGAGGCTAGCTTAACTTTCCAAACGTTGATCGTGGGGCACTGTGTTTGGAATGGCTATATTTCGTGCTATGCTTTTTGTTGATGTCAACAGAGGGAAGTCAAGGTGCAAACTTCCAAGGTAAAATCAATCCAGTTCCTGAATCAACTTCTTGTGTACTCTCTCTGTAAGTTTTTTTTCTCTTTTATTTTTCTATTTTTTTTGTTTTGTTCCACTGTAGTCTACATCAGTTCCTGTTTGTGTTTACTCTCATTTGTAAAAAGTTTGCAAGTGTTGTCATCACCAAAAAGGGGGAATATTGTTGTTCCTAGGTTTTGGTTGATGACACACACATATTGCAAACTTCCTGATTGTGGTTGCTAATGACTTTAGACAGGTAAGTGCCTAAGTTCCTACTAGGATAGGAACTTGAATCAGATGTTGAAGTTCCTGATTTACACTTGGAACAACTACTGGAGTTCCTGAGCTGGAAGCAGTATCAGTTCTAGTTTTAAAGTCACAAGAGGAGCAACACATTTTACATATCAAGAGTTATTCATGCCATCAAGAACAATTACAGACTCATAGCCACGAGTTCCTATGTTAGCCAGAGAGGAACTCATCAATGTTCCAGAGCTGGAACGTCCGAAGCTTCTGAGTTGCAAGTGCCAGACAAAGGGAAGACATAAAAGTCTAGGTAGTCTACTGTACTTAGAACTTTATGTAAATATTAATCATGCTAATGGTATATTGGGTACTCAAGGAACTTGTGATTTAATTCGGACATTTATTTTACTGGAAGCAATTTTTAAGGAAAACATTTAATTAAATAAAAGAAGTTTTACATATTTAATATAAAATAGATTTACGTTTTATTTTATTTAAGCAAAACTTATTTTCCTAAAAATTCTCCTACGTTTTTGTAGATAAATAAAATCTGTTTTGAAGAAAATCTTTTAGAGTTTGATTGAGTCAAAACCACTAACTGCTTTGTGGCTGAAACGTGGGAAGTGGTCTTCCCCTTGTTCCTCATGTCAAGGGACGTGGAGACCAAAGTGCTGGAAGTTAGCAGTTGAGGTTTTGAAGGGAACTAACCCTAGGGATAAACACTATAAAAGGGCAAATATATTTTCTGGAAAATTACACAAACATTCTAAGAGTTTTTGCTTTCCTAAAAACGTATTATCAAAGATTTTCTAAAATCAGTTTGTGTCTTAGCTAATTCAAAGTTCCTAAGTTCCTATATATATACAAAAGCATTATTAATATCTAGAGATTTATCTAAGCACGAATTGTATTTTGTATTAGAGAGGATAGAGTTATCCTGTAAAGACTTAGAGTTTAAGTCTGAGAGAAAGTGAAGAAGAGAGAGTTGTAATCTAAGAAGATTACTGTGAGGAACACGAGTTAGAGAGGAACTTGTGTTAGAGAGTTATTGTAATCGAGGTATTACTATAATAAAAGAAATTCTCTTCTTGATTAGTGTCAAGAAGTTCTCACAATTGTTATTTTAGTCTTTCTTGCTCTCAGTTCCTTTACTGTTCCTTGGTTTCCGAAAGAAACTCTACCAAAGTTCGAATTACAATTCACCCCCCTCTTGTGTGTGTTCCTACTGGAATATCATAGCTATTTTGATCACTGGATCTCACTGAATTAATTGTTCGTAATTAATTTGAACCTTGGTATTAGACTTAGTGCACCTTGAGTGAAGGACACATTTCCTTTAGTCTCCCACTTGTCATTAAGACAAGTGTGTATTCACATTCCTTTGTTTCTTAGCGTTACTTGATGAACATAAGGTAAGATCCAAGCCATCTTTATTAGGTCCAGAAGTGTTTCTCGGATTACTGAGTTCAACTGTTAAACTTTTACAGAAGGTTAAGCCTTAACCATTCTGAGCAAGGCCATGCATTTTCACAGTATCTATCTCTCCGAGAGGCCTTGTTACACAACAACACCATATCCTATCAAAGATAGGAGGATAATCCATTCTTGCAATCTATGAACACTCACTTTGATTCATAGTACGCCCAATAACTGCTTTATAGCCTCCTTTTACGGAGCGACGTTTTGCTAGCATTAGAGCGAACTAATTCTCAAACGAGCAATTATAATTACTGACCATTAATGAGAACTACTTATGACATGACTTTAATCTCTTAAAGCGTTCTCATGGTAAATCCGATACAAGATCCAATAGGTATCTATGCAAAAGATTCTGACATCCAGTCAATCTAGTTCAAGAAACCGAACTACAAATCTAGTTGGAATCTAATCTTCATTATCTTAGTTTATGACAAATATAAATCATATATTTCATGCGGAAAAACCATAAAGCCAGGATTCCAAATTAATTGCCACATAGTCAATCAGGAAAATTTAGGATACATACATGTGATGCGTGCCTTCCCTAGCTGCTCCCGAACCGAACAAGAACAAGTTTAGGACTCCAAATGTCTCTCCTCCGTAGATAGTCCAAAACACGTTCGGATCCGCCTTAGATTCAACCAACTAGGATATTATCTAAGGTATTATGTTTATTCGGAAAGGTTAATTATTAATTTAGGCAAATTATTAAATTCCCACTTGGACTTAATCTATGTGAATACTTATTGAATTGTTGTATATAAATTGTGATTATGAACCACGTATTTATAGGGTGGAAATAACGGAATTAGATTTTTACTAGGATTCAAATAACTAAATCCATTAGGATTCTAGTTAAATTAATCCATTAGAATTTATTGTTTAATCAAACACCTAAGCGTTTAAGATTTAACAAAACATTCAAATCGAGTAGAATTAGGAAAATGATTTAAGCAAGAAATCCTAAACGACCAAGGACTCGGTCGTACGTAGCCTCGCAGCCACGCAGCCCACAAGGGGTGCTGGTGCGCTGCTCGGCCCAAGGCTGGGCGCTGGCAGCACGCGGCCCATTGATGGGCGCTGCTGCTGGGCCTGCCTTGCTCGCTTGCGCTGGGCTTGCCTTGCTAATTGCTTGCGCGCGCGGGCTTCGCTAGGCGCGAGCCTGGCTTCGTGCTGGGCCTTGCGTCTAGCAAGCTCGTCCGTCGATCGTTTAGTACGTCGCGCTTCCGATTCTTTTTCCATTTCCGGAATTCATTTTCGATTCGAACAATATTTAATATTTCCGATTCCGGAATTTATTTCCGATTCGAACAAATATTTAATATTTCCGATTCCGGTAATATTTCCGTTTCTGGCAATATTTTCGATTCTGGTAATATTTCTACTTCCGATAATATTTTACGATACGTACCATGTTTCCGTTTCCGGCAACATCTACGACTTGGATAATATTTATATTTCCCTTATGATCCATATTTCCGTTTCCCGCAATATCCACTACTAGAAAATGAATATATAACGACAAGATAATAACGACAAACACAATATACAGTCGTTACCAGTACAAGTGCCGCATTGTATTACGACGAGAAATCAGTTCGTCGTAAGTGGTGAACAAGAAAAAAAAAGTTAAAAACAAAATAAATTTGTTTGTCGTTATTTATCATTTCTAAAGCATTTTCGAAGCCCATCTCGAATTTTACTCTCCTCTAACCTAAAATCCTAGGTTAAAATCGCCTCCAAACGCGATTCTCAAATTCCATTCCTCTGAATTTCTTTTCTACTCCAGTAATGATTTTACTTATTAATGTGATATAGCCATATAGGGCTTCATTTATCCTCTTGGTGTAATTGATCGATGAATTTGGGTTCAGATCTAGCTGTTAATATCATCGACCGCAACAATTCTGGTAATTTCCTAATTTTTCTTTGATTTGTACGGGGAACAGTTATTTCTATCGTTAATTGTTGTGAATTGAATCCTTATGTAGTTGTTCTTGAGACTTGAAATTCTGTTTTTCTGATAAATGCAAAATGATAAATAGGTGATTTATCTCAAATGAGGTGTTGTCAAGAAAGAAAAAATCTTAGACGAGTTATGGATTTGTAATTTTCTTGTTAATAGATTTGTAATTTCTTGTTAATTATTACCCCTTTTGGGCTCACGGGTCAAAGTATATTCTACTGTCTAATCGCCTTCGAAGTGAAAATTGAAAGGAATTAGGAATTTTTGTTGGATGAAAAGGTAGATTTGTACTTTTTTCATCCTAAATTTACTGTTTTTATTTCTCTAAATTGCAATTTGAATATTTTGATAGAATTTGGACTGTAATTCCCCTAATATTCCATTTCATTATGCTCAGCTGTTACCAACATTATTTCTTCCTCATATAGATGTTTTTCCCCTTTTCATCTTCTGGTCAGGTATACAACATTTCTTAAGTTTTGTATATGAAGGGAAAAAAATGGATTCTTTTTTATATAATCAAGGTTTGACCATAATCAATAAATTTTTTGGCCTTGTTAACAATTCTTCCCCTAAGAACAATAGCTTTTGCTGTAGCTTTTTCTTTTGGGTCAATTGATTAATGGAGTTTATTCATTGTTCAGTATCGTCTAGGCACTTATCATATCTGTAGTGCTTCTGCATACAAACAATTTGTGGCAACATTTTCAAACCAAAAAATGACCAATTATTTTAATTTATAAAATGTGTGATGCTAATGCACTAGACAATATGTTACTGGAACGTTTCATTGTTACTCATGAAGAAGTAATCAAAACAAGTCTTTATCCTCTTATTGACACAGTTAACATGGATGGCTTAGCTAAGATGATATACCACGTCTCTTGGACTGTATATGCTTATGGTGTTAGAGCAATGATATTGCACCCATGTCCTATCTGTTTTAGTTTTGGATTTTTTAATGAATCGGGCCTCTAGTGTATACATAAATGTTGCCTTAGTTTAACTTGCTACTGGTCTGTGTGTTTTGGATTACATTTGTGTGTGAAACTCATTGATCTTTTACTATATCTAAGGTACTTTGATTACCTCTTTTGTGATTTTCTTAAATGTTATACTGGCTGAATTATAAACTTCTTTATTGCCTATCATTTGTTTTTTTTTCTTTCTAGTGTGGCGTTTATTTTCTTTCATTGCAGTGATAAAGATTTGCTACTATGTCTTTAAAATGTGTATACTTATCTCCTTAAAGCTCAAATTCTAACTCATTGTTGTTTCATACTTTCTTTGCTTTCCTCGTGGTCATATTCAAGCTGTGAATTTTGTAGTTAGAATCAAGCTGTGAATTTAATTTGTTGTATGTATTCTGGCTCTGCTCTCAGTATTTGCGCTATGTGTTATTTAGTCGGTTTATTTTCACTACAAATGCTATTGTTTTTTCTTTTTTGTAATCTATGTATTGTGTGTCAATATGATCTGCAACTTTTGTGCTCTATAATTTGTCTTATGGGTGCTTGAATATCACAAGTTATTTGCACGACATATGGGGATCATTATACAACATGCAAATATCTGTCCAGTGAGAGTACTCTATTGGGATGATATTGGAGATAAGAATAGGCACGTATGTGGATTGTCGTTACTGTAAGAATTAGACATGTAGCTTTCAGTTTAAGCCTGATTATATAAGTTATGTGAACTAAACCAAAAAAAGCAAGGACAATTCTGCCATCCACTTCCACACTTCCTTTTGTTGAACTGACATGAGGCTGCCCATCATACCAACAAACTGCAGCCTCCAAAACTTATGAAACCTTCTCTATTAGCTGAACTGTCCAAAACCAAAGAAACGGGGATAAAAAATCTCGGTCTTGTTCAGTCAGGACTGCAGGAACTCAGAAAATACGTGGCACACTTCACGCAGGTCAAAAAGAAATTATGGTTCTAATTAAACCAGGCTCTAAGTGACTTATGGTAGCTTTTGGGGAAATAAACTGTTTTCAATTCAGTTTCTGTTGTAGAGTTCTTGAGAACATCTAGGGGGGATTGTGTTTTGATAAACTGATATTTATCTGAAATAAACCTACTGAGGTGGTGCTTAAAGACTTACTGAGGTGGGATTGTGTTGGTGTTTTGTTGGTAGCTGCAGTTTACTCTGCAGTTTATTTTACTTCTCTTATTAAAACCAAATATGTCCAGAATCTTCCTTGAACTTCCTCTGAAGTCTTTAAGCTTATTTTCATGAAACTAAATTAGAACTTTGATAGTTGGTTGTAACTAGAGTTTCTTGTGTATGATATTAATTTTGTTGTGGTTATACATGTTGCAGGATGCAGCTCATGAAATAGTGGAAGAACCAACACTTCCTCATGTCCAGGTAATTTTTCACTTTTCTTCTTATATATGAAGGTGACACCTTGTCTTCTTCTATGTGTAGGTAACAAAATCATATTTTTACCAATCTCATGGGCACGGTACAAGAAGAGAATAATGCACTTAGGAACCGCATGAGTTCAAGTATTTAAGATGTGCTGCTACAAAAACTCCAATATCTCTAATCCAACAAGGGACGCTCCAAATCTTGATTATATTTGATGTAGATTTTTTTTGTTTTAGATCAAACAAGAGATAGTTTAGAATTTAAAGACAAGATGACGTGGGTGTGATTCTTGGTTTCACATAAATTCTATATATGATGTTGAAATACATTCTAGTAATGAAATTTCCATTTGCTTCGATAGATAAAATTGTAGATTTAACTCTTAGTATAGATCAAGTTATTTGATCTTATTAGTTTGGTTGTTTTGACTCACATTGAAATTGCTTATTATAAATCCTATGTTTATTGATTACGTTTAATATAAATTTAGTGTATTATTCTATATACTTTTTATGATTTTTAATGAATTGCATGTTATAAATATTTTTCATATTAACGACAAAATATATTTATTTTTTATAGTTACATTAACGTCGAAATATTTTGTCGTTGTTGGACGATAATTAAAATTATTGTGTCAATTTGATTCTCTTTTTACGTCAACTTTATTGGTTGTTATTTGTTGTTTGTTCGACGTCATTGAATACATAATAACGACAAACAAGTATTTTGTCGTTAATGAATAACGACAAACAATTATTTTGTCGTTAATGAATAACGACAAACAATGATTCCGTCGTGTAAAATTCACGACGAACGTTGACGTTAATACTATTAACGTCGGAACCTATTACGACAAAACACACGACGAACTTTGTTCGTCGTTAAAGGTTTTAACGACGAATTTTTAGACTTATAACGACAAAAAAGTTTGTCGTTATAAACCCTTTTTCTAGTAGTGATCATCATTTCTGGAGTATTCATATTTTGCTTTTTTGAAGATTTCAGCTCCCACTGGAATCGAGATTCGTCGTTTATGAATATTCATAAATAGAGTATTTAATTCACATAAAAACTTGATCCGTTCACGTACTATTTGTATGACCCTACGGGTTCAGTCAAGAGTAAGTTGTGGATAAATATTATTAATTCCACTTGAACTGAAGCGGCCTCTAGCTAGGCATTCAGCTCACTTGATCTCACTGAATTATTAACTTGTTTAATTAATTAATACTGAACCGCATTTATTAGACTTAGTTGTAGGGGAATACAGTTAAATACATATAACATGTGCGGAAGATCCCCAAAGCCAGGAAACATGTATAAAGCACAAATTAAGCATACTTACATTCGAAGCGTGTTTTCTGGAGTTTAGTATCAACGAACACGAACAAAGAACTCTAATTTTCGTTCCTCTATTTGGTTCACCGACACGTTCAGATCCGTCTTGATAGTCGTAGGTTAGACAATATTCAAGAGTTTGTGCTTTTGGGAAGAACGATTCTAAAGGAGGCACACAGAGTTTAGGGTTTCTCTTGCCTTAGGCTAGAATCTGATTTTTGCATTAGGTTAAAGAAAACATGTAGATTAGGTTATTATAATAACCTATCTAGTAAGCCAAGCCAACCGGCCAAGCACAAGGCTCAACCGGTCAGCAAGGCCCATAAGCACGCTGACACGCATAAGCGCACATCACTGCAGCGCTTGGGCTTGAGCCGACGTTGCTGCTGCTGCTGTGGATTCCTTGCGCACGGGCACAGCCGAGGCAGCAAGGCCATGACCCTTTTCTCCTTGTGCTTTGCTCGTGGGCTTACTTTCGTGTTTGCTTCATTTAATTATCATCCGATATTTTATTTATCGTTTCGTACTTGACGATCCATTATTGTACGACACGATTATTCGTTTCGCCTAGCTAACGAATATACGCAATCACGATATACGATTTCACGATCCAATGTTAAATCGTATAATTATTTTTTCAGAACTAATTTCCCGAAAAGCTATTAAATGAATTTCCGATTTATTTAATCCGATGATCTGTTACATGCCAATGGTGTGACCTTATAGGTTCAGTCAACAGTAAGCTGTGATCCTAATATAGATTAGAACTCACTGATCGGAAGCATTGCTTCAGCTAGCCGTTCCGATCACTTGATCTCACTGAATTAATTGTTCGTAATTAATCTGAACCTTGGTATTAGAGTAATGCACCTTGGCTGAAGGACATATTTCCTTCAGTCTCCCACTTGTCATTCAGACAAGTGTGCATTCCGATTCCTTTGTCTCTTGGTATTACTTACTGAACATAAGGTATGATCCAAGCCATCCATATTAGGTCTTGATGTGTTTCTCGAATTACGGAGTTCAACTGTTAAACTTTTTACAGAAGGTTAAGCCTTAACTATTCTGAGCACGGCCATGCATTTTCACAGTATCTAACTCTTCGAGAGGCCTTGTACAACAAAAACACCATATCCTATCAAAGATAGGAGGAAAATCCCTTCTTGTAACTTATGAACAACTTGCTTTGATTCATATTACGCCCAATGACTTCATTTATAGCCTGTTTTTACGGTGCGACGTTTATCGAGCATTAAAGCGAACCAATTCTCAAACAAGCATCCATAACTACTCAGGTTCCGAGGAATAGTTTCCAATCACCATTATTGAGAACTACTTATGACATGACTTTAATCTCTTAAAGTGTTCTCATGGTCAATCCGATACAAGATCCGATAAGTATCTATGCAAATGATTTCTGACATCCAGTCCATCTAGTTCAAGAAACTGAACTATAAATCAACTTGCAATCTAATCTTCATTAGTCATTGGTCGTCCAACCTTTCAATGACCTAGATTAGGGATCCTTTTGTGATTTCAATATTCAAGTTCACTTATGGGTGTTTCTTTGTCAAAGAATCCATCTTGACATCCCATTTGAATGTTTTCAATCACTTGGACTTCATCATTTAATACTAAACCAAGATTAAATGATATATGAAATATAATTTCATAAATGATAAATGTTTAAACCAAATACTTAACAATTTGTGGGTCTCAACCCTAAAATCAAGCATTTAATGTTATGTACATATAGGCCTTTCACCCAATACTTAAAACACTCATGGAACTCATGTTAGGTTATGATACATATAAATCATATGTATTTCATGCGGAAAAAGCATAAAGCCAGGAATCCAAATTAATTGCCACATAACAATTAGCATAATTTAGGATGCATACTCTTTGTAGCGTGTCCTCCCTAGCTTCTCCCGAACCGAACAAGAACAACTCTAGGACTCCAAATGTCGTCCCTCCGTAGATAGTCCACAGCACGTTCGGATCCGCCTTAGATTTAATTAACTAGAATTACACCTAAGGTATTATGTTTTATTCGAATATTTGAGGCAATATTAACGTTAGTTTTAATCCTTAAAACTATGTGAATACTTGAAAATATGTGTTCATAAATTGTGAATGCCATCACATATTTATAGGGTAGGAATAATGGAATTAGAAGTCTACTAGGTTTCAAGTAATCTAATTCTATTAGAATTAGACTTTAATTAAAACTAGTAACTTTAGGAAATTAATCTTTTAATCTAATCCTAATTCCTTAAGGATTTGATGCAAGCACGAACTTCTACACACACACGCGCAAGGGCCACAAGGGGCGCAGGCCATGCGTGCGCACGGAGAAGCCCACACGCTGCTCGCAGCCCATGGGTGCGCTGGGCCTGGCCTTGCGCTGGGCCTTGCGTGCCTTTGGCTCCTGCTGCATTTTGCCTTGCGCGCTGGGTTTGCTAGGCGTGGGCCTGGCTTCGTGCTGGGCCTTGCGTCTAGCAAGCTCGTCCGGTGTTTATTTCGTACGACGCGCTTCAGATTAATTTTCCGATTCCGAAATTCATTTCCGATTCGAACAATATTTAATATTTCTGATTCCGGAATTAATATCCGTTTCGAACAAATATTTAATATTTCCGATTCCGGAATTATTTTCCGATTCTGATAAAATTTCCGATTCTGACAATATTTTTGTTTTTGGAAATATTCCCGATTCTGGCAATATTTCCATTTCTGATAATATTTTCCGATACGTACCATGTTTCCGTTTCCGGCAACATCTACGACTTGGATAATATTTATATTCCGATACGATCCATATTTCCGTTTCGGTCAATATCATCGTTTCTAGAGTATTCATAATTTGCCTTTGACGATTTCAGCTCCCAATGGAACTGAGATCCGTCGATTCTGAATATCCATAAATGGAGTATTTAATTCTTTTAAATACTTGATCCGGTCACGTACTATTTGTGTGACCCTACGGGTTCAGTCAAGAGTAAGATGTGGATTAATATTATTAATTCCACTTGAACTGAAGCGGCCTCTAGCTAGGCATACAGTTCACTTGACCTCACTGAATTATTAACTTGTATAATTAATACTGAACCGCATTTATTAGACTTAGCATTAAATGCATACTTGGACCAATGGCATTATTTCCTTCAGTCTCCCACTTGTCCTTAGGGACAAGTGTGCATTTCCTAATTCCTTTGTCACTTGATGCTTGCTCTTGAGCATAAGGTAAGAGTTGTCATCCTTATAATTGTGAGGGGGTCGAAAAATCACGAGGCTAATGCGTGACTTCGTCCCTCGTGGGAGTGACGTTGTCAGATCAAGTGTAATTGGATTTCCTGTGAGTTTACACCCAATCGACTAGTAATATAGGAGTCGCCATTCAGCTTTTAACGACAATGAGAAAAACTGACAAAACCCGGTTATCGTGACATAAAGGGAGTGCAATTATGTTCGACCACGACGGCCATAGGTTCCCTTGTGATCCCTGGTGTGGGGATCTCTCAACGTACACCCGCAGGGCAGAGATTGAGAGTTCGGGGGACTGTAACTACCGAGAGGAGTGCTCATCGATAACTCCAGAGGTAGGTTATCCTTACTAGCTCAGCATAAATAATTGAAGGGACATGCGTTAAACTATTAAACTATTCTGAATTGATTTTAGCAATATGCAACACATAACACTAAATCGATCGTGATTATCTTATTTAGATTGATTTATGGTACCTAGCATGATAATTCAATTGTCCAAGGTATTATCTTATTAGGCGTGATAGATCAATCAAATTAATAGTTTGACAATTTTATAAAAGGGTGATGAAAGCGATTAAATCATACGAGGGACACATTACAACGCACCCTTGTGGTTCTCAGAAAACTAACCACTTGGCTTTGCTATTTCTCCTTTTATTTAATGAATCTCGGGTTTCTAAGCAATGTTCCAGTATTTAGGCTTAATTCATCAAGCTACAAGGGGCAGGATGCGTTCTGTTCGACTTTTGGGTCGATTGTGACAGAACGCCGGATCAATTTCGCAGCGTGAGGCTAGGCTTAAGGCTAGAGTCAATACTCAGGTTTTGGAACTGTGTGTCCCTTTCACGTCGGTTTTGAGGCTGTATTTATAGGAAAAGGGTGTGTGGAAAGATAGATTTTAAGATACGAATCCAAAAAGAATCCGGAGATAAAACGGCCCAAAGCATTTTCAGCGCCCAGGGCTGGGCGCCAAAGATTTCGGCGCCCCGGTCCAGGCGTTGATAATGGGATCTGGGGCATTTACAGCGCCCAGGGCTGGGCGTCAAAGATTTCGGCGCCCAGATCCAGGCATTGAAAATGGGATTTGGCCGAGTTCTTTGTCAGATTTGGACTCTTAGAACACGGAGCTTTTGAGATTTATCCGAGTCTTTTAGTGCGTATTAATTTTATGACGGAATGCTTCTGGGCCCGTTACGAACTCTAGGTTCGTTAGGAATTTAATTAATACGTAACTCTTATTTTCGAATTATATCAGGAGTGCAACACCTAATTCTGACAGGTTTCTATCTTTTATGACTTTGCCACTTTTAACAACTACCTTTTACGGCAGTTACTATTCTTAGCAGGTTTCCATAAATAGCAGTTTTGGGTGAAATGAAAAGGGTGATTGAGATTCGTTATTTTATAGGAGATGCGTTGCCATGTGGAGATTTGTGTTCTCATCATCGAACCTTCCCTTTCGGGAATAAGGACAAAAGTAGGTGTCTACAGTTAGCCCCCACTTTGGCTGAGTCTCGAGATGAGACGATGGTCCAAGTACTAGACGGAGTGTGTCATACAAGCCAAGGTGTATTTGACCTGTTTTGCGATGGTCTCACGAGCCCCCGAGTGATAACATTTGACTTAAGGGTCATCACTTGAAGTGTTAACACATTTCTCACGTGTCATTGGAATTTGTTAACTGATAGTATAGAAACTCCCTCACTTTGTCATTGGAAGTATCTAAAGATTTTTTCGAAATCAAAGCTACAAAGTGTAACTAGGCCTGGCCAAGCCCAATCACGAGGTAAAACATTTCAAAGATTCTCATTTTCAGGGTTAGCTAAACGAGAAAACCCCCTTGTTTTTATAGGACGTAAAACGAAGGAAAATCCATCACATCGCTCTTTTTTGGAAAAGCGGAAAACCAATCCTTTGATTTTTGGAAAAGGGAAACCATCCTTTGATATTTGGAAAAGGGAAACCATCTTTATATTTTTGGAAAAAGATAAACCATCTTTTGATTTTTGGGAAAAGATAAACCATCTTTTGATTTTTGGAAAAAGATAAACCATCTTTTGATTTTTGGAAAAAGATAAACCATCCTTTGCTTTTGGAAAAGGATAAACCGGGAAAAGTTATTGTTGTAATGACTAAGGACCTGAGTGGTTAGTGACGCAGACCCCGCCCGCTGAAGGTGGGCGAGCCTGTCCGCTGAGGGTGGACGCCCCGTCCGATAGAAGTGGACGAATCTGTTTTGATGTTTTGAAAATAAGGACCTACGCGGTTAGTGACACAGACCCCGCCCGCTGAATGTGGGCGAGCCCTCTCCGCTAAGGGTGGACGCCCCGCTCGCTGGAGGTGAGCGAACCTGAATTCGTCTTTTCGATCTGGGACCCGCGCGGTTCGTGGCGCGATCTTCCCGATTGAGGTGGGCAAGTCCCTATTTCATTTGTTCTTGGGATTTCTTTTGAGAATTTATTTTTATTCATTCTTGTAAGAGCTAATTCTTTCGAGTGATGCTCGGATTTAGTTGCAACCTGAATGTGGGTTGACAACGTGCTTAGACGGACCATTGTCTCGTGGTCATCATCTTTCTTGTTTTTGAGCTAGTCTTTACGGCTCAATTTTGCCACTACCTGGGTCCTTGATTAGGGGACTATGTATAAGTATCAACGGCGACATTTGTCTTGAGGTGGTAATCCGGTTTTATCTTTTGAGATTATCCAAACGCGGGACTTCGTACAACGTAGTCTGGGAATGTTGTTTTAACTTTGCATATTCTCTTTTGAAATATATATTTTCTTTCGAGCCCCCAAGCACTTGTGCTTGACGGTCATTTCTTGTCAAAGAGGTTCCTTGGGGATACGCATTTTGTAATGCCCTTGATCGTGTTTCGGATCGTGCTCGTAAGTGCGAGCGATCTTTGTAGTGGTGTGCTACTCTTAACAAAGCCGTGAGGTGCGACTTTCAGTAAAGAAATCGGCAATTTTCGAGTCGAATGGATACGGCAGGGCCCTATAGAAGTCAGGGCCTCTTTTGGGCCTGGGCTTATTTTTGGCGCCCAGGCCTGGGCGTTAGAAATAATTCACGCCCAAGTGGGGCGTTGAAAATATTGTTTGGGATGGTCTTTTGATGACACATTTGGCCTCTTGTTCGTTCATTTATTTCACTTGGAAATTCTACGTATTCTCTTCTCTTTTGTTTTTTTCTTTATTTTTGGAACATATAATTTTATTAGAGATCACAATGAGTTGAGTGATCGTGATGATTTCTCGAGAAGCCGTAGCCGATTGGTGGACTACGGTGTTTGTCTTTTCGGGGCATTTATTTAAAGGAACTGTCGCTCTTAAGGCGTACAGTTACTGCAATAGTTGGGTGAGTCTATATGGCCCGAGGAACATACCTTGAGGCGTAAGACTTTGATCGCTTTTGTTGTTATTTTGAACGTATATTTTTTTCTTTTGAACGCGTTCGTGAATGTTCGATACTTAGAATGATGATGTGTATGTGCGAACGAGAGTTCATAGAATGGCCGTTCCATGCGGTCCATTAATCAGTTTGCTTGAATCAATTTTTTTTTTTTGAGCAATGACTGATGTTGAATAATTTGCTTAGAAGCTTGATAGGGTTCAGGCCCATTCATGAAGTGGGCTCAAGCATCGTTCTCTTTTGATCGTTCAAACATTTGCTTTGAGACTTTTTATTTTTTTTTATTTTGCTATGGTCGTTTCGTAGCTTGGAGCCCCCAAGTATGCATGTTGGGATGCTTCCTTTTGGCGTATGATTTTTGTAGGTTCTTTCGAGAAAGGTGCCTTGGGGTTCCGCTCGTGTAGGTGCGAGCTATCCCTTCCGTGGTAGGTAATGTTTTGCTACCTTTAATCCTTAATGTAGAAGTCGTGTGGCTTGCATTTTGAATTTGGGCGATAAGTAGTCTTTGCCTCTTTTACACATGCTCTTGGTCGTGCCCGCATTAGTGCAATATGCCTTACTCTTTTTTTTTTAGACTTGTACCGTGGGATGGTTGAACTTATGGTGCGACGTAGGCTTGTGTGGCCTAACAGTGTGTCTTAGAAAATTCCTCCAGGTGTTTATTTTTTGCATTGGAGTACTTCATCACGCCTTGTTCAGGTGCTCGAACAAGTGTAGCACCTTCTGCGTGGGTGTGCACGGCTTATTACTTCGTTCGATGCGAGGATTCATAAATGTTTCTTTCTTCTTCTTCTTCTTCTTCTTCTTCTTCTTCTTCTTCTTCTTCTTCTTCTTTTTTTTTTTTTTTTTTATTTTTATTTTTATCCTTGATTTTTCTTTCGCTTTTGCTTTGGAACGACGTAGACTGTGTAACGGGCGCTTGTAGGGCGAGCGTTATGTGCAGTAGTTTGATCGGAGTTTTGGTGACTCGCGATTTTCAGTTACCCTTGTTAGTGGGGTGACTTTATATATTCTAAGTAGTGCTTAGAATTTGGGAGGGGTTGTAGCCATTCTAAGGTTCGTTTTACACGATCAAACCTTAGGATTGTGCCCCTATGACGTGTGTATAGCATTAGCGTCGAGAATTTGCGATAAAATCGTCATTTCGAGCATTTTTAGAGTGTTTTTCTCAAGCCCCCAATTGTAGCTACGGGATTGGCTTGGTGCTATAATGCTTGGCATACGTTTTTATGCATTCATGGTGACATGGATCATGAATAGTTTGAACCAGACTCGTTTAGTGCTAGGTACGTTCGAGTAGTGATTTGCTACTTCTCTTGTAAATGTCGTATTGTGCGACATTGCCATGGTCAAGGTAGTCACATGTTGAAGTGTGCCTTGACCAAAAGCTAGGTGCCTTTCTTTACCCATAATCATATTTAGAAATCTTTTTGACTCACTTGCAACATCGAGATAAACGCATACTTAGCTTAAACCAACGACACTTTATTATGTTCGAAGAAGTCTTTGAAATTTATTTGAAATCTGAATCCTACTGTGTACAATCCGAGGTGTCCTAAGTAAGTTGACTTATAGAAGGGTTCGTACAGATTTACATGAGTGAATCAAAATACTGTTACGATTGCTGTCTAAGGATTTGCTGGAAGCCAGGGTGTAGGCGTCAAGATACTACTTGTGCCCATGTGGCACATGCTTTGGGCTTTTAGGGCCATCTTTTCCAGAATTGCGGGAATATAAACCGCTTTCAAATTGACTTAGATTTACTTGGTGTATGTCTGCACAAAAGGTCAAAGTATACTTAGTTCTTTCCCTAGTTCTTTCATTTCAATTTTTAGCCCCCAGTTGCTATTATGTCTTCTCATTAATGATGCTTTCAGATTTCGATTTTAGATGCCCGTGTCATATGTCTGAGTAGGGTGAGCCTTGGTTAAGTGACAAGTCCTATTGACAATGTCTGATTTTTTTTCCAAAGGGGATTCGCAAGCATTTGAATTATCATGAACGGGTGCCCTGAGTTCGCAGGAACGATGGGGCGATGCCGTAGAACAATCCTCTTTATTGCAAGGTTACTGCTTTTACTACTTGTTGGCGATTATGACTGTGTCTAGTGGTGAAAGAAGGTCTTTATGTGAGTTACTTTGCTTTAGGGAGGGTCAAGTCGAGTACTTTAGAGGTCATGGACGCTCGCGCTAGCCCCCATTCAATTGAGGCAACGAGATCTTTTGAGTATTGGCTAAGTGCCTAGGAGTGTGAGTGCTCCTTCTGGCAAGGGTACGTGCCCTTATTATTTTTCGATGTGTGCTCATTTTGGCATCTTGATGACTTGGATTCTTCCTTTGACTTAAATTTTTCTTTCGATTTGGATTGCAAGTAATTAAATTTTAATAAGGTACTCTATTTTTTATTCTTATTATTCTATAGGCCTTAACATTTTTGCAAATTGGTTGGACCGTATCATGGATTGCCTACGTATCCGCCTCAAATAGATTTAATTTGGAATCAGGTCTTGCGTAGTGCTTAGCCAGAAAATGGTTTCTTAGAATGCCGATTTTAAACAAGTACGTTCGAGTGGAATTGTAATGCTTAAAATAGGGTGAAATAAGTGAAGTTTATTATTATTTTAATCTGCTGTTTTTCCGTAAGCCAAAAATTTGTTTTATTTTTTAAGTACATGTATTTGCACAAAAATCTTTTCATGTGTTTTTTGGTACGTATATCTGAATACGTGTTGTACCCCACCAAGTGTTCGTTATTTTTCCGTGAATGTGCGGATAAAATGACGAGCACTTCTGGGCAAAATTTGGCAAGCAGAGAGATTCAGCGCCTAGACTGGGGCGCTAAAGATTCCGGCGCCCAGCTCTGGGCGTTGAAAGTGGTTCCTAGGGAGATTTCTTTGGTGCGTTGCTTCTTTTCCTTTTGTGCCAAATATTTGCGAATCTTTTGTGCGCTAAATGCTTCTTTTTTCTTTTTAGACGAACTTTAAAGGCGCTTTGCAAAGTTTCTTTTTTATTAATTTTTTTTTACGTTAGGCGTACAATGTACTTTTTTATTTTTATTTTTTATTTTTATTCGTGACTCAAGACGGCTTGAAAGATGGGTTGAATGAGATAAGATAATTTGTATAGATATTATTCAAGCATGAGGATTGGAAAGGGTAGACGATCGTAGAACTTTATGTAGTTTTTGTGGTATGATTTGGATTGGTTGACTCAATTCTTTTGCTTCGTTTACTTGGGTAAATTTCGCACTTTGGGAGGTACGGGCTAAGTATTTCATGGCTCGCTCTTTTCGCTCTCCCTTTTCTCTTTCTCTTTTTTTCTTTTTTGCTTGGGATTTCTCCCCCTTTTTATTTGGGCTAAAAGGTAGATGGTTGTGGTCTTTGAGTCACGAGGCGAGACTGAGTGAGCCTCGTTTGGTAGGCCTATAATGGACCTTTAATTTTAGTAGGCCTAGGGTGGACCTTTAAATTGTCTTACTTTGCAAGCGTATTTAGTCGTTTCTTAAAATGTGCAAATAGCGTAGATTCAAAATGTTGTTTTTACTTTATTGAAATTTAACGAAAGAATTACATCGAAAATAATTTTTTTGCTTCTTTTCAGATTCCAGTTTCGGGGATTTAATTGGAAGTTGTGATTTAGACTCGAACTTTCATTAATTTTTTCTGAGTATAACCCGTGTATGAATACAAGGGGGTGGCCTAGACTCAAAATAATGACGTGGCGTAAGCCTATAATACTTGACCAAGCGACTCTCAGACTTAGGCTAATTGGACCATAACTTTTGTTGGTTGACACTTTAGATTTTAACCCTTGGGTGTTCGTTTTTCATGCACCATTTTGCTTAATGTTGGCAAGGTAGTTAGTTGGGGAGATCGAATTTTCATTTTTGCAAGACTAGAATCATTAGTGCGGCTTCCCTCTTAGTGTGTATTGCTTTACCCCAATGGTAGCCTTATGGCATGGCGACTTGGGTATTTTCATGGTTCGTCATGTTGCATTCATGGAAAATCTTTTAGTCCGTACTTAGGAGTACTTCAAGGAGCGAGTGCCTCGAGAGGACTATGATAGTCGTGACCCAATGTGATCATAAGCCTTGAGGCCATTAATTTTTTTTGTTGCCAATGGTATTGACACCTTAGGCTCACTTTGGGGATTGTGCGACTATAGAGGAATGATTTTCAGAATGTAACTGTTTCCATTTTGCAAATACTTGAATTACATAATATATTCTTTTTATTGGTGAGAGAGAGTATTGAGGCCATAGATTCTTAGCAAGGGATGACAATTACATATGGGTGCTTATTGATTTAAATGTTAGGAAGGGAGACTCAATATGGTTTAACCCTTTAACTTGCAGAACGACACCAAGCATTAGGACCGATTCTATGCATAAAACAACTAAGTCTTAGGATTTAAATTGTACTTTGGCATAGCCTAGTCTAGACTCGGATTTATTTATTTTTATTCGAACATTATTTTTCCTTGAAAACTTTATTTGAACATCATTTTTTGAATACTTAGCCCATGTGACATTCAAGGTCATTTTAATTAGCATGCTCGGTTTTGGTGCCGAACATTGTCGTCATAGGAGGCCTAATGACGACACAAGGAGTTGTTTATTTTATAAGTCGTTCTTAGAATCGAGTGCCTTTTTCATACGTCCTCGTAGCAAATTTGTTACGAATTTTTTTTTATTGCTACCTATACTTTATGCGCGGGCACCGAGGCTGCTATGCCTGACCAAAAGGCCAGGCAGCAACTTCAGCGCCCAGTACTGGGCGTTGAAAATGATTGGCGCCCAGCCAGGGGCGCTGAAAATGCGTCCCTGACTGGTACTCGTATTCTGTTCGTGTATCCTTTTTCGTATATACGACTTAATTTTGCGTGCTTGCCTAATAACGTGCTTTACGCGTTGTGCAGCGTTGTGGAATTCGTTACAGGCCGTCCTGGGCGTCGCTTATTTTTGTGGCGATCGCCCGGGGTTGCGGAACACGTATTTTGGTATAACTCTTTCGCCAATTGGTGTTTATGAATGTTTGGGCAATTTTTAGGGTCGTTGGTTTTCCTGTATTATTTGTCACACACAACCTCAACACAATCATATAATTCGCTACACATAACTAGCATTACAACATGAAGCAAGAATAATATGTCACGTAGTTTATGATAGGCTTCTATGGGTAATATTTGCGCTGGCTTGGTATCGCTTCTATCGTAGATCCAACACATGCCCCGGTCGAGGTAGTGCATTCAACAGACGAATTTCGTCCCAAGAGGCCAATCACGATGTAAGCCAAGGGGGCATGCACCAATGAGAGGGACCTAGTGGGCGAGCGATTGGGTTTGGGACAGGTGTACTACTAGCAAAAGTGCCGAGTGGACAACATTCGAAGCGTATGCACCCCCCGAGTGGCGATGGTATCCTTAGTACCAACTCCCGAGATGAAACACACCAAGGGAGCCAAGATTCGTTATGCGGTTCTGTCTGTTCACATTAATATGCTGATTTTCAGGTCATCCCAACTTGATAAGGAAATAAACGCGGAGTAGGATCGTTTCACCCTTCGGTTATTTTGATTACCTACGAGCACGAGTATTTCATTAACGTTCCCCAGTTGAGTCGCCACTGTGAGGGGGTCGAAAAAGCAAGAGGCTAATGCGTGACCTCGTCCCTCGTGGGCGTGACGTTGTCAGATCAATTGTAATTGGATTTCCTGTGAGTTTACACCCAATCGACTAGTAATATAGGAGTCGCCATTCAGTTTTTAACGACAATGAGAAAAACTGACAAAACCCGGTTATCGTGACATAAAGGGAGTGCAATTATGTTCGACCACGATGGCCATAGGTTCCCTTGTGATCCCTGGTGTGGGGATCGCTCAACGTACACCCGCAGGGCAGAGATTGAGAGTTCGGGGGACTGTAACTACCGAGAGGAGTGCTCATCGATAAATTCAGAGGCAGGTTATCCTTACTAGCTCAGCATAAATAATTGAATGGACATGCGTTAAACTATTAAACTATTCTGAATTGATTTTAGCAATATGCAACACATAACACTAAATCGATCGTGATTATCTTATTTAGATTGATTTATGGTACCTAGCATGATAATTCAATTGTCCAAGGTATTATCTTATTAGGCGTGATAGATCAATCAAATTAATAGTTTGACAATTTTATAAAAGGGTGATGAAAGCGATTAAATCATACGAGGGACACATTACAACGCACCCTTGTGGTTCTCAGAAAACTAACCACTTGGCTTTGCTATTTCTCCTTTTATTTAACGAATCTCGGGTTTCTAAGCAATGTTCCAGTATTTAGGCTTAATTCATCAAGCTACAAGGGGCTGGATGCGTTCTGTTCGACTTTTGGGTCGATTGCGACAGAACGCCGGATCAATTTCGCAACGTGAGGCTAGGCTCAAGGCTAGAGTCAATACTCATGTTTTGGAATTGTGTGTCCCTTTCACGTCGGTTTTGAGGCTGTATTTATAGGAAAAGGGTGTGTGGAAAGATAGATTTTAAGATACGAATCCAAAAAGAATCCGAAGATAAAACGGCCCAAAGCATTTTCAGCGCCCAGGGCTGGGCGCCAAAGATTTCGGCGCCCCGGTCCAGGCGTTGATAATCGGATCTGGGGCATTTCCAGCGCCCAGGGCTGGGCGTCAAAGATTTCGGCGCCCAGATCCAGGCATTGAAAATGGGATCTGGGCCAAGTTCTTTGTCAGATTTGGACTCTTAGAACACGTAGCTTTTGAGATTTATCCGAGTCTTTTAGTGCGTATTAATTTTATGACGGAATGCGTCTGGGCCCGTTACGAACTCTAGGTTCGTTAGGAATTTAATTAATACTTAACTCTTATTTTTGAATTATATCAGGAGTGCAACACCTAATTCTGACAGGTTTCTATCTTTTATGACTTTGCCACTTTTAACACCTACCTTTTACGGCAGTTACTATTCTTAGAAGGTTTCCATAAATAGCAGTTTTGGCTGAAATGAAAAGGGTGATTGAGATTCGTTATTTTATAGGAGATGCGTTGCCAAGTGGAGATTTGTGTTCTCATCATCGAACCTTCCCTTTCGGGAATGGGGACAAAAGTAGGTGTCTACAGTTAGCCCCCACTTTGATTGAGTCTCGAGATGAAACGATGGTCCAAGTACTAGACGGAGTGTGTCATACAAGCCAAGGTGTATGTGACCTGTTTTGCGATGGTCTCACGAGCCCCCGAGTGATAACATTTGACTTAAGGGTCATCACTTGAAGTGTTAACACATTCCTCACGTGTCATTGGAATTTGTTAACTGATAGTATAGAAACTCCCTCACTTTGTCATTGGAAGTATCTAAAGATTTTTTCGAAATCAAAGCTATAAAGTGTAACTAGGCCTGGCCAAGCCCAATCACGAGGTAAAACATTTCAAAGATTCTCATTTTCAGGGTTAGCTAAACGAGAAAACCCCCTTGTTTTTATAGGACGTAAAACGAAGGAAAATCCAGCACATCGCTCTTTTTTGGAAAAGCGGAAAACCAATCCTTTGATTTTTGGAAAAGGGAAACCATCCTTTGATATTTGGAAAAGGGAAACCATCTTTTGACTTTTGGAAAAAGATAAACCATCTTTTGATTTTTGGAAAAAGATAAACCATCTTTTGATTTTTGGAAAAAGATAAACCATCTTTTGATTTTTGGAAAAAGATAAACCATCCTTTGATTTTTGGAAAAGGATAAACCGGGAAAAGTTATTGCTGATATGACTAAGGACCTGCGTGGTTAGTGACGCAGACCCCGCCCGCTGAAGGTGGGCGAGCCTGTCCGCTGGGGGTGGACGCCCCGTCCGATAGAAGTGGACGAATCTGTTTTGATGTTTTGAAAATAAGGACCTACGCGGTTTGTGACGTAGGCCCCGCCGGCTGAAGATGGCGAGCCTGTTTTTGTTTTGAAGATTTTTTATTTTGAAGATTTTCTTTTCTTTTCATTTTCGAAAACTGAGGACCTGCGCGGTTAGTGATACAGACCCCGCCCGCTGAAGGTGGGCGAGCCTTGTCCGCTAAGGGTGGACGCCCCGCTCGCTGGAGGTGAGCGAACCTGAATTCGTCTTTTCTATTTGGGACCCGCGCGGTTCGTGGCGCAATCTTCCCGATTGAGGTGGGCAAGTCCCTATTTCATTTGTTCTTGGGATTTCTTTTGAGAATTTCTTTTTATTTATTCTTGTAAGAACGAATTCTTTCGAGGGATGCTCGGATTTAGTTGCAACCTGAATGTGGGTTGACAACGTGCTTAGACGGACCATTGTCTCGTGGTCATCATCTTTCTTGTTTTTGAGCTAGTCTTTACGGCTCAATTTTGCCACTACCTGGGTCCTTGATTAGGGGACTATGTATAAGTATCAACGGCGACATTTGTCTTGAGGTGGTAATCCAGTTTTATCTTTTGAGATTATCCAAACACGGGACTTCGTACAGCGTAGTCTGGGAATGTTGTTTTAACTTTGCATATTCTCTTTTGAAATACATATTTTCTTTCGAGCCCCCAAGAACTTGTGCTTGACGGTCATTTCTTGTTAAAGAGGTTCCTTGGGGATACGCATTTTGTAATGTTCTTGATCGTGTTTCGGATCGTGCTCGTAAGTGCGAGCGATCTTTGTAGTGGTGTGCTACTCTTAACAAAGCCATGAGGTGCGACTTTCAGTAAAGAAAACGGCAATTTTCGAGTCGAATGGATACGACAGAGCCCTATAGAAGTCAGGGCCTCTTTTGGGCGTGGGCTCATTTTCGGCGCCCAGGCCTGGGTGTTAGAAATAATTCACGCCCAAGTGGGGCGTTGAAAATATTGTTTGGGCTGGTCTTTTGATGACACATTTGGCCTCTTGTTCGTTCGTTTATTTCACTTGGAAATTCTACGTATTCTCTTCTCTTTTGTTTTTTTCTTTATTTTTGGAACATAGAATTTTATTAGAGATCACAATGAGTTGAGTGATCGTGATGATTTCTCGAGAAGCCGTAGCCGATTGGTGGACTACGGTGTTTGTCTCTTTGGGGCGATTATTTAAAGGAACTGTCACTCTTAAGGCGTACAGTTATTGCAATAGTTGGGCGAGTCTATACGGCCCGAGGAACATACCTTGAGGCGTAAGACATTCATAAGCTCTATTTCGATGGACTTTTGAAAGTTGATTGATTTCTAGATCAATTTAAGACAAGCTAGTCTTACTTGTTGAAAGTAACAAAAGATATGAACTATTGTTAGAACGCCTAGACAATAGAGTACAAAGCTAAAGAAAGATTTTATGACTTTATTATTTCACATGGATTTGAGTGAATATAGGTTTATTTACTCAAAGTGATATAAATTTGAATCTGTTTGGCTAGTTCAAAGATTCAGAAGTATAAAATCCACTTGGCAAGAAATCATAAAGATCTAGGTTAGATCATGTTGTTGATTACTTATACCAAGAATGATCATCAATGATTGTGCGTTGTAATTTCACGATCGAGCTCCATAAGATATGAAATATCTACGTTGGAATGATCGAAGTGAATTAGTACTTGATTCAATCAATGATGAATCATAAAGACTTTTCCTATAATTTCTAAAACAAAATGCTCAACTACCACCAAACTAAACCAAATTCGTCAAAGCAATTGAAAAGTAATTTCAGAATATCATTTCATAATATATATCTAAGGAGTTGCTAAACTCAGTGGGAGCTTAGAGTTTGTTATTCGACAAACTAAGGCCCAAGTCTAGATATATGTTTCATTGTGATTTATTCAAATGAGACAAAGGGTATTGTTTCTACCACGAATTTTGAGAACATAATGTTTGTTTGCTCGAAATAATGTCCTTTTGGAGATTCGTTTCCAAAATGACAAGTGGGAGAAAATAGACCTCGAAAGTCTTCGAGGCAAACAACAAACATAAAACGGAAATTCCGGAGGCTTTTCGAAGTTCTTTAGAAAATCCAAACACATATTCTTTAAGGACTTTAGAAGTGGCTTTAAAGAATAAACATCTCTTAGAAGACTTTACAAGTGCTTCAAAGGAGAACAGAATATTCAAAGGACTCTCAAAGTTCCTATTGATATTCTATTGTTTGATGTTCTATACCCAAGTAGACATAGAGTTCAAGTCAATGAAACTATGAGATTCTTCTGTTAGATAGTGAAACATAGAGTTCAGGTCACTGAAACTATGAGATTCTTCTATTAGATAGTGAAGAAACCTACAACTTGCAGTCAAACTATTATCATGTAGATTAATGAGTTTGTAACTTGTAAGAAATCTATGACGAAACCCAGATTCCCTAAAATGGTTAGAGGCCATATATAGACTCAAATGTTTAGATGGTTAAAGGCCATAAAACATACTCAATGTTTTGATGAACAAAATTGAAAATTTGTTGATTTGCAAGAATGATTTACACCTATTGGTTGCAAATTTTTTTTAAGGATAAAAACCATCAAACATGGAATTGTGTTCACACACAAAGCTAGATTAGTTGCTAAAGGTTACAAGAAAATTCATGGCGTGGATTGTGTTGAAACCTCATGCATAATCGTAATGCTCAAGTCTATAAATCAAGCAATGATTGCATATTGGTACATATGGCAATTGGATGACAAAAACATATTCCTCAATCAAATGTTGGAATAAACTACGTACATGGTATGTCATAGGATTTGTGGATCCAAATAAATGCTTGAAAAGGAAAGCTAGCTTATGAAATCTAAGTACAGGTTTAAGCAAGCAATTGGGAATTAGAATTGTATTTTAGTGAAACTAATAAGTATTTTAGTTTCATAAAATGTACATGATTCTTATTGATATATAAGAAGTTTAGTGGGAGTACGTAAAACTTAATTGGTCCTATGTGTATCACACACATATCTCTCTATTGTGAAATAACATTCAAATGCTAATGACTTAGATTTGAAATTAATCATCAATGATGGACCATGGCGAAACTTAGTACATACTGGGTATTAAGATCTATTTACAAAGATCGTATAATATTGTTTTGGATTAAGTAATGGCATTTACTAAATCAAACACGAAAGACTCCATTGGAGATATTCGACCCATATGAATAAATCTAAGTAATGAATGTTTGAACTATGTATAAGCATTTACTAAGTTAAACATCAAAGAATCTAATGAGATTCTTCACCTATATTATATGTCAAAGAATTTAGCTGGATTTAGTATCTACTGAAATTGGATAGCGAAAGTTACATGAATAGAATTCAATTGGGAATCATTCTGCAAAAGAATTTATCATGTATGATATAATATCAGGATCGCCAAAAATGTATCGCAAGGCTTTAGGCATAACGAACATATACCAATCTCTATTGATCTAAGTGAAGATCAACTAGAATGTTATCAAGATAAACTTATGGTACTTGAAAAGGTACATAAGAATAGTTCTTGATTCAAGGAAATAAAGATATGCTAAATATTGATGCTACACGCATAAACACTGGAAAAGGATCAAGCAAGATCCCTTTGGAGTTAACCAATGGCAAGGACGAGCTAAAGAGCATCGTGTTTTAAAAAAGGCAACACGGATTGGAGACCATGAGTTGTTGCGTGGGAAATGAAAATATCAATTTCTATGTTCTGAGATAGAGATGGAAATTCTTCCACATATCTATGGACTGCTTGGATAAGTAAATCAAAACAAAGCATCACTAGCAACCTAAACAGTTGAAGTAAAAGTACTTATTGCCTAAGAAGCAATAAAACAGGGTTGTTTAAGTTAACAGTTCTTCACTGAACTTGGGTAGATCACCTGTCTGCTGGCTTGATGGTTCTTCATTGCAAAATGCGTAGAACCACTATTGTAGCAAGAAAGACTAGATCACAAAATAAACATACTTAAAAGATCTTATCATCATATCTCGAAGAACATTCGATGATGAAGATATTAAGATTGGCAAAGCATGATAACTAAACGTATGTAACAAGCGAGAAACAACACTCACATTGTGGCACTGAAAATCAAGCATAGTTTTGAATTCCACTAATTGTTTTAAAGATGGGTTCGAGGCCCATGGTTGTAAAACATTGGGCTTGAACATTTATCATATATGAAATGTATTTTCATATTCCATTTAATCTTGGTTTAGTATTAAATGATGAGTCCCTTAAATTTGACAATATATTCAAGATACACTGTCAGGACCAGTCATGTGACTAAGAAATGTCTATCAAGTGAACTTCAATGTCAAAAGTTGAAAATGGTCCCTGGTCGGAGTTTTCTATAAAGATGGACGCATAGAAAACGTTAGACGACTAGAATGCAAGATGACTAGTAGTTATGTTTCTTGAACTATGTGGACATGGAAATGTCGCAATCATTTGCGTAGATACTTACTTTGGGAAGACTAGTATCGGAAAGACCTATGAAAATTTACTGTAAGAGATGAAAATTTGTCATAAGTAAATTTCATTAAAATTATTAGGCACTAATCCTCAACACCTGAGTGATTTGAGACTACTTGTTTGAGAACAGGTTACTTTGACGTTGTCAACCGTCGCACCGTAAAAGGAGGCTATAAAGGCAACGCTCGGGTAATCACCTATCAAACGAAGTCTTATCCCAAGATCGCAAGATTGGGATTGTCCTCCAATAAATCGGGATGAGATGCTGAAAGTTGTACAAGGCCACTCGGAGAGCTAGAAACTGTAAAATGCATGGCCGTGCTCAGATGAATCATAGGCTATGATTATCTGTTTATTTGATCAGTTGAACTCTGAAACCGAGAAACACCTCTGGACATAATAAGGATGACAACTCTTACCTTATGTTCAAGAGCAAGCATCGAGCGACAAAGGAATTAGGAAATGCACACTTGTCCCTAAGGACAAGTGGGAGACTGAAGAAAATAATGCCCTTGGTCCAAGTATGCATTTAATGTTAAGTATAATAAATGCGGTTCAGTATTAATTATACAAGTTAATAATTTAGTGAGATCAAGTGAACTGTATGCCTAGCTAGAGGCCGCTTAGTTCAAGTGGAATTAATAATATTAATCCACAGCTTACTCTTGACTGAATCCGTAGGGTCACACAAATAGTACGTAAACAGGTCAAGTATTTAATGGTATTAAAATACTCCATCTATGGATATTCGGAATCGAGGGATCTCGGTTCCAGTGGAAGATGAAATTGTCAAAGGCAAATTATGGATACTTCGAAAACGATGATATTGCCGGAAACGGAAATATGGGTCGTATCGGAAATATAAATATTATCGAAGTCGTAGATGTTGCCGGAAACGGAAACATGGTACGTTTCGGAAAATATTATCGAAAATGGAAATATTGCCAGGATCGGAAATATTGCCGGAAACGGAAATATTGTCAGAATCAGAAATATTATGGGAATCGGAAAATAATTCCGGAAACGGAAATATTAAATATTTGTTCGAAACGGAAATTAATTCCGGAATCGGAAATGTTAAATATTGTTCGTATCGGAAATGAATTCCGGAACTGGAAAATTAATCGGAAGCGCGTCGTACGAATAAGCAACGGACGAGCTTGCTAGACAAAGGCCGAGCGCGAAGCCAGACCCACGTCCAGCAAGCCCAGAGCGCGTCACAGCAGCCCAAGGCAACGCCAGGCCCAACGCAAGGCCAGGCCCAGCGCGCCAAGGCTACGAGCACATGGCAGCGAGCTCGTATGGGCTGCGAGGCCTGCTGTGGGCATGGCCTGCTCGCATGTGGGCCATGATCGTGTGCGTGTTGGAGTTTGTGCATACTTTGAATCCTTAAGTGATTTGGATTAGATTAACTTTCTGATTTACTAGTTTTAATGGAACTTTATTCTAAAAGAATTAGGATTCTTAAAGTCCTAGTAGAATTCCAATACCATATTCCTACTCTATAAATATGTGATGGCATTCACAAATTTATGTGAACATAATTTTCAATCATACGTCAAGTTTTAAGGATTAAAACAAAGTATATGATTTGCCATAATATCCGAAAATTATTCATAGAGCCTTAGGTGCAATTCTAGTTAATTAAATCTAAGGAGGATCCGAGCGTGCTGTGGACTATCTACGGAGGGACGACATTTGGAGTCCTAAACTTTTTCTTGTTCGGTTCGGGCGCAGCTAGGGAGGGCACGCTACAAAGTGTATGTGTCCTAAATTATGCTAATTGTTATGTGGCAACTAATTTGGAATCCTGGCTTTTATAGTTTTTTCGCATGATTTATATTCAGTTATATGTATCGTAGCCTAACAAAGATATGTGGAACACAAATCAAAATGTTTTATTTGAACCTTCTGAAGTTTGAGTGTGAAGAGATTCATTTGTTTATTAATCAATCAAATGACTCAAACCTTAAATGACCCTTTCATTCAAATAAACACTCAACGAATGTGTTTGTTTACTTTGAATGTGAGTCTTTCCGTTGTGCAAACAGAAATTGATTATGATGATTAATGGAACATAATACCATAAAGTTCCAGCCTTCAGAAGAACTTTAAAACAAACATGATGACCTTACAATTAATGTAGCACAACTTTGCTTCATTTCCCACTTGTAGGTCAATAACCAGACTTAGCTCTCGGAATTTGAGTTCTTAACAAGAGTTAGAACCTCAAGCGGTAATCTAATACCATAGGAGTTTATTTTCTAAGTCGTTTCTCTTTAACACAAACTTTTAGGTAGAAATTGAATCTTGAAGTCATTTCTTTTGTTCCCCTTTCCTATCATTTCTAGCACGTTTTCTTATAGTCCTAAAGATTTTACTCTTTGCTTGATCTTCTTACTTTGTTATGCTTACGAAGTCCCTTTCTTTTATTCAATTTGAATGACCACATCCAATGAGTCTATTTCATTTATTGAATCAAAAGAAAATTGGTTGTTAACCATTGGTTATACATGAGTCTTTAACTCAATACTTCATTATTCGAAAACTACCCAGTATTCTGAATATATGAGGTCCAATTGGTCTACCATTCAAATTTTAGTTTGAAAACAATCATGAATATCACTATAAGAAAATAGCATTCAAGATACGCTCTCACTCTCCTTTTCTGTGAGAATCTCTCTCAAAATTAGTTACCAATCGATCGAGGAAATATCGCAGTTCTATTATCCGAACGCAATAAAGTTGAAGATTTACGATTCTACAAAATGAACTAGCAAAGAAAAAATTTATTATACTTTAATAACTTGAAATAAAAGCATTCATGCAATCATCAAGGCTATTAAACATTTCATTCATGCAAACGCAAAACATGGTCCAAAAATGAATGAAACGATTCCAAGACCCTAAAAGTCCTAAATCCTTAAGCAGCTTTGGCATGTCTTAAGTATTTTAAGATTCTAGGTAAGCAAAACCTATTGTTAGTAATATCCAAATTACTCTTGGTTAACAAATTAATACCATAATTTATCCCATTGCCACAACATAATTCCATTGTTGTTTGAGTTGAAACCACAATCAACGTGCTCCTTTGCGACGCCTTACCATCTAAGTCAACTAATATAGAACCTCACTTTGGCGTAAACCTACTACGTTAGATCCTTAGATTTTTGTAAGTGCTTGATTTGGAAGGCAACTTTTGAACTCAATATTACTTTGGACCTAGTTGTTTCTATGTTGGTTAGATTATTTAGTGAACTAAATCTAATCGAGCATACAAACAACACATTCATGCATAATATACATTCATTCAATATATAAAAGCATAAATAAAATTGGTGAACTAGTATGGCCCAAAACTCTTGTCTTGAAGTATCCAATCTTCTTCACCATCTTGTTAGCTTGGCATCGTCTTGAATCTTCATTCAATGCTAACTTAAAGTTCTAAACTAGAAATACTTGAAATAATAAAAATTACATCAAAATTTCAATGGTTCGCAGATCATATTTAAAATTTTACATTCAAAGATAAAACGGTTCGCATACCGTATTTAACTATCCTAGATTGGCCATACTAGTCACTTGGAGTATCTGCATTACATAAAATATACATTCTATGCATTCACCCACTCGTATCCTAAAACGAATGGCCCATTTAAATATGCAAGTATTTATGTGAATTATTTAAAATTCACGATCACATAAACGCGTCCTAAAAGATTAATCAATTTCCAAATTATTAATCCTTAGAATTTATTCAAATTAAAATTTAATTTAATTAAAATAAAGCGACCTACGAAAATAATTAAAATAATTATTTCATTTTAATTTCATTAAGCGGCTCCCACTCAAACCAATAATTATTCCGGATAATTAAAAATTTAAATATTAAATTAAACTCACCGCCCGGCCCAAGTTAAATAAAATAATTATTAATTATCTTCTTAGCCATTTTAATGCAAATACAAAATTTAAAGCCTAACGAAATGAAAAATGCCCAAAAAGTGCAATGCGGGCTAGGCTTGCGCCCAGCCCAGCACTGCCTCGTGCTGTGTGGCCTGCGAGGAACACGAGCACGTCGCCCATGCCCCCGCAGCCATCGTACATACATACCGCAGCTCGTCGCTGCTATGTGGCATGCTGCTCGCTGTGGTGATCGACATTGAGCGCAACAAGGCAAGGCAGCTTGCCCTTGCTTGCTCGCAGCTTGCAAGCCAAGGCTTGCTGCCTTGCTCGCTCACTGCGCCCCAGCGCGCGCGGCACGCAGCTCGCTTGCTGCTGCCCGCATTGATGTGGCTTGGCAATGGGGAGGCAGCCCGCGTGCCTACGACAAGCCACACGTCGACACACCCCTTGTGTTCGTGCCTTTGGTTCGTGCAAACGGACCAACTAATTAAAAAAAGTATTTCAATTTCACGAACATATTTGCATTTAGTTATTTTTCACAAAATTAACAATTTTTATTTTCGAAAAATAACGACTTTACGATTTGATTAATTTTTAACAATAATCCAATTTTGTTAAATTTATTAAATCTAGGCTAACTTTATTCAAACTTTAAGAACGAACAATGTCAACAACAAAATTTGAACTTTTGATAATCAAATCTAAAACTTTAAATCGTTCTAAACATTTAAATTTCAGATTTTTACCAATTTGGTTTAAGTGTTGATTAAAATTAACGAATCTAATCAAAATTTTAATCAAATAATTTTTTAAATCTGCTACATTACATGAAATTATATTCCCTTTCCCAATTAACCAAATTTCCAGATCCAAAATATTTTAAAAATCAATTACCGATCTAAAATTTACGAATTTGGGGAAAGAAAAATTAGGGTTTATACTTAACATTTATGGCCGAAATTTTGACCATAATTTTAAGATATACTTAACAGAATTGTGTTAAAATTTCAATTAATTCCGAGTAGTTTAGCTTGACCAATTAATTGAAAAACTTTCCGAATTTGTTAATTTTAATTCGTTAATTAACAAAAACGCCCATTAACACATACTTCCAGGCCTGTCTTTGCAATTCCGTTCTCATGAGTTGATCTTAGAAAATCGTTTTCAATCAGATTAAGGTCAAAAAAGTCGAAAACACGAAACTTTTTGAATTCAGAACTTATTACACGATTCATCCAATAATCCATAATAATTCGTAAAATTCAATAAAAAAATCCTAAAAATTCGACAACATGCAAAAACAATAAATAATTCTATCAAATTCTTTGAATACATAAAGCTCCGATACCACTGTAGGGGAATACCACATGTGCGGAAGATCCCCAAAGCCAGGAAACATGTATAAAGCACAGATTAAGCATACTTACATTCGAAGCGTGTTTTCCCGGGTTTAGTATCAACGAACACAAACAAAGAACTCCAATTATCGTTCCTCTATTTGGTTCACCGACACGTTCAGATCCGTCTTGATAATCGTAGCTTAGACAATATTCAAGAGTTTGTGCTTTTGGGAAGTACGATTCTAATGGAGGCACAAAGAGTTTAGGGTTTCTCTTGCCTTAGGTTAGAATCTGATTTTTGCATTAGGTTAAAGAAAACATGTAAATTAGGTTATTATAATAACCTATCTAGTAAGCCAAGCCAACCGGCCAAGCACAAGGCTCAACCGGCCAGCAAGGCCCATAAGCACGCTGACACTGCAGCGCTTGTGCTTGGGCCGACGTTGCTGCTGCTGCTGTGGCTTCCTTGCGCGCGGGCACAGCCGAGGCAGTAAGGCCATGGGCCCTTGCTCCTTGTGCTTTGCTCGTGGGCTTGCTTTCGTGTTTGCTTCATTTAATTATCATACGATAATTTATTTATCGTTTCGTACTTGACGATCCATTGTCGTACGATACGATTATTCGTTTCGCCTAGCTTACAAATAAACACCATCACGATATACGATTTCACGATCCAATGTTAAATCGTATAATTATTTTTCCCGAACTAATTTCCCGAAAAGCTATTAAATGAATTTCCGAATCATTTTATCCGATGATATGTTACATGCCAATGGTGTGACCTTATAGATTCAATCAAGAGTAAGCTGTGAGCCTAATATAGATTAGAAATCACTAATCAGAAGCATGAAGGAAATAATTCCCTTGGTCCAAGTATGGATATAATATTAAGTCTAATAAATGCGGTTCAGTATTAATTAACAAGTTAATAATTCAGTGAGATCAAGTGAGCTGAATGCCTAGCTAGAGGCCGCTTCAGTTCAAGTGGAATTAATGATATTAATCCACAGCTTACTCTTGACTGAACCCGTAGGGTCACACAAATAGTACGTAAACGGATCAAGTATTTAATGGCATTAAATACTCAATCTATGGATATTCGGAATCGACGGATCTTGGTTTCAGTGGGAGCTGAGATCGTCATAAGCAAGAAATGAATACTTCGGAAACGATGATATTGCCGGAAACGGAAATATGGATCGTATCGGAAATATAAACCTTATCCAAGTCGTAGATGTTGCCGGAAACGGAAACATGGTACGTATCGGAAAATATTAATGGAAATGGAAATATTGCAGGAATCGGAAATATTGCCGGAAACGGAAATATTGTCTGAATCGGAAATATTATCGGAATCGGAAATTAATTCCGAAAACGGAAATATTAAATATTTGTTCGAAACGGAAATTAATTCCGGAATCGAAAATGTTAAATATTGTTCGTATCGGAAATAAATTCCGGAATCGGGAAATTAATCGGAAGCGCGACGTACGAATTAGCATCGGACGAGACTTGCTAGACGAAGGCCCAGCACGAAGCCAGGCCCGCGTCCAGCAAGCCTGCGCGCCACACAAGGAAGCCAATGCCACGCCAGGCCCAGCGCAAGGCCAGGCCCAGCAGGCCAAGGCGCGCGCACGAGTGGGCTGCGAGCTGCGCTGCTCGCGTGGGCCGCAAGGCTTGCGTGGGCTGAGCGCTTGCGAGAGTCGTGCTCGTGGGTGTTTGTGTCCGATACAAAACCTAAATCTAAAGGGGTTTGTTCAAAGATTAAATTCCTAATCCTAATAGGATAAAATATTTAATAAGAGTTTTAATATAATTCTAATTAAGCTAATTAGTATCCTAGTAGGATTCCAATTCCTTTCCATAAACTCTATAAATATAGGCCTAGGGTCACATATTTAACAGACGATTATTGAAGTATTCAAGGTAAGATTTTTAAGCAAAAATCAGCCAAACACTTGCAACCCAAATAGCCGAAAATCCTAGTAACCTTAAGGGCGATTCTAGCTAGTTGGTCAAGCTTAAGGCGGATCCGGACGTGCTGTGGACTATCTACGGAGGGAGGACACTTAGAGTCCTAAAGACTTGTTCTTGTTCGGTTCGGGCGCAGCTAGGGAGGGCACACTACAAAGTGTATGCATCTAAATTATGCTATATGATTATGTGTAAATAATATGTTTCCTGGCTTTATGGTTTTTCCGCATGATTTATGTTTATTCATATGTATCATAACCTAACAGTGGTATCACGAGCCCCTTATTATTTTCATAATCTAAATTGCATGAACATGGTTAAATTTTACAAATTTGCAAAGAATTAAAGGGGTGATTAATTTTCGTAATTAATTGCAAATTGCGTTTATTTAATTATATGTAAGCAGTTTTTGCAGTTTCTTCGTTACTCATCCAAATCGAGTGATTTTTGTGTCAATTCTGCATGTAAAAGGCATTCTAAAATTTGACAAAATAATTTTTTCGGCCGAACCCAGAATTCCCAAATTCGAAGCCTAACTATGACTTTTCGGAGGTTTTAGTTTTTCGAACGCAAAATTTTGTAAATTTAAGATGTTAAATTAAGTATTTGCGATTCTTGTTGATAAATCTTGAGTTTTTGATTGACCTACTGTATATGTTTAACAATTATGAATGCCTAGACTTGTTAATTATACAACCTAATTTGTAATTATGATTAATTTGTTGAAATTCGAATAATTTAGAATTGATTTGATTTTCATGATTAATTAATAATTTAATTAGGTACCAAAGATTAAAATCCACCATAAAAATTGTTAATTTATGTTAAATTTTTAATTTTTATGACCTAGATTTGTATCCATGTTAATCGGAAATTAATTGATTAATCAATTTTCGATTTTTCGCCCTAAAATTATGAAATTAATATGATTTATTAATTTGTCATTAATTTTAAATTAATTTTTTTTAATTTTTATGCAATTCGCTCATAAAACTTGCACGCACAAAGCAATGGACGCTACGTGTTACCCTTAAGGGGTGTTGTATAGTGCGGGCATACGACGACGAGCAAGGGAGCTCGTCGCCCATGCGGTACGATGCAACGAGCAAGAGCCATGGTACACGAGCACAAGGCAGCACGCTGCCCTATGTCGAGTGTTGTGCGCATATGGGCGAGTGGGCAAGGGCGAAGGGCCAAGGCTCAAGCCATCGGGCAGACGCGTGTGGGCAGCAAGCGTGCTGCGCCACAGAGCGCGTTGCCATGCCCAGCAAGCAAGCAGACGCGAGGCAAGCAGGCGCGGCGAGCGAGCAGGCGCGCGCAGCGTGGCCTGCACTGCTGCGTTGCGTGTGGCCTGCTTGCGTATTGCTACGCGAACAATCGAGGGGCGCTAAGCCTCGTGCACTCGACGGGGCTTGGGCGCAAGCCCAAGTGCTCGTCGTGTTACGATTGTCGCGTTTTAAATTTTAATTTGAGGTTTTCAGTTCAAGTAATTTTTAATTAATTTTAAAATTAAAAATTTAAATTATTTTCTTGGATTTTAATTTTGAATATTATAATTATTATAAATTTTAATTTATTCTAATTATTTTACTAAAATTAAAAACCTTGAATTAATTTAAATTCGACTGAAAATAAATTAAATAAGTGGATTCAATTATAAATTTATATGAGCTTTAAATTTTAATTAAATTTGTATGTTTCCGGTTAGACTAGAAATACATTTTTATGTTTAAAATTAGTAAAGCATATAAAATTATTGGTTTAAATTGGAGCAATTTTAGTCATAAACTCTTGATTAGGTCTACAAATCCTTTAAGATTAAACAACTTGATTAAAATTAATAAGGACTAGATAATTGGTAGATTATTGGTGCCCTTGATTAATTGCTGCAAATATTTATGTGATGCATAACGTGTTTTACTAACCAATTATGTGGGCCATTCATGATAATGAATGGGCGAATGGTATATATTGTATATGTACTGTTTTGCAGGTTATGAAGTGACTAGTATGGCCCAAATAGGATAGAAAATATGGTCTGCGTACCATTAATTTGAAAATATGGTCTGCGTACCATTAATTTGAATGTAATTAGTACCAAATTTGTTTTTCAATTCAAATATGGTATGCGTACCATCAAATAGTTTTAATTAGTTTAATTATAGCTTATCCTATTTGAAGAAAATGGCGTCTCCCATGGAGATTTTCAAGACGGACTTTGAAGTTCAAGCTTCAAGATGAAGTCGGGCCATACTAGATCACATTTATCTTATGCATGTTTTAAGTTATTTATTGCTTTTAAATATGTCTTAAATATGCATGAGATCGAAGCTTGATTATGTTGCATGATTAAGGATTTTAGTTCACTTAAAATCTAACCAGCATAGTAAGAGCCTTAAGTTCCAAACTTAAAAATTGAGTTAAAAGGTGCCATGCCAAAATAACACTTACTTGGATATCCTTTTTTCATCGATCTTAGTAATAGTTTTCCGCCATAGCGAGGTGTTACTTACCGATACTAAAGGGGTAAGGTACACAAATAATTGTGAGTACATGTTAGTTTTGGTGAAACTCAACGATGTAAGTAAGGAGTCCTTTTATGTCGTGGCAAAATCGATAGGTTTACCTAATAAGTTCTTAGCATACCTATCAACCAAGAGTAGTGTCTAGACTGTTAGCAAAAGCCTTTTGCTTACCTAAAATATTTTAGAATTGAGTCAAAATACATTTTATTCACACCTGCCGGAACAATAAATTCGAATAAAATGCCAATAACTTGTTCAAATTGCATGATTTCTTTAATTTTCAAGTTATTACTCATGATAAATGTTTAGACTTTGCATGCTTTAATGTATGTTTTAATTATTGTTTATAATTAAATATCTTGCACTGCAGCAAACCCTTTTAGAAAGGTAACAGTAAATTTCCTCGATTGGTAGTGAATCCAAGAACGATTCACGGAAATGAGAGAAAATGAGCAATTTAAAATGTACGTTTCTTTTAGCGACTTTTATGGTTGTTTTCGAATATCAAAGTCGAATGGAAAACCGATTGGTGCTTGTGAATTCAAAATACAATGTAGTTTTGAGATCATAAAGCATTGAGTTTAAACGCTCAGCTTTACCAATGGTTAACAACCTTATATCTTTGTCCATTTAATTCTCGAATGAGTCTAGTCCTTAGACATTCGAATAGATCGATTCTTAGAGAACTTTGAAGCTTCTGGTAAGATCGTCTAGTTGAAACAGAATATTCAACATAAATGGTAAGAACTTTGTTGGAGTGACATTGGACATGTCTAAACAAAGTATAAAAGTCAACACTAGAGAATTCAATTCTTAAGGCTATTAGAAAGGGTACAAGAAATAGGAAAACAAATGAACAAATGAAAGGAACTTACAATTCCGTTTCTACCTATAAGTTTATGTTTAAAGAGCAGTGACCTAGCAATCAAACTTCCTTGGTATCATATACCGCTTGAGGTTCTTACTTCGGTAATAACTCAAACAATGGAAGCTAGGATACACTAATGACCTACAAGTGGAAAATGAAGCATGGCAATGCTACATTAGTTGTAGGGTCATCTAAGTTTGTTTTATGTCCTTTCAAAGGCTGGAACTTAATAGCTATTTTGTTCCATAATCAGCATACCTAAATTTCTGCTTCAAACACAGAAAGACTCACATTCAGAAGAACGAAAACAATGCTTGTTTGTTTGTTTATTTGAATGAAATGGTCATTTACGGGTTGAGTCAATATGCTTGATTAAAACAAACAACTCTTTAAATAAAAACTTTACTAGGTTCAAATCAACCCCTTGATTTGAGTTCCACTAATCTTTGGCATTGTTTCTTAGACCATATCAACAAGTTAACATTCATAAGCTCTATTTCGATGGAATTTTGAAAGTTGATTGATTTCTAGATCAATTTAAGATAAGCTAGTATTACTTGTTGAAAGTAACAAAAGATATGAACTATTGTTAGAACGCCTAGACAATAGAGTTCAAAGCTAAAGAAAGATTTTATGACTTTATTATTTCACATGGTTTGAGTGAATATAGGTTTATTTACTCAAAGTGATATAAATTTGAATCTGTTTGGCTAGTTCAAAGATTCAGAAGTATAAAATCCACTTGGCAAGAAATCATAAAGATCTAGGTTAGATCATGTTGTTGATTACTTATACCAAGAATGATCATCAATGATTGTGCGTTGTAATTTCACGATCGAGATCCATAAGATATGAAATATCTACGTTGGAATGATCGAAGTCAATTAATACTTGATTCAATCAATGATGAATCATAAAGACCTTTCCTATAATTTCTAAAACAAAATGCTCAACTACCACCAAACTAAACCAAATTCGTAAAAGCTATTGAAAAGTAGTTTCAGAATATCTTTTCATAATTATATATCTAAAGAGTTGCTAAACTCAGTGGGAGCTTAGTGTTTGTTATTCAACAAACTAAGGCCCAAGTATAGATATATGTTTCATTGTGATTTGTTTAAATGAGACACAAGGGTATAGTTTATACCACGAATTTTTGAGAACATAATGTTTGTTTGCTAGAAATAATGTCCTTCTGGAGATTCGTTTCCAAAAAGACAAGTGGGAGAAAATAAACCTCGAAAGTTTTCGAGGCGAACAACAAACATAAACGGACATTCCGGAGGCTTTTCGAAGTTCTTTAGAAAATCCGAACACGTATTCTTTAAGGACTTTAGAAGTGGCTTTTAAAGAATAGACATCTCTTAGAAGACTTTACAAGTGCTTCAAGGAGAACAGAATATTCAAAGGACTTTCAAGTGGCTATTGATATTCTATTGTTTGATGTTCTATACCCAAGTAGGCATAGAGTTCAAGTCACTGAAACTATGAGATTCTTTTATTAGATAGTGAAGAAACATGGAGTTCAGGTCACTGAAGCTATGCGATTCTTCTATTAGATAGTGAAGAAACCTACAACTTGCAGTCAAACTATTATTATGTAGATTAATGAGTTTGTGACTTGTAAGAAAGCTATGACGAAACTTAGATTCCCTAAAATGGTTAGAGACCATATATAGACTCAAATGTTTTAAATGGTTAGAGGCCATAAAACATACTCAATGTTCTGATGACAAAATTGAAATTTTGTAGATTTGCAAGAATAGTTTCACACCTATTGGTTGCAAGTTTGTTTTAAGGATAAAAACCATCAAACATGAAATTGTGTTCACACACAAAGCTAGATTAGTTGCTAAAGGTTATGTTGACCCACAGGGTTTTGATGATGACAAGCAAACTTAACTAATAAATGTTTAAGTTTCTATGCTAAGAAAACCAGGAGTTCAAACGTAGGAACAAAAGAAGGCCAAAGCATGAAGACTTGGACAATCAGAGAAACAGGTCAAGCAGGCATAAAGAAGTTCCTGATGGGAACATGGTTTGAGAAGTTCCAGAGGTGGAACAACCAACATGCGGAGCAGCATGGAACATGAAGACAGGAAATAAGAGTCTATTTTCTAGGATTCCTGTAAGTATGTAGTAGCTTGAAAGATTATGGAACAAGGTACTAAAAGGAACTTTGAATGTGATCTTAAAATAGTAAAATAAAGTCTCTCTAATATAAGGTTAATATTTTCTAAAGAAAGATTTTATAAAACAGAATATTTTCTAAAGAAAGATTTTATAAAATATAATATTTTATAAAGAAAGATTTTATAAAATAGAAATAGAATTTTACTGTGAAGAAATAAAATGAAATAGTTATGTTTTGGAAAATACACCTTGGATCCTATTTTACAAAACATTTCTTTTTCCCCAAGGATTTTATTTAATCACGTTTTCCTATTTTCTGTTCTTTCAAAAGGAAATTCTGTTGAGAAAATTCAGGCACTTCCAGCTTTGACTCCCACGTTTTCAGCAACTGAATAGGTCATGGGAACATGCCTAAAATCATGGCAACATGGTCGTCAGTTGAGGAGATTAAGGGGGAAATGATTAGGAGTTTCAACACTATAAAAGAAGATCTTATCATTCATTCCAAACCGTCTGACTCTCGCAGTCTTTCCAGTAGGTCTGGTTTAAGAGGAAAAAAACATTTTAATAGAAATATGTTTTGGTTTCCACGTTCTTGAGTCAGTCCATTAGTTCCAAGTTCCTCGAAGTTCTAAGTTCCCCATTGTTCTTTCATGTGCTACATACTAGAGGGATACTAATCAATTATCAATCATCAATATTTTGAGAGTTGGTCAAGGGTTGAGCGAACTCTTGTAATGGGGAATTGGACAAGGGTTTGAGTGAATTCTTGTATCAAGTTTTGGGCTAGAACTTGAGTGAGTTCCTGATGTGTATGGGGCAGGAACGTGAGTGAGTTCCTGATATGTATTTGGGTAGGCTTTGAGTGAAGTCTATGAGAGAGAAGCAGAGAGGCTTTGAGTGAAGTCTAAGAGTCAAGAGAGACTTCTAGGGAAGTCAGTGAGAGCGTAGTTGTTTGAGGGAACAACTATTGGGAACTTGAGTTCGTAGAGGAACTCAAGTAATGGCCAAGTTTCTTATAGGATTGTAACTGAGTTGTTGCCCTATAGTGAAAAGAGCTTGAGTTGAAATCCCTAGTGGGTCGAGGTTTTCTTTCCAGTTGGGCCCTGGAAAGTTTCCTCGTAAAATCTCTCTTGCATTGTTTCTCTACTTGCTTATGTTCTTTATAATTCCGCAAAAATTGGCTAGCAAGTTCCATATTACAATTCACCCCCCCTCTTGTAGTGTTCCATCCAAATAACAATTGGTATCAGAGCCGGAACTCGCTGATAAGCAGGCAACCCTGCTGAGTTAAGTTCCTGGAAGGAGGAACAATTACAAGAAACTTGATGAAAGGAACTCGATCTTACCCATTCAAAGGAACAAGGCAGATCTGACTTTTATTGTTGAATAAAAGTCAGTCAAGGTGTAACAGGCGATCTTCTAAGGTAAATATCTATTCCTTTAGACCTTCTTTGTGTGCATACATTAATTTATTGCGTGTTCCTTGCATTGTTTCTAATGGAACTTCTGTTTTGTTTTGATTTAAAATTAAATTTGAAAAATCTAAAATCTATATTTAATAAATGATTTTTCAATTTATTTTTTCAAACTTCAGTACATTAAAATTATGTCAAGGAAACGTATTTTGAAAAATGCATATCTGTGGAACTCGGAGTTTTTAATTTTTAGGCAACAAAATATCCTACTTATTTTTTCTCTGCCTAAGAACTATTATTTTATATGCTTCATGAATATATTGAATATCATTTATATGAAGGCTTATTGTATCTTGGTAGTAGTTGTTGTGTTGATTATTTTCTTAACAGTTACTACTAACAAGAAGGGACCCAAATCTGTTGGGTTCCCTTGACAAAGAAATTGGTACAGGAACAAACAAAGATGCACATTAATATGTCAGAGTTCCTATGAATATAAGTTCCACATTGAGGAACTCACTGGATCACTGTTGACCCACGAGTTACACTTAGTAACTCATGAGGGTGTGACATTATTAAAGATACATTACATCAGCACCCCACTTCGGAACAAGGATCAAAATCCGAAGAGGAACTTCTAGATAAAGGAACTCATTCCAGCACCATTCCAAGGAACAGATAAAGGCTGCAACTAAAAGATCCTTAATGATATATTTAAGTTAAACATCTAATTTTTGAGATCTTTATATGCATACGCTATTTATTTAACTCAAGTTCCTGACAACGTTTTATGAAAATTATTCAAATGTATTTTGAATTTGTTTAATCGATTTTGGATCTTCTCAAATATGTTTTTGTGAGACAAATTTCAGATTCTAAAATTGATTTTACATTTATGCATTATTTGTTTAATAAGAATGGTTCAAGGAACAAGACAAAGGAACAATGCATATAGCCACTCTTGGAACTTGGTTTCCCTGCGAAGGGAACTTTATTCTTTGGGCTACATAATCTAATGTTATATCATTTATTGTCCAAAGAACGATTTTTCCATGTATTATGAGTATATTGAATATTTATTACATGTATGCATGTTGAATCTTAGATCCAGCAGTTTAAAATAATCATTTTCTAAGATGCTAATGCTAAAAAGAAAGGAACTGAAATCATGTCAGGTTCCCAAGACCATTAATTGTTTACAGGTCTGTTAGTTTACAATTTTTGTATACTTTAATCTTCTAAATTATGCTACTTAAATATATTTACTACTAATGCATGATTATGGAACGTAGTAGAAGAGAAATGATTTTTACAGGTTTATAACTCATGATTGAGTGTGTGTATGAAGTAAAGGAACAACATCAGAATTACACCAAGGAAAAATGAGTTGGAAATCCATTAGATTCGTTGGAATAGTGAAGAGGAACTCAGGCTCGGAACTTGGAACTTCAGATGTAAACTAGTTCCAGTTCCACCAGCATGTAAGTTCCTTCCAAATATGATGGGTCATATCAACGAATCAACTCACATGCACTATATAATTGGAAGTCACTTTGAACATCTCAAAGGAACTCAATCATGTGATATGCTAGTAAGGTTGTTCCCTCATTTTACTTGTGTTAATTAATGTTGAATTTTTTTTATAAACCTGTTTCTCTTAAATTATTGTGCAAACTAACCTTATTTGTTTTATAGGTTTTGTTTTGGAATTTAATATGTATAAAATGCATAATAATAAGTTTCATTGATCAAAGGAACTCTTCCTAAGTTCTGGTGAAACAATCAGCGAACTCAAGGTTACAGTAACTTGATAAATGGTGCATAAACTATTTGATAGCAAATTTTTGGTGTCAAAGTTTTTCATGTACAAGTTCTTGGTTCTTGTTAACCTAAGTTCCATGGAACAAAATATATGTTTCATGTTTCTTTCGTGAAGTAACTTTTTCAGGAACATCATATTTTGTTATTATGTTTGAGTATATATTTATTTATTTTAGACTAACCTACTAATCATAACTTTGCACAAAAGTACTACACTTGAGTGTTATTTTTTCCCAGATTACTCATATTAAAATAACTCAAGATGGAGAATGGTCATGAAGACCATAGGAACATGTTCTAGCTTACTTGTAACATGAAAAATGAGGTGGCTACAACTAAGGGGGAACAACTCGTTATATCTCGACAATGATTGTTCTATGAAAGAAAATTCACTATTATCGTTTGGTTGCTACCTACAGTGGAAACTTATAACTTTTGACAGTTAAGGTAAGATTGGTTCCAAATGAAAAGTTGGTAAGTCAAGTTCCTGTTCCATTGTGAATTTTTATTGTCGAGTAATTAATGCACATTTGTTTAGAGTTTCCAAAATTATGTTTTCTCTGGTAATTTTAAAAATAAATTACATCATCAGTAATAAATGTCATAGTTGAAGGGAATCAAATAGGGAACACATACTTTGTGGATCACAATTTGGTTCCTAACAATAATTTGATATTTCTAGGGGTTATTGAAGATGATCCAGAGTTTACAACAAATATAAAAATGTGCGTTGAAATAAGTGAATATATTACTTGTGATTGAAACTAACATGACTATTCCCAGCAACAGGTTAAAGTTTATTTCAATATTGAACTCGCAAGTTCCTGTAGAACTAATCGAGTTTCTAATGATAAAATATGTCACTATTAAAAGCAACAGTAGCCAGCTACATAAGCTCATGTCGAGGAACTTCAAACTAAGGTTCAAGTTCCAGTTCATGAAGCTGAAGATCAACTCGATCAATCAATATCATGCAACAAGTTCCACGACTGCTCTAGTAGTAGAGAAATTGCCAGATTCATTTATCGAGTTCCTGTGTGCACTACAACATTCATTCAATCAATTTATCAATGACATCGACAAAGGAACTCAGAGAAGGTTGGTTCTTGAAAGGAACAACCAGTCAGAAAGGTATTGATTTTTAGGAGACTCTTTCTCCAGTAGCTTGTTTATAAGGTAATTATATATAATCCTATGTTGTTGCACATATGGGACGTAGGTTGTTCCAAAGAGAAGATGACTTCTTTTTTTCTTATAAAGAACAATGTCAAGTCCCTTCTTGAAAACTGATTTTAAAATTAACATATTTTGTTTCCAAGAGAAACCGATTTATTAGTAATATATATACATAAATGTTGAACCTAACGAATTGTTTTATAAGGTTTCATTATAATAAGTGTTTATATGAACATGATGAAAGAACACAACAACCACTCTCTTAATTTCTATAAAAATTAAATAGAGAGTGATATTTGAGATGATCAAATGACAAAAGCATGTCAAGGAACTTCTGAAGAATGATTGACAACATTCGATTACACATGAATGTTTCCATAAGATTTGAGGGCATCAAGATGGTGGAACTAGCACTCTAGGAACTCGAACATAAAGTCATCAAAATCAGTCCAGCACTTCAAAGAAATCATATACATGGTGAAAATTATATAAGAGACGCATCACACTCCCACAGGAACACGAGCAAGACTAGATGAAGGTTCCTAAGGGATGATTGTGAGCCATACACAAAGCTTCAGAGGTATGATTGTTAAATTTTCCAATATTTAACGGCTAATAGACCAAATATTGCCATATCCATAGGTCTAAGCGAGAGGTTCCAATCAAATCTCCAAAAGTCGCATTTTACCATCCTATAACTCTTGATCAGAAGCACGAGAAAATGTGACTGGAACTCAGTATATTCAAGCTGGATATATTTTCCTTGAAGTTCCCCAAATATGGCAAAACTGTAAGTATTTAGCTTTTGGTAAAATTAATCCCACTCAATTCTTGTGTGTGAACATAGATCAGAAATGTACATTGTGAAGGACTCTCCTAATTTCTCGTATTTTGGTTCATAATTACTTGTGCTAACTGATGAAAAGGTAAAAAGAAGAGTCATAAGCCATGTTGTTTTGTGTGTTCCTATTACTAGTACGACAAGCAATTTTTTATATTTTTTCTTTTGATTCAATCTTCGTTTATTCTTTTTCCTTTACAATTTTTCGTATTTGCTTAATGAAAGGACTCCTTGCCGATCTCAAATTTCCTCAAGGATGTTCCATCTTTTGTTAAGTTACACCCAATAAAATAAAATTTTATCTTTTAAATGTTTCAATCTATCATAAACACCTAAAACACTTAAAATCTCTTTCACCTATATCCTAAAAGACTTATGCACCAATTAAGTTTTGTTCCTCACAAAAATGTTTCCCAATATTCTCTTACCATATCAACCTATTAGAAACCACAAAAGCCAAATCAATACCACACGTTGATTTATTTTTTCTCTTCAAAAACATTCTCAAAAATTCATCACTATACAAAAACCCTCTACAAAATATTCCTCCTTTGTCACTAAATCGATGCAGCAACAACTGAGGGGGAACTAATGAGGAAGGTGATTAATAGAGCGTTAATGTACATTTTGAAAAAAAAAAAGGGAGATGAAAAAAAAAAAAAAAAAAAGGAGACAAAAGAAATCGAAAAAAAAAGAGGGGAATAAAAGGAGAGATATGTGAAAATAGAAAGAGAAGGGATCATAAGTTCCTACAAGCATTTCAAGTTTCCAAGTTGAAATGCAAATGAAGCTGTCTATACCTTAAAGAATTATCTCAAAAATTATGTAGTTCCTTCAAGATTCACATGGGAACTTACACCATAAATGTAAGTTCCTACAAAAATTGAATCAAGGAACTATCAAAAAGCTTCAAAGAATTTATACGTACTGCTAAAGAAGAATAGAAGAAAGAAAGGAACAACGGTGTATTTTATGGCGAGGATCTTCAGTTGAAAGTCCGTAAAGAAGGAGACATGCAGAGAAACAAGTGACAAAGGAATACATTCATTAAAATCATGAGCCATGCCTAACCTTTACCTCATAAATTGCCTATCCCTGCAAAATACAAATTGATGGTGTTTATGTATTTTGAAATAATTTTTCATTATTTTTATTTTGCTTTTCAGTTTTTTTTTGGGTGAACTTATTTCTTTCTTTTCTGCTTGTTGCTAAGGAACATTGGCTTATGATAATTTCTTTTCACTTTGAATTCTATTCTCTTGAGTATGATTGTCTAAACAGTACAACATTGAGGGAGATATTTTGCTTTGTCTCTGATTCTGACTAACCATTCTCGTTAGTATGGTGCTGTGATGGGATTAAATTAATACTATTAGCTAAACTTTTTTGATGATGCCAAAAGGGGGAAAAGAAAGGCAAACATTGAAGGCAAAATATTTTGAGTTCCTAGTCTCAAATATCTGCTTTTCTCAAGTATGTTACAACTATGTATATTCTTTTAACTCTTGTAAATATTTTGTTTTAAGATTTCTATGCATGTTGGATTTATTTTCTCTATTAAGTTTGCTTGGGTTGTCATCACCAAAAAGGGGGAATTTGTTGACCCACAGGGTTTTGATGATGACAAGCAAACTTAACTAATAAATGTTTAAGTTTCTATGCTAAAAAACCAGGAAATCAAACGTAGGAACAAGAGAAGGCCAAAGCATGAAGACTTGGACAATAAGAGAAACAGGTCAAGCAGGCATAAAGAAGTTCCTGATGGGAACATGGTTCCAGAAGTTCCTGATGGGAACATGGTTTGAGAAGTTCTAGAGGTGGAACAACCAACATGCGGAGCAGCATGGAACATGAAGACAGGAAATAAGAGTCTATTTTCTAGGATTCATGTAAGTATGTAGTAGCTTGAAAGATTATGGAACAAGGTACTAAAGGGAACTTTGAATGTGATCTTAAAATAGTAAAATAAAGTCTCTCTAATATAAGATTAATATTTTCTAAAGAAAGATTTTATAAAACAGAATATTTTCTAAAGAAAGAGTTTATAAAATATAATATTTTATAAAGAAAGATTTTATAAAATAGAAATAGAATTTTACTGTGAAGAAATAAAATGAAATAGTTATGTTTTGGAAAATACACCTTGGATCCTATTTTACAAAATATTTCTTTTTCCCCAAGGATTTTATTTAATCACGTTTTCCTATTTTCTGTTCTTTCAAAAGGAAATTCTGTTCAGAAAATTCAGGCACTTCCAGCTTTCACTCCCACGTTTTCAGCAACTGAATAGGTCATGGGAACATGCCTAAAATCATGGCAACATGGTCGTCAGTTGAGGAGATTAAGGGGGAAGTGGTTAGGAGTTTCAACACTATAAAAGAAGATCTTATCATTCATTCCAAACCGTCTGACTCTCGCAGTCTTTCCAGTAGGTCTGGTTTAAGAGGAAAAATGTTTTAATAGAAATATGTTTTGGTTTCCACGTTCTTGAGTCAGTCCATTAGTTCCAAGTTCCTCGAAGTTCTAAGTTCCCCATTGTTCTTTCATGTGCTACATACTAGAGGGATACTAATCAATTATCAATCATCAATATTTTGAGAGTTGGTCAAGGGTTGAGCGAACTCTTGTAATGGGGAATTGGTCAAGGGTTTGAGTGAATTCTTGTATCAAGTTTTGGGCTGGAACTTGAGTGAGTTCCTTATGTGTATGGGGCAGGAACATGAGTGAGTTCCTGATATGTATTTGGGTAGGCTTTGAGTGAAGTCTATGAGAGAGAAGCAGATAGGCTTTGAGTGAAGTCTAAGAGTCAAGAGAGACTTCTAGGGAAGTCAGTGAGAGCGTAGTTGTTTGAGGGAACAACTATTGGGAACTTAAGTTCGTAGAGGAACTCAAGTAATGGCCAAGTTTCTTATAGGATTGTAACTGAGTTGTTGCCCTATAGTGAAAAGAGTTTGAGTTGAAATCCCTAGTGGGTCGAGGTTTTCTTTCCAGTTGGGCCCTGGAAAGTTTCCTCGTAAAATCTCTCTTGCATTGTTTCTCTACTTGCTTATGTTCTTTATAATTCCGCAAAAATTGGCTAGCAAGTTCCATATTACAATTCACCCTCCCTCTTGTAGTGTTCCATCCAAATAACAGGTTACAAGCAAATTCACGGTGTGGATTGTGTTGAAACCTCATGCATAATCGTAATGCTTAAGTCTATAATTCAAGTAATGATTGCGTATTGGTACATATGGAAATTGGATGACAAAACGTATTCCTCAATCAAATGTTGGAAGAAAACTATGTACATAGCATGTCATAGGATTTGTGGATCCAAATAAATGCTTGAAAAGGAAAGCTAGCTTATCAAATCTAAGTACAGATTTAAGCAAGCAATTGGGAATTAGAAATGTATTTAAGTGAAGCTAATAAGTATTTTAGTTTCATAAAATGTACATGATTCTTATAGATATATAAGAAGTTTAGTGGGAGTACGTAAAACTTAATTGGTCCTATGTGTATCACACACATATCTCTCTATTGTGAAATAACATTCAAATGCTAATGACTTAGATTTGAAATTAATCATCAATTATGGACCATGGCGAAACTTAGTACATACTGGGTATTAAGATCTATTTACAAAGATCGTATAATATTGTTTTGGATTAAGTAATGGAATTTACTAAATCAAACACGAAAGACCCCATTGGACATATTCGACCCATATGAATAAATCTAAGTAATGAATGTTTGAACTATGTATAAGCATTTACTAAGTTAAACATCAAAGAATCTAATGAGACTCTTAACCTATATTATATGTCAAAGAATTTAGCTGGATTTAGTATCTACTGAAACTAGAATGAGTTAAAGTTACATGAATAGAATTCAATTGGGAATTATTCTGCAAAAGAATTTATCATGTATGATATAATATGAGGATCGCCAAAAACGTATCGTATGACTTTAGGCATGACGAACATATACCAATCTCTATTAATCTAAGTGAAGATCAACTAGATTGAAATCAAAAAAAACTTATGGTACTTGAAAAGGTACATAGGATTAGTTCTTGATTGAAGGAAATAAAGATATTCTAAATATTGATGCTAAACGCATAAACACTGGTAAAGGATCTAGCAAGATCCATTTGGAGTTAACCATTGGCAAGGACGAGCTATAGAGCATCGTGTTTTGAAATGGCAACATGGATTAGAGACCATGAGTTGTTGCGTGGGAAATTAAATATTAATTTCTATGTTCTAAGATACAGCTGGAAAGTCTTCCACATATCTGTGAACTGCTTGGATAAGTAAATCCAACCAAAGCATCACTAGCAACCTAAACAATTGAAGTAGAAGTACTTATTGCCTAAGAAGCAATAAAACAGAGTTGTTTGTATTAATGAGTTCTTCATTGAACTTAGGTAGATCACATGTCTGCTGACTTGATGATTCTTCATTGAAAAATGCGAGGAACCACTCTTGTAGCTGGACAGACTAGATCACAAAATAAACATACTCAGAAGATCTTATCATCATATCTCGAAGAACATTCGAGAAAAGGATATCAAGATTGGCAAAGCATGATAACTAAACCTATGTAACAAGTAAGAAGCAACACTCACATTGTAGCACTGGAAATCAAGCATAGCTTTGAATTCCATGAATTGTTTTAAAGATGGGTTCGAGGCCCATGGTTGTAAAAGATTGGGGTTGAACATTTATCATATATGAAATAAATTTTCATATTCCATTTAATATTGGTTTAGTATTAAATGATGAGTCCCTTCAATTTGACGAAATATATTCAAGATAGACTGTCATGACCAGTCCTGTGACTAAGAAATGTCTATCAAGTGAACTTGAATGTCAAAAGTTGAAAAATGGTCCCTGGTCGGAGTTTTCTATAAAGATGGACGCATAGAAAACGTTAGACGACTAGAATGCAAGATGACTAGTAGTTTTGTTTCTTGAACTATGTGGACATAGCAATGTCGTAATCATTTGCATAGATACTTACTTTGGGAAGACTAGTATCGGACAGACCTATGAAACTTTACTGTAAGAGATGAAAATCTGTCATAAGTAAATTTCATTAAAATTATTAGACACTAAATCCTCAATACCTGAGTGATTTGAGATTACTTGTTTGAGAACTGGTTACTTTGACGTTGACCAACCGTCGCACCGTAAAAGGAGGCTATAAAGGCAACGCTCAGGTAATCACCTATCAAACGAAGTCTAATCTCAAGATCGCAAGATTGGGATTGTCCTCCCATAAATCGGGATGAGATGCTTAAAAGTTGTACAAGGCCACTCGGAGAGCTAGAAATTGTAAAATGCATGGCCGTGCTCGGATGAATCATAGGCTATGATTATCTGTTTATTTGATCAGTTGAACTCTGAAACCGAGAAACACCTCTGGACATAATAAGGATGACTACTCTTACCTTATGTTCAAGAGCAAGCATCGAGCGACAAAGGAATTAGGAAATGCACACTTGTCCCTAAGGACAAGTGGGAGACTGAAGGAAATAATGCCCTTGGTCCAAGTATGCATATAATATTAAGTCTAATAAATGCGGTTCAGTATTAATTAACAAGTTAATAATTCAGTGAGATCAAGTGAGCTGAATGCCTAGCTAGAGGCCGCTTCAGTTCAAGTGGAATTAATGATATTAATCCACAGCTTACTCTTGACTGAACCCGTAGGGTCACACAAATAGTACGTAAACGGATCAAGTATTTAATGGCATTAAATACTCCATCTATGGATATTCGGAATCGACGGATCTTGGTTTCAGTGGGAGCTGAGATCGTCATAAGAAAGAAATGAATACTCCGGAAACGATGATATTGCCGGAAACGGAAATATGGATCGTATCGGAAATATAAATATTATCCAAGTCGTAGATGTTGCCGGAAACGGAAACATGGTACGTATCGGAAAATATTAATGGAAATGGAAATATTGCCGGAATCGAAAATATTGCCGGAAACGGAAATATTGTCTGAATCGGAAATATTATCGGAATCGGAAAATAATTCCGGAAACGGAAATATTAAATATTTGTTCGAAACGGAAATTAATTCCGAAATCGGAAATGTTAAATATTGTTCGTATCGGAAATAAATTCCGGAATCGGGAAATTAATCGGAAGAGCGACGTACAAATTACCATCGGACGAGACTTGCTGGACGAAGGCCCAGCACGAAGCCATGCCTGCGTCCAGCAAGACTGCGCGCCACACAAGGCAGCCAAGGCCACGCCAGGCCCAGCGCAAGGCCAGGCCCAGCAGGCCAAGGCGCGCGAACGAGTGGGCTGCGAGCTGCGCTGCTCGCGTGGGCCGCAAGGCTTGCGTGGGATGAGCGCTCGCGAGGGTCGTGCTCGTGGGTGTTTGTGTCCGATACAAATCCTAAATCTAAAGGGGTTTGTTCAAAGATTAAATTCCTAATCTTAATAGGATAAAATAGTTAATAAGAGTTTTAATATAATTCTAATTAAGCTAATTAGTATCCTAGTAGGATTCCAATTCCTGTCCATAAACTCTATAAATATAGGCCTAGGGTCACATACTTAACAGACGATTATTGAAGTATTCAAGTAAGATTTTTAAGCAAAAATCAGCCAAACACTTGCAACCCAAATAGCCGAAAATCCTAGTAACCTTAAGGGCGATTCTAGTTGGTCAAGCTTAAGGCGGATCCGGACGTGTTGTGGACTATCTACGGAGGGACGACACTTGGAGTCCTAAAGACTTGTTCTTGTTCGGTTCGGGCGCAGCTAGGGAGGGCACGCTACAAAGTGTATGCATCTAAATTAGACTATATGATTATGTGTAAATAATATGTTTCCTGGCTTTATGGTTTTTCCGCATGATTTATGTTTATTCATATGTATCATATCCTAACAAAGCTAGCTGTTCCGATCACTTGATCTCACTGAATTAATTGTTCTTAATTAATCTAAACCTTGGTATTAGACTAATGCACCTTGGATGAAGGACATATTTCCTTCATTAGCATAGAATGCATACTTGGACCAAGGGCATTATTTCCTTCAGTCTCCCACTTGTCCTTAGGGACAAGTGTGCATTTCCTAATTCCTTTGTCGCTCGATGCTTGCTCTTGAACATAAGGTAAGAGTAGTCATCCTTATTATGTCCAGAGGTATTTCTGAGTTTCAGAGTTCAACTGATCAAATAAACAGATAATCATAGCCTATGATTCATCTGAGCACGACCATGCGTTTTTCAGTTTCTAGCTCTCCGAGTGGCCTTGTACAACTTTCAGCATCATATCCCGATTTATGGGAGGACAATCCTAGTCTTGTGATTTTGAGGTAAGACTTCGTTTGATAGGTGATTACCTGAGTGTTGCCGTTATGGTCTCCTTTTACGGTGCGACGGTTGACAACGTCAAAGTAACCAGTTCTCAAACAAGTAATCTCAAATTATTTAGGTTTTGAGGATTAGTGTCTAATAATGTAATGAAATTTACTTATGACAGATTCTCATCTCTTACAGAAAAGTTTCATAGGTCTGTCCGATACTAGTCTTTTCAAGTAAGTATCTTTGCAAATGATTGCGACATTGCCATGTCCATACAGTTCAAGAAATAGAACTACTAGTCATCTTGCATTCTAGTCGTCTAGCGTTTTCGATGCGTCCACCTTTATAGAGAACTTCCGACCATGGACCATTTTCAACTTTTGACATTCAAGTTCACTTGATTGACATTTCTTAGTCACGGGACTGGTCCTGACAGTCTATCTCGAATATATCGTCAAATTAAAAGGACTCATCATTTAATACTAAACCAAGATTAAATGGATTATGAAAATATATTTCATATAAGATAAATGTTCAACCCCAATGTTTTACAACCATGGGTGTAACACCCCCAAAATTTGGACCTTTTATATATTAAAAAATCCTGTTTTTATTTCATAAAATCATCGTCCAAACCTTGGGAGTGTCACTGCTACATTTATTCTTCATAGAAAATAAATGCAAAGCAACCTAACAATTTAAAATCTTTATAGTCAAAATTAACTAAGTGGTCTAAAAGGTGGCACATAAAATATTACAACCAAGTAATCCCCATAAAATAAATAACAAATCCAACTTAGACTGAAATAGAAATTGTCTCTTGACTAGGTGGTTATTCTAAGCGTCTCCTTACTCATAGCCAAGTACGTTTACCAACTTGCAAAAATAAATAGAAAAGAGACTAAGTATCCTTAGTTAGAAAGTCAGAACTAGAGATAGGGAGTGGCTTTATTCTGTGTAATAGTTGGTCAGTTGCTCTTGTGAGCTCTTGTTTCCTCTCTAGGGCTTGAGGGAGTCCGTCCTAGAAGGTTTGCCTCTCCCCTTTTGAGTGGTTGTACTTGTTGATGAGATTAATATATTCCAAACTCTTCTTGCTTGCCAAAACAAAAAAATTAGAAAAGAGACAAGAGAGACAAACTACCAAAAATCAGATAAACTGAGTAATTCCAACTCCATCCCGTAAAATAAATAATTTTAGTTTGAAAAAGTTTTGATTACATAAAATAAGTTATTAAATAACAAGTACCAATTTAATAACTCCATTATTAAACTTATCACATAAGATCAATATTAATTAAGTGAGGGAAAGAGAACACTAAGGGTCGCGCGTAACCCTTGAGAACGGCCAAACTAAGATGAGTACAGAATGTCCCTAGTGTGCACACCCCTCACTAATTGACTATGGGTCTCCGCGACCGCGAACCGATAGAATTAGGAGGAAGACCAAGCATAAAGTTTAACAGAATAATAGAAACCTACTAGAAGCATACCGGGTCTCTACTAAAGTGAACCGGTAGAACAACATCTAGAAGGGCAACCTGTTCCTAACCCTTACGGGCTTTTCCCTATGAGATTACACTTTACGTTCTTAGTATTTTAGTAGTGTTCGAGCATGAAGTACCGACAGTTATGCCATCCAAAACACAACAACACAATTATGTATGGTCAAAAATTAATGACGTTACACAAGCCCATTATTGCAACTCAATTAATTAACTAGAGTATTTGCTCCTATTGTTCACAGCCATTGGTAATCAAATTCAAGCTCGTTTCCACGCTATCAAGTGTGATACACTTAGTAAAACATAAACCAAAGTATTGTTTCATAAAATAATCATAGTACTGAAGATAATATACTCGTAAGAATATGACTACATGCGTGTCTATAATTTCACATTCCCAAGCTCACTTATAAAATATTCATATTCCTTATCACATAATACACAAAAACATATCCAACTATTTTACTAACGAGACCTAAAGATGATGGACATTAAAAATTACCTTGAAAATGCATGTACTTCGAACTAGTAGTCTCCTTGCGTGTTTCCTACCTAGCCTCTGTCTAAGATTACGCAAAATAAATAAACCTAAGTTAATACACGGCAGTCACAATATTAGTCTAGATATAAAAGCGTTAGTACGTAATCGACCGCAAGTTAATGACGACGAAAAACGTTAGCGATTAACTTACCGAACCAGATTTCTTTTGATTGAAGATATTAAATCGTAAAGTCAACTTTTGATGAAATAGGAAACTAGTTACTTAGATTATAAAACCAATCAAATTACTCCTTGCAACTCACGATTAATTGTTAATAAATTCTAAAGAAACATCATGACTGATTGAAAAAAAAAAACTAAGGGATCATACTTCATCATAAGAAAACCCATAATTTAGATAAATAACTCATTAATTAGGTGGATGTAAAATAAGGAAGAGGATGAGAGGATTATATGACTTACTAGAGAAACACTTAAATTGAAGATGGTGAGAAGGGAATGACGGCATCAAGGATTTTTGAGGATGGAGTTTTTCTTTGGTTTTTTCCTCTTTGAGAGTAACGTAGAGGGGTGCTTTTTTTTTAGGGTTTGAGGGTTTATATAGACAAGGATAATATTAGGGTTTATTTAGACGACTTAATTTTCAGAAATAATGATAAAACAAAGCTGAAAATATGTTTTTATCCTTTCTTTTAATTAAAAACCATTAAAACCTTTATTTTAAATGTAAAATTATCTTAAATTACCAAAATAATTTATTATAAAATACCCGAAAATTCGGGGTATTACAATGGCCCTCTAACCCATGCATCTTTAAAACAGTTCATGGAATTCAAAACTATGCTTGATTTCCGGTGCTACAATGTGAGTGTTGCTTCTCACTTGTTGCATAGGTTTAGTTATCATGCTTTGCCAATCTTAATATCCCTTTCGTCGAATGTCTTTCGAGATAGGATGATAAGATCTTTTGAGTTTGTTTATTATGTGATATAGTCTTTCTTACTTCAATAGTTGTTCTACGCATTCTGCAATGAAGAGTCATTAAGTCAACAGACATGTGATCTACCCAAGTTCAGTGAAGAACTCTTAATGTAAACAACTCTTGTTTCATTGCTTCTTAGGCAATAAGTACTGTACTTCAACTGTATAGGTTGCTAGTGATGCTTTGTTTGGATTTGCTTATCCAAGAAGTTCATGGATATGTGGAATACTTTCCGGATGTATCTTATAACATAGAAATTAATATTTAATTTCCCATGCAACAACTCATGGTCTTCAATCCATGTTGCCTATTTCAAAACATGATACGTTGTAGCTCATCCTTGCCAATGGTTAACTCCAAAGGGATCTTGCTTGATCCTTTGCTAGTGTTTATGCGTGTAGCATCAACTTGTAGCATATCTTCATTTCCTTGAATCAAGAACTATTCTTATGTACCTTTTCAAGTACCATAAGTTTTGCTTGATCTCAATCTAGTTGATCTTCACATAGATTAATAGAGATTGGTATATGTTCGTCATGCCTAAAGCCATACGATACATTTTTGGCGATCCTCATATTATATCATACATCATAAATTCCTTTTGCAGAATAATTCCCAATTGAATTATATTCATGTAACTTGAGCTCATTCAGTTTCAGTAGATACTGAATCCAGCTAAATTCTTTGACATATAATATAGGTTAAGAATCTCATTTAGACTCTTTGATGTTTAACTTAGTAAATGCTTATACATAGTTCAAACATTCATTACTTAGATTTATTCATATGGGTCGAATATCTCCAATGGGGTCTTTCGTGTTTGATTTAGTAAATTCCATTACTTAATCTAAAACTATAACATAAGATCTTTGTAAATAGATCTTAATACCCAGTATGTACTAAGTTTCACCTTGGTCCATCATTGATGAATAATTTCAAATCTAAGTCATTAGCATTTCAATGTTATTTCACAATAGAGAGATATGTGTGTGAAACATATAGGACCAATCAAGTTTTTACGTACTCCCACTAAACTCCTTATACATCTATAAGAATCATGTACATTTTATGAAACTAAAATACTTATTAGCTTCACTAAAATACAATTTCAATTCCCAATTGCTTGCTTAAATCTGTACTTAGATTTCATAAGCTATCTTTCATTTTCAAGTATTTATTTGGATCCACAAATCCTATGACATTCCATGTACATAGTTTCTTCCAACATTTGATTGAGGAATACATTTTGTCATCCAATTGCCATATGTACCAATATGCAATCATTGCTTGATTTATAGACTTGAGCATTACGATTTTGCATGAGGCTTCAACACAATCCACGCGTGAATTCGCTTTTAACCTTTAGCAACTAATTTAGCTTTGTGTGTGAACACAATTCATGTTTGATGGTTTTTATCCTTAAAACCAATTTGCAACCAATAGGTGTCATCAAAACATTGATTATGTTTTATGGCCTTTAACCATCTAAAACATTTGAGTCTATATATGGCCTCTAACCATTTTAAGGAATCTAGGTTTTGTCATAGCTTTCTTAAAAGTCACAAACTTATTAATCTACATGATAATAGTTTGACTGCAAGTTGTAGGTTTCTTTACTATCTAATAGAAGATTCCTATAGCTTCAGTGACCTGAACTCTATGCCTACTTGGGTTTAGAACATCAAACAATAGAATATCAATAGCCACTTGAAAGGTCATTTGAAAGTTCTGTTCTCCTTGAAACACTTGTAAAGTCTTCTAAGAGATGTCCATTCTTTAAAGCCACTTCTAAAGTCCTTAAAGAATAAGTGTTTGGATTTTCTAAAGAACTTCTAAAAGCCTCCGGAATGTCCGTTTATGTTTGTTGTTTGCCTCGAAAACTTCCGAGGTCTAATTTCTCCCATTTGTCATTTTGAAAACGAATCTCCAAAAGGACACTATTTCGAGCAAACAAACATTTTGTTCTCAAAATTCTTGGTAGAAACAATACCCTTGTATCTCATTTGAATAAATCACAATGAAACATATATCTATACTTGGCCCTTAGTTTGTCGAATAACAAACACTAAGCTCCCACTGAGTTTAGGAACTCTTTAGATATATATTATGAAAAGATATTCTGAAATTACTTTTCAATAGCTTTAACGAATTTGGTTTAGTTTGGTGGTAGTTGAGAATTTTGTTTTAGAAATTATAGGAAAAGTCTTTATGATTCATCATTGATCGAATCAAGTACGTACTAATTGACTTCGATCATTCCAACGTAGATTTGCCATATCTTATGGAGCTGGATTGTGAAATTACAACACACAATCATTGATGATCATTTTTGGTCTTAAAGTATTCATCGTCATGATCTAACCTAAATCTTTATATTTCTTTCCATGTGGATTTTATACTTCTGAATCTTTGAACTAGCCAAACAAATTCAAACTTATATCACTTTGAGTAAATAAATCCATATTCACTCAAAACCATGTGAAATAATAAAGTAATAAAATCTTTCTTTAGCTTTGAACTCTATTGTCTAGGCGTTCTAACAATAGTTCATATCTTTTGTTACTTTCAACAAGTAAGACTTGCTTTGTCTTGAATGATCTAGAAATTAATCAATTTCAAAATTCCATCAAAATAGAGCTTTTGAATGCTAAAGGTTTGTGGAACTCAAATCAAGAGATTTATTAGAACCTAGTAAAGTTCTTATTGTTTAAAGAGTTATTTGTTTTAATCAAGCATACATGACTCAACCTATAAATGACCATTTCATTCAAATAAACAAACAAACATTGTTTTTGTTTTTTTTGAATGCGAGTCTTTCTGTGTTTGAAGCAGAAATTTAGGTATGATGATTATGTAACAAAATAGCCATTAAGTTCCAGTCTTGAAAGGACTTAAAACAAACTAGATGACCCTACAACTAATGTAGCAATGTCATGCTTCATTTCCCACTTGTAGGTCATTAGTGTAGCCTAGCTTCCATTGTTTGAGTCATTACCGAAGTAAGAACCTCAAGCGGTATATGATACCAAGGAAGTTTGATTGCTATGTTACTTTTTCTTTAAACATAAACTCATAGGTAGAAATGGAATCGTAAATTCCTTTCATTTGTTCCTTGTTTTCCTATTTCTTGTACCCTTTCTTATAGTCTTAAGAATTGACTTATCCAGTGTTGACTTTTATACTTTGTTAGATATGCCCAATGTCATTCAAACATATTTCTTACCATTTTATTTATGTTGACTATTCTGTTTCAACTACATGATCTTACCAGAAGCTTCTAAAGTTCTCTAAGCATCGATCTATTTGAATGTCTAGGGACTAGACTCATTCGAGAATTGAATGGACAAAGATATTAGGTTGTTAACCATTGGTAAAGCTGAGCGTTTAAACTCAATGCTTTATGATCTTAAAACTACATTGTATTTGGAGTTCACAAGCACCAATTGGTTTGCCATTCGACTTTTATACTCGAAAACAACCATAAAAGTCGTTAAAAGAAACATACATTTTAAATTGCTCACTTTCTCTCATTTCCGTGAATCGTTCTTGGATTCACTACCAATCGAGGAAATTTACTGTTACCTTTCTAAAAGGATTTATTGCAGTAAAAGATATTTAATTATAAACAATAATTAAAACATACATTGAAGCATGCAAATTCTAAACATTTATCATGAGTAATACCTTGAAAATTAAAGCAATCATGCAATTTACACAAGTCATTGGCATTTTATTCGAGTTTATAGTTCCGGCAGGTGTGAATAAAATGAATCCAAGATCCTTACATCATTGAAGAATTAAGCACATTATGCGTTTAGACTCAATTCTAAAATATTATAGGTAAGCAAATCCTTTGCTAATAGTCTAGAAACTACTCTTGGTTGATAGGTACGTCTAAGAACTTATTAGGTAAACCTATCCCATTTTCCAAGACATAAAAGGACTCCTTACTTATATCGCTGAGTTTCACCAAAACTAACATGTACTCACAATTATTTGTGTACCTTACCCCTTTAAGATCAATAAGTAACACCTCGCTATGGCGGAAAACTATTACTAAGATTGATGTAAGGGTTATCCAAGTAAGTGTTATTTTGGCATGACACTTTTTAACTCAACTTTTAAAGTTTGGAACTTAAGGCTCTTACTATGTTGGTTAGATTTTAAGTGAACTAAAATCCTTAATCATGCAACATAATCAAGCCATAATCTCATGCATAATTAAGACATATTTAAAGCAATAAATAACTTAAAGCATGCACAAGATATAAATGTGATCTAGTATGGCCCGACTTCATCTTGAAGCTTCAAATTCAAACTCCGTCTTGAAAATGGATTGGAAACTCCGTCTTGAATTTCACCATGGGAGGCGCTATTTTCTTCAAATAGGATAAGCTATAATTGAAACTAATTACAACTATTTGATGGTACACAGACCATATTTAAAATAAAAACTTTGGTGCATTAGACCAATTTTACATTCAAATTAATGGTACGCAGACCATATTTTCTATCCTATTTGGGCCATACTAGTCACTTTTCATAACCTGCAAAACAGTAAATTCACAATATACCATTCACCCATTCATTTATCAATGAATGGCCCACATAGCAAGTTAGTAGAACATATTATTCATCATATAAATATTTGTAACAACTAATTAAGGCTTCCAATAATCTACAAATTATTCAATCCTTATCAGCTCTAATCGAGTTGTTTTAACCTTAAAGGAATGTAGACCTAATCAAGAGTTTAATGACTAAAAGCTCCCACTAAAACCAAGAAATTTACATATTTTACAAATTTTAAACATAAAATTGTATTTCCTATTCCAACCGGAAACTTACAAATTTAATTAAAATTTAAAGCTCATATAAAATATTATTTAAATCCCTTTATTTTATTTTCAGCTGATTAAAATTAGTTAATTTAAATTTTTTCAAGGTTTTAATTTTAGTAAAATAATTAGTATAAATAAATTTATAATAATTAAATTAATCAAAATTAAATTCCGGGAAAAAATTAAATTACAAAATTAAACTTAATTAAAATCGTTTTCATCCGAAAAATTAAAACGAACCAACGGGCTAAGAAAAAGCCACAGGCTTGCGCCCATGCCTCGTCGAAGATTTATAGTAGCTGCGCCCATGGGCCGCGTACACGAGGGCAGCGGCCATGGCCTGCTACTTGCGATGATCGTAGCACAAGCATCGAGAAGGCCACGAATAGCCCGCAACAAGCATCGCTCGCTGGGACGAGCCAGCGCTCGCTGCTCGCGCGCGCGGCCTGTGTTGCTCGTTGCCTTCGTCTCGCCACTCGCTCACATGAACACAGCAAACACCGCACAGGAGCGTTGCCCCCCGCGCGTGTGTCCGTGCCTTGCTCTTTGCCTAGTACCGCATGGGCGACGAGCTCCCTTGCTCGTCGTCGCATGCCCGCACTATTGCAACACCCCTTAAGGATAACAGTTAGCTTCCATTGCTTCGTGCGTGCAAGATTCGTGAACTATTTACATAAAAATCAAAACTTTTATAATTAAATTTATTGACAAATTAATAGCTCATATTAATTTCATAAATTTAGGCGAAATATCGAAAATTTATTATTCAAATTAATTTCCGATTATATTTATTTTCATGGATTCAAATCTAGGTCATAAAATTTTAAAACTTTTCAATTTTAACAAATTTTATGGTGGTTTTTAATCATAGTATCCTAATTAAATTGCTAATTAATTATGAAAATCAAAACAAATTCTAAATTATTCGAATTTCAACAAATTAATTGCAATTACAAATTAGGTTGTATAATTAACAAGATTAGGCATTAAAATTGTTAAACATATACAGTAGGTCAATCATAAATTAAAGATTTCAATACAAGATTCACAAATATTTAATTTAACATCATAAAAATTATAAATTTTGCGTTCGAAAAACTAAAACCTCCGAAAAGTCATAGGTAGGCTTCGAATTTGAGAATTCTAGGTTCGGCGACAAATCTTTGATTTTTGTCAAAATTTTAAAACTTCGTTTACATGCGAAATTCACTATAAAATTATACGATTCCGACCATTATTGACAAAACTGCCGAAAAATCTTGCGAACATATAATCAAATAATCGCACGAATTTGCAATTAATTACATACAACGAAATTAATCACCCCTTTAATTCATTGCAAATTTATAAAATTTAACCATGTTAACTATAATTGATTATGGAATTAAGTAGAGGCTCGTGATACCACTGTTAGGTTATGACAAATATAAATATCATATTTCATGCGGAAAAACCATAAAGCCAGGAATCCAAATTAATTTCCATATACTCAATTAGCATAATTTAGGATACATACATCTGATGCGTGCCTGACCTAGCTGCTCCCGAACCGATCAAGAACACGTTTAGGACTCCAAATGTCGCCCCTCCGTAGATAGTCCACAGCACGTTCGGATCCGCCTTAGATTCAACCAACTAGGATATTCTCTAAGGTATTATGTTTATTCGGAAAGGTTAAATATTAATTTAGGCAAATTATTAAATTCTCACTTGAACTTAATCTATGTGAATACTTATTGAATTGTTGTATATAAATTGTGATTATGAACCACGTATTTATAGGGTGGAAATAACGGAATTAGATTTCTACTAGGATTCAAATAACTAAATCCATTAGGATTCTAGTTAAATTAATCCATTAGAATTTAATGTTTAATCAAACACCTAAGCCTTTCAAATTTAACAAAACATTCAAATCGAGTAGAATTAGGAAAATGATTTAAGCAAGCAATCCTAAACGACCAAGGACGCGGTCGTACGTAGCCTCGCAGCCACGCAACCCACAAGGGGTGCTAGTGCGCGGCTCGGCCCAAGGCTGGGCGCTGGCAGCACGCGGCCCATTGATGGGCGCTGCTGTTGGGCCTGCCTTTCTTGCTTGCGCTGGGCTTGCCTTGCTGCTCGCTTGCGCTGGGCTTGCCTTACTGCTCGCTTGTGCGCGCGGGCTTCGATAGGCGCGGGCCTGGCTTCGTGTTGGGCCTTGCGTCTAGCAAGCTCGTCCGTCGATCGTTTCGTACGTCGCGCTTCCGATTCGTTTTCCGATTCCGGAATTCATTTCCGATTCGAAAAATATTTAATATTTTCGATTCCGGAATTTATTTCCGATTCGGACAAATATTTAATATTTCCGATTCCGGAATTTATTTCCGATTCCGAGAATATTTCCGATTCCGGTAATATTTCCGTTTCCGGCAATGTTTCCGATTCCGGCAATATTTATATTTCCAATAATATTTTCCGATACGTACCATGTTTTCGTTTCCGGCAACATCTACGACTTGGATAATATTTATATTTCCGTTATGATCCATATTTCCGTTTCTGGCAATATCATCATTTCCGGAGTATTCATATTTTCCCTTTTTGACGGTTTCAGCTCCCACTAGAACCGAGATCCGTCGTTTCCGAATATTCATAAATAGAGTATTTAATTCACTTAAATACTTGATCCGTTCACGTACTATTTGTGTGACCCTACGGGTTCAGTCAAGAGTAAGATGTGGATTAATATTATTAATTCCAGTTGAACTGAAGAGGCCTCTAGCTAGGCATTCAGCTCACTTGATCTCACTGAATTATTAACTTGTTTAATTAATTAATACTGAACCGCATTTATTAGAATTAGCATTGAATGCATACTTGGACCAAGGGCATTATTTCCTTCACATTAGTCATTGGTTGTCCACCTTTCAATGACCTGGATTAGGGATCCTTTGTGACTTCAATATTCAAGTTCACTTATGGGTGTTTCTTTGTCGAAGAATCCATCTTGACATCCCATTTGAATGCTTTGAATAACATAGACTTTTCATTTAATACTACACCAGATTAAATGAATATGAAATGAGAAATTTCATAAATATGAAATGAGAAATTTCATAAATATGATATGGTTAAACCATTTAATTTAAACACAGAACTAACAAATTTTCTAAAACAAAACATAGAAAATCAAAGCCATTCTCCAAATGCTTGATTCCCATGGTTTTTACATGTGCGTTGTGCTTCACTTGTGGCAACGGTTTAGTTAATGGATCCGCGATGTTGTCGTCAGTTCCAACCTTGCAAATCTTGATTTCTTTTCGTTCAACTATTTCTCGAAGTATGTGAAATGACCGCAGTACGTGCTTGGGCTTTTGGTGGGTCCTAGGATCCTTTGCCTGGGCAATGGCTCTGCCATTGTCGCAATACAAAGTCATTGGTCCTTTAACGGAGGGGACAACCCCAAGTTCTTTGATGAACTTCCGAATCCAAACAGCTTCCTTTGCTGCTTCTAAGGTAGCAATGTACTCGGCTTCAGTTTTAGAATCCGCAATAGTTCTTTGCTTAGCACTTTTCCAGCTTACTGCTCCGCCATTAAGGCAGAACACAAAACCAGACTGTGATCTGAAATCATCTCTGTCGGTTTGAAAGCTTGCGTCCGTAAAGACTCTAATAATCAACTCATCTGTACCACCATAGACAAGAAACTGGTCCTTAGTCCTTTTCAGTTACTTTAGGATATTCTTGGCAGCAGTCCATTGCGCCTCACCTAGGTCTGACTGGTACCTGCTCGTTGCACTGAGTGCGAACGAAACATCCGGCCTTGTACAAATCATAGCATACATGATGGATCCAATAGCCGAAGCGTATGGAATTCCACTCATCTTTCTATGCTCATCAGATGTCTTGGGACACTGTGTCTTTCTTAGATATGTGCCATGTGTCATGGGTAGATGGCCTCTCTTGGCTTCCATCATATTGAACCTAGCTAGAACTTTGTCAATGTAAGTGCTTTGGCTTAGTCAAATTATCCTTTTAGATCTATCCATATAGATCTTGATGCCGAATATGTATTGTGCCTCTTCTAAGTTCTTCACTGAGAAACACTTCCCAAGTCAAGTCTTTACAGACTCCAGCATAGGAATGTCGTTTCCAATAAGTAGTATGTCATCTACATACAAGACTAGGAATGCAATTTTACTCCCACTGACCTTCTTGTATACACAAGACTCGTCTTGATTCTTGATGAAGCCACACTTATTGACTACATCATTAAATCGTTTATTCCAGCTCCTTGATGCCTGTTATAATCCATTAATGGATTTCTTAAGCTTGCATACCTTTCCTTGATTCTTTTGATCGACAAAACCCTCTGGTTGTGTCATAAACAGTCTCTTCAAGAACACCATTCAAGAAGGCATTTTTGACATCCATTTGCCATATTTCATAGTCATGAAACGCGACAATCGCAAGGATTATCCAAATAAACTTAAGCATAGCGACTGGAGAAAAGGTTTCATCATAGTCAACGCCGTGAACTTGCATGTATCCTTTTGCTACCAATCTAGACTTGTATATGTATACAATTCCATCTTTGTCTTTCTTCAATTTGAAGACCCATTTGCATCCGATAGGTGTAAACCCATTCGGGAAATCTACCAAATCCCAGACTTGATTTTCAAACATGGAGTCTATCTTAAATTTCAAGGCCTCTAACCATTTAGAGGAGCTTGGGCTCTTCATAGCTTGCTTTTAGGTCATAGTTTCATCACTATCTAATATGAGAACGTCTAAGTTTTCAGTCAAGAGGACGCCCGTCCATCTGTCCGGCTGAACCTTAGTTCTATGTGACCTACGAGGGGCAACAATGTCTGAAGGAACTACTCCCACTGGCTCTTCTAAAGGCCTTGGAGGATCTTTACCTTGAACTGCTTCTAAAGAGTTCTTGGTTCGTTGTTCGTCTCGAATCTCTTCGAGGTCTATTATTCTCCCACTTGTCGATTTGGAAATATGATTTCTTTCCAAAAATACACCGTCACGAGCAACGAATACTTTGTTCTCTGACTCGTTGTAGAAGCAATACCCCTTTGTTTCTTTTGGATACCCAAAGAAGAAACATTTGTCAGATTTTGGTTCGAGCTTGTCCGAAATTAATCGCTTGACATATTCTTCGCAACCCCAAATCTTTAGAAAAGACAACTTTGGAAGTTTCCAGGTCCCTAATTCGTATGGAGTCTTTTCAACAGCTTTTGACGGAGCACGATTCAATGTGAGTATTGTTGTTTGCAACCCATGTCCCCAAAATTGTAAAGGAAGTTCGTCTTGACCCAATATTGACCTCACCATGTCGAGTAAGGTGTTGTTTCTTCGTTCCGACACTCCATTCCATTGAGGTTTCCCCGGAGAAGTCAATTCAGAAAGAATACCCCATTCTTTTAGATGGTCATCAAACTTGTGGCTAAGATATTCACCTCCTCGATCTGATCTTAGAGCTTTGATTTTCTTGCCATGTTGATTCTCTACTTCATTTTGAAATTCTCGAAATTTCTCAAATGATTCAGACTTGTGTTTCATTAAGTAAATATAGCCATTTCTACTGAAATCGTCCGTAAACGTTATGAAATAGCTGAAATCACCTCTAGATTTCGTACTCATAGGCCCACATTCGTCCGTATGTATTAGCCCTTGTAGTTTGCTTGCTCTTTCTCCCACCTTTGAGAAAGGTCGCTTTGTCATTTTGCTAAGTAAACAAGATTCGCCTTGATCAATCTTCTCTAAGTCGAATGATTCTAGAATTCCCTTCCTTTGAAGTAATTCAATATGTTTTGTATTTATATGGCCTAATCGACAATACGACAGATATGTGAGATCGGAATCACCAGTTTTAGCCTTTTTCGTATTTATTTTATAAATGTGTTTGCTCGTATCTAGCACATATAGACCATTTTCTTGTTGTGCTGAACCATAAAACATTCCATTCAAAGAAAAAGAAAAACTATTTCCTAGTGATACTAGGAACATAGTAACAGTTTTCTAGTTCCAAAACAAAACCACTAGGCAAAGAAATAAAATAAGATCCTACGGCTAATGAAGCAATCCGTGCTCCATTTCCCACGCGTAGATCCATCTCGCCTTTATCAAGTTTTCTACTTCTCCTTAGTCCTTGCGAATGGGAACGTAAGTGTGAGCCACAACCAGTGTCTAATAACCAAGAAGTAGAATTAGCAAGAGTACAATGTATAACATACATACCTGAAGGAGAAGCAACGTTTCCGTCCTTCTTCTCTTCCTTAAATTTAGGGCAATCTCATTTGTAATGACCAATTTCATTACAATTGAAGCATTGAGATGTTGAAGGAGAAGCGTTCTTCCTCATCTTGCTCTTGGAAGGTGCCAGTTGCCCTCCGGGAGTGGATGAAGATGTAGCCTTGCTTTTCTTCCCCTTGCACGCTTTCTTGAATTTAGTGCACTTCACATTCAAAGGGTCTTGCTTGAACTTAAGGATTCTCTCAAATTCTCGAGCAATGCCATAAGCTCACTGAATGTGTTCTCTTTCTGGTTAAAGAGATATTGTATCTTAAACCCCTTATACTCCCTATGAAGAGAATTCAGCACAAGTGCAATAGCTACTGCCTCTCTGATGGAACCACGAAGTCTCTCAATTGTGAAAAATGATCCAGTCATCATATTCACATGAGACCGAATTGGTGTGTTTCTGTCCATCTTAGTTGAGTAAATGCGCTTTTGTGCCTTTAGAAGCTCGTTCTCTAGACACGACTTGTGTGGGGTAATGAGTCTGAGATTGCTCATTGAATTAGCCAATTCATCAACCCCGTTGCCACCAGTTTGGCCTTTGGGTTGATACCTCACACGACATCTATCCCTTAGTTGACTTAGGAGAGCATGAGGCTCAAAGGTAATGAATCTCCCTCTCCAATTTTCAAGAATAGATTTTAGGATAAACTCCGAGACAAGGTACTTGTGAAGTGCCTAGTTTCTGTACCTTTCTGGAGTCATACTCCGCGCAATAGCAAAGAAAAGGTTGTTTGATGACATTGAGCATGCGTTAACCTTTAAAACTTCGATAAGTTTCCCTTCCCATTCAAGAAAGTTAGTCAAGTTTAACTCGACATCTAGAATTTCCGATGATTTGATTGTTCTTTTGTTTGCGGCCATTTGATTACTAACTTTGAAATAAATAACCATTCATAACTTTAATAACTTTGAAATAAATGGTAGCATGCAATCATTAAAGCTATTAAACATTTCATTCATGCAAAAGCAAAACATGATCCAAAAATGAATGAAACGATTCCAAGACCCTAAATGTCCTAAATCCTTAAGCAGCTTTGGCATGTCTTAAGTCTTTTAAGATTCTAGGTAAGACAAACGTATTTCTAGTAATCTCCAAATTACTCTTGGTTAATAAATTAATACCATAATTTATCCCATTGCCACAACATATGCCATTGTTGTTTGAGTTAAAACCACAATCAACGTGTTCCTTTGGGATACCTTACCATATAAGTCAACTAAAATAGCACCTCACTTTGGCGGAAACCTACTACCTTAGATTCCTAGATTTTTGTAAGTGCTTGATTTGAAAGGAAATTTTTAAACTCAATATTACTTTGGACCTAGTTGTTTCTATGTTGGTTCGATTATTTAGTGAACTTAATCTAATCGAGCATACAAACAACATTCATGCATAATATATTCATACATTCACAATATATAATGCATAAATAAAATTGGTGAACTAGTATGGCCCAAAACTTTTGTCTTGAAGCATCCAATCTTCTTTACCATCTCGTTAGCTTGGCATCGTCTTGAACTTCATTCACTGCTAACTTAAAGTTCTAAACTAGAAATACTTGAAATAATTAAAATTACATCAAAATTTCAATGGTGCGCAGACCATATTTAAAACTTTACATTCAAAGATAAAACGGTTCGCATACCATATTTAACTATCCTAAATTGACCATACTAGTCACTTGGAGTACCTGCATTACATAAAATATATATATTCTTTGCATTCATCCATTCGTGTCCTAAAACGAATGGCCCAATTAAATAATGCAAGTATTTACGTTCTTTATTTAAAAATCATGTTCACATAACCGCGTCCTAACAGATTAATCAATTTCGAATTATTAATCCTTATAATTTATTCTAATAAAAATTTAATTTAATTAAAATAAAGCGCCCTACGAAAATAATAAAAATAATTATTTCATTTTAATTTCATTAAGCGGCTCCCACTCAAACCAATATTTTATTTCGGATAATTTAATATTAAATATTTAATTAAACTCTCGGCCATTTTAATGAAAATATTAATTAATTATCCATGTTAGCCATTTTAATGAAAATATTAATTTTAAAGCCCAACGAACGAAAATTGCCAAAATTGTGCAATGCGGGCTAGGCTTGCGCCCAACCCAGCAATGCCATGTGCGTTATGGCCGTACGAGGCCACGAGCTCATCGCCCATGCCCCGTAAGCCCATCGCACACCCTCGCAGCCATCGCAGCTCGCAAGCCAAGGCAGTGGCCTGCCTTACTCGCTCCCTCGGCCAGCGCGCGCTGGCACGCCAGCTCGCTTGCTGGCTGCCGCGTCGCTGCGCCTGTGCTGCGGAGAGGCAGCGCGCATCCCTTTGTCTCGTTCCTTTGGTTCGTTCCATACGAACCAACTAATTAAAAAACAAATTCAATTTCACAAAACCATATTTGCGTTAGTTATTTTTCATAAATTTAACAAATTTATCCTTTTAATTTTCGAAAAATAACAAGTTTACGATTTAATTAATTTTTACAACAATCCAATTTTGCAAAAAATTTAAATCTAGGCTAACTATATTCAAATTTAACGAACGAACAATGTCAACAAAAATTTGAACAGTTTGATAATCGAATCCAAAATTTTAAATCGTTCTAAACATTCAAAATTCAGATTTTTACCAATTTGGTTTAAGTGACGATTAAAATTAACGAATCTAATCAAAATTTTAATCCAATAATTTTTAAAAATGCCACTTAATATGAAATTATATTCCCTTTCCCAATTAACCAAATTTCCAGATCTAAATTATTTAAAAAATCAATTTGCTATCTAAAAATTACAAATTTGGGGAAAGAAAAATTACAATCAATTTCCGAGTATTTTTGTTGGACCAATTAATTGAAAAACTTTCCGAATTTGTTAATTTTAATTCGTTAATTAACAAAAACGCCCAAAAACTCATACTTTGAGGCCTGTTTTTGCGATTCTGTTCCAATGTTTTGATCTTAGAAAATCGTTTTCAATCAGATTAGGGTAAAAAAAATCTAAATTTCGACAATTTTCGAATTCAGAAGTGCTTTCTGCGATCTATCCAAAAACCCAGAAACATTCGAAAAAATCACGAAAAATATAGAAAAATTCGACAGCATACAAAAACATATGATCAAGCTAGAAAGTACTTTAATACATAAGGCTCTGATACCACTATAGGGGAATACAGTTAAATACATATAACATGTGCGGAACAATCCCGAAAGCCAGGAAACATGTATAAAGCACAGATTAAGCAAACTTACATTCGAAGCGTGTTTTCCCAAGTTTATGATTCATGAACACGAACAAAGAACTCCTATTGTCGTTTCTCTATTTGGTTCACCGACACGTTCAGATCCGTCTTGAGATTCGTAGCTTAGACAATGCTCAAGAGTGTTTGCTTTTTGGGAAGAACAGTTTAGGGGAGGCAAAACTTAACTAACGTAATTTTCAGAATTAGGTTTAGGGTTCAGAAAAACATTAAGTGTTGGAGTGTGGAATATAACCCGTAGGGTTATATTGTGTAACCGGCCAAGAGACAAGGCCTTAACAGGCCACACTAGCATACACACTCATCGAAGCCACATAGCAGCCGAAGCCCACAACAACCGAGCATCTTAGCCGTGGGCTTGGGCCTCGCTGCTTTGCTCGCTCCTCCGCTACCCCATTGCTGCGCGCACACGCTGTGCCGTGGGCTGGCTGCTTGCTGCACGCGAGCTTGCTGGCTCGTGGGGCCTTGCGCGCATGCAAGCTTGGCTCGATGGGCCGGCATCTCCGTTGCGGCTCGTATTCACGACGAACGCCTTACGGCTATTATTTATCTTATCGTATATGACGAATCACCGTCGTACGATACGATTATTCGTTTCGCCTAGCTTACGAAGATTCGCAATACGATATACGATTCCGATCCAACGTGATATCGTATATTATGTTTTTCCGAACTAGTTCCCGTAAAGCTATTAAATGAATTTCCGATTCATTTAATTCGGTGATCTGTTACATGTCATTGGTGTGACCTTGTAGGTTCAGTCAAGAGTAAGTTGTGAGCCTAATATAGATTAGAACTCACTGATCGGAAGCATTTCTCCAGCTAGCTGTTCCGATCACTTGATCTCACTAAATTAATTGTTCGTAATAAATCTGAACCTTGGTATTAGACTTAATCCACCATGGGTGAAGGACACATTTCCTTCAATTCCACCACCATAATGTTTAGAATAACGGGCTCACAAACAAATCCCTCCTTGACTGGAAACGCGAAGCTTCAAACTAGACTGTTGGCTGACACTGATGATTGAAGATTATCCAAAGCTTGAAGAGGCACACTAAAAGTTCAAAGAAGCCCAAGCTTAGAATCTAGCACTACAAACTAATTCTATGTCATTCTCCCTTCCACTCCGCTCCTAAAATAGAATAAGATGCTAAATTATTGTCAAGCCTTCTTATCATATACTTTTATTCAAGATTAATAAAATTTCTCTTTAAAGTACATCCTTTCTTATCTTACCATAACAGTTTTAAAAGCAATGAACAAACAAGAAAATGGAACATTATTCGATGCTTGAAACAAAAGGCAAAACTTATTCTGCACTTTACATGAAAGAGTTCGCAATTAATCACCCACATGGGCCCAACATAGCCCATTAACTTCCAAAAAAAAAAGATCCATCTCAGGACCAACAACTAGGGGCTCTCTAAGTCCACCTTAACGATTTCTGAAAGATATAATCCACCAACACAAGAGGCAGCGTGCAACCCTTAAAAATGTCATTTCCCTTGACCGAGAAACGATGAACCACTTTATTGTTAGCCATGTTGAACCTCGCCTAAAGGAGCCTTTTTATTCAACCTGCACTAATCCGAACCTGGGGATGGGAATTCAATATAACAACAGTATGGACCAGAAGATGCATACCTGGAAGAAAGGACTAATCAAGTAAAAAGGACTAGCTACACCCCAAGGACCATTCGAAAAAGAAAGAATCCAAGAATACTGTGAAATAACCGGTCAAGTCAAAAGTCCCAAAACTAAAATGTGAAGAATGAAAAACGATGAAGTTCTTCCAAGATCAAACAAGGTCAAACACCAAGGCCAGTTGTCAAAAATACTAAGGGTATAATGGGAAATTTCGAGCCTTAACCGTTTCTTCCACCCTAGGCTTAACCACGTTACAACCCTAGAAACACCCACCCTCCTTGAGTTGAAGTAATAAACATATATTTTCCTAAATAGCAAAGAAAAGAGAAATCCCCACTCTAGAAAACCTGAAAACCAAGCACCAATCACTCGGCACTAAGAAGTTAACCAGATTTGCAAATTACCTAGAAAACAAATCGTTAAAATAAATCGAATTCTGTGAAAATCGTACATAACAACCGCCTGGCGCTAGATATTACTAGTGCTTGCCATGTAAGCGCTAGAAAATTATAGCTGGACAAGCTGCGCGCTGGATTTTTCCAATGCCGATGCTTAACTATTCGGAATTTTCCTGCACTTTTATGGAAAAGTTCGAACACTTGGGGGCTACCTACGTGCACATTTCGATTATTTTTATGCAATTTCGCACAAATCAAGGTGAATTTATAATAAAAGAATGATTCAAAATCTAAAACTAGAACTACGTAAGGCGTGATTCCATCCTGGATAGATATGCAACCCTTAAAGGCGCGACCACTTTAGTCCAAGTTCCTTTTGGACATCTATTCCGAACAAAACGAACTCAGCCAACTCTGGCTAAGAGTGACTAATGGATCCATAACATTCAGTATAAGTCACTACATGCAAAAGTGTTAAAGTTTTATTATCAACCTAATTACTTTTCCAAGAAAAACAAAAGCAACTTGCCTCTTTAGGCATAACTTCCAAAGGAAGCATTCACGTCCTAAAGTACCCTGTTTCCTGCCATTCGAATACATAAATAATTTCCTTAAATAACAGACGCATCTACTAAAAAATAAAACGTCTTCTTAAACATTGCTAAAAAAATAAGACAATCAAGGATTAACGGCTTGAACTTACTATCCTTACCATCCCTTGACATCTCTTCATGCATGAATGTCTTTCACCTTCTTGAACCTTGAGAATCTAAACTTCATAATGAATCGAGCAACCGAAATTTCTTACAAGTAATCTGTAAGTAGTACCGCTAGCAATCCAAGTAAACCTTACACAATTAAAAAGGAGACGATTTTGATCTTATGCTTTACCGAACCATGTGACCGCATTGTCGAATAACTTCCTTGAACATTCCCTAATGTGCTTTTAAATAAGGACCCTACCTCTTCCCTTCTATTTTCAAAATCTCCTGTTTTCAAAAACTAGTTGGATATGTCATGTATCTTAGTCAGTTCATCCATTTCCTTGTTAAGCAATCAAGTCCGGGTGCACCTTCCCATGTCTAATTCCAAAAGAGGCAAAAACTTTGCTCTGCTTTATTCTAGGGGTTAATTTAAATTACCCAAAGCCAACATGTCCTTTCTTCTCCTTAACAATTGATTGAATATACCAGACTTTTCCATCGCCAGTCTGTAATTAAATCTGCAACCTTTAACTAATATCTTTCTACAGACTTAAATCCGCTAAATCTGCAAAAATAAAAAATAAAAACGTTATTGACCCTAAACTTGAAACATACATGCTTTTGTTTTATACCTGTTTCTACGAGTATAAGTCGAAATTCCTCACTCTGGCTAAAAAGAGAGTCATCCGAACCTTGGTCAAGCTAGGCTTCAATGTGTTGATAACCTTGATCATGGCTCTGTCGCCTAATGTGACACCTATAAAGAAAAAAATGCCCTGTTGCAATTACTTCTCATTCTTCGAGCATACCTTGTACTAAACAAGTACGCTTCAAACTATTCATGAACTATTGGTAGTTAGGTGATCTTTGTTCATCATGGACATCACAAACATGCAAAACATATGCCAAGCTTTATAACACAAAGCCAATCCCGTAGCCATGCTTGGTGGCTCGAGGAAAGCACTTCAAAACTGCTCCAAACGTCGATGTATCGCAAATTCTCGATGATAATGCTATATATATGTCACAGGGAGCAAATCCTAGTGTACGGTGGCGTAAAATCAATCTAAGTTTGCTAATCCCTCATCTCAGCTCTAAGGAAGGTTAACTACTTAGAACTTGAAAATTGCTCCAAACTAATAGGGCAATAAAATATCATGATTATATGAGAACTTCGATCATCCTGCTACAACGAACATGCATGATAATCACCCTGCACATATCCGTTCGTATAGTTCGATCGTTGCTTTAGAGGACTCTGAAAGGCCATAAGAATATTTCTACCTCAAGAAAAAGAAAGCAAAGGTAAACACTTGGGGGATGAAACCTCGAGTTCTTCTATGAAAACGGGGCTCATGCGACAAGTGATGATCGAAATTTATGTCGTTCTTAGCTTAGGATTTTAGTTCATTTTATTAGCATTTTATTATTATTTTCACTTACTTTTATCGTTTTTAGTTCGTTTATTGCATTTTTGCATTAATCGTAATATTTTCTCGTCTTGCGTATATTTTAGTCGTTTTTGCTCTAAATGTGCTTTTTGTGTGTATTCTCTTTGCGCAAAGGTTGTTTTGAGTATTAACGCGTTTAAAGATTGTGCCATTATGCTTGACGATGTTTAAATATGATTTTACGATTTGCAAACATGCGATACGAATTAATAAAATGCTATGCGATTTAATAAGTGTGCTAGGCAATTTGAATAACTTGGCTATTCGTTGTTTGATTGAGTGCAGCGACGAGCTCCTTTGCACTGCCTTGAGGGAAGCCTTGTAGCTCCATGTTAACAGCAGCAACAAGCAGAATAGCAGCCACAATAGTTGTGCACTCACAGCAATAGCTCAAGCGAACAACAGACGCAATAGCTTAGCATGGCACGCGAACTAATTAGCCATCATACAGCAGCCTTCTGCTCTTCATTAAACCATCACAAGCAGCCACAACATGGTACAACAACAAGCAGCAAAAGCATAGCAGAACACGCAGCACATACCCAGGCAGGACAACAGCCAAGCAGTACAGCCACACGCGCAGAACCAGCTGTTGTGCCTGTGCGATCGAATGGCAGTACCTGTGCGATCGAGCTGCTTGTGTGCGCCCGAATTGGATAAATCAAGGCAGGAACTCAGCCTCTGTGGGTGCGAGCGCACAGCCTTCCTCGTGTAGTCGCACAGCTGGGCGGAGCACTTTAAACACGAGAAATCGCAAATCAGTTTTGACGTAATTAGTTTTTAGTTTTCATTTTCAGATTTTAGAATTAGAATTCTAGGGAGAGAATTACTTTAGGGATTAGATTAGAGATTAGGATTAGGATTCATTGCTTTAAATTCTTGATTCTTATTTGAATTCAATCATTAATATTCAGATTTCTTTCCTCTTCAATAGAGTTTTGTTCTTCAATTTTGTTCTTCAAGTTTGATGCAATTTCTTCATTTCAAGGTATGATTCTAATTCTTCTTTTGATTTGTTCTTTCAATTCTTTAATGCTTCATTAATTTCGTTTATGCTTTGATTTCATGCTTGAATTCTAGAATTAGTTTCACATTTTGAATGTTCTTGATTTTTCCCCAATTTTTGGATGTTTGAATTTTCTGAATTTTCTTGATTCAATTAGCTTCATTAATTCAATTAGTTTCATGATTAGGATTAATGTTAGTTTAATGTTGATGTTAATCTTGCTAATTGAGTAGTTTAGTCTAGAGGTTAGGGTTGAAGCCTTGGGATTGAATTTAGGGAACATTTAGGGAAATTCATGATTGATGTTGTGATTAAATGTGATTTGGTGATAGGACATCCATGACTAATTTAGTAGCAGTTGGAAATGCTATTTGATTGGAATGCATAGGCTAGGTTTGGCAAGACATTGTGAGCCTAACTTGTTTAAGTGAATAGTGGTGCCTATTCACTAGAGGAAAATTCCTTATAGGTTGCTAATCAAAGGTTGCCCTTATTAAAAAAGTGCAACTTTTAAGGAAAATTTTTTTTAAAAAAAAGATAATTAAAATCTGAAAATTTAGCAAAAATACAAGCGCGGCCTTTGACCTAAGAACTAAAAAAAATCGACACTGCTCTCTCCTCCCACACTCAACGTCTCTCACAGCTCCTGCAACCATCTCCGCACAATCCTTCTCAGGTGACCGGCGAAGCCACCGGCGAAACCACAATCACACAATCGCACCCTCTCTCCTCCTTCTCAGGCGACAACAGAAATTCAGAACGCCGGTGAAGGGAGATCGAATTTGTAGGCAATCAACGGAAAAATTGACAAGATGTCTCAGTAAAATTTTGAGCCCACTCTCCTCAACGAGGTAACCTGTCATTACCCTTTTCCCTCTCTCAATTTCATACTTGCACAACTCTTGAATGTCTAAAACCAGCCATTTTTTATGTTTAAAATCACTAAATTTTGATTTTGCTATAAATATAATTGTTGTTTTACTTGGTGCTCCTTATTTTTATCTGGGTATATAAAATTAGTAGAATTTCGTTGTTATAATTTTGTCAATTTACAAAGACAATGCAATTGGAGAAACTTCTATTGTCTAATTTCAGGCTTAATTATTTGAGTTTGGTTGTAGATAATTTTTAGGGTGATTGAGATGGTAGAACATGTAGGATGTAGATATCGTAGAAGGCTTAAATACCTTATTGATGTTTTAATAGAGCAAATTAGCCAGATGTAAATAATCGATGCAGCTAGTAAGGGGAGAAAAAATTACTGGGTTTTGTTTGATCTATTGGCTGAGAATTGAGAGTGCAGTATGAGTAGCTAAACTTTGAAGGACAATAATTATCATATGAACTCAAAACTGTTTTGGGAAACAACCCCGGGATCGTACTTGTATTGTTAAACTGCTCTTGGTGAGGTCATACAACTAGTGAATTTGTCTGGTAATGCAGCATGGTGGGTCGAGGCCTGGTAATAATTTTTCGGAACTTACTTTGGGATTGTACCAAAAATTATGGTTTATGGTCTACAGAATTAACTTATCTTGGTTTCTTATCCATCAATATCAGCTTTAGTGATGTGCAGCCTATATGACTGTATCTCGTTAATAACATTATGACTGCAAATGGACACAATATTACGTTTGGGTAATTTCCGGGTAAGGGGAGGTAGAATTGAAGGAATCTTGTATATAGGCTTTTTTGGTCTTTTTGTAACTTCTATGTCCTCAGAAGCCATTGCTGCACCTTTACTACTTTCTTCAAAACTTAAGGAACTCGTATCCAAACCAAATTGAATCAAAGAAACTAGTGTAGGCCTGTTACAAAAGAATTCCAGCTTGGACATACATATATTCATCTACAAATATTGGATAGTGTAGATTAGAAGGCCCATAGCAGTTGTTATTTGTAAAACAAAAGAATATTTCTACTTTTTTAGCTCTTCCCTCACAAAAATATGGAAAAGTAGCTGAGATGAGTTACCTGAGTACCTCTGTGTCTATACCATCGTCATCCTTGCTGATGAGGTTAAGATAACACTGTATTTAGTTTGTGAATATTAAGCTTTTGTCACTTGATTGCCTGAAACTCTAGAAGCTTTCAATTTTGTTTAGAGTCATTGGTCTTGGTCCCCATGTAATATGGTACTCAGTCTAATTAGCTTGTAGTAAAACAAAAGCAATCCTTAACTGTTGCTGCACCCTGCAACAGGAGATGATTTGTTTGATTATTGTCCCTACCCTCAGTTGGGGGTTTGGATGAGCGGGTTGCTTGTTGCATATTCAATCTTCTTCCCCTAATTTACTTAATCACTATAGTAGCAAGACATGCATCTTCTCAACATACTTTAGCCAATTTATCTCACAAAATTATCATTGGATTTGTTCAGCAACTAATTTGTTCAGCAGCAGCAGCTGAACAGATCAGTTTCTGGTCTGTTCAACAGCAGATCAGCAGCAGCAGATCAGCTGCTGAACAGATCAGAAACTGATCTGTTCAACAGCTGATCTGCTGCTGCTTGTTTTGGTTTTTTATTTTATTATGCTGATTAATTTCTAGTTTTAGGCTGTGTTGAATTGAATTTTACATACTGTGTTGAATTGATTTGTACATAGAAATGGAGACATTGTGATTAAAATTAATGCTTATAAAATTGAAATGAAGTGGAGAGTCTCCTGTCATTTTCTAGTATTATGCTGCATCTGGCATGTGAGTGAGACAACTCATTGTCTCTAACCCTTCCGTTCTTTATTGGGCTATTTTTCCTTGTACATGCTGCTGTTCTATTGCAATTCATTTCAGAAAACTTTTGTTAATTTTGGTATCTCAAAGAGTTCTTAATTTTTTTATCTTCATATCTATCCATGATAGAAACTCAGTAGGACACTAGGATTGAATTCATTGTCATATGGCTGTCCGGTGAATTGGTGATTACTTCCTTGAATACATAAAGATGTCAGGAAAATTCAAATTTGAGTGGTTATTGTGATAATTTGATTTTAACTTTATCTCAGAGAAACTATAAAAACTCAGAGCTTCAAATTTGTTTAAATAATTTCTTAGAGAACCTAATAACTTAATTAGTTGTATATTAAAATAAAATATGTTTTACTAAATAGCTGGGGTACATTTAAGAAGATTCTTTTATAAGGTAATGATTTTTGAAGCAATTTAAATATTTAGAATAATGGCGTATCTAAATTTGTTATCTTATATACTTCATTCACTTTACTAGTTGCTTTATTATTAATAATAAAATAACGATAACAAGACACCAAGACGAGTTTGAAAATATCTAAACCTATATAATAGTGCTCCCCATGAAGATTTTCAAAAAGTTCGGATACATTAAGTGTAGATACATTTTAAAAGGTTGAGATAATTCCAAGTGAACCTGAAATATCATTAGGTCATATGATAATTTCTTTGGGGGGTTATCCTGTAAATTGGAGTAGTTTCTGTCATAATTAATGTTAACTCCAATTTCTTTGGAAAATACATATTTTCTTATTTTAGTAAATAATGAAAAAGTTCTAGTCTTTTGCTGATGATACCATGTCCATTACGTACTGCTATTCAGCCGTATAATACGCTACAAAATCTGCAGTACATACTGCTCAAACTTTAAACTCATAAGAGAACTATTAACTCGTAAGAAAATTGTTAACTCATATGCTAAGTATTGTTTATGTGCAAATATCTTGATACAGGAACTAGAAGCACAGTAATTTGATACTGAGTATACGTGTGCAAGGCATAATTCTGCCGAGGTGAGAGTCAAATATTTCATTACTTTATGGTATCAAGTTAACAACTGTATTGAATTTGTCGTATCTCCATTTCATGTTCTCACAACGTACACTTACGTTCAGGAAAATCTGTAAGGAATAAACTTGGACACTTCATAGTTTATACAAGGATGTTCGCAAACGATGGTAAGTCCAATATTCTATGGAACTTTTGGAAGTATGCTCCTGACCGCAGGTATTAAATTTCGGCTTGTTCCTCACTTCCTTGTTAACCATCCATTTCTAATTGGATATTCTTTCACTCACTTTTATTTGTTAGTTTTTGATAGCCTGTACTTGTGTTGTGAAATCTTTGTTTCATATGTGGTTTTTATTTGTTAAAATTTGAAGTTATTCTTGTTCAATTTCATCTTACACGATTTAGCGCCTGTTTGATAAGCAGTAATACTTGACGTTGATGGTAAAATTTTATATGTATTGTTACAAGGAAAGTTACTTAGAATGTCCATGGAAATGCTACTCCACCATAATAAGTATTTACTTTGGCTATGCTCTCCATCGTTCAATGTTGAAATCCATGTTCTTTTCATTCCCAGTGTTTACGGTGCTTTGGTTTTTGGTGCATGTGGTGAATGATACCTGTGTTTCATATTAATCATGTTATAATCAACCAAAATTCTAGCCAAAACCACCAAAGTCATGGGGTCCCGAGTCCCCTCCACTGCTCACTCACATGCTTATAAAGAACGGAAGGGTTAGAGACAATGAGAGTCTCCTGTCACTCACATGGATAGAGACATAGTTTTATGCCAGAACCACTCTCTGTTATTTTACTTGACATCCACATGCAGTAGTTATCAATTTATCATATACCGAACTTTCTTATAGTGTTGGATTCTTGGATATATTATGTGGCTTGGTATTGAGCACAAATGATTGTGTTGTTGGATAATTAATTTGGAGTATGTGCAGTTTCAGTTCAAGGTTATTATGATGGGGTTTCCATGTAATTTTTGCGTATGAAAGTTTTAATTTTTAGGAACTTTTGTGCTGGTATAGTTTTCTCATTCAACTATTCTGTTCCATTAGAGTTCGGGCTGAGTGACGGTGGTTTTTGCTGCTTTCCGGTATTGATTAATGTTTGCTGGTATACTTTGCATCTTTGTTGTAAATAAATGTGCAAATGCCATGATAGTTGAATTTTACAGGCCTGCATTGGAAATTTAGCGACTGCAGATTCATTATCTGTACAATATTTAGCCTTATGTAAATTTTCCTGTGTGGATATCACGGAGTTTGTTTGTTCCCTAAAATTGGGTATTTCTCGCCATGTTCTCAATATATTGCATGTATGTTTTGTGTGTGTTGGATTTTTTCAGGCGAATTTTTTTTACTTATGCTATCCTCCTTCTAAAATGTTTTTTATGTGTAGCTTTCTCTGCTAGAATGGACAGATGATCTGGAGGCCTTTGTTTTGAAAGGATATGGAAATTCTGTGAACTACCGCATGGGATTGCCTTTCCTTAAAGATGTAGTCGAGTCCATGGAGCTTGCTATCAAGGCTAACGAAGGTACACAAAATTTTGTGGTTTGTGTTTTTTTGGTTGATGTCTCTTTTGTATTTGCATTGTCTTCAACAAGAATTAGTGATTTGCTGCATGTTGGTGGATATTCCCCTCATTTAAGGTATTTGATGACTTATAACTTGTGCTGTGTCCTCTACTTAAATTGTCCTTGAAACCATTCTTTCTTATTCACATGGGAACTTTACCATAAGCAAATTTGATGTGTAAAAATATCCTTTACTCTAATTGCTGGATTTTGACATGCTATCAGATCACAAAATCAAAACATTCTTCTACTTTAATTTACCTTAAAGATATGTGCTGAGTTATTTGGTTCATTGTGCTATACATTCCAGCATGTATGGAAAGTTCAGAAAGTGGTATACGGATCTAACTAGGGTCAATTCAGCTTCTTCTTTTGCTAAAAGTATCTCAGGCATATTCAGGCACAGCTCAACTGCTCACCAGGATAGCTCTTCATCTTTTCCTAGACTCAATTTGTTCGTCCAGCAGTAGGTAAACTCCAATGCCATTGATTTTGACTGCCTAAAGTAGAATTTAAATTAAAACCTGAGTATTCGTATTCCCCAGAGGGAAATATATGAAGCTTGTATCTTCTAATATGTTACAACAACCTTCTACTTGGCTTATTCCTCGTGTTAATATTGATACAGATAGATCAAACATATCTGCTAATTGTGATTTACTTAATTGTGATTGCGTATTCCATTGCTTGAAGCCCATTGCTTGTGAAATACAGATCTGCTACTAATCTGCCGTGTTCTTGTTACTGATCTACTACTGATCAGCAAGCAGAAAAATAACACTGCCACAGCAGAGCCAACAACAGCAGCAGAGCCATGGCAGAGCACAACACAGCCACAATAGTTAGCAGTCGTTGTTGTTGTTGTTGTTGTTGCATGTTGTTGCAGCTTTTGTTCTGCTGTTGCTGCATGCAGTTGTTGTTGTGCTGTTGTTGCTGCATGCTTTAGCAGTTAGCAAGCCCCAAATCCTAGAGCTATATAGAAGAAAAATAGAATAAAATGGGAGAATATACTGAAACTAAGCCTAGAGCTAGATAAACTAAAATAAGGGCAGGCAAGATTTCCTAGAGAATAAGAATGGAAAGGCTAAAACTTCAAGCAAGCTAGTGATTATAAACCCTTTTAATGTTTAACATACTTATTATTAGTTTTCCAAAACTCAATTCATCTACTTTGATCAAGTTATGCACATTTATGGGTCGTTTGATCATTTTATGTCATATTTTGACTTAAAATGGTCGTTTTCCTTCCCAACTCTCAACTTATGAACCAAAATAGGTACTATAAACCCTTTTTATGTTTAACATACTTATGATTAGGTTTCCAATACTCATCTCATCTACTTTGACCAAGTTATGCACATTTAAGGCTCATTTGATTGTTTTATGTCATATTTTGACTAAAATAACTATTTTCGCTCCCAACTCATCTAATGAACCAAAATAGTTATTCTTAACCCTTTACATGCTTAATATACTTAGTATTACGTTATCGATCCTCATTCTCATCTAATTTGGTCAATTTATGCACATTTAAAGCTCGTTTGATCGTTATATGTCATATTTTGACTATATAGTCAATAAATAGCCTATATCGACCCAAATGAACCATAGGCGTGCATAACGAATTTTAAATGAGTTTCATAATCATATGAATCATTAAAAAGGTTTAGAATGTGGAAATAGGTTCGTTTGTTGGTAGTTGGGTTCGAAAATGCCATTTTTTGGCCATAAATGACCTATATCGACCCAAATGACCCATAGGCGTGCACAATGAACTTGAAATGAGTTTCATAAATATATAAATAATCATATGAATCATTAAAAAGGTTAATATTTGAATTTAATTTCTTTTGTTGGTAGTTGGGATTGAAAATGCCATTTTTGGCCATAAATGACCTATATCGACTCAAATGAACCATAGGCGTGCATAAAGAACTTGAAATTAATTTCATAATCATATAACTAATAATATGAATCATTAAAAAGATTTAGAATGTGGAAATAGGTTCGTTTGTTGGTAGTTGGTATCGAAAATGCCATTTTTGGCCATAAATGACCTATATCGACTCAAATGACCCATAGGCATGCATAAAGAAATTGAAATGAGTATTATAAACATATAATTAATCATATGAATCATCAAAAAAGTTTAGAATTTGAATATAAGTTCTTTCATTGATAGTTGAGATCGAAAATGCCATTTTTGGCCATAAATGACCTATATCGACCCAAATGAACCATAGGCGTGCATAACGAACTTGAAATGAGTTTCATAAATATATAACTAGTCATATGAATCATGAAAAAGGGTTAGAATGTGGAAATAGGTTCGTTTGTTGGTAGTTGGGATCGAAAATGCCATTTTTGGGCATAAATGACCTATTTTGCCCAAATAACCCATAGGCGTGCATAACGAACTTGAAATGAGTCTTATAATCATATAACTAATCATATAAATCATGAAAAAGGTTTAGAATGTGGTTATAGATTCGTTTGTTGGTAGTTGGGATCGAAAATGCCATTTTTGGCCATAAATGACCTATATCGACCTAAATGACCCATAGGCGTGCATAACGAACTTGAAATGAGTCTTATAAACATATAACTAATCATATGAATCATGAAAAACGTTTAAATATGGAAATAGGTTCGTTTGTTGGTAGTTGGGATCGAAAATGCCATTTTTGGCCATAAATGACCTATATCGACCCAAATGACCCATAGGCGTGCATAACGAACTTACAATGAGTCTTATAAACATATAACTAATCATATGAATCATGAAAAACGTTTAGAATATGGAAATAGGTTCGTTTGTTGGTAGTTGGGATCGAAAATGCCATTATTGGCCATAAATGACCTATATCGACCCAAATGACCCATAGGCGTGCATAACGAATTTAAAATGAGTCTTATAAACATATAATTAATCATATGAATCATGAAAAACGTTTAGAATATGGAAATAGGTTCGTTTGTTGGTAGTTGAGATCGAAAATGACATTTTTGGCCATAAATGGCCTATATCGACCCAAATGACCCTTAGGCTTGCATAACGAATTTGAAATGAGCTTCATAAAAATATAACTAATCATATGAATCATGAAAAAGGGTTAGAATGTGGAAATAGGTTCGTTTGTTGGTAGTTGGGATCGAAAATGTCATTTTTGGCCATAAATGACCTATATCGACCCAAATGACCCATAAGCGTGCATAACGAACTTGAAATGAGTCTTATAAACATATAACTAATCATATGAATCATGAAAAAGATTTAGAAAGTGTATTTAGGTTTATTTGTTGATATTTGGGATCGTAAATGTCATTGTTTGCCAAATATGATCTATATCGAGCTAAGTGAGCCTTAGATGTGCGTAAAGAACTTGAAATGAATCTTAGTATACTCAGAAAGTCGTTTTCACGACCAATATAATTTCTGTTTTCGCATATGAGACTTAATTTAAATTATTGGTTTGAATGTACGTTGTTCTTTTAAAGGTTTTCACAACTCCAAGGGAGGTGCCCTTTACCAAAGAGGAGTTGGATGAAGTTCGAGATAAGTGGGCTACTTACTTCAACGATTGTGAACTACCCTCAGTGTAATAAATAGAGCAGGCTTGTAGTTATCGGTGACTCTTACATTACTTTGTTATTTATCGATTTAATTAATTACATTTGAATTAATTCGGTAATATTATTGGAAATTTGAAATTTATATCATTTTTGAGGAATGTCAAGCTGATGTTTGGTGAAACAGTATTCTATAAATTATAATGCAGAATTTTATATTGCAAAATATCAGGAATTATATTGCAGATTTTATTTAATTTTTAGACAAAAAAAAACCCAAAAGTTGCCCTTGTTTGCAACAAGAGCAACTTATGTGAAGCTTATAAGTTGCCCTTGTTTCAAACAAGAGCAACTTATGTGAAGCTTATAGGTTGCCCTTGTATGCAACAAGGGCAACTTATAAGTTTCACATAAGTTGCCCTTGTTGCAAACAAGGGCAACTTATAAGATTATAAGTTGCCCTTGTTAAGGGCAACTTTTGATAATTTCACAAAAGTGACCCCCCCATATGTTGCCCTTATAATCGGCAACTTATAAGCCTATTTTAAGGGCAACTAATGAAGGTTAACTACTTAGAACTTGAAAATTGCTCCAAACTAATAGGGCAATAAAATATCATGATTATATGAGAACTTCGATCATCCTGCTACAACGAACATGTATGATAATCACCCTGCACATATCCGTTCGTATAGTTCGACCATTGCTTTAGAGGACTCTGAAAGGCCATAAGAATATTTCTACCTCAAGAAAAAGAAAGCAAAGGTAAACACTTGGGGGATGAAACCTCGAGTTCTTCTATGAAAACGGGGCTCATGCGACAAGTGATGAGCGACATTTATGTCGCTCTTAGCTTAGGATTTTAGTTCATTTTATTAGCATTTTATTATTATTTTCACTTACTTTTATCGTTTTTAGTTCGTTTATCGCATTTTTGCATTAATCGTAATATTTTCTCGTCTTGCGTATATTTTAGTCGTTTTTGCTCTAAATGTGCTTTTTGTGCGCATTCTCTTTGCGCAAAGGTCGTTTTGAGTATTAACGCGTTTAAATATTGTGCCATTATGCTTGACGATGTTTAAATATGATTATACGATTTGCAAACATGCGATATGAATTAATAAAATGCTATGCGATTTAATAAGTGTGCTAGGAAATTTGAATAACTTGGCTATTCGTTGTTTGATTGAGTGCAGCGACGAGCTCCTTTGCACTGCCTTGAGGGCAGCCTTGTAGCTCCATGTTAACAGCAGCAACAAGCAGAATAGCATAGCAGAACACGCAGCACAGACCCAGGCAGGACAACAGCCAAGCAGTACATCCACACGCACAGAACCAGCTGTTGTGCCTGTGCGATCGAATGGCAGTACCTGTGGATCGAGCTGCTTGTGTGCGCACGAATTGGCTAAATCAAGGCAGGAACTCAGCCTCTGTTGGTGCGAGCGCACAGCCTTCCTCGTGTATTCGTACAGCTGGGCGGAGCACTTTAAACACGAGAAATCGCAAATCAGTTTTGACGTAATTAGTTTTTAGTTTTCATTTTCAAATTTTAGAATTAGAATTCTAGGGAGAGAATTACTTTAGGGCTTAGATTAGAGATTAGGATTAGGATTCAATGCTTCAAATTCTTGATTCTTATTTGAATTCAATCATTAATTTTCATATTTTTTTCCTCTTCAATTTAGTTTTGTTCTTCAATTTTGTTCTTCAAGTTTGATGCAATTTCTTCATTTCAAGGTATAATTCTAATTCTTCTTTTGATTTGTTCTTTCAATTCTTTAATGCTTCATTAATTTCGTTTATGCTTTGATTTCATGCTTGAATTCTAGAATTAGTTTCACATTTTGAATGTTCTCGATTTTTCCCCAATTTTTGGATGTTTGAATTTTCCGAATTTTCTTGATTCAATTAGCTTCATTAATTCAATTAGTTTCATTAATTCAATTAGTTTCATGATTAGGATTAATGTTAGTTTAATGTTGATGTTAATCATGCTAATTGAGTAGTTTAGTCTAGAGGTTAGGGTTGAAGCCTTGGGATTGAATTTAGGGAAAATTTAGGGAAATTCATGATTGATGTTGTGATTATATGTGATTTGGTGATAGGACATCCATGACTAATTTAGTAGCAGTTGCAAATGCTATTTGATTGGGATTTGATTGGAATGCATAGGCTAGGTTTGGCAAGACATTGTGAGCCTAACTTGTGTAAGTGAATAGTGGTGCCTATTCACTAGAGGAAAAATCCTTATAGGTTGCTAATCAAAGGTTGCCCTTATTAAACAAGGGCAACTTTTAAGGAAAAAAAATTTTAAAAAAAAAAGATAATTAAAATCTGAAAATTTAGCAAAAATACAAGCGCGGCCTTTGACCTAAGAACTAAAAAAAAACGACACTGCTCTCTCCTCCCACACCCAACGTCTCTCACAGCTCCTGCAACCATCTCCGCACAATCCTTCTCAGGTGACCGCCGAAGCCACCAGCGAAACCACATCACACAATCGCACCCTCTCTCCTCCTTCTCAGGCGACAACAGAAATTCAGAACGCCGGTGAAGGGAGATCGAATTTGTAGGCAATCAACGGAAAAATTGACAAGATGTCTCAGTAAAATTTTGAGCTTCTTTCCACTCTCCTCAACGAGGTAACCTGTCATTACCCTTTTCCCTCTCTCAATTTCATACTTGCACAACTCTTGAATCTCTAAAACCAGCCATTTTTTATGTTTAAAATCACTAAAATTTGATTTTGCTATAAATCAAATTGTTGTTTTACTTGGTGCTGCTTATTTTTATCTGGGTATATAAAATTTGTAGAATTTCGTTGTTATAATTTTGTCAATTTACAAAGACAATGCAATTGGAGAAACTTCTATTGTCTAATTTCAGGCTTAATTATTTGAGTTTGATTGTAGATAATTTTTAGGGTGATTGAGATGGTAGAACATGTAGGATGTAGATATCGTAGAAGGGTTAAATACCTTATTGATGTTTTAATAGAGAAAATTAGCCAGATGTAAATAATCGATGCAGCTAGTAAGGAGAGAAATAATTACTGGGTTTTGTTTGATCTATTGGCTGAGAATTGAGAGTGCAGTATGAGTAGCTAAACTTTGAAGGACAATAATTATCATATGAACTCAAAACTGTTTTAGGAAACAACCCCGGGATCGTACTTGTATTGTTAAACTGCTCTTGGTGAGATCTTACAACTAGTGAATTTGTCTGGTAATGCAGCATGGTGGGTCGAGGCCTGGTAATAATTTTTCGGAACTTACTTTGGGATTGTACCAAAAATTATGGTTTATGGTCTACCGAATTAACTTATCTTGGTTTCTTATCCATCAATATCAGCTTTAGTGATGTGTAGCCTATATGACTGTATCTCGTTAATAACATTATGACTGCAAATGGACACAATATTACGTTTGGGTAATTTCCGGGTAAGGGTAGGTAGAATTGAAGGAATCTTGTATATAGGCTTTTTTGGTCTTTCTGTAACTTCTATGTCCTCAGAAGCCATTGCTGCACCATTACTACTTTCTTCAAAACTTAAGGAACTCGTATCCAAACCAAATTGAATCAAAGAAACTAGTGTAGGCCTGTTACAAAAGAATTCCAGCTTGGACATACATATATTCATCTGCAAATATTGGATAGTGTAGATTAGAAGGCCCATAGCAGTTGTTATTTGTAAAACAAAAGAATATTTCTACTTTTTTATCTCTTCCCTCACAAGAATATGGAAAAGTAGCTGAGATGAGTTACATGAGTACCTGTGTGTCTATACCATCGTCATCCTTGCTGATGAGGTTAAGATAACACTGTATTTAGTTTGTGAATATTCAGCTTTTGTCACTTGATTGCCTGAAACTCTAGAAGCTTTCAATTTTGTTAGGAGTCATTGGTCTTGGTCCCCATGTAATATGGTACTCAGTCTAATTAGCTTGTAGTAAAACAAAAGCAATCCTTAACTGTTGATGCACCCTGCAGCAGGAGATGATTTGTTTGATTATTGTCCCTACCCTCAGTTGGGGGTTTGGATGAGCGGGTTGCTTGTTGCATATTCAAGCTTCTTCCCCTAATTTACTTAATCACTATAGTAGCAAGACATGCATCTTCTCAACATACTTTAGCCAATTTATCTCACAAAATTATCATTGGATTTGTTCAGCAACTGATCTGTTCAGCAGCTGATCTGCTGCTGCTGATCTGCAGCTGAACAGATCAGTTTCTGGTCTGTTCAACAGCAGATCAGCAGCAGCAGATTAGCTGCTGAACAGATCAGAAACTGATCTGTTCAGCTGCAGATCAGCAGTTGAACATATCAGAAACTGATCTGTTCAGCAGCTGATCTGCTGCTGCTTATTTTGGTTTTTTATTTTATTATGCTGATTAATTTCTAGTTGTAGGCTGTGTTGAATTGACTTGTACATACTGTGTTGAATTGATTTGTACATAGAAATGGAGACATTGTGATTAAAATTAATGCCTATGAAATTGAAATGAAGTGGAGAGTCTTCTGTCATTTTCTAGTATTATGCTGCATCTGGCATGTGAGTAAGACAACTCATTGTCTCTAACCCTTCCGTTCTTTATTGGGCTATTTTTCCTTGTACATGCTGCTGCTCTATTGAAATTCATTTCAGAAAACTTTTGTTAATTTTGGTATCTCAATAAGTTCTTAATTTTTTTATCTTCATATCTATCCATGATAGAATCTCAGTAGGACACTAGGATTGAATTCATTGTCATATGGCTGTCCGGTGAATCGGTGATTACTTCCTTGAATACATAAAGATGTCAGGAAAATTCAAATTGGAGTGGTTATTGTGATAATTTGATTTTAACTTTATCTCAGAGAAACTATAAAAATTGAGAGCTTCAAATTTGTTTAAATAATTTCTTAGAGAACCTAATAACTTAATTAGTTGTATATTAAAATAAAATTTGTTTTACTAAATAGCCGTGGCACATTTAAGAAGATTCTTTTATAAGGTAATGATTTTTGAAGCAATTTAAATATTTAGAATAATGGCGTATCCAAATTTGTTATCTTATATACTTAATTCACTTTACTAGTTGCTTTATTATTAATAATAAAATAACGATAACAAGACACCAAGACGAGTTTGAAAATATCTAAACCTATATAATAGTGCTCCCCATGAAGATTTTCAAAAAGCTCGGATACATTAAGTGTAGATACATTTTAAAAGGTTGAGATAATTCCAAGTGAACCTGAAATATCATTAGGTCATATGATAATTTCTTGGGGGGGTTATCCTGTAAATTGGAGTAGTTTCTGTCATAATTAATGTTAACTCCAATTTATTTGTAAAAAACATATTTTCTTCTTTTAGTAAATAATGAAAAAGTTCTAGTCTTTTGCTGATGATACCATGTCCATTACGTACTACTATTCAGCCGTATAATACGCTACCAAATCTGCAGTGCATACTGCCCAAACTTTAAACTCAAAAGAGAACTGTTAACTAGTAAGAAAACTGTTAACTCATATGCTAAGTATTGTTTATGTGAAAATATCTTGATACAGGAACTAGAAGCACAGTAATTTGATACTGAGTATACGTGTGCAAGGCATAATTCTGCCGAGGTGAGAGTCAAATATTTCATTACTTTATGGTATCAAGTTATCAACTGTCTTGAATTTGTCGTATCTCCATTTCATGTTCTCACAACGTACACTTACGTTTAGGAAAATCTGTAAGGAATAAACTTGGACACTTCATAGTTCATACAAGGATGTTCGCAAACGATGGTAAGTCCAATATTCTATGGAACTTTTGGAAGTATGCTCCTGACCGCAGGTATTAAATTTTGGCTTGTTCCTCACTTCCTTGTTAACCATCCATTTCTAATTGGATATTCTTTTACTCACTTTTATTTGTTAGTTTTTGATAGCCTGTACTTGTGTTGTGAAATCTTTGTTTCATATGTGGTTTTTATTTGTTAAAATTTGAAGTTATTCTTGTTCAATTTCATCTTACACGATTTAGCGCCTGTTTGATAAGCAGTAATACTTGACGTTGATGGTAAAATTTTATATGTATTGTTACAAGGAAAGTTACTTAGAATGTCCATGGAAATGCTACTCCACCATAATAAGTATTTACTTTGGCTATGCTCTCCATCGTTCAATGTTGAAATCCATGTTCTTTTCTTTCCCAGTGTTTACGGTGCTTTGGTTTTTGGTGCATGTGGTGAATGATACCTGTGTTTAATATTAATCATGTTATAGTCAACCAAAATTCTAGTCAAAACCACCAAAGTCATGGGGTCCCGAGTCCCCTCCACTGCTCACTCACATGCTTATAAAGAACGGAAGGGTTAGAGACAATGAGAGTCTCCTGTCACTCACATAGCTGGAGACATAGTTTTATGCCAGAACCACTCTCCGTTATTTTACTTGACATCCACATGCAGTAGTTATCAATTTATCATATACCGAACTTTCTTATATTGTTGCATTCTTGGATATATTGTGTGGCTTGGTATTGAGCACAAATGATTGTGTTGTTGGATAATTAATTTGGAATATGTGCAGTTTCAGTTCAAGGTTATTATGATGGGGTTTCCATGTAATTTTTGCGTATGAAAGTTTTAATTTTTAGGAACTTTTGTGCTGGTATAGTTTTCTCATTCAACTATTCTGTTCCATTAGAGTTCGGGCTGAGTGACGGTGGTTTTTGCTGCTTTCCGGTATTGATTAATGTTTGCTGGTATACTTTGCATCTTTGTTGTAAATAAATGTGCAAATGCCATGATAGTTGAATTTTACAGGCCTGAATTGGAAATTTAGCGACTGCAGATTCATTATCTGTACAATATTTAGCCTTATGCAAATTTTCCTGTGTGGATATCACGGAGTTTGTTTGTTCCCTAAAATTGGGTTTTTCTCGCCATGTTCTCAATATATTGCATGTAGTTTTGTGTGTGTTGGACTTTTTCAGGCGAATTTTTTTTACGTATGCTATCCTCCTTCTAAAATGTTTTTATTTGTAGCTTTCTCTGCTAGAATGGACAGATGATCTGGAGGCCTTTGTTTTGAAAGGATATCGAAATTCTGTGAACTACCGCATGGGATTTCCTTTCCTTAAAGATGTAGTCGAGTCCATGGAGCTTCCTATCAAGGCTAACAAAGGTACACAAAATTTTGTGGTTTGTGTTTTTTTGGTTGATGTCTCTTCTGTGTTTGTATTGTCTTCAACAAGAATTAGTGATTTGCTGCATGTTGGTGGATATTCCCCTCATTTAAGGTATTTGATGACTTATAACTTGTGTTGTGTCCTCTACTTAAATTGTCCTTGAAACCATTCTTTCTTATTCACATGGGAACTTTACCAGAAGCAAATTTGATGTGTAAAAATATCCTTTACTCTAATTGCTGGATTTTGACATGCTATCAGATCACAAAATCAAAACATTCTTCTACTTTAATTTACCTTAAAGATATGTGCTGAGTTATTTGGTTCATTGTGCTATACATTCCAGCATGTATGGAAAGTTCAGAAAGTGGTATGCGGATCTAACTAGGGTCAATTCAGCTTCTTCTTTTGCTAAAAGTATCTAAGGCATATTCAGGCACAGCTCAACTGCTCACCAAGATAGCTCTGCATCTTTTCCTAGACTCAATTTGTTCGTCCAGCAGTAGGTAAACTCCTATGCCATTGATTTTGACTGCCTAAAGTAGAATTTAAATTAAAACCTGAGTATTCGTTTTTCCCCCAGAGGGAAATATATGCAGCTTGTATCTTCTAATATGTTACAACAACCTTCTACTTGGATTATTCCTCGTGTTAATATTGATACAGATAGATCAAACATATCTGCTAATTGTGATTTACTTAATTGTGATTGCGTATTCCATTGCTTAAAGCCCATTGCTTGTGAAATACAGATCTGCTATTAATTTGCCGTGTTCTTGTTACTGATCTACTACTGATCAGCAAGCAGAAAAATAACACTACCACAGCAGAGCCAACAACAGCAGCAGAGCCATGGCAGAGCACAACACAGCCACAACAGTTAGCAGTCGTTGTTGTTGCATGTTGTTGCAGCTTTTGTGCTGCTGTTGCTGCATGCAGTTGTTGTTGTGCTGTTGTTGCTGCATGATTTAGCAGTTAGCAATCCCCAAATCCTAGAGCTATATAGAAGAAAAAGAGAATAAAATGGGAGAATATACTGAAACTAAGCCTAGAGCTAGATAAACTAAAATAAGGGCAAGCAAGATTTCCTAGAGAATAAGAATGGAAAGGCTAAAAATTCAAGCAAGCTAGTGATTATAAACCCTTTTAATGTCTAACATACTTATTATTAGTTTTCCAAAACACAATTCATCTACTTTGATCAAGTTATGCACATTTATGGCCCGTTTGATCATTTTATGTCATATTTTGACTTAAAATGGTCGTTTTCGCTCCCAACTCTCAACTAATGAACCAAAATAGGTATTATAAACCCTTTTTATGTTTAACATACTTATGATTAGGTTTCCAATACTCATCTCATCTACTTTGATCAAGTTATGCACATTTAAGGCTCATTTGATTGTTTTATGTCATATTTTGACTAAAATAGCTATTTTCGCTCCCAACTCATCTAATGAACCAAAATAGTAATTCTTAACCCTTTACATGTTTAATATACTTAGTATTACGTTATCGATCCTCATTCTCATCTAATTTGGTCAATTTATGCACATTTAAAGCTCGTTTGATCGTTATATGTCATATTTTGACTATATAGTCAATAAATGGCCTATATCGACCCAAATGAACCATAGGCGTGCATAATGAACTTTAAATGAGTTTCATAAACATATAAATAATCATATGAATCATTAAAAAGGTTTAGAATGTGGAAATAGGTTCGTTTGTTGGTAGTTGGGTTCGAAAATGCCATTTTTTGGCCATAAATGACCTATATCGACCCAAATGACCCATAGGCGTGCATAATGAACTTGAAATGAGTTTCATAAATATATAAATAATCATATGAATCATTAAAAAGGTTAAGATTTGAATTTAAGTTCGTTTGTTGGTAGTTGGGATCGAAAATGCCATTTTTGGCCATAAATGACCTATATCGACTCAAATGAACCATAGGCGTGCATAAAGAACTTGAAATTAATTTCATAATCATATAACTAATAATATGAATCATTAAAAAGATTTAGAATGTGGAAATAGGTTGGTTTGTTGGTAGTTGGTATCGAAAATGCCATTTTTGGCCATAAATGACCTATATCGACTCAAATGACCCATAGGCATGCATAAAGAAATTGAAATGAGTCTTATGAACATATAATTAATCATATGAATCATCAAAAAAGTTTAGAATTTGAATATAAGTTCTTTCGTTGATAGATGAGATCGAAAATGCCATTTTTGGCCATAAATGACCTATATCGACCCAAATGAACCATAGGCGTGCATAACGAACTTGAAATGAGTTTCATAAATATATAACTAATCATATGAATCATGAAAAAGGGTTAGAATGTGGAAATAAGTTCGTTTGTTGGTAGTTGGGATCGAAAATGTCATTTTTGGCCATAAATGACCTATATCGACCCAAATGACCCATAAGCGTGCATAACGAACTTGAAATGAGTCTTATAAACATATAACTAATCATATGAATCATGAAAAAGATTTAGAAAGTGTATTTAGGTTCATTTGTTGATATTTGGGATCGTAAATGTCATTTTTTGCCAAATATGATCTATATCGAGCTAAGTGAGCCTTAGATGTGCGTAAAGAACTTGAAATGATTCTTAGTACACTCAGAAAGTTGTTTTCACGACCAATATAATTTCTGTTTTCGCATATGAGAATTAATTTAATTTATTGGTTTGAATGTACGTTGTTCTTTTAAAGGTTTTCACAACTCCAAGGGAGGTGCCCTTTACCAAAGAGGAGTTGGATGAAGTTCGAGATAAGTGGGCTACTTACTTCAACGATTGTGAACTACCCTGAGTGTAATAAATAGAGCAGGCTTGTAGTTATCAGTGACTCTTACATTATTTTGTTATTTATCGATTTAATTAATTACATTTGAATTAATTCGGTAATATTATTGGAAATTTGAAATTTATATCATTTTTGAGGAATGTCAAGCTGATGTTTGGTGAAACAGTATTCTATAAATTATATTGCAGAATTTTATATTGCAAAATATCAGGAATTATATTGCAGATTTTAAAAAAAAAAAAAAAAAACTCAAAAGTTGTCCTTGTTTGCAACAAGAGCAACTTCTGTGAAGCTTATAAGTTGCCCTTGTTTCAAACAAGAGCAACTTATGTGATGCTTATAAGTTGCCCTTGTATGCAACAAGGGCAACTTATAAGTTTCACATAAGTTTCCCTTGTTGCAAACAAGGGCAACTTATAAGATTATAAGTTGCCCTTGTTAAGGGCAACTTTTGATAATTTCACAAAAGTGATCCCCCCATATGTTGCCCTTATAATCGGCAACTTATAAGCCTATTTTAAGGGCAACTTATGAAGGTTAACTACTTAGAACTTGAAAATTGCTCCAAACTAATAGGGCAATAAATAATCATGATTATATGAGAACTTCGATCATTCTGCTACAACGAACATGCATGATAATCACCCTGCACATATCCGTTCGTATAGTTCGACCATTGCTTTAGAGGACTCTGAAAGGCCATAAGAATATTTCTACCTCAAGAAAAAGAAAGCAAAGGTAAACACTTGGGGGATGAAACCTCGAGTTCTTCTATGAAAACGGGGCTCATGCGACAAGTGATGAGCGACATTTATGTCGCTCTTAGCTTAGGATTTTAGTTCATTTTATTAGCATTTTATTATTATTTTCACTTACTTTTATCGTTTTTAGTTCGTTTATCGCATTTTTGCATTAATCGTAATATTTTCTCGTCTTGTGTATATTGTAGTCGTTTTTGCTCTAAATGTGCTTTTTGTGCGCATTCTCTTTGCGCAAAGGTCGTTTTGAGTATTAACACGTTTAAATATTGTGCCATTATGCTTGACGATGTTGAAATATGGTTTTACGATTTGCAAACATTCGATACGAATTAATAAAATTCTATGCGATTTAATAAGTGTGCTAGGCAATTTGAATAACTTGGCTATTCGTTGTTTGATTGAGTGCAGCGACGAGCTCCTTTGCACTGCCTTGAGGGAAGCCTTGTAGCTCCATGTTAACAGCAGTAACAAGCAGAATAGCAGCCACAGTAGCTGTGCACTCACAGCAATAGCTCAAGCGAACAACAGCAGCAACAAGCAGAATAACAGCCACAGTAGCTGTGCACTCACAACAATAGCTCAAGCGAACAACAGCAGCAATAGCTTAGCATGGCACGTGAACTACTTAGCCATCATACAACATCCTTCTGCTCTTGATTAAGCCATCACAAGCAGCCACAGCATGGTACAACAACAAGCAGCAACATCATAGCAGAACACGCAGCACAGACCCAGGCAGGACAACATCATAGCAGAACACGCAGCACAGACCCAGGCAGGACAACAGCCAAGCAGTACAGCCACACGCGCAGAACCAGCTGCTGTGTCTGTGCGATCGAATGGAAGTACCTATGCGATCGAGCTGCTTGTGTGCGCAAGAATTGGCTAAGTCAAGGCAGGAACTCAGCCTCTGTTGGTGCGAGCACACAACCTTTCTCGTGTAGTCGCACAGCTGGGCGGAGCACTTTAAACACGAGAAATCGCAAATCAGTTTTGACGTAATTAGTTTTTAGTTTTCATTTTCAAATTTTAGAATTAGAATTCTAGGGAGAGAATTACTTTAGGGATTAGATTAGAGATTAGGATTATGATTCATTGCTTCAAATTCTTGATTCTTATTTGAATTCAATCATTAATTTTCAGATTTCTTTCCTCTTCAATTGAGTTTTGTTCTTCAATTTTGTTCTTCAAGTTTGATGCAATTTCTTCATTTCAAGGTATAATTCTAATTCTTCTTTTGATTTATTCTTTCAATTCTTTAATGCTTCATTAATTTCGTTTATGCTTTGATTTCATGCTTGAATTCTAGAATTAGTTTCACATTTTGAATGTTCTTGATTTTTCCCCAATTTTTGGATGTTTGAATTTTCTGAATTTTCTTGATTCAATTAGCTTCATTAATTCAATTAGTTTCATGATTAGGATTAATGTTAGTTTAATGTTGATGTTAATCATGCTAATTGAGTAGTTTAGTCTAGAGGTTAGGGTTGAAGCCTTGGGATTGAATTTAGGGAAAATTTAGGGACATGATTGATGTTGTGATTATATGAGATTTGGTGATAGGACATCCATGACTAATTGAGTAGTAGTTGCAAATGCTATTTGATTGGGATTTGATTGGAATGCATAGGCTAGGTTTGGCAAGACATTGTGAGCCTAACTTGTGTAAGTGAATAGTGGTGCCTATTATATGCAAGTTTGTTTAGTCTAGGATTAGGCGAAAGCTCTTCCGTAGATTAGACGCTTCGCGTGCCCCATCCGAGAGGTGGCGGGTTCGTCATTTGATTCTATTCCCCTATGTGCTAAGTCGTTGCATATTCATGAATGTTTTGACCTTGTGCTTCCTTTGATTCGATTTCCATTGCCAAATCCCGAATCCTCTAGAATTTCTTTATTCGTTTGCATTTCTAGCTTTCATTAGATTAATTCAAAAACTCATTGTCCATCCGAACTAGCTTGTGAACGCATAGATTGAATAGTCAAACATATCCATTCCTATGGGACGATCCCTATGCTTGCCTCTATAGTCCATATAGCCGGTTAGTTTAGTGGTTTATAAATTTTTTTTTGTGAGGTGATTTTCTATTCAACGACGGAAAAACACCCTATCAAAATGGCGCCGTTGCCGGGGAATGGCATCATTGTTTGATTTTTCATTCTAGTTCTCTAGTCTAGTTCATTTTTCATTTTCTTTTTCTTTGAAAACCAAAAAAATGGCAAATTCCTTTGTTTCTCAAAATGATGAATCGATTACACTTGATGATCTTCTCTTTCTCCATGGTAATTTTCTAAGCTCTTTGAACTTTGAGTCTCCAAAATCATTGTTTGAGAGGCTCCTTTTCATGAAGTATCTTGAAATTCAAGAAGAGCAAAGAATAGACTCTAGTTTGAATTCATTTGAGGTCATGTCCCAAAAAGTTGTAAAAGGCTTTTTGGGAATTTCTAACCTAATGCAAGAATCTATTAAGGATGTTTCGTGGAGAAGAGATGAGTTTGAGGCTACATTGCCACCTATGATGCATGAAATTGAGGAGTTGAGTATTGGAGAGTTTTTTCCTACTCGTTCCTCTTTGAGTGAATGCCTCGATGATGGTGATGAAAATCTATTTGCTCCTTTTTGCCTTGAAGTGCTTACATCGATTCAAATTGAGGAAAAAAGTGAATGTGCCAACCAAAAACTTTTAAAAGTGAATGAAGGATCTTATGTTGAGATTTCTTGTGCTCTTTGTGATATGAGTGAAGTTGTTTGTGAATCTCTTGTTCCCACTCCCTTCCCTCATTCCCCATTCCGAAAGAAGAAACTCAACATTTATCCTTCATTTTCCATTTCTTTTCCCTTTTTGTCCCAACTCCCGCCGCTTGTGGATTCTTTTTCCTCTATTGATCCTAATGATTCTCCTTACCCAAAGGAGCATGAATAAGGGAGTATTTCTTTTGTTTTTCATTTTGATTTTTTCCTATTTTTGGTTCCCCACCCCTTGTAGGCATAGAGTTGCATTCTACTTTGTGCTTGCTTCTCATTTGACTCTTGCCTACTTGGTATTCTCGGATATGTTTGCCATTGCATATGACAAAGTATTGCGATCGTTGTCGGGGTACTTACTAGAGGTAAGAGGCGTCAAGCTAATGACGTAAAAAGAGCGCTTCCCGGGAGGCAACCCGTGGGTGTCGGCCATTTGGCCCATGTATACTAATATTTCTTGATTTTTGAAGTTTTTGTGCCTCAAGCTTTCTTGATGTGGAAATCTTTGCATCCAAATTTGCCATGTCCGGCTATTCTTATTGGTGAGTTCGTTCGTTATTACGGTTCTTTGTGGGACTTGCTCCCACGACATTTCCGGTAAAATCATTCTAACTCTCTTGCATTCTTTGGGGTCGAGCATCATTCATATGGGGCATTGGTTGGATGGGTAGTTGTGCCCCTCCTAGTTTCGTTTTAGGCCTTGAGGACATGGCCTAATTCAAGCTTGGGGGGAGATTTTATTGTTTGGATTGCTACTTTGATCTCCATGTGATGGATTTCTTGATTTTGTGCATATTTTGGATTTTATGCATATTTCTTGATTAGTTTCATTGATTCTCTTTATTTTCTTTATTTTCTTTTTGAACTTTATTTCCTTTTCTTTTCCTTAGTTTCTTTTTCTTTTCTTTTCTTTGTTTTCCTTTCCTTTTGTCAAGGCAAGTTTTTCTAGGTTTTTTAGGCATTATACTTGATTAGGGCAAATAAAATTGGAACTTGTAGGCTATAATGCTTTTATTCCTAATTGGTTGATGTTTGCACGGTTTTCAATGTATGGGTCGAATCTAGGATTTAAGTGTCAAGAAAGTTGGTTAGAACTTTGGGTAGCACGAGTCTTGAACCCTTGGTTTGTGGTACGACGGTGTCGATCTCTCTAGTGACTTAAAACCGGAGAGAGTAGTATTTGCTCCCATTTGTGAGGATCATGTTCATTTTAGCCCAAACACATTGTTTACACATATTGAGTGGCATGGATCCTTAGCATTGACTTTCTCATCTCCCGAGTTTGACTATTTCCTTCCCGAGACCGCAACCGAACTACTTTAGGGGACGATAGAGGCATTTCTTTCGGTGACTATTTTTCTTTTTAGTTTCGGACTTTATTTTCTATATTTTCTCATATGTTTTTGTTTGCATTTGCCCACTTGCTAGCCATTTGAGCCTTGCCCCTTCATTTCTTATGAGCACATTACAAGCCTATTAACCTTTATTTTATTTTCACCCTTAGAAGTGATAGTGAAGCTTTGAGTTATGATGCTTGATGGTTTTTGAATGATTATGCAAAGTTGAGGAATGATTGTTGTTGGTATTGAATGGCAAGTTTTGGAAATTATGTTGTATATAGTGAATAAATGATGCAAAAGCAAAAAGAGAAAGGAAAGTTTTTAAAAAGCCAAAAATAGAGAAAAACAAGGCAATGAGAAAAGTTTCATTTGAAACAAAAAAAAAAGGAGAAAATCAAATCAAGAAAAGTTCAAAAAGAGTTTTAGTTTAGTGTAGTTGCTGAATAAGCTTGGGGGTACCCCAAATAAGTGGTATGAGTTTGTTTTGGTTCGATTTGCTTGAGTTGAGTTCATTCATTGCGCTTCACTTTAGGTATGAGCACCAATTACCAAATTTGTTCCACACCTTACCCCTAGCCTACGTTACACCCTAAAAAGTCCTCTTGACCCTTTTGAGTTGAGTCATTGTCGGTGGAGGGAGGATTTTGTCAAATTTATGGAATGAGATTGTCATGCTAAGATGTCGGGTAACATTCTCTTCTCCCTTGCAAATCTTATTTTCCGGCGCCTTCGCGGCGTCATGAGACACTATTCTTAAGGGTGGATGGGATCTGGAGATTTGACGTGGTATGCTCGGTTGAAGAGGAATTGATAAATGCTTGCCCTTAGTTCTCTTTTCTTGGCATTTGAATCCTTCACTCGATTTAGGACATTGGTTAGCGTGCATTCGTTTATTTGGTTAGCAATATTAGCATTCTTTCATGCTCGTTCCATAATAAAGGCCCTTTTCTTGAATTTTGTAGTTTTGTCTTACTTTCTTATCTATTTCTTTTCTTTCTTTTTCTTTTCTTTTCTTTTCTTTTCTTGGTTTGTTTTTCATTTTAGGTCTTGCCTTGATTCAATTTTTTGGAAGAGTTATGGGTGTTTCTCTTTGGAAACCCTTGCGAGATCCCACTCGCCCTAATGAGCGATTGTGGGGTTCAAAGAGCTTGTTGCATGCGCTTAAATGCAACCATGATTCCTAAGAAAATGAGTTAGTGTGCATTCTTGTAGTTCTTATTTTCGTAATTTTGATTTTTAATAATTAAGCTCATTCTCCTCCCCGTTTCTCATTCTAGCTTTGCTTGAGGACAAGCAAAGGGTTAGCTTGGGGGAGTTTGATGAGAGACATTTATGTCACTCTTACCTTAGGATTTTAGTTCATTTTATTAGCTTTTTATTATTATTTTCGCTTAGTTTTATCGTTTTTAGTTCGTTTATGGCATTTTTACATTAATCGTAATATTTTCTCGTCTTGCGTATATTTTAGTCGTTTTTGCTCTAAATGTGCTTTTTGTGCGCATTCTCTTTGCGCAAAGGTCTTTTTGAGTATTAACGCGTTTAAATATTGTGCCATTATGCTTGACGATGTTTAAATATGATTTTACGATTTGCAAACATGCGATACGAATTAATAAAATGCTATGCGATTTAATAAGTGTGCTAGGCGATTTGAATAACTTGGCTATTCGTTGTTTGATTAAGTGCAACAACGAGCTCCTTTGCACTGCCTTGAGGGCAGCCTTGTAGCTCCATGTTAACAGCAGCAACAAGCAGAATAACAGCCACAATAGCTGTGCACTCACAACAATAGCTCAATCGAACAATAGCAGCAATAGCTTAGCATGGCACGCGAACTAAATATCCATCATACAACAACCTTCTGCACTTCATTAAGCCATCACAAGCAACCACAACATGGTACAACAACAAGAAGCAACAGCATAGCAGAACACGCAGCACAGACCCAGGCAGGACAACAGCCAAGCAGTGCAGCCACACGCGCAGAACCAGCTGTTGTGCCTGTGCGATAGAATGGCAGTACCTGTGCGATCGAGCTGCTTCTGTGCGAGCACACTATGGTTCTCGTGTGTGCGCACGAATTTGTTAAATCAAGGCAGGAACTCAGCCTCTGTTGGTGCGAGCGCACAGCCTTCCTCGTGTGGTCGCACAGCTGGGCGGAGTACTTTAAATACGAGAAATCGCAAATCAATTTTGACGTAATTAGTTTTTAGTTTTCATTTTCAGATTTAAGAATTAGAATTCTAGGGAGAGAATTAGTGTAGGGCTTAGATTAGAGATTAGGATTAAGATTCATTGCTGCAAATTCTTGATTCTTAGTTGAATTCAATCATTAATTTTCAGATTTCTTTCCTCTTTCAATTGAGTTTTGTTCTTCAATTTTGTTCTTCAAGTTTGATGCAATTTCTTCATTTCAAGGTATAATTCTAATTCTTCTTTTGATTTGTTCTTTCAATTCTTTAATGCTTCAGTAATTTCGTTTATGCTTTGATTTCATGCTTGAATTCTAGAATTAGTTTCACATTTTTAATGTTCATGATTTTTCCCAATTTTTGGATGTTTGAATTTTCTGAATTTTCTTGATTCAATTAGCTTCATTAATTCAATTATTTTCATGATTAGGATTAATGTTAGTTTAATGTTGATGTTAATCATGCTAATTGAGTAATTTAGTCTAGAGGTTAGGGTTGAAGCCTTGGGATTGAATTTAGGGAAGGGAAATTCATGATTGATGTTGTGATTAAATGTGATTTGGTGATAGGACATCCATGACTAATTGAGTAGTAGTTGCAAATGCTATTTGATTGGGATTTGATTGGAATGCATAGGCTAGGTTTGGCAAGACATTGTGAGCCTAACATGTGTAAGTGAATAGTGGTGCCTATTATATGCAAGTTTGTTTAGTCTAAGATTAGGCGAAAGCTCTTCCGTAGATTAGACGCTTCGCGTGCCCCATCCGAGAGGTGGCGGGTTCGTCATTTGATTCTATTCCCCTATGTGCTAAGTTTTTGCATATTCATGAATGTTTTGACCTTGTGCTTCCTTTGATTCGATTTCCATTGCCGAATCCCGAATCCTCTAGAATTTCTTTATTCGTTTGCATTTCTAGCTTTCATTAGATTAATTCAAAAACTCATTTTCCATCCGAACTAGCTTGTGAACGCATAGATTGAATAGTCAAACATATCCATTCCTATGGGACGATCCCTATGCTTGCCTCTATAGTCCATATAGCCGGTTAGTTTAGTGGTTTATAAATTTTGTTTGGTGAGGTGATTTTCTATTCAACGACGGAAAAACACCCTATCAACAAGTCTCTTCTCGCAAAAACCCCCGTAACACACGAAGTACATCCCTCATGATGCTGCATCTTACAGACACTCTTCGCATCAACAATGTTGAACAAAGGACAAAAAAGAACGAACAGTTAGAATCTCGCATAAAACGAGACGATACGGAGTAAGCAAATCATTATACTTACCTGAGCAGGACTAATAGTCCCGAACATATTCTGCAACACCAACAGGTTAAGCCGCCTCTTCAGTCGCCTTGCAACGCCCCAACAAGTAGTGATGGAATATTTGTGGCTCTCCCTCCCCGACCAGGGAGTGAGAAAAGACAAACGTTCAAAATCCCACAACTGCAAACAGACAACAGTAAATAAGACAGGAATGAACAATCTACGGATTAGCATTCCTAAAAGTAGAAAGGCATCATACCTTAATCCAGCAAATAGCACATAGTATTTCTAAAGTTCCAAGTACACAAATTCACAAAAAGTTTGTCCTACTAGACAGAGTCAAACATTTTTGTTCACTAGGTATGAACATGCTACTAAGTTCAAATTGGTAGTAAACCCGTACATGCTAAATTAAGAAAAACAACTCCTAGACAAAAATTCATGCATTTTCTATCACTCATAGACCATGTACACCATAAGCAATAAGTCAAGAACACCTACATTCCATACCAACATCAATTGGTAGCCACACTTGGGATAATTTTGAGCAAGCTCAAAATTATCCAAAATCAATTACAAGAAATTGGGCTAAAGTAAAAAACCCGCAAAACAACATGAGAAAAAACTTCTACACGAATTTTACTAAAAGTAAAACCAAAACTCAAGAAAAATCCGAAATTACTTACATATTAGTAATCTGTGAACGCCTTGGAACAAATTTGGTTAATAAATGGGCAAAATCTGAGCAAAAATGGGCATCAAGAGTTGAGAGAAAATGCAAAATCACGAAGAGAAGTAGCGAAGAAATGACTGACAAACCCGAAACCTATATTCCATATTTAGTAACTACCATTTATAGTAATTTCCATGCTTAACAACTACCAAAAATAGTAACCGTACAAGATAGATATTCAAAGTGATTACATTGCACTACAATTAATCCTTGAGGTAAGATAAAAGTTGCACTCCAATCGATATCATCTAAGACATAAAGCCTTGAATGAGATAGAAATTCGGAACAAACCAAAAGGATCTGGAAAACCTCCAGATAAAGTTTACCTGCGCTAGAGAATTCTATCGCGTGGTATATACGCGCTACTTATTTCCAGCACACAGACACCAGCGTCATTTTACTCTGGCGCTATAGTTTGGTTCTCAGCCAATCACGGCACTGATAAATTTTCTAAATAGGTGTCACTGACTCAACAACCAATAAATCTGGTGCAGCTTGACCAGTGCTGGAAATCACTAGCGCTACAATTTCAGTTTCACAAAAGCTCAATCCCTTCAAACGTCTATCTTATTCGACCGGTTACACTACAATCCTTATATAAATGGCGGACGAAGAAATCAGAAACTCGTATACAAAGACATACCACGCTAGAAAATTCTAGCGTGTTATGCACGCGCTCTAGAAAATTCTAGCGCTCATGTCTCACGCGCCAGAAAATTTTGGCCACAAGTATTCTCCTGCAGAAACTATCGGGCCACTACGCCCATCGTATACCATGAATAACCGTTAACTTCACTCTATTTCCTTCCCGCGGAAAAAGTTATGTGACCGTCTTCCTCCTCACCCAAAAGATGTGTGTTAGCCAATAGAGTTCCGTGACTATCTTCCTCTTCGTCAAAAGTCGTGTGTCACCCAAAAGAGTTCCGTGACCATCTTCCTCTTCGCTGAAAGACGTGTGTTTGCAACTAGAGTTCTGTGACCATCTTCCTCTTTCCAAAAGACGTGTGTTATCCTAAAAGAGTTTTGTGACCGTCTTCCTCTTTCTAAAAGATGTGTGCTAATTAATAAAAAGAGTTGTGTGACCGTTTCTCTTTCCGGAAAAAAACGTGTGTTAGTTTCAAGTTTTCCAGACATATCATATAGTTAAGCTAATCGTTTACTTCTATAAAAAAATATCCATTCACCATCAAGAAATCTTCAATTACTCTGTGAGAAGTATCAGTTCAGGTCAATGGATTCCCAATGACTCGTGAGGGAACTATTGACATTTCTAGTGATGACCCTTAACTCAGATGTTGTCAATCGGGGGCTCGTGAGACCCTCGCCTGAATTTGGCCTTATTTAGATTAAGTTTTAAATGCACTCCTCCCACTAATACTTTGATTAACGTCTTAAATCAGACTCAATCAAAATAAGGGCTAACTGTAGTGAAGGACATAATGCCCTTGGTCCAAGTATGCATTCTATGTTAATTCTAATAAATGCGGTTCAGTATTAATTAACAAGTTAATAATTCAGTGAGATCAAGTGAGCTGAATGCCTAGCTAGAGGCCGCTTCAGTTCAAGTGGAATTAATGATATTAATCCACAGCTTACTCTTGACTGAACCCGTAGGGTCACACAAATAGTACGTAAACGGATCAAGTATTTAATGGCATTAGATACTCCATCTATGGATATTCGGAATCGACGGATCTTGGTTTCAGTGGGAGCTGAGATCGTCACAGGCAAGAAATGAATACTCCGGAAACGATGATATTGCCGGAAACGGAAATATGGATCGTATCGGAAATATAAATATTATCCAAGTCGTAGATGTTGCCGGAAACGGAAACATGGTACGTATCGGAAAATATTATCGGAAATGGAAATATTGCCAGAATCGGAAATATTGCCGGAAACGGAAATATTGTCAGAATCGGAAATATTATCGGAATCGGAAAATAATTTCGGAAACGGAAATATTAAATATTTGTTCGAAACGGAAATTGATTCCGGAATCGGAAATATTAAATATTGTTCGTATCGGAAATGAATTCCGGAACCGGGAATTTAATCGGAAGCGTATCGTACGAATTAGCATCGGACGAGGCTTGCCGGACGAAGGCCCAGCACGAAGCCGGGCCATCGCCCAGCAAGCCAAACGCGCGCCACAAGCCCAGCCAAGGCAGCGCCCAGGCCTACCGCAAGGCAGGCCCAGCGCGCGCCAAGGCCACGGCTGCGTGGGCCTCGCTGCGTGGGCTGTTGCTCGCACGCACGCGCATAGGCGGCCCTTGTGGCTGCCGTGTGTGTGTGTGTGAGTTTGTGTTCATGCATGATTCCTAAAACTATTAGAGTTAGTATATGATTAAATTCCTATTCCTAAAAGGATAAATTAATTAATTAGAGTTCTTGTAGGATTCTAAGTTTAATTAATTCGTGTCCTACTAGGATTACAATTCCCTTTCCATAACTCTATAAATACGTGCCTAGGGTCACATATTTTCAGAGATTAATTCAAGTATTCAAAGTGAGTTTTGAGAGAAAAATTCAATCACACATCTTGCTCAAAAGTGCCGAAAATTCTAGTACCTTAAGGGCGATTCTAGTTGGTCAATCTTAAGGCGGATCCGGACGTACTGTGGACTATCTACGGAGGGACGACACTTGGAGTCCTAAAGACTTGTTCTTGTTCGGTTCGGGCGCAGCTAGGGAAGGCACGCAACAAAGAGTATGCATCTAAATTATGCTATATGATTATGTGTAAATAATATGTATTCCTGGGTTAATGGTTGTTTCCGCATGATTTATGTAATATCATATGTATCATAACCTAACAGTGGTATCACGAGCCCCTTATTATTTTCATAATCTAAATTGCATGAACATGGTTAAATATTACATATTTGCAAGAATTAAAAGGGGTGATTAATTTTCGTAATTGTTAATTAATTGCAAATTGCGTTTATTTAATTATACGTACGCAGTTTTTCGGCAGTTTCTTCGTTACTCATCCAAATCGAGTGATTTTTGTGTCAATTCCGCATGTAAAAGGCATTCTAAAATTTTGACAAAAAGAGTATTTTTCTGCCGAACCCAGAATTCTCAAATTCGAAGCCTAACTATGACTTTTCGAAGGTTTTAGTTTTTCGAATGCAAAATTTCGTAAATTTAAGATGTTAAATTAAATATTTGCGATTCTTGTTGATAAATCTTGAATTTTTGATTGACCTACTGTATATGTTTAACAAGTTTGAATGCCTAGCCTTGTTAATTATGCAATCTAATTTGTAATTATGATTAATTTGTTGAAAATTAGAATAATTTAGAATTAATTTGATTTTCATAATTAATTATAATTTAATTAGAAACCTATGATTAAAAACCACCATAAAAATTGTAAATTTATGATAAATTTTAAATTTTTTATGACCTAGACTTGAATCCATGACAATCGGAAATCAATTGAATAATAAATTTTCGATTTTTTCGCCCTAAAATTATGAAATTAATATTATTTATTAATTTATCATTAATTTTAAATATAAATTTTAAATTTTTATGCGATTCGTTCATATAACTTGCACGCACAAAGCAATGGACGCTTCGTGTTACCCTTAAGGGGTGTTGTATAATGCGGGCATGCGACGACGAGCAAGGGAGCTCGTCGCCCGTGCGGCACGAATGCAATGAGCAAGGCATGGTGCACGAGCACAAGGCAGCAGCCCTGCCTTGTGTCGTGGGCCACGAGCTATGAACAAATGGGCATGGGCGAAAGGCAAGCCAAGGCAGTCGCGTGTGGGCAGCAAGCGAGCTGCGCCACGACGCGCACTGCCTCGCGCAAGCGCGCGCAGCCTCGCGCGCAGCGAGCGCAAGCTCGCGTGCCACGAGCGCTGCGCCCAGCGTTGAACGCGCGCAATTGCTCGCGCACAGCGAGCGATGGCTCGCGCGCACAGCGAGCGATGGCTCGCGCGCTCAGCGAGCGATGGCTCGCGCGCTCAGCGAGCGATGGCTCGCGCGCACAGCGAGCGATGGCTCGCGCGCACAGCGAGCGATGGCTCGCGCGCACAGCGAGCGATGGCTCGCGCGCTCAGCGAGCGATGGCTCGCGCGCTCAGCGAGCGATGGCTCGCGTGCGTCGAGCGCTGGCGCGCGCACAGCAAGCACCATAGCGTGCGATGGCTTGCGATGGAGATGCAGCAGCTATGCGACGAGCGCATGGGCTGCGCGCACATGGCCAGCGATGGATGTGTGCGTGCGGCCCATGGGCGTGCAATGCGTAGGGTGTTTGCGTTGCGATTAGATCGTTTTGAATGTTTAATTTGAAATTTTTCAGTTTACGTAATTTTTAATTAATTTTAAAATTAATAATTTAAATTATTTTCTTGGATTTTAATTTTGAATATTGTAATTATAATAAATTTTATTTATTCTAATTATTTTACTAAAATTAAAATCACGAATTAATTTAAATACGACTGAAATTAAATTAAACTTTTTGGATTCAATTATAAATTTATATGAGCTTTAAATTTTAATTAAATTTGTATGTTTCCGGTTAGACTTGAAATACATTTTTATGTTTAAAATTAGTAAAGCATATGAATTTATTGGTTTAAGTGGGAGCCCTTTTAGTCATAAAACTCTTGATTAGGTCTACAAATCCTTAAGGTTAAAACAACTTGATTAGAATTAATAAGGACTGAATAATTGGTAGATTATTGGTGCCCTTGATTAATTGCTGCAAATGTTTACGTGATGCATAATGTGTTTTACTAACCAGCTATGTGGGCCATTCATGATAATGAATGGGTGAATGGTATATATTGTATATGTACTGTTTTGCAGGTTATGAAGTGACTAGTATGGCCCAAATAGGATAGAAAATATGGTCTGCGTACCATTAATTTGAATGTAATTGGTCTAAAGTACCAAAGTTATTTTTCAATTCAAATATGGTCTGCGTACCATCAAATAGTTGTAATTAGTTATAGCTTATCCTATTTGAAGAAAATGGTGCCTCCCACGGAGATTTTCAAGACGGACTTTGAAGTCAAAACTTCAAGATGAAGTCGGGCCATACTAGATCACAATTATCTTATGCATGTTTTAAGTTATTTATTGCTTTTAAATATGTCTTAAAATGCATGAGATCAAAAGCTTGATTATGTTGCATGATTAAGGATTTTAGTTCACTTAAAATCTAACCAACATAGTAAGAGCCTTAAGTTCCAAACTTAAAAATTGAGTTAAAAGGTGCCATGCCAAAATATACACTTGCTTGGATATCCTTTACATCAAGGTACACAAATAATTGTGAGTACATGTTAGTTTTGGTGAAACTCAACGATATAAGTAAAGAGTCCTTTTATGTCGTGGCAAAATCGATAGGTTTACCTAATAAGTTCTTAGACGTACCTATCAACCAAGAATAGTTTCTAGACTATTAGCAAAAGGCTTTTGCTTACCTAAGATGTTCTAGGATTAAGTCGACAAACTGTGCTTAGTTCTTCAATGATTTTAGGATCTTGGAATCATTTTATTCACACCTGCCGGAACACATAACTTGAATAAAATGCTTAATAAACATTGAATTATGCATGTATGCTAGAATTTAAGTTTATTAAGAGAAACTGTGAATGGTTATTTATTTGTTTATTCGTTTCAATTGTAGTTTTAATATGGCAAACAACAATCAAAACATCATCATAGGTTCTCAGCTTATGGTCAAGCTGAACCTGGCAAATTTTCTTGAATGGGAAGCTAAGCTAGTTGAAATAGTCAAACTCAATGGACTTGAGTATGTATTGTCACATCCCATGCCAAGCTACTATGCCAGAGACATGACCCCTGAGAGATTTTACGCCTGGGATGCGGATCTCAAAAAGGTTATGAGTCTCATGCTGAACAATATCCCTGATGATTGGGCTAAAAGGTTTGTAGCCTATGAACCTTTTACGCTCATCAAGAAATCTGAGGGATATCTGTCGTGGAAGTACGGAGGACAGGGACCTGAACGTCCATGAGTTGATTGAATCAATGTCTGGTCTAAAGGTTAGTTCTCCCAACAGGTGTTATAGGATGGAGGTCCAAGAAACACATGTTCAGCTCCTTCGCACTAAACAGAGGGTAGGCGTCCCACTGAGGTTCCATGTGGATCTTATGTGTTCATACTTTGATCGCCTAAGTCTACTAGGAACACCAATAAGCGAAAGGATGGCAGTCTCTATCTTGCTCAATTCACTACACAGTGGGTTTGGTCGCTTTAAGCAACTATACCTAAGTGAACCAAGAGAAGAAACAGTTGCAGAATTTGTTCACCTTGTCAGAAAGGCTGAAATAATACTGGACTGTGAAGCCAAAGATTTACTCAAGGCTAGAAGGAGACCGTTCAAGAAAGGTGGAAAGTCCAAGGGCAATGCTAAATCAAAGCAGGACAAGTCCACATCAAGCTGTCTTTATTGTGATGGAATAGGCCATTACAAAAGAGAATTTCCAAAGCTAAAGGAAGATCAGAAGAACGGAACAGTCGTTCCATCTTCAGGTATTTTCGTTATAGACTGTATACTTGCTAATTCAACTTCTTGGGTATTAGATACAGGTTGTGGCTCACACTTATGTTCCAATCCACAGGGACTAAGAAGAAGTAGAAAGTTAAGCAAGGGTGAAGTCGACCTACGAGTGGGAAATGGAGCACGGATTGCTGCATTAGCTGTAGGAACTTACTATTTGTCGTTGCCCTCCGGGCTAGTTTTGGAACTGGAAGAATGTTTCCATGTTCCAAGTCTTACTAAAAACATCATTTCAGTTTCTTGCTTAGATGCTAAGGGATTTTCCTTTTTAATAAAAGACAATAGTTGTTCGTTTTATTTTAAAGAGATGTTTTATGGATCTGCTAGATTAGTCAATGGACTTTATTTATTAGATCACGACAAACAAGTATATAACATAAATACCAAAAAGGCCAAAAAGGATGATTCAGATCTCACCTATCTGTGGCATTGTCGATTAGGCCATAAAAACTTGAAACGCTTAGAAAGACTTCAAAAGGAAGGAATTCTAGAACCATTTGACTTAGAGGATTATGGTAAATGCGAATCATGTTTACTTGGCAAAATGACAAAGCAACCTTTCTCTAAAGTTGGAGAAAGAGCAAATGAACTATTGGGTTTAATCCATACAGATGTATGTGGACCAATGAGTACAAATGCTAGAGGTGGTTTCAGCTACTTTATCACTTTCACTGATGACTTCAGTAGGTATGGTTATGTCTACCTAATGAAGCATAAGTCTGAATCCTTTGACAAATTCAAGGAATTTCAGAGTGAAGTAGAGAATCAATTAGGCAAGAAGATTAAGGCACTGCGGTCTGATAGAGGCGGTGAATATCTGAGCTATGAATTTGATGACCATCTGAAAGAATGTGGAATTCTATCAGAATTGACTCCTCCTGGAACACCACAATGGAACGGTGTGTCGGAACGGAGGAACAGAACCTTGCTAGACATGGTCAGGTCAATGATGGGTCAGGCCGAACTTCCATTAGAATTTTGGGGACATGCACTAAATACAGCTGCACTCACTATAAATAGAGCTCCGTCTAAAGCTGTCGAAAAGACTCCATACGAATTATGGTTTGGAAAGCCTCCAAATGTGTCTTTTCTTAAGATTTGGGGATGTGAAGTATACGTCAAACGATTAATTTCAGACAAACTTCATCCAAAATCTGACAAATGTATCCTTGTGGGCTATCCAAAGGAAACAAAGGGGTATTACTTCTACAATACATCTGAGAACAAAGTGTTTGTTGCTCGAGATGGTGTCTTTTTGGAGAAAGATCACATTTCCAAAATGACAAGTGGGAGAAAAGTAGACCTCGAAGAAATTCGAGTCGAACAACAAACTCTAGAGAATGCTCAAAATGACATTCAGGATGAAACTCAGAGATCTTTAGAAGAATCTGGTGAGAATCATGGTCAATCTAGAAATGTTACCTCGCGTAGATCGCAAAGATATAGATCTCAACCGGAAAGGTACTTAGGTATTTTGACGAACGAGAGCTATGACGTTCTATTACTTGAAAGTGATGAACCTGCGACTTACAAACAAGCTATGACGAGCCCTAGCTCCAAGCAATGGCAAGAAGCCATGCAATCTGAATTAGACTCCATGTCTGAAAACCAAGTATGGGATTTGGTCGATTTGCTTGATGGCTACCAAGCCATTGGAAGCAAATGGGTTTTCAAACTGAAAAAGGACAAGGATGGGAAACTTGAAGTTTTCAAAGCTAGATTGGTTGCAAAAGGTTACAGGCAAGTCCACGGTGTGGACTACGATGAAACCTTTTCACCAGTTGCAATGCTAAAGTCTATTCGGATAATGTTAGCAATCGCTGCATATTACGATTACGAAATATGGCAGATGGATGTCAAAACTGCTTTCTTAAACGGCGTTTTAACAGAAACTGTGTTTATGACACAGCCTGAAGGTTTTGAGGATCCAAAGAATGCTAAAAAGGTATGCAAGCTAAAGAAATCAATCTACGGATTGAAGCAGGCATCCAGGAGCTGGAATAAACGTTTTGATGAAGCAGTCAGTGACTTTGGTTTCATCAAGAACGCGGACGAATCTTGTGTATACAAGAAGGTCAGTGGGAGCAAAATTGCTTTCCTAGTATTATATGTCGACGACATATTGCTTATCGGAAATGACATTCTTATGTTGAATTCTGTCAAGATTTGGCTTGGGAAATGTTTTTCGATGAAGGATCTAGGAGAAGCACAGTACATATTGGGCATCAAGATTTACAGAGATAGATCTAAAAGGATGATTGGACTTAGTCAAAGCACTTATATCAATAAGGTACTTGATAGGTTCAAGATGGCGGACTCCAAGCGAGGCTACCTACCCATGTCTCATGGAATGACTCTAAGCAAGACTCAGTGCCCAAAAACACTTGATGAGCGTAGACGAATGAATGGGATTCCATATGCATCATTGATTGGTTCAATAATGTATGCTATGATATGTACACGCCCAGATGTTGCGTACGCACTCAGTGCTACGAGCAGATACCAGTCAGACCCAGGAGAGGCGCATTGGACTGCTGCCAAGAACATTCTGAAGTACCTGAAAAGGCACAAAGATGACTTCCTGGTCTATGGTGGAGATGATGAATTAATTGTTAAAGGCTATACGGACGCAAGTTTCCAAACCGACAAAGATGATTTCAGATCACAGTCTGGGTTTGTCTTCTGCCTCAACGGAGGAGCAGTAAGCTGGAAAAGTGCTAAGCAAAGCACCATTGCGGATTCTACAACTGAAGCGGAGTACATTGCTGCACATGAAGCAGCAAAGGAAGCTATATGGCTAAGGAAGTTCATAGGTGAACTTGGTGTAGTCCCCTCCATTAAAGGACCAATAGCCCTGTATTGTGACAATAACGGAGCTATTGCACAGGCAAAAGAGCCTAGACACCACCAGAGAGTCAAGCATGTACTTCGTAGATTTCACCTTCTACGAGAGTTCGTTGAAAGAAAAGAAGTCGAGATAAGCAAAATTGGAACTGATGACAACATATCAGATCCATTAACTAAACCTCTGCCGCAGGCGAAGCACAACTCGCACACTGCAGCTATGGGAATCAAGCATATTGGAGAATGGCTTTGATGTCTCTGTTTAATATTTTAAAGTTTTAGAGTTTAAATCTTTGTAAAACATTATTGGTTAATCATTCACAATAAATGAAAAGAATTCA